>NC_047102.1:10760230-11960230 GCF_902459505.1 Geotrypetes seraphini
GCATCGAGTGCCAAATTTGTCTCTCAATTGTGGCGTGAGATAGGTCTAGGAAGACACATCACGGCCGTTTAAAAGCCATCAGTTCAGCGCAGCCCTTTCATCACTACCTTTTAAGAGCCACCAGTTCATCTTTGGACTGTTCAGCACGGCCTGGGGTTCCAGCATGTGGTACATCTAGTTGTGGGGGGTGATACCCCCCCACAATCCCTATTAGCACTCGTCTGTGGCACATGATGGTCTCACACCTGCCCACACTCCACCTCAACCCCCCCCCCACCTCCCCAATCCAGGACTCCACGTCGATCCAGGAATGCCCCTACTACCCATCATCACTGCACCACAAACCTCCCAAGCCTTGATCTGGCATGAAGGGCAGCGCTGAACAGTCCCGCGATGAAAGGGCCGCGCTGAATGGTCCCATTCCGCTTGAGGACAGGCCAGCAGAAACCTTGTGTAAATCCTCTCATGCTCTTGGGGTGTTGACCCCCATTATTCTGTAACACAGTGTTCTTCAACCACCGTCCATGGACCAGTGCCGGTCCACAGAAATTTCCTGCCGGTCCACAGGGCCAGCACGTGCATCAGGCCCAAAACAGTGTTCTTCAACCGCCGGTCCACGTGCGATCGATGCGGCGTTATCTTCGAGCCGGCGCCCTCTTCCTAACTGATTCAGTGCACAAAGCCACGGGCAGTGGCTCCTACAGGCATCCTGCGCCTGAACCGGAAGTCTTCTTTCTGACGTTGCAATGTCAGAGGGAAGGCTTCCAGATGAGGCACGGGACGTGCAAGGTGCAATTAGTACTATTATGGGGGCGGGGTCTGGCCCACGACATAGCCCCGTGTTCTTCAACCGCCGCTCCACAGAATAATTCTTTTATTTCTGCCGGTCCATAGGTGTAAAAAGGTTGAAAAACATTGCTGTAACACACTGCATGCATCTTTTTCCGAATGCCCTTGACCTATCCACGGCGCGATTTACACGCATCGAATTTAAGATTCTTTGATATTTAAATTACTGAACGTTCGTTGTTACGCGTTTATCAGCCGGCACGGGAGTTTACGCTCCAAGGATAAGTGTTGTCTTGATGTGCCTTCCTTGTCTGCAGTGAAGCTTTCGAGTTACCGCAAGACAATGTTTTCCGTGCAGGGCCCTGTTTGTTAGAATAAGCTTCCTCTGGAACTTGAACAGGCCTCTTCTGTGTTATGCTTTAGCAAGGAAGTCAAACTATTCTATTTCTGCGTACTTTATACCAGTGAGTGAATTGCCAAGAGGTATTTCTCAGTCAAAATATGGGAGGGTTGGAATTTGCCATGCTGCTGGGCCCTCGATTACCAGAGGACACTCGCTGAAAATCAGGGGAGGGAAATTTCAAGGTGATGCTACAAAGTACTTCTTCACCGAGAGGGTGGTCGATCATTGGAACAAGCTGCCTCAGCAGGTGATTGAGGCCAACAGCGTGTCAGATTTTAAGAGAAAATGGGATATTCACATGGGATCAATAGGGGAGTAAAAGTCAGGGTCATTGGCATGGGCAGACTCGATGGGCTATAGCCCTTTTCTGCCGTCAATTTCTATGTTTCTATGTTTCTATTTTATGTTGTTTTATGCTTTTCATATGTTATTAGTGTAAGGTTGCAATTTGCTCATGATTCTGGATGTTTTACTGTAATCCGCACAGAATTGTGGGAGGTTTAGAATATAAATTTTTAAAATAAATGTAGGCGTCTATAATTTACATTACATTAGTGATTTCTATTCTACCGTTACCTTACAGTTCAAGGCAGATTACATAAGAATTGTTATGATGCTATGAAATACATTCGGTGGATTACATGAGAATTGTCAAGATTCTAATAAACGCCTAATGAGTGGTTTGAATATTTTTTTGATTTGCTAAGTAGATAGTGTTTTGGGTGAAGCGTGGGGCGGGTCTGGTTCTGTTATAGAGGTTTAACCTCCTCTTTTACTAACGCATCCCTAGATTAACATGCAGCACTTAGCGTTTAGCGCGTGCTAATTTGATTAGCGCACCTTAGGAAAAGAGGGCCTTAATCTAAAATTACCAAGATGTTTATCCCAAATGCCGGCCTGATAAAAGAGAATTCTGCCAAAGAATCGTTTGTAAATATATCCCGTGATAGATGGAAAGTCAAATATCCGCGAACCCCCTTGTAGGGCGTTTTTCTGTTAATAAATTCAAAGTGGTCAAGGAAATGACGAGGAAAAAGACCGCGCAAAGACTTAACGGAATCTGGCTCTAAGAGTCGGGTGCTCTTTACCCGAGAAGAATGGCATTTGTCCCTGGAATCTGCTCCCAGTTTCGGACTTGAGGATTTTCACCGAGTAATACCTGGTGGGGAGCCACAAACACTAGGGGTCACTCGGAGAAATTGAAGGGGGATAGGTTTAGAACAAATGCTAGGAAGTTCTTTTTTACCCAGAGGGTGGTGGACACATGGAACGCGCTTCCAGAGGATGTGATAGGCCAGAAATCTGTACAGAGGTTCAAGGAGGGTTTGGATAGGTTCCTGAAGGAAAAGGGGATAGAGGGGTACAGATAGAACTTGAGGTAGGTTATAGAAATGGTCAGAAACCACTTCACAGTCGCGGACCTGATGGGCCGCCGCGGGAGCGGACCGCTGGGCGAGATGGACCTCTGGTCTGACCCAGTGGAGGCAACTTCTTATATTCTTATGTTCTTATGGTGCAAATTCTTATATCTAAATTCCACATATACTCCAGCACTTGTGAGTTACGGAAAGCCTTGCTCTTACTCATTATTGATGAGAATAAAGACGGGTTGTTTAATCTTTATGGTATCAGCGTTTCTAAGCAACCCGGAGTTGGGCTCTTCGGCTGGAGATCGAGAAATGTCATGGAAAGAGCAATAATTGCTAAAACACCGAAAAGATCTGTGCCGTGATTGGTTTCGTTCAGTCTTTGTTGGCCATATTGGTAAATATTGCCTTTTTATAGGCAAGAACGAGGTCTGCAATAAAACGGACACTCCTGAGAGAACAGTGGAAGAAGGGATCTGGTTGGCTATAAGCCAAGGGTTGTTTATGTTGGATGCATATGTTTTGCCTCTGGGCTTTTGGGTGGCTAGAAGAAATGCAGATTAGGCAAATCAGCATGGAGCCCAAATGCAATGCAGAACCCGAAGAGCTCGACTGGTGCCCTGGCAACTCTGGGAGCACAACTCCGGGGTTCCAGGCAATCCAAGGGCCCAGGGCCCAGAAACAGACCCATAAGTGGTTTCTCATCACCTCACTTGCCTTTGAAGCAATGAAGTACTCGGTGTAAAGACTGCAGTTCAAGTGAGATCACTTGCGATGTGCTAGTAAGCTGCTGTTTGAATGAAACCAGGTTGTTTTTGAAGCGGCTTATTTGCGGGAGGTTCTTAACCTGAAAACTTGCTTGGAGCCCCTAATGGTTGGGGGGGGGTTTCATAGACAACCCCGCGAAAGACAAAGGTGCGTGCCGACAACTGAGTGCAAGACGGAGGCGCGCGCCGAAGAAAATTACAGGGAATTAGCGCGCACTAAACTCTAAAGCATGCATGTTAGTTTATGGACGCGTTAGTGTTTAGCGGACACTAATTTTGATTAGCTGCGCTAAATCAGTTAGCACACCCCTAGTAAAAGAGGGGCTAATTTAGGCACCACTAGGACGTCTACCGGCACCTAAGTTAAGGCGCCGTTTATAGGATATGGACCTAAAGGTCTGTATAACTATTTAAAAGAATCAAATAAATTTAGGGCTCCTTTTACTAAGGTGCGCTATGTGTTTTAGCGCATGCTAAACACCAACACGTGCATGTTAGTCTATGGACGCATTAGCGGTTAGCGCACACATATATATTTAGTGCACGCTAAACGCGCACTAAAACGCATAGCGCACCCTAGTAAACCAGGTGGTTAGTATTGTAATTTGTTGATGTTTAAGGAAGAACTGAAAAGGAGGGACACCAGTGCTGTGGACCACATGTCAAAAAGCATTCCATTCCGTTGTTTTGTTTTTTTTTTTTCCTTCTTCTTCGGATTCAGCCAGATGTGGCGAAGGCCAACTTTTTTCTTTAAAGTTCATCCACACGTGGAGAGCAAATGGCAGAAGGAACGGGAGGAGGCTAAGCAGTCTCTGCCCTTCCCCCATCCCAGGACAACCTTCCCTAATCCGAAGCGAAGGAGAGGGGTTAAAAGCTGAGGTGAAGGCAGCGACTGACTGTCCAAGCCTATTCCCAGTGATTTCTTTTAAAAAAAAACTTCTTTTATTCATCAGCCTTTCCCACTCGTGAAATCCTGCAAGTTACATATGCACATTTGTGTGCAATGCACATGCAAATTAATCATTTAACAAGCCAATCAGTGCTAATTGGCAATTAACAAGTAATAATTGGCACAAATTTGAAGTTACGCACCCAACTTTCTAAACATATTCTATAAATGGTGCATGTTCTGTTTTAGAGCATGGCTTCAAAAGGGGGTGTGGCCAGGGGAGGAGCATGGGCGTTTCTAAAAGTTAGGGGCACTGTTATAGAATCCGTGTACAGCTTAGACTCAGGCCCTGGATTGGTAGCATGGAATGTTGCTACTATTTGGGATTCTAGAATCTTGTTACTCTTTGGGATTCTGGAACGTTGCTACTCCTTGGGGTTTGGCCAGGTACTAGTGACCTGGATTGGCCACCGTGAGAACAGGCTAGTGGGCTTGATGGACTGTTGGTCTGACCCAGTATGGCTATTTTTATGTGAGCCAAGTATAGGACAATTGAGCCATTGTGACATCACTTATGAGGTTGGCTCTGAGGCATTGGTGGAATGAGGCATTATGACATCACAATCTCAGCTCCGGAATGTTGCTCTCATTGGGGTTCCGGAATCTTTCTATTTTTTGAGATGCTGGAATGTTGCTACTCCCTTGGGTTTTGGCCAGATACTGGGGAACTGGATTGGCCATCGTGGGAACGGGCTATTGGGCTTGATGGACCATTGTCTGACCCAGTAAAGCTTTTCTTATGTTCTTACATGAGCCAAGTATAGGGCAATCGAGCCACTGTGACATCACTGATGAGGTTGGCTCTGAGGCAGTGTGGAATGAGGCATTATGACATCACAATCTCAGCTCTGGAATGTTGCTCTCATTGGGGTTCCGGAATCTTGCTATTCTTTGAGATGCTAGAATGTTGCTACTCTCTTGGGTTTTGGCCTGGTACTAGGGACCTGGATTGGCCACCGTGAGAACAGGCTACTGGCATGATGGACCATTGGTCTGACCCAGTAAGGCTAGTCTTATGTTCTTAGGTATTTAGGCCTGGTTTTCACTGGCATCAGTGCTTGTACCTAAATGCTAGTCATATACACAATTCTAGAGGTGTTTTATAGAATCGCGCTAACTACCATCCTTTATGGCACAGATATTATGGGCGTCCTATATAGAATATGCCCCTAAGTGCACATTATTTAATTTTTAAAGGGTTATGTCATGGGTGGAGAATGGACGTGAACAACCATCTCACACTGACTGTAGCATGCACTAATTGTTTAATGCATACATAATGTAGAAGCCATTGACGTAGTGAGAGGGGTTGGACCGCCCTGAGTGCAGACTTGGTAGGGGCACCAGCACCTCTCCTCTTAACCCTCCACATGCACCCTTTCCCTGCCCCGTACCTCTTCATATCTCTGCCGGCCTCAAGCACGCATCTCTTACCTGCTGCTTGCACTGGCCTCATCCCTCTCTCTTACATCATTTCCTGTTTGTGGGGATCAGGAAGTGACGTCGGTGGGAAGGTTGAGGCCAGCACCAGCAGGAAGCTGTTCGTTGTGAGGAGGGGCACACTAGAAATGAGCTTAGCACATGGAAAAGTTGCACCTTAGGACATGCTTAACCCATTTTTTGTGTACCTTAGTAAAAAAAAGAAAGAGCAAGACAGACTTAACGGCTCAGGAAATTCACCTTGGACTTGCTTATGCTCTTTTTAAGGATTCTTTAAATACGTCTTTTGACTTTTTCATTCATAAGAAAGCCTGAATTTCAAATACCTATGCAGAATGAATGATTCATGAATAGTAATGTAATGTAATGTAATTTATTTCTTATATACCGCTACATCCGTTAGGTTCTAAGGCGTTTACAGAAAATATACATTAAGATTAGAAATAAGAAAGGTACTTGAAAAATTCCCTTACTGTCCCGAAGGCTCACAATCTAACTAAAGTACCTGGAGGGTAATAGAGAAGTGAAAAGTAGAGTTAGAGGAAAAATAAAAATAAAATAAACATTTTAACAAGACAGCATTGATCTAAATACTTTGGAAGGTAGAATAGTAAAGAACAGTGGTTCCTACACCCGTCCTCGGAACCCTGCTCAGTCTGAATTTCAGGACGTACACAGAGAGCATACATGAGATAAATTTGCACATAGCGGATTACTGATATTTACAATATCTTATGCATATTCATTTTGGATATCCTAAATCCCCTGTTGGTTGTAGGGTCTATCTAGTCTAGTCTTCAGTTTATATACCGGGTCATCTCCTAACAAAGCTAGACTCGGTTCACAAATAATTAAAAGACCAGAATACATAAAAAGATGCGAACTTGAAAAGGAGGGGTTAGAGTGTTATCGATTCGTCAGTTCAGTAGGTAGGCCATTAAGATATTGTGTAAATCGCAGAGCTTTTAGGACTTTATGAAATTGTTGTAGCTGCCCTATCAATCTAACAGTCAGGGAGTCTGGTCCAAGTTTCTACCAGTTTGAAACTGAAAGATTGGTCATTAATACAGATGTGGTAAGCTGTAGTAGTTTAGTGATGGCCATTCGTTAATTATGTACTCTACAGATGTGAAGGGATGAGAAACAAGGGATATAACCCACGTACATTCGGTTATAATATTTAAATGATTGTGGGTAGTTGATAGACCCCTGAGATACAAGAGTGCAGATCAGGCCATATGTCATTTCTTCATACAGTACGTTCTCACCCGCCTTTTTTAATATAATGAATTAACGTTGGATTTCCTTTTTATCATTAATGAAGTATTTTTATAGCATTTAATACATAGGTTCTGGGTCTCCTGCAATATAATTATCTCTGTATTATGTATTGCATTTCTTACATCAAATGTATAGCTCTTCCTATTGGTTTCTATTAAATGGGAGCCCGAGAGCTCGTCTCGACGAGCGAAGGTAACATGGGGAGGGAGGCCCACGTGCGTGTCCGGCGGTGGCTTGTGATGGCACCTGGGGTAGCGGCGGCATGCGCTTGGGTGGCGGGGCTTTTCCCCAATGATGAGGAGTGCGGCAGTTGGACGAGCCGCAGCCACAGGGTGCACCGAGAGGGAGGGTGCAAAATCTGGGACCTCAGAGGACTCGGGGCTTACCTGGTCCTCCGAGGTGGCTTTTCCCACCCATCCTCCCTTTAGGTTGGCCTGATAGGCTGATTAGGGTAGAACTTGGGAGCGTTATCCAGGGCTACGGGGCTGCTGGGCTCAGCGAGGGGATGAGCTGCAGGCCGGCGGAGGAGCTGCTCAGGGGTCAGGTGACCCTGAAAAATGGGGCATGTGGGGGGACTTGCCATCCCTCCAATCCTTGCTGACATGGCTGGGTCGGGGGCTCTATTTTGATGTTTTACTGTAGCTCGTGACAATTGTTATGCTTGTTGTTTGTTTAAACTGTTAATACCAATAAACAGGGCTGCGGCTAAGATTCCACCCAAAAGCCTCTGTGTGGTAATATGATAAGAGTTCGGGGATTGGGGGGGGGTGAAAAGAGGGTGAAGTGGGCCTATGCTAACCCCGCTGTTACTGTAAAGTTTGGACTTGAATAGCATTTAGTCACATTTGGGACTACAATACTCCACTTCTCTAATTAAGAAAGTATTATTTTATTTCAGTATTTATATGCCACTTATAACCTAAAGTGGTTTTACATTCAGACACTCAAGCATTTGCCCCGAACTGTGCTGGTGGGCTCACACTCTATCTAATGTACCTGGGGCGACGGGGGATTAAGGGGCTTTCCCAGGGTCACAAGGAGCAGCGTGGGGATTTGAACCCACAACCTCAGGGTGGTCGGAGTAGCTCTGACCACTATGCCACGCACTCTTCCTCTAGGCGAAATGTAATCTAACATTGCTGTCCCCAGATAAGAGCTGGTTGTTTTCAGGGGCTTGTCCTGGAGTTATTGGAACAAACTTTCCGGTAAACTTTAAAATTCTGTCGATTATTTGCAATTTCAAGGAATGCTGAAAACACTTCTTTTTTTTTTTTTTTAAACAAATATTTTAAGCATTTGAATTAAGTGTTTCTCGCGCACTGATGCTGAGAATTGGGCTTTAAAGGTGGTATTGCTTATTTTAAGACGGATGCAACCTCCCCCCCCCATAAAAAAAACCAAACAAACAAACCCAGTTTATATTGTACTCCACTCTGTACTTTCTGTGACTGAAAGAACAGACTACAAACGGCGATATTAAATAAACCTAATTGTATATTATAGTCACTCCACACTCGGGGAGTGTGTGGCACCGTGGTTAGAGCTGAAGTCTCGGCACCCTGGGGTTGTGGGCTTAAATCCCATGCTGCTCCATATGACCCCAGGCAAGTCATTCAATCCCCAATTGCCCAGGTCCATTAACTAGATTGTGATTACACCAGGAGAGACAGGGAAAAATGCTTGAGTTTAGCTCATAATTGGCATATAAATAAGAACAGAAAAAAATGAATCATTTGTATTATATAATAATTATTTTACAATTTGGGATTAAAAAAAAAAAAAAAAAATTCCCCCCCCCCCCCCTTTTTACAAAACCGTAGTGCATTTTTCTAGTGCTGGCTGTGGCGGTAACAGCTTCGACACTCATTGAATTTCTTTGAGCGTTGGAGCTGTTGCCGCCGCTGCTGGCGCTTAAAAACCACGCCACGGTTTTATACCCCAGCCGCAGACTTTGCCAAAACACGGTCATGTTCTGGTTTTGTCATTTTAAGCCCTTTTTTTTTTTTTGACTAAGCCGCGGTAGAGGTTTCTACAATGGCCCAGGGCGCAAAATGCTCGGACGCTCAACAGAATTCAACAAGCGTCGGAGCGGCATCGAAGTGTTCAATGCTCCGGGCCGTAGTACCGTGGCTTGGTATAAAGGCCTAAAATAACATAACAGCGCGATCTGGATAGGCCCAGCTGTCTGCCTACAAACCCCTCCTCCCCATTTTTCAGCCTAACCTTCCCCCACCCACCCCTTATACCGCAAACGCACTAAAGGCTTTATGAGGGTAAAAATTAGCCGCAGCTCAGCTTATTAATTCACAACATATTGTAACTTCAATGAACATCATTACCAAAAAGAGCTCCCCGTATTACACGTTTCGGAGCCTTTGACCCCACCACCTCAGCAAGGATCAGAGGGGTGGCATGTCCCTCATGCCCCATTTTATCCGGGTCACCTGACCCACCGGGCACGGCTCTCCGCCGGCCCACCACTCATCACCTGATGAGCCCCATGACCCAGTAGCTCCGGGAGACCCGCACCCACGAGCTACCATCAGCTGCCAAAAACAACGGGCAGGCGGGTGGGGAAAAAGCCGCCCTGGAGGACTCCGGAAGGAGCCGAGTCCCTGGCTTTAAAACCTCGCCCCCACGCCCCTCCCTGCCTTCCCACCAATTATTTTAAATCCCCTTAAACTGATGGGGATCTTCTCCCAATCACTTCCCCCCCCCCTTATCCCAACCCCAGCCGATGGGTGACACGTGGGCTATCCCAGCTCCGTGTTCATTCCGCACTTCGACATGCTCCCACAAACCAGAAAATGACCATGTTTTGGCAAAGTCTGCATCTGGGTATAAAATATATTTATTTTAAAAAATAAAATAAAATCCCAAACGGTAAAAACCTCAGTAGAAACCTCTATTGTGGCTTACTAAAGTTGATTGTGTGATATTTTTATGGCTTAATAAATATATTCCGTTTATCTGTTATGTATTTGTGATTTAATTGATCTTGCTGATATGCTCTTCATATTGGATTTAATAATTTGATTTTCTGTGTGTGTTTGGGGGGAGGGAAATTATACTGAAAACACAGTATAAAGTGACTAAAGTTTTACAGTGAGTTAAATATTGCAGAAGCCCTGGTAATAAAATAAATAAATTACTTCATCAGAGGGAGGGAAAATATATATTGCTCTAATGCAGTAGAAAGAAAAATAATGAACTCTTCATATACACACACCCAGGTTTAACTCAGCAGCTATGATTTTGCTCTAATCCAGGGGTAGGGAACTCCGGTCCTCGAGAGCCTAATTCCAGTCGGGTTTTCAGGATTTCCCCAATGAATCTGCATGAGATCTATGTGCATGCACTGCTTTCAATGCATATTCATTGGGGAAATCCTGAAAACCCGACTGGAATACGGCTCTCGAGGACCGGAGTTCCCTACCCCTGCTCTAATCTATTATTTTAATATTTATTTGCTACTGGTGTATCAAGGTTTAAATAAATTGTAAATTGAATTGCAAAAGACATTCTAAGAGACCTGTAAGAAACTGCCTGTTAGCTCTCTAAACAGCCTGGAAAAATATTTTGAGTGTCATCTTGTTCTCCTCTTTATCTACCTCTCTCTTTGGCCTCTGCGGGACTTCTTTGTGCTTTTTCCTTTTCCCTTTCTTCCCTTCCCCTCCTTTCCTTCTTTATCTTCCCTTTATGACTTTCATAATATGTTCTTACTGAGTAATTTACAATGCTCTTTTGTTAAATTGCAAGTTTGTTATTGATGTTACATATATGCCTTAACTTTCTTTTTTGTATTTAAAAAAATTTTTTCAATAAAATTTCATGTTAAAAATATTTTTTTTTTAGAAGGGGGCATGGCATGCGCGGAGAGTTGGCCTGCATGTGTTAACCTGCTAGCATGTTAAGATTAGCAGGGGTTAACTGGTTTCATAAACGGGAGGCAGCAAACCCTCCCATATCAAGATTTTGCAAGTCAGGCACGCACAACTTACAAAAAGGAAAGGGAAAACAGAAAGGGCTGAATTTACACTCAGCACACAGGGATACTCCCAAGTTACTGCTATGTTAGCTGCAATTTTTACAGCATGTTAGTAAGAACATAAGGGTCCGACCAATGGTCCATCAAGCCCAGTAGCCTGTTCTGACGGTGGCCAATCCAGGCCCCTAGTACCTGGCCAAAACCCAAGGAGTAGCAACATTCCAGAATCCCAAAAAATAACAAAAAGATTCTAGAACCCCAATGAGTATAAAGATTCCATCCAGAATCTCAAAGAATAGAAAGATTCCGGAACCCCAAATAATAGCAATATCCCATGCTACCGATCCAGGGCAAGCAGTGGCTTCTCCCGTGTCTTTCTCAATAACAGCCTATGGACTTATCCTCCAGGAACTTGGCCAAACGTTTTTTAAAACCAGCTACGCTATCGGCTCTTACCACAACCTCTGGCAAAGAGCCCCATAATGTCTGACATCACCAGCAGGTGGCAGCTTAGAACAATGAATTGATTAACATAAATAGCATGTGGAACTATTGATCAGAGGTTCTCGTCTGAGCTACCTCGGATAGTTGCTGTTCGGGAGTTAGGACCAACTTCTGTAGCTTTGCATATCTTTTAGGCGCAATTAGATTTCCTGCGAGTTTAATTGTTGCTAATATACGAGTAGTTTTTTTGTGTTGTTTGGTTCGAAACCCGCCGATCCCCCCACTTTACTGCATATTTATGAAACTCTTTTTTGAAACCATGAAATAAATGTATTATTACAGGCTTGCAGTGTACTATGCAGCTCTGATCCGAAGACAGCTGACAGTGAATTCTCAGTGCAGCTGGTACTTCTCAATGAGCAGAAACAGTGCAATTAACTTTTAAAGCAGAAAATACAAAACGGTGTCAACCGAGTGTGCAGGAGGAGATAATCTTTGCTGTCTTTGCCGTCTCTTAGCAGATATAACTCCATTTCACTTCAAAGCACTATTTTTATTTTTTTTTTTAAATTTCGTGAGCTAATAATTACTACTAAAATTGAACATATGATATTGATTCTATAGCTTGATTTCATAACGAGTGAACGACTTTAGACCGGACATAACCGTGCTCCTCAAATAACTGGTATATTTGTACGAGTTTTAGTCTTATTGGGGGTTCCCCTTAACTGTATCCATGACATCTTGTTTGTCTGTCTTGCCTGTTTGTTTAGATTGTAAGCTCTTTGGAGCATGCACTGTCTTTGTTGTGACTCTGTACAGTGCTGCGTACGTCTGGTAGCGCTATAGAAATTAATTAATAGCAGTAGTAGATGCCAAGTATGAAATAAAACAGCCAGTCACAAAGGTGCGCTAAACGTTTTTAGCGCGCGCTAACCCTGTGCTACACGGAAATACTAACGCCAGCTCTATGGAGGCATTAGTCTATAGCACGCGTGGTAATGTAGCGTGCGCTTAAAACGGCTAGCGTACCTTCGTAAAAGGAGCCCTTAGAGCAGCTTATACATAGTACGTGGTATCTGCGAATCGGTACGCTGAAAGATTAGCTTTCATTCTTACAAGGCCCAGTTTTTACGCATCTTGTCAAACAAATGAATGCATAAGATACCGTCAAATTAGAAGGGCACATGGGGAAAGAGAAGCGCAAACCTCTGTCGGAAATAAGGACGGTTGGGGGGGGGGGAAAATTTGCATTGACCGTTCAGTCTTTTGCAGGCAGTGGAGAAAAGGCTGTCTGGACGGGTGTTGAATTTGCGCAGGGAAGTCAGGCTGCAAAGCAGCTAGAACCCCCTTAAGCGAATTTCTTAACTTTATATTAGAATTTGTGGTTATTAGATGACAATTACAATCTTCGGGTAAGAAGTTATGAACAAGGTTATCGTTGTAGCTGACTGGGAATGAGAAAGCGCAGAGGGACCGTCTTATCAGGACGCCTTATAGTTTGTGTCTAAAATGTTACTTCCGCAAATGCCTTCGCCTCTTTTATTAACTGTAAAACCATATTAAGATTACATTTTCCCTAGTTACCGACTCTGACGCCTTTCAAGCTTTATAATTACCGCCCCAAAAAAATGCTAGTTGCCAAATACTGTTCACGGCCATCCTTTTTAATGTTTGCCAGAGCACTTCCTACGATCACGGTAAATCAGTGGTCTCAAACTCGCGGCCAGGTCCTATTTTGAGGCCCTCGGTATGTTTATCCTAATCACAAAAGAAAAATAAAACCGTTTCTTGATCATATGTCTCTTTAGCTATAAATGACAATATTATTATTAAGACTTAGCCAAAAGGAAAGATTTATAAACTATAAAGAGTTTTTACCTCATGCAAAATTGTCATTTCTTTAATATGGCATTAACTATTTTTTTCTGAGGCCCTCCAAGTACCTCCAAATCCAAAATGTGGCCCTGCAAAGGGTCTGAGTTGGAGACCACTGCTGTAAATGTTTAAATAGACCAAACGTTCATTAGAGTTGGGCGGAATCCTAAGCCTATGGAAATGACAGAAAATTCGCGAGTGTCGTTATTGTAGGTTTGCTTGTGTTTGTGTGTCTGTCCGAGGGAGTGCTGAAAAGAAAGTTTCTCAGCCCAGCCAAGAAGAGAAGGATGGGGCGTCAAAACGGAATTTCGTTTCTGCAAAATTTGGCACTTAAAAAAACCCACTCTTTTCAACGAAGAGTGGCAAAAAATAACGCTCAGAATTATAGGAAGTTGGTTGCTTGGGCGGTGATCTCGTCCATGCGTTTGCAGAGATAAAAAGCCTAGAGCAGAAGGAAATCAGTGGGCTTCTCTTTCTCCAAAATACTGCAATGACTTTTTGCTCTTTCTTAGCAGCGGAATTTCATGATCCTTTCGAGCTATAATATAATGTATTTTGTATAATGTGCAGTTGAATATGAACGTAAAACTTTTCCCTAATATATCATATTAATATAACAAAATATGCATTCCAAAATTACAAATAGTAAATGAACTATGTATTGTGTAGATATGGCATCATAGTGAATACAAGCAGTATGGGTATAGCCATAAATTAGAATTTGGTGAAAGGGATTCAGGAAGGTCGGTTTTGGCATCAGAGCCAGACTGGTTAACCAAAATTCAGATTATTTAAAGACTATTATATTAGGCTAATTGAAAATGTACACAAGCCATTAAATTATGGTTAGGCCTGCACGTGCTGTAATATTAGCAGCATTACCAAACTGCTGTTTTGCAGAATTAGAAATCTTCCCTTACCAGGTTTTTAGCTGATCCTTTTTTTTTTTTTTTTCCTGCGATGCTCATTTGTTGCGCCCTGTCTTGGAAAGCTGGTGTAGAAATGATACCCACGGAAACTACATAAGTGAGAACATCCTGAAAATACAGCTTAGGGAATTCTCTTGCATGAATTTGCTGGCACAATATCTGCCCGTACACACCTGTGTGGGTGTGCCCGCAGAATACTGAAGGAGAAAACCAGATTGTTATCAATTACAAGAAATATGGACTGGCCACAGCTGCTGAAAATGAAGTCCTTCCCATCTTCCTCGGCCTGAAAAATTTTACGTCCTTAAAGTTCTCAGTCCGACCAAGAAGAGAATGAATGATGTGGAGCCATGAAACTTGCAAGTTATTTTCCACACTTTTCTTGACACTTTTTGTTTCAATGATATGAAATGAAACAAAAAGTGTGGAATAACTTGTAAGTTTCATGGCTCCACATCATTCTCTTCTTGGTTGGGCTGAGAACTTTTTAGCAGCCCCTGGTATTGTGATGTCATAATGCCTCATTCCACCAATGCCTTCAAGCCAACCTCATCGGTGATGTCACAATGGCTTGGTTTCCCTGCGCTTGTGCCCATTTGATGGATGCATTTGCCTAATTGAAACGAAAAGTGTCAAGAATGGTGTAGAATAACTCGTATGTTTCATGGCTCCACATCATTCTCTTCTTGGATGGGCTGAGAACTTTTTAGCAGCCCCTGGTATTGTGATGTCATAATGCCTCATTCCACCAATGCCTTCAGCCAACCTCATCGGTGATGTCACAATGGCTTGGTTTCCCTGCGCTTGTGCCCATTTGATGGATGCATTTGCCTAATGAAACGAAAAGTGTCAAGAATGGTGTAGAATAACTCGTATGTTTCATGGCTCCACATCATTCTCTTCTTGGATGGGCTGAGAACTTTTTAGCAGCCCCTGGTATTGTGATGTCATAATGCCTCATTCCACCAATGCCTTCAAGCCAACCTCATCGGTGATGTCACAAATGGCTTGGTTTCCCTGCGCTTGTGCCCATTTGATGGATGCATTTGCCTAATTGAAACGAAAAGTGTCAAGAATGGTGTAGAATAACTCGTATGTTTCATGGCTCCACATCATTCTCTTCTTGGATGGGCTGAGAACTTTTTAGCAGCCCCTGGTATTGTGATGTCATAATGCCTCATTCCACCAATGCCTTCAAGCCAACCTCATCGGTGATGTCACAATGGCTTGGTTTCCCTGCGCTTGTGCCCATTTGATGGATGCATTTGCCTAATTGAAACGAAAAGTGTCAAGAATGGTGTAGAATAACTCGTAAGTTTCATGGCTCTCCACATCATTCTCTTCTTGGATGGGCTGAGAACTTTTTAGCAGCCCCTGGTATTGTGATGTCATAATGCTCATTCCACCAATGCCTAAGAGCCAACCTCATCGGTGATGTCACAATGGATTGGTTTCCCTCTACTTGTGCCCATTTACTAGATGCATTTGCCTCATTGAAATGAAAAGTGTGGAATAACTTGTAAGTTTCATGGTTCCACATCATTCTTGGTTGGGCTGAGAACTTTTCAGCGGCCTCTCCCTACTTACTGCTTCAAATGTACTCTTCCTTACTGAAAAAAAAAAAAAGAGAGGATCGTATATTTTTACAAAAGGATCCCTCTATGAATTTGGGATTACAAATGTGGTGTAATCTTTATTTGGGAATTATTTTTATGAAAGGGTGTTAGCGCTACTCGATATCGTAATGTCACTTTGTTTGGGTTTCTAAGAGTTATGACGGTCTAACTTTACTCAGTTAGGGAACATTTCTCCCATGAAATTGCTATAAGATTATAATTATAAAGATTATAATTGGAATTAAACAGGCCCACAGCCCGGGATGGAATATTAAAAGATCTAAAAGGTTTTAGCCTGCTGATTCTTATCTTCTAAAAGTTGCAGGTTTAATGGAATGAAAATGGGGTTAAGGACTCTTGACTTTAATAATATATATAATTCATTATCAAGGAAAAGTACAGTAGCAGAGGACGGGATACTATGGCCCTCTTTTACTAAGGTGTGCTAACCGATTTGAACTCACTAAACGCTAATGCGTGTATGTTAATCTATGGATGCGTTAGCGTTTATTGCGTGCTAATCGGTTAACGCACCTTAGTAAAACAGGGGGTATGTATCCATCCCCAGGTGAGGGTGAGCGTCTGTCAATCCCGGGGAGGTGGTTTCTGTTAATCTCTACGGATATAGGCCCTGGCAGGCTGCGTCGGATCCTACTGAGCTCCAGTATGGAAGATGGAGGCTATGCGGCACCCTATCCCACATCCTGGTCGCTTCTAGGGGAAATTCGAACAGGCTATCCAGAAAAGAAAGAAAGGAAACAAGCCCCCACCCAAGCTCTGCATCACTGCATTTGTATTTACCTCTGGAAAAAGGAATAAGGAGGGTGTGTATTATTTAATGCTTTTCCCACTCCTGCAAAACCCCCTGGACATGGGTCCAGTAAATTCTCCCATCTAGCCTGGTCCAGGTTTCTGTTCTCCTGTAGCTGCAGACTTGAAGATTTCTTAGTCCCTTGCTACAGAAGGCAATTTTTGACTGACGCTTTCGATGTTCCCCGTTTGATTAAGATAGTACCTTTGCCTTCATTTATAAAGCTGAGGGACTGGGAAATGAGGTGGAAAGAACTGAGGAAGAAGAGGGCTCCATTTTGGTATAGTATACATTTTTCAATGCGCCGTCCCTACTTTGCTCTGAAACGTGCCCTAAACATGAGGCCATTTGAATGACTTTTACCGGCGGTGTCTGTCTCTGCTAAAATGTTTAGGGGAAGTTTCAATGGAATCTATGGAATCTAAAGAAAGCGAAGCTTCTGCTAGTAAATGAAACGTCTCAAAGAAACTATAGGGGCCTGTTTTACTGCATGTTTTCCTGTTCATTTTCCTTCGATATATCAAAGAAACTACTGCAAATGGATCTGATTGCTCGGCTGTCTTCCGTGAGGTGTGTTTTGTTGTTGTTTTTTTTTTGATGGGTTAAGATTTAAAGCAGTCTTCAGAATAACAAAGATGAAAGAATGAAATGACAAAAAATTAACCCAAACAGGAAAGACAAAAAAAAAAAAGGAAATGAAAGGCAGCAAAATCGAAGGTAGGAAAGAAAAAATAAAAGTCTTTTAAATGTTGGATTATCGATTATTCCATGGGTTTTAAAAACTGTGGTCTGGAATCTGCGTATCGCACAGAAAAGTAGTTAGCGGATTTGGCAAGTCTGTTTTTAAAGATTTCCCCCCTTTAATCCACACCCACCACCTTAGTAACTTTTTCATATCTTGTCTGTCTGTGGAGAACATATCGTTGGATCTTTCATATATTTAAGTTTTGTATTTATTTGATTTCGATTTTTTAAAATATTTACAATGTGGGCTCGTCCACTCCGACTCTCCTGAGATTTATCAGAAGTATTGGAGGAATCTTTAAAAGGCTTGGGCTCCAGGAGTAATAAAGAAAACAGGTGTCTTAGGTGTCGGATTTTTCTGATGGATTATCCGTGCTTATATAAGCGGGTGTTTGTCCAGCTACTGGCCGACCCCTGCACTGATGGATGGAATGTTACAGTAACCTCAGCCTTTCCCTGCCAGGAATTCCCTTTCCTCCTCTCGTGCCTCCAAAAAGCCTGACCAGGGGCTGCAGTAAAAATCCCAAGTCAGCATGAGACTACTGATATGAAAAATACTGAAATAAACAAATAAAAAAAAAGTTATGACGGAATGAGAAACCATACAGAATAAACGTATAAACAAGTTAGAAAATCAAGGGAATTTGATCAAGAAGATATAGAAATAGACATTCAGATTTTTTTTTTTTTTTCTTAATTATTTTTTCCTTTTCAGGTCTACATTTTCCTTTTGAAATTAGAAATATCGCTCAATATTTCTCAAGTTTCACAATGCAGTATTTCACAACGACCCTGTCTGCATTTTTTTTTTTTTTTGGTTAGGGCTGCCTAGATAAAGAATTTCACTTGTCTCCTCTCCAAACAGAGAATTTGGAAACCCACCGGGCTATGTTGAACGCGATCAATTTATGTGCGCTCCTATTAAAGTCTGATTTTAATTTAAATCGATAAAATGGGGAGGTTAACACTGTTGCTACCTCTGCTGAAACAACTGAGAGAATTTGGTTTAGGGTCAGAATTTGGGTTATGAGCATTTAGGATAAGAATCCATGGGTTTCTCTGCTTCCCAAAGACAAGGTCTCTGCACGTGCGTTTACAAAGAACCAAGAAGGTACTAATTAAATCTCTGTTTTTGTTAAAGAAGCGATTACTGCACTATACCAGGGGGGGTGCTGAAAAGTTCTCAACCCAACCAAGAAGAGAACGAATATGGTTCAATCAATGGTCTGAAACCATTTTAAAAAAAAAGAACCCAAACAAAACGAAAAACCTGACAATTTTGTTTCTGCAAATTGGCACTTAACGAAATAAGACAGCACTCTTTTTCAGCTACCGTGCCAAAATAATGCCCAGAATTTAGGAAGTTAGTGGGTTGGGTTGAGAACTTTTCAACACCCCCCTGGTACTTAAAAGCCACATTACGGCTTTGCTTTCATTTACTTAAGACTGAAACGTGATATAATATTAAGACTAGTCCATAAAAAGGCAAGTTTTAACAATTTAACCCCCACGCAAAGAACCCCCCCAGAGATGGACTCAAGAAAATAAGGCTGTACTTGCTCTTTAAATATTAAACAAAGTACATTTTCTTAAATTCTTGGCTGTTCCAATATTTGTTGCCCAGGGCAGTTCGGCTTAGCTCCATCCAGGTTGCCTTTTTTTCATAATTCAGTAGAGCATATGTTAAAAAAAACAAAACAAAACCCAACAAAGCTTGTTTCCGACGTGGAAAAGAGGATTGAAAGCCAAGAAGACCCTTCCTACACAGAGACTTAAGATCCCCGAAAGATTATAAATTCATAGCCAAGAATTTTGCTAATTGCAACCACGGGCAAAATAAACTGAAAATAAAGAAAAAAGAAACCAGCAGGAAAAAAAAAAAGATACAGCTCCTGCTATTTCTTGAAGATTTTAGTAGCGCTGGTGTGGTATTTCTAAGGGATCCCCCCCCCAAACAAAAAAAAAAAGCTGGTGGAGTTCTCTAGTTGTTACTGGGGAAAAGGGGCTAGTTTGAAACCAGGAGCTTAAAAAGATGGAAGAGAAAGGAGATGTCTTACCGTAGCAAGAGATGAGGGCTCCGTTGTGGTGGTTTTCCTGCAGTTTGAGGTTCTCCGGAGGGGTTTTGCAGTTCCTTTGCACGTAGAGATGCTGCGGCTGGTATTTGTTAAAGGAGCCTTGCTGCTCCCCTGTGCTGCTCTGGACGCTGCCATCCAGGGACTGGCATTCCTGCTGGTAGGAGCTCCTGGACTTGTCCCCAAAGCTTTGTCCTTTGCTGGCCAGGAAAGAGGGAGCGAACTTGTCGCTGAGCTGGAATGCCCTAAAAGGCGAGCCTTGGTGTTCTCTGCTCTGCGTGGCTGAGCTGTAGTAGGAATCCATGCTGGTCGTATCACAATATGACACACAAGTCTCTGCATTCATTCCTAAAATGAAAGGGGCCAAATGACCTTAATTCTTTTTTTGGAGGGGCACCAGAAGGCAGTCACTCTCGCAGCTGGGGGACTGAAATGTAAGAGGGTTCAGATGTTGGCGAGAACTCCGAGCGAACCAAATCTCAAAAGCCCCCTTAAGGTTTTGAAGAGAAAAAGGGTCCCCTTTTCGCTTAAAGAGAAGCAACTGTTTAGGTCTCCCTCCCAGAGCTTTCCCAAGATTACCCATCCCCCCCCCAAACAAAAAAAAGCCAAGCTAAGACCTCTCCCCCAATTACATTGGAGATGATAGCAACCGGAGAAGAGGGAAGTCCTCAGATCTTTTGGGTAAAAAAAAAAAAAAAAATCTTGTATAACAAAAGTTTAGGAAACAAATACAATGAGGAGCTGAAACTGTCCTTGGTGGGAAGTGCGGGCTCATTTTGACTTGGGGATTTTCGTCTTCGTGGTTACAGAGGACACATTGGGCTCCTTTGACAAAGGGGCGCTAGGCGTTTTTAGCGCCGCGCTACCGTCTGCTCAAGAGGAGGCGGCAGCGGCTAGTGCCGCGGCATTTTAGCACGCACTGTTCCGTGCGTTAAGGCCCTAATGCACCTTTGTAAAAGGAGCCCTTTGTGTTTCAACAAATAGGGTTTTCGTCTCCTTGATTACAAGCTCCCCGTGTAGCTATCACTTTAAGAATTGTTTGTTTATTAGGTTTTTATATACCGCCTATCAAGGGTATCTAAGCGTTTTACTCAAGCATTTTCCCTATCTGTCTTACAATCTATCTAACGTAACCTGGGGCTATGGAGGACTGAGTGACTTGCCCAGGGTCACAAGGAGCGGCGTGGGATTTGAACCCACAACCCCAGGGAGCCGAGTCTGCAGCTCCAACCACTGCGCCACACACTCCTCTGTTAATTCTGTTTCTTAGCGCTTCTCCCATTTTCCCCAATGTCTCCCTTTTCGGCCCGATTTCTCTCACTTGTACTATAAATGATTCCGAGTAAACACTTCCCAGCGTGAAACTTACGAGTCTCTCCGCTGCTTGTCACGCAAAATCCCAAGATAATAAATATTTCTATTGATATTCACCCAAAGGGTCATTTTTAATTGCTTCCTCCCTCAGAGATGAAATATAAGTTAATCTTTAATAAAGGCAATTTCACTTTTGGGGCAATTAATCTGATCTTGGTCCCTGTTTTCAGCGGTCAGCTCATCCCTATGGCCTTTTACCTCACTCTCTGTCCTGTAAGGTTATTTTTGTACGCTTTCCTTGGCTTTCCTTGGCATTCACACATCTGGTTTCTATTGCAGTCTTACCTTGAAGTTTTCAGTAATAAAGATATTACGCAAACTACATCCACATCTCTGTAGGTTGTATACTTTAACCCTTTCAATGGCACCGAAGGAGCACTTTTAAGGGGGGGCTTTTACTGACGAAATCTGCTCCACAAGCCGAACGGAGACGCGCCACTCGGGGAATGTTGTCCCAAATGTGGCCGTTGGATTTTAGTTTTTCCTGTCTGTTGCGGCAAAAGTACTCCAGACAATAATGTCAATATTTGTGGAAAAGAGAGTTTGTGTAATGTTTGTTTTATAATTTAAAAAAAAATTTTTTTTATTAAAATTGAAAATAGGAAAGCCGGCCATTTCAAGAGATGGTCCTTTATGAAAAACAAAGGTTTTCCAGATTAATTAAGGATGGTTAACGTTGTTTAAAAAAAGAATAATTTCAGGTTGGCAAATAATTACATAGATTTAGGTCAAAAGAAGGAATGCGTTCCCAGGGGGCGCTGAAAAATTCTCAGCCCAACCAACCGACTTCCTAAATTCTGAAGCCACTGTAGCTGAAAAGGGTGTTAGAATTTCGTTTCTGCAAAAATAAGATTTTTTTTTAAAAAAAAAACATTGCTTCACTTCATTGATTGAACCATATCAACGTTATTCTCTTCTTGCCTGGGACAAGAACTTTTAAGCACACCCTTCTAGTTTTCTATATGCTTCTAAGCATCTCCAGGTACATTATTTATCTGTGCATTCACGTATGTATGTTATATATATGTATATGCATGGGTGTTTAGGTGCTAAAATACTATAGGATACACAAATATGTATCAGGGACTTGGAGAAAGTGTAGTTACTTACCTGTAACATAGGTTCTCCGTGGACAGCAGGATAGTCAGCCACACAACCCACCCGCCTCCCCATAAGGGCCGACTCGGCCACAGCTAGGAACATCCTGGGGATTAGGGGGAAGCAGGGGGAAATGGGTAGGGCTCGGGCATGCCTAGTGGGGCCCGGGCACTGCACGTGCTCAGAGAAAAAAAAAAAAAAATCTCTCTGAGCTATTGGAGAGCTTATCCGCAAATTGGGAGCTGTTGGGACAACACCCATATGTAGCTGACTATCCTGCTGTCCACGGAGAACCTACGTTACAGGTAAGTAACTACACTTTCTCTTCTTGCCTGGGACAAGAACTTTTAAGCACACCCTTCTAGTTTTCTATATGCTTCTAAGCATCTCCAGGTACATTATTTATCTGTGCATTCACGTATGTATGTTATATATATGTATATGCATGGGTGTTTAGGTGCTATAATACCATAGGATACACAAATATGTATCAGGGGCTGCTGAAAAGTTCTCAGCCCAACCAAGAAGAGAAAGATGTGGAGTCATGAAACATTATTTCTTGACACTTTGCTTCTTTTCGTATCATTGAAACGAAGAGTGTCCAAAGCGTGGAACAACTTGTCAGTTTCGCGGCTCCACATCATCCTCGTCTTGGCTGAGCTGAGAACTTTTCAGCGGCCCCTTGCATTGTGATGTCATCATGCCTCATTCGACCAATGCCTCAGAGCCAGCCTCACTGGTGATGTCACAATGGCTTGGTTTCCTCATTCTTGCGCCCATTTGCTAGATGCATTTGCCTCGCTGAAACGAAAAGCGTCGAGAAAAAGTGTGGCATAACATTTCATGGCTCCACATCATTCTCTTCATGGTTGGGCTGAGAACTTTTCAGCAGCCCCTTCATATCTGTACATATGCATAATATAGATGTATAATATGTATTCTGCGATGACAGATTGCTATCAAACAGTATAAAGGCAATATACAGTATAATAGCTGATATACCTGAGTGCAGTGATTAAAATAAAGCATTGTATGATTTGCTTTCAGTTGAAAAATACTGGTATTATCTTAATCTCAATAGGTTTCTGGTTGGTTTTTTTTTTTTTTCTTTAAGACTTGATGCTTACATATTTCTTACTTTTAAAGCTCTCTCTTGCTCACTTATTTTCATTGAAGTTAATGGAAAAACCAAATCGTCCATAGGTCTCCGAGTTCACTTATGGCCAATGGAAATCCTTAGAGAACCCCCTTAAGCGACCCCCCTCAGACATTTGACCGCAGGAGCTTTGTCTATCCCAGTCTTCTTCTGAAACCTCACCGGTGCCTGAAAAAGCAAAGACCAACTAAACCAGGGGTTTCAAAGTCCCTCCTCGAGGGCCGCAATCCAGTCGGGTTTTCAGGATTTCCCCCATGAATAGGCATTGAAAGCAGTGCATGCACATAGATCTCATGCAGATTCATGGGGGAAATCCTGAAAACCCGACTGGATTGCGGCCCTCGAGGAGGGACTTTGAGATCCCTGAACTAAACCTAGCAACTTGAATTTGACAGAGCTTTTAAATATGCAAATCATTTTGACCTTCCTTGAATAAAGGAATCCCAACCAGTGTCTTTCAAAGTAAAAGTTATAAGGGAGGGTTGCTGAAAAGTTCTCAGCCCAACCAACTTTCTAAATTCTGAGCAGCTGAAGTGTCATTTCTGAAGTGCCAATTTGCAGTAACGAAGTTCTACGTTGGGTTGTTTCAAATCCTTGATTGCCTTTCTCTTCTTGGTTGGGCTGAGAACTTTCCAGCACCTCAGCCTCCCCTCCTTAGTGCAAATGAACCCTCTAAACATCCTACACATTGCTATAAAAAAGAACTGCAAGATTTCCAACCTCTAGTATGAAATAGCATGAACTTTTGAATTTGGTACAACCTACAACTACATCTTCAATTTTAATTTTTGAGGACTCCAAAAGGGAATCCTTTACCTGGGTCGCGATTCACTATTTTTTTTTCTTAACTATACAGAGAAGTTTAGGAGGCGCCCTTGAAAATTTGGGGCCGTCTCCATCGAGAGCTATACGGCCCAGCGATTTTCCACTTTTTCGTTCCGTAGTTTTCCGTCGGAACGACAAAAGCGGAAAACCATGGCCTGCCTGGAGACTGCCCCCTGCTTTGTTGGTTGGGCTGAGAACTTTTCAGCGGCCCTTCGCCAATTTTCTTGCGCTCTTTAAGGCTGTTGATTGATTCCAGTTGACTCCAATTATTACAAAATTTGTCAAATGATACATTTGTACTGTGTTAAGTGGAAGCAAGGGAAGGACGCCAGCAGCCAAGCAGATAGAAGTATAGACTGAGCAAGTCCATGAAAGTGGATGAGTTATTAGTTTTTAGGTACTTAAGTTCATTATAGTAAAGCCCTATAATATTACTGTCAATTGTTGGTTGACCAGGTGAACAGTGGGTTAAAATGCTTTCAGTTAAGTATCTAGTTTTGCTTTTGATAATGTGGGGTTTTATTCAATGAGACAGATTAATTGTGAACCAAAAAAAATTGTGGTTCTTACAACTAAACTGAAAATAGATATTTAAAGAGATCTCCTTACAATAAAATATCCCTTAAATATTATTATTAAATGCATGAATCGTACACGGCAAAATAACAGGTCCAGATGCGTTGAACAATTTAACTACTTTCTGTGGATTATAATAGCTCCATCCCTGCTCATTAATAGGTCTCGATTTATCCAACCAACACACGGGGAGCTCATGTCGGGATTTATATTTTTCGACACCCCAAAAAAAAATCACTGTCAAAAGTAGACAGTCTTCCTGTTTATTACATGGAGAAATAGACGTTCAATAAACATTGTTCGGAATAAAGATCGAAATGGTAATTTGTACAATTCAGTTTGGAAAACGGGTAAGACTGCACGCGAGATATTCGTTAGAAAAACCCAAACCAAACCGTGATGGATTGACCTATCTAATGACGAGCTTACGGAAACTTAACAGAAAATGTATTGCAATACGATATCACTGTAACTTACCCTCTATTTTACTAAGGTGAGCTAACCGATTAGCGAACCTTAGTAAAAGAGGGCTTTAGACAAGGACTTTTCACATAGTAATAATAATACAAATAAATATACTCATTTCAGTAGACTTCATTATTTCTATTCAGGTGCATGAACTATTTTTTTCAAGAGGTTCAAATTTTGTAGTAGTAATCTATTTTATATTAAATAATTTTTATTGAATTATAATATAAAAACCATACATGTAATAAATCTCTTACAAAGAATATTATGCCAGCATAATTAATATAAATGTACAGAACAGGAACAAAAATCAGTAATTAAGACAAGTACAATGTAATTTTATACAAATTGAACGTCCTGCCCCTTATATGACATTTATTAACACGATAAATATAAAACTAACCAAAATGCACCTATCAAAACATTTGCCGTACGTCAGTAACTGGAAAAATAGTTCTGAATTTATATAACTATTAGGTAGATAAAGATATTCATTTCTCTAAAGGGTTGCTTTAAAAAAGAGAACATGTTGGCATAATATTCTTTGTCAGATTTATTATATGCATGGTTTTTATTATTATAATTTAATACAAATTATTGAACAAAAAACCGAGTTCAAATGATCTTGTCTTAAACTGCGAAAGAAACTGAAAGAAGGTTATAGTTCCTACCTTGTTCTTAAACTTAATCTAAGACCCAGCTTTGAAAAGCTCTTCTCCCATTGGGCCCCTTAGCAACTTCACCGATGACCGCAAAAGTCCGGCGGTGTCCCCACAGGCATCGCACACAATGCAGGCCGATCCAGTGAAATCTTTATAGGGCGGATTCCAGTTTGAGGAACCGATCCCTATCTTGTAGTTTGGAGTAAGCTACATAGGGCATTGCCTCTCAGATTTTAACTTCAACCTAAGAGGCGATATGCTCAGGTGTGGATACTTCTTCATAGGACATATAACTAGCATGTTTTTCTAAGAAACCGGCCTTTTCTTCTCTATAGTAGGTCTTCGAGTACTGATTTTATTGTGAAGGAGAGAGGCTGTAATAACATAATAACATAGTAGATGACGGCAGATAAAGACCCGAATGGTCCATCCAGTCTGCCCAACCTGATTCAATTTCAATTTTTTTTTCTTAGCTATTTCTGGGCAAGGATCCAAAGTTCTACCCGGTACTGTGCTTGGGTTCCAACTGCCGAAATCTCCGTTAAAACCCATCTACACCCTCCCAGCCACTGAAGCCCTCCCCAGCCCATCCCCCACCAAACGGCCATACACAGAGACAGACCGTGCCAGTCTGCCCAGTACTGGCCTTAGTTCAATATTTAATCTTATTTTCTGATTCTAGATCCTCTGTGTTCATCCCACGCTTCTTTGAAGCTAATAATGTGCTGGGTGTGAAGGTGGAGCAGGTGGAGGAGAAACGAAGCTACCTCTGGTGATATTAGGTCCCCTTTAACAGTGAGTGCTAGCTAGAAATAAGTAAAGGTTGATACCAAGCAAGCGATCAAGATGTCATCTTTCTGTACTGTGTTCCTTTGTGTGTATATGTGTATCGATACGGAGCTATATACTAGACGTACTAGACTGCTGAAAAGGTCTCAGGCCAACCAATCAACTTCCTAAATTCTGAGCGACATTTGCCACTGTAGCTGAATAAAGAGTTCCCTTTTTTCCTTAAGTGCCAATTTGCAGAAACGAAATTCTCTGTTTTGACATCGTTTCAGATGATTGATTGAACCATATCCACCTCATTCCCGTCTCGGTTGGGCTGAGAACTTTTCAGCACCCCCCTGGTAGTGTGAAGTTTCAGTCTCTGGTAACCAGAGCTGAGATTGTGATGTCATAAGGCCTCATTCCACCAATAAGAGCCAGCCTCATCAGTGATGTCACAATGGCTTCATTGTCCTATACTGGGCTCACTTTTAGTACTTACGAGGGGGTGATGAAAAGTTCTCAGCCCAACCGACCAACTTCCAAAATTCTGAGCGTTATTTTGCCACTGTCGCTAAAATGAGCGCTAGCTTATTTCATTATGTGCCAATTTGCAGAAACAAAATTCTGTTTTTTTGACGTTGTTTCCGATCATTGATTGAACCATATCCACATCATTGTCTTCTTGGTTGGGCTGAGAACATTTCAGCATCCCTTCTATCTATCTATCTATCTATCTATCTATCTATCTATCTATCTATCTTTCCCATAGTTACAGTACACACACACAAATATATATGCAGTATATATATATATATATATATATTTATTTATTTATTTATTTCTTTGCTTTGGCTCCTTCTGTGAAACTACTCCATAACAAAATATTTGTCAATAAATGTTTTTCATAGGGAAAAAAAAACAAGGAACAAAGGCAGATTTAAAATATAAGTGCACATATATGCAGTACTTGACTTTGAAAGATTTTAACTATAAAACTAAAATAACTTTACAATACATAATATTTAAATGTGTTTTTTTATTATTTGACTGAAGCCCCTTCACTTAAATCTTAAATTCCCTAAAATTAGATTGCTTTTAAGAATTTCTGAAAGGTTATCATATAGAACAAGTTAGGAGGGTGTTTTGGTTGTTTGTTTTTTTTGTATCCTTGGATAGGGTGGATCCTGCTCTGGTAGATTTTACAAGGCGCAGACTTGACTGGGTCAGTAACTATTATCACCTATACAAGGGGGCGCTGAAAAGTTCTCAGCCAAACCATGAAGAGAATGAGGTGGATAAGGTTCAATCAATGATCTGAAACAATGTCAAAAACAGAGAATTTCGTTTGAGGCTCAGAATTTAGGAAGTTGGGTTGGGTGGGCGGAGAACTTTTCAGCACCCCCCTCCTATGTAATAAACGTGAGCCAAGAAGAGGAGAATCAAGCCATTGTGACATCACTGATGAGTTTGGCTCTTATTGGTGGAAAGAGGCCTTATGACATCACAATCTCAGCTCTGGCTACCAGACACTGAAACTCTTCACACTACCAGGGGGAGCTG
The DNA here is from genome assembly GCF_902459505.1 of Geotrypetes seraphini. Taxonomy (NCBI): domain Eukaryota; kingdom Metazoa; phylum Chordata; class Amphibia; order Gymnophiona; family Dermophiidae; genus Geotrypetes; species Geotrypetes seraphini. Next base: position 10,788,199 of record NC_047102.1, read on the forward strand.
AAAAGTTCTCCGCCCAACCAAGATGAGAATGGCGTGGTTATGGTTCCGTCGATGATCTGAAACGATGTCAAAACAGAGAATTTGGTTTCCGTAAATTGGCACTTAACGAAATAAGAGAACACGCTTGTCAGCTTCAGTGGCAAAATAACGCTCAGAATTTAGGAAGGTGGTTGGTTGGGCTGAGAACTTTTCAGCACCATCTCCTACAAGACCATTAAAAATCACAAAACAATTCCACTATACGTATATGTAACGTTTCCCCTGTAGATTCTTTCCTTTGGGCAGTTCTAATAAAAAGGTTTGTGTACGATTTCAATATTAGAATTAAAAACATGGAAAGGGTAATAATAACCATGAAAGTAGATTAATGCGTTGGATGAATTTAATCTTTACAATGTCCTGGCAGTCCTATCGGGACACGAGGAACGAATTCCGTGCAGTATTTCTTGCTATGTCGATCAACTCATTTGTTAAAATCGCTATTAAAAAAACAAAAAATGTATTTCTCTCCGAACATCTAGAGATAGGCGTTTAAATCTGAGTTAAACTAACGCCTGGCAGGTTAATCAGCAGTTAAGGAGGACAGGAGATGCCGAATAAGACTTTAAAAAAAAAAAAAAAAATCACCTCTACCATTTACCCTGCTGGCTCTTCTCGGGCAGGTAGAGTTTGCAGGTTTCGCTCAGCATCAAAGAACGTTTTCAACCTCTGGTAGGTTTTCAGCAGAAATTTCAGCTCTGCTGCGGACTTCCTTCGGACGTTAAGAACCCGTTTTCTCACTGTGGAACAGAAAGGAAAGAACCCTTAAGTGCCTTGTCCTGGTCCAATGCCCCGGTATTCGGCTTGGTCCCGTGCCATTTAAACAAAGACATTCACTCATCTTCAGTCTCTTTTCTTTTACAATGTCATCTTATTGGTAATTTTTTTGCGTCCACTGGGGTCCAAAAGGACCTGCCATTCACTCATTGCTTTAGAGCAATGGCCTGAAACTCCTATTTTGAGGCCCTCGGTATGTTTATCATGATCACAAAAGTAAAATAAAACCGTTTCTTGATCATATGTCTCTTTAGCTATAAATTACAATATTACTATTAAGACTTAGCCAAAAGAAAAGATTTATCAACTATAAAGAGTTTTACCTCATGCAAAATTGTCATTTCTTTAATAAGACATTAACTACTGCATTTTTTCTGAGGCCCTCCAAGTACCGACAAATCCAAAATGTGGCCCTTCAAAGGGTTTGAGTTGGAGACCACTGCCAAAGGTCCATCAAGCCCAATATCCCGTTTCCAACAGTGGCCAACCCAGGTCCCAAGTACCTGGCAGAAACCCAAAGAGGAGCAACATTCCAGAGCTGAGATTGTGATGTCATAATGCCTCATTCCACCAATGCATAACAGACAACCTCAGCAGTGATGTCACAATGGCTTGATTATTTTTATACTTGGCTCAGATAAGAGCTGCCATAGTGGGACAGACCAAAGGTCAGTGGTCTCAAACTCACGGCTCGCCAGGTACTATTTTGAGGCCCTCGGTATGTTTATCATAATCACAAAAGTGAAATAAAACCGTTTCTTGATCATATGTCTCTTTAGCTATAAATGACAATATTATTATTAAGACTTAGCCAAAAGGAAAGATTTATAAACTATAAAGAGTTTTACCTCATTTCTTTAATAAGACATTAACTATTTTTTTCTGTGGCCCTCCAAGTACCTACAAATCCCAAATGTGGCCCTGCAGAGGGTTGGAGTTGGAGACCACCCCTTTATAGCCTTAGCAAGATATACCGAGGAAACGGTGCTTGAAAGCAAACAACCCACTGGTATGTTAGTCTAATTCCGTATTAGAATTGTCAACTTTATTTCCTTTTCTTTGTATCTGATCACAAATAAATATGTCTTCAGATATTTGGACATTCTCTTTCTTCCTCTGCCAAATTTCAGATTTCCTTTATTCCCCAGTTCCTACCAACCTTTGTATTATATTGTCTTGGAGAACCATAAAGGCCCCCAACCTGCGCTCCCCACCAAAATATTTCACAATATACTCAGACTACTGGCAGCTAACCAGTGCTTTTTCTTAGTTTATACCCCCCCCCAAAAAAAACAAAAAACACCAAACAAACAAACTATACCCCTCCCTAAGGTTTTGGAAAAGCAAATAATTGAAAAAAAAAAAAAAGGCACTAAATCCCACTCTTTAGCATCCGTAATCCTAAACTGATCACCTCAGGGTCATGGATTCACGCGTCCGTTTGTCTCCAAGCGCAGAAATCAAATTCGCAAGGAATTAAAGGCAATTCTGTAAAAATAAACTAAACTTCATTTGCAGTCTTCCAGATATGCGCTGAAAATTGCTCTGCGGTTCGGGTACATCTATCTTCAGTGGTGACGTGACCTTAAATCTTTTGGGGGCATTGCTCCCCTTATGCCTACCTCTGACCTTGATAAAGATCAGCTTGACTGTGGCCAGGGAACGATTCTAACTGGTCTTTTTTTTTTTTTTTTCTTTTCAAGCTCAAGGGTAATTCAATCTGCCCGATGTGTTTTCTAAAATATTTCTTTATACAGACTTCGGAACAGAAAACGTTCAGTTCCTTAAAACGGACGCAAACGGACGTACCAAAAAAAACACGGGTTGAGTGTGCAAAATCTTGGGATTGAATTAGGAAAGGATGCATCACTCAGTCCACATATGAACAGAAACACAGGGCCGTTTATTCTGACAGATTACTCTGCAGATAAAACCTCTTCTACACTGCAGGTATTTTCTGTATAGTAGGTGACCTGCCACTTAGTAAATGCACTGAATATTTCTGGCCTCAGAAATAGAGTTCCCTGGACCCAGAGAAACATTATAGTTAAAAAAATAAAATAAAATAAACAGGCCCAGCTGCAGTTTTAATTACCCTAGGTGCACAGCTTGGAAATATCCTAGATCAGTGATTTCCAACTAGAGAATGACACGGGACAAATTTTTCACTGTCTCCACAGGAACTCATTTTCCCGTTCCGTCCAGTTCTTTTCCTGTCCCTGCCCCATTCCTGCAACCTCCATCCTCATCTGCACAATTCTCAAACGCTTTAAAATCACAAGTAGCAACATTCTAGAGCTCAGAATGTGATGTCATAATGCCTCATTCCACCAATGCCTAAGCTCCGTCCTCATCTGCACAAGCCTCATACGCTTTAAAATCCTAAGTAGCAACATTCTAGAGCTCAGATTGTGATGTCATAATGCCTCATTCCACCAATGCCTAAGCTCCGTCCTCATCTGCACAAGCCTCATACGCTTTAAAATCCTAAGTAGCAACATTCTAGAGCTCAGATTGTGATGTCATAATGCCTCATTCCACCAATGCCTAAGCTCCGTCCTCATCTGCACAAGCCTCATACGCTTTAAAATCCTAAGTAGCAACATTTTAGAGCTGAGATTGCGATGCCATAATGCCTCATTCCACCAATGCCTAAGCTCCGTCCTCATCTGCACAAGCCTCAAATGCTTTAAAATCATAAGTGTCCGAGGCTTTTGTGGTTAAGGCAGAGCTTACAGGAATGGGACAGCAACAAAACTCGCGGGGGACAGGAAAATTTACTTCCTGTGGGGATGGGGACAAATCTGTCCCCGTGTCATTCTCTATCTCCAACCTTTTCCATGTAAAATGCCGCAATCTGAATACAGAGAGCTCCGAAGTAAGCCAAAATATTTCACACTTACACATTCTAATTTTGTAAAACATCTTGACCTGTTTGCTCAGACTGCTTATTAAACATTAAAACTTAATACTAATATTGATCCTACAACACTTTATTTTGGATTGTCAACAGTAGCAAATTCCATAAGTGAGTCACCTGAGTAACACACTTAAGAGATTGTTTGCAGTTACTATATCAAGTGGGCAAGATTGAAATTAGGACATGGCAGTACTTGAGGGGGTCCAGAGAAGAGCGACTAAACTGATAAAAGTATGGAAAACTTTTCATACGCTGACAGGTTGAAAATGCTGGGGCTGTTCTCCCTGGAAAAGCGGAGACTTAGAGGAGACATGATAGAAACCTTCAAAATCCTGAGGGGCATAGAGAAGGTGGACAGGGACAGATTCTTCAGACTGTGGGGAACCACAAGTACAAGGGGTCACTCGGAGAAACTGAGAGGGGACAGGTTTAGAACAAATGCGAGGAAGTTCTTTTTTACCCAGAGGGTGGTGGACACATGGAACGCGCTTCCGGAGATTGTGATAGGCCAGATCACAATACAGGGTTTCAAGGAAGGTTTAGATAGGTTCCTAAAGGATAAGGGGATTGAGGGTTACAGATAGATGTAGAGGTAGGTTACAGAAATGGTCAGGAACTACTTCATAGGTCACAGACCTGATGGGCCGCCGCGGGAGCGGACCACTGGTCTGACCCAGTGGTGGCAACTTCTTATGTTCTTATGAATGCATTTATAGGATTTAAAGAGCATTTCAGCCAACTGTTTGAGGGCCGCAATGGAGGACTTTAGGGGCTTCATGTGGACCTGGGGCCCCGTGCTGGAGACCACTAGGTTGTTCCAAGCAACACTTGGAATTAATATGGGGAGTGACAACTTACAGTCTAGTCAAGACAGACAAACTGGACAAGAAGGTGAATCAATACAATGTGCCCAGGTGGGGGAATTACAGAGGGAAGGATAAGACAGATATTGGTGCTTAGAAGGTGGGTTAGAGTTTGGAATTCTTCAAAGAAGTGGGCTCTGAGTCTGGATTTTGAATACTGCCAGAGGCGGAGCCTGTTTTATCGAGTCGGGATTCTGGAATGTTATTCTTTGAGATTCCAGAATGTTGCTATTGTTTGGAACCCCCCAAAGAGTAGCAAGATTCTAGAATCTCAAAGAGTAGCAACATTCCATGCCACTACTACTGCTAATCATTTCTATAGCACTACTAGACCTACGCAGCACTGTACATCAAAAGAGATTACAGTCTCATCAAGGCAGACAAACTAGACAAAAAGGTGCATCAATGCACAATGCTCAGAAAATTGCATTGGATGGATCGTATCCAATAGATATGGTTATGGGATAGTAAAGCCAAACATGAACATTGGACAAAAAAAGATTGGCCAACGAGGGAATATATGGTGGTTGGAGGACAAAATGCAATCCATGAATCTTTGGTAGGACGAGATAGAATCCTACTGCCACCACTACATATAAAGCTAGGCCTGATGACACAATAAAGACGGTTCGTGCATTGAATACGTGAGCGCATATGTTACCTGGACTTACCATGGAAAGACTGAAGGCAGGAATTTTCAATGGTCCACAGATCAGACAACTTATAAATGACCCACACGTGGTTGCATCAATGAAGGTAATCGAATCGTGTGCCTGGTCTTCATTTGTTCTTGTTGTGAAAAACTTTCTTGGCAACAAGGTGGCAGACAACTACACACAATTAGTAGAGGATATGCTCTTCCATTTCAACAGGCTTGGCTGTAACATGAGCGTTAAAGTCCATTATTTGCACATTAGATCGCTTTCCAGAGAACCTTGGTGACTTAAGCAAAGTACAAGGTGAAAAATTTCACCAAGACAAAAAAACCCCCAATGGAAGCCAGACATCAAGGAAGATGGGATGCACGCATGATGGCAGACTATTGTTAGAATCCCACTTTCGTAAGTCTTACAAAAGGTACTTCTTGTGTGTTGAATGACTGGAAAGTTTGTATCATAAACTTGTGCTTTTTGGCATGAAAAGTCGATTTTCATGTTGTGCACTTTTCTTTTAATTTTTAATGTTTCCTTCATGCTTAAAAGATGTGAATTTAAACACTACATTTAAATACCCTGATATTTTTAATGGGCCAGCAGAGTGAAGAATGGTATATGGCACATGTTCTGTATCTCAAAAACTAGAGCTTATAGAAGAAAACTGGTGCCAGTTTTTGGACTCAGCAAGTCAAATATACCCAGAAACAGATCTAACATTTGAGGCACCAAAATGAGTGTTGGCCAGTGTGTTTCCATGTCCCTATAACTTTTGAGTGCGGTTTCCAGTTCACACCAAATTTTCAAGACTCTTCAGGATCCTGACAATATTATTTTTTTAGGGGTGTAATTTATTTATAAGTATGGAGTAAGGTCCATTTATTATGTAGGGAACTTCTTGTTCCAAATTGAAACCTCTTTCCATGATACTTAAGGTGAATCTTCAAGATCTACAATTATTGTCAATATATGAGGGGCGTTCAATAATTTATCTACTTCAGTAGGAATGAAAGTTAAAAAAAAAATTTTCACTATAGTCCCCTGATAGCTCCAAACATGTCATCCAATTTTCCTGCAAATGATTTTAACCCTTTTATAAAGAATTCTTCTGCTTGACCTTCAAACCAGGATGGCACAGCTTCCTTGACGTCTTCGTCATTTGAAAACCGCTATCCACTGAGATATTTCTTCAGAACAGAAAATAATCCAAGGGAGCCAGGACTGGACTGTAGGGTGGATGGTTCAGCTATTGAAACCCACATTCTCAGATGGCAGCCTGTGACTGTCACGACACGTGGACCGGCACGTTGTCATGAAGAAAGAGAATGCCTGCTATGAGTTTTTCTCGCCTTTTCTTCTTGATTGACTCCTGCAAAGTGATCATTGTGTTGGCGTAGCTCTCTCCAGTTATGGTTGTCTTGTATGGCATGAACTCTAGAAGAAGAAGTCCTTCATCATCCCAGTCGACAGTTGCCATGACTTTGCCTGCAGAATTTTCTGTCTTGAACATTTTTGGGGTAGAGGAACACTTGTGCTTCTACTGCATTGACTTCATTCTGGACTCGGGATCTGTGTGATAGACCCAAATATCATTTCCAGTTACCAAATGAAAAAAATTCACTTGGTCTTCACGGAGCATCTCCAAGTGCTCCTGACTGCACTGGAGCCTCGTGGCCTTCTGACATGGTGTCAGAATTCTTGGAACCCATCTTGCACTAACCTTGGACATGCCCAACTTTTTTTATGAATTATTTTTTTCAAACTGTACCTGCCGAGATGTCCATTTCTTCAGGTATTTGGGAAACCTTAAATCATCTGTCTGACAAAATTAAATCCTCAACTTTTTTGCACATTTCTGTGGAAGTTGCTTCCACAGGCCATCCAGTGTGAGGGTCATCTTCAATGGACTCTCTATCCCACTTAAACTACTTTGTAGGATGATGGGGCAGACTCGCCATATACTGTAGTCATGTATTCGTGGATCTCCTTTGGCTTTTTACTTTCTTTTGTGAGAAATGTTATCACTGAATGGTGTTCCGAATCTAGCAGTTTCTTACTTGATTCGCATGAGGACTCTCCTGACATCCTGCCTCTTGGAATGTTAGATTCACAGTAAGCCGCCACTGTGCATGAGTAACCTTGAGACATGTCACAACAAGCACAGACTTGTTTCAACACACTTGCTGCTCAGGGACATAAATTATTGAACATTCCTCGTAAATTACAGGTACTTTAAAATTTTCTATATATATTTATTTCCACAATACTTAGCCCTAGATTTTTCTTCCTCTTGGTGCTTGCGTTACTCGATTTTGGTTTTGCCCTGCTTTCATGCCACTCGACTGTAATACTGTCGCTGCTTCTTAGCTGAATGTCACAATATATCAGTTGGAACGTAGAAGAGCTTCGATTACTGAGTGTGGTTGAAAGGAGAAACCTTGAATGAGAAAATGAATTTGGCTCAACAAGTTTAAATTTTATAGTCAACCATGATGGAAAGTGAAATGATGGAGAAAGTAAGTTATCTCCAACTTCACAGGAGGGAGAAGCGGTGCGTGACACTGGAAATATCCTGAGGCAACAGGAAGCAGAACATGGAAGAGTGACCTTTCTTCCAGGTATACAGTCTGAGGATAGGTTTACTGCTTAAAATATCTAAACCTCAACTGTTTGTTGATGCATTTATGTAATATGTATTGTTCAGACATGTTTGAGGAAAGTGTTTGTCATTGCATTTATAGGATACGGATTGATTGCATACTATGGTAATTTGACATCGCATTGCCCCTTTGGGTTAATGAAGGGATTTTGCGAGAATAAGTGAGAATTTCCATCTCGAAATTTCTGCTATGTAGAGGTTATTTTGTTTGATGTATATATAGTTTGATTTAAAGCGGTTTATTATTATTTTTTAATAAATACATAAATAAAAGTCAGTTTAACTAAAAAAAGAAGGAGACAAGAAGGAGAGTCAATGTGGAAAACTGAAGGAGCAGAGAGAAAGAGAGAACAAAAGAGAAGAGACCTTAGAATAAGAAGGAGGTCAGGGAAAGAAGAAGAGAGACGGGACGAGAAGTGGGAAAGAGAAGATGGAAGAGAAAAGAAAGGACTTCGGAAGGGAAAGGGATGGAGAGAGGAGGAGGAGGAGGGAAAGAAGCAAACCTGTCAGAAGTTTAGCCCATTTATGAGACGCGGGACTCCTTTCACTAAGCTACGCTAGCGGTTTTAGCGCATGCTACAGTGCCCCGCGCGCTAGACGCCAGCGCCTCCACAGAACTTGGGTTAGTGTTTTTCGTTTAGCGCGTGGTTAGCGCACGCTAAAAACACGAGCGCAGCTTCGTAAAAGGAGCCCTCGGTGGCCATCATAAAGCCATTTATTTGAGAACTCATTAAGGAAAGGTGAAGGAAACGTTAGACCCCAGGTCTTTATTTGTTTTCGACCTCCGAGAGAGGTTTATTTTTACTGTTCACCTACAAAGGATGAAGTTTCTAGAAATGCCCTGTGGCTGGGCACATGAAGCAAAATGCCTTCCCGTAGGATAGAGTGCTGTTCATGAACACAGTTCTCCCAAAGACATAGAGACTATAGTATTTCAGTTGTCTACTCTACACTGGCACAAAAACTGTACGTTATCATTGTTTACCCTACAGGCTTTTATCATTTTTTTTTCTCGCAGGCTTTAGCAGCCTTCCAATATGCCTAGCGCAGGACTGCATTTGCCGTTGCTTTGAAAGTTGCTCCGGGTTCAAAGCCTGCACAGTCACCGATAGTTGCTTTTTTTCTTTTTTTTTTCCCTGTGGATAGAATTCCGCATGAAAAGAACACTCAGCCACGAGGTCAGAAACATGGCTGCTCCATTACAAGATTACACCATCGAAGAACAGCTCAGTATGGAAATAGCGCCATGAATTAAGAAAAGGTTTATGAGTGGGTAGAAAAGGTTTAAAGCCGGAAGAACAGGCGTAACCAGCGAAGGTCATTCTGGTTGCCCATCGACATCGAACACACACGAGCACATTGCCATGGCGGATGCCTTGATTAGAGAAGACTGACGGATAACGGTGTCTCAATTGGCTGCAAATTTGGCTATCGGCTATGGAGCTGCATTTGCCATAATGCTTCCCTCCTGCCATTTTCTCATCCGAAGGTACCGGGGGGGGGGGGGAGGTCCAGGGATTTGAAAGTGGGGTCCAGGAATGTTGGGGGGATGCGGGTGGTGGACATGTCGGGATGTCAGGGGGAGGTCTGGGAGGTCGGGGGGGGGGAGGGGTGTAGGGCTCCGCAGCTCAGCTGATCCTGGCAGGGGGAATCTGCATCAGCTGAGCCACCAGGAACCCCTGAAACCAGCTCAGCTGATGGGGATTCCTCTGCCGCGATCAGACAAGGTAGTTTGTGGGTATGTCTACAAAACTTGCTTTTGTGCGTTTTTCACGTGGACAAAAAGGTAGACGTCCTAAGGACTAAAACTTTCACCTAGTTCATTTTCAAAAAGAAAAGATAGACGTTTGGCAGCTTTGAAAATGGGACATTTTTCCTACTGGGTTTGTGGACGTCTTGCACAAAATGTGCAACCTTTCGATTATGCCCCTCTCTGTGTCCACTCATTGCTGTATTAAGTTACTTGTGCATCTAGCACTATTCTATAACATCTGCATGCAACTTTGCAAGCCAAGAGGAAAATGATATAAATGGCGCCCAAAATTTGAAGCTGAAAAGAAATCCACAAATCCATGCTGAATGGTATTCTATAACGGGTATTCTGGGGTCTTTGCTTAGCATCAGTATCCACACTCAACTTTGGGTGCAATGAGTTACATCAACTGGAACCAAGTATAAATCCCAGCCTACAAGTGGGGTGCAGATTCCTGAAATCTATAATGCTGTGCGCATTTTAAGGGAACACTTCTGATCTGCCCAAGCCCCTCCCATGGCCACACCTCCTTTACAGATCTGCATGGAAACACTTAGGTTATATTCTATAGGTAGGTGCGTAAGTGTGTTTTCATGTGGATCTGCTATTTCTGCCTCGTTTTGACGCCTAGCACTGATAACTGGCTTCTTAACAAGCACTTACATTAATTGGTTTTAATTTAAAATTAGGCATATAAATTTAGGCATGGGATCCACGCCTAAAATTGATGTGTGACAATAAAAAAGTTTCAAGTTTATTCATGGCTTGATATACCGACCATCACAAGTATCTGGGCGGTTTACAATATTAAAAATTAAAGAGATCTAATATTATTTGTGATTTGGGTGGGGTAAAATAAAAAGAGGGTAAACCTAAAACTATAACAAATTAGGACTGATTAGAAACGAGAGGTTTTGGGGGATAGGGAAGATTTAATTACAGTGATAAATAAAAATAAAAGGAAGGGGGGTAACGAGAGGGAAACAGGGATGTCGCTTCTTAAAAGCTTTTTTTTTCCCCAAAAAATTATTGGTAGGCATCTTTAAAGAGAAATGTTTTGAGATTTGTTTTAAATTTACTTAAGGAATTTTCATTGCGAAGACTGTGGAACAGAAGGTCAAATAAATTAAAAAGAATTCAAAGGGTGTTGACAGTCACAAGTGACCCACAGGATAGAAATCAAATAACGCTTAACATAAAAATGACCCAACACGGGCCGTGTTTCGGCAAAATAAAAATGCCTTCCTCAGGGGTCTTACAGGGTCCTTGGCTGTCTTAAATATAAAGAACAAAAGTCACAAAAAAATCAAGTCATTAAGAGGCTACAAACAAGCAGGCTGGGGGGCACAGAAATGGGAGGATCATGTGTGAATCGGGAGCATGCCTCACAGTTACACGTGCAATTATAGACCAAGGGGCATCAGCTCTTAACTTCAGGCACGAGGTAGTGCACTGCATTTCCGGTGATGCAAATGGTTGCACCTAACTTTGGGCACTGCTTATAGAATAACTCTTAGGGCTCCTTTTACTAAGCTGCGGTAGCGTTTTTTAGCGTGCGCTGAAGATTAGCGCACGCTAACCCCTGCGCTGTGCGGAAAACCTAGCGCCAGCTCTGTGGAGGCGTTAGCGTCTAGCGCGCGCGGCATTATAGTAATAGCGACTAAGTCCCCATTTAGGTGTCTCCTCTTACGCCAGCTCAAAGGCTGGAGTAAATGTGGACATCTTAAATGTGCCAAAGCTAATCTAGGCGCTTAATTTTTTTTTAATTGGCTTAATTGACACCGTTAATTGAAAGCACCATTAAAAACCAATTAAAAATGATTACAAAAAATTAATTAGCTGGTAGATGTTTAACTCATTAGGTGCCTACTCTTCCAAAGTAGGTGTCCACACTGAGGCACTTACCACCAAGTAGGCATGTTTAGGGGAAGATTTTGGGCATGGTTTGACTTGGGCGCCAGTTGGCGCCTAACGTAGATGAACTCATTTAGGCCAAGAAAAAGCCTGGCCTAAACGGCAATGCGCCTAAGCTATCAACGCCTACTGGTGCCTAACAGCACTTAGGCTCCAATGGACACAATTCTATGAAAGGCGTCTCACGGACGATTGAGAATTCTACTCAACAGCGCCTAGTGGGGTCTAATTGCGGGTATCCTCTAACCTAGGTATGCGCATTCGGGGCATGTCACTGACCCACCCAGGCCCCTCCATACCTCCTTTGAAGACGCGTCCCCCTAGCCCAGGGGTGTCAAAGTCCCTCCTGGAGGGCCGCAATCCAGTTGGGTTTTCAGGATTTCCCCAATGAATATGCATGAGATCTATTAGCATACAATGAAAGCAGTGTATGCGAATAGATCTCATGCATAGTCATTGGGGAAATCCTGAAAACCCGACTGGATTGCGGCCCTCGAGGAGAGACTTTGACACCCCTGCCCTAGACTTAAGAGTGCCCAGGTTACAGTGCAGCAACAAAGGGCAGTTATACACACAACTGCAAATCTGTGCCAATTAACTCCAATTATAGCCAAAGATTGACTAATTCCAATTAACAGCTAATTATTTTATTACTTTTGCATGTGCAACTACCCTTATTCTATAACAGTGCAGCAAATCTGGGCACTTAGCATCAGTCTACGTTCACTTTGCGTTATAGAATCCAGGGGTAAACTAATAAAGCCAGAGAGTAAGAAAGCAGTGCTTGCAATAAGGAAAGGCCTACTGTGGGTAGGAATTTGCAGAACTGGAGTTCAGAGTGTTCTCAGCAATCTGGTTTGAGTTTGGAAGGAAGGCACGAACACTGGGAAACGAGCAAGGCCTGGAGGGATCCCCGGTGGCTAACTTTCAGCACACAGAAGCCCACATGGGGTTAATACTGACCTTCACAATGGTCACTTGAGAGTTCAAGCCCTGGAATGTCTCCCTCATGACTTTTGCATTTACCATCTTGCTGGGATGGGTCCTAGATTCTTGCTACTTCCTCTTTGCCCTTGGTCAGGATATGAAGGAGAAAGAAGGAGGGGGTGAAGGGGGCGCGAAGGAGAATGGAAGTCTCAGATCTAGGGGCATTGCCTGGTATTTTGTGCACCTGCCAATCTCCAGCCTGAGGACAATGTGACCTTTAAAATATGGAACATGTGACTATCAATGAGGAACATACCATCCTACAGAGAGAATATGGGGAGGGGAATAGGGCAAGGGAGGTGGACGTGAGGAATGCAATGGCGACAATACTACGTTCAAGCATTTAATACGCTCATTAGTGCAACTCTTCAGTTAGACGTGTTTCATTTTCTGAATGGAAATTCAAGAGTCTGTTGCTGTAGGAAGAAAGGTCAGGAGACGTAGTTGGAGGGATCAGGTGAAATGGTCTGTGCCATATTTTTGTTGTCCATTACGTTCCTATATTGCATAACTTCATGCAGAGGAAAAAAGAAAATCGTGCTCTTGACTCAGTCACGTCATTTTAAATAATAACTTTAGCGTCATCTAAATCCTTGAGTCCGAGTTCTAATTCCACCTTGGTCATTGATACTGTGAGGTCATGAGCAGGTCATTCATAGCTCACTTCTATAATAGATTGCCAGTGATCATAGGCCAGACACGTCACCTCTTAGGTACCTTGGCTTATTGAATTGTAATTAGAAGGCACTACAAATTATTAGGCAGGAAATTTTCAGAAGCCTTTCTAGATGCGGTCTGTAAGTAATGCTTCCATCTTTGAACCTGCTAGGCCAGGGGTGGGCAAAGCCGGTCTTCGAGGGCCGGAATCCAGTCAAGTTTTCAGGATTTCACCAATGACTATGCATGAGATCTATTTGCATGCACTGCTTTCAATGCATATTCAGTGGGAAAATCCTGAAAACCCGACTGGATTCTGGCCCTCGAGGACTGGAGTTGCCCACCCCTGTTCTAGGCAATTTCAAAGATAAATAGATGTGTAGTTTTTTTTTCTTTTTAAAATGTGTATGGCTGGATATCTGCTAATGCCAACTTGGCATCTATTTTTTTTTTTTTTGCAAGCAGAGAGAACAAAGGGGGGAACCCCCCTATGTGAGTAGATTTGACCTAGGAATGTCATTTTTAGTGTGGTTAAAAGTGCACATTATCAGCCTCTTCTGTACTTTCCAGCTATTCTGGGAAGGACAACTTTCAGACTTGGGCAAATGGCTTTGAAAATGTTCCTATATATCATTTTTGCAGGAGCATCGCAATGTTTGCAAATTTGGGCTAATTATTTTCAAACTCATTTCCAAAGCGACAGCACTTCTAGTTAGACCATAAACTAGTGTCTCACAGACTTTGCGAGCCGGCGGCACACTTAATTGGGGGCCGCAGCTTGAGGGCATCAGGACGTTGACATGATGACATCACATACATGTGTGATGTCATCACATCGACATCTGCACATGCACAAGCTCTGGTTCTCTTCCATTCTTCCGTAAACTCTTGAAAACTACTTTATTTACTAAGCATTTTGGAAATTAATTTCCTTTGAATATCTTTCTTCTTATGGTTCTTATTTGTTTAAGTTAACTATCGTAAACCGAGTCGAGCTTTCTTAGAATGAAGACTCGATATATAAAGCCAAGCATTAGATTAAATTAGAAGGGAGGAGAGACACCAGAGGAGAAGAGAGGTGCCTGCTGACTGCCTACAGGATGTGCCTTTTTCCATGAGAGGCACGACCTGAAGGCAGTCAGCCGGCCCTGGGGCCTCGCCTCCTCCCCCAGCGTCTGGCGGCACACCTGGAATCTTGCGCAGCACACAGTGTGCGATATGCTGCCATAAGCAAAGCGTCAAACCAAGGGACAGTGCTCGCCACTTGAGATTCCACTATATAGGCCGGGAAACCCCAGGTCCTGTTTGTAGCAGCTCTATCAGCGTAAACCATTCAGACTTGTACATTCAGAAAACATGGAGATGCCAAACAGATTTTTAGCCTTGAAAGGCAGGGAGCTAATATTTACCATCTGCATGATTTGAAAATGATTTACGTGTTGGTGGGTGGAGTGTAGCTTGGGAAAAAGTTTCCTGGCCGCTTCTTGCAGAGATCTCTTGGGGTCTGCTGAGCTCACACACAGAAGGTGCGCTTCTCATTTTCGGGGATACTGTGGCCCCTCGCTGCTCATATCTGCGAGGCATGGCTTGTCAATGAGAGGGACCGTCCGATTACAAGGAACTAACTGAAAAGTTTGTAGAACACTTCTGTTAAGGTAGCTCACTCATTACCTGCAACCTCATTTGCTGAGAGCCTGATCCAGTCAGAAATGTCTTGCATTTTCAGGGTGTCCTGGACAATGTACGGACACACCCTGAAAAAATTGCAGAAAGAGACCAATGATTGTGGAACCCTTTGTGTGGCCCGTTAATATGTTGCGTTTGTTCTCGCACCAGAAAAAATGGCGCATACATTTTCTGTTTTGAAAGCAGTGATGAAGTGTCATGTGATGAAGTATCTGGGTTTTGAAAAAAGGTTTGGACAAGTTCCCGGAGGAAAAGTTCATAGCCTGCTGCTGAGTTAGACATGGAATGTTGTTATTATTTGGGATCCAGGAATCTTGTTACTCTTTGGGATTCCAGAATCTTGCTGTTCCTTGGGGTTCTGCATGGAATGTTGTTACTATTTGAGTTTCTGCCAAGTACTTGTGACCTGATTGGCCACTTTTGGAAACCGGATACTGGGCTACAAGGATGCTTAGTCTGACCTTGTATGGCTATTCTTATGGTTGGTTAACTCACTTATCGAGGTCCGTGTCGGTCCGTGTCCGTGGCGCTTGTACTTTCTGTCGCTGACAGACCTTGATGAGATTTTAGCGCTGACGGATCCGTCTCAGCATAGGGAGGGACAAGTGTTGGGATCCGTCAGCGCTAAAATCTCATCAAGGTCTGTCAGCGACAGAAACTACAAGCGCCACGGACACGGACCGACACGGACCTCAGATTTTTAAGGCCGTACGGGTTTAGATCCGCGAGGTCCGTCAGGTCCGTGAGGTCCGCGTTTTACCCCTTCCCGTGATTTGCTAGCATGAGCTATGTTGGGGGTATTTTGGGGGTGGAGTCTGGTTAGCTCTCAATATTTAGAGCTAACCAGAACCAATGCTAGTACATAAATAAGACCACATAAATGCCCTATATTTATGTGCTAACGAATGACTAGTTAGCTCTGAAGACTGAGTTAACTGGGCATGCAATAGCCAGCTCCTCCCCCCCAAAAAATGGATATTCAATGCTGACAGCCGGATATGGCTTAGCATTAAATATTCAGGTTCAATGCCAGCGGGGCACATTAACAGTGCCGCCCGCCACTGGCTGAATATCGGGGTTGGGGGGAGGGGGGAGATTGGTACTGTAAATTCTCTCATGTTAATTCTGTGCAGGCACCATACACTGTTGAGAATATTAGCACAAAACCTGCAAGGATAACGAAAGACAAAGCCCTACAAAACGCCACATTCAATCTGGGTTTAGCGCCTAGGAAAGTCCCACATTAAGCTGCGCTAAGCCCAGTTCACTTTAGTTTTTAGTAAAACGACCCCTACATTGTTTTTTGTTTTCTTCAGTAAGATGTTTCTGAGCATCCATGATGGACGTAGGAGAGGGTACATCAGAGAAGATATCGTCAACTTCACATTTGGTGGCAATGCCCTGAATAAAGGAATATTGGGACACGATGAAACTCTTAATTAAAAACAACACTTTGGATTGACTTAAATTGGGCTCTTGCATCCTCTTTGCTAGAGCTGTTCCCAGAGAAGCTTATTCTCAAAGAAAATAAATTATTTCAATGCCTGCTTGCAGCCAAGTGTGAAATACGTAGCGCCGAACTGGAAGTGAACCAATGCTCCCGGGATAGCACATTGGCACAGCGGGTTGAGGAAACCTCTCCTGATGGAAAAGCTAACTGCTGTTCAGCTCACAGTGGTAAATACGATAGATCTGAACAAACATGGCTTTCTATTATACAATGCCAAACGAAACTGAGGTTCTCCTCAAGATTTGTGGGATGTTGGGGCTCTCGATTAGTTCCATTGCATTTATTAAAAAGCTCATGGATGCCATGAGAAAACAGTTTGATGTTGGTGTTTGATCTCCAGTAGGAGATGGGGAAGGGTTCATCTGAGAAAATTTGTTGCATTCGAAACTAGATCCCTCCGATATTCAACTGGTGGTGGTTATTCCCAGATATCCAACGCTGGGTCCTCACAAAATGTTTATCACGGTATTTGGGCTATTCACCATCAGTATCAAAACGTTCATTATGATATACGGGATATTCACTTTCACATTACAATCGATAACACTTTCATGTCCTTTTTTATATTTCGATGTATGGATAGGATTATCTCCATTTTGCGTAATTTCGAGTTTCTGATTCTCTTAGCCTTTTATTTAAACATAGTAACATAGTAACATAGTAGAAGACGGCAGATAAAGACCCGAATGGTCCATCCAGTCTGCCCAACCTGATTCAATTTAAATTTTTTTTTTTTAAATTTTTCTTCTTAGCTGCACTGTCATATGATATAGTGTGTTTCACAACTAGGCTCGCAGTCACTTTAGTGTAAACCATCCATGTTTTTGTAAAACAGACTTATTTTACATTTGCCTCTCATTAGAACGTCTTGGGACCCTTGAGGAAGGCTTGTTTGCCGAAACATGGGCCATGTCGGGTCTGTCAAATTTGAACACGATCAATGTGGATAAGTTTGGGGTTTTTTTGACACTGTTGGAAGACTTTTGGAAGAAATAAAAGGAAAATCAAGAACACTGTGTTTTCCACAGTCTGTGTTTGCTTGGATTTCTCCTTTGTCTGTGGAACCTTGGGTCTTCTTGCTTTGCTCCTCTTCAACCTTTGGCATTGAATACATTTTTAACTGGATAAGCCAATATTCAGCCCTTGAAGGAACTAAGGCCCAGTACTGGACAGGCTTGCACGACCTGTGTCCCGTATATGGACATTCAGTTGAGGCCGGGCCGGGGAGGGCTTCGATGGCTGGGATGGTCAAGATGGGCTGGAGTGAGCTTGGATGGAGACTCCAGTAGATAGAACCCAAGCACACTACCTGGCAGGGCTCTGGGTTTATGGCCCAGAAATATCTAAGCAAAAGGACCATTTAAACCAAATAATTAATTTATGGAGCATGTATGGTTGGGCAGACTGGATGGACCATTCGGGTCTTTTATCTGCCGTCATTTACAATGTTGCAAGCTAAACTGCTTAAAGATAGGACCTTAAGCAATTTGGACACAAACCTCTAATTAGAAATAGTGCATTTCCATGCCCTGATCTTTAGGCGGTGTCTCTGTGATTCCCCCCTAACTTTCACTCTCTAAAATAATCCTAGTGGCGAGCAGAGCTATATCAGTCTTCGTTGGTTGCCAAACACATGCTACACGGGCAAATGAGTACAAAATGCTATAGTTTCGGAAAGTGCCCAAATTCTCTTCCCATTCCTGTACCCCATCTGCACCCCTTATGCAAGCGATTCCCTCTTCATTTGCCCATGAGCAGAGAGTCAGGGACTGGCAGGGGCAGAGTGCAAATGGCAGGCTGGCGGCTGCTTCTCGGGGCCACCTCTGTGTGCAACGCCACAGATTTATAGAGTGTAATATTTTAATAAAAAACACACACACCTCCCCACTTTGGTGCATTAAGAGATTTATAGCAAAACACGGTACTGTTGCTATAAATCTCTCACTCAGCACCATCGTGACTAATCGCTCAGACCTAGAATTTTGCATTTAATGTTTATTTAAATGGCTGCGTTCCAAAGGCTGGAAGAGAAAAAGCAAAGCGATTTCTCTTTACTTCTCAATCCCAATCTCACTTTCTCTCTCTCTCTCTCTTATTCTCTTTTCTCATGTTTCTAATAAAATCAGAACATATTATGAAAAGATTTATCCATCTATCACATGCAGGGAATCGATCTGTGTTATTTATATGTGTTAGACAGAATGCAGACCACTGGGATCAGTGCCCAGTACACTGGCTCTTCACATACCATCTGAATTAGTTACTAAGAAATAATGGATGTAATAAATTCTTTCCCACTAGATACTATAGATAGAAAGTCTTTCTGAAGAGGCCTTCGGCTATAAAGATAGAAATATATAACTCAATATGGTGGTCTTAAGGAAATGACAGGTTTACTCAGTAACAATCTCGTATAAGCTTAGACGCAAAGGTAGAAACCTCCTCATCTGTTTATATTTAAATGAGGTCTCCAAAGGAGACGTGAATGAGATTTTCAATCGGACTTTGCTTTTAAGGGACTGGTTATTATTCAAAGAGGAATTGTCTCCCTTCTGTGCTCAAGGCAAAATCTCTCACCAGCAAGGCCCACTATTTCAGTGCATTCTCTCATTAAACCACCTTGGGACCCTTGAGGAAGGCTTGTTTGCCGAAACATGGCCCTTGTCAGGTCCGTCGGATTTTAACACGATCAATGTGGATGAGGTTTTTTTTTTAAAAAAAAAACACCGTTTGAAGACTTTTGGAAGGAATTGTCTCCATTCTGTGCTCAAGATAGGTGTTGAAGGGAAGAAATTCCCCTCTCTAGCCACTTCCGATCCATTGTCCCCTGAGATGATTATTCCTAAATTGCATGGATGGAGTGGACATCATGGAAGAAGGGACTAGGGCGGAGATGAGCAACTTCGATCCTCAAGGGCTGCAACCCAGGCAGGTTTTCAAAATTTCCCCAATGAGTACGCATGAGATCTATTTGTGTACATTTAAATATTTGAAAGGTATTATTAATAATAATAATAATAATAACTTTATTCTTCTATATCGCCATAGTCGTGAGACTTCTAGGCGGTTCACACTGAAGAGTGCTGGACAGTCAGCGAGTTACAATATGTAGAAGTCCAGGATACAGTATATAGAATCTTACAAAGAGCATATAGAGTCTTACAGAAAGGTAGAGAGCATGAATCCTATGCTAAAAAGCTATCAGAGTTGCCTAATGGTTAGTGCATTGAGATGAAAACTAGGGTAACTGGGTTCAATTCCTACCATAGCTCCTTGTGACCTTAGGCCAATCACCTCACTCTTCATTACCTCGTCTTCAAAATCTTCCACGCTGAGAGAAGATAAGTTATAGAACGGAATTTTGACTACACTGTAGTGGAGACAGGCTGCCATAGTCTAAGTGGGGAGGGGAGGGGGGGGGGTGATATGAAAGTAGATGAGAGTTTTGTAGTCTGCTTAAAAAGAAAGGGACAGGATTTTATTAGGGTTAAAAGGGAAAAGAAATTGCACTATTGAGCAGTGTTTTTAGAAGTGTGCAGAGAGGCATCAAAGATGACACCGAGGTTCCAGGCCAAGGGAACTGGAGGGCTGAGAATTTCACCCACAGACAGAAAAAGAGGGGGGGGGGGGGGAAAGATGAAAAGTTCGGTCCTGGCCAGCTACACTCAGTTTTGTTCTCTTTACCCCATTTTTCTTTCTATCTCTCTATCTGTCTCTCAAACTCACTGCAAGAAGGCAATGCAATAGAAGCTCTGTGTCTGCCTGTTATTGACCCTCCCTGGATCCTTACCACATCACCTCTGAGCTGCTGTCGGAGCCTGAGAACTCTCTGAACTGAGGCTTCCGGCATGATAGAAGACTGTGTTAATGTCACGGCCTTCAGAGCCCCTATGACTTGCATCTCATACAGAATGCAGGGCTCGGCCAGCTCCCATACAGTCAAGGGACTATTAGCACTGCCGAAGCGACATTCCATAACTCCATCACTCCATAAAGCAAGGCGCCTGAAACCCGTTCCAGTGGCGCGGCGAGGGCACAGGGCCCCTCACCCGCCTTCTTCTCCACACCCCCAATCCTTCCTGACCCCCGCTGCTGCACCCATGACCCCCTTCCCTTCCCCCGTACCTCTTCAGTGTTCTGGTGCGAGGAGCATCACAAACGTGCTGCCCGTGTCGGTTCTCCCTCTGACGTCACTTTTTAAAGTGCGGGACCCAGAAGCGACGTCGGAAGAGAGTCGACACCGATGCGGCCAGCAAGTTTGTAGTACTGCTCGCGCCAGGAAAATTAAAGAGGTATGGGGGAAGGGAGAAGGGCGTGCGTGCATGGCAGGGGGAGGGAAGCAGCGGGTGGGGGGGGGGGCAGAGAGGAAGATGGGTGCTGGTACCCCCACCAAGAAGGTGTCCCCCCTTCCTATGCCACTGAGGATACTGGACGCATAAGATTACATAACAGATTTTTATTTATTTATTTATTGCCCGCGTTTTACAGAGCAGCTCACAATTTAAACATACACAATACAAATCATGCGCATTTAAAACATAAACAGACAAGCGACCTGCGCTTATACCTCTACAGAACGTCAAGTCCCATATTTCGTATTACAAAACAGGTGTCTCTTCAGTAACTTCTTAAAAACACCAAGATTACCCTGCTATCGCAAACATGTAGGCGCGCAATTCCATTTATTAGATCTTGAACGTGGCTTATAAATGTCAATTTCGAGACCACCAATACACCCAAATACTCAACCTCCTCGGAAAACCTTCCAGAGGTGTCCAATAGCTGAATGGAAACTGGGTTGTCATTCACCTGTGCCTTCCAAAAACGTATCGTTTTCGGTTTTTTGTACATTCAACTTCAGCGCCGATTACCTTCCATCCGTTCCTGCACACACACACCCTCCGCCGTCATCACCACTTGCAGCTGTCCCTCCGCCTTTCTCATTTATTTATTGCAAAAACTTTTCGCCTCTACGCGGATTGACCATTGGCATTGAGTTAGCAGTTAGACGGTCTAATTCAACCTTTTCTTTCTAGGTGGCCAAATTGAATTTATGGCTGGCCAAAACTGTTAGAAGTTTCTTCTTATCTCGATTTTAGAACACAGTTAAAAACTCAATTATTTAACAGGCTGGGTTTTTAATGTATCTTATTCTTTTAATTTTTACTTTATTTTAACATTGTTGTATTCTTCTTATTTTGTATGTATTTCTTTTATATTGTATGCACTTAATTTGTCGAATCTCAAATGATTTGCATTGTTTGTACTATGCTTAACTGTTGTGAACCGCCTCGAACTCATGGGTATGGCGGTATACAAAAATAAATTATTATTATTATTATATATCTTAGGAAGGATTACAGAATTTAGCATAAAGGTGTATTTTTAAAAGCTTTTAAGAGGCTGGTACTCTGGATCTCTGGAGGCAGCTCGGTATGCTAGGAGTCTGTTAATGAACCATTTCTGGGCTCAGCCTTCGATTGAGGGGCAAGGTAACGAACGATTGATGGCCAGAAGAACAGGAACCGCCCAGTAAGGCAGTAGGCCTGCTCAGGCTCTCATCATGCCCTCATCATGCAGTCTGTATCATACTATAATAAAACCGGTGTATGAACAGCCTCTGTTTTCTGCCTTAATATAAAAGTGCCCTTAATAATGAGGACTGAGAATGAAATTTGTTTCCTAATGAAAGTGCAGAGGAACGTTTGAAATCTTGGACAAAGGTGGAATATAAATTGTGGAGGAGTGGCTGGAGCTACAGCCTCAGCACCCTGAGGTTGTGGGTTCAAATCCCTCGCTGCTCCTTGTGACACCTGGGCAAGTCACTTAATCCCCCCCCCCCTTGCCCCAGGTACACTAGATAGAGTTTGAGCCCGCTGGGGACAAATAGGGAAATATGATAAAGGACCTGCATGTAAAACCACGTAGGATATAAATGCAACCAAGTGCCATAGAATTGGAAATATCGGAGTGCTTCCCGGCTACTGCAACTGCTGAAAACATTACCATGTCAGTCTGCACCAACATTTCAGTTCTCCTACTTCATTAGGGTTAAAATATTTGGCTACATCATCCCATATTTGGCATTCAGCTCTCTTAGCTTGGGTCGGTCATTGTTACCCTATTATTTTGTACTTGTTCAAAAACTTTCAATAAAAAGATGATTGAACTAAAACAAACAAACAAAAAATACTTGGCTAACGGTGGGACAAAGGAGACGAAGGGATCAAAGAAGTTAAACGGGAAAAAAAACTATATGATGGCCTCCTGGCCACTCAAGCAGCAAAACTAGACAATCAAATCTCCAATCTACTGATAACAACCCCAGACTACAAGACGTTCAGAAAAAAAATAACGTCTATACTCTTCAAGAAATCCCCGAGATAGTCTTGACACCACGAGTACCTTCCTTCCTCACGCCCCGAATCAACCTGATCTACTCTTTACCCTCTCTGGAAATGACCAGAGATCTTCTTCTGTAACCCACCTTCTATAACTCTTTTGTAATCCGCCTTGAACCGCAAGGTAACGGCGGAATAGAAATCTCTAATGTAATGTAATAACAGCTTAACGTACAAGAGAAGCAACTGTCTGTAAAACAGACAAACCTCATTCACTGGTCCAGACCCCACAACTGCCACCCTAACCATTCGTCTGCTAAGACAGATGTACGGTACAGCCCCAATTATATGATGTGGTTCTAAACAGATTGTTATATTTGATCATGTTTCCCCCACTTCTGGCCAAACTCCACTGGCTCCCAGTAATTTCCAGGGTTCACTTCAAAAGCACCTGCCTGGCCTTTAAGATCCTTCACGGCATCCTCCCTCCCTAATTCCATTATCTTGTAACTCCTCCAGTCCTGACACCGCCAGGCCCACTCAAAAACTTAAACTATCCTTCCCCTTGCTACAAGGTATTCTCCATGCGGGAAAATTAGAAAAATCTCTCTTCAAAATCACAGGACTTTGGAATAATCTTACTGTCCCACTACGGAACCTGGGCTCCTTCCAACTATTCCGTAAGCACCTGAAAACTTGGCTTTTCACAAAATTGTAATGCTCTTTTCCCCCTGCTCTCAACCTCCTACCCCATTATTCTTTTCCTTCTTATTTTAAGTTCTTGTAAACCGTGCCGTGCTCTATAATTATGGAGAGGATGCGGTATATAAACTTAAAGTTTAGTTATACACTGTGATTACATCCCAGCTCTTGACGCCTCCGTGGTCTTGGTATACTGGAATTATCTTTATCTAGACCTGGAAACCTCGGCCTATTTCTCCATCGGCAGCTGGTACAGATTTGCTTTTCCAGCCTAAATGCATCGGACCGCTGGCTAGAGAATAGACACGGAACAAAATGGGCGCTTAGTATTCCTTCCTCACGCTCGGATGGCGGCATTGCAATGCGCAGAAACAAATGGTGGCTTTTAATGCTGCAAACGCACTGCCAGCTCAGGGGGGGTGGCATCGAGGGTTCTCGGGAGATTTCATGTCAATTTGTCACATTGTACTGTGGTTCTGTCCTCTTTTACAAGCAGAAAGAAGGCCCCGCGCAGGTTTTAAGCGCTGAACGTGAGAAACAAGCTTGTGCGAGCCTGAAAGTGAAAGCACCCCTCCCCTCCCCCCACCCATCCACCCCATCCACTTCTTCCTCGTTGCCTCCTGCCGCACATACGCGCACCCTTTCCTTCCCCGCGTTACCTCTATATCATTCCCGATGCTCTTCCTCTGGTGTCACTTCCTAGGTCCAGGAAGTGATGTCAGAGGAAGAGCCGACACTGGGTTGGTTGTGCTGCTCACGCCCAGAACGTTGAAGAGCTATGGGAGAAGGGAAGGGGCGTGCCCACGCGGTAGTGGGGGGAGAAGCAGAGGGGCAGAGAGGAGGACAGGTACCGGTCCCCTACCAAGATGGTGCTCAGGGCGGACCACCCCACCCCCACCCGCCGTCCCTTACTACATCTCTTGTTCTGAGGTTAATATGAGCCTTTCAAAACTGTAAGTGCAAAGAATTTATGAAAGACTCGTTTTTAAAGGAGCAGAACGGCTCTGATGTGTGCTGGTACTTCCGCTGGAAAAGGAAGAATGAGGATTCCGCGGACCCCAAAGACCTCACGGATCTCTACTGCACGCCCTTAAAAATCTGCTTCACTTGGGGGTGAGCTGGATCCGTAGGGAGTTAAAATGAGGACCCCTGAAGACCCCCCCATGCCTCGGCGGTTGCTTTCTTTTTAAGGCTGTGCACTTTAGCTCTGCGGGATCCATGAGGGGGACCCCAAGTAGAAGACATTTGGGGCACCGGGAAGTAGAAAAGCTAGGCACAGCAAAGGCAATGCAAGGATGAGACAGCAGGAAATTCGTGCAGTATTCGGCACCAGCAGTCCCAACCACAAACAGGAAAGAAACCAGCAAGAGTGGAAAAAACGCAGACCCCCCCCCCCCCCCCCATGGATCTAAAAGTGCATAGCCTTAAAAAAAAAAGCGGCCGTGACATGGGGTCCCCAGGGATCCTTGGGTTTTTTTTTTTAACTCCTGCAAACCTCACGGATCCTACTGGAGGGGGATAAGATAAGACTACGTGGGACGAGCGGGATCCGTGAGGTCTGCGGGAGTTAAAACAAGGATCCGGGCGGACCTCATGTCACAGCCGCTTTCCTTTTAAGGCCGTAGAGATCCGCGAGGTCCTTGGGGTCCGCAGGATCCTCGTTTTACCCTGTCCCCACTTTCATTTTTGGGCACAAGGGCCATACTTACCGCCAAACCTTTGTGCCCACTGTGCATGCTCTTTCAGTCTACTAGCATAAATGAATCGCATGTATCGTTTGCATACCGATTCCTTCCAGCATCCCTGAGCTGTTTTTGGGCCGATTTTGTTGCCTTGTGGGTTTTAGTGCCCAGCCTTGAGGGTCAGCCTTTTTGCACAACATATACAGCATTCCCTGACCTGAACCAAAATCTGTTTTGCATGAGAAGCGAAGCAATTCTTCAGAAAGGAAAAAGACTGCATGCCTTTATACGCACTCTGCACTCTGCTGACCAACGTAGGGTTGGAAAATCATCGCTCAGCTTTAAAATTAATAAGAAAAGCAAACCACCAATCCCTAATCCCCCCTCCCTCCGCCCCCATGAGAATAAGCTGTCCCAGGGCCAAAACCAGCATGGTTAAATCACATAAAAACCCAAGACAGAAATGCAAATAAGAAAGTACTGAAGGGTAAGGTAAATGGTGTACGGAGTATTTTGTAAATCTATATATTTCAGTAAAGATGTACTAAGTGACAGATCTTCTTGTAAGAATGATGAGGTAAAAATTATTTTCCCGTTTTTCCACCCAGGCTATATACGTAACACTGTCCCACCTGCATCGGTGACACTGCGGAAGTCCCTTCTCATCATGGGGCTCATTCAGATATGGGGCACCAGGAAAACTACCACAACTACTATGAATTATTTCTATAGCACAAAGTCACAAAGAGTAAGGAAACAGTCCCTGCTCAAAGAGCTTACAATCTAAACAGACCAACAGGATGTCATGGATACAGTTAAAGGGAACGGCTAATCAGCTGGCTGGGTTGGAGGGCAGAGGGGAGTGCAGGACAATCAAGTCATTGTGACATCACTGATGAGGTTGGCTCTTATTGGTGGAATGAGGCATTATGACATCACGATCTCCGCTCCGCTTCCCAAAGACTGAAACTCTTCACACTACTACTACTTTGAATAATTTCTATAGCGCTACCAGACGCACGCAGCGCTGTACAGAGTCACAAAGAAGGCAGTCCCTGCTCGAAAGAGCTTACAATCTATAAAGCATTTAGCACGTGCTAAATCGGTTAGCACGCCTTAGTAAAAGGACCCCAGAGTGGGTCTAGATCAGCGTACATTAGAATACATATGGCTGGAAGGGGGTGAGTGGATATATGGAAAGAGGTCAGTATCGGCGTTGCCATCAGTTTCGCAATACTCTCGCACTCGGCACAAACGGTTTCTAAATGACTCCATGTGCACTGTGAGGATACTACAGTCGACTCCACCCAAGTGCGCATCGGATAAGCGCACGCTCCGGTTATTCACACCCAACCACCAAGGTCCCATTTTTTTTTTACATTAAAGTCAATGAACGTAAACTCCGGATATTTGCACACGGTCAGCTTATGCGCACTGAGGTCATCGGTCCCACCTCTATTCTTTCACGTTACTTTCACTACGGTTAAATGCAATTGCCGGTCCTCTGTATTTATTGCACCACATTTACTATCCCCCACTCCCCTCCCCGGAACGTCACAGCATTGCCAGCCGTCCTAGGCAGCAAGTGGACGTGAGACCTACGCCAGCGCGCCGAGCACTCGCCAGCACCTTCCTCTCAGCCCTTGCTTGCTGTCGCCGCCATCACCCCAGGTAGCTGCCGACAATGGCTAAACGACTGCCAGACTAAAAAGCGGCACTCCTCTTAAGTGCACACTCCTCTTAAGCGCACGTGGCGGTCCGGTCCAGAGTCCATGCTACATCTCTAACTCTCTTTTTATAGATATATCTTTTTACAATTATGCTAATGTTATAATAAAAATCCTCATCAAAAATAGTCCACAGGCAATTAAGACAACACCCGAAAAATGGCAATATACCAAATTCAAATTGAATCACTTAACTCAGTGTATCGCACACCAGGGCGCCTCCTGAGACTTCAGGAAAAGGAGAGGCGCCGGTGCCGGATGACTGTCTACAGGACGCGCCTCTCGCGAATGGAGGCACGTCCTGTAAGCAATCTCCCGACGCCAGCACCTCTTCTCTCTGCCGGCCCTTCTCTCCAGCGCAGGTTCTTCTCTCGGCTCAAGGCCTGTTTGAAGGCATGCGCTGACGTTGGCGCCAGCGCACTTACGGGTGTCTCGAGCCAGGGACGCTAGGTTTAGCGTGCCCTGGCTCGAAAAAGTTTGCGAGACACTGACTTAACTGAATGTTAGACGTGGTCCCGACGTCACCCTTCTGAGTTTTCGTGTGATCATATAATGGTGTCATTTGCAGAGTCACAGCTACACGAAAGACAGGCACTGGACACGTACACCATGGTTTTAAAGGCCGACATTTCCCATGCCTACCTTTCATGAGAATCGCGTTTGCAGGGGCACCTAA
The DNA here is from genome assembly GCF_902459505.1 of Geotrypetes seraphini. NCBI lineage: Eukaryota > Metazoa > Chordata > Amphibia > Gymnophiona > Dermophiidae > Geotrypetes > Geotrypetes seraphini. Next base: position 10,815,745 of record NC_047102.1, read on the forward strand.
TAGCGCCTTACAGTGGCATAGTAAGAGAGGTACGGATCGCCCCGGGCACCAAGTTGGTGGGGATGCTGGCACCTCTCCGCCCCACCCTGTCACACCATACCACCCTCACCCCCACCACCTCCGTATTATCTTTGCTAGTGCGAGCATCCTCTGCCTGTTGCTCACGCCAGCCTGGTTCACCTCGGAATCACTTCCGGGTCACGGGGCCAGGAAGTGATGTCGGAGGGAATCCAGTGCTGGTGCGAGGAGCATGTTTGCACGAGCCACTCCCGCTGGCGAAGATTAAGAGGTACGGGGGGGTGGGGGGAGGGAGAGCACCAGTATGGAAGGGGGGCATGGAGAGGAGGGCACGGGGATATGGGGGGTGATACTGCCCCGGGCACTGCCACTTTCGGTACCTTAGGCACTGCAAGGTATCTTCTTAGACAGGAAAACATTGCTGATTTGGGGGGCACCCTTGGGCGCCTCCATTTTTTAATGCCATTTTGGTGAGGGGGGGTGGGGTTGTATTGGCACGATCAATTACTGCACCAATTGAACCAATTAAAACAATTAAGTTAGGGCACCTAACTCCACCTAACATTCGGCACCGATATTAGAATCTGGTCCCAATCGTGTTCATTTTTGTGTTCATGTCATTTCCCTCCCCTTTTTCAAAACCGTAGTGTGGTTTCTCGCACCGGCCACGGCGGTGACAGCTCCGACGCTTATAGAATGCCTTAGAGAGAGTCGGAGCTGTACCACCGCAGCCGGTGCTAAAAACCGCGCTATGATTTTGTAAAAGTGGGGCTTAAGGTATTAGGTGATAAGAAAGGGGAGGAGGGACCCTCCCCAGCCTTTCCCCCATCCTCCCCCTCCCCCCTCCCTTCCAGCTCATCGTACCCTCTTGTGGTACTGCCTTTTCGTGGCCAACCAGCCACTTCGGCAAATGCTTTTGGCAAACTGAAGCCCCTAATTTGTTTTGCCTTATTTATATTTTAGGAATTTTTGTATCATTATTTTACTTGAAGTGTGTTTGTAATACAATTCATTATTCTCAAACCATTTTAATATTTTAGCGGTTTGTAATAACATTTTTATTATAAACTGCTTTAATATCTTGGCTGTAGTGTATATACAAACAAATGAAAAATTAGGAATGAAATCAGCTGTAGTCTTCCAAAGCATTATTAGGGCAGGGGAGGACCTGGGTGGGCAGGAACAGGGGATCCATCATCTTTTTTTTTTTGTTTCTTTTATTTAATTGTGTTTTCTATTATATTACTTAAAATAATAATAAAAAAACACCAACTTAATCAAAATGTGTCTGCACATTCCACTATATAAGGCTATTGTATGCCTTGCCACAGAAAATGGTGACTTACAAAGGAACAAGATGTCAAAAACAACAATAGACAAGAACTTTCAGACTAAGGTTACTACGAGGGGCCACTAAAACGTTCTCTGCCCAACCAAGAAGAAAATGGTGTGGAGCCATGAAACTTATATGAGTTATTCCATACTTTTCTTGACACTTTTCGTTTCAATGGGGCAAATGCATCTAGCAAATGGGCACAAGTATAGGGAAACCAAGCCATTGTGACATCACTGATGAGGTTGGCTCGTAGGCATTGGTGGAATGAGGCGTTATGACATCACAATACCAGGGGCTGCTGAAAAGTTCTCTGCCCAACCAAGAAGAGAATGACGCGGAGCCATGAAACTTATGAGTTATTCCACACTTGTACGTTTCATGGCTCCGCATCATTCTCTTCTTGGTTGGGCAGAGAACTTTTCAGCGGCCCCTTATAAAGTGTAGTTGAAGTCTCAGAATAGGAAGTTGTCTATGAGTGTTAGGAATGTGGGAGCTGCAGTTTGATATGTCACATACGAAAATGACATGATCAAAAGCAAATTAAATCAATGGTTTCCAATGAAATTGTCTTTTAAAAAGAGAGCTGAACCTGTAAATTTAACCTGTGTATTGTTGTTGGTTTTTTGTATTTTTTTAACCAAATATTCTTTACAAAAATACCAGAGTTACTTTGCCTTCAATTAATCTCTAGTGTAAACATTTTAATTGGGTGGTTTATGGACTAGCAGCTTTCCCCACAGATTGGAAAGGACCTTCCAGGATCTCAAACCCTTTGTAAGCAGAAGGCAGAGATAATCCACCTTGAATTCATGTCTTCTGCTTCCTTCTAAGGACATATAGCAACATCCTTAAATTCTGCAGGGAGATTTAATACATTTCTTCTAAAATGCAGAAAATAGGAATGGATTGTTGTGTCTGGATAGGACATAGCCAGAACAATTGGATCTGTTACATTCAGGCACGGACAACTGTTTTGAAAATGAATTTGTCAAAAAAAAAATCTGAAAAATTCACAACAAAAGGCCATGTTTATATAAACTTGAAAATGCCTGCAATTTTTTTTTTTTTAGATATAAATTAAAATATTATAAGAAACAATATCTGATATTTTAAAAAAGGATAATTAGGACCATAAGTTTTCTAAGAAAAGAATGCATTATTTAATCAGTGTAATCTGAGTGCCAAAATCTTTTTATTGATAAAGCAGGACTGCATTGAGCGGGGGAATCTATATTTTAAGACTGCAATCATGAAGATATGTAGAGTATAAAGAATAGAGAATTTAGACACCCAGGGTTTTATTAAAAGAAAATTCCTCATTTTGTTATTATGCTATTAAGATTTCACCCAATATATTTCAAGCATGTTAATTACAGGGAATAAAAAGCCAGAGCACAATGCAAAAGATGCTGCAACATTGACCTTTGTCCGTTTTCAGAGCGGTTCCCTGCTATAATCTGGAATAAGCGAATGAGAAAAGAAAATCCAGGCCCCGTAGCTGCATAAAACTGGCACAAACCAGAAAACAAAAGTGAGCTTTTTATTTTAACAGGACATTAGAGTAATCTGTGGATTTTTTTTGTAAAACAACAGACCCTATATCAAAAGGGTTTTCCGACGGTGGCTGAAGAGGGATGAAGCGGAGCAGTAACCATGTTTCACCCTTCAAAGATGTTAAAACAAACCTAAGGAAAACCAGTTGCAGGTGAGACCCATTTTCCTTGACTCGTCCAGGATTTTTAAATAGCTGTTGAGATTTGGGTTCCTTTCATCAGTGAAGTATAAACCTTAAAAGTTACAGTTGAAAATATTTTAACTTCATCTTGCAGAGTGGTACCAGCTGTCGCTGATTTGCTGGTCTTCTCTTTTTACTGGGGGTGGGGGGTGGGGGGCGAAGGAGCCCATGGCCCATTTTGCGCTTCGCTGGCCTGCTTTCCCATCCTGCTGTTGTATCTTTGTTTCTCACTGGGCTCGGGGGTTCCGCTTAGTATGGATTAAAGGAAGTAAGCAAACTTTCGCTTCCCAATCCCAAACAACAAAGTTAAAAGATTCTATGCATATCCTCAGGGTGCTGAGGCTGTAGCTTTAACCACCGCACCACACTCTCCCATCCCACACTTTGCCCTAGACTTGTGTATCTGTGAAGTGATATCTTGTCCCATTATTGCAACAAAATATCAAATGGTAAAGTTAATTATGAGCCCCCCCCCCCAAGAATAGGAGAAATGTCTTTATGAATTAGGCCCTCAGTTTGTGAAAAAGACCTTTGTCTAGGCTAGGGGTCTGCCTAGCCTACACAAAGGAGTGTTCTTACTTGAAATGAAAAATATACAGTGATACAGAACGATTGTTCCAAGTTTCAAACAATGCAAAATTCCAGAGCTGGCCAAGTGTGAGGTATATGTTGTCAGATTTAGGGGCCTAGAGTTGAAGATAGCATTACAAACACCTTACAGATATCTGGTCCTTTTTCTCACATGGCAAAGTAGAATCCTGTACTGTGTCCCCTGGGGCTTTACTTGGGGCATAGCTGTGAATTTGCAGGGTTTCCTGGATGAGTGGCTTCTTTCCGTCACTTGCGGGTCCCGGGAATTGTTGGACTACACAAGACGTGAAAGTAAGCGAACGTTTCACGATCTGCTTTTGCCACAAACAACACAGGAAGTGTTTAATCCTACGTGAATTATAGATTTTTTATTTTTATTATTTATTCCCAGCAATATGCATTTTCTGTGTTTCTCCAGAATTTCTGGCCAAAATCCGAGGTACCTGAATTTCTGTATTTGTCCATGGGGATCTGACTCAGAAGAACGTTTCCAAAGATGTCGCTTGAAACCTGAGCAGTTTTCTTAGTTTGCAACATCACTGATGAGAAATAGTACCTTCCTAGTAACTGCTGGACAGAGATTAATATAAGGCAGCAATTTCAAGAAATGTCCCAAGAGCTGGTTTGTAAAGGAGGAACTCCAAAACCATGCAACATAAAAGACGGTGCAGGCTTTATATATATATACCGTCTTTTATGCTCCATGGTTTTGGAATTCCTCCTTTACAAACCAGCTCTTGGGACATTTCTTGAAATTGCTGCCTTATATATATATATACATATATATATACAGTATATATATATACTTTATACAGTATATATATATATATATATATATACTTATATATACTTATATATAAGTATACTTATATATACTTTATACAGTATATATATATATACAGTATATATATATACTTTATACAGTATATATATATATATATATATATATATATATATATACATATATATATATATATATATATATATATAAGAACATAAGAACATAAGCAGTGCCTCTGCTGGGTCAGACCAGAGGTCCATCGTGCCCAGCAGTCCGCTCTCGCGGCGGCCCAACAGGTCCAGGACCTGTGCAGTAATCCTCTATCTATACCCCTCTATCCCCTTTTCCAGTAGGTAATTGTCTAATCCTTTCTTAAACCCCATTACTGTACTCTGCCCTATCACGTCCTCTGGAAGCGCATTCCAGGTGTCCACCACACGTTGGGTAAAGAAGAACTTCCTAGCATTCGTTTTGAATCTGTCCCCTTCTATCTTTTCCGAGTGCCCTCTTGTTCTTTTATTTTTTGAAAGTTTGAAGAATCTGTCTCTCTCTACTTTCTCTATGCCCTTCATGATCTTGTAAGTTTCTATCAAATCCCCTCTAAGTCTCCTCTTCTCCAGAGAAAAGAGACCCAATTTCTCCAATCTCTCAGCGTATGAAAGGTTTTCCATACCTTTTATCAGACGTGTCGCTCTCCTCTGGACCCTCTATATATACTGTATAAAGGGGTGTATGACCTTCTTTAGGAGACCAGTGTGCCTTTACCAATGCTAATGTGTGGTTATTAAGGTGCTTATATAATGCTCTTTGCCAGGCCACCAAGGCTGTTTACATAAGCTATAAAAATGAAGAAACATCAGTGATAGGTGTGTCAAAAAAGCATTAATTGTCTTATTCATATATATAACCTCATGAATGTTTTAATGCAAACAATCTTTGCTAATGAGATGAATTATATGATTATGCAAATCGTATCTATTACTTATTTGCGCATAGAAACATGATGGATGCTTAAAAATAAACCCCCCCGAAGTGAACACAGATTCATCAACACAAAACAATTATACCCGCAGTATGGGAACTTAATCTTTACTGATCCTCTCCATAAGCTTTCAATTTTAACATTACTAAATGAGCAACGACCTTTCATGTTTTTCAGCATGGGCCATTAGCATAAGCTAATTAACGTGTTAGGCATTTTCAGTGAATTGAACTCGTATAGTAAAACAACCCCTAACGATGGACTTTTTGAGGACAGAATTGATTTTTTTTACAGCATCAATTCTCAAGGACTGCGATATTTTCAAAAATCTATTAAAATACAAAAATAAAATATGTGGGTTTTCCTACTTCAAATATTTAATCTGAAACAAAACTGTATGAAAAGACGAGAAGGACCAGATGTAATTTGGGGGGGAAAGTTTTCCATAATGGGGAAAATGCTTAGCATATGCACTCGGCAAATTGTGCTGTGTTTAGGTAGAATTTAAACTTTCTTTTTACCTAAAATCTTCCAGTGTTTGCTGCTGTTCTTTTGCACCTCCATCTCCCCCCACCCCACCCCACCCCCTCCTCCCGTTGATATCCTTGTCCGGAAAATGATTTACTTTCTTCTAAAAGTATTAAGCTTTTGATTCTGTGCAAAGTCTCTGGGAAATGAATGAGTCCAATAAACTCTGGGAGATGTCTCCAGAAGATGCTGTCCTGTCCAGGAAGGTAATGAAGTACATTTTGAATCTTTCTACCGTGGTCGGTTTCATTTGGAGTTGCTGTGTTTTGAAATCATTCACAGGTTCAGAAACTAGGGCAAGATTTTATGCGGAACAAAGAATAGGCGATCACCGGCAAGCGAGAAGTTTCCAGCATTTTAATGCTTTGTTTTGAAAAAGAAATCAACCCCTTTTTTGGGGACGGACACCTTGAATTGACAGTCTTATGATATGGTAAGTAAGAAAACAACAAAAAAAGAATACATAAAACCAACCAATGAAGCCAGAAAAATAGAATGGTAGGAAAATCTAAAGCTTATGCTGTAAACATAACTTTAAAAAGGGGGAAATGAAGGAAAGAGAAATTGTGATAAAAAAATGAAAGTGAAAAAGACAAAGGGAAGCGTATAAAGAAGACAGTAGAAACATATAAACATGGGAAAATGAAAATGAAGAATGAGAGAGAGAGAGAAAAAAAAATCATCTTTGCAATATGAAAATGACTTGAGGGAAAATGAGAAAAAACCCTCCAAAACAATACAAAACAAAACCCATATTGCTCACAAGCCCAAAGTAGTGAAAAGGGCCTACGAGCCAGGAATCAGAGAAGGTTTCTTTGCTTGACTAGCGGAGGCCCAAAGGCTCCTATTTCCCTAAGCCCAGGAAGGAAAGAATATCGGGACCCTACCTTAGCCAGCTGCAAAATACTGGAGCATGCGATTCCGAAGGCAGGGCTGACCTGCATCGCCTCTAAGCTGCATTTCTAACTGAAACAGCTTGGAGCAATTCAATACAAAACAGACCCAAATGTTAGCCATTCTAGCTAAGCGATCAGGTTTCCCTCTCTTCTCAGTCCATGATATCAGATAAAGGAAATACATCTTCTAGCATGTTCTAACCAGGGGGAAAAGAGGAATCAAGAGGTTATCTTTTCGAACTTTTGGTTAGGGTTGGGAAATTGAAGCACATGGCCTGTCTTCTTGCTGGCTAAGGGCAAGGGAAAAATTTTGCTGGATAATTTGAGTTTTATCTTTACAATGACAAATTGAAACTAGTCTTCAGGAACACAGCATTACTATAGAAAGGGGTTTTTTTTTTTCCCCCTTTAGTTTTTACTCTTCCAGTGACATACTTTGGTTTCTCGTCCAATCATGTAAACTGGATTGTCACCCATGGCCTTTTGTGACTGAAATCTGGATATAAGGAGCTGAAGACGGTCATGTTTTTCTGTAATACACCTCAGATGTTATAGAGGGTGGTTTGAAAAGTTTGGTTAAAAAAGCAAGTTAAACAACGCAGTCTCCATCGAGGGCTGTACGCGTAGCTTACGAAAAAGCAAGAAACTCGCTGGACTATTTTTTCTACAATATGAAAAAACTGGAAACTCGCTGAATTAATGAAGGGTCGCTGAAAAGTTCTCAGCCTAACCAAGTAAAGAATGATGTGGAGCTATGAAACTTACAAGTTATTCCACACTTTTCTTGACACTTTTCGTTTCATTTCATATCATTGAAACAAAAGGTGTCAAGAAAAGTGTGGAATAACTCGTATGTTTCATGGCGCCACATCATTCTCTTGGTTGGGCTGAGAACTTTTCAGCGGCCCCTCGTATTGTGATGTCATAATGCCTCATTCCACCAATGCCTAAGAGCCAACCTCATCGGTGATTTCACAATGGCTTGGTTTCCTTATACTTGTGCCCATTTGCCTCACTGAAACAAAAGGTGTCAAGAAAAGTGTGGAATAACTTGTAAGTTTTATGGCTCCACATCATCTTCTTGGTTGGGCTGAGAACTTTTCAGTGGCCCCTCATATTGTGATGTCATAATGCCTCATTCCACCAATGCCTAAGAGCCAACCTCATCGGTGATTTCACAATGGCTTGGTTTCCTTATACTTGTGCCCATTTGCCTCACTGAAACAAAAGGTGTCAAGAAAAGTGTGGAATAACTTGTAAGTTTTATGGCTCCACATCATCTTCTTGTTTGGGCTGAGAACTTTTCAGTGGCCCCTCGTATTGTGATGTCATAATGCCTCATTCCACCAATGCCTAAGAGCCAACCTCATCGGTGATGTCACAATGGCTTGGTTTCTTGTGCCCATTTGCTAGATGCATTTGATATGGAATAACTCGTAAGTTTCATGGCTCCACATCATTCTCTTCTTGGTTGGGCTGAGAATAGAGAGTTGCACAGGGACAGAAATCCCACCCATCCCCGCCCGTCCCCGCCAGGATCCTCTCCATCCCCACCCGTCCCCGCCAGGATCCTCTCCATCCCTACCCGTCCCCGTCAGGATCTTCTCCATTCCCACCCATCCCCGCAAGGAATTACCTCCATCCCCGCCATCCCCATAAAAAGCAGCAATTCCTTCTGACAGGATCATCAATTCCACAGTTTCTTTTGTGTTTGCGCTTCTGTTTTCCTTGTGGAATCTCTTTGGTGGAACCCTTTTTTTGTTTTCTGTTTAGGTAATTAACTTATAAACCCCCTCTTTTAGTAAGGCTGACGTGTCCATTATATTATAGGGACGAACCCTGCTTCCAAAGCCTTCCATCCCCGTGGGAGTCCCGTGGGTTAGAGGGAGGATTCCCGCAATCCCCGTTCCTGTGCAGGCCTCTAGCTGAGAACCTTTTCACGGCCCCTCCTCTAGCCCTTGATGGAAACTACGTTGTTTAACTTGCTTTTTTGCCAAACATTTCAAATCACCCTGGTAATGAGGGGTACATTAATATTGGAAAATAAATACATAAAAGGGTTCCTTTTTAGTCTTTCAGCAAAGAATGAGAACCTGTATAAAATAAGCAGGTTCACACCCTGTCATTAACCCTAGTGGTGACACAATGATGGATAACAGTCATTTGTAAAGAAGGAGGCCATGTTGCTTCCTGAAAACAAGAACAATAAAAATCCACAAGGTTTCCCTCATCAGGGAAATCAGATGCATTTCAATGGGTTTGCATCTCTATTAAATTTAGCACTGAGGACACATTTGTATGAAAAATTCCCTAGTAACAGTGCATGCATCCGCTCCTGTTACAGGAAGTCTGAAAAAGCCACTCCGCATTAGAAAGAAGACTGCTCCAGTTCTGGTTTTGCTCATTGTGCCAGCATTGGGAATGTTATACAGTTATAAGTTGGGAATATTTTCTCTTCCATTTATTTGACTGAATTTAATTATTTGCTAGCAGGTAGCTTTTATAGCCAGGTGCTGAATATTGGGGGTTATGAAAACTATTCACCCTTCCTAAAGTATGTCTTATGATTCTTTGCATCGTCTGGTTGTTAGGATCTGTAACTGCTCTTTGCCCCACCCCTACCCCAGAAGCTGCTGTCCTAGGTGATGCCTAGTTTGCGTAATGGCCCCAATCATAAAAGCCAAAGGGACTTCAGGTCAATGAAGGCCCCGTGAGTTGAACATGATATAGACCATGGTTTTTATGAATTTTTAAGTTGAGGCCACTTTGGGTCCAAATGAGCTGAAAGAGAGCCACCAAATATCTTCCTGTAGGGGACCGCGAGACTGTTAACCACTATGTGTCAATGACGTCCCTCTCTTCCATTCTGCCTTCAAACTTTTCATTGGGGGTTTCCTTGCTTGACCTGGATCGGTAGTATGGAATGTTGCAACTCTTTGGGATTTGGCCAGGTACTATTGACCTGGATTGACCACTGTGAGAATGGGCTATTGGGCTTGATGGACCTTTGGTCTGACCCAGTAAGGCTATTCTTATGTGGACATTTCCAAATGCATTCTTTTCATCTCTTTGAGAAATGTCTTGCCCTTCAAGCATGGGGCTCTCCACTTCCATCCACTTCTACCTTGGTATCTTGTGTTTGGGTAAACTAAACTAAACTAAACCTTAGGTTTATATACCGCATCCTCTCCACAATCGTAGAGCTCGGCACGGTTTACAAGAGTTGGGAGAGAAAGGAACTCCAATGAAGGTTAAAGGGTATAGTGAGAAGGATACTTGGAGGGCTTAGGATGCCAAAGATGGGGTAAGTATTACATTTTTGAAAACAGCCAGGTTTTCAGATGTTTGCGGAAGAGTTGGAGAGAGCTCAGGATCCGAAGGGGGGAAGTAAGGTTGTTCCAGAGCTCAGTGAATCTGAAGGGGAGGGAAATGCCTTTTAATGAAGGAAAGGATAGTTTTAGTTTGTGAGTGGGTCTGGTGGTATTAAGATTTATGGAGTTCCAGGAAAGTGGGATAAAGGGAGGGAGGAGGCAGAGAGTAGAGGAAATAAAAAAAACAAACAAACCCAAAAGAGAATGATGACGGAGGCCACCAAAGAGCTCTTCAGGGTCCATCATTGGTCCCAGGGCCTTGCATTGAAGAACACTGATATAGACAATTAAATACTTAATGGATACTAATGAACATGGGAGGGGAAGCTTTAGAACTAGAAGACCTGATATAAAGTTGCAAGGAGGTAGAATCAGAAACAATATCAGGAAATAGGTTTTTATCAGGAAGGGTGGTGGATGCCTTGAATTCTCTCCCGGAGAAATTGGCGGAGACAAAAAACAGTGATGGAATTCAGAAAGGAGCTGCATAAGCACAGAAGATCCCTAAAGGGGAAGATGTTAGAAACCAGGCAGAGAGTATTTTCACTCAAAAGCAACAGTTTAATGACTTTCTAGACTTCAAAAAGAGGTGTGAGATGGGGGTAACCTGAATGGAATGACAGTTATGGCCTAAATGATGGCATGGGGTTTGTGTGTGTTTAGGGATTAGCCTGCTCAGAGAGGCACTGATTATCCTAATCAATACTGGACATGTTCAATGGGCCAGTTGGTTTGTAGTGATCCACCAAGGATAAGTTTGTTTAGGATTGTTGGAGTACAAATTTTATAAATAAATAAATGCTACATTCAGTATTACTATGTTTGTCTGATGTCCACCAGCCTATGATAATGGTGTTTATTTTAGATCTCTGTTTGTATTTTGAATTGCTGAAAGCCAGCATGTAGGCAGATACCCAAATCCCAGTTTTATAAAATTGGGCTACGGACATCTAAAACTGTAGTACATCCTTTTGGCAAGGAGGTGTGGGTTGGGCATGTTTTGAGTGGGCCTAGGAAGGGGCAAAAATATAGATGTCCAGAAGGGACATCTGTGACCCAAAAGGTAGACATTGGAAAAATGATGTTCGAGGTCTCTTCCTATCTTGATTTTAGAAAATTGTTAAAGACTCAACTGGTATCTTAATGCATTCTGCTTCATTTTTTTCAATCAAGTTCCTTATATTCAACTTGATGTATTTTATCTGTTCTAAATACCTATGTGCATAAATGCGCATGAGTCGAGTCGAGTCTCTTTCATTTGTAAGGAAGTTTTGCAATGAGAGGGTATAGGATGAAGTTAAGAAGTGATGGGTTTAGGAGTAATCTAAGGAAATACTTTTTTTTTAACAGAAAGGGTGGTAGATGTGTGGAACAGTCTCCCAGTAGAGGTGGTGGAGACAGAGACTGTGTCTGAATTCAAGAAGACGTGGGATCTCTGAGAGAGAGGAAGAGATAATGGTTCCTGCGGATGGGCAGCTCTATGACATCACAATGCAGGTGTAAAGAGCCTTAGCCAATAGGGAAAGGAGGAGATAGTGGATGCTGCAGATGGGCAGACTGGATGGGCCTTTTGACCTTTATCTGTCATCATGTTTCTATGTTCTCCATCTCACAATAAAAATCCTGGAGCTACCAAAAACATACATAAACATAATTATGCAAACATACTCTAACATCTAGTACTAAACACAGCACACTTAAACTTTCACATAATACCATAATAACCCTCTCCAGAAACAAAAACCCACCCTTAATATACAACATATACAATTTCCTTCTTTATATTTAAAATAACGAAATAATACAACAGTGATGGCTACTCCCCATCACAAATTTTGGAAGGCCTTCTGGAAAAAATAAGCTTTCCAAACACAAAAAAGTTAAAAAAGAGGAAATCTGACGAGCAGCAGCTGGGAGGGCATTCCATAATTGACGGACAAGTGTAGTCCGTCAACAGTTAATATTTCTCAGAATCCGGGGTTTAGCTGACTCATTTTCAAAGTTAGCTGAGCAAACCTCTTGAAAACTATGAATGGTGGTGTGAACAAAAACCTGCATGATGAACTGATTTGGTACAGTATGTTTTTCATCATTTTGGATACGGGCATGCTTTCCTTCATTCTGTTCTGGCTTTGTAATCCAGGATCCTGATTGCTCTCTTTCTTATGTATGGTGTACTGTACACTTTTCGAACGAAAGAATTTCAGCAAATGGTTGCATCATATCAGCACATTGACATATTGGTCAGTGCGAGGTGGTGACTGTACCCCTTCTTCGTTAACGTTCCATGGCTTCTTCATCAGTAGAAAGAATTCTACAGGAAGCTCTGGAATGAGGGGGCTTAGGATGAAGGTGAAAGGGGATTGAGTAAGAAGTAAACCCATAAAATATTTTTTCACGGAAAGCTTGGTGAATCCTTGGAACAACCTCCTGGTGGAGAAAGTGGAGACAAGAAGTGTATCTCATTTACAGAAAGCTTGGGACGTCGGATCTCTAAGGGAGAGGAGGGGATAGTAGATGGCATGATTAGGCAGACTAGATAGGCCATGTGGTCTTTAGGGTCCATATTCTTAACTGGCGCCAATTTTCTAGGCCTTGGTAGGCACCCATACCTGTGTTAAAAACACCATCCAAATGGTGTTCATAACCGAGATTTGAGGCACATACCGGCGGTGCTAGAATTGTGCCTACATAGGCACTTTGGGACACTGAATGCCATAGTGGGCGTGGCCAATGCCAGAAGTGGCATTAGGCAGCCTAAAGCACCTACGTAGGTGTGAGATAGGTGCCGGAAATGTAGGCCCAGAAAACTCTGGCCTACATTTTGGGCACCTATCTTTCACGCCGGCGCGATTCCGAAACCAGAATCGATGCATGATCTACCTTCATTTGTCTATATTTCTGTGTTACAAGCATGGAAAGGAAGTTAACTGAGCATTGACTACGAATAACCTCTCTTTGACACAGGCAGTGGATGTCCGAACATGGCCCATGTTGGGGGAGTTAAACATTTTTGCATGAGAAAATATTATTTCTTGCTGCTTACAATTCGTTTGAACACTGTTTTGAAGCTTGGATTGGCCACCGTGAGGATGGGCTACTGGGCTTGATGGACCATTAGTCTGGCCCAGTATGGCTAGTCTTATGTTCTTATGTAAGAAAGATATGCTAGAAGAACCGAAGACTGTCTTGTATGACTAGTTAATCATTTCTATTGTGTTGACTGTAGCTCTCATTTATCATTTTTTACTCTTTCCTCTTGATGGTCATCAACATCTCAGAATTTAGGTTTAGGAGCGGATCGGAGGCAGGAGAGGGCAGCTGGGGCCCCGGCGGGCGCTGAAAATCGAGTGCGGGATCTTTCTTAGTATTTTCCGGCCGCCTCTTCCGGGGACTAAAAGTCAGGCTAGACCAGTGGTTCCCAAACCTGTCCTGGGGGACCCCCAGCCAGGCAGGTTTTCAAGATATCCCTAATGAATATGCATGAGAGAGATTTGCATATAATGGAAGTGACAGGTATGCAAATCTCTCTCATGCATATTCATTAGGGATATCTTGAAAACCTGACTGGCTGGGGGTCCCCCAGGACAGGTTTGGGAACCACTGGGCTAGACCAATCAGGAGCTGCTTGGACACGCTATCTGGCATGTCAAAGCAGCTCCTGATTGGTGTAGCCTGACTTTAGTACCAGGAAGAGGCGGTCGGAAAATGCCGCGAAACACCGAGTCCGCGATTTGCAAACTGCAAATTGTGTGTGTGGGGGGGTATACTATATATTTTTTATGGGCACACAATATTCGAGGTGTGGCCGTACCATAGAGAGATACAAGGGCATTATACGATTTTCATCATTGTTTTCCATTCCTTTCCTGATAATTGCTATTACCATAACCTTCCCCCACCTTTTTTTTTTTTTTTTTAATACAAAGCTACACTAGCGATTGTCGCTGTGGTAAGTGCCCCAAAGTCCATGAAGATTTAAAGGGCTTCGGGGCACGTGCCACGCGTCAGCCGCTAGCGCAGCTTTGTAAAAGGGGAGGTTAATTTGCCCATTTCCAAGTTTGCTTTACTGTTCTAATTGCGCGTTAAGGTAACATTGCTTTGTTTTACCGTAATGTAAGTTATGCCTTGCTATATCTGGCGTAGAGGCCCAAATTCCGTAACCGGCGCCTATTTCGGAGGCGCCCATCTAGATAGGCGCCGATCTAAATCGATTAACAAGCTCAATTAAAGCTTTTTAATCAGTGATATTTGAAACTTAGGCGCCTATCAAGAAAGAGCGATTCTGCAACAAGGCGCCTCTACAAATTTAGGCGGCCCTCAAAATAACAGGCGCTAGGCATATTGGGCGTGGGCGTGGCTATGTGGTAGGCGCCTTGTTGCAGAATCGCTGCTCTTAAGCGTGCTTAAGCGCTCACTTTGGCGCCTAACTTTTTAGTTGGGCCTGGAGCTGGGCCTTGTTTCTCGGGCGTCTCCCAAAATAGGCGCCGCTCAGCGCGATTCACTAGACAGCGCCCGATTTCACTTGCATCGCGCTGAACGGTGCCCGATACGGCGTCTAACTTTTGGGCGCTTCTTAACAGGAATTTGCCCCAGACGGCCTTGGGTTAATCTCTTGATAAATTCAGATCATACTGTAAATTGTAAGAACTAATTGAATAACTTCAAAGCAGTCCTAATTGTTTTCAGGACCCACTGAATATTGGCGCTTAACCAGATAAGTGTCGTCAATCCGCAGAAACCCAGATATTTAATGCCGGAGGGCGAACATTGCCTGGCATTGAATTTCTAGGCATATAACTGGCAGGGGCTTAAAGCTGGCAATGACAGCTGCTGTCAGCTGAATATTTAACCCTACCGTGTGTTTATCTATCTATATTAATACTTGATACTTGATTTCAAAGTAAAATTTAAGATGTTAAATACAGAAAAGTGGCATCTGATCAAACATAATCCCTTAGACAAGCACAGTATCTACCCCTCTCTTTTTTTTCCTCTAGCGTTGTCTTGCATTCAAAGCTCCCAACATGTTGTATTCGTTAAGAGCAAAATGCATCATAGTTAAAGTATGCTGTGAGCTTTTCTTTCTTCTCCGTGAAGAATGGAGGGTTCAGACCACAAGAAAAGGAATGATGTGAAGACAGAGCGACCTGGGCCTAGCAGCTTCTTAAGTCCACCTTAGCAGAGCTTGCAATGGATCCCCTCCACCCGGAGCTGCCGTCAAGCTCTAAAGGTCGGTGGCAAGTGGCGAGAAGAAGTCAAAACGGCTTCAGACGAGTGAGAAACAAGCGGAGAAAGGCACAGAGGGAAAAATGAAGAAGAACAAAGGAAGGTGTGGCAGGAGAGAGAGGAGAAAGAAGCCATTTTTTACAAGGGATATGGCGGAAAGGTTGCTGAAGTCCACAGAGAGAAGTATTACCAGTGCAAAGAATGGAGATGGTAATACCTCTGCATGGGTCGCTGGTGGGACTCCATTTGTACACGATTTTCAAAGCTGTGTTTCCAAATGGATATAGAAAGAATATTTTTAATTTGGTTCATGCTTTTATCAGTGGTAGCTAAAGACAAATTACATGCAGGCACAGTAGGTATTTCTCTGTGCCTGGAGAGCACACGATCTAAGTTTGTACCTGAATGGAGAGTAACCTGACTTACTCATGGTCACAAGAAGGTAGTCCAAAGAAGGACTACCCAAAAGATGCAGAGACTATCATTAAAGCCTCACGAGATGAGTCTCAAGAACCTAACTGTGTATAGCCTGGAGAAAAGGGGCGTTTGAATACTTCAAGGGAATTATTAATGCACAGGCAGCTAATATTCAGGAGACAGGAGGTTCTAGAACTGAAGGTCATGATGTGCAAATCAGTGGAGTTAGAATCAAGGGTAGCATAGGAACATTATTATCTATTTAAGGTGATCAATGATAGAACAATGTTTCTATAACCCTAAAGTCCTATGACATCACAATGCAGTTGTAAAGAGCCTTATCCTATAGGAAGAGGAGATGCAAATGTTAAGAGCCTTAGCCAATAGGGAGAGGAGGAGATAGTGGATGCTGCGGATGGACCATTTGGCCTTTATCTACCATCTACCATCATGTTACAATGTTTCTATAACCATAAAGTTCTATAACATCACAATGCAGGTGTAAAGAGCCTTAGCCTATAGGAAGAGGAGATACAAATGTTAAGAGCCTTAGCCAATGGAAACTGGTGAATGGAAAGAAGAGCTTTATGGGGGAAAAAAACAATTTTAGAAATCAAGAAAGCCTTAGATATACAAGAGTGAATCAAAAATGAAAGACAATTGTTAAATTATGTGATAACTGGAACAGAGCTAATGAAATGCAACATATGTACTCGTAAGTTGCCTGTTGGATAGTTCGTCCATGCGCAGTGCAGCACTTGGCCTTTAATCGTGTGGCAGCCACAAGGTGAGGAACAAGGACACTCCGTTGCAAGATTGCACCATCGAAGAACAATGTGCTGTAGTGCGCTGTCTTTGGGCAGAACGAGTGAAACCTGTGGAGCTTCACTGTTTGAATATTGACACAGTATGGACATAGCACCATGAATCAACGAATGGTTTATGAGTGGGTAAAAAGGTTTAAAGCAGGAAGAACAGCTGTAACCGACAAAACATAGTAAATGATGGCAGATAAGGACCCGAGTGGTCCATCCAGTCTGCCCAACCATACATGTTCCATAAATTAATTTAGTTTAAATGATCCTCTTTCATAGATATTTCTGGGCCAGAAACCGAGAGCCCTGCCCGGTAGTGTGCTTAGGTTCCATCGACCGGAGTCTCCATGAAAGCTCACTCCAGCCCATCTTAACCCATCGAAACCCTTCCCAGCCCATCGTCAACTGAATGTCCATATATGGGGCACAGAACATGCAAGCCTGCCCAGTACTGGCCTTAGTTCCTTCAATGTATACCCATTATTTTCTGATTCTAGATCCTCTGAATTCATCCCACGCTTGTTTGAACTCTGTCACCATTTTCTTCCCCACCACCTCCCTCAGGATCAACCACCCTCATCAACCTCATAGGGTCGTACTTGTCCCCCATCAACATCGCGCATTCCACACATCAACCACCCTCATCAACCTCAAAGGGTCGTACTTGTCCCCATCAACATCGCGCATTCCACACATCAACCACCCTCATCAACCTCAAAGGATCGTACTTGTCACCATCTACATCGCACATTCCACCCATCAACCACCCTCATCAACCTCAAAGGGTCATACTTGTCCCCGTCAACATCGCGCATTCCACCCATCAACCACCCTCATCAACCTCATAGGGTCGTACTTGTCCCCATCAACATCGTGCATTCCACCCATCAACCACCCTCATCAACCTCATAGGGTCATACTTGTTGCCCATTAACATCACTCACACAAATATAACCCATTCTGAGCTCTTTGGGGAAAACGGGATCAATAACCAATTAAATAAATAAATAAATAGTGGTGCGTATGCCCATAGAAAATCGAAATAGGTAAGTCAAGATATTCAATGAAATAAATAAGTATGGCCGTTTATTTTGACAAATAATCAAAAGAGACCCTTGTATGATTAAAATGACATTGTCACTCAGAGAAATGTTTTATATTTTATGCCAAGTTCGTGATGGGTCAGTCACTGAGGGATTATGTGCTCTAGCTATTAGATAGTAGTGAAACACAGGATAAACAATCCCTTGTCTGCACAATCTGAGGCTTCGAGAGCTGCCTTTGTTGTCCAACCTATGTGACCAGGACAGAGAGGTGGAGTGCGAAAGGAGAACGAAGAGAGAGAAGAGAGCCATCATCCTGAGGCCACTAGTTAAATCAGAGCAAACACATTAATGACCCAGGCTATGGCTTGTTAACCAGCTGAAAGCAGCCCCAGGCCCGGCAGCTTTATAACATTTCAGGTTTCTTTGACCAATTGTGCATTGTGAGTGTGAACATTTGAAAAGGGTCCCAAGAAAGCCCTTAGCGAACCATCGGTCTCTCAAGTGAGGTCGCCCTTTTTTAAAAAAATAAAAAGAACTTGAAAAAGATTGCGACAATGTATATGGCTCTAGATTACATAGCTCAGAGGTCAGCGTCCTATCAACATATTTCTTAAGGTCCAAGTTTCCCCATATGGAAGTGAGGTTTAATGAAAACTTGCTTTGCGTTTCTCTTAGGTGATTTCTGTACTTAGAAATATAGAAACATGATGGCAGATAAAAGCCAAATGGTCCATCTGCAGCATCCACTATCTCCTCCTCTCCCTATTGGCTAAGGCTCTTAACATTTGCTTCTCCTCTTCCTATAGGCTAAGGCTCTTTACACCCACATTGTGATGTCATAGAGCTTTATGGTTATAGAAACATGGAAACCTGATGGCAGATAAAGACCAAATGGCCCATCCAGAGCATCCACTATCTCCTCCTCTCCCTATTGGCTAAGGCACTTAACATTTGCATCTCCTCTTCCTATACTGTTCCTATAGGTGTTATGCTACATTTTCATGTAGCATAACACCTTTACAGAAGCTCATGTAAACTGCTCTGAATTGACTCTCCAGTCACTAGTAGCATTATAGAAGCTCTCAATAAACATAAACCACTTTGAATGTGTAACCACACAAAAAAGCAGTTTACAAGTCCCATTTCCTTCCCTTATAAATCCATATTGGAGGTTTCTTGGATTTTCCCAAGTTATAAAAGACCTCTGATTTGCATATTTTAAAATGCGGGATTTAGGAGCCAAATATCTGCTATAAAGGAAATTTTTCTAAGGTTTGAGTTTAAGTCAATGAACCATGGGAGAGACAATAAGCACTGTGTTTGCAGGAGGTTTGAGGACCTTGCATTAGTGAAAAGCAATCTTTGATCATCTATTCCTGGCATCCTGTCAGTGCTGGGATGGCCAGCAACAGAAGGTCTGGCTAAAATAAATATGTCTTTCATTATATATGACTAATTTAAGAGGCTGGATTTGGTATGGGCACACAGCTCTCTTTTCCCCTTCTATTTTTTCTCTCCTCAAATCTATAAAATACTTTTTCTATCAAACAATAGGCACACTTTAATAATGATAGTAATAAGACTAAAGCATTAGTCAATAAAATATCACTTTAAACTATAATCCCCTGTCAAATGAAATGACTTCAATAAGTTATCTGAGGAAAACATTAAACAGGAAATCACCAGATTATCTTCTGAGTGTGTTTCTCTTTTAAGAAAACAAATATATAGCAGAATTAAAAAAGGTACAGAGAAGGGCGATGAAAATGTTAAAAGGAATGGGACGGTTTCCCAATGAGGAAAGGCTAAAGCGTCTAGTGCTCTTCAGCTTGGAGAAGAGACAGCTCAGGGATGATGTGATAGAGGTCTATAAAATACTGAGTGGCGTGGAAAGGGTAGATGTGAAACACTAGTTCACTCGTTCCAAAAATACTAGGACTAGAGAGCATGTGATGAAGCTACTAAGTAGTAGATTTAAAACAAATTGGAGAAAAAATTTCCTCACACAATATGTACTTAAACTCTGGAATTCGTTGCCGGAGAATGTGGTGAAATCAGTTAGCTTAGCGGGGTTTAAAAAAGGCTTAGATAATTTCCTTAAAGAGAAGCCCATAGGCCATTATTGAGATGGCTTGGGAAAATCCACTGCTTATTCCTAGGATAAGCAGCATAAAATCTGTTTTACTACTATACTTGGGATCTAGCTAGGTACTTGGAACCTGGTTGGCCACTGTTGGATACAGGACATGGGCTTGATGGACCTTCAGTCTGTGCCAGTTTGGCAATTCTTATGTTCTTAATTTTAACTTGTGTAGACCCATCAGCCACATGTTTGCTGTTGTTAGACGTGATTTTGTAGTAGGTAAATTGTTTATGGGGAGTTGTAGTTGGTTTTGCTGGGAGAAGCTTAGAGGAGGAGGAAGTGAATGGGTGGAAGTGCTCTATGTTCTTGTTCCTGAAGAACTCCTAAAATAAATCCCTTTTCTATTGTTAGTTAGTGGTTTGGAAGGTTTTACAGCAAATATTTCAGTTGGACTGTGACAACAGGTAGGCATAGAAACGTTGGATGATAGGATATCTCCATTTTCTAATCTAATCTAATCTTTTATTTGTGCGTTGCTCATACCTATACAGGCTCAAGGCGACTTTAAAGAGAGGGGAGAGGATGGAGAGGGAGAACATAAGAACATAAGCAATGCCTCTGCCGGGTCAGACCCGAGGTCCATCGCGCCCAGCAGTCCGCTCACGCGGCGGCCCAACAGGTCCAGGACCTGTGCAGCAATCCTCTATCTATACCCCTCTATCCCCTTTTTCAACAGAAAATTGTCCAATCCTTTCTTAAACCCCATTACCGTACTCTGCCCTATTACGTCCTCTGGAAGCGCATTCCAGGTATCCACCACCCGCTGAGTAAAGAAAAACTTCCTAGCATTTGTTTTGAATCTATCCCCTTCCAATTTTTCCGAATGCCCTCTTGTTCTTCTATGTTTTGAAAATTTGAAGAATCTATCTCTCTCTACTTTCTCTATGCCCTTCATGATCTTGTAGGTTTCTATCATGTCTCCTCTGAGTCTCCGCTTTTCCAAGGAGACTCTAGCCTCTCCAGTCTTTCAGTGTATGAAAGGTTTTCCATGCCCTTAATCATTCGTGTCGCTCTTCTCTGGACCCTCTCAAGTATTGCCATATCCTTCTTGAGGTACGGTGACCAATACTGAACACAGTACTCCAGGTGCGGGCGCACCATTGCCCGATACAACGGCAGGATGACTTCTTTTGTTCTGGTCATAATACCATTTTTAATAATACCCAACATTCTGTTTGCCTTCTTCGCGGCTGCTGCGCATTGCGCCGTTGACTTCATTGTTGTATCCACCAATACACCCAAATCTCTTTCAAGGTTACTTCCCTCTAATACTAATCCCCCCATTTGGTAGCTGAACATCAGGTTTTTTCTCCCTATATGCATGACCTTGCATTTCCCTACATTGAATTTCATCTGCCATTTATTCGCCCACTCCTCCAGTTTGTTTAGGAGGAGAGGAGGGAAAGAGGGGAGGAGGATAGGTAGGATGGGAGAGGGAGGGGAGGGGAGAGAAAAGAGGGGGAGAGGAGGTGGGAAGGGGAGGGGAAGGAGAAGGAGAAGAAGAGAGGATACAGGAGCTTAAGTGTTGAACAGATGGGTTTTCAATTTTCTTTGGAAGATGATGTGGCAAGGTTCAGTTCTTCATTGCATGACTGCAACTATCTCCCCCCCCCCCCCACCCAATACAATTTTTTTCCGAACAGTAATTTTATGAGCTTTAAAGAGGAAGTGTGGCCAAGGGCTAATGTGAAGGGCAGGTTAATGTAGTGTTGAAAAAGATTGCCAAAATGGAAAATTGAGAACCAAAACCTTTTAGCTATAAGCCAATTGCTGAGCCACACCTAAAAAAACTACAGATTCCCACAAAAAAAATCTGTGATAGTCCTAACCCTAACCCCCAAGGTCACAAGGTTACTTTATGCAGACCACCCAAGGATCACCCACAACTTCCTAGAGAAATCTGGAACTTTTCAGTTGGCTACTTTGCATCTATTGATGAACATGACTCGTGTATGGAGACAGTGGAAATTTGGGATTGCAAACCACCCCGGCAAACATTGCTGTGAAACAACGAGTTGCCCACAGTAGAACATAGGAACATAAGACTAGCCTTATTGGGTCAGACCAATGTCCATCAAGCCCAGTAGCCCATTCTCATGGTGGCCAATCCAGGTCACTAGTACTTGGCTAAAACCCAAGGAGTAGCAACATTCTATGCTACCGATCCAGGGCAAGTAGTGGCTTCCCCCATGTCTTTCAGACTATGGACTTTTCCTCCAGGAACTTGGCCAAACCTTTCTTAAAACCAGCTACACTATCTGCTCTTACCACATCCTTTGACAACACATTCCAGAGCTTAACTATTCTCTGAGTGAAAAAAATTTCCTTCAATTGGTTTTAAAAGTATTTCCCTGTAACTTCATCGAGTGTCCCCCTGCAGCCTTTTGGTGACAATATTTGTATCTTAATGACAGTGTTCTCTGTGAGCTTTGGAGAGCACCTAAGTTCTTTCTTAGAAGCGTAAGGAAGCAGCTATGTAGTCTCCAAAATTTACAGACAATACTAGCTTTGGATAATTGTCTTGTGTGAAGAAATGGAATTGCAAAACAAGGATTCTAATTTTCTCTGGTTTTAAGAGAGAAATTTATGAACCTGGGCAACTTTTAAGGTGCGTTATTTTGCTATTAACCCCAGTTTAGGGTCCCCAGATTTTTGTTCAAAAAAAAGATGCCCACAGCCCCGCCTGTTCCACCAACAGCCCTGCCCTATTCCACCCTCAACCCGGCCCCACACAAATTTAATCTCTTCAAGGCCGCATGTGGAGGGTCTTTGTGCATGCAAGGATGTGATGCGATGACATCACACACATGCACATGCATGTGATACCCTCGCCTTGCATCCATGCATGCGAAGAGACCCTCCAGATGCAGCCCTGAGCTCAACACTTTTCAAAACCTGGACAAGCTGCCAGGTTTGGAATACCCATCCGGACACACGGACAGCCCTCTGAAAATAGGACATATCCAGGTTAAATCCAGACATCTAGTAACCCTACCTCAGTTATTAGTCACTAGGTCTCAAGTTTCAAGTTTCAAGTTTATTGACTTTTTAATATACCGACCATCACAAAGTATCTGGCCGGTTTACAATAAGATTTATAAAAGTTTAGATATAAAATGTAGTGAGTGAACATTTAAAACATAATTTGACTAACATGAACGTGTGGATAAGAGGGAGAGAGAGGGGGAAAGTTACATATTTTAGAGAAGAAAGGGAGAAGTAGGGATGGGAAAAAAACAATTTGGGTAGGATCGCTTTTTTAAAGCGGTCTCATTGCATAAAATGTCGCCTGTACTAAGATATGCAGAGGTTAGTGGTAAAATAACCCACATTGATAACTATTTTCCTAATATGACTGATAAAAGAATGGACGGCATGCTAAGGATTGAACATTCTATGTGCTTGACTTGTTAATAATAGTTGAGAGATGTTCTGGTGTGCTGATAAACTAAGTCAGAAACTACTTCAATATAATCTGTCTAGTGAGTAGAACTTGAAAGGATTCTGGATTACAATGCATTCTATTCCCCCCCCCCCCCCCCGATACTTAAACACAGTGATTCGTGGTTATATCAAACACTGAAGAAGCACGAGCAGAAACAAATGAGGACAAAAGGGCAATCCTTCCTTTGGAACCCACAATCTTTATTTGAGAATCACATGAAATGGATTACAGCCACATTAATTTTACACAAAATGTTATAAAAAAAAGTTTGGACAATTTCCTGGAAGAAAAGTCCATAGTCTCTTATTGAGAAGCTACTGTTTGCCCTGGATTGGTAGCACGGAATGTTGCTACTCTTTGGGTTTTGGCCAGGTACTAGTGACTTGGATTGACCATTGGACTTGATGGACCATTGATCTGACCCAGTAAGGCTGTTCTTATGTTGAGATGCTGAAATGTTGCTACTTTTTGGGGTTTGTCCAGGTACTAGTGATCTGGATTGGCCACGTGAGAACAGGCCACTGGGCATGATGGACCACTGGGTCTGACCCAGTAAGGCTATTCTTCTTATGTCTTTTGTGAGTGCAAGTAAACCCAACTTGAAGTGCACATACTGCTACAGTTTCTGGGTACCACCCAATTACAACTCAGACCAAGGAACGTGCAGCCTAAGACCCTCTCTTAGTAAGCCACGGTAGTGGTTTCTACCTTGGCCCGGGGTGCTAAATTCTCCGACGCTGCTCCGATGCTCATAGAACTCCTACAAGCATCAAAGCAATGTCAGAGCATTTAGCGCTCTGGGCCGTGGTAGAAACCTCTACCGTGAATTAGTATAAGAGGGCCTACGAGCGTCAAATAGATAGAAAATCACCTGGCCAAACCTAGTCACGTCCTGTTAATATCTGAGCAATTCGGAGGCAGTGAAACAATGACTATTTTGTTATTAACTTTTCTCGGTCCAAGTTTCCAGATATGTCTTTTCCACTGGTGGGAAATGCATTCGAAATGGGCTGTTCTGATGAAACCGTTTCAGTTGTGGAGCAGGGCGCAAGGCATCCACAATCCCCCTGCGTGTTAAGACGGCAGAAGAACAAAGCAGCCAGTCTTGCAAGAAAACAAAACAAAAAAAAAGTAATTAGCTTGAGGTTTCGTTTTAAGTGGTATCCCAGAGCAGAACTTCTGAAGGGAAGAAAGCAATCACCCTGCCAGAACTATGCTACGCTGCAGCCTTTGGGGAGAGCCTTCCAGGGCTAGCGAAATACAAGAGTGAAATGCAGCTAAGCTGCCTAGTATTAAGGTTAGACCACTGACCTCTAGTCAGTCACTAAATCGCTATATTTATATAAATGATTTATAGCACATATAGGGAGATCCGCTGCTTGCTGCACGCTGAGACACCGATGACATGGAAACCTGAGAGAGGACGAGAAGTAATTAGTAACACAGTTCAACATAATTAATAGCGTAATATTTTCATGCCTATGGAAAAAAATCAGGCCCATAGGGGCTAATTTTATCAATATTTTCCACATGTATAGCCTGTTTTGCCTGCGGAAAATGACTTTTATAGCATTGCGCAAGGGTTCTGCATCCTTAGAAAGTATTGTGTCCACTTGTGCAAGATCAGTGAGTAGATTCGGGCAGAGCCACCTCGCAGTTACACGTACATGTGGATTTTGTAAACACACATGAAAACGCTTCTTTGGAGCAGGTACAACGTTGGGTAAAGGAATTTATACACCGTCGGGGATTGTGGCAAAAGCCGTCGTTAGACCAGCGCGGAGAGGGACAGAGCACGGCAAACACAATACAGTAAAAAAAAAAAAAAAGCATAAAGGACCTCAATGAACGCTGCAATAAAAATTAAGTATATAAAAAAAAGAAAATTTCATGTCACGCCATGTCACGCCATGACTAAGGAACGCACACTGGCTCCCCATCAATCCATAGATTTACATTTAAACTGGTACTAACCACATTTAAGGTCCAACTATTCACAGCCCCACTCTTCTTAGATAGAGTAATTACCCCTTACAATCCGTTTCGGACGCTATGATCAGAAGATAAAAACCTTCTCACAATTCCATCTTGGAGAACAATTAACACCAGGCATACCACACTTTTAAGAACATACATAAGAACATAAGAAGTTGCTTCCGCCGAGGCAGACCAGAGGTCCATCTCGCCCAGCGGTCCGCTCCCGCGGCGGCCCATCAGGCCTATTACCTGAGCAGTGGTCCCTGATTAATTTTACAACTTGCCTCTATTCCTATCCCTATCTCAGTCACAGCTCCTCAAATTTGGAACCTATTGCCGGCCCAGGTAAGGGAGGGAAAAAAAACCCTTGACAGGTTTAAAGGGAAATTAAAAAGTTACCTATTCCGGGACGCTTTTGAATATCGACAATTAGGCATGGCACCACCTATGCAATTCCCCTATGTTTTATCCCGTCTTCGTTCTCTTTCCTTTCCTCTCTTTCGCAGTAAGTTACTGTTTCCCCCGATAATTGTTTGTACCCCCTAATTTTATTGCATATCGGTTTGAAATTCTGAAAAAGCGATTATATCAAATTTTAAGTTGAAACAATTTTTTTTATTAAGAGCTATCAAACAAGCAACAAAGAATGTACACCTTCCACAGGAAACCCCGCAACAATACCCACAGCTCTGGGAACCCAGCTTCGATTCCCCCTAATCCCTTCCCCCACCCAATGAAGGAGAACCTACAAGAGAAAACCCAAAGAACCTTCCCCCAATCCAAACCCCCACCCCAGATGTCTGATACTATCCAGTATCACTACAAATACACAACCTATTATTCCCCGTCCCCCCAACCCCAACAACAAAGAATAAGGGGGAGAGGAAAAAAAGAGAAAGGTAAAAAAAAAAAAAAGAAGCAAACCTGCACCTACGGCACTGCGCTACAGCGCCTCTTATTATCACCCAATTAAAGGGAATTTAAAATGGCACTACGAGCCCGAGAGGATACTGATTGAACATAAGGATCCCAAACAGTGAGAAAATGTCACTGACAGTACTAGTACAAGCTCTCCCTATGCTCTAATACAGGGGTGTCAAAGTCCCTCCTCGAGGGCTGCAATCCAGTCAGGTTTTCAGGATTTTTCCCAATGAATATGCATGAATTCTATTAGCATACAATGAAAGCAGTGCATGCAAATAGATCTCATGCATATTCATTGGGGAAATCCTGAAAACCCGACTGGATTGCGGCCCTCGAGGAGGGGCTTTGACACCCCTGCTCTAATAACATAAGTGCATGTAAGCGGTTCCGCCAAGCCCAATAAGATGGAGCAGGATCAATCTGGCAACCCTACCTCTTATAAAATTACGGTCTACATATCATACTCAAAACTAGCTTACCAAGTACAAGCTTTGTAAAAGAGATGTGCACCTAAGGGAGAGAGAAGGGCAACGTGATAAAAATATTCATATAAAAACAAAAATTCTCTCAAAAATTAAGCATCAACAACACAATCAATTTATCACACGGAAGGTCTGTGCGTTAGTGCTTAGGGAGAAACCTACAATTATAAGTGGAGAAAAAAGCCTCAAGTACATTTATTGCAGCAATTTCCATAAAGTAAAATATAGCTGCCTCAATCTTATCAAAGGCAAAAACCTCCACTGGTTGTTTCTTCATACTGTCACTAAGCAAAACAGAAACCCTCCGTGTATGCATGCCAGTCACTTATCTGCACTTTGTTGAGAAAGTTGCAAAGAAGTTGCTCGTGGTTTAAATGGGCTGGACCTTTTAAATGGCCGTTATTGAAATGGCTCTCCATCAAACAACTTTCACCACACTCAAAAAAAATTCTCCAAGTTCTCCAGCAAGAGATCTTATTTCACAGGAAGAGCAACGGCTGGAATGCGTTGCCACAGGATGTAGTAAGAGCAGCTAATGTAGCTGGTTTTTAAAAAAAGTTTGGACAAGTTCCCGGAGGAAAAGTCCATAAACTGATGTTGAGACAGACATCTGAGAAGCCATTGCTTGCCCTGGATCGGGGACATGGAATGCTGCTACTGTTTGGGTTTTTGACAGATACTTGTGACTTGGATTGGCCTCCGTGAAGATGGGATACTGGGCTAGATGGACCATTGCTCTAATCCAATATGACTATTCTTATGTTCTTAAGTATAGGACAGTCCAGCCATTGTGACATCACTGATGAGTTTGGCTCTTAGGCATTGGTTTAATGAGGCATTATGACGTCACAATACCAGCTCTGGAATGTTGCTACTCTTTGGGTTTTTGCCAGGTACTTGTGACCTGGATTGGCCTCTGTGTACAATTCTGGAGCCGCACCTTCAAAAAGATATTAAAAGGATGTAGTCGGTCCAGGGGAAGGCGACTAAAATGGTGCGTGGTCTTCGTCATATGGCGTATGGGGACAGACTTAAGGATTTCAATCTGCATACTTTGGAGAAAGGCGGGAGAAGGGAGATATGATAGAGACGTTTAAATATCTGCGTGGCGTAAATGCGCCTGAGTCGAGTCTCTTTCATTTGAAAAGAAGCTCTGGAATGAGAGGGCATAGGATGAAGTTAAGAGGTGACAGGCTCAGGAGTAATCTAAGGAAATACTTTTTTATACAAAAAAAAATGCTTGAGATAAATTTCAATGCACCACCTCCACTATATGTAAATCTCTTTCATGCATATTCATTGGGAGTATCCTGAAAACCTGATTGGCTAGTTATATCCCAGAGACTGGATAGAGAACCACTGTTCTCGAGTAAGGGGTCAGGAGCAAGAGCTGTGTTGGGTTGACGCAACAAACATCTAGGGTCACCGAATCACATAGACAAACAGATAATGAACAAACATTCGAGTTCCGACACATATCCACCATATCTCTGATATGATGGATATGTACTAGGGACATTCTGGATCACCAAATTTCTCGTCAGACGAGCACGTTATCACTGCACTTTCAATTAAGTATGTAGATACAGTAGAGTCCTGTCTCTTCTTTGAATGAATTAATCCATTAATTCAGTTTAGCACCTTCAGTTCTACTTTCACAAAATGAGAAGACTTTGCTGTTTCTGATTGCTATTACGTTTTCCCTTCTACAAACTGACAATTGCATATGCTAGAAGCCTCTCTTGTGAGACTGCTCTGCCCTAGAAAGCAAAGATAAATCAACTTGTTTTCTTGAACTTCTGGTGGCATTTTGAGGACAGTTAAGGACAACAGCCTGGCTCTCAGTGAAAGGCTGACCTTTGGAACCTCCTTAATACGATAAGAAACTTTGCTGGTATTGAGCCAGATGGACACACCCGACTTTTTTTTGACGTCATAGCTGAAAGGTTCTAATTAATTAATTTCCCAAAGCCTTCTAGGTCAATATCAGACTCGTTTCACCTTTAACCCTGACAATCCTATCCAGTTTATTGATTCAGCCTTCAAGCCTGTGTTCATTAGGGAAAATCTAAAAAAGAAGTTTGCTCGTATGATTACAATGAATTGGTACAGCAGGTCGTTAAGGGTCAAAGCAACATGCACGGAGTTGAAGAGATGGTAGCGTTTCTGTCCTGTTTGTTTCCTCCTGCTGCCTTGGGCTTCCAGCTCAGTCAGAATAGGCCTCTTCTGGGCTATGATACCATGAGATTTCATTTGCTACTGCTTTTTAAAAATATTTTATTTATAGAGGTCATTTTATTGATGCACTAGCAGAAATTAATGACTAATAAACATACAATACAAAATAACAATGTCAAAAAACTGAACTAACCTAAGTTTAAGACTGTGTTAAAAATCTGGCTTTTTACACAAGCATTTGAATTCATTTCTCCTGACCTTTTCTTCAGAATGATTTCTCATACAGGATTTCCTGTTTTGCCTTTTTGTTTCCTTTATTTTCCATTCAAGGTTGGATTACATTACAAGAGGTTGGGTCAGTTACCCAGGAAGTGTCAATGGACATATTGACACAGGCATTCAATAGAGTTGTTGGTATAGGTAGATCAGTTCATAGTTACAAATACATAGTTATAAGTTTAAGTAGGTCATCGTTGGCTCATCCATTGCAAATGCAAGCAGTGTCTCACTTCCAGCTCACCACACAATTGTTTCCCACGTACTCACCTTTATAGGACCCCTAGGGACCCCTGAAGAAGACTTTTTGTCGAAACGCGGACCGTGTTGAGTCCTGTATCCCTAGCGGACTAGGTCCTTTAAGGCTCTTATGTGGATGATTTACTTTTATGTGGATGGAATTATTTTATGTGGATGATTTTAGTGTACCTTTGGAACTTTGATACTTTCATATAAAGTCCATTTGGGATCATCATTATGTCCCAAAATTTGCATTGGACAGTTTACAAATGGGCTTTTGCAATTACCATTTTAGTTGCTTCAGGATTTGCTCCCTGTCTTGGTACAGAAATGCTTTAAAAAGTTTTCTGAATCTGAAATAGTGGTCACAAGATCGTAGTGTAAGTGGTAGTTGGTTCCAGCATTTTGCTAATTGATATTGGATGGATAAAGAAATTTGCCTCTTAGACTTTATATTGTTGCACGCTGGGAATTTTAAGTGGAAAAGATTTCTGGTGGAATATAAGAACATAAGAGCTGCCATACTGGGACAAACTGAAGGTCTATCAAGCCCAGTATCCTGTTTCCAACAGTGGCCAACCCAGATCCCAAGTACCTATCTAGATCCCAAGTAGTAAAACAGATTTTATGCTGCTTATCCTAGGAATAAGAGTGGATTTCCCCAAGCCATCTCAATATGACCTATGGACTTCTCTTTTAGGAAATTAGCCGAGACTTTTTAAAACCTCGTTAAGCTAACTGATTTTACTACATTCTCCGACAATTAATTCAAGAGTTTAATTACACGTTGTGTGAAGAAATATTTTCTCCAGTTTGTTTTTAAATCTACTACTTAGTAGCTTCATCGCATGCCCCCTATTCCTAGCATTTTTGGAAAGAGTGAACAAGCTTTTCATATCTACCCTTTCTATTTCACTGAGTATTTTATAGACCTCTCATATCTCCATGAGTCGTCTGTTCTCCAAGCTTAAGAGCCCTAGCTGCTTTAGTCTTTCCTCATAGGGAAGTTATCCCAAACCTTTTATAATTTTCGTCACTCTTCTCTGTACCTTTTCTAATTCCGCTATATGTGAGATACGGTGACCAGAACTGCACACAGTATTCGAGGTGCGGCCAAAGAACGAGAAAACAGAAGAGGCAGAAAAAAGCACCAGGGTCCTCCAAGGGTAGATAAAAGTCATCTTTAATGAGGGATCCAACATGGGCTGTGTTTCAGCATGACATATGCATCAGGGGTCAGACTTGGTAATGCAACTCTCAGGTAAGAGTGGCTGCGGGGCCAGGCAGGCTTGCACTTTTTGGATGCATGGAAGACAGCCTGGACACCGTCTGCAGCTAAGTGTCGGTTTGTTTTTTTCCTGCTTACCATTGACTGTGTTTGAGACTCATATATGTGCTGCTTGCTTTACTCACGTTTTTTGAAGTTTTGTTATTTGGCATGCTAGATTTTTTTTTTTGAGGTGGTTCCTACGAGGGCTACTATAGTGTTTCTCACTGCTGAGTGAACGGACACATTTTGGACCTTGCTTAATGGTTGTTTATAAGTGGAGTTTTTTGCCATATGAAGATGAATTGAAGCTTTTTCTCTACTTTTTTTCCTTTTTTTTGTGTGTGTCAAGTGAATGAGTAGGTCTTTGTATGAGCGCAGTGGGTAGACCTGGTAGTGTCTAGGTAGGACCTTCCTATGGTTTCCAATAGGGTATAATTCATTAGTTTTAGGACAGAATTTGTCCCCCCCCATCCCCATGGTTAACAACGGGAAACCATCCCTGTGTTATTCTTTAAGGAGAGAGAAGAATCAGAGTCTGAATGGGCCCAGCCACTGATCCTCAAGCCTTGCATTGAAAAATGCTGGTGTAGAAGGACTGAGGTTGAGATAGACACTAAAGAATGACACCGGATGGTTAGAACATAAGACCATAAGTGTTGGCATACTGGGCAGAACAAAAGTCCATCTGGCCCAGTATCCTGTTTCCAACACAGGCCAACCCAAGTCCCAAGTACCTGGCAGAAACCCAGAGTAGCAACATGCCAGAGCTGAGATTGTGATGTCATAATGCCTCATTCCACCAATGCCTATGAGCCAATCTCATCAGTGATGTCACAATGGCTTCATTATCCTATACTTGGCTGAAATAAGAATCAAGCCTTGCATTGAAGAATGCCAGTGCAGAAGGATTGAGGTTGAGATAGACACTAAAGGATGACACGGGATGGTTTCCTGCGATTATCCACAGGGACAGTGATTTTGTCCCTGTGTCATTCTCTACTTGCACTGCCATAATGTTGTCAACTAGTATTTGTTGGGGGAAGGAGCCCAATCTGTTCCACCCCAGGAAGAAACATGTATCATCTATTGGATTGAGCTATATACAAAGTTCTTTCTTATTTTTCCTGATATTTATTTGTCATGCAACCTCTTTCTTATTTGCAGGAGACAATAGCAGCTTTGTTACTCATTAAAGAACCTTAATTGACTGCAAAAAGTAACTGAACTCATGCTCTAAGGAGTTCATAATTTAATAGGTGAAAATGTCAGGCAAAAATCAATGCAAGCTTGTTTCCTTCATTAGGTCCACCATTAAACAGCTTTTATGTTTTGTTTCAAATTCTTTTTAGAGCCCATTTTGCTCTTTTGGAAAATAAAAGACAGCAAAAGAGCAACCCGACTAGAGAAGGGACCTAGCATTGTGATACATTCGTTTCCTTTTCCTAGCCCAAGTTGGTTACATGAGACTTATGGGAAAAAGACGCCCTTAAATAGCTAAACTTAATGGGCGTGATTGCCAAAGCCATCATTCAGTACATACTTTGCAACTTACTGATTTCAGACCTACTGAGGTATAAAACCTTCCTTCAATTGTTGGGAAATCCAAGCATTGTTAAATATATCGCTCACCACACAGAACCTGGGAAACTCTGAAACCACATCTTTAGTATATGAAATACGGGCAATTTGTTTTGTATGTATAAAGCATTGTCTTTCCTATTTTTATGTTTAAATGATTTCACTGTCTTTTTTTTTATTTTTTTTAAAAGATGTGCTAGATCTGCTTGGAACATTTCTGCATCACTCACCTTACAGGCAGATAAATAACAGTTGGAAGGCTCGGGAGTAGGTGGCAGGTTTGGCCAAGTTTGTAAGTACTTGTATGCACCCATAATTTGCTGATTTGTAAAGCTTTTGAAATTGTTATGTGAGTATTGATGATACGTAGGTACATAAAAACATAAGAATAGCTTTACTGGGTCAGACCAATGGTCCATCAAGCCCAGTAGCTTGGTCTCAAGATGGCCAATCCAGGTCCCTAGTACCTGGCCAAAACCAGTAGCAAGATTCCGGAATCCCCAGAGTAGCAACATTCTATGCTACCGATCCAGGGTGAGCGGTGGTTTTCCCCATGTCTGTCTCAATTTCCCCTCGCTAAAAGGCATTTCCCACACAGGAAAGCTAGGGACCTGCCTCCACTTCAAAATCACTCAGCTCTGGAACAACCTTACCTCCCCTCTTCGGAACTTGAGCTCCGGAAGTTTTCCGCAAATATCTGAAAACCTGGCTTTTCTCAAAAAATGTAAGTCTCCCTCCAACTTAGGAATCAAGGAAACTCTTATATCTTGGCATCCCAAGTCCTCTAAATTTTCTTCACACTTCTACCTCTAACCCTCTGTTGTAGTTCCTTCCTATTTCTCCTACTGTAAACTGCGTCGAGCTCTACGAACGTGGAGATGATGCGGTATACAAACCTAAGGATTAGATTAGATTAGAATAGACTATGGACTTATCTTCCAGGAAATTGGCCAAACCTTTCTGAAAACCAGCTACGCTATCCGCTCTTACCACAGCCTCTGGCAACGTGTTCCAGAGCTTAACTATTCTCTGAGTGAAAAAAAATTTCCTCCAATTGGTTTTAAAAGTATTTCCCTGTAACTTCATCGAGTGTCCCCCTAGTCTTTGTCATTTTTGACGGAGTGAAAAATCGATCCACCTGTACCCGTTCTACTCCACTCAGGATTTTGTAGACTTCCATCCTCTCTCCCCTCAGCCGTCTCTTTTCCAAGCTGAAGAGCCCTAACCTTTTTAGTCTTTCATCATACGAGAGGAGTTCCAACCCCTTTTTCATCTTGGTCACACTTCTTTGAATCTTTTCTAGCGCCACTATATCTTTCTTGAGATAAAGAGACCAGAATTGAACGCAATACTCCAGATACTATAATATTTTGGCTGGCGCAAGAAATAGCAAGCAAATATTCCAACTTGTGTGAGATGTAACGCTTAAAACATTTGGAAGTGCTTTTATTTTTCCTGGGGGAGATGGTTTTGAATAAATTCCATTGATAGCAGGGCTGGCCATTTGTCAGGCAGAGTTATATTAAGATCTCACCATTTTTCGCTCAGTCTATTACTTTGGCTCCTTTTTCAATTTAATTATTTTTATGAATTTTGAAAGTAGTCAGTGTGTGGCTAAAGGGTTATTTTTCACTGCCTTGTCTTTACTATATTTCTCTTGCATATATATATCCACAGATGCCACTGAGATGATTCTCACATGATCCAATAACTAAATTCCTTTCCTGGTAAAATGTCATTCCGGGCAGCTGGGTTTTTATTATTTACCATGGGATCACATACTCTGGGAGAACATCTTGCCAGCTGATACTAAATTCTCTTACCACAAGCAAACTGTCTAAAAAAAGCAAATCAACTAGTGTGTTTTCTCGAGCAGATGGTTTCTATGTTATGAGCTTCATGCTGTGCGATATTGGTTTTTTTAACAGGAAAAATTAGAAGGAGTGACGGTAAGAGAAACAATAATAGAATTTAGGAAAGGCTGGGATAAGCACAGAAGATCCTTGGATGTGAGGATCTAACTCTGAGATTGGCTCATGCCTGAATATTGCCTTAATTATTGGCCTTAAGGTCCCTACCTGCCATCAGTGCTGCATTTTTACAAGTAAACAAGTTAGTTAAATGCACACAAGTGGTTGTTCAAAAGGTTTATGCTCTTAGCTTCACTATTTATTTTAAAAATGTATATTCCGCTTAAAACCTATGCAGATCCCTATATTGAAGGATGACCCGCTAGTGGCAGTACCATGAGACTACCACTAGGGATCATTGGTACTATTTTGTTGCCCAGAGCCAGATGAGGTAGGGGCAGAAGAGGCCACTTCTCTTCCATGCCACTAGATTACCAGGGAATCCCCGAGTGAATCCTGAGTGGGTTAGAGGGGTGGGGATAGAGTGAGGATCTAATGTTGGTGGGGAGAGATTAAAGGAGGTTAAGGGCCATGGATTTGATATACTGCATTTCTATGAGGGAAGATGGGGGAAGGGTTATGTTTTGCTGGAGGTGGGTTTCTATTGTAGGGGGGTGGAATTTGATATTAGGGGATTCTACTATTGTGTAGGGATTGGAGGTTTAGAAAGTATTGATGTTGGGAGGGGATTGCAGGTTGGGAGGGGTAGTGATGCTGTGAAGGGGCAGGATGTGAGTGATGGAGGTGGGGATTGTGGGACGGGAGGGGAACAACACTGGAGCCCATATTACGGGCCTTAGCAGGTAGCAGAGGCGCATCCACACTAATTGCTGGGTCCATGTGGTAGGTGTCTGCCCTGTGTGCTAAATGTAGGGTGGATGCTAAGCATACCCCCCTGCTTTTACCCCACAGGATTTCCATGTCTTAACATGGAAACATGATGGCAGTAAATGGCCCATCCAGTACTGTGGTAAGTACAGAACTTATTACTCTTTTGTTAAAGGGCCTGTAGTGATTATTTGGCAAAACTCTCTCATTGCATGTCTTAGGATTTTCTAGTAGTAATGATATCTGGCAGTATTTTATCTTTGCATTTCTCAGGGTTTTGCAGTAGCAGTCTTGGTTTGCTTTTGTAAATGTCTGGTTTGACTCTCGCATGTGACATTGCACGTGAAGGGAAGACTCAGAACTCATCTGGTTAAAATAATATCTGAGACACTTTAATTAGAAACTGCAATTAGCACGGCATTCTTCGCCGCTTAACCTGGATATAAGAGGCCGAGTCACCTATAACAGGGCAGTGTCAATTTACCAGGTCTAGACAAGAACTGGTCTTAAAGGACTAGGGTAGTTCAGAACTGTTTTCCTTCTGTTTATAAGCATTTTTGTTCTTTAAGAAAGCATAAATTGATACCAGATGGAGCACAATAATTAAATATCTAGCTGAAAAATATGTTATGAACATAGCCCCTCCCTAAAACTCTCTGACCTGTCTGTAATGCTGGGGACCAGTGATTGCCAACCCTGTCTTGGAGGGCCACCAGGCCAATCGGGTTTTCAGGCTAGCCCTAATGAACATGCATGAGAGAGATGTGCATATAATGGAAGTGACAAGCATGCAAATCTGCTCCATGCATATTCATTAGGGCTATCCTGAAAACCCAATTGGCTTGGTGGCCCTCCAGGACAGGATTGGGAACCACTGCTGTGGACCATGCCACAATCAAGTGTGCCATAGGAGAATTAGGAGGAAGTGAGTGCAGCCAGTAGGATTAAGGATGACCTTGGAGGTGGGTGCACCCAAAAGGATTAATCTATAACAGGGGTTTTCAAAGTCCCTCCTCGAGGGCCGAATCCAGTCAGGTTTTCGGGATTTCCCCAATGAATATGCATTGAAAGCAGTACATGCACATAGATCTCATGCATATTCATTGGGGAAATCCTGAAAACCTGACTGGATTTGGCCCTCGAGAAGGGAGTTTGGAGACCCCTGATCTATAACTTCACATCTCGATATATGTGCAGGGTGACCAGGAGGGAGAGCAGGAGAGCTTTCGACCGGAGAGTCAGTGAGGGGAGGCAGACTTCTGGCTGTGAGAGCCGCGTGCACGAGGCACGCCAGAGGAGAGCGGGGAGGCAGTACGTGGTAGCTGGGGTTGCGGCGAGAGGGAGCTCCGCCCACCCCCACCGCGTCACAGGCACAGTCAGCGCCGGGTTCCTCCTTAAAAGGAAGCGAGCCAACGGCGCACAGCCGTTCGACGCGTGGCGAAGGCGAGCGGCAAAGGCGCTCGCCTTAGCGAGAGCGCCTTTGCGAAGGAGCCTTGAGAAGGAGCACAGCCAGCCCAGCAGCAACATCTAACATCTAAACATCTAAGGTACTTTCTCTGTACTCATCTCTCTCTTCTTCTCTTTTTCTTCAGCTAGCTGCGCGCCGGGCACCACTCATATACACCGTGGGACATAGGATCGAGAAAGGAGCAATGGAGGCTGTGGGAACCCAGCAGAGCTACCCAGTATACTGCACCGGGTGCCATATGTATGACTACCTCCCCTCCGGGAGGCAGGCATACATATGCGGTCGATGTCAGGAACTGGATAGCCTGAAGCAGGAGGTCGGGAGACTGCAGGTTAAAGTCCAGGAGCTGGAGGGACTCTGCACCATGGAGGAGCAATGCTGGGCAACTGAAGACACCACCAGAGAGAACCACATCGCAGAACAAGTTAGGGAGCTCGAGAAGTTCATTGAGGAGGCCTGCAGGATGGTGGAGGCACAAGATCAGCAACACACCAGGAGAGAACCGACAGTTGGATGACAGGAACCACCAGACACCATGGGTCTAGGACCTTGCGGAGAACCTGGGCAGGCAGAGGAGGAGGAGACCCATCAGAGCCAGGAGAAAGGACTAGCGGACTGCGCAGATGACACAGACCTGAGACCAGTGGCGGAGACATAGCAGAACCCAGAGGACGGACAAATGGACTGCACACATGACACAGATCTGAGACCAGAGAGACAGTTGAAGAAGGGGAGATCGGCTATCGTGGTTGGAGACTCAATCCTGAGAGGAGTAGACAGTCACATAGCCGGAGGGAGTGAGGACAGACTGGTAACATGTCTCCCGGGGGCAAGAACAAAGGACGTCATCAACAATATTGAGAGGATACTGGAGGGAGCTGAGACTGAGGAGACAGCAGTAGTGATCCACATTGGAACTAACGACATCAACAGGAGGAACTTCAACAGGACCACACTGACTGACCAGTTCAGGATCCTGGGGAGAAAATTGAGACTGAGGGCAAGGAAGATAGCCTTCTCAGAGATCCTGCCAGTACCGAGAGCGGATACAAGGAGACAGAGCGAACTACAGGCAATGAACGTTTGGCTGAGGAGATGGTGCAAAGAGGAGGGTTTCCACTTTGTTAGAAACTGGACTACTTTCTTTGGGAAGAACAAGCTCTACAGAAGAGCTGCACCTTAGCACAGCTGGGACGAGGATGCTGGCGCGCAACATCCAGATCGTCATAGACTTGGCTTTAAACTGAGGAAAAGGGGAAAGCCGATAGTCGATCTGACCTTGACACATCGGACATCAGTACCGGACAAGGATACTGAACTGGGACATTGTAAAGGAAGACTCGGGACTGAGTGTGTATGTTTTAAAAAAGGACCTAAGGACGCATTGCAGGGACCGAGGGCACAAATGGAACAAACGCTAGGAAGTTCTTTTTCACTCAGAGGGTGGTGGATACATGGAACGCACTTCCGGAGGCTGTGGTAGACAGGAACACATTAAATGGTTTCAAAGAAGGTTTGGATAGATTCCTAGAAGAAAAAGGGATTGAAGGGTATAGATAGATATAGACCACAACTCAGGCAATGGGCTTGAAGGGCCGCCGCAGGAGCGGACCGCTGAGCAGGATGGACCTATGGTCTGCCTCAGCGGAGGCAACTTCTTATGTTCTTATGTTCTTTTTGTCCAGTCCTGGATTTCTGCCAATCTCATCCTGGTGCATTCTGGGACCTGTAGCACTGATTTCAATGGATAGATTTCAATGGACTACAAATGCCACACTGCCCTGGGATGTAATTTTTAAAACCAGTGCATGCTTAAAAGCTTATCGCACCTTTGTAAAAGAGAGGGGTTAGTGCAGGTTAAGTTTTGCATATTCTTTTCCTTTTTATTTACCCCCCATTCTTTTCTTTTCTAATTGTTTAATTTTTTTTCTTTTTATTATTATTATTTTAATTTTTTTTATAATTCTTTATTCATTTTATAACTTACATCAAGTACATCAACATTGGTATTAACATTTTAACATAGAAATATCACTTGAAATTCTACAATTAATCTTATCAAATTAAATTTATCCCCTTCCCTCCCATCCTTTTATATTTCATAAAAACATTTTCCAATAATAAATACCCCCTCCCTCCGCCCAATTTCCATTTAAACAACTCAGTCAAAGAAGTTCAAGAGTCTCACACAGGCAAACCAAATGCAAGAAAAAAAAAATTAAAATTTAGAATCTCTGCCCCCAAATTCTATATAGGCTCCCCAAATTAGAGTAGACGTGCATGAACAATAAGAAAAAAAAAATTGGATCTAAATGACATCCATTTGTATTTGTGCTTGCATCTGCCCTAGTCACGACTCTATAACATCTGCCCCTAAATTTTCAGGGAGGAGGACAGGTGGATCGGGAGCATTCCCAGAGGTTACTCGTGGTGTTGTAGAATATGCCACTTCTGCGCCTTGGTGGGCGCCAGGAGTCGTAAATCCATCACTGAGCGTTAGTTGCTAGATTCGCGCTAAGCAAATATTCTGCAAATTTGCTGAATCCAGCCCTTAAGTTTCAAGTTTATTAGGATTTTATATACCGCCTATCAAGGTTATCTAAGCGGTTTTTTTACAATCAGGTACTCAAGCATTTTCCCTCTCTGTCCCGGTGGGCTCACAATCTATCTAACGTACCTGGGGCTATGGAGGATTAAGTGACTTGCCCAGGGTCACAAGGAGCAGCGCGGGGTTTGAACCCACAACCCCAGGGTGCTGAGGCTGTAGATCCAACCACTGCGCCACACACTCCTCCTCGCTAAAGAATGACACGGTGACAAAATTCATCACCGTTCCCGTCCCTGTGGATAACCGCGGGAAATCATCTTCATGTCATTCTTTAAGGAGAGAGGGAAGAATCAGAGTATGAATGGCCACAATCACTGACCCGCAAGCTTTGCTTTGAAGAATGCTGAGATTGAGCAGCAACATTCCAGAGCAGATGTTGTGATGTCATAATGCCTCATTCCACCAGTGCCTAAGAGCCAATCACATCAGTGATGTCACAATGGCTTCATTATCCTTGGCTCACATAAGAATCAGAGTATGAATGGCCACAACCACTGACCCACAAGCTTTGCTTTGAAGAATGCTGGTGTAGAAGGACTGAGGTTGAAATAGACACTAGAAAATGACATGGGATTATTTCCCGCGGTTATCCGCGGGGACGGGAACGGTGATGAATTTTGTCACCGTGTCATTCTCTACTTAACGCGCGATAAGTGCAAAATATTACTGCGCTTTCACAAACAGACCCCAAAGATTTGTCTGGATACCTCTGAAGGCTAGCGCTGAGGTGGTAAAGGCATAGAGCATGGCTAGCAGCTAATGTTATTCAGATAGTCAGTGGCTCTTCTATCTGGCTAGCAGGTGCTGCTAGTCAGATGTCCATTTGAATACTGAATTTGGGGGGAGGGGGATTGCTGTCATCTGTGGATGAGGTGAAGCTAAGCATTCTGTGATGCTTAGGTTCACCTCATTCTATGCAGAATGCATTCTAAGGGGGCTCATAATCAAAACTTTAAAGCGCCCCCAAACCAGCCTAAGTCGGCATTTGGCCGTCCTAATAGCGGGGACGTCCAAGTGCCGATAATCAAAACCAATTTCTGGACGTGCAGCAGCACTTCTTAGCTACTGGGCATCCAGAGAGCAAAGGGGCGTGTTGGGAGGTGTGTTATGGGCGGGAATTAGGCGGGCTTCAACCTTGGCGTACTGCAGCTGTAATCAAAATCTTCCTAGAGGGAACTCTCGTAGACGCCAGCAGTTAGACCTGTTTGAGTTGCATCTAAGTTCCACAAAGGTGCCCAAACTGACAAGAGGACCACTGGAGGATTTGAGGCATGACCCCCCCCCCTTACTCCCTCAGTAATCACGACCCCCCTCCCACCACCCAAAGAGCGATGAAAGCAAAAAATGCGTAGGCTTCCCATCAGCTGATTGCAGCAGAGGAATCCCCATCAGCTGAGCTGGTTTCAGAGATTCCTGGCAGCTAATGGGGATTTCCCCTGCCAGGATCAGCTGAGCCACGGAGCCCTACACCCCTCCCCCTGACATCCTGGACCTTCCTCGACATCCCATGACATCTCCGCCCCCCACATTTCCCCCCCTCCATCATTCCTGGGTCCCCCTTCCACATCCCCGGACACCCTTGCACCTACGGATGAGAAAACGGCAGGAGGGAAGCCCACTTCCTCCTGCCTACATCTTAGGATGTAGTGGGAGGCCCTAATGAATATGCATGAGAGAGATTTGCAAGTCTGCTCCATGCATATTCATTAGAGCTGTCCTGAAAACCCAACTGGCCTGGTGATCCTCCAGGACAGTGCTGGGAACTACTGGTCTAGTGAACGAAGATGGCACCATTTATGAAAAACTGCATTTTGAACAAGCGTTTAATCAAAAACCGGAATAAACTTGAAACTTGAAACTGGACAGCAGACATTTTGCTCACTATACTGAAAGAGGAAACTGTTTATTCTCATAGGAATTTGCATGTATGAGTTTAAGAAAATATGGACATATTGACTTACTCTTTGGGAAAACTGATTAGAAGTTTTTGGGGGGACAACTGAGGGTCCAACTGAGGCGGTCCAGAGGAGGGCGACGAAAATGATAGGAGGCTTGCGCCAGAAGACGTATGAGGAGAGACTGGAAGCCCTGAATATGTATACCCTAGAGGAAAGGAGAGACAGGGGAGATATGATTCAGACATTCAAATACTTGAAGGGTATTAACGTAGAACAAAATCTTTTCCAGAGGAAGGAAAATGGTAAAACCAGAGGACATAATTTGAGGTTGAGGGGTGGTAGATTCAGGGGCAATGTTAGGAAATTCTACTTTACGGAGAGGGTGGTGGATACCTTGAATGCGCTCCCGAGAGAGGTGGTGGAGAGTAAAACTGTGACTGAGTTCAAAGAAGCATGGGATGAACACAGAAGATTTAGAATCAGAAAATAATATTAAATATTGAACTAGGCCAGTTACTGGGCAGACTTGCACGGTCTGTGTCTGTATATGGCCGTTTGGTGGAGGATGGGCTGGGGAGGGCTTCAATGGCTGGGAGGGTGTAGATAGGCTGGAGTAGGTTTTAACGGAGATTTCGGCAGTTGGAACCCAAGCATAGTACAGGGTAAAGCTTTGGATTCTTGCCCAGAAATAGCTAAGAAGAAAAAATTTAAAAAAATAAAAATTGAAATTGAATCAGGTTGGACAGACTGGATGGACCATTCGGGTCTTTATCTGCCGTCATCTACTATGTTACTATGGTTGTTGGGCTATGATCTGGAGGTTGGAAATGCGTCTCCATTGAAAACAAACAAAATGCTGATGCCTTGTTTGCTCAGTTTGTACTGATGCATCGCTAGCTATAACAGGGTTAAAATCAATAACGAAATGACTTTTCAAAAAAGCTGAAAGAAAAGAATGTCTACAAAGGCAAAGACACTAATCCTCCATCTTAATCAGCAGTGATCAGGATGGAAAAAAAAAAAAAATAATGAGGCTAAGAGTTAAGTGGGAGTTTGTTGAAACACATTTTCCTAAATTGTGGTCATGGCTCTTCAAGAATTTGTAAAAAAAAAAAGAGTACGTTAAATAATGTGCATGATTACAAAGAAACAGAATCGTTTTCTTAGTTCCAGAAAAGAAAGACAAATAATAAAGGAGGGAAATGGTATCCTTACACTATCCAGAGCAGAGAATAATTATTGTCGGAGAGTTCAGTATTTAGAGAAAACAAAAGGCTTCCATTTGAGGATTAATAGTTTAGTTTATTAAAGGAAAATTGGCTCCAAAAGAGATTAAATATTTGCGGGAAAGAAACTGGGATGAAAGTCATTATAGAAGGAAAAATCCTTTTCTGATCTCTAGTCTTTTGCCTTCTTGGAGAGCAGCACATTCTAGGCTATTTTAGGATGTCGGCCTTTAATGATTTCCTTGCACTCAATTTTGAGGCTCTGGGCAGACCGACATATTGTCTCTACATTGTTATGGCGGTGTAAGGAGAAAGGGAACTGGGGGGTGAAGCTCTGCTCCTGTCCCACAGAATGGTTCATTTGATTTCCACATTGGACCTGGCTCCAGCTCCTGGCTCCATGTTGGACCTTAATCTCCCAAGCTCCTTGTGGATGTACACCATGGTCACTCCTGGAGGGGAG
Source organism: Geotrypetes seraphini (assembly GCF_902459505.1). Taxonomy (NCBI): domain Eukaryota; kingdom Metazoa; phylum Chordata; class Amphibia; order Gymnophiona; family Dermophiidae; genus Geotrypetes; species Geotrypetes seraphini. The sequence goes on from NC_047102.1 coordinate 10,858,404, forward strand.
CACCGTCAAATATGGGGCATTCTTACCTCTCCTCTTACTTCTCCACAACAGGAGCTGCAAAGTATTTTGCAAGTAATTAAATTTGCCACTGTCAGAAATAAGATACTGGCCTGAATTAGAATGATACTACTTATTTACTTGTGTACTGAGCAAAATGTCCAAAAAGCTAAGAGGTACATAATCGAAACGAGAATACATCTAAAAGCCCGCCTAAATCAGTAGAACATAAGAACATAAGCAATGCCTCCGCTGGGTCAGACCTGAGGTCCATCATGCCCAGCAGTCCGCTCACGCGGCGGCCCAACAGGTCCAGGACCTGTGCAGTAAACCTCTATCTATACCCTTCTATCCCCTTTTCCAGCAGGAAATTGTCCAATCCTTTCTTAAACCCCAGTACCGTACTCTGCCCTATAACATCCTCTGGAAGTGCATTCCAGGTGTCCACCACACGTTGGGTAAAGAAGAACTTCCTAGCATTAGTTTTGAATCTGTCCCCTTTCAACTTTTCCGAATGCCCTCTTGGATGATTAAAAAGACAGGTCGTCCAAGAGCCGATAATCGAAACGGGTTTTAGACATATCTAGAGGCAGCTTAGACCTTTTCACTGCCACTGTGCATCCAGAGCGAAAAGGGGCGTTTTTGGAGGAGTGGTTAGGGCAGGAGGTGGGCGGGATGTGGGCTGACCAAACTTAGTCGTCCTGCAGCGATAATCGAAAATTTGATGAGGTTGTCTGGATAGAACTTACATGTTTTGACTTAGACGAAGTCAAAACAGGTATAAGTTCTGATCGGGTTACTGCTGAACTGATTGAGGCTGCTGCGATGAGTTTAGTCGCTCCCCCCCCCCCCCCGTGAAGACTATCCCCAAGCCGTCCAAAATGATGGCCACCCCCCCCCCACAATGATCGCAGCAGGATGGAATTCCCAGACCCTCCTATCTGCACCCGCTGTGACCACCCCGCAACAATCGCAGCAGGAGGGATGCCCATTCCCTCCTGCCGGAACTTGCTGCGACCCCTCCACAACGATTGGTGCCCAATCTCTCCTGTTGGATACCCCCCCCCCCCCCCCGCCACTTCCCCGAACCTCTGAAAGTTTGCCAGCAGCAGATGTAGAATCAAATGAACCATTCTGTGGGACAGGAGCAGAGCTTCACCCCCAGTTCAACACTGAATAAAGTTCCCTTTCTCCTTACACCACCATAACAATGTAGAGACAATATGTTGGTCTGCCTAGTATCTCCTGCGCTTCTAAGACAACATCCAAAGTGGCACTTCTGGCCCAATAACCTCCCCTCCCTCCCTTCCTCCAGCCCCAGAAGGCATCAGCAGCAGCTACAATTCTCATCTCCCTCCCTCCCTCCAGCTCCCGAAACATCGCGGCAGCAACCAATCTCTCTCCCTCTATTCCCAAAGCAGTAGAGCCGGTCCTGACAACCCACTTCCCACCCTCCTCCCTTCTCCCTCACTTGCCCGAGGATGTAGTGGCCGCCAGCAAACAGAGGAAGTGCCAGTAAACAGGCAGTTTCTGGCCAGCCCCAGAAGGGCCTTTCCTGTGCCGTGTCACTTCCAATGCAGCAGAGGAAAGGCCCTATCGGGGTTGGCCTGAAGCTGCCTATTTACCGGCGCTTCCCCTGCGCGTCGGGTGAGGGAGGAAGGAGAGGGGTTGTCAGGATCAGCTCTGCAGCTTTGGACAAAGGAAGGAGGGAGTGGGGGGGAGGGAGAAGACTGTTGACTCTATATGAATCTCAGCGATCACTCTGTTCCTCTCAACAATATCTTCTTGCGGTCCTTTCCTTCCATCAGTTGTTCTATGATACAACACGCAAAACAATTTACTCGGTTGTTGCCCCCACATTATGGAACTCCCTCCCTTGGCCGAGACAGGAAACTAACCTCAACAACTTTAAATCTAGTCTTAAAACCTTTCTTTTCAAAGATGCTTATGAGATCTATTCCTAGGATTAATTGCTTATGAGAGTCAGACAATGACCACATATTAAAGATTGCCTTTCCCTTTCATTATTCCCTTTACCCTCTCTTTTTAGTTTCATGCAATGTATCCTACCCACTTCCCTTATGTAGCATGTTTTGTCTGTAATGTTCATGTAGTCTGTCTTTCCCATTTTTTTAATATTTTAAATCATTTTAAAAATTTTGTACAAATGCAAACCGCTTTGGTAATTAAAGTGGGATATCAGACTAAATACACTTGAAACTTGAGAAAGTGGAGGAAAGGGGAAAGAGAAGGGGGAAGAGAAAGTGACCAAGAAAGAAGGGAAGAAGATGCTGGAGCTACAAGTGGGGATGGGGGGGGGATGATAGAGTGAGGTGGGAAGGGAGACAGAACTATTTTTACATCAACTCTCAAATAACTAGAAATTACAGTTATCCGGCATCCACCAATCCCCATGAGTGCCGGATAACTGAGATTCAACTATACTGGGCTAGATGGTCTGGCCCATTATGGCTATTCTCATATTTGGGTGCACATTTTAGATTGGCACCCGAGTTTGGGTACCATATAAAAGAATCTGAAGGTTAATGTGTATTAACAGGCCAATATCATGCACTGAAACCTTAAAACTTGTTAGTAGCTATCCCCTCCATCTTTATACTAAACTAAACTAAACCTTAAGTTTGTATACCGCATCATCTCCACAAAAGTAGAGCTCGGCACGGTTTACAAGAATTGATATAGAAAGGAACTACAATGAAAAGTAGAAGGACTTAGAAAGAGAAGTTTAGAGGAACTTAGTATATCGAAGAGGGAGGGGTCATTGCATTTTAGAGAAAAGCCAAGTTTTCAAATGTTTTCGGAAGAGTTGGAGAGAGGTCAGGCTCCGAAGCGGGGCAGTAAAGCTGTTCCAGAGTTCGGTGATCCTGAAGAAGAGGGAAGTCCCTAATTTTCCTGCATGGGATATGCCTTTTAAAGAGGGGAAGGATAGTTTGAATTTTTTGAGTGGATCTGGTGGTGTTGGGATTCGAGGAGTTCCAGGATAATGGAAAAAGGGGAGGCAGGATACCGTGTAGAGACTTGAAAGTTAGGCAGGTGCATTTGTAGTGAACCCTAAGAATTACTGGGAGCCAGTGAAGCTTAGACAGAAGCGGGGAGACGTGGTCAAATTTGCTTTTACGTGCCCAAAAGAAAATGTCAAAAGCCTTTGCTACCTTGTAGATCCAGGACTTCAGACAGATGCCAAAGGAAGATCAATTCAAGCTGACCGCATGCAGACTACATAGGAAATTGGAGCCATTGAAGGCACAAGTCATTGAACTCAGCAGAAGGATAGATTCCAGAGCACCCTTATGTCATCTCCCATCAAGGTTCTCCAGGTCATAAAATCATCACAAACGAGATATATCCTTTGCACCAAATTTGTCAGGGCTATATAGTACCAACCTCAGTTCAGGGAACCACATAAATTATGGCAAAGATCAAACTTGTTTTTATTTCAGGCACATTTAAGCATCCGTGGTAAAGTGAGGTTTCCAGTTACACCGTTGAACAAAGCTTTGACTTTCAAATAGGTACAGAAATTGCCAACATAGGGAAATCCTACCTGTCAGCAAATCATTTGAAGACAATCAAAACTTATCCACAGCTCTTCTGCCCCAGCCTACAGCTGGGCTGCTTAAGAATCCCCTCTCGTCCCGCTCATATTCACGATCGGCAGCTGAACCTGGTCGGTATGAGAACCTAAAAAATCAAAACTGAAATTATGCTTTCAATATAGCAAGATTTTTTTAACTTTCAAACCTTTTTTTTGAAGGAACAAAGTAAAAAAATTCTATAATACAAATAGATATTCTTTACAAATAATTTCACAAATTTTGAAAATTCAAATCCATATATTCCATTAAATACTATCATTCCATCAAATACTATCATTCCTCCAAATATTTTATAAGAGAAATCCTATTCACCCCCTTTCCTTTTAGGTTATAACATTTTATTGAAGGAAACAAGTAAATAGACAATAATATAAAACAAATAGATATGCATCACGATTAAATTCACAATTATGATATTTCCATACATATTTCTATCGTTCCTCCAAAATATATGACCTATTTCAACCCCCCCTACACCTCCCCTATTCCCTTCCTAACCCCCCATTCTTTTTATTTTATATTCAATTTATTACATTGTAATACATTTCCATATAACCAACTCCATCCTACTCATACATCCCCCAGTTCCCTCCCCCCCTCCCGAATGGAAGGTGACGCAAAATACCAGGTATTACAATGCAATGAATGTTTCCAAAGCTTCAATGTAAAACATTAATAATCATACTTTGTGCTCTAGGTGAAAGATTTTGAGCATAAGGGTTCCAAATTTTCAAAAAGAGAACCTCCCAAACCTCAAACAAAATTGATCGATTGAGCTGATTCCTCCAATGCCAAAAACTAGGAGGGTCTTTCTGGAATCAATATTGCAGAATACGTTTGTGACCTTTTGAAATAAAATGCATCTCCGTTGTCCACATACCCCACAAGCAGCAGCTTTACCAAATAACACCCCCCTTGGGGATTCCACTAATGAACTATCCCATAATGAACCTAAATATAATAGGATTGGAGACCAGAATGACTTGATAAGAGGACATTGCCACAACGCATGAGATAGCGTATTAAAAAATATTGCAAGAATCTCAAAAGGGTGATTAACGGAAGGCTATTTTTGATTTTATAAAACCAAAAATAGCGAATAGAACAAAAACAAATCAAAAGCTAAAAAAAAAAAAAAACCCTAAAAAATTTAAAATGATGAAAATCTAAATTGTTAAATAACATGAAACATACCTGAACAAGTTAAGAGTGATTTATGTCTTGTTGTTCAAAATGTTGCATTGCAAAGGTTGGATTACTGTAATGCACTGTGGGCACCTTTTACTAAGCTGCGCTAACTGATTTAGGGTGCGCTCAAGGTTAGCCTGTGCTAAATGCTAAGGCGTCCATTATATTCCATGCATATAATATAACTAGACAGGTTTTCTATTTAAATATACTGTGTATTTATTATATAACACAAATCTTGGGCTCCTTTTACTAAGGTGCGCTAGCGTTTTTCGCTCACGCAGCAGATTAGCGAGCGCTAACCCCGCGCTACGCGGCTAGAACTAGCGCCAGCTCAGTGCTGGCGTTAGCGTCTAGCGCGCGGGGCATTGTCGCGCGCGCTATTCCGCGCGTTAAAGCCCTAACGCAGCTTAGTAAAAGGAGCCCCACATTATACCTTAAACATAAATGAATCCATATTGCACTTCCGGTTGCTAAACTCTGTATTATCCCACAATACAGTGGAAGAAAACCTGGAGCTTGTACTCAGTCCATTCCCAAGCCTTTTCTGATGAAAGTATAGCTGTTCCCTATCCTAGTCTGTGCGCATTTATTTCATTTCTCCAGTATTCTCCACTGTTCCCAACCAGCATATATTGATTCTTAGACAAAGCCGTTATAATGCCTTCTCACTCCAGCCAGCCCGACGTAGCGCTACGTTTCGCTATTTCAGCGTCTTCAGGAGCTGAAACTGTGGCAGGTTTTCAGCTTCTTTACTGCTTCATCAACTGTTTGTATCCTGTCGGAGGGGAGGGTGGGCTTGTGAACCCCGTGCAGTCGCTAATCTATAATGTAATGAGGCAGTAAAGAAGTTGGAAACCTGCCACACTTTCAGCTCCTGAAGACGCTGAAATAGCGAAACGTAGCGCTACGTCAGGCTGGCTGGAGTGAGAAGGCATTATAACGGCTTTGTCTAAGAATCAATATATGCTGGTTGGGAACAGTGGAGAATACTGGAGAAATGAAATAAATGCGCACAGACTAGGATGTGGAACAGCTTTATTTTCATCAGGAAAAGGCCTGGGAATGGACCGAGTACAAGCTCCAGGTTTTCTTCCGCTGTATTGTGGGATAAAACAGATTTTAGGAACCGAAAGTGCAATATGGATTCATTTATGTTTAAGGTGTAATACAGGCCCTCTTTTACTAAGGTGCGTTAAACATTTTAGCGTGCGTTTAGCGCACGCTACATCAACGCGGGTGCTATCCGCTAACGCGTCCCTAGGATAACATGCAAGCATTAGCGTTTAGCGTGAGATTAGCGCGTGCTAATATTTATCATGCGCTAAAAAGCATAGTGCACCTTAGTAAAAGAGGGGGATAGTGTTAAGATTTGTGTTATTGAATAAAAATACAGTATATTTCAATAAAAAAAACCTGTCTAGTTATATGTATTAAATACTTTTTGAGATAGGTAATGTGGTTAATTGTACCCTGCTTTGTACTGTTGGTATTAGATTCTATGAGTGCCTTAGCATTTAGCGTGTGTTAATTCGGTTAGCACGCCTTAGTCAAAGGACCCCTGTTTTTGGGTATGTCATCATCGAAACGTAGATCTTTATGGGCGGTTCAGAACACTGTAATGCGTTTAATCTTTGGCGGGCAGTTCATTTGAGCGCGGGAGACCTTTACTACGAACATTGCCTTGGCTACCTTTTAAATCTCGCGTAGCGTTGACAGCGCCGGTATTGATTTTTCAAGCGATTCTTCAAGGCCTACCGTGGCATCTTCCACACGCTTTGACGTTACATCAGCCCCGTCGAGCCTTAAGACCGGAGAAGGCGGTTCATTTATCTGGTGACCAGTTACAGCGAGGTAAGCGTAATATCAAAGCGATGGCTATTTCGGTGACGGGGAGAAGCTCTGGAATAATCTGGGTTAGACAACTGAGAATGAATAATAATTTTCAGAGTTTTGAAAACGTATTTAAAACATCTCTTTTAATAGAAGCTTTGGAAGTGGTTAAGAATTAGTGAGTTAAGGAATGAAGAGATGGATGGAAATGTTAATGATTTTTTTTTTTTTTTAATTATACTTTTCCTGATGTTGTTCTTCCTTAAATGTTTTTCTTTTGGTTTTTTTTACTTTAAACAAATGTAATTTTATCCCTTATGTATTTTTATTTATGGATACGTTTTTATGTCTATTGTTTAAATGATTCATTTATTTCCCCCAATTTTATTTTTGTTATACGCATTGAAAATATTTGATATTGCGTGTAAATCAAAATTTCAATAAACTTGATCTGTAGTTTTTTGTGTGTGTTTTTATCTTAGGGTGGATCATTGCTTTTTCTTTTTTTTTCAACACATCTGGCAAGAGGCCCCTCAGCAAAGATGCATTTATAATACTGACGATCTCCTCTGCAACTGTTCAAGTGAAAGACATTATCAGTTTACAAAGCAAAGGATTTAAACAGCAATAGGAGGAATTTAACTGCGACAAAATGCCTCTGTGTCTCTCTTGGGAAATTTAATGGAAATGTTTCCATCTAGAGGGCAATAGATGCATAATCACATCCTGACCTCATTTCTTCTGTGGTCATTGGATAACCCTCACTTTCTCCCATTAAGAAATTAGCGCTTTGTAGTTTACGCCTAGCATAGGTCTCTTAGTAACAGTAAACAGCCACTTACCAAAAATGTGGCTTTTTGGTCAGTAGGAATAATGCACTGCATATGATTTCAGGTTTTCTTAGTCAGTGAGGAAACCGATTTTCTCCACTTTTTCTCGGCGTACCTTATGCGACGCTTCACCAAACAAACAACAGCAGTAAATTAGGAAACTCTGAGACTAATATTTGAGAAAAGCTGAGCTCCTAAATATATGCCGTATCTAAGGCCAAATTTCGAAGCATAAATTGTCAACTGAAAATTCTTTTTCATTTAGGATTTTGAAAAGCCACGCTTATAAATTTAGGCCTGCTATGGTAGAGTACACTTTTTTTTTTTTTTTTTAGAGAGAGAGATGGAGTTAATTTGTGGCCTACCATATATAAATTTAGACCTGCCACTCATTGTGCCTAGACTTATGAGCTTAATTTATGAATCTAATGCTGAAAATCAATGCTAACGGGCTGATAGTCAGACTGCGGGACGCAGGCCGGTTAATTCCTGCGGTCAGCGCTGATCACGCCTATGCAATGCCGGGCCATTTCTGGTGACCAACGTTGAATATCCTTTTTTGGGGGCCAGCGTAAACTTAACCAACTAAGTTTATAGCAGCCAAAGATAGGACCGATATATTTTAGTCCTAAACTTGGTCGGTCAGTCCTAAAAATTGCTGGTTATCACACAATAGAGCCAGTTAATTTTAAGCTGCTAACCGCAAATATTCAACACAGATAACTGGGGGGGTTTGCACTGAATAGTCAAATTTAGTCGGTTAAGCGCTATTTAACGCAGAGAGAGGGGAGACATGATCGAGACGTTCAAATATGTCACGGGCCGTATCGAGGTGGAAGAGGATCTCTTTTTCCTTAAAGGACCCACGGCAAAGAGAGCATCCGTTGAAAATCAGGGGTGGGAAATTTCATGGCGACACCAGAAAATATTTCTTGACCGAAAGGGTGGTTGACCGCTGGAATAATCTTCCACAACAGGTAATTGAGGCCAGCAGCGTGCCAGATTTTAAGAAAAGATGGGATTGGCATGTCGGATCTCTTCATGGAGGTAGTTAAGGGGTGGGCCATTAGTGTGGGCAGACTAGATGGGCCGTGGCCCTTTTCTGACGTCATGTTCTATGTTTCTATTTCTGGCTGGTTAAATAGTCCTGAATAATCAGTCGGTAAGTGCCTGGTATTTTTCCCCATCTTTGCTGTTACCGACTTTGTATCCTTCTAAATTTAAACCCTCGGCCTTAGTAAACTTATAAACATAACTCTCAACCCTCCCTCCCCTTTTACAAAACCGTAGCGTGGTTTTTATCACCAGCTGCGGGGGTAACTGCTCCGACGCTCATGAGCGTCAGATCTGTTGCCGCCCCGGCTGGCGCTAAAAACCGTGCTACGGTTTCGTAAAAGAAGGGGAAAGTTAGGAGCATAACATAGTAACATACCCCTCGATGAGCTTCCGAGCATTTAGCGCTCCGGGCCGTGGTAGAAACCTCTACCGCGGTTTATTAAAAGAGGGGCAGATAAAGACCTGCATGGTTCATCCTGCCTGTCCGACAGTCACATTTATTATCAGGGCAATGTTGCTAATCTTTTGAGCAGCAGACTCCCCCCTCCCCCAGGGTTACCAGATTTTCCATCTGGAAAATCTGGATCCCTAGGACAGTGGCTCCCAAACCTTGTCCTAGGGGCACCCCGACCAGTCATGTTTTCAGGATATCCACAATGAATATGCATGAGAGAGAACTGCTTATAGTGGTGGTAGTCCATGCAAATCTCTCTCATGCATATTCATTGTGAAAATCCTAAAAGACCTGACTTTGCTGGGGTGCCTCCAGGCAGTGGCGGTGAGGTTAGGAGGCGCTCGGGGCAGCGGAGCCTCCCGCGCCCTCTTCTCTGCCCCTCCAACACTCCTTGTCCACCCCCCATGCCACACTCATGCCCTCCCTTCCCCCCCAACCTCTTTAAAGCAGCGTCTTCGGCCTGCTGTTCGCACCAGCATTGTTTTCTCCCCTCTGACATCACTTCTTGGCCCCGCCACCAGGAAGTGATTTCAGAGGGGAACCAGGCCGGCGCGAGTTGCAGGCTGAAAAGTTGATCAAGCTGGCAAAAATTTAAAGATGTATGTGTGTGTGGGGGGGGGGGGAAGGCAGGGAGCTGTCAGCATCCCCACCAAGATGGCACCTGGGGCAGTCTGCGCCCCCCCACCCCTCTCACCACGCCACTGCCTGTAGCACCAGGTTCGGGAACCTCTGCTCTAGGAGGATGTATTAAACATATATGTGTGTCTACATTATAAAAACATCCACTGCTCGCACACCTAACTTGGCGCTCACATTTTCTCTCGTCTAAATATAAGTGCATACATTACCAGCACAACATTCTGATTTTCAGACTCAACGTTTGCAGGTTTCTTGGGTTTGAAAGCTGGTGTGACCTGTGTGGATTTTCAAGTGTGTGGCATTCCTTCACAGTTAGACACCTTATTGAAAATTGATTCCCCGTTTAAGGGTAGAGCCAAAACTATACTTTGATCTGATAGCTCTCCTCTTTAACTTTAGATTCCCTAGATATTAAGATGTGAGCTTGCATTTTGGTAAGACAAGACTTCCAATTTGATTTGATTAGAGATGAGGTTCCTCCATGTCTGGCTTAAAGTCTGAGTCCGGGCTTTGTGTATACATGCAGATGGGCCCCGGGTAAAGGGTTATCTAGAATCTTGCATTGCGTGACTCTGACTCCGTTGTTTATAAAACTCGATAAATGACTTCATATGTAGCTGGTCCAGAGAAACTGATGTTATGAAAATATAACACCAGCGTCTTTGGAGCCCCATAGCCCTACAATGCGAACACATTCAGTCAATTTTTACCAAAAGCGAGACATGAAGGTCCCCTTTGAATGAACTCCAGGGATGAAAGAGCAGTGTGATACCATCGTTTACACTTTGACCTTACTGATGTTTCTTTTTTCAGTCCAGAGCCTGAATTCCTGTTTTCTTTCTTTCATGTAGCCCCCCAGATTTAATGAATCTTTATTATGGGACAGGTAGAACTGAAAAAAAACTCCCCCCACGCTTGCCCAAGACTTCAGTTTTCATTCACTTCCTGGTCAGAGGTGTATTGTCATAGCTGTGAACTTCGGCCTCTGAGTCGAGCTTCTTTTTTGAAAGTTCGTGAACAATAGAAAGAGTTTTAGCCAAGCTATACACACACTGTGCCTCAGATTGTGTAGGAATATCAAAATAAAGCTTTCTGCGGTATTTAACTATTCATTAATGATTTTGTGTGTCCGTTTTCAAAATAATTTTAACCGGAAGCAGAAGAAGGGTCTAAGCTCTGGCATGATAACCAAACTATAAAACTGCTCAAATGGAACAGGCTTTTGGCCTGTGCCATGGCAACAGATATGACATCACAACTATTAGTCATATTTTGTTCTCCTCTTCTGGTAGCTACCAAGGTTCCTGGGTCAATGTGAGTGCCATGTGCATTTCCAAGAAATTGGAAATTTATATAGCATTATATAAAGGGAGGGACAAGCCAATACTGTATTTCTCTCTTGTGATTGTGTTTTTAATGCTTTTGGAACATGAATAGTAATCTGCTGGATGTTTGGATAATGTTGCAGTTATGTATGCAGACATTGGAAAACTTTATGGACACTTGTGGAGGGTCTCACTGAAGTATTTTTGCAAAACATAGTCCATATCAGGTACCTAGGATGATAATATTATTGAAACATTTGCCGCTCCTTACCTAGGCTGTACATTAAGGTAAGTATTGTGGATATAGCCATGTTTTTGATTATAAACCTTGGAATGCTAACTCTGAAATTGGTTTTTGATTTTTGTGAATTTGATATTTTTTAAACATTCACTTTGGACACTTTTAGATAGATATATATATAAGTGTCAAAAGTGAATTTACTCTGGATCCCTGTATATATTATAATTTCCCTACACAGACACACAAATATATAAATATGTATATTATATAATTGACACTATATATATAATAATTTACCTAGCGCAACACTGACAAAGACAGACAGACACACATATATATAATATACATACATATATATTATAATTTCCCACACATGCATTATATATATATATATATACGGGGATCCAGAGTAAATTCACTTTGGACACTTATATATATATATATCTAAAAGTGTTTAAAGTGAATGGTTAAAAGCCATACAATTCACAAAAATCAAAAACCAATCTCAGAGTTAGCATTCCAAAGTTTATAATAAAAAACATGGCTATATCCACAATAAGGTCTCTACCTGAGACAAACGTTTAAAGATGATTGAGTTCTGGATGTACATGAGAGATGCACGAACGGAGAGCTTTGATGATAGGAGCCACTGCTCACAAGTTCCAAACTTGAACTAATCCAACCCCTTTCTGTGTCCGTTTTCTGGAGGGGCTACATCTAAAAATAGCAAAGAGCATTGAAAATCGACAACACGCCAAACCTAACCAAAACAGCATCTTCTTTCTCTGTGCCGACTTCAATAGTCGGATAACTGATAGCTGATAGGACTTAACGGAGGTGCTGCAAGTGGCTTTCTGCACCAGCCAGACCGCTGAATCCTGCCATTTGCAGCTTAAGCAGAAAAAGTCAAACCTACGTTTCGGTTTGCAGAGACACTAGCACAGTAAAAACAACCACAAAGTAAGTAAAATATTAAGCATGGCTGGTGGTGGGGTGAACGGAGAGGCAGATCCAACTTTGACTTTGTGCTAACCTGTCCTAGGGATCTACAGATAGTTGAGATATCAGGGTATCCACGATGAATATGCATGAGATAAATTGGTGCATAATAGATTCCCAGTGTGTGCAGATTTATCTCATACATATTCGTTGTGGATATTCTGAAAATCTAACTGGCTGTGACCTGGATTGGCCACCGTGACCATTGGCCTGACCCAGTATGGCTGTTCTTATGCTCTTACGTGTGCCTGGTATAGGACAATCACGCCATTGTGACATCACTGATGAGGTTGGCTCTTAGGCACTGTGGAATGAGGCATTATGACATCACAGTCTCAACCCTGGAATGTTGCTCTCATTGGGGTTCCGGAATCTTGCTATTCTTTGGGATTCTGCATGGAATGTTGCTACTCTTTGAGTTTTGGCCAGGTACTAGTGACCTGGATTGGCCACGTTGAGAACAGGCTACTGGACTTGATGGACCATTGGTCTGACCCAGTAAAGCTATTCTTATGTTTAGGAAGTCATGGTCCAGGGAATTCTTTAGTCAGCGACCTGAAGGAGACCCAAAGAGGCATCAACACAGTTCTTTAGCATAACTTCCTGTAGCAAGTTATCAGTTTGGGTAGCTGTGGAGTGGAGGAACTGTTGATTATGTTTGTCTCTTTGGGTATGCATGCTTTAGCTTTTTCTATGTAATCATACTTTTTTTATTTTAAACTGTGCTTTCTATTAGAAATTTTACTTTTAATATCATACTTGAATAAAACAAAAGCAATACCTAGTTTTGAGAGGCTTTCAGTCGTAAGTATAATTTGTCTGCTTACTGTTAGGGGAGAGGGCACGGCAGTGAGTAAGCAAACCATACGGGCAGTAGGGGAAGGGGATAAGTTCAGCATTATCACCCAGAGGATTTAGGTTGGAGCACTGCCCCCTTTCTCCCCAAGACCACCCATACACTCTCAATATTCAGTACTCCATACATGTCACAGAAACCGCGCATGTTACACGTTCTGATCTAGCTCCAAACAGTGACTTTTATGCTGATAGAAACACGATGGCAGATAACGGCCAAATGGCCCATCTAGTCTGCCCATCCACAGTAACCATTATCTCTTTCTCTCTCCGAGAGATCCCACGTGCCTATCCCAGGCCCTTTTGAATTCAGACACAGTCTCTGTCTCTACCACCTGTTCTGGGAGACTGTTCCACGCATCGACCACCCTTTCCGTAAAAAAGTATTTCCTCAGATTACTCCGGAGCGTGTCACCTCTTAACTTCATCCTATGCCCTCTCATTGCAGAGTTTCCTTTCTAATGAAAGAGACTCGACTCATGCGCATTTACATTACGTAAGTATTTAAATGTCTCTATCATATCTCCCCTTTCCCGCCTTTCCTCCAAAGTATACAGACTCAGATCTTTAAGGCTGTCCCCATATGCCTTATCATGAAGACCACACACCATTTTAGTAGCCTTCTTCTGGACCGACTCCATCCTTTTTATATCATTCACTATTCTATTTCCCACCATCCAAAAATGTCAAACGAAAAAAACTCTATGACAACTTAATAGCCTCCAAAGCAGCTAAGTTGGACGAACAACTCACCACTCTGTTATCTTCATCCACAGATTACAAAACCTTCAAGAAAGAAATTAAAACCAGACTCTTCAAAAAAAACAACAATCCCAACCCAACATCCAACACTCTATAAACCCTCTATCAACACTCTATAAACCTACGCTCTAATTTTTTTCTAATTACCAAACATTATCTAATACCCATAATTATCCCTTAAAATTTTATCTCATCGTTTATTCTATTACTTCAAAGTTAAATTTAATTCTTGTTTTTAGTTTGGATGTAATCCGCCTTGAACCGCAAGGTAATGGCGGAATAGAAATCACTAATGTAATGTAATTTTGAAATACATTTTACTCTGCAATATACACTGTGATTTGCAAAAGGTTTGCAGGCCCCTGATGCAAGCCACCTAGGTTGAAACACTTCTTTGTTGAGTCATTATATCAATAAAGCAGAGTGTTTATACTACTAAGCACACCTATGTCTCTGGATTTCTCCACTGTTTGTTTGTCTATTGTTAACCTGCGGAGGTGACTCTCCCAGTTTCATTTGCTAGCTCAATATTCAGCACACCACACACGCTTCTATAGTTTTACGGATCCCACTGTAAATTTGGAAAACCAGAAGAATTCCAACGTATTGCGTGAATCCTCTGTGCCGCATAAGGAAAGAAAATACTGCTGTTTTGAGTCTTAACCTTACTTGAAGATCAACCTGGGGGTTTTCCTCTAATGTCAAGGCATGCCAAAATGTATTTAAGCAATCTTAATCCTTTGAAACACAAGGAGGTAAAATGCCAAGTGCATCTGCTCGAGTATGGCATTAATTATTTTGTACTGTCCTAACTGCTGAAAGGCAGTGGAGTCTCCTGGGATTCCTGCAGAGGATCTTATAGTTTCTCCGTGTAGTTGTGACTGTAGCAAATAATATGTACCAAGTGCCTCTCATCATTTTGAACATAAACAGATCTACACAGTAACGTCACCACTGCAGGGCCAATTTCTAATCATCTGATACATTTACTAGTCCTGAAACGAGCCGGTTCCAAAGGGATTAGAGCTGTGTGCCGTGAATGACAAAGACACCAAATTATTTGTCTTCAGTTTTGCTTAAAGGGAAGGCCTAGTTCTAATGTTAGTAAGCTAATGCATTTAGGAGTAATTGTGTCTTTGTGTTATGCACAAAGGCCCAGATTCTAGAAATGGTGTCTAAAAGTTAGGAACCTAGATCTAGGCACCTAACTTAATTTTCTTAATTGGCTTGATCAACACCATTAATTGAAAGCACCATTAGAAAACAATTAAAAAATTAATTAGTTTGTAGGCATCTAACTTGGTATGCTCCTACCACTTCAAGGTAGGCATCTACGCCGAAGTGTCTAGTGGCAAGTAGGAATAGCTAGGTGCAGATTCGGGGTGGATTCAGAGAAGAGTTTGGGCATCCATGACTTAGGCACACTTATTTAGGCCAAAAAAACTCTGGCGTCTAAGACTACTTAAACGTTGCTAGGTACACTTCTATAAACGGCTCCTGGTGGATGATTGACAATTCCGCTCAATGGCGTCTTGTGGTTAGGCGCTGATTATAGAATCAGGGCCAAAGTTTCTAACACATACTTCATGAAAACAAAGGACTAATTCGAAAACATGATGGGTTCGATATTCAAAAAAAGTGGAACTGAAAGGTCACTTGGACACACAAAGTCAGAGGCGTGAAGAAAGTACAAGAGGTTTATTACAGAATACCGGACTCTAGTGCAGTTAACAGCCTGCCTACTAGAGTGTTAGAAAAAGGAAATGCATGGACTTTTATGCCCTTTTCGCAAACTAATATATGCAAAAACTACAATTTTCATTTGTTAGTGGTCCTAAGCCAGCACTTATGATAGGTTCAGGGATACAACTTATAGTCCTATAGGAAACTAGCTCATTTCTCTGCTTATCTAAATCTTACAGGTCTAAATGTTACATGTACAGAAGGGCAGAGTACATCATGGCTCAAACTCTTATCTATTTAGCTTACAATGTGGTAAGGTAGGGACATACATTTCAGGCAGATGAGGTCAATAGATTGTACACTGTTTTCAGCTATGTAGGCCAGAGCAATATTTTAAACAACAGTTAACCATTTCATGACCCTACAGAACTACATTTAGGTTCCTAAGTTTAGTCCTTATTTTCAGTCATACCTAAGAGCCTAAGTTAGAGGGGGGAACAGCCTAATGGTTAGAGCAGGGTTCACGTTCCATTGCTGCTTCTTGTGATCTTGGACACGTCACATAACTTTCCATTGCCTTTCAGGGATGGGAGAATATCTACAGTATCTGAATAAATCTGAAATAACACTCCAAACGAAGATCAGACTAGTCCACGCACTCATTTTCTCTGTGGTCAACTGTGGATGTGGAAGCTGGACACTATGGAAACAAGACAGAAAGAAGATTGATTCATTTGAGCTTTGCTGCTGGAGAGGGATTTTATGCACGCCGTGGACCACCAGAAGAACTAACAAATTGATTCTGGAAGAGATCAAACTGGCTATGTCGCTCGAAGCCCAAACAACAACATTACGACTGTCTCATTTTGGTCGCACTGTCAGAAGAGAAAGATCATTGGAGAAGGGCATTATGTTTGGGAAGATCAAAGGAACCAGGCGAAGAGGGTGACCTGCACATGTTGAAATCAACTATGGGGATGACGCTGGAGGACCTTTCCGGCCTAGCACAAAACTGATCTCTTTTTAGATTTGCAATTCATCAAGTCGCTAGGATTCGACACGAGTTGATAGCACCTAACTAATTAACCTGAATGAAACTTGCCTCACCCCAAGTTTCCTGCTGAAAGTTAATCTAAACTAAAGTGCTTCTAAATTTAAGCTTGCCATTTTATTTGCCTAGATTTACGAGCCTAATTTAGATGCCTAGTGTTGAGTATCGGTCTAAACTTCTAGCTTGTTTCCCCCCACCCCAAATGTGCCCTTGCTGCCGCCCACTTTTTAGGTTCTAAAATTTGAGTTTAGTTGAATTCTGAGTATAAATTTAGGAATTCGGTCTTGTAATTTAGATGCATAACTCTCTACTCCTCCCCCTTTTATCATGCACAGGCAGCATGGTAAATGAGCCGTTATTTCTGGACAGACTACTAATACCTTATTCTTCACTTAGGACGCTAAGATCGTCGCAACAAAATTTATTAACTATTCCTTCTCTGAAAATAATTGGGACTAGAAGAGCAACCATATTTTCAGTACAAGCACCCCAACAGTGGAACAATTTACCAATCTATTTACGTAACGAATCATCATTAGACAAATTCAAACGCGGTCTGAAAAGCATTCTTTATAAAGATGCATTCAATACATAGATAGAACATTCCAACAAACGCAGTACCTAGTCCCCAAAGAATTAAATGAATAGGACATCAATATGGAAATTATAAGTGCTTTTATAATCTTAATTTTCTTACTTTTCTCTTCTTTTAAAAGATCATTAATATTAATCTTAGTCTTCTTACTTTTTTCACGCAAAAGGCCTTTCACATTTAAACCGATTAATCATTCTTAACATTATCTCATTTCTTGAATTATTTTAAAATAATTAAAGCTCTTTCAATCAATTTTTTTTATATATTCTTTCTTAATTGACCCTATCCTTGTGTGCAAACCTTAAATGTCCTTTTTTTTTTTAATTTTATAAATTGTATTTTTTACCCTTTACCTATTTGTTCCAGTTTGTATTAATAGAAAATAATGATCAGTCTGTATAATTTTGTCTCATTTGTATTTGTCATACCTGGCTTTTATTGTATATTAGAATTATGTAATACGCATTGAAATATTGGATATTGCGTAAAATCAAAATTTATTAAACTTGAACTTGAAACTCATAGCATTCCTATGAGCATCAGAGCACTTACTTCACTGGCCTGCACAGCAAGCTAAAAGAAAGACTTATCTCTCCTTTATATTAATGGCAAAGCATGTGCTTCACTGTTAATATTAGATTCTACCCTACCTCTTGTTACATGGTTCAGTAATTTGATGGCAGTCTTCTGGGTCAAGTCATGCTTCCCTCAATATGAGAAGAGATATCTTGAAAATACCGAGTCTGGATTCCACTGACATCTCTTATTTCTGCAGCCCGCTAGTAGGAACTGTGAATCAGATTGGGTTTGTCAGAGGGAAACCTCTCTTTTCAGACAAAGACTCCTTGGTACCGTGGTCAGCCTGTACGGTTCATTCCCTGGATATACAGATAAACCAAGCACAGATGCCCAGGTCTGACTTCCTAGGGAAAAGGACTTGTCTTATAAACACACGGATGAGGAGCGGAAACCCCCTGCTGCCCCACAAGAGACGAAATATCATCTCCAGAGCTCAATCAACTTAGACAATAATGTAGGCAAGGCTCCCTAGAGACTTCTGGAGCTCTCCCTGTTTAAGAGAATGGCGGGTCTTGCCGAAGGATCCTCCCATCCCTGAACTGCCATAAATGCTTTAATATTTATCCAGCTTTCCCTGTGTCCTGAACTTTGCCAGCGTCTTTGGTGCAAGGGCGCTGTTACCCCAGGTCAGGACACTGCCTCAGGCTCTTTGCAGACTCAGCTTTCAGTTCCTATGGTAACTTTTCCCTTTATCCCTTCAGTCATTCCCAGCCTGCCTGGCTTGCGTTCCCCCTTCCTCCTTCATTCTCCTTTGAAATCCTTAGAACATCCTTGGGATGCAAGGAAGCTAAAAATTCCTGCAGATATTGCACAAAAGCCTCGTGTATCTCAGTGTCAAACCCAGAGGGCAGCTTGGTAATCCAATTAAAAGGCGGGTTTGATTTATTTATTTATTTTACAGGGCTCGAACAATAAAATCAAGTTATAGCTAAAAACAGAGCAACCTCGAATTTTGTTTCCAATCAAACTCCTTAGCTAAATGCCAAGAGCTTCCCTCCATCCCCTGTCTGCAGAACATGAGTTTTCTGCCTGGCTTATTTGAAAGTGTCTAGGAACCAAGGAAGAAGAACAGCATGGTTTAAACAGTGAACCAAAAACCATTGTGTTCTATTTTTTAGAAAACATTTTGACACTTTTTTTCTTGCTACCCTTTCCTCTCTTTTCTGGTCCATTTCTCTTTCTGCCACTTGCCCCATTGGATCTATTTCTTTCGGGGCTCCTGCTTATTTCATATTTCTCTATATATATTCCCTCTATCTTAATCTCAGTAATTTGGTGATATGTCTTTCCGTTTCCATTTATTCATCTCCCTGTCTTTCTTTTAACCACCTTTCGGCTTCATCCTTTCTGGTTGGGTCTAGATACCAACTGAATTTCGGTTTCAGCAATGGATTTAGAGCCAACACCGGCCTGAAATCTAGGTTCAGGTTTCCGCCTGTGCCCTTTCAGCAGAAACTCAAAACTATAGCCCCACCCTGCTGCCTCCACATGCCAGCCTCCCGCCACCTTCCCTGACAGAAAGCATTGCTTTCCCCCCCCCCCCCCCCAGTTCGCCCACCACTTTGCCCTCCTCTCTCCCTGCAAGCCTACCTTGTAAAGGCTCTGGTGATATAGTGGTGTCTTCAGGGCTGGCGCATCCCAATTGCTCCCGCCCCCTTCCTTTCCACCCCCCCAAAAATGGCAGCCACGACTTCCCATGGCAGCTTCATGAGGCAGCTGTGGGAAGTCACAGCCACCATTTGGAACTTGGGAATGGCCTTAGCAAAAGCATGTTGTCACTGCTCAGGCTTGAAGCAGTTAGTATTGTTTGTAATCGCTTTGTTATGTCTTCATGAAAAGTGGTATATCAAATTAATAAACCAGAAACCATAAGTGATCATAATTTGTTTTTATTTAAAGATGCTTTTGACCTTTAATCTAAAACTTAGTCATGACCTCTAAGCTACATCTTTCCCATGATCATAACCCCTCTTCCAATCGCACTACCCTTTTATGTCTCTCTTTCCTATATCTCCCTTCATCCCTTGTCTGTTTGTCTTAGTCCATGCTACCCAATTTTAATATATGTATACCGCTTAGAAGCTCGGTTAGCGGAATATCAGATTTTAATAAAAACTTAAAACTTGAAGCTTTCTGTTCCTGAACGCTCTTCGACCAATTCGTTGATCTGATAGATTATTGCCATTTCAAATCTCATCCTTCTGAAATTTATATCATAAAAAGTACAAATATACATTGAGGAACCAACCTATCAGCTTTAGCCAGTGCTGTGATGTCACAGCCTGAAACCACATGGAGCAGAATCTTCAAAAGGCTGAAATTCAAAATGGCCATATCCTGCTAGTGAAAAAATGTTCTCGTTGGAAAGGAAAGGTTCGGATTTATTAGATCCCAGTGGAGCATTTTTGTTCCTTCCGTTGATTTCTGCTGTATCTGCTGTCTCTGAAGATATGGATTTGATTTACATATAAAGAAAACCCTGAAAGTAATTTTTTTTTTCTCAGACAGGTTTAAAATACAATATATTTTGCCTAACAATTTCATTTTCTGCAACATCTGCAAAAGTGAACATATTCACCAAACAATTGCAACAGCATAAGATGTGCCAAGTCATATGTACCCAGCAAGTTCCCAAAGAGAAAATCCATTCTTTCTTGATCACTCCCAGAAATAATGAATGAATAAGTAATAGTCCCCAAATCTGCATGACTAATACAGTAATGCTTTGGGGATATTTTCTTTATATATAATCTATAGAAATAGATATATAATGATAAACTATATATAATCTCAGGTAGATAGATAGATTAGACCAGTGGTCTCCAACTCAAACCCTTTGCAGGGCCACATTTTGGATTTGGAGGTACTTGGAGGGCCTCAGAAAAAATAGTTAATGTCTTATTAAAGAAATGATAATTTTGCATGAGGTAAAACTCTTTATAGTTTATAAATCTTTCCTTTTGGCTAAGTCTTAATAGTAATATTGTAATTTATAGCTAAAGAGACGTATGATCAAGAAACTGTTTTATTATACTTTTGTGATTATGATAAACCTACCGAGGGCCTCAAAATAGTACCTGGCGGGCCTTGAGTTTGAGACCAATGTCCTTTGGTCTGTCTCACTATGGCAGCTCTTATGTTCTTATGTGAGCCAAGTATAAAAATAATCAAGCCATTGTGACATCACTGCTGAGGTTGGCTCTTAGGCATTGGTGGAATGAGGCATTATGACATCACAATCTCAGCTCTGGAATGTTGCTCCTCTTTGGGTTTCTGCCAGGTACTTGGGACCTGGGTTGGCCACTGTTGGAAACGGGATATTGGGCTTGATGGACCTTTGGCAGTGGTCTCCAACTCAAACCCTTTGAAGGGCCACATTTTGGATTTGTAGGTACTTGGAGGGCCTCAGAAAAAAAAATAGTTAATATCTTATTAAAGAAATGACAATTTTGCATGAGGTAAAACTCTTTATATTTATAAATCTTTCCTTTTAGCTAAGTCTTAATAGTAATATTGTAATTTATAGCTAAAGAGACATATGATCAAGAAACTGTTTTATTTTACTTTTGTGACTGATAAACATACCAAAGGCCTCAAAATAATACCTGGCGGGCCGCAGGTGGCCCCCGGGTCGTACATTTGAGACCACTGGATTAGATAGATAGATAAAATCTATTTCTATGAGGTCCATATTTTTTTTGGGGGGGGGGCACAAGGAATGTATGGTTTTTCAGCATACACTGATTCTTATAGATTATCTTGTGGGCAAAGCAGAGGTTTTTGTTTATATATCCAGCCATCTCTATTTATTTATTTTTATTTTTTTAACATTCCATTCTTTTATACTATAAATTATGTAAAAATATACACAAGACAGTTTGCAGCTAAAAATAAATAATATAAAGCACAAAACACTACCCATGTATCACTGAAATCATACTACGAAATAATCATAACACCTACCATAGCATCTCAAATCCTAAAATCAATTAAATATACAGCAGCACAAATGTGTTTTCAATTTCTTTCTAAAAGTAACATAATCTGTCTCCGAGCATAACATCAAAGGGAGTTCATTGCACAATTTGAAAGCAACCACAGAAAAAGCCTGACGTCTTGGGCATACAGGCCCAGTATCACAGGCGGGCAAGACAGTCTGCATTTTTGGACTGCAAAGAACATGGTAAGGGAGGGGAGAACATACCTGATAATCTTACTTTGTAAATAAATAGGCCTCACACCTAACTAGAGCTTAAAATCATGGCCCATAATTTAAACTTAATCCTGTGCTACGCTGGAAGCCAGTGAAGCTCTTGCAACATTGGTGAAATCTGATCATTCTGCTGTAAACCTCTAATAATCCTAGAATCTGTGTTTGTATCATGTTCATATCTATTTTTAATTTGGGCTCACAAATCAGCATGTGTGAGAAAGCCCTCTCGCTATTCTGACTAATGGGAACCCAGAAACATAAGAAGCTCAGGAACTATCCCAGATCTGCACCAGACAGACGAAAGGAAAACCATGACAGCCTGGCAATAGATCGAGGAGCCACCGTGATAGGCTATTACTCACCAGCAGGCTAGGCCAACTTCGTTGACATCATTTGGCTAGGAGGCTTTGGTTAGATCGAGCCTGAAACAAGATCTACAAACCTCTTCCGTCCACGCTTGGGGGATGTCGGGAAGCATTCTGATGTGAGACTCGGCTGGTAGTGGAAGCTGGCCATCTGCCTTTCCGTGAGGCATTTTCCCCAACATAGATTTATCTCAGATGTTGCCTTGTTATTTCATTTTCCTCCACATTTTAATTTTAAATGGTGATCGCTTGATAATTTGGGGACTAAGGGAGGCGGGGGGGGGGGGGCGTATTCATCAAGCAGTGCTAGGGCCTTTGCGTAGGCGTTAAAGCCTTTATATGCGTTAAGGGAATTAATCCATGCTAAATACTACGAGGCCCTTCGTATGGGCTTCGTCATGCTTTGAGGCGCCTTAATTCCCTTAATGCGCATTTGGGCCCTAACACCCATGCAAAGGCGCTAACGTTACCTGACAAATTCTCACCTTAGTGTGCTTTTAGGATACAAGACCAGCATCTTCCACTGTTTACAAATTCATCATTGTGGAAATTCCCGTCAAATTAGAGAAACAGACTCATGCCCAGTGGTAAGATATAAATGTCCAGGGGGAAGAAATGTGCTGTAGGAGAGAGAAAAAGATGCTACTGAAACATAGGCCCAGTTAGATTGTAAGCTCTTCTTAACACCTAAAATACCACCAGAAATGAGTATCCCTGTCCCATTCTAGGTAACATTGTGATCAACCAGTGCATCTGCTCTTTCATGACCACAAAAGGTTATGATAACAAGTTAGGCTGCACTTAATTCTGTGTCTTTCGAGTCGAAGCATTAGTAGGCCATGTTTTTTCTGCTTGGCTTCCACTGACGTGTGCGTCTCCGACTGACTTCTCTTATTAGAAAAGACACATAGACCAATTAGCTGTCATGTAATAGGTCTGGTCTAGGAGGGAATGGAACCAGGAGCACTCTCTCAAATTAACATGGCCTGGTATTGATTTAAAATGCCTAGGCATCAAAAAGACTCCAGCACTTTTGCATTCTTTCAGCACCCCTCCCCCCACCCCCACCTATCCCTGCACCCTACAGGAAACCAGTAGGATTAGCAAATTTCACCAGCAAGGGCACAGCTCCTGCAACTTAATTTCACTGGTCACAGACATCCTGAAGGAGATTTAATTTCTATTCTGCTTACATGTGGAAATCAATGTGAACTCAATTTTGCAATGAAAATAGAAGAACGCTTTTTTCACACTTTGTCAGGTTTTCGTATCTATTCCACCTACCGTGCAGTGATGTCATTACCGCTGTATCCGTTTGTCTTCCTTCTGGATTCATCCCGGGAAATGGTCATTTTACCCAATTTTCCTAATAACATATGTCTGATGGGATGGAGGAAGTAAAGCACTGCTATTCCAATGGACTTACACTCTAGTGAGGCGTTACGCTAATCACCATTAAGCAAATTGGCTTAATTACCCGTTGTTTGCAGTGTACAATTTTACTAGGGTAATAAACTAGAGCAGACTTAGGATTAGTCTGAATGGAAGGCAGCTCCCCCTGAGGAGAAAGATCACAATGTCTTTTGCTAGGTTCTTGAGGCTAGTAGGGTCTTTCTTAAAATCAATATAAAGGGTGCCATGAGATATCTAGCCAGTAATCCCAACAGATAAAGACCTGAATGGCCTATCCAGCCTGCCCAACAGTTAAACGCAATCATAAACTCATGCTTAAATTCAATCCTCTTTTTTCTTTGATATTATTGGGTGCTGGACTGTAGAAGACCACCCAGAACTACTGGCGTTTCTGTCGAAGCTTGATACTTTGAGTTCCAACTACCGAAACTGCCGTCGAAGCTCCCTCCTGCCTATCCAAACCATCAAATCATTTGCGTGATACAGACCGTAAAAGTCTGCCCAACATGTTCTAAATTACTGGGGTTCCCATCGAAGCCCTCCCCAGTTCATCATAAACCGAATTGCCAGTCTGCCTAGTACCGGACCTTGTTCCTCAATTAATGCCAGAGAAGAGCAACTAAACTGATAAAGGGTATGGAAAACTTCTCATATGCTGATAGATTGAAAGAGCTGGGGCTATTCTCCCTGGAAAAGCGGAGACTTTAGAGGAGACTTGATAGAAACCTTCAAAATCCTGAAGGGCATAGAAAAGGTAGACAGGGACAGATTCTTCACAATGTGGGGAACCACAAGTACAAGGGGGCACTCGGAGAAATTAAAAGGGGACAGGTTTAGAACAAACGCTAGGAAGTTCTTTTTTACCCAGAGGGTAGTGGACACATGGAACGCACTTCCAGAGGCCGTGATAGGACAGAGCACGTTACAGGGCTTCAAAGAAGGTTTGGATAGGTTCCTAGACAATAAGGGGATTGAGGGGTACAGATAGGAGTTGAGGTAGGTTATAGGAATAGTTAGGGACCACAGCACAGGTGATAGACCTAGAAGGCCACCGCAGGAGCGGACCACTGGGCGGGATGGACCTCTGGTCTGACCCGGCGGAGGCAAATTCTTATGTTCTTATTTTCTAATTAGATAGCCACTGCGTTTTTGTATATTCCATCACTGTTTTCCTCTCCACCACCTCTCTCAGGAGGGTATTCCAGGCATCAACCACCCTGCCAATGAAAAATCAATTCCTACCATTACTCTGACAGCAATACATCCCCTGGCGTTATACAGGAATCAACAAGCATGTACGAGGGGCTGCTGAAAAGTTCTCAGCTCAGCCAAGAAGAGAATGATGTGAACACGGTTCAATCAATGATCTGAAAAAAATAGCAAAACATAGAATGTCATCTCTGCAAATTGACACCTAACGAAATCAGAAAACGCTCTTTTCAGCTCCAGTGGCACAATAACACTCGGAATTTAGCAAGTTGGTTGGTTGGGCTGAGAACTTTTCAGGACCCCCCCCCTCGTATTAAAGTGTCGGTGGGTATAATGTCATTTCAGAGACAATTTTATATGCAACTTGAGTATCTTAAATAGGATTTATGAGAATAACGCTGACCCAGCCTATCGCCTGGCATTGACAGCTTGTATTGCCAAAACTCTTCTTAAGTTGTGAGATCACTTGTCTGTAAGTGTCCAATTCCACACACTGCCTCAGTTGTATGCAGATAGATCTTATGAACATTAGAGAAATCTTGAAAACTAAAAAGAGCAGGTTGTGCCATTCCAAGACTGGAGTTAGACCATTTAGCAATCTGACACGGGGACAAATTTTCCCCCATCCCTGCAGGATCTCTCCATCCCTGCTCCATCCCAACGAGTTCTTTTCCTGTCCCTGCCCCATTCCTGCAAGCTCCATCCTCATCTGCATGAGCCTCGAACACTTTAAAATCATAAGTGTTCGAGGCTTGAGTGGTTAAGGAACGGGGACAGGGATAGGGACAGTGACAAAACTCACAGGGATGGGATGGGGAAATTGAGTTCCCGCGGGGATGGAGAAAATGTGTCCCCGTGTCATTCTCTACACTGCACCACTCCAGAAATCAGAATGTAGTAAAAGTGAGCCAAGTATAGAACCATCAAGCTATTGTGACATCACTGATGAGGTTGGCTCTTATTGGTGGAATGAGGCATTATGACATCACAATACCAATTCTGGTTATCAGAGGCTGAAACTTGTCATACTGTTTATTTATTCAATTTTCTATACTGTGCCCTCACCAAGACGGCACCTGGGGTGGACCACGCCCCCCCCCCCCCCCTACTAAGCCTCTGTTCCGACACGTCCTCTCCAAAAGTAAATACTGTGCAATTAGTGTGTGCAAATGACAAAACGAACACAAACTGCTTTAACTATAAGCGTCAGAGCTTTTACCGCAGCAGATGGCGATAAAAAAAACCCTAACGAGGCGTGATAAAAGGGAGCCTAAGCCATTTTCCCACATTAAGCGTGCATTAGTCCTTAAAGCAGCTTAGTAAAAGGGCCTCTACATTAGCCTTCATAACTGTAAGGAATGCCACTTTCACTCCCCAGAAAATGGCCTTATTTGCCAGCGTATAGGACGCACTTTTTTCCCCTCAAAATACGCTTAAAATATGGAGTGCATCTTATGCGCCCGTAATCAAAATTATGAGTTGAAATTTCAGACCATCTAAAACTTCTGGTTTATATTAATATACTGTCATGTTGTTTCTGCTCTCTCTCGGACGCTGCGAGGTCTCACAAGTCCGCGCTGTACACGCGCACCACGTCGTTTCTGGGTTTTGAGAATGAAGATTAAAAGGTGCCTAACTACAGTGTTCCCTAGTTACATTTTTATAGACATAAATAAGTACAAATTAGTATCAAATTAGTACAGGAAATCGTTATGGAAATTCATGAGAACATGTAGAAAATTATTTTTTTCTTAAAAATGTGTATTAAAAAGGGGGGGGAGGGGTGCCCTATACGCTGCTGCGTCCTATACGCCGGCAAATACGGTAGTTCATTGCAATACCAATATCCATCCTTCGGGGTGGCCACGCGGGTTGGAATGTCTCAGAGATCTCCTCAGGTTAGTGAATTGCTGGGTTGGAAATTCTGGCTCTCAAAAAAAACAAAAACCCCAACCCATCAATAGGGCTTCGTCGGATCGAGAACTCGGTGATAATCCTTCGTTAGTTATTGAATAGCCACGACAGAATTAATTACACAATAATATGAGAAAACGAATGCGTAATGTTTGGGGGGGTCTAGTAATTTATTTAATAAAGCGTGGAGTCCATTAACTGCATTTATTGCATCGCAGTAATGGCCATGTATCTCTCCTTTTCTTAGTTTTCCTTATACATCCAGGGGGGAGGGAAATGTAATTTGAGAATTAAAATGACTTATTTATAATAATATAATCACATAATATGTTTTAATGTATTAATAATTGGGAGGAGGGTGGGAGAAAATGATTGTTTTATATATTACCTGTGTAATTAATAGTGTGGTTTTTATAGCATTTATGTTAATTCATTGTATTGCACTATCAAAGTTTGAAAATCAATAAAGATTAAAAAAAAATAGCATGGAAGAAATGGAATTTCCTCCTGCTCAGTGACCTAGTGCATCTTACATAGCAGGATTCTCCACCATTAGATACACAACTTCGAATGTATGAGAATTTTCCTCAGGGGTAGCCTGAACAAATTGGAAGTTCTAACCCCTCCATTACAGTTGGGCTGGAAGATATGTTGTGCATATATTAAGCATTTCCTCATATACTCGAGGAGAAAATAATATACTTGACCTTCAGAAAACCCTGCGAACCAACTACTGATGAGAATCTAAATCTTGAGGAAATTATCATGGAAACTGGACTCCCAAGGTTACGTTGAAGGAGTTCCGAGGATGTCGTAGATGGACATTTAACCATAGGGTTATATGAGAACCAGCCAGAAGCAAATCCCATCTTATTAAGATCTAAGATGTCATGTTGGTTTGGGCAAACCTGGGGAAGAAAAGGATTAAAGGAAATTATCTTGTATCCCTTCTCCAAACATAAACTATCGCAACCACATGAGAATAGAACCAACCAAAACAGAGCAGCTCTGCGGTTCTTCCCGTTTTCACTGGCGATGGCACAAGGTATAATGTGCTCTTGTATGTGTTGAGTGGTTTCTGGGTAGGCTGATTTACAGACCCAGATTATTTAACGAATACTAAAGAGCTCTGGATACAAACCAATGTCATAAAGTAGTAGGCATAACATGTTTGGCCTACACTAGAGGAAACAACTGACAAAACTGCTATTATTAAAACAATTCATTGACTTTGCCTTTCCCGTATGATGCAAGGAGCTTTCCCCTGTCAACAAGTATCCAACACCAGTGAAATCCCTTCCAGGACAGGCCGAGCAGATCATCTTTCAGTGGCTGCTTACCACAGCCAATCGAAAAATGCTTTTCTCTGGAAACAGCAGCTGGGAGGCCAGGGCTTTGTAAGCAGGTGCGGAATACTTATGGAGCTCCCTCGTATCTCTAGCACCTATCCAAACAAAGTGACATTAAGAGGGGATTGCAACGACGGAGACAAAAAGGCATGGGATCATGGGGGAGCATGCTTTGTTTATTGATCTCTAGACCAGTAATTCTGGTATTTTACCGTTTTATACAATGTAATATTCTATGAGACCTATTTGTTCTGTAAACCACTTAATACGTCATTGCCAATAGCGGTACGTCAAATTAATCAATCCAATCTAATGTGACACTGAGCCTTTGTGATAATCAAATCAAATTCTTGCAAAACTAAAGCATTATGAATGCAGTTTCTTTACACAGTGGACTTTATAGTCTGACAGCCTAATACGTAATATAGATTTCTAATACAAAATCCTCGAGCACTAAAGACGAGATTCAGTAAATGGCAGCCGAATCTGGGTGCCGAAAAAAAATCGCCACCAAAAGTCCAACAGGACGTAAACCCACAGGTACCAAACAGCAAGAAGACAGTGGGAACGGCCAATGAACACTCCTCAAGACACTTGTTTCCTGACGTACCCGACACTGCGCTTTGTCGGCTCAGATTCACGCAATTACAAAGGAGTTGTTTCGATCTGTGGATCCCATATCACAGTGACTCCTGAGGCAGGCGCTTATGTCCACTGAAACACAGTACTGTGTCGGGTCCATGTTACCGTATGTCCCAGATTGAAAGAAATAAGAATTTTCTTCATATTGCTGGCTCTTGCGGAGCGCTCATTGTCCGTTCCCACTGCCGAAAAAAAATCTGCAGAGCACTCGTCTATAAGCGGCGCTCTAAGTTGCATGCCATTTATAGAATAGAGCCTAGAGCCAGTTTTTTTGCATGAAACTTTGAGCGTGAGGATTTACACCAACCGAATCCTGATGTAAATCCCGGCAGGTAATTTAGGCGCAGATTCCTGGTATTCTGCAATACTGTGCGTCTCTTCAGCGAAGGCCCCTGATCTGCCTATGCCCCCTTACATGGCCATGCCCCCTTTTGAGTTGCATGCCAAAAGATTTCCCGCACGGATCAAGACGCACATGAAAATCTAAATTGTTGCCAGCTAATGGTAATAATGTCTCATTAACCCCCAATTATTGGCACTAATTAGCTCATTGGCCAACTTAGTTGCACGCACATCTCAGAATAACATGCAATTTTACGCACATTAATTTGTGCATCATTTACAGAAGCTGGGGGTAAGTGACTCAATTATTTAATAGAGAGATTTCTCTTCTTGAAATGGAAGGCTCCTCTAAACTGTACATGTCAATGACTATGTTACTATGATGCTCGTTTTCAAAGTAGATAGACATCTTAAAATGGCCGGGAAAAAATGTCCATCTGCTGGAAACATCTAAATAGTGATTTTCAAAAAGGCAGAATTGGGATGTTTTTCACAGAGTTTGTCCAAATAGTAAGGAAGTGTGTTGGAGGCATGACAAGGGCAAGACTTATGTGGGCCAAAAGGTTGAACGTCTTTCCGTGATAATGTAGAACAGGATGAAATATCCAAGGCAAAAGAGAAGGACGTTTTCGTCCAGACCTGTTGTGGTAAGAGCGGTTAACATAGCTGGTTTTAAGAAAGGTTTGGACAGTTTCCTGGAGGAAAAGTCAATAGTCTGTTATTGAGACAGACATGGGGGCAGCCACTGCTTGTTCTGGATTGCTAGCATGGAATCTTGCCACGCTTTGGGGATTTTGCATGGAATGTTGCTACTCCTTGGGTTTTGGCCAGGTAATGGTGACCTGGATTGGCTACCGTGAGAACGGGCTACAGGGCTTGATGGACCTTTGGTCTGACTCAGTAAGGCTATTCTTATGTTCTTACGTGAGCCAAGTATAGGACAATCAAGCCATTGCGACATCACTGATGAGGTTGGCCCTGAGGCACAGTGGAATGAAGCATTATGACATCACAATCTCAGCTCTGGAATGTTGCTCTCATTGGGGTTCCAGAATCTTGCTACTCTTTGGGGATTCTGCATGGAATGTTGCTACTCCTTAGGTTTTGGCCACTTAGATTGGCCACCGTGAAGACGGGCTACTGGCCAAGTCAGGCTTATTCTTTTGTTATGTTCTAATCACAACCAAGTTACAAAAAGGTGCTCTGACTGAGGTGATCACTTCAGGGATTAAGGCATGATCCCTCCTTAATCCCTTAGTAGTCACTGACCCTCTTCCCCTCCCTTAAGAAGTGAAAGTGAAAGTGGATTCCAGGCTGCCTGCAGGTATTATGGGCATACCAAGCAGAACAGCAAACAGGTCTACGGATTTCCTAGTGGTCAGTGTAGTGTAGTACCCCAGTCATGGTACATGGGCTTGTCGTGCCACCGGGGCTTGCGCACATCTGAGCAGCTGAAAGCTATGCCAATTGGTTAGTAGCCCATAAAGACAAGAATGGCCTACTCCTTGTTTAATGCATAAGAGCTGGCGACCTCGTAGGAGCTAAGGAAACCCTCTGACACTTTTCATCCAGTGGTCACTTATAATTAGAAGAAAACCACTCTGCTAACTGCAATTCCGGTTCTGCCCATTCTCACCGAGACAGGGCTTGTCCAAAGAGAAAAGTTAAGACTATGCCACAGAAATTCACCAATGCCTTCTTTTTTTTTTTCCAGATTTGAAACTAGAATCCTTCTGCTCTGCATTTGATCACTTTCTGAGATCTGACAGAAACACTTGAATTTCAGAGCCCATCTGACTAACGTCCCTTAAGATCACATGTCAAACGGCCCAAATTTCTGAGCTAAATCCTCGCCTGCTAGGAAGAGTCTACAGGGGGTTCTGCTTCTCTTTACTGGGACACAAAGCAGACCCATGTGCTTGCTAACTGCATAGTTTTTAATTATCTAATGTGTTCCTGCCAGAAGCATTTCCAACTGAAAGCGCTTGATTTTTCCCTTCCAGAGGTCCATCTACTGCACTGAGCATATGTGTTCATGTGCAGGATTTACCATGCTCCCTACTTATTGGTCATGACAGAAAACATTGAGTCCTGGCCCAGTCTGATTGGGAACAATTTCTCCATCATGCTTTTGCTGTTCAATTGTTCTCATCGTCCAATCTCATGAGAGAAAAGGCAAGTTCCGTGAAAAGCTTGCAGGGAGGGGGAGGAAGTGGTGTGCCCTACGTGGTATAATTCCTTTGGGTCAGGGAGGGATAGAGCAATTCAACCTAGTTTAACTTATCCCAAGCTAATACACAGCCCAGGGCTTATACGTGAAATCCATAGCCACAGACTCTTAACCCATTTTGATGCCTATAACCTTCGCGAGTACTGCAAATAGTTTTCATGTCCAACGAAAAGGCGTGTTCAGTTATTTCCTTTCACAGAACCTAATCCAGAGGAATTTGAATGTGGAGCACAGCATGGAACAAAGTCGTTTGCCTTTAATTAAAAAACCCAAAACAAAAGGGAATCACTTGCTATGAGTGTGAGCTAGGGCTGTGAACACAGATTATTTATCGCAAGCCTCGTTTTGTGCCGTTACTCCTGCGGTAAACAGCGCACATTAATGGCCTCGGTACATTCCGTTAGTAAATGGCGCCTAAAGCGGTTCGCACTAGAGTAGCTGAAATCTTCGAGTTCAATCATATTTATTGACTTTTTAAAATAACATAAGAACAGCCATACTGGGTCAGACCAATGGCCCATCAAGACTAGTAGCCCATTCTCATGGTGGCCAATCCAGGTCCCTAGTACCTGGCCAATACTCAAAGAGTAGCAACATTCCAGCATCTCCAAGAATAGCAAGATTCCGGAACCCCAATGAGCGCAACATTCCAGAGCTGAGATTGTGATGTCATAAAGCCTCATTCCACAGTGCCTCAGAGCCAACCTCATCAGTGATGTCACAATGGTTACTGGGCTTGTCCTATACTTGGCACCACATAAGATCAGCCGTACTGGGTCAGACCAATGGTCCATCAAGCCCAGTAGCCTGTTCTCACGGTGGCCAATCCAGGTCCCTAGTACCTGGTCAAAACCCAAGGAGTAGCAACATTCCAGCATCTCAAAGAATAGCAAGATTCTGGAACCCCAATGAGAGCAACATTCCAGAGCTGAGATTGTGATGTCATAATGCCTCATTACACAGTGCCTCAGAGCCAGCCTCATCAGTGATGCTACAATGGCTCGATTGTCCTATACTTGGCTCACATGAGAACATAAGAACAGCCTTACTGGGTCAGACTAATGGTTCATCATGCCCAATAGCCCATTCTCATGGTGGCAAATCCAGGTCCCCAGTACCTGGCCAAAACCCAAGGAGTAGCAACATTCCAGCATCTCAAAGAATAGCAAGATTCTGGAACCCCAATGAGAGCAACATTCCAGAACTGAGATTGTGATGTCATAATGCCTCATTACACAGTGCCTCAGAGCCAGCCTCATCAGTGATGCTACAATGGCTTGATTGTCCTATACTTGGCTCACATGAGAACATAAGAACAGCCTTACTGGGTCAGACTAATGGTTCATCATGCCCAATAGCCCATTCTCATGGTGGCAAATCCAGGTCCCCAGTACCTGGCCAAAACCCAAGGAGTAGCAACATTCCAGTATCTCCAAGAATAGCAAGATTTCTGAACCCCAATGAGAGCGAAATTCCAGAGCTGAGATTGTGATGTCATAATGCCTCATTCCACAGAACTTCAGAGCCAACCTCATCAGTGATGTCACAATGGTTCATGGGCTTGTCCTATACTTGGCACCACATAAGAACAGCCGTACTGGGTCAGACCAATGGTCCATCAAGCCCAGTAGCCTGTTCTCACGGTTGCCAATCCAGGTCACTAGTACCTGGCCAAAACCCAAGGAGTAGCCCCCCCTGCCACTCCCCCTTTCACTACGCCACTGCACCTGGCTAGGCTGAAAGTGAATGAATAGCTGAGTTGGCCAGAGGCTGATTACCTGACAGAAATCTCAGGATAACATTTGAACTCAAAATGTGAGTACTGTGGGTATGTGACCTACCGTTATCACCATAAGACACCATCCTTAGCATATCATGTTTTGAGATCCAATTTTTTAAAACAATGCTGTGTGTTATTTTTATAAAAGGGCTTTGTAAAGATCTCATTTCACTAGG
Organism: Geotrypetes seraphini; assembly: GCF_902459505.1. Classification (NCBI taxonomy): domain Eukaryota; kingdom Metazoa; phylum Chordata; class Amphibia; order Gymnophiona; family Dermophiidae; genus Geotrypetes; species Geotrypetes seraphini. Next base: position 10,891,741 of record NC_047102.1, read on the forward strand.
GGGAAAAAGAAATCTATAAAATAATTCAAAACAAAAGGTTGATGTTCCCTTGGTTGGAAAGTTGGATATTATTACTGCATTTTAGCATTATAAAGCTCCAAGGAAGTATCGCAACACTCAATTTCTAAATGAGTCACTTTACATTACTGCTTTGAATTAAGTTAAATGGAAGTTATTAATCTAATATCTTACAATGTCCATCAGATTTATTAAGTTGTGCAAACTTAGAGTAAACCTGCCGCAATACCACAATTTTTCTTTTCCACACCACAAATATAAATATTTATACACAAGCTGACTATAAATGCACATGTTTTATATATCACTTTGCAACATGCAAACAGTGAAAGATTGTTCTAGTCTCTCAATCAACTCAGAAAATATCATTAGGCCCTCTAGCAATTCCAACTTTTGTTTTTTTTTGACAACATTTATTCCAAAGTTTATAAATGTGTGTGCGTTGGAAAGTGTGCAAATGAGAGTCTGTCAACCACCTTGCTCTCCGAATAGTAAGATTGAAAAGCTTGTATCAACAGGCCTAGCATTCTGCCAGCAACCTCTTGGCCCAAAAGAGCAGGAAAAAAGGAGATTCACAAGCTAGTCATTGACTCGTGCCTGACGGCTGGTCCCTTAGGGTGTGCAATGTTAATGGAGGCACAAGTCAACACAAAATGCCACAGCTTGGCACTGCCAGTCCAGTCATACCACACTCCCACCCATTACACTTCACAGAGGTTCTAGCAGGCATAATCTGTTACTGGAACAAGCTATGGAGTAATCAAATGCAGGCTCTCAAAATAGCATCATACCCATACCAAAAGTCTATTAGAGAAAAAAAATGGGGGGAGGAGGGTATTTTGATGATCAAATAAATTTTGTATTGCAATTATTTCAAATATAATAATGGCCGCATGAATTGCTGGTTGAATATAAGTTCCATCGCCTCAAAGGTCAAACTCTACATTTTTTGTCTTGAAATTATAAGAAAGGTCTCATTAAACATCTAAATATATTTATGGGAAATGAGCGTATCATAATTTTCCAGAACTCAGATCACAGGACCTCTTATGAGCTAGATATCATTTCAGGTCTGCATCCTGTGCTCCTTTTTTGAATCATATACGCTCCTCCTCCTCCCTCCCTCCCTTTTGCAAAAAATCTTCAAATACTATGTTGAATACTGTTTTCTTGCATTAATATTACTATTTGCAAAAGAGCAGAGAGGACAACACTTATCTTATAGTGAATTTAACCGCACAGCGCTGACTTGTGATACAAACTCCCTGGAAGAAGCTACGGGCAAGAAAGAAGCTAACAGACATTAGAAGATAATGTCACATGACCCATAGGAATAAAATGAGCCAATCAGCACCCAGTACACACTAATGGCTATTACAGATGCCAACAAATGGGATAAGAGAGAGTCCTGCTCCCCAGAATAATGCCTCACAGGTCGATATTCAGCCAGTATAGTCATTGGCATAAGTTCAATGTCAGCTCTTAACTTAATCCATATTGTACATTCAGTGCCACAGGTCGATATTCAGCCAGTATAGTCATTGGCATAAGTTCAATGTCAGCTCTTAACTTAATCCATATTGTACATTCAGTGCCACTTGCTGGCACTATCCATCAGGACTAACTAAACGGATAACTTATCTGGATCATAGCTGAATGTCGCCCCCCCCCCCCCCCCCCCCCCCGAAAAAGATAATTTTTTGCTCTTTCACATTCCTCCCCTAACCTAGCTTACATTTTTTATGGAGAGTATCAGTGTTTCTCAGCTCAGTCTTGGAATAGCCCTTGGCCAGTCAGGCTTTCAGGATATCCATACTGAATATGCATAAACTTGATTTGCATACACAGCCTCCATTATATGCATGTTTCTTTCATGCATATTCAGTGTGGATATCCTGAAAACCTGACTGGCCAAGGGCTGTTCCAAGACCAAGCTGAGAAACACTGATACTCTCCATAAAAAATGTAAGCTAGGTTAGGGGAGGAATGCGAAAGAGCCAAAAATTATCTTTTTGGGGGGGGGTGGGCGACATTCAGCTATGATCCAGATAAGTTATCCGTTTAGTTAGTCCTGATGGATAGTGCCAGCAAGTGGCACTGAATGTACAATATGGATTAAGTTAAGAGCTGACATTGAATTTATGCCAATGACTACACTGGCTGAATATCGACCTGTGAGGCATTATTCTGGGGAGCAGGACTCTCTCTTATCCCATTGTTGACATCTGTAATAGCCATTAGTGTGTACTGGGTGCAGGACCGAGTTGAGCAACACTAGTTTAAATGACCTGAAACTATCTGTAAAACTTCTAAAATACACAAACAATTGTAAATTCTCTGATTTCAATAGCTGCACATCAGAAGCTATTACTACTACTGCTAATCATCAGATAAAGGCCAAATGGCCCATCTAGTCTGCCCATTTGCAGCATCCACTATCACCTGCTCTCCCTATTGGCTAAGGCTCTTTACACCTGCATTGTGATGTCATAGAACTTTAGTAACATAGTAACATGATGACAGATAAAGGCCAAATGGCCCATCTAATCTGCCCATCCGCAGTAACCATGATCTCTTCCTCTCTCTAAGCCAGTGTATCTCAAACTGTGTGCCAAGGCACACTACTGTGCCTCCTGAGATTTCAAGTGTGCCGCGGTACACTGGGGAGGAGGAGAGTGCCAGCTGACTAACCTTCTCTCTGGCCCTCTTCCCTTCTGGCACCCCCCACTGGCATCTCAGGGTCCGCCTGGAGGGCCCTCACACACAGGCGGACATCAACATGCTGATGTCACACATGCGCGTGATGTCATCAAGGCGATATCTACGCACTTCCAGGTGCCTCGAGCCACGGCCACTACTTTTACTGTGCCGCGGCTCGAGAGAGTTTGTCGGACACTGCTCTAAGAGATCCCACGTGCCTATCCCATGCCTTGTTGAATTCAGACACAGTCTCTGTCTCCACCACCTCTTCCGGGAGACTGTTCCACGTATCTACCATCCTTTCTGCAAAAAAGTATTCCCTCAGATTACTCCTGAGCCTATCGCCTCTTAACTTCCTCCTATGCCCTCTCATTGCAGAGCTTCCTTTCGAATGAAAGAGACTCGACTCATGCGCATTTACGCCACGTAGGTATTTAAACATCTCTAGCATAGCATATGTAGCACTGTGCACACTTTTTGCTGGTACTTTCTCCGACCCATATGGGCTCACAATCTGAGCTATTTTTTTTTGTACCTAAGGCAATGGAGATGATAGAAAGTCATCGCCTGCAGCGGGCGAGATTTTATCTCGGCTGAACATCTTGGATGACGGCACTTCATCTATTTTTGCATTTCTGGATCGTGACTTTTGGAATCCGGGACTTCCTAATCCTGTTTTACTTTGCACTAGATATGTGTTCGGACCAGCCACACTGGCTGTACAGATTTTTTTTCTTTTTGCGTCAAGTTTCAGCAAAGATTTACAACAGAATAACTTCAGCTTGGTGCATTACACGCTTTTTACGCTGGGACGATGACTGCTGAACCTTAGAAGCCCAGGCCCACTCAGGAAGAACCCTAGAAAGCCTGGGGAACCAACACGCCTCTCAACTCTCACTCATTGTGAACGCGGCAGTCTATTCAAGTACTCCCTCCTACCTCTCTTACCTCCTTATTCCTTATGCTCCGTCTAGGGTTCTTCACTCACTTAATACTAATCGTTTGCAGATCCTGTAAACAGGCACATTATGAATCTACAAAAATTAGAGCCTTTGTTTGGCTCACTCCCTCTCTCTGAAACTCCCTCCTCCACCCCCTACAGTTCAACTTGAACCTTCCTATCCAAAATTTAGAATGCTGTTGAAGAATTATTCTAACTTTCACAATCTCATCTGATGTTTACCAAATATATATTGCGAAATATATATATATACAGTAAAACCTTGGATAGCAAGTAACTTGGTTTGCAAGACAAGCAAAACATTTTATTAAATTTTAACTTGATATACAAGCAAGTTCTTGCAATACAAGTACATACAGTATACACACATCACAACTGAGCGGATGGTTCTTCTCTCTCTGACGCTGCGGGAGTGTAGTGACTGTTCTAAACGAGCAAAGTCTTGCAATACGAGTACATACACTATACAAGCGTCATATCATCACAGCTGAGTGGATAGTTCTTCTCTCTCTGACGCTGCGGGAGTGTAGTGACTGTTCTAAATGAGCGAGGTCTTGCAATACGAGTACATACGGTATACGCGCATCACGTCTTCACAACTGAGCCGATGGTTCTTCTCTCTCTGATGCTGCGGGAGTGTAGTGACTGTTCTAAATGAGCGAGGTCTTGCAATACGACTACCTATAATATTTTGTATTAAAGTTTTTGGGTTGTGGAACGAATCGTCTGAGTTTTCACTGGGAAATTCACTTTGATATACAAGTGCTTTGGATTACAAGCATGCTTCTGGAACGAATTATGCTCGCAAACCAAGGTTTGACTGGGTGTCAGGTCAAAAGCGCGCCGGGACAAAGGCGCACGCAGACAATTGAGTGCAGCGCGGAGGCGCGTGCCGCACAAAATGACAGTTTTTACGGCTCCGACGGGGGTGTGTGTGTGGGGAACCCCCCCCCCACTTTACTTAATAGAGATCGTGCCGCGTTGTGGGGGCGTTGTGGGGGGCGTGGGGGGTTGTAACCCCCCACATTTTACTGAAAACTTCACTTTTTCCCCACAACGCCGGCACGATCTCTATTAAGTAAACTGGGGGGGCTCCCCAACAAAAACCCCCCGTCGGAGTCCCTAAAATCTGTAATTTTCTTTGGCGCGCACCTCCGTCTTGCGCTCAGTTGTCGGCGCGCGCCTTTGTCTTTCGCCGAGTTGTCTATGAACCGTTTGACTGTATATATTTTTAAATTTCTACTGATGTTGCTTTCCTCTACTTATTTCCATCTTTCTTTTCTTCTTTCTTTCCTATTAGAAATGAGATTCTTTTCCCCCTTAACTTTTTATATGGTTATTGTTCACTGGCATGTTATCTTCTGAGGAAAGGCAGTAAATAAAATAAAAATAAATCATCTGCACACATCATACATCTCCATGCGCGTCAAATGCATCACTCTCTGCCAGAGTGCATGAGATCTATTTGCATGCACTGCTTTCATTGTATGCTAATAGATCTCATGCATATTCATTGGGGAAATCCTGGAAACCGTACTGGATTCCGGCCCTCGAGGACCGTAATTGCCCACCCCTGCCCTAGCTGCAGGACAGACATTAGCACAGTGGGAAGTTTACCTGTAATGACCGAGTATGTTTTCTCTGCAATACAGTTGCCACCATTCATCAAGGAAACCCAAGCTTGTGGCACAGTGGTTAAAGCTACAGCCTCAACACCCTGAGGTTGTGGACTCAAACCCACGCTGCTCCTTGTGACCCTAGGCAAGTCACTTAATCCCCCCATTGGCCCAGGTACATTAGATAGATTGTGAGCCCCCTTGAACCATTCTGAGCTCCCCTGGGAGAACGGGATAGAAAATTGAATAAATAAATAGTGCGAAAAGTTTCAGCCAATAACCAGAACTGGTATTGTGACATCATAATGCCTCATTCCACCAATGCCTAAGAGCCAACCTCATCAGTGATGTCACAATGGTTTCATTGTCTTCTACTTGGCTCCCTTTTACTACATTTTGATTTCTAGAGTGGTGCAGTGGTTAAAGCTATAGCCTCAACACCCTGAAGCTGTGGGTTCAAACCCACGCTGCTCCTTGTGACCCTAGGCAAGTCACTTAATCCCCCCATTGGCCCAGGTACATTAGATAGATTGTGAGCCCCCTTGAACCATTCTGAGCTCCCCTGGGAGAACGGGATAGAAAATTGAATAAATAAATAGTGCGAAAAGTTTCAGCCAATAACCAGAACTGGTATTGTGACATCATAATGCCTCATTCCACCAATGCCTAAGAGCCAACCTCATCAGTGATGTCACAATGGTTTCATTGTCTTCTACTTGGCTCCCTTTTACTACATTTTGATTTCTAGAGTGGTGCAGTGGTTAAAGCTATAGCCTCAACACCCTGAAGCTGTGGGTTCAAACCCACACTGCTCCTTGTGGGCAAGTCACTTAATCCCCCCGTTGCCCCAAGTACATTGGTGAGCCCACCAGGACAGACAGGGAAAAATGCTTGAGTACCTGAATAAATTCATGTAAACCGTTCTGAGCTCCTCTGGGAGAACAGTAGAGAAAACTGAATACATAAATTGTGAAGCATTTCACCTTAGCTGTAATAGTGGCCACTCCATCGCAAATGTGTTACTGCTAAGCGCAACACATGGAAAGAAAATGAAATCTAGCATCATTCGCTTAGGGCTTTCTTCCGGCATTTTGGGCCTGATTCTCTATAGCGCGCCTACATTGTAAGCATGCAGGTGCATGGTTGTCAATCAACTTCTAGACGCGTGTAGTAGAATCGTGCCTACAGTTTGGCGTAGGCGCTTGAAATATAGGCCCCAGCATTTTGCAGGCCTACATTCCGCACGCTTACCTCTCGCGTTCAGAGGCGCATAGCGACGCCTAAGTGCACATATGGTAACTTCCCGCGCAAACCATGCTTCCGTCTGCCTTACGCATGCTTAGGCGTTGCTATGCACCTTTGTACGCCCAAGGTAGGCGCATTAATACAGTTTGTTTTTTAACGTGCTTTGCCATTGGCTAGTTAGGTGGCATAGTGCGTGCTCTAGAGAATCAGGTCCTTTATGGGCAGGAACGCAGAATAGGGGATTTGGATACCGTATGGCAAGTCCTGCAGGGTCCCTTAGGCGTTGGCTATTGGCAGATCTCAGTGAGCAAAGAAGTTTAAATAATAACATATATTAAAATCCAAAAATAAGAAAAAAAAAAAAGTTTGCATAAAAACTCAAAGCACAACACAATCCTCTACAGAGCAGTCACAAATCACCGTGGCTAATTTGCTTCTGGAGAGTTGCCTAGGGTCTGTACACATTCCTGGCTTCTCAATCTGTACCCTCTCCTGATGGAAGAGATTTCCCTGCAGCAGCTGCTCCAGCTAAAACAAGAAAAGCAAGTTACACATTTATTGTCAATCTGCAGCAGGATTAACTCAACCTTTATTTCTCTGAGTAGATTTTAATAACTTTTAGGTGCTGGAATTCATTTTGCTAAGCATGGCATAATATTTATCCACTGCCTGCCGAGGCCAACAGCAATGAGCCCCCTCTAGTGCTGGCAGACAGCAAGTGCAGCTGATCAAAAACCAAAGTTTAGGGCTACTCAGATAGGTTCACAGGCCAGTCAGGTTTTCAGGACATCCTTAATGACTATGCATGAGAGAGATTTAAATGTAGGAATGGAGATCTGATAAGTTCTGATCCAGGGCATCAGAACACAGGCAGGGTTAACACGCAGGCGGTTCTGAACGCAGGCCAGGTTGGCACACCAACCTAGGCCTATGTGTGGATCCAGGCCTGGGTTTGGTTATTATAACTGTTATTATGTATTCATATGTCACGTGAGATAGTAGCTTTGAGAGAAACATGATATAGATAAACAATGTATTGCCTTGGTTTAATCCTCACTGTAAATGCATTATGAAATTATAACCTTGTAGAGCATTAACTAAGTAATTAATGGAGATATGATTCTCAATAAAAAGAGGGAGAGACCATTCATTTGGAGCGCCTCCTCTCGACTCTAAGCCTGAGTGTGTTTCCTTTGTGGCATTCCTACATTTAAACTAAACTAAAACTTAATTTTATAGACCAGGCCATCAACCAAAAGGAGCTCGACTTGGTTAACAGTAATGTAATGCATAATACATAAACTTGAACAAGGAAAAGTAGACTGGAATAGTTCGTTTCCAAAATGTTTAGTAAACAAGAAGGTTTTCAGAGCTTTCCGGAATAAAGCAAAAGGACCTAAACTTCTTAGTGTAAGCGGTAAAGTATTCCAGAATTCGGTTAATTTAAAAGCAAAAGAATGACTAAATCTCCTGAAGGTTCTGGTTTTACCGCTAAGAGAGGGAAATGCAAGTTTTCAGTTTTGAGAACTTCTGGTGAGATGAGACCTAAAGGAATCAAAGTGGTAAAAATGCCAAATCAAATCTTAAATGCAACACAAATGCACTTGAATTGAATTCTGAGATACACTGGGAGCCAATGTAATTCCTTGAGCAGAGGGGTTACGTGATCAAATTTATTCAGATTTACATATAATGGAAATGACAGGCATGCAAATCTATCTCATGCATATTCAGTAGGGATATCCTGAAAACCCGACTGGCCTGTGGATCCATTTGAGCAGTCCTGCCCTAGATCTTCTGCTACTGGGTTGATAGGAAGCACTGGTCTGAGTAAACCAGCGGTTCCCAAATCCTGTCCTGGGGGACCCCCAGCCAGTCGGGTTTTCAAGATATCCCTAATGAATATGCATGAGAGAGATTTGCATACCTGTCACTTCCATTATATGCAAATCTCTCTCATGCATATTTATTAGGGATATCTTAAAAATCCGACTGGCTGGGGGTTCCCCAGGACAAGATTTGGGAACCACTGGAGTAAACGATCTGTTTCTGGAACAGAAAATTGTTAAGTCTAGTCCCAATTGGGACATATTTCTTTAAGCAATGTACAGAGACAATTTCAATTTTTGTCTGCAAGGCAAAATCTGATTTGCAAGCTGGATTCCTCTGTCTTCAAATATGAGATATTGAACTCCCTTTAAAGAGAGCATACTTAAACAGAAGATCTTGGCACGCAATAATAAAGGAGATTTCTTTCATCCCTAAATATATGTTTTATTTATTTACAAAGTGTTTAATACACTGTTCATCCAAACATTGTCTTCTCTTGGCACATTATAATAAAACATCCATAAAACATGCTTAACATAGACATAATAACATGTTCCAAACATGCCCCAGGCTTTACAGTATTTTACTCTGCTTTTAAATGTCTTGCGTGAAGTGCATTTTTCAATTTTGTTTGTTGATTGTAACCCACTTTAAGCAAACATGTTTTTGGATTAAAGGGCTAGAACAGTGGTTCCCAACCCTGTCCTGGAGGAACACCAGGCCAATTGGGTTTTCAGGCTAGCCCTAATGAATATGCATGAAGCAAATTTGCATGCCTATCACTTCCATCATATGCAAATCTCTCTCATGCATATTCATTAGGGCTAGCCTGAAAACCCGATTGGCCTGGTGTTCCTCCAGGACAGGGTTGGGAATCACTGGGCTAGAAAACTGTTTAAATAAATAAAAAAAAAAAAGTTAGTGATAGGAAGTTGAAAGGCAGAGTTTTGTGTTTGGTGGAGGAGCATGGGGCTCAGTGGTTGGAGCTGCAGCCTCAGAACCCTGGGGTTGTGGGTTCAAACCCTAAGCTGGTCACTCAGTCCTCCATAGCCCCAGGTACGTTAGATAGATTGTGAGCCCACCGGGACAGATAGGGAAAATGCTTGAAGTACCTGTATGTAAACCGCTTTGAGTGTGGTTTTAAAATGACAAAAAGTCCCAATCCCTTTCCCTGATGTCATAATGCCTCATTCCACCAATAGAAGCCAACCTCATCAGTGATGTCACAATGGCTTCATTGTTCTATACTTGGCTCACTTCTGATATTGTATCAGAGGAGAGTGTGGTGCAGTGGTTAGAACTACAGTCTCAGCACGCTGAGGATGTGGGTTCAAACCCCGCCCTGCTCCTTGTGACCCTGGGTAAGTCACTCAGTCCTCCATAGCCCCAGGTACGTTAGATAGATTGTGAGCCCACCGGGACAGAGAGGGAACATGCTTAAGTACCTGATTGTAAAACCACTTAGATAACCTTGATAAGTGGTATATAAAACACCTACGAAAGAAAAAGAACTTGCAGACGACAGATAGGCAAGAGAAGTCCAAGATGAATACTCAACCATCTAGGATACCTCAGAGGTGTCAAATGTCGGTCCTCGAGGGCTGCAATCCAGTTGGGTTTTCAGGATTTCCCCAATGAATATGCATGAGATCTATTAGCATACAATGAAAGCGGTTCATGCAAATAGATCTCATGCATATTCATTGGGGAAATCCTGAAAACCCGACTGGATTGCGGCCCTCGAGGACCAACATTTGACACTCCTGATCTAGGTTAGCCCGGCTATGGTCCAGTTGTCAATTGGAGGGTTTGCGGTTCCTGCTCCCATTTCGGGTGAAGCTATTTGGGCTTCAGGTGCTTCTTAGAGGAGAAACTTCCCTGGCTACTTTCAAGAGCACATTCAATGTGAGACTCCTAGGCCCAGGACTGAATTGCTGCTGGAAGAGTTGCAGGGAACCTCTAATGTGGAAGGCACTATATCTAGGATTGCCAGATTTCCTCTTTGATAAAAAGAGGCCGCCTGGCCCCGCCCCATTCTACCACCAGTCCCGCCCCATTCTGGCTCTGGCTCTGCCCTGTTCCTCCCCAGCCCCGCCCCCACACGAACCTCCCCGAGCTCGAAGGTCGCATTTGGAAGCCTTCACGCAGGCGTGGACGTCGATGCAATGACATCACACACATGGCGCGCATGCGTATGACATCATCACGGGTGACAGCCGCGCATGTGCAAAGGCTTCCAGATGTGGCATCCGAGCTCAGAACTTCCACAACCCAGACAAACTGCCGAGTTTCGTAAATCCCTCTGGGCGCCCGGACAGTCCTCTGTAAAGAGGACTTGTCTGGGTTTTCCCAGACGTATGGTAGCCCTAGCTATATCAGCGGTCTCCAACCTTTTTCATGCAAAGGGCCACAGTGTGAATATGAGAAAGCTCTGAGGGCCACCAAAAGATTTCAAGCTTACACTACTAATTCCCTAAACCACCTTGGCCTGCTTGTTCAGACAGGGCATTAAACATAGCAAGTTAATACTGATATTGATTCTACGAGAGGACTGCTTGATCCTGTCAAGATGCCTCAGAGCAAATCATTTAGCTACCAAACTGCAAAAGTATGGAACTCACGTCCCATCAAAATTTGTGCCATCACTGTATATGCACTGTTCTGCAAAAGTCTGTAATAAAAGTTTATGGTAAAAATATCTTATGACGAAAACATGGTATGATGAGACAGAGCATGATGGTTCTCTGGTTGATTGACCTGTAAGACTTAAAATGGAATGGCGACGAAAAATAACTATATTTTTAAAAAGAAGGCTGAGTCCACTAACAAATATATCACTACGCACACCAAAAAGTGGAAACAATGTGAGCACAATTGCCTTGTTAATACTGAATACAGAGGAAAAAAGACCCATTCACTGAGGTCTTTTTTCCTCCGTATTCAACATTAAGCGTTTAATAAGTCGATTGTGGTCACATTGTTTCCACTTTTTGGTGTGTATAGTGGCATCTTGAAATAAAAACAAAGATTTCGTCTTAATAAGTAGACAGTTGTCCCTTACAAATGCCCTTTGCAGGTATAATTGGAACCAAAACAGACGGGGTCCATGGATGTTAAAGTCAGAAGTTAAGGAATGGATGCTCTGGTATCTGTTGGCCTAGAGACTCTTGCTCGGAATTGTTTTCGGCCATTGCAAGCATCCAGATTTAGCTCAGAACTGAAAGATATAAGTATTCAGAAGTAAATGTTATAACAGGATGTCAATCTCAGTACGTGGTTCCCAACCTTTGATGCCTTCTGACAATTTGATTCACTGTACATTTCCTCCATTGTCGAAACAACATTTGGAAAACCTTAAAATGTTTGGCTTAATGATTTTATAACAAAGGAAGGTTATGTCATCTATCAAAGTGAATAGATGCTGTCCCGAGGCATGCCACTAACAAGAGGAAGTACCTGGAGTTCACTTGTGCTATATGAACGCCAGATTTCATCAAAGTATTCGCTATTATTTAAATATGAAAAGAAGAAAAGTGGGAGGGCCTGTTGAAAGGTGTTGTTGATGGTCATCGTTACCAAGTACAAACACACTGTAAGAGGCTTGCTCCACAGTTATCCAGAGGTGCCCTCTCTATGGGTGTTGTGGGCAGCCATACATTTTGACTGTACATTTTGACATTTAATAGGCAGTCCGTGCTCAGAAGAGCTTACAGTCTAACTTGGACAGACAGATTGAGGATTGAGGACAGGGTTGAGGATGCAGAACCCAAGGTGAGAGGAGTTAGGAGTTGAAACCGCTCTCGAAGAGGTGGGCTTTTAACTTGGACCTAAACACTGCCAGAGATGGAGTCCGCCATAGGGATTCGGGCAGTGGTGGAGAAGGGCACAGATAGGAGGGACCTACAGGCTGAGCGGAGTTTACGGGATGGGGGGAACACAGGGGGAGAGAAGTGGAGAGAGATAATGAGGGGCTGCCGAGTGAATGCATTTGTAGGTCAGCAAGAGGATTTTGAATTGTATTCAGAAATGGATGGGCAGCCAATGAAGTGATTTTAGGAGAGGGGTAATGTAAGTATAATGGCTCTTGCAGAATACGAGTCATACAGCTGAGTTTTGAATGGATTGAAGGGGAGAAAGATGGCTGAGCAGATGACCTGAGAGTAGCGAGTTGCAGTAATCTACTGTAAGTGCATATAAGTACGGTAGTGGATTTCTGAATTCACCAGTTAAACAAGTATGCGATTTACACTTATACTGTAAATGATTATATTTCCATCTAACGATGATTTTAAAATGACATCCATCTGCCAATTTTTATCATATATCTTAGCATGTTTAAACCTTTTATGCAAGTAGGAAAATGTGGCTTATGTCATACATTGACTCTTTCAACATAATATACCAAATTGTCTTGAAAAGCAACACCTCAGGGTGGATTGCGACCAGAGAATTCTGCTGGATCTCCAAAGGTCAAACAGAACCCATTTATAAACAAGAGCAGAAGCCAGATGTTTTCATCAAAGTTTCGGCTAACCCAACACATCATAAGATCAGCGACAGGAAGTGCCAGCCTCGCAACCATCCATTCTGAACATGTGCATGGCGGCAGCTTGAAGGACGAGGAGACAGAGCAACGGAGAGACGCAGGGCGGGCTCCGGCTGCCATACCTCATTGATTCAATCCTTTCTCGGGGTTCCAGCTCAGCCTTCTCCAGCTCAGGAGCTCCACTGGCTGTTTTGCCGCCTTGGACCTCTTCCGTGCACCTCCCTAGCAGATGCTTGCCTCACTGGCAGGGCTAGGAAATATGCTTCAAAGGTTGCACAGGTAAACAATTAGCACTTTTCGGAGGCTCTTTAGGTCTTAGAGGAGCTGGGAGCTGTTTCCAATTAGGCCTCAGTATGCGAGGAAAACGATCTGACTTGTGTCACCTTTGAAGCTTGGCTTGTGAATACGTGAACAGCAACACCAAAACAATTGAGATTAATGGCAAATCTATATCTCCCTTCTCCTCCCCTGCAATCTTCCCCCTACCCCTCCTTCAGGGCGAACGCACCAAAGGGCTTCCCTTTGCCTTTTCATGCTATATATCCATAAGCATATGTTATAACTTTTAGCAATTAACCACATTTAGGAAATGGTCTTCGACATGTTGGCTTAGACACATCCCTTGGGAGCTGCAGGGAAAAAGGTTTCATTAGTATTTCACCTCTTTTCCAGTTCCCGATGTCCATAATGGTTTAACACCAGCTGAACAGACAGAGCCTTTAGCACCAAGGGTTCCCGAATGCCAAAATTAGACGCTTTCCCTTTTTTCTGTAGACGCAGACTGTGTCAGCGATGTTGGCTCTTAACCCAATACATGCCTGAGGGTGTAAAATCTAGGTAGCTAGCAACACTGTAGAGATAGGTCTTCTAAATAGATCCAGACCAGTAGGGCCCACTCTTAACCTTCATCCTTTTGCTTGTCAACACATGGAAATAGCCAGAGGGCTTTAGATTTCTTTGGGAAAAGAGCATGTGCCGGTATTAGAAGGATGGGAGAGAACGATTCAAATTTGCTTAAACCGCTGAAACCTCATTTGCTTGCGCTAGCCAGGTAATGTTTTCACTTAGGGGGCCCTCATTTGGAAGAGAACTCGCCGGGAGGCAGAGATGCCTGGCTGTTCTCTTTTATAATGGTCAATGTGTTCCTTCCTAGTACTCAGATCAGCTCTGGGTAGTTTGGAAGTCCACAAAAAAATAAATCCATAAAAAATAATGAAATTGTGTTAGAAATTACAGAGGAACTGTTACCGCCATTCAACCAAGTGTATTATTTACCTATTAAAAGGGAAGAAAAATTAAAGGAAGATGATCAACAATTGCTTAATATTTCTATGATGTTGGAACTCTCGCCTTAGCACCGGATAAGAATTGGCTATTAAGACTTTTCTTTAAAAATAAACAAGAAAGAATTTCTTGGGTATAAAATACAAATGTTTCCAGATCTGTCACGAGATACACAAAAACGTCGACGCAAATTCTTGTTAGAGCCAGGTGTTATTGCTCTTGGGGCGACCTTTTTTTTCCTTCGTTACCCATGTAAATGTGTGATATCGTATCAAATACAAAAATATGTTTTCTTTGATCCTAGCCAGCTGACAACCTTCTTGTCAGCGGCTTGCCTGAAAAAAGGAGGGAAAATATGAAGGACTCTGATTGTTTGATTTCCTTTCTCAGCGAACATAATTACTAGTTTTTTGTTTTTTTTTAATTTCTTTATTATATTCTACATCTTGGACACTTATTGAGGACTTGAGCTAAAGTTAAGCTATATATTTTTTTCTTACGATAGTAGATTATAATTTGTATTGTATTTTATTTTCTGCTTAACTTTACCTTTCTGTACAAGTGGATACTTGATATGTTATTGAAAAATGATAAATAAATAATGGAAAAAAAAGAAAATAAAAGAATGAAATTGTTTTCACGTACCTGTTGAGAAAGACATGGGGGAAGCCACTGCTTGCCCTGTATCGGTAGCATGGAATATTGCTACTCCTTGGGTTTTGGCCAGGTACTAGTGACCTGGATTGGCCACTGAGCTTAATGAACCATTGGTCTGTCCCAGTAAGGCTATTCTTATGTTCTTATACTCAGGATGATTCTATAACTCGATGCCAAGACGGACTTAGAATCCTTAATATGTATACTCTGGAAGAAAGACAGGAGCGAGAGGGAATATGATAGAGAGGCTTAAATTCGTAAATAGGAAACGTTTATGTAATGCACGATTTTTTGACTTTGCATTAGTGAAGGAATGTGTTTAAAACGATTCTTTGGTAAAATATTAGCATATCAGGCGGGCTATGTGAGAGAAACAAGTCACTACTCGCCTATCATTTTCCACCTCCTATTTGGCTTTTAGAAAAATGCTGAAAACATACCTGTTTGGCAAATATCTTGATGAATTTGTTATGATTTTGCTACGCCGGTTAGTGTTTCTTGATTTGTGAACCGTAAAGAGCCGCGAGGTAGGTGCGGTAAATAAGAATCTATGTTATGTTATATTATGTCAAATATTTCAGTGGCACTAATATACAGGAGGCGAGTCTTTATCAAAGAAAGGAAAGCTCCAGAAGGAGAGGGCATAGGATGAAGTCAAGAGGTGATAGGCTCAGGAGTAATCTAACGATATATCGTATTACTTGCGTCGTATAATGTATAAACTAAGAGCTCCTTTTATCCAGGTGCGCTTTGGGGGTCAGCGCGTCGGACATTTCATCACGCGCTAATCCCCGCGGCAAGCCCCAAAAACTCGTCAATGGAGGCGTTAGCGACTAGCGCGGCAGGCGGTCGGACGCGCGGTATTCCGCGCATTAACCGCCCACCGCGCCTTGATCAAAGGAGCCCTAAGTCTGCTTACTTTCAAATCTTGGCTATACAAAACTCCTGCTCTTATTTATAAATTACCGATTCCCTACGCCTCAAATAGATTATTGAGATCAAACGATCAACATTTATTAATAATTCATTTTTTTCTGTCACAGCCCCCCCCCCCAAACACGGAACTCACTCTCTATCTATTTAAGGGAAGAACGCGACTTGGACAGATTCAAGAGAAAATGAAAAAGCTTTCTTTTTAAGGATGCATTTGATAATTAGAAAGCCTGACTAGGAGCCTTATTTCAATTGCATTTCTTTACTTCTCTGAAGTACATGATCTCTCTCTTACCTTCCCATATATGTCTTATTTACTATCAAACAACTTGTATTTCTCTTCCCTTTCTTTCCTTTTGTTTTAATATGTTTGCAATATTAGCTTTTTTTAATATGTCTTACAAGATTTAGTTTGTGTCGTCCGCTTTGTTGTCCTCTAAATTTTGTAATTTTACTGATTTGTACATCGCTTAGAATTTTGAATAAGCGATCAATCAAATTTATATTAAACTTGAAACTAGATCTCCACTTAAAACAATGGAAAATTATTCTGCATTCTAACATTGTCCAACTGTAATTAAAGATATAATTCAAATGGCAGACTAGCATAAGTGTCTGCTTGTACCCAAAGAGATCTGGATTCTTTGATTTCCCGCAGATATAAGAAACGGGATGCTTGGTAGTGGAAACTGACTTGCCCAAGGCCACCCAGCAAGCCTGTGGTAAAACTGGAAATAATTTAATTAATTAAATATAAATTTTCATAGCCTGCTTCACAATCAGTTCTGAGAACTGAGCAGCGTAGAGAATACAATCCCATTACAAATACTTTACTCTAAATAAAAATATCATTAAAAACAGATCACAAACGGCCATATATAATGTTTAGCTTTTTTGATAGCAGTTTTCCAAAAAGCCATCAGACACCCAGATTTTCCACACAATACTGCAGAAAATCATTGCCGACCACCCCAGCGTTTCCGGAGAGCGTCGGTGGAGTTTCAAGGCAGAGCCAGCGCCGAATGTCCTGGTACAAAGAGTGCTCCAATCCTGAGATCCATATGGAAATAATTAGATAATGAGCCATTGACAACCAATAATTTGTCTGTTAACAAGCAAATATTGATGTTAACTGAGCACTAATTTGGATTTCAGCACAGATTTGGCTGTGAGCGATTCTCTAAAGATCCATGCCAAAATCCTCTTGCTTGCAACCCCAGATGGGGTCTAGCCATGGGAAAGGCATGAGCGGGATAGGGCCTTTACAAAAGATGTGTGCAGTGTTTCTGGGAATCCACGCCTAACTTGCACCTGTTCTAGGTTAGTAACCAATTAGACCAGGGCTTCTTAACCTGGGGTCCGTGGACCCCTAGGGGGGTTTCAGGGGTTCAATGAGGGTCAGATGGATGGGTTTCAGAGGGTCCGTGAGGGTCAGATAAAAATTAACATTTATGTTCACTATACAGCCCGGCACTGTTGATTTATCTCGCAGATAACGAGAGGGTAGATATAGTAGTAGAAATGGTAGTAGAAAACGTACCCTGTTTACCCGAAAATAAGCCCTACCCCAAAAATAAAGCCCTAGTTAAGATCAACCCCCGAAATGTCCCCGACACTCCCCGACTCCATCCCTGACACTAGTGCTGCCCGATTCGCTGAAAAAAATCAGATTCGTCATTTCAGCGACCCACACCCTGCTGCGGAGGGGGGGATGGGAAGGAGGGAGAGAAAGATGCTGTACATGGGGGGTGTGGGGGGGGTGGAGGAGATAGTGGATGCTGTGGATGGGCAGACTGGATGGGCCATTTGGGTCCTTACCTGCCATCGTGTTTCTTGATTTCTACAACTTATACTGTTGAGTGCAATATTCAGCCCTTAACTGCATAAGCTGAACCATAGGACTGCTGTTTAAAGCTGCCCAATTTAAGCGGTTATCTTGTGCAGTCAAGGGCTATTGGCCCTTGACTGCATAAGTGCCAGCTCCACCCCCCCCTCGAATGCCCACAAGTTAGCCAGTTTCAACTCATGTGTTAACCATGAATATTCAGCAACACTAACCAGGTAAGTCCCACTGAATATTGGAAGTTAGGCAGTAGAGAATGACACGGTGACAAAATTCATCACCGTCCCCGTCCCCGCGGATAACCGCGGGAAATAATCCCATGTCATTTTCTAGTGTCTATTTCAACCTCGGTCCTTCTACACCAGCATTCTTCAAAGCAAAGCTTGCGGGTCAGTGGTTGTGTCCATTCATTCTCTTATTCATATGCGAGCCAAGGATAATGAAGCCATTGTGACATCACTGATGTGGTTGGCTCTTAGGCACTGGTGGAATGAGGCATTATGACATCACAATATCTGCTCTGGAATGTTGCTACTCAACCTCAGTCCTTCTACACCAGCATTCTTCAAAGCAAAGCTTGTGGATCAGTGGTTGTGCCCAATTATACTCTGATTCTTTCCTCTCTCCTTAAAGAATGACATGATGATGGTTTCCCACGGTTATCCGCGGGGACGGGAACGGTGATGAATTTTGTCACTGTGTCATTCTCTATTAGGCCTTTTAAATTGGCCGGCTTTATTCTAATCATTTACACACATAATCAGTTTGTAAATGTAAGTATGTACTTTATAGAATGACCCGCACGATCCAAGCTATTCCATACATTTTTTTGTGTGTAAATATAGAATATTTTGTATGAGAATAAAAGGGGTAACTATCTAACTAAATGATATTCTGGGGAGTGGTTATCCTTGTAAGAAAATTATAATCTAAGGAAAGGATGTTTTTAATAAAAATATGTTTGTATTGCAGGGGACTTTTCTTGATACAGCCTTGGGATGAAACATGTCGGAATGACAGGTCCCTTCCCGATAGGAGCAACAAAATAAAAACAACAAAAAAGAGAGGTTAAAAGCTTTTATATTTAAAAATATTTTTCTTGTGTTAAGCACGGAGCACTTAAAGCACTAATACAATACTTTATAGAAAACATAAACGTTTTTGGTGGGAAATATTGTGCCAAACTTATAAGGTTGAACGTATGAGCTCAATGCATTTGAGACATTATAAGAAGTGCAAGGAAATTTGGGGCCCATTAACAAAATTTTGTAAGAATTGATTATTAGTTTTGACCTTTGATTCTGCACATCCAGGATGATTGCAAAGTTGCTTATCTTGATCATTTGCATTATATTATGCGTTTTTTTACACTTTTAGGAAGGGTGGGTGGGGATGGGGAGGAGGGTTATGTATTTATTGCCTCATTTGAAGGAATTGAGCGCGGTTTTGTGTTAATTGATTGATAATATGTTGCACTTTGTGCTGCTTTTAAAATGAATAAAGATTTAACAAAAAAAGAAAACATAAACGGGTCTAATGGGTGTCAAGTCAAAAGCGCGCCGGGACAAAGGCGCACGCAGACAACTGAGCGCAATGCGGAGGCGCGCACCGAAGAAAATGACTGTTTTAAAGGGCTCCGACGGGGGGTGGGGGTGGGGAACCCCCCCCCCACTTTACTGTATACAGATCACGCCACGTTGTGGGGGCGTTGGGGGGGTTTGGGGGGTTGTAACCCCCCACATTTTACTGAAAACTTCACTTTTTCCCTAAAAAACAGGGAAACAGTTAAGTTTCCAGTATAATGAGGGCGATTACAACCCCCAAACCCCCCACAACGCCGCCGCGATCTGTATTAAGTAAAGTGGGGGGGGATCCCCAACAAAAACCCCCGTCGGAGCCCCTAAAAACACTCTTTTTCTTCAGCGCGCGCTTCTGTCTTGCGCTCAGTTGTCGGTGCGCGGTTTTGTCTATGAACCGGTCTAATGAGGAGGCCAGTGCCAAAACAATATTTTAGCCGTTGAAAACACTTGGTTAATACTGCCACTTCTGAAGACCTATAATATGGAAAAAAAAATATTGAAGATTTGCAAGATACCATTTTGTTGGATGGTACATACAGAGGACACCATATTCTTTGCTGTATTCCAACCTAGGCACACAAGATTAAAGACCTACTATTGACAAATTGCTTGAAAATTCTATCAAGCCAAGAAAACTGATTATTGCTCCCCCGGTGAATACATTAAGGCTGAGGAACTGTCTGATACGCTTCAAGTCAGCACGCTCTGGCACCAGCCGACTTATGAGTGGGAGTGTTTCCATGATTTATGCGGCCTCGGAAAAGACCACAGCTGGGGAAAGGCACTTTATATGAAACGTCTGCGAGGCTCTACAGATGTCCCCAACTGAAAATGAAACGAAGCAAACCCGCTTTAATGCTACAGAATTTGGAATCTTTGCTCTTATTAGGGAAACTGGGGTACTTGTCCCAGAGTATCTGAGTCCCGCTTGTAGGCTTGCGGTGTCTGCATATTATACGCTGGCAAAATGAAAGATGTTGGACCGTTGCTAGATTGCAAACGACTAATTTTCTCAATCCAGTCTACATATATATATATATATTTTTTTTAAAGGCAATTGGGGGCCTATCAAAGCAGATAGTTTTGCTTTGCGGGCCAAGGTTTTATGAAAAATTGTTTCCAGGTGACTACGTGCTGTAAATTTTCTTACAGGAGGAGAATCAATTGGCAGAGGGCAAAGGCAGAACAACTGGAAACCTCTATCAGTCTCTCTTTCCTTCTATTTATAGAGACGTGAACTCAGACAAAGAAGGTCATTAGAAATCTCACGTGGTTACCTCTTCCGCTTATAAACACAACACTGCTAATCAGTGCACTCTGAGGGGAGACGCATCAGGCTCTGAGAAACCTCATGAATAGAGAGACTGGAGGTTGTACAACCTGCCAGCGAGCAGCCCCCACGGTATGGAATTTACTCCCAGAGGGGCTGCATCTAACTCCAGACTAGCTCTTCTTCAGGGGACACTCGATGAAGTTACAGGGAAATACTTTTAAAACCAATAGGAGGAAATTTTTTTTCCACTCAGAGAATAGTTAAGCTGTGGAACGCGTTGCAAGAGGATGTGGTAAGAGCGGACAGCGTAGCTAGTTTTAAGGAAGGTGAAAGGGCGGTACCGGGGCGTGCCTGGAAGTGGGTCTAGGGGTCCAAATTTTCCAGATGGAAAATCTGGTCACCCTAGTTATATCACGCAAAATAACTGGCTACTCACTAAGGTCCAGATTCTCTAACCGGCGCGGTTGTCAGCAGCCACCTTAAAAATGGCTGCCAATCACGCGTCAATCATGTGATGGTGACAGTTAGAGAACTGTGCCTCTGGCAAAGGTAGGTGTGAATGGGCAGAAGCCCTTCACCTCTCCATCCCCAGGTGCTTCTGGTCTTCCAGGCGCTGTTCTTACACCTTCGTCACACAACTTTCCTGGTCTCTCAGGCCGCCAAAGATCGCTTCAGCCATTGCCGACCCCTCAGGTTGCCACTGGTCGCTCACTTCAGTCACTCTGGTCCTCTCCGGACATTCTGGTAGCCAGTCCCTCCGGTCACTCATTCTGGATCCTTCTGGTCACTCTGGTTTCCGGCCCCACCGCTCCTGGACACCACCGGTCCCTCTGGTTGCCGGCCTCTTGGCTCCAGCCAGTCCCTCTGATTCCTCCGCTGGTCACCACCGGTCTCTCCACCAGCCACTGTCAGTCAAACTTCCACAGACTCTCTGGTCACCAGTCACTCCCTGATGACTCTCCCAGTCCTTCAGGCACTCCACTGAGGACTCTCCCTGGCCCTCCAGGCAGGCTCTCTCTCTCTCTCTCCACAAGGGTGCCATTTAGAGAATCTGGGCCTACGTGCTAAATGGAAATATTCAGCGAGAGATAACCAGCTGTCTCCTGCTGAATATTGCCAGATAGATGATTAAGTGCTGTTTAACTAGCCAGGAGCCATTCTTGGCTGATTAAATGGTTTTAAATATTGGGCAGAGGGCGACTGACTGGACACCACTGTGCACCTGGCCTAGCTTGCTTCACCCACCGCGACTTAGACCAGATTCTTATATCTTGATTAACTGTACAAAGACTAAAGGGACACTCGATGAAGTTAGAGTAATAAACCAATAAGAGGAAATATTTTTTTCACTCAGAGAATAGCTAAGCTCTGGAACGTGTTGCCAGAGGATGCAGTAAGAGCAGTTCATGTCGTTGGTTTTATAAAGGTTTGGCCAAGTTCCTGGAGGAAAAGTCATAAACTGCTGTTGGGATTGCCATGGAGAAGCCACTGCTTGTCCTGAATTGGTGGCATGGAATGCTGCTACTATTTGCATTTTTGCCAGGTACTTGTGACTTGGATTGACCATTGGTCGAGCCAGTAAGGCTATTCTTATATTCTTACCTGGCTACCATCCTTATCTTTCCACATTGTCTCTTCCCAAATCTCAGCGCTTTGCTGCATTCTTGACCCTCTCTCTGCCCCAAATTTCTCTCTTTTTTTTTCCCCTGCAGAACATGTGCTCAAAATGCCGATGCGCTGGAGAATGTCCTTCTTGTTTACACTGTTAAGGAGGTGGCAGCTACTGGAATGATGAAAGGTAGGAGAACCTCAGGCCACATCCCACGATGTAAATGAAGGATATGTTTTTCAGAAGACCTTTACCATAGCATCAGCAGACAGGGAAACTCTGGAAAACAGAATCTGAAGGAAAACCAATACAAGTTGTCAATTCCATGAGCTCATTCGGTATACTGAGCCCTCAGCACGAAGGCACATGATGCTTGACAAGATTATGTAGGGTGAAATGGAAACAGTGAGTATTATCTTACCCAAGGTCATATTATCCTGTTATCCGTGCTGTCCCCCAGGCATAACAAAAGGAAGAAGAAACGGAAGATTCCAACAAAGAGGGTCTGTATTTCTAAGCTTAGTGGTTGGAAATGATCCGAATCCCTACAGCGGGCTCAGTCTCTGGCAGTGTTCAAGGCCCAGTTAAAAGCCCACCTCTTCGAGAGCACTTTCACTTTCCTAACTCCTCTCACTTTGGGTTCTGCATCCCCAACCCTATATGTGTCATACTTGTCTGTCCAAGTTAGATTGTAATCTCTTCTGAGCAGGGATCATCTATAAATGTCAGCCCACCTCTTCAAGAGTGCTTTTGACTCCTAACTCCTCTCACCTTGGGTTCTGCATCCCCAATCCTCTAAGTCATGTCTGTCTGTCCAAGTTAGATTGTAAGCTCTTCTGAGAAGGGACCATCTATAAATGTCAGCCCACCTCTTCGAGAGTGCTTTCAACTCCTAACTCCTCTCACCTTAGGTTCTGCATCCTCAACCCTCTATGTCATGTCTGTCTGTCCAAGTTAGATTGTAAGCTCTTCTGAGCAGGGACCATTTATAAATGTCAGCCCACCTCTTCGAGAGTGCTTTCCACTCCTAACTCCTCTCACCTTGGGTTCTGCATCCTTAACCCTCTATGGCATGTTTGTATGTCCAAGTTAGATTGTAAGCTCTTCCTACCAGGGGCTGTCTATAAATATCAAAACGTACAGCACTGCGTATGCCTTTCAGCACTATAGAAGTGATAAGTAGTAGTAGTAGTGACAAACATTTTGTTTACATGCTAAAGGCATAACAATTGCACCACCCCAGACAACAAGTGACTGAGAGCAAGAAGCTCTTCCTCCCCCTGTGACAGAAAGGCTGCAGGCGAGTGAGCTGCTCCAGTCAGTTTTGTCAGAACATGATCTTTCACAGATGCCGAAGAGTTAGGAAGTGTAATTATGGGAAAATTGCAGAAAAGCAAACAAGAGCATGCCAAGCCCTGCCATTCCCCATTCCCCACCTGAGCCCCCTGATTGGGGCAGACAACCCCACATCTGCATGTGCTTTGCAGCAGAGAAACAGAACCACCTATTGCATGGAGTGGGGGGGTGGGAGGGACAAGGGAACAAAAGCTAGGCTGGGGCAGGGAGAGCGCCAGGAGATTTTCCAGAGCTGCTGAGGTGGCTCCAGTCTGCAGCCCGCGAGGCCGGACCAAAGGCTTGTGCTCAGATGGGCTGCCTGGTTGGATGGAGCACCCAGAACAAATGCTGAAGGCGGTGATTTCCAACCTCAGAGGAAGCACCACTAATGAGATTCTACCTGATACTTCCAGCTTGAGGATAACCATCACTTTTATGATTACTGGCTTGTTCGTTTCATCAGTCTAGGGCTCAACATTGTTTTGGAATAATATATCAGAGCTCAAGTGCTTCTGAGTCCTCTTTATAGATCAGAAGAGACTGTCCAGTGGCACCCCAGATTTCATTGATTTTCATAACGTCTATATTTAAACCGACAGTGTTGGTGTTTGTGTAAACCGAAACTCTTTCGCCATTCTTGAAGTGACACAATCTGTCTGACATCTTCACAAAAAGGTGAAGCAGGGCTCGGCCTGCAAATGGATCCTGTCTGTGGCTCTATTCTCTGTCCACTCAAAAGGGGAAAGACCAAAAAAAAACAAACCAAACAACCAAGTTTCAGTAAAAGGCTTTAGCCATCTCATGAATTCAATCTGACTTGAAACCTCAGGAAAGCTATACCGAGGAATGCACTTTGTAACAAGTAATCACAAAAGTGATCCATTCGTGCTGTTGATGGAATCGCAGGTCATCCACAGACTGCAAGATGGTTGATCTAAAAGTGGTTATTTTCAGTGGACACACTGGATTCACAGCATATTGTGCTAATTATAATACTATTTTGCTGTTCTACAAACCAAGAGAAGGTCTTCCAGGCCCATTCTATCATCTGCTAGAAGGTTTTAGGAATCTCTTCAATTTCCCAAGGATCAATCATACCTGAAAGCTCAGAATAATTTAGAAATGGCTTTTGGTTATTGGTTTATTATGTCTTGATACGCCACTCTTAATATATATGTCAGAGCTGTTTACAAATTCAGTAAAACAAAGAAAGGAACTCCAAATATCAATAAATGCATAGGATCTCGTAATCACTCCAGTAAAACATACTCCACCCACCGAATGACAATGGAATTGGAACAGAGTTAATAAGCAATGCAATCAGCACAAGCAAATAAAAGATGCACATTCAGTTTCTATGAATATAAAGATCAGACTAATCATTCCTGGCAAACTGGATTGCAATGCAACCCAACCCAACCCAACCCAACCTTCTCATCTGTGATGCTCAGAATGCGACCCGACAACAGCTTGGAAATGTTCTCAGCCAAGGATTAACCAATATTAACAGGAAAACTGGATGACTTTCATATGTAAACAAAATGATTTCTTTTTTCATTTGACTTTGAAAGCCAAAAAAAAGGAAAGGCAATGGTAGATCTTCACTTGATTAACTCCATTGGCTGATGAAAAGGCCTTTGATGTCGGTGTCACCTGTCCAGACTCCACTAACTACTGTCAGAATGGGTTGCCTCTTGCACTTCCAGACTCCGGCATCAGCCTATCACATTTCATCCTGGTCCCCTGTCAGGCATGTAAGTCTTACAGAAAATTCATAATTAAGTGGTACAGCTGGAGTTAAAAAAAAAACCTATTTCTCTTGATGTCTATCTCCACTCGCCGCAGTATACAAACAAGTCCAGTTCACTTTTAATAAGCAAAATCATTAGGTCTCTGGAGCCAACCCTATAAAAAAAAGAGAAAAATATACCCCCTCTTCCTAATTCAGCTCCCTATTTGTCATCCCTGGTCATAAAAGATTTTTCAGGTTTGTAACAAAATCAGTGCAACATTAAGAAGATGTCATAGGCTCTGGATTAGCAGAGCTGGTTTTAAACATGTTGAGGGTGCAAGCAGAGCCAGCCCAGGGGTATCTGAAACTTCCGATATACACCCCTCATGACTAGCATCTTCCCTTCTCCATTTCCCCCCCAGTGGTACCCATCATCTCTCTTTCTCTATTCCTCCCTCCTCATGGTGTCAGGCATCTCTCCTATAGCAGCTTCCCTCCCGTGCCTTACTCCTCCATGGCTTGCCAACAACACTCATCACACCCGGTGCAGGGTCGACAACTTCTGAGCATGCTCATGACCCACTTGGTCCCACCCTTTTTTTTGAAACAGGAAGTTCTTAGGGGACAGACCTGGGCACAGTGAGCGTTGTGTTGGTCAGCTAACTGACATGCTGGTGCTGCTGTGGAGTTATATGGAAGTGATGGAAAGGACGCGGAATGCTAAACATACAGTAGACACATTGATTGCCATGATTGTGCCAACCCAACCTAACCCCAAATTGTACCACTCTAGTTAAATGCCTAGCCTATTTGTGATGAGGCCAGCCCTGGGCCCAGGCATAAATCCAGTAGGGGGCCACAAAGCCTAATGGTCCAAGACAATTGCCCTCACCCACTAATGCCAGCCCTGGTACATAAGCTCTACATAGAGGTTCTAGGGGCTGCCTGAATCAGGTGTCTGGGTATTTAAGAACATAAGAATAGCCGTACTGGGTCAGACCAAAGGTCCATCAAACCCAGTAGCCCGTTCTCACAGTGGCCAATCCAGGTCCCTAGTACATGGCCAAAACCCAAAGAGTAGCAACATTCCAGCATCTCAAAGATTCTGGAACCCCAATGAGAGCAACATTCCAGAGCTTAGATTGTGATGTCATAATGCCTCATTCCACAGTGCCTCAGAGCCAATCTCATTAGTGATGTTACAATGGCTTGATTGTCCTATACATGGCTCACATAAGAACATAAGAATAGCCTTACTGGGTCAGACCAAAGGTCCATCAAACCCAGTAGCCCGTTCTCACGGTGGCCAATCCAGGTCCCTAGTACATGGCCAAAACCCAAGGAATAGCAAGGTTCTGGAATCCTCAGAGTAGCAACATTCCAAGCTACCGATCCAGAGCAAGCAGTGGCTTCACCCATGTCTTTCTTAATCAGAAAGACATTTACCATATTACAAGCAGACTAGTATGAGTAGCTGAACTTTACTTATCTCAAACCAAAATCCATTTGAGGTCTGACCTCTGGATATATCATTAAAGATTCCTACCAGCAGTACTCAACAGTGTGATGCAAGAGACAATATGGCCAATTTCTTCCATCCGTGAGCAACCACGGATCTGTGAGCAACCAAGCATCCGTGAGCTTCTTCCTTCCCTGTTGTGCCTTATTAGCGTGTCTTTCAGGGGACTGGGTACAGCGCGGACCCCCATGGACCGCGCGGATCTTAACTGCATGCCTTTAAAAATCTATTCACCTCGGGGGTGAGCGGGATCCTTGAGGTCCGCGGGAGTTAAAACGAGGATCTCTGCGGACCCCATGTCACGGCTGCACGTTTTAGCGCTGTGAGATCCATGGGGCCTCCAGGTAGAAGGTATTTGGGACACGGGGGTGCAGAAAAGCTGGGCACAGCAAAAGGGAGAACTAAGGTGAGACTCCAGTATTCGGTACCAGCAATCCCAACCACCAGCAGAAAAGAAGCCAGCAAAAGTAGAAGTTAAAAAGAGAACCTCACGGACCCTACATGGCCTTAAAAAGAAAGCAGCTATGGTGTGGGGTCCACAGGGATCCCATTCACTCTATGGATCCTTGTTGTAACTCCTGCAGACCTCACGGATCCTGCTGGTGGGGGGGGGGGAAAGATGAGGATATGCTGGGTGAGCGAAAACCATGAGGTCCGCTGGACCCCATGCCAAGGTTGTGCAGTAGCAAATCCACGTGGGGTCTGCAGGATCCTCGTTTTAACTCCCGTGGATCTCACGGATCCCGCTCACCCCCAAGGCGAGCAGATTTTTAAGGGTGTGCGGTTAAGAGCCGCGAAGTCCGCGGGAGTCCGCGTTTTACCAGTCCCTGTCTTTCGTGTACAAGATACATCTCGCCTGTCCCTCCAAAGCTAGGGCCCGTGCAACGGTAGGCTCGAGCTGGACGAGACAACATGAAGCTCTGGACAGGTGGCAGAATGTCTCGGACACCCTTCAAGCTCAACAGCCAATTCCTTAAACAGAAATGCATTGCCCTGTGATTAGTGACAGCGCAGCGAGAGAGAAGAACAAAGAAGGAAGGAGAAAAGAAGAATGAAAGGAAAGATGAATTGTATATACAGAGAGGCAAGCCAAGAGTTGTCAGAGCCAGAAAGATGAAGAGAGATACAGAGAAGGACACAAGAAAATGTGTCAGGGGAAAGAGTCTTGACGTCCTCTGGGCTGCTCTGATTCGGTTCCGCAGCCCGGAGAATGTTCATAAGTCCATGGGAAAAGCAGGAGATCACGTAAGCTCTATTGAGCAGGGATTTTCTCTTACATGTTTAATGTGTACAGTGCTGTGTACGCCTAGCAGTGCTATAGAAATGATTCTTATTTTCTGTCTACGGTGGGAAAGCCGGATACAGAGCAGCTATTGCACAACATGATTGGATTTCTGACACTGCAGAGATCAGCCCGACATATGGCATTTTTTCGACATGAACAACCGCTGTCTTAAAAAACCGAGAGCTTTTTTTGTGTGTGTGTGTGTGTGGTTAGCTCTTCATCCCCCGACTCCCTTCCCCAAAAATGTTAATTTGTCACAAACTTTCTGTCTCCCACGGAAAAGTTACAGCTGCGGAATCCTGCTCCGGCGTCACAGGCAGTTTACGAGAGGCAGAAAGCAAACAAGGGCTCACACGTTCTGAGCCCTGCGTCGACAGCAGCGCTGCCGTTCACTGCCCGCAGCACTTTGCAAAGAAAAAACAAAACAAAGTTATTAACCACCCG
This sequence comes from Geotrypetes seraphini, assembly GCF_902459505.1. Classification (NCBI taxonomy): domain Eukaryota; kingdom Metazoa; phylum Chordata; class Amphibia; order Gymnophiona; family Dermophiidae; genus Geotrypetes; species Geotrypetes seraphini. The sequence goes on from NC_047102.1 coordinate 10,920,151, forward strand.
GTTGCCGCACGGGGTGCCTGACGACTGACAGCGTGGGCCGCAGATTTACCCATGCCGTCAGCGGCCTAGAAGAAGCTCTCACTGGCCAAACAATCAACACCCTCCCATTTCTTAGGCAATATTGTTTGCATTGGCACTGAACGCTTTTGTGAACGGTGCGTTCTCAGCAAGGCTGTCTTTTTCCATAAGAAAGTGACCTAGTGATTAGACTGGCTGAGATCCAGGATTCAAATTCCACCTCTGCCACTGAAACTCCACGTGGCTTTGGCGAGTGCCTTTATCTGCCATTGTCTCAACAAATACTCACTTAAATTGTAAGCTCTTTAGGGGAGGGACATAATGTAGGGACATAGGGGAGAGTGTGGCGCAGTGGTTAAAGCTACAGCCTCAGCACCCTGAGGTTGTGGGTTCAAACCCACGCTGCTCCTTGTGACCCTGGGCAAGTCACTTAATCTCCCCATTGCCCCAGGTACGTTAGATAGATTGTGAGCCCACCGGGACAGACAGGGAAAAATCCTTGAGTACCTGAATAAATTCATGTAAACCGTTCTGAGCTTCCCTGGGAGAATGATATAGAAAACTGAATAAATAAACAGTGTGACAAGTTTCAGCCTCTGATAACCAGAGCTGGTATTGTGACATCATAATGCCTCATTCCACCAATAAGAGCCAACCTCATCAGTGATGTCACAATGGCTCCATTGTCCTAGACTTGGCTCACTTCTACTACATTTTGATTTCTGCCTTGTGACTCTGGGCAAGACTGTGATAACCAGAGCTGGTATTGTGACATCATAATGCCTCATTCCACCAATAAGAGCCAACCTCATCAGTGATGTCACAATGGCTTCATTGTCCTAGACTTGGCTCACTTCTACTACATTTTGATTTCTGCCTTGTGACTCTGGGCAAGACTGTGATAACCAGAGCTGGTATTGTGACATCATAATGCCTCATTCCACCAATAAGAGCCAACCTCATCAGTGATGTCACAGTGGCTCCATTGTCCTAGACTTGGCTCACTTCTACTACATTTTGATTTCTGCCTTGTGACTCTGGGCAAGACTGTGATAACCAGAGCTGGTATTGTGACATCATAATGCCTCATTCCACCAATAAGAGCCAACCTCATCAGTGATGTCACAATGGCTTCATTGTCCTAGACTTGGCTCACTTCTACTACATTTTGATTTCTGCCTTGTGACTCTGGGCAAGACTGTGATAACCAGAGCTGGTATTGTGACATCATAATGCCTCATTCCACCAATAAGAGCCAACCTCATCAGTGATGTCACAGTGGCTCCATTGTCCTAGACTTGGCTCACTTCTACTACATTTTGATTTCTGCCTTGTGACTCTGGGCAAGACACTTCATCCCCCCATTGCCCCCAGGTACATTATATAGATTGTGAGCCCACCAGGACACAGAGGGGAAAATGCTTGAGTACCTGAATAAATTCATATAAACCGTTCTGAGTTCTCCTGGGAAAACGGGATAGAAAATTGAATAAATAAATAACAGTCCAGAGCTGCTATAACAATGATAAATAGTAGTGTTATCAATGGCAAAGCGAGGGTAGGAGGCACCCGAGGTGGGGCCCCCCCCCTCCGCTCCTTTCCTACCCCCACGCCACATTCGCACCCTCTCTTCCCCCGTACCTCTTTAAATTTTCACCAGCACGAGCAGTTTCCCCTCTGATGTAACTTCCTGACCCCGCAACCTGGAAGTGATTTCAGAGAGGAGCTGGACAGGTGCTGGTTCAGCTATTGGTCATACATATATTCAATGCTGCTAGTTAAATAGATGGTGCCACTCAGTATACCAAAAAAAAAAAAAGCCAACGTGAAATTGCCGGCACGTTATAAGCTTATTAGAGAATGACACGGGGAAAAATTTTTCCCTGTCCCCGCAGGAACTCAATTTACTTGTCCCATCCCACACACGCTGACCCTGTCCCTTTCCTGTAAGCTCTGCCTTAACCACACAAGCCTCGGATGCTTATGATTTTAAAGCGTTTGAGGTTTGTGCAGGTGAGGATGGAGCTTAGGCATTGGTGGATTAAGGCGTTATGACATCACAATCTGAACTCTAGAATGTTGCTACTTAGGATTTTAAAGCGTTTGAGGCTTGTGCAGATGAGGACGGAGCTTAGGCATTGGTGGATTAAGGCGTTATGACATCACAATCTGAACTCTAGAATGCTGCTACTTAGGATTTTAAAGCGTTTGAGGCTTGTGCAGATGAGGACGGAGCTTAGGCATTGGTGGACTGAGGCATTATGACATCACAGTCTGAGCTCTAGAATGTTGCTACTTATGGTTTTAAAGGGTTTGAGGCTTGTGCAGATGAGGACGGAGCTTAGGCATTGGTGGAATGAGGCATTATGACATCACAGTCTGAGCTCTAGAATGTTGCTACTTATGGTTTTAAAGGGTTTGAGGCTTGTGCAGATGAGGACGGAGCTTAGGCATTGGTGGAATGAGGCATTATGACATCACAATCTAAGCTCTAGAATGTTGCTACTTAGGATTTTAAAGTGTTTGAGGCTTGTGCAGATGAGGACGGAGCTTAGGCATTGGTGGAATGAGGCATTATGACATCACAATCTGAGCTCTAGAATGTTGCTACTTAGGATTTTAAAGCGTTTGAGGCTTGTGCAGATGAGGACGGAGCTTAGGCATTGGTGGATTGAGGCGTTATGACATCACAATCTGAACTCTAGAATGTTGCTACTTAGGATTTTAAAGCGTTTGAGGCTTGTGCAGATGAGGACGGAGCTTAGGCATTGGTGGATTGAGGCGTTATGACATCACAATCTGAACTCTAGAATGTTGCTACTTAGGATTTTAAAGCGTTTGAGGCTTGTGCAGATGAGGACGGAGCTTAGGCATTGGTGGAACGAGGCATTATGACATCACAATCTGAGCTCTAGAATGTTGCTACTTAGGATTTTAAAGGGTTTGAGGCTTGTGCAGATGAGGACGGAGCTTAGGCATTGGTGGAATGAAGCGTTATGACATCACAATCTGAACTCTAGAATGTTGCGACTTATGATTTTAAAGCGTTTGAGGCTTGTGCAGATGAGGACGGAGCTTAGGCATTGGTGGAATGAGGTGTTATGACATCACAATCTGAGCTCTAGAATGTTGCTACTTAGGATTTTAAAGCGTTTGAGGCTTGTGCAGATGAGGATGGAGCTTGCAGGGACAGGGAAAGAACTCACGTATGGGAAAATGAGTTCCTGCGGGGATGGGGAAAAATTTGTCCCCCGTTTCATTCTCTATAGCTCATCAGGCCAGCTGAATATCAAGCCCTGTGTATTTTAATTTAGGCTTGACTTGCATTTCTCTGAAAAGATGATATCAGTTAAAAATAATAAGACAAAGGTTTTACAATAGGGGTTAACACATTTCTGTCTTGTTCTGCCACTGTCCTCTCCTTTTTTTCTCACTTTTCTCCTTCCTTCTCTTCTTCATGCTCTGTAGGACACCATGAGGCACGGAGTACAAAGTTCAGTAAAGCACACTTGTTACAACAGCGGCCTTCAAAACTGAGCCAATACCAAAGAGTTATAGCAAAAGCACTTTGCTTGGCACACCCTTGCTTCTACTTTCTGGTTTCTTGCATGTTTTGACTTTGCTTTAACACCCTTGTGGAGAAAGATATGTCAAGAAAATAACCAGAGAACAGAAGAAGCCCCCCCAATTACAAAAGCCATGCTGAACACCTGCTGGCCAGAAGACATAACCACGGACTACTAAGCCCACCAAATTTTCCACACATTCAATTTGTTACCTGAACAAACCACACAACAGTCATGCGTCTTCCAACACCACAGTTATCGTCCCAGCGGGCACCATGCCCATAGTTCACAGTTTATTCAGGTTTGATTGATGAAAGGCTTTGTTTCTCTTTTGCTCAGTTTTCTGTAACAGAACTGGCACCGTTCCCACTAGGCCGGCAGCCACGATGTGATGTCATCAACGTGTGGGACAAGCGAGTTGCTACAGGTCCAGAGAGGACTGTTAAATATCACCCATAATCCCAGAGGTGTCAGGAGTAATTCTAAATTTGAGCATAAGTGCAAGGCCTGGTTTGTATCTGGTGTGTGTGAACTTCAGATATACAATAGCTGGCAGTGCACCATATTTGGCGTCAGATCCAAGGGTCTGGTGAAGCTCCACCCAGAAAATGGTTGCTGTCTTATTTATTATTTGATACAACTTAAAAACTGTGGTTCCGGTTAACAACTGAGCAATGCTGTGTTCATAAGATCATCCAAAATCAATAAAAAATATAGATAAAGATACATACTGCTACACCAGATAACCAACTCTTTCAGTAACCCAAGAACAGACAAGGAAAATTAAAAACAAAACCCCCACGACTATCCTCTCTCTGTCCAGTGCAACAGTAAGAAGGTCTTGAGCTACCTTCAAAAACATGCATTCTTTTTTTTTTTAATATCTTTATTAGCAATTGCAAAGGGAACAAACAACCAATAGGGGGAAGAACAGAGAAAAGCTGAACAGCCAGGGAAATCAACAAGTGAAAATCATGGCAACAAATGAGGCATTTTTTGTAATATGCCTCATTTGTTGCCATGATTTTCACTTGTTGATTTCCCTGGCTGTTCAGCTTTTCTCTGTTACAAAAACCCTTTAGTTGGATGTCCAACACAATTGACATTTTGAAGTACCAGAAAATCCGCAGACAGGGTTGTGGGGTGCTTGGTGTATGCAAAAACATGCATTCTACAATCTTTATTGTTCGTTTCATTTGGAACAAACAGTAAAGATTATTTACACACACACACACACCCAAAAAAAACCATGCATTCTTGCTCTTTTCATAGTCCACAAGACTGAAGCTGCAACACAGAAAGAAGCACCACCGTGAATGCACCATAGGCGTTCTCACAAGGGCCTTCAGCCTGGTGCACAAGGGACCAGCACATTCTTCAGATCGCAAATGCCATCACTCTTCAAAGCCTGGGAAACCAGGCAACACACTTTGGACTGTATCCTTTACGCCATGAGCACCAGCGTGAAGTACATAGGACAATCACAGTATCATCCCACCATCAAATAGGCAGGGAAGCCCAAAGAAAGACTTTATTTATTTAAAAATGTATAACCCACATATCCTACAATTCTAGGCGGGTAACAGCATAACATGCATAATATGGTGACTTACAAACATATAACATAACCAAACTAAAACAGAAATACTAAAAGCATCATTAAAACAAAAATGTACCAAGTCAAACAACAATCTAAAAATACAACTCTCAGCAAGAATGCAAAACCATATTGTTACAATGATTACTATTACAATAATCAAACTCAACACTAATAACTGAAGCATTAACCCAAAATTAGAAAACAGAAAAAAATACCGCAAATGGTGAAAAACAATCCACAATCTGGAGCGACACTCTTATATTCCTCTTACATAAAACGTGAGAATAAGTAAATAAATATTCAGTCTTATAATAGCATTCCAATGCAACTTCAATCCACTTTAAATATTTTCATAATTTGAAATAGATTACCATATTTTCATATAATGACCTCAGTGGCTACACTCAAACCATCTCTTTCATGTAAGGCTTGTTCAGCCTTTCATACGAAGAGAGGCTGAACAAATTGCGGCTCTACTCTCTCGAGGAACGTAGGGAGAGGGGAGACATGATTGAGACATTCAAGTATATCACCAGACGTATCGAGGTGGAAGAAGATATCTTCCTTCCCCAAGGACCCTCAGCCACAAGAGGGCATCCGCTTAAACTAAGGGGAGGGAAATTTCATGGCGACACCAGAAAGTATTTCTTCACCGAAAGAGTGATTGATCATTGGAACAAGCTTCCGATACAGGTGATCGAGGCCAACAGCGTGCCAGATTTTAAGGGTAAATGGGATGCCCATATGGGATCCCTGAGAGGGTGGAGTTAAGATTGGGATATTTGGAGCAGAGTCTCTAGAGCAGACTTAGGGGGTGGGTCTGTGGAGTGGGCAGATTTGATGGGCTGTGGCCCTTATCTGCCATCATTTTTCTATGTTTCTTCTATGTTTCTACGAGTATATGCAGCCAGCTTCCTCGTTGGTCATATTTATTTCATTATATTAGATAACTCAGTAGTATTTTATTAATGCCTATAGAAAACTTATCTTAGGCAGCAGGGAGGGACTCCGAAGTGAATTCGCGTTTCGCTGTCAGCTGTATCAAGGAAAGTCCCCATAACGATCAGATCATCACATATGCATGGGGGGGGGGGAGGCAGGTTTGCATGCCTGTCACCTCCATTATATGTAAATCTCTCTCATGCATATTCATTAGGGCTATTCTAAAAACCTGGCCTGCTGGTCCTCCAGGACAGGGTTGGGGACCTCTGAATTAGAGGGGGGGGGTCTGATGAGGTGGAATCACATAGGACAAAGGGGAGTCTGAATTTAGTGCTCAAGAAAGGAATAGGAGGGGGCTGAAGAGGTGGTAGGGGACCACTGAGGGGATGATAGGGTTAGGATTTAGACGCCGCTTCAAACTGAATCTCACATTGAACATTAACAGTTAGTGCCGAAACACTATTTAACCAGTCAGTGGCCATTTCTGACCAATTAAATGCATTACAACGATGGAGTCATGAGGACAGGATGTCAATAGATCAGCCATTGTGGCACATTCATCAGTAAAGTGACTTTTTTGAACAATACATCCTTCGTGGATCTATTGACATCCTGCCCTCGCGACTCCTTCACTGTGTGCTTTCGTCTCGCCGTTGAGGCCTGTTCTTGGCTTTCGATTCAGTGTCAATTAAATATAATTAAATAGCTTTGAATGGGTGGGGGGGTTTGTTGTTACTCTTTAGTCTCCATTTAACCATTCAGTATTTTCGACACAACTACGGATAGCCAGAGATTCCATACACGGCGAGAGGTACTCTAGGTCAGTGTTCTTCAACCACCGGTCCATGGACCAGTGCCGGTCCACAGAAATTTCCTGCCGGTCCATAGGGCCAGCATGTGCATCAGGCCCAAAACAGTGTTCTTCAACCGCCGGTCCACGGTGCGATCGATGCAGCGTTATCTTCGAGCCGGCTCCCTCTTCCTCACTGATTCAGTGCACAAAGCCACGGGCAGTGGCTCCTACGCGCGTCCTGAGCCTGAACCGGAAGCCTTCTCTCCGACGTTGCAACGTCAGAGGGAAGACTTCCAGAAGAGGCACGGGACGTGCAAGGTGCAATTAGTACTATTATGGGGTGGGGTCTGGGGTGGAGATTGGGTAGAGATGGGCGGGGTCTGGCCCATGACTTAGCCCAGTGTTCTTCAACCGCCGGTCCACGCACCGATGCCGGTCCACAGAATAATTCTTTTATTTCTACCGGTCCATAGGTGTAAAAAGGTTGAAAAACACTGCTCTAGGTCATGTCGGGGTTCCCCCCTCGCAGCTGCAGGTGGCTCGAGAGTCCTTGCCATGGAAACAATAACCATTTACATTTCAGTCATTTCTACGGTTAGCTTTTTAAACATTACATAAATTAGTTTGAAGCGAGGGCCAGACATTATAAGCTCCTACATCAGAGGCTGAAAATGTGCTGCAGTTTCAAAATGTTTTAATGAAAGATCAAGGGTATTAGCATTGCTTTGATTTTCCAATAAAAGCCGTTTATATCTCAAAGACTCTTCAGTGGTATCCGTGTGAGGATCTTTAATGGTTGCCCTTGGCCAGCAGGACAATTGATGTAAAGCAGACAGAACGCAATCACTGAGACGAGGCAAAGAAGACTTCCCCCTAGAAATGCCAAACTCAAACGCAGGAAAACAATTGGCTTTTGGTATCTAGCACCTTCTGTCCCCAGGAAAGCACTGCCTTCCTTTAATTAACACTTTCATTCCCATGTGTCGGTTCGTATTGTCCAGGGCTCTAGGTCTGCCTGGCAAGACTTAAGTTCAGTTCACCCTGTGCCTCCATGGAAGGGAAGAGAGAAATTCTAATGAAAGTCAGCTGTGCTGAGGTCTGGACATCTCACCATTAGTTCGGCTTCACCATCAAAGCCCATCTGTGTGCGCCTGACATGCTGCACTGAGGTATCATTTGTCTTCATAACAAAGAGACACTTCTGGTCCTTCTGCTAATATGGCCGACTTTCGCAGGAGCCTCCTGTGGTGCCAGAGCTCTCCCCTTGTAGCGAATCCTGTGCCTGTTTTCTCCCTCCTTCAGGAGACCAGAGGGCAACCTTATTCGTTTCCCTCCAATAGGTGTAATTAATTCCGGTAACAAGTGCAATAATGACAGCTGTGAAACTTGGTAACACTTTTGGAATCACTGCAGGCAGCTGTGCAAATTCCTACACACACACTGCCCCACCTTAGAACAAGTACAGAAGGCACAGTAGTGCAAGCAGCCCCGTACCACACGCCCACCCACCACCCAATCCCTCTTACACACACACCAGATCTAGCACAGATAGCAGCGGGGCACATTCTCCTCTCCCAGAGTCCCTTGAGCTAGTTCATTCTGTCCTACTTCTGTTCCTAAATTATCATGTGACTGAATGGCTCCAATCAGTGACGTGCTTTCTGTGAAAGCCCATAAGAACATAAGATTTGCCGCTGCTGGGTCAGACCAGTGGTCCATCGTGCCCAGCAGTCCGCTCACGCGGTGGCCCTTAGGTCAAAGACCAATGCCCTGTTTGAGTCTAGCCTTACTTGCGTATGTTCTGTTCCAGTAGGAACTTATCCAACCTTGTCTTGAATCCCTGAAGGGTGATTTCCCCTATAACAGCCTCTGGAAGAGCGTTCCAGACCTCCACCACTCTCTGGGTGAAGAAAAACTTCCTTATGTTGTACAGAATCTTTTCCCTTCTAACTTTAGTGAGTGCCCTCTCGTTCTCTTCATCTTGGAGAGGGTGAACCATCTCTCTTTCTCTACTAGGTCTATCTCCTTCAGTACCTTGAATGTTTCGATCATTTCCCCTCTCAGTCTCCTCTTTTCAAGGGAGAAGAGGCCCAGTTTCTCTAGCCTCTCATTGTACGGCAACTCCTCCAGCCCCTTAACCATTTTCGTTGCTCTTCTTTGGACCCTTTCGAGTAGTACCGTGTCCTTTTTCACGTACGGCACTAAGAACGCATTTGCCTTGGCACCCCAGTTGGGATTGCCGCTCAGTTTAGAAAAGGTCAAAGTTCTGCTTTGAAGATCCTCCTTGAGTTCTACCTCCTTGCTTAAGAGTGAAGCAAATTCTAGAAAGATGTAACTAATGAAGACAGAGTCCACTCAGGCCAAGATAAACACTTTATGGAATGATGACCTCAGGTTAGAGACTAATCCCCAAATTCTAGTTTCGAGGTTATTGTGTTTTCCACTCTCCAGCTCCTCTTTGAATTTTTTTTTTTTTATCTCAATGTACTCCTTTCCCCTTTTCCTCTTGGCTCAATGATTGTGGGAGTGTCTGAGCCTTGGCCCCCTGAGGTTGTGGGTTCGAATCCCGCACTGCTCCTTGTGTCCCTGGGCAAGTCACTTAATCCCCATTGTCCCAGGTTCATTAGATAGACTGGGAGCCCGCCGGGACAGTTAGGGAATAATTTATAAACCGCATTGAATTGTACGATATGTGGATTATAAATTTATTTTTTTTAAGTATAGTTTGCGAACTCCCCTCAATTTTAATAGCTGTTTATCTTTTTTACTATTAACTTTATTGTAAACCGTTTAGATATACAGCAAAACCTTGGTTTGCGAGCATAATTCGTTCCAGAAGCACGCTTGTAATCCAAAGCACTCGTAGATCAAAGCGAATTTCCCCATAAGAAATAGTGGAAACTCAGACGATTCATTCCACAACCCAAAAACTTTAATACAAAATATTATAGGTAGTCGTATTGCAAGACCTCGCTCATTTAGAACAGTCACTACACTCCCGCAGCGTCAGAGAGAGAAGAACTATCCACTCAGCTGTGATGATATGACGCTTGTATAGTGTATGTACTCGTATTGCAAGACTTTGCTCGTTTAGAACAGTCACTACACTCCCGCAGCGTCAGAGAGAGAAGAACTATCCACTCAGTTGTGATGACGTGACGCGCATATACCGTATGTACTCGTATCGCAAGACTTGGCGTGTTTAGAACAGTCACTACACTCCCGCAGCGTCAGAGCGAGAAGAACCATCGGCTCAGTTGCGATGATGTGATGTGTGTATACTTTATGTACTTGTATTGCAAGACCTTGCAATACAAGTGATAAACTTGCAACTAACCCCCCAATTCTATAAAGTACGGCTAGCTGAGATAGGCGTCTAGCATGCCAATAATCGGCACTCAACGCATCTTAGTTGGAGCTAATTGAAAGTTAGGGCCTAACTTGCTAACCTGAGTTCATTGCTTAATTATTTCTTTCAAATATTCCTATTCCACACTATCTGCCATTCTAGATGGAGTGCAGCAAAACTTACACAATACGACTCAAATTATAAGAACAATAAACATCTGTGATCTTGCATTACAGCACAGTCTTTCCCAAAAATGTAAAGGCAACTCTAGCTCTCATTGTTCATCTCCAAAGGCCAGATGAAATAAAAGTAGAAAGTCTTCAAACTCTTCTTAAATTCTTCTATATAAGGGGCCACTGAAAAGTTCTCAGCCCGGCCGCGAAAGTCAAAAGTGATTCCGCCCTTTTCTTGACGCTTTCCGTTTCTGCGCCATAGCGTTGAAACGAAACGTGTCGTGAAAAAGTGCGGAATCACTTTTGACTTTCGCTTCCGGGCTGAGAACTTTTCAGTGGCCCCCCCCTCGTGGTGGCAAAGCGTTCCGTAATATAGGCCCGACTATATAAACAATGAGTGAACCATATTCACCTAAATACACAGACTGTACGCCAACCAAGCAGCGTCAGAGGAACTGGAAACTTTGGGAAAAAGTTTGGGGGAGAGTGTGGGCGCAGTGGTTAAAGGTACAGCCTCGGCACCCTGAGATTGTGGGTTCAAACCCACGCTGCTCCTTGTGACCCTGGGCAAGTCACTTAATCCCCCCCCCCAATTGCCCCAGGTATATTAGATTGAGTGTTTGCCCACCGGGACAGACAAGGAAAAATGCTTTGAGTACCTGAATAAATTAATGAACTCCCTTGGGAGAACGGTATAGAAACTTGAATAAATAAATATATCACTGGCATCATCATCTAACCATGCTTTCCTTAACATTCACTCCAGGAACACAGAATAACCCTGTGGTTTAAATCAGAACCCAACGCTGTGTAACCTTACACCTAAACCCTGTGACCTCCAGCTAGACATTTAACATCTCAGGCTTGACCTCTCCTTAATCTTCCTTCATTTCATATGAGGAGTGTGTGGCGCAGTGGTTGGATCTACAGCCTCAGCACCCTGGAGTTGTGGGTTCAAACCCCGCGCTGCTCCTTGTGACCCTGGGCAAGTCACTTAATCCTCCACAGCCTCAGGTACGTTAGATAGATTGTGAGCCCACCGGGACAGAGAGGGAAAAATGCTTGAGTACCTGATTGTAAAAACCGCTTAGATAACCTTGATAGGTGGTATATAAAATCCTAATAAACTTAACTTAACTTAAACTTAAACTGCAAGGCAGGGGCTAGTCAGTCTTCATCTCTCCGACTGTACCATGTTGGGTACACTTTCTAATTACAGCATATGCAGAGAACTTTCCTTCTGTAGTGTAAATTCTAATAACTAAATAATAAGAAATATTTCAGGGGTATGCTTAAATGCATTGTCATTGGGTATGGAAAATATCAAACGCTGAATACAATCAGTAATACTGATGTCTTTCTGCATTGAATTAGGATGTTAGACCATCATTTTAAGCCTTCAAGTGTCCTTGCAACTCATTTTGCTTTTTATCCCTGTGGCATAAGAGCTGCCATGCTGGGTCTATCAAGCCCAGTATCCTGTTTCCAACACAGGTCCCAAGTCCCTAGTTAGATCCCAAATATTAAAGCAGATTTTATGCTGCTTATCCTAGGAATAAGCAGTGGATTTCCCCAAGTAATCTCAATAATGGTCTATTGACTTCTCTTTTAGTAAATTATCCAAGCCCTTTTTAAACCCTGCTATGCTAACTGATTTTACCACATTCTCCAGCAACGAATTTCAGAGTTTAATTACAGGTTGTGTGAAGAAATATTTTCTCTGGTTTGTTTTAAATCTACTACTTAGTAGCTTCATCACATGTCCCCTGGTCCTAGTATTTTTGGAAAGAGTGAACAAGCGATTCACATCTACCCTTTCCAGTCCGCTCAGTATTTTATAGGCCTCTATCATATCACCCCTGTGCTGTTTCTTCTCCAAGCTGAACAGCCCTAGGCGCTGTAGCCTTTCCTCATAGGGAAGTCGCCCCTTTTATCATTTTCGTCGCCCTTCTCTGCACTTTTTCTAATTTCGCTATATCTTTTTTAAGATATGGCGACCAGAATTGCACACAGTATTCGAGGTGCGGCCGTACCATGGAGCGCTACAAGGGCATTATAACATTTTCATCTTTGTTTTCCATTCCTTTCCTGATAACTCCTAACATTCTGTTGGCTTTCTTAGCTGCCGCCGAACACTGAGCTGAGGGTTTCAACGTATCCTCAACAATGACACCTAGATCCTTTTCCTGGGCAGTGACTCCTAACATTATGAGTTATAGAGGACATGAGAGTACCATTAATACTCTCCCATGGAAACATAGAAACATGATGGTAGATAAAGGCCAAACGGCCCATCCGCAGTAACCATTATCTCTTTCTCTCTCCGAGAGATCCCACGTGCCTATCCCAAGGCCCTCTTGAATTCAGACACAGTCTCTGTCTCCACCACCTCTTCCGGGAGACTGTTCCACGCATCTACCACCCTTTCCATAATAAAGTATTTCCTCCGATTACTCCGGAGCCTATCACCTCTTAACGGCATCCTATGCCCTCTCATTGCAGAGTTTCCTTTCAAATGAAAGAGACTCGACTCATGCGCGTTTACATTACATAGGAAGGGCAATGGCTGTAATACCTCCATCCTTCCACTACCCAAGGTACATTAGATAGACAGTGAGCCTGACAGGACAGATAGGAAAAATGCTTGAGTAGCTGATTTTTAAATCATTCTGAGCTCCTGCTGATTACAAATAGTTCAAGAATTGACCGAATTTGAATTTCCTAACTAGAGAGAAGAGAAGGGCCTCTCTCAACTTTTTTTTTTTTCCTGTTCATCCAACCGAAGGAGCAAATGCCTCTTTCTGCCTGATGACTTTCCCCTGTATTATGAACTGACGACTACAGTCGGAGGGGCTGCTGTTTCCAGCAAAGAAAGAGTGCATACAGCCTGATCTCAGTCTGCAAAGGAGGGGTGGGGGAGGGGGGGGGCTCTGGAACTTCCTTTGAGGCATATGTTACTGAGATTCGCATGTCAAAAGTTTATCAGCGGCACATATCTGAAAGTGAAATGAAGGGACCGAGTGCCGTAGTCTCTGTATCTTTGTGTGTGTCTATATAAGGGATACTGATGGGAGCCTGAGGCCAGAACTTTAAAAGATAGACCTTCTGGGTATTTATAAGGTATTCATGAGGGAAGGCAAAACACTCAGTAGGTACGCTGTTAAAGTCTCTTTGCCGTCAGACGCCAGAATGAACTGTAGCCACATGACTAGACTACACAAAAAGAGAGTAAAACTGGAAAAGGTCATACAAGGGGAGACTTGAAAGGTCGAGTGCATGATTTTGGGACCCCGCTGGATTAAACAATCGCAGGAATGTGTTGCACGGGATGCCACAGTCTCAGAATTGTGTTGTGCTAGGTAGCTGTGTAGCAGCCTTCTCTAGAGGGAGCTGCAACCTACCTTATGTGGGCTCTGAATTTGGGCATTAGTGCCACCATTTGTTTCCAGATAGGATCAGAACTGCCGGATGTGCAACATCTAAGGCAGTGTCTCTCGCGCTGTGCGCCCCGGCACAGTGGTGCGCCCCGAAGAGATTCCGGCTGTGCCATGCGAGATACCAGAATCTGACTTTATTTGAAAGAATTATTTTCATAAGTATACACTAGAGTAGACGACATGTACGTCACGCACGCAAGAGGCTGTCAATGTTATAGCATCTGTATGCATAAGGATACAACCGCTCAGATGTGATTGGTCCTTGGAAACTAAAGGCAAGTCATTTGATTTTTTTATGCAATAGTTATCCTAACGAGAAACATAGCAATCGAGACTTTGTTACCGTTAGGATCCTCTCTTATCTTTGCGAACGTGGATTTTCAGCTCTGACAAAAATTAAATTGAAAAAAAAAAGAATGCGTGCCAATGGTGGATGATGAAATGTGTGTTTTCTTGTCGACTATCGAGCCGTGTTTTGAGTTAATTTGCACTCAAAAACAAGCACATCCATCGCATTGAATAGTAATTCTATCTACTTTAGTTTCACTGTTGTTACAATTACTCATACTTAGCTTACAGAACTTCAAGTGACTAACTCTCAAATTTAATTGCTGGTTTTGCAATTTTATAATTTCAATTATAATGTGCCGTGAAAAAACATTTGCTCCGTTTTGTTTGCCAGAGCTAAAAGAGTTTGAGAGACCCTGGTCTAAGGGGTGGCAAAGAGCTTATATATTGTATATAGTACATTGCACGTGTACACTTGAAAAAGAAAATTACATCGAGCCGGGCAAACAGATTACAAAATAACACAAGAAACAGTCACCCAAATAGGGTTACCAGATTTTACATATGTCTAATAACTAATGTACTCTGAATTAATTCACTCTCTCCATTCCTGGCTATGTCCAGTCTCTTAATATTGCGACTCGCATTGAATCTCTAAATGTGAAGCCTGTAGGATATACGAAATAATGTAACGTAATGCTTGGCGAGCAGCATGCCAGTGCTTAGCTGTGGGCGCCATTTAATGAATCTAGTTTTCAGGCTGTGCTCAGTCCAAAAGTTGGACTAATTTCCTTCCCTCGTGGGTTTCAACCTCTCAAGCTTTAATTACTCAAATGTGAAACAGAAGCAATAACAATGTGAAAAAGGGGGGAGGGGAAGAAGAAAGGATGGTTTTGAAGGTCCAGAAGTGTGCAACACCTCTTAAAATAATGGAAAGTTATTGAATTTGCAGCTTTGATCTCCTGTCAGTGAAACATCATCGTGATCGCCTTCTCTTTTGAGCTCCTCAGTCCAGATGTGTGAGGCTGTCCCTCTCTGCCTCCTCTACCGGTGTGCTAATGTGAGGTGCAGAGAATCTTGAACAAGACCCTGGCCTATGGGCAGCAGAAAACAAAGCTGCCAAGTTACCCAGTCCAGGCTAGAGACTTGTTGGCCGGTCCTAGTTTTAAACTTATACCCCAAAGCATTGTGGGATTTGTAGTGTCTGATCCCATCCATTGACATGAGTACTGCAAGACCCATAATGCACCAGTGCTATAACCAAAGAACTTTGGATAATGTTTCCTTTACGTCTATGCATTGCTTTCTCGAATACAGGTTTTATTAAGGAATGTGCATTTCTTAGGATGCCTTAAAAAAATATGTCATGTGCAAAATCTGTTTAACGTGCATTAGCCTATGAGTTAATGCATGTACAATCATTTGGTGTTAAAAAGTTCTAATGCATGTTACATTCTTTTAATTAAGATAAATTTCTGGAACCAACCAAAAACCCAAATCTCAGAAAAGAGTCTGAAAAAAAACACTGAAAATGAACTGACAAGTTATTGTCTTTGCATGATGCTTACTGAACTGGCATGAGTAATTGGACACCTTTCAGAAAGAAATATAATTTTTTCAAATAAAGAACATTTCTGTATATCTACAGAGAAACTGTGCCCCAGCTTACCTCTGACCCTACTGTTGAGCCCTAGCCAGCATCTGTGAGCTCTAATCCCCACTCCCCCTCGACTACGACCCAGCAGGGAGTCAGAGAACCATGGCAGAAGTCTTTGCTACCAGGGAAAACATGCATGACGGAAGAAACAAGAGATTTTCCATCTTAAGAAGGCAAGAGAAGACCAGAGGAGAAATCTGGCTCTCCAAAGCTCTGCTTGTGACTGAAATGGCTTTTAAATTGACAAAGGCCAAGCACCTCAGACTTAAAACCCTTCTCCTGGGGCTCCTGAACCCAGCAGACTGCTGGAGAGTTTTATTCTGCGTAGCATTTGCGCCCTCCAGTGGACAAAGGAAATAGCACAGATGTATCAGGACTCTCCCTAAGTTCACAATCCGTGTCTCCTTTCCTCGCCACCAGCCTTCTTTCCAAATAATATTACGAGGTGGATCAGATAATGTCCTGGAATGACAGTAGTACAGGTTCCATGAGAGCTGGTCATTCTTTTCTCCGATTATTCATTCAATTTTCCATACTGTTCTACCAAGGGAGCTCAGAATGGTTTACATGATTTATTCAGGTACTCAAGCATCTTTCCCTGTCTGTCCCGGCAGGCTCACAATCTAGCTAATGTACCTGGGGCAATGGGGGGGATTAAGTGCCTTGCCCAGGGTCACAAGGAGTAGCATGGGTTTGAACCCACAACCCCAGGGTGCTGAGGCTGTAGCTTTAACCACTGCGCCACACTTTCCTTATGCTGGAAGGCCTATGGATTGGAAAGTAAAGTGTTTGTTAATATCCATGTATGCAACATGGTAAAACCAGGACTGGAGTAGCCTGTTCTTTGTGACATGGAGTTAACTGGTAACCCTAGGTCAGGGGTAGGCAATTCCAGTCCTCGAGAGCCACAGGCAGGTCAGGTTTTTAGGATATCCACAATAAATATGCATTAGATAGATTTGCATCTCAAGGAGGCAGGGCATGCAAATCCATCTCATATATATTAATTGTGGATATGCTGAAAACCTGGCCTGCCTGTGGCTCTCGAGGACCGCAATTGCCTACCCCTGCCCTAGGTATAGACCACTCAGTTCCTGTCCTTGAGGTCCATAGGCAGGCCAGGTTTTCAGGATATCCACAATGAATATGCATGAGAGAGATTTGCATGCCCATCCTCCTTAGCATGCAGATCTCTTTAATGTATATTCATTGTGGATATCCTGAAAACCCGGCCAACCTATGGACCTCAAGGGTTAGAATTAAGTAGCCCTGGTGTAGACCCAGCCTGTCAGCTGTTCACCATTTCCGTAATGAATATACATGAGATAAGTTTGCATATTGTACCTCCATGGTACACTATATTTATGGAGTTCTAGTTCTGACTTTTTTTTTCCATTGATCTCCCTGAGAAAATCCAATTCCATGCCTGCAGTGGGGCAAAACCAGAAATGGATCTGACCGTTGGGTGGACCTGGAGTGAGGCAGGGCTGTGTAATCTCACAAAAAGAAAATATTAATAAACCTAAAAGCCAACATTGCCTTCCTGTGTACTATTGGGATGCATACAGGCATCCATGTGAGCAGAAGACAATGGGAACAAGATGAAAAAAAAAAACCTTTCCAGAACGAATGTGGCACATTCTGGATCTTCACCCAGCATTTCAGCTTTCCTTTTTTCTCAACATATCGTGGGGGATGGGAGGCGGAGGTTCTAACTGTCAGTCACAGCCCTGGAAATCTCCAGCTGAGTGGCTGAGACTCCACAGGAATTAATGTCAATTTAGGCCTGGTTTCCATCAACTAGGAAAAAAAAAAAAATCCTCAGTATTCAGGGGACAGAAAAACAAAATATTGGCAGAGGAGAAACAATCTGCCCATGGAAAAGATGCTAAGCACAAAACGTAGACTGCAACTATCTCTAATGAGTCCCCAAAACAACACAGCCCCCATATTCAAAATCATTTCTCCGTATAGCGCTGGCTCCCGTGTAACGGCCGATCGACTCATTTTCAGTGCCCTGATAGTGCTACTAAAAGTTTGTACGGACTGATCCTGCACTATGGGCTTGATTTTACATATAGCGTCCAAAAATCAGCACCGCCTAGAACAACGCTTAGACTAGGGATACCAGATTTTGCTCCTGTAAAATCCGGACCTAAGGCCCCGCCCCCCCAGGCCCGCCAAGTTCCACCCAGCCTGGCTCCATTCCGCCCAAGTCACACCCCATTCTGCCCCAGCCTCGATTCACCCCCCCCAGCCCTGCTCTCCCCCCTCAACATGTTCTCATCCTGGGGAGGTGTCCTCCCGACACAGTTCCAAGGTGGAAGCTTTTCAAAAGCCAGACAAATGAAAGGCAAATGCCATATATACCGCAGAATCACGCATCGTGCCAGTGCAGGTCAAAACTTTTAGGTGCACCCATTTGGGCCAAGGAAAGCCAGGCCTAAATACCTCTGCCTAAGCTGTGTGCACATCTGGCATATTTGATGAACGTGCATATATATTATAGGGGAACACTCACAATTTGCCCGTGCTCCTTCCCTGGCCATGCCCCCTTTTCAGACTCATGCACTGGAAATAACACGCACCGCTTTACAGAATGTGCCTTCCAAGATAGGTGCATAACTTCTAATTAATGCCAGAGTCAATTAATAGGGGGTTAATTAACCCTTTCAGGACCATAAGGATCGTAGGCCAATTTTTGTGGTTTTGACGACATTTTTATGGTAAAAAGGGCTTGCAGATGCCAAAAAATTGATTTTTTTTGTGAAATATCATTATTTTTATTTAAAAAAATCACACTTCTGGCTTATGGACAGTGTGGCAAGTGAATCTTCTCGTCAATCTGGCAACGACGCTAATGAATGAATGTCGGAACCAGTTTGTTTACATAAAGGCAGTATCCTATGGAATCCGTACATATCAAATTTAGAACTGTAGACTATCCCAATCAAAATTGATAGGATTTTAAAGTTATGGGACAAATATGTCCCTTGGTCCTGAAAGGGTTAACAATTATCCGCACCCATTAGACCACTGCTTGCCCTGGATTGTAGCATGGAATGTTGCTATTATTTGAGATTCTGGAATCTTGCTATTCTTTGGCATTCTGCGTGGAACATTGCTACTCTTTGAGTTTTAGCCAGGTTCTGGTGACCTGGATTAGCCACCGTGAGGACGGGCTCCTAGGCTAGATGAACCATTGGTCTGACCCAGTAAGGCTGTTCTTATGTTCTTTTGAATCCATCCTTGCGTGGGTTCATTTGAGCGCAAAGCGGTGACGTGACAAGTGCATTACAAATGAGTAGCTTTACAATTTTTATTTACTTTTTGAGGGCTAGGACCCGTTAATTCCCTGATGCAGCCGTGAGCTGAAACGCTGGCCATTGTTAGTTGGGCCCAAGAGCTTGTTTTGTCGCAGAAGCTGAAAGAAATGTGTGAAATTTTTACTCTATATAATAGCAAAAAAAAAAAATTTCAAGTAAAGATTGTGATATGTTAAGATTACTGGAAGTTTTTATGCCTGTGAAGTAACTTACCCCCCCCCCCTAGTTAGAGGAGGGTTTCTTCCCAATTAAAAAACAACTTTAAAAAATGAATTAGACGGTATGCGCCTACCTAGGGTTGCCAGATTTTCCAATCGGAAACTCCGGACTCTCTAGACCCGCCCCCAAGACCCACCCAGGCCTGCCAATCCCCACACTGTAACACCCTAGCCCCGCCCCCATTTCCTCCCTGCCCGACGCAATTTGAAGAGGCTTTTCAAAATCCGGACAAAGCGTCGGGGTTTTGAAAAGCCTCCAGACCCCCGGACATGTCCTCTAAAGGAGAGCATGTCCGGGGAAATCCGGATGCCTGGAATCCCTTTGCCTACCACTTTGAGGTAGGTGTGTACACTGAGGCACTTAACAGCAAGTAGACATGGTTAGTTGCAGATTCGGGGTGGATTCAGGGAAGAGTTTGGGCACGGATTGACTTAGGTGCCACTCCTTTAGGCCAAGAAAACCTTGGCCTAAATGACAGTGCACCTACGGATTCAACGCCTAATGGTGCCTGAGACATCTTAGGCCCCGTTAGGCACGATTTTAAAAACAGCCAAGCCTAAGGGCACCTACAACTTAGACACCATTTATAGAATCAGGCCCTTAATGACCGATAGAGCATTTGTATGACAGAACCTCATAACACAGTTGGAAACTGAGAGGATCATTTGCAACGGATGAGTAAGCAAAAGATTCAGGACTTAGGATTGACATTATGGGAGCTGGCTCTGCAGGGCAGATCACAGAGAGACGCTGCTATAAATTGCCTCCTGTCACACCTCAGCATTCTCAATTTCTCCCAGACAAGGAAGGGATGTGCTTCATGCATCATCCTAGAGATTCAGGGTCCCAGGAGATTCCCTTGGTGAGCTCTGGCTGAGAAGCTTGAATCTCCTCATCGGTGCTTCTACGTGGGCACAGAGCGAGGCAAGATCAAGAGGTCCTTGGAAGTGTGCTCAGCCTAACGATAAGCAGAGAACTTCTGAGCTCCGACTTGAAAGGTTTCCTCTGGGTCGTGAAGATGGATGGGTTTTCCCGCAGCCGCGCAGGGCGCTGCTGCCTGGGACAGGCCTTGAATGATTGGGTGTGAAGAGCACTTGCTCGCATCAGGAGATTCCACGGTCTCTTTTTGGGTTAGTTCCCAAGGGGGGTTTTTGGTCATTACTCATCTTGGTTTTAAGTCTCTGGCTTTGCTTCCTATTAAAAGTAAAACACTTGTGGTTAGAAAGCGAGGCCTTGCGATAAAGATTCTGATCTATCGTTTTCTCTGTCTTGCCCTCAGCGTTTTCTTGAATCCTTTGGGTTGTGGATCAATCCGTTGCTGACTGATGGGGCCTCGGCCTGTGTGCGTGTGTATGGGAGCCTCTGAATGTGCACATCATGCACTATGAAATTCTGGTTTCCAATCGATCAATCTCCATTGGCTGCTCTCGGTACCTCCCAGATGTTCACATGGCTTTTCTTCTCATGTCTCTTGTCGATCTTTTCAGCCGCCTTAAAGAGCATGCTCACACTTGGCACTTTTTTCATCTTTTTGGTCAAGTTTAGTCGTTATTTATTATTTTTATATTGAATTTATCACACCTTAATCCCTTTTAGGACCCCTGAGGAAGGCGTGTTCGCCGAAACACGGACCGTGTAGGGTCACATGTGTACTTGTATTTTACTGTGAAGAGCGATTTATAAAATCATCTTTCAGAACATCCAGTTTCTTTGTTTTTATCGTAGCATTAGGAAACAGAACACTGCCAGTCAGTGGCGTAGTAAGGTGGGTGGGGGAGAAGGGCGTTCCGCCCTGGGCGCCACTCCTCTCCTCGCCACGCGCGCGCCACCTTCCCTCCCCCCACACCTCTAGTTGTTCAATGCCACGAGCAACAACCTCAATGTGTTCCTCGCGACCGCGTCCGCGCTTCCGCTGACATCACTTCCGGGTGTCGCGCCTAGGACGTGACGGCGAACAGCTAGAGGTGCCGGGGAAGGGGGTGGAGTGCACGCGGCAGGGAGGAGCGGGAGGCGGAGATGAGGGCGGGGGTAGGGCACCTCCACCCGGGCGCCTCGCTGCGTCACTGCTGCCCTTGAAGGCACGTAAGCAGTGTAGGGAGGGAAAAGTGGGACTTAGCAGGGAAATTACTTACCTGTAACAGGGGTTCTCCGTGGACGGCAGGATAAGTCAGCCACACATGGGTAATGTCATTTGACATCTGTAGTCATTGAAGAAAGTAAATAAGAAAGACCAGGAGTACCACAAGTAACTCAAATGACATGAGATTTCATTAATTGTGCATGCAATGTTTACGTTTCGAGATGAGGATAGAAATGATGCCCAGACAATTCAGCCACATCACCAGCTCAGATGACACTCTATCCGTGCCAATGTTTACATGGTGACATCACCACCCGTTCCAGAATTACAGATAAACCAACAGTGAAAACGGAGAAATCCATCTGGCAAGGCATGCGGCACATTCTAAGCAAAGACTTGCTCAAACTACACCATCAGCACGACAGTGAATATTGTGCCAGACCCCACCGCTCAAAGAGAGCAATGAAATTCTGCCTCACAGTTTGGCTCCACGCGGCTCTGTCCTAAATAGACTCAACATGGTTAACTGTCAGAACGTTGCGAAACAAACCCAGACTATGTCAGAATCAACTGAGAAGCCCAGAGATCCTAGTGGCAGAAAAGGCCAAATGGCATTTGCATCTCCTCTTCCTATTGGCTAAGGATCTTTACACCTGCATTGTGATGTCATAGAACTTTAGTAACATAGAAACATGATGGCAGATAAAGGCCAAATGGCCCTTCCAGTCTGCCCATCTGCAGCATTCACTATCTCCTCCTCTCCCTATAGGCTGAAGCTTTTTTATATCTGCATTGTGATGTCATAGAACATTATTGCTATAGGCTAAGACTCTTAACACTTGCATTATGAGGTCATAGAACTTTATAGTTATAGAAACATAGAAACATGACGGCAGATAAAGGCCAAATGGCCCATCCAACCTGCCCATCCGCAGTATCCATTATCTCTTCCTCTCTCTGAGAGATCCCACGTGCCTATCCCAGGCCCTTTTGAATTTAGACACAGTCTCTGTCTCCACCACCTCTTCCGGGAGACTGTTCCAGGCATCTACCACCCTTTCTGTATAAAAGTATTTCCTTAGATTACTCCTGAGCCCATCACCTCTTAGCTTCATCCTATGCCCTCTCATTCCAAAGCTTCCTTTCAAATGAAAGAGACTCGATTCATGCGCATTTATGCCACGTAGGTATTTAAACGTCTCTTATCATATCTCCCCCCTCTCCTGCCTAACAACAACAGGGTTACCAGAAGTCCGGGAAAACCCAGACATGCCCGGGTGCCGGACGGACTTTCCAAAACCTGGTCGTTTGTCCGGGTTTTGGAAAGCCCCGACCTCCCGGCTGCGTCTGGAGGGTCTCTGAGCATGCACGGATGTATTAAGCTACAAATTAAAACACTAGAATGAAAACTAGAGTTCACTCAAAAATGCCTCATGTAACAAACAAATCAAGAGAGTAAACGTACACAGTATACCTCACTATAATTTATTCAGACCTCATACACCCAGAGCATTACTCGAAAAACTTTCACGCCCTTACTGGGGTGGTGCATTCAGCATTGGTCTGGCTTACTTTTAATTTTAGGCTATAGTGAAACCAACTCTGTGCAGCAAAATATATATATAAGAAGGATCACTTAACTTGCGTTTGACGGCTACTTAACCATTTCACTGAATTGAGGTTCCTGGGGGGGGGAGGGGGGAGGGGGGCTGACTGAGGAATAATGACAGGAAGCATTTTTTTACAGAGAGGGCAGTAGGCACCTGGAATACCCTCCAATGAGAGGTGGTGGAAATGAAGACAGTAAAATAATTAATAAATATGTGAGATAAACACAAAGGAGTCCTATATGGAAGGCATTGAACTAAACAGGTTTAGCTGTGATTGGATGGCGACATCGGTAATCGAGAAACAAAGCCAGTGCTGGGCAAACCTCTATGGTAGGGACAAATCAAGATGAAATATGCATATGGAGTATCACATCATACCTTATTCTACGAGTGCATGAGTCCTGGCGACTCGATGAACTACAGATCTAAAAAGAAATCTATTTTGTATTAGTCCGGGAAGGTCCTCCAGCGTCATCCCCATGGTTGTTTTCAACGTGTCCAGCCGTCTTCGCCTGGTTCCTTCGATCTTCCCTTCGCCAGTGATCTCTCTCTCTCTCTCCTGACGGTGTGACCAACATAAGATAGTTGTAACTTCATCATTTGGGCTTCGAGTGACATAACCGGTTTGATCTCTTCCAGAATCGATTTGTTAGGTCTTCTGGCGGTCTGCCAGGAGAAACTAGTAACCCTACCATGAACTAATTTTGAAATTGATGTGTATTATTGTAGAATTTTCTCCTTTGTGTCCTTTGCAAGATACGACCCAGCCCCCCCCCCCCCCCCAGAACTGAACACAACACTTTAAGGTGGCCAAACAGGTCGAAAATGTGACAGCAAAAGCCAGAAGTCTTCATGGATGCCTAGGAAGAGAATAGCCAGCAGGAAAAACAAGGAGCTAATGCCTCCCTATAAGTCTCTGGTGAGACCTCCCTTAGAGTACTGTGTACAGTTCTAGAGACCGCACCAACAAGAAGATCTAAACAGGATGCAGTTGGTTCAGAGCTCGGCTGCTAAAATGGTCAGTGGTCTTACGTTTGATAAGTCATTTTTTCCGTCCACTGAAATTTACAATCTACAGCTGCGATGTATCTTTCTCATCTCATGTAACTAACCTAAGAGAGCTGTTAGGCCAAACTCTTTCCCTTCGGTTACTGTTAAAAACACCTTTTATAGGCTTTGTTTAATTCAGAGAGGTAAACTATTCTTGAATCTCTGATTTAAGGGCTGTGGTTCAGTCACTGGTGCAACCTTCTCCAGGGCTCTTGTAACATTTGTTTGCTTTGCAGTTGCCCAGTTGATGGTAAATCAAGTTTAAAGTACGGACGATGCATATCTGCTCTACTACCGTATATATTTCTAGGCCAATATTCCCCCCCCCCCCCCAAAAGCCATAATCTCCAAAATTGCTAAGGTGGTAACATTTACGCATTTTTATCATAGGACCAGCCAAAGATTTGGTGGAGGAAAAAGCCTCAGAGCCCTCAGCATCACTAATATTCACTACAGGCCGTCCTGCGCACGACAGAGGATCCTGAAAAGCTAAGAAGTCTTTGCAAACAGCCTGCTAGGGATCTTTCACTCTTTCATCTTATTTCCTTTTTGTTTGTATGTTTTATTTCTCGATATTACATTGGAAAGTGGAGTAACACGGCCCCCACACCATTTCACAAAAGAAACATAGGAACATGAAGGCAGATATAATAATAATCATCATCCTATCAACTTTATTCTTGTGTACAGTCCTGCCACCTAGTTCTGGGCGGTTCACATCAAAGACGACTGTGCAATCAGTGAAACACACATATGTCAGGGACATACAGCCGAAAAGAATCAAGTCACAAATTTATCAAACAAGTAAGTTTTTCAACAACTTTCTAAAAGAATAGTAGTAAGAGTGTGCTTGGGGAATAAAAATACTCAACCAGGAATTCATTTGTCCTGCCTGGAATGCAAATGCCTTTTCTAAACATCTCTTATACTCGACAAGCTTTTGAGGTTGGATACATGAGCAGGCAAGTTTATCGAGTATTCTTATTAAACTTGTGCAATTTAAATTGAGAGGATGGGTCAGTGGCCCATCCAGTCTGCCCATCCACAGTAGAGAATGACACGGGGACACTCATTTTTTCGTCCAGTGAGTTCGTTTCCTGTCCCTGCTCCATTCTTGTAAGCCCCGTCCTTATCTGCAAAGCCTCAAACCCTTTAAAATCCTAAGTAGCAACATTCTAGAGCTCAGATTGTGATGTCATAATGCCTCATTCCACCAATGCCTAAGCTGTTCTCATCTGCACGAGCCTCAAACACTTTCAAATCCTAAGTAGCAACATTCTAGAGCTCAGATTGTGATGTCATAATGCCTCATTCCACCAATGCCTAAGCTCCGTCCTCATCTGCACAAGCCTCAAACGCTTTAAAATCCTAAGTAGCAACATTCTAGAGCTCAGATTGTGATGTCATAATGCCTCATTCCACCAATGCCTAAGCTCCGTCCTCATCTGCACAAGCCTCAAACCCTTTAAAACCATAAGTAGCAACATTCTAGAGCTCAGACTGTGATGTCATAATGCCTCATTCCACCAATGCCTAAGCTCCGTCCTCATCTGCACAAGCCTCAAACCCTTTAAAATCCTAAGTAGCAACATTCTAGAGCTCAGATTGTGATGTCATAATGCCTCATTCCACCAATGCCTAAGCTCCGTCCTCATCTGCACAAGCCTCAAACGCTTTAAAATCCTAAGTAGCACCATTCTAGAGCTCAGATTGTGATGTCATAATGCCTCATTCCACCAATGCCTAAGCTCCGTCCTCATCTGCACAAGCCTCAAACGCTTTAAAATCATAAGTGTTCAAGGCTTGTGCAGTTAAGGCAGAGCTTACAGGAATGGGACAGGGACAAAACTTGCGGGAATGGGACGGGGACATTGAGTTCCTGCGGGGGCAGGGACAAATTTGTCCCCATGCCATTCTCTAATCCTCAGCAGTCCCTGATTGCTGGATGAATGGTGCTTGTGACCGTTTGCATTTCTGTTACTGATATAACTGGCAAGAAGGCAGAGGAAGGGGCCTGATATGAAACAAAAATGCTGAGAACGTATGCTAGTATTATATTTCTTTCCAGCTGAGCTTCGTAAATTCAAACAATAGCATTCTGTATTTACCCCCTGCTGTGGCAGTTCCTCAGAGGAGCACAGGCAGGCTCTCCTGCTGTCCCATTGCTGAAAGCCATTGAAGGATACAGTACAGCATGTATCCGCCTTTCCTTACCTAGAGAACCAGAAGGAAACCCATTCATCCCCAAAACATTACACTGAACCCAATTTCTCTCATTGTGATAACATGAAGAAAGGAGAAGCTGGGAATGCACAAGAGAATGAGGAGCTCCCAAATGGAGACCTTAGGATTGTACAAGAGAGTGAAGGGCTCCCAGTATAGAGGAAGGCGGGAGCGGGAATATGCAAAGCAGTGAGGAGCTCCCAGATGGTAAGCTTAGGAATGCACAAGCGTGAACATCTCTCAGAATGGAGGAAAGAGAGGCTGGGAATGCACAAGAGAGCGAGGAACTCCCAGATGGAAAGCTCAGGAATGCACAAGCGTGAACATCTCTCAGAATGGAGGAAAGAGAGGCTGGGAATGCACAAGAGAGCGAGGAGCTCCCAGATGGTAAGCTTAGGAATGCACAAGCGTGAACATCTCTCAGAATGGAGGAAAGAGAGGCTGGGAATGCACAAGAGAGCGAGGAGCTCCCAGATGGAAAGCTCAGGAATGCAAAAGACTGAAAGGCTCCCAGTATAGAGGAAGGAGAGGCTAGGAATGCACAAGAGGGTCTCACTATAGAGGAACGAGAGGATGACAATGCAGAAGAAAATTTCTCAAATGGAGAACTTAGGAATGCACAATGAGCCTCTCCAAGAGAGGTGAAGCTGGGAATGCATAAGAGAGAAAGAGGAAATCCAAGATGGAGTGCTTAGGAATACACAAGAGTGAACAGTGCCCCGTATAGAAGGAGGAGAGGCTGGGAATGCACAAGAGAGAGAGTGAGCAGCTCCCAGGATAGAGGGTAAAGGAATGCACAAGAGGGGAGGAGCTCCCAGATGAAGAGCCTAGGAATGCACAAGAGAGTGAGCAGCTCCCAGGATAGAGGGTAAAGGAATGCACAAGAGGGGAGGAGCTCCCAGATGAAGAGCTTAGGAATGCACAAGAGAGTGAGCAGCTCCCAGGATAGAGGGTAAATGAATGCACAAGAGGGGAGGAGCTCCCAGATGAAGAGCTTAGGAATGCACAAGAGAGTGAGCAGCTCCCAGGATAGAGGGTAAAGGAATGCACAAGAGGGGAGGAGCTCCCAGATGAAGAGCTTAGGAATGCACAAGAGAGTGAGCAGCTCCCAGGATAGAAGGTAAATGAATGCACAAGAGGGGAGGAGCTCCCAGATGAAGAGCCTAGGAATGCACAAGAGAGTGAGCAGCTCCCAGGATAGAGGGTAAAGGAATGCACAAGAGGGGAGGAGCTCCCAGATGAAGAGCTTAGGAATGCACAAGAGAGTGAGCAGCTCCCAGGATAGAGGGTAAAGGAATGCACAAGAGGGGAGGAGCTCCCAGATGAAGAGCCTAGGAATGCACAAGAGAGTGAGCAGCTCCCAGGATAGAGGGTAAAGGAATGCACAAGAGGGGAGGAGCTCCCAGATGAAGAGCTTAGGAATGCACAAGAGAGTGAGCATTTCCCAGTATGTGGAAAAGAGGCTGGGAATGCATAAGAGAGTGAGGACTCCTGGTATAGAAGAAAGAGAGCTTAAGAGAATTAGGGGCTTTCATATAATGTCAAAAAGAAAGCTGCTGTTTTGCTGTCGAAGGGAGACGTGCATGCTTCAGAGCCAGAGAGCCAAGCATGCTGCTGATTATATGGGACGGGAGAACTGACAGTCTCTTCCCAGCCCTGCGGTTAGCTGGCTTCAGCCGCACACTCATTATTTTACATTAGACTGATATGTGAGCATCATTTGCACTGCTTAAAATTATTTTCCCACCGACATCAGCCAAAAACCTGAGCTTTGAAAACCTCCTTTTCTGTTCACTGCAGGCCTGACATTGGTTCAACTCCTGGTAGTGCCAGAATGTTCCAGAATAGGACAGTTTAGGAAAATTCTGTTCTTCGGATGCGCCTCAAGTACCCTCCTCTGATGACAAAACCGAATCCAGCCAAAGCATCCAGCAGCCTTTGAAGAAAAATCCCAGAAAAGGCCGTAGTTACACGGCCCAAACGACCCAAAGAGAAAGCTCAGAACGAGCAGAGAAGCCAAGATAAAATCAGAGATGAGATGAAAGGAAATGGAGCTGATTTATACATTTTCAAGCTTTTGGTCAGATAGTCTGGAAGGGTGTCATATATCCCTAGATGGATTATTTTCAAAATCTTAAACTGTGCCCGATGATAGATTGGCAGCCAATGTCATTTCTTTAAAATTGGTTGTAATATGTTCATACCGTGCTGCTCCCGTTAAGACCCGCGCCGCGGAATTTTGTACAGTCGGTAATGCTTTTAAGCGGGTGCCTGGAAGACCCGGGTAAATGCCAATATAAGGTGAGATCATTCCCAACGTGGTCAAGAGGTTGGCCCCTCATATAACATGGATTCACTTGCAATGCGGTCAAGTATCTTGGACCCCCAGCATCAGCGTTATATCGGGCCTGCAGTGTATCATGTCACAGCCAATGTTGCCTGGTGGCCAACGGTGCTGTTGTTACAATTGTAGACAGCCCCACATTTCTTCTGAGTCCTGGTAGGATTGCACCCAGGGGGCAATTCTATGACTGGGCACCCCTTTTAGGCACCTTTATGCTGCTCGATGACATCCGGGGTGCCCCATTTCCATTCTAGAATACTAGTGTAACCTGGGGTGTCAGGTCAAAAGTGCGCCGGGACAAAGGCGCGCCCAGACAATTGAGCGCAGCGTGGAGGCATGCGCCACTCAAAATTACTGTTTTTAGGGCTCCGACGGGGGGGGGGGGAGGGCGTGGGGGGGACCCCCCCCCACTTTACTTAATAGACATCGCGCCGCGTTGTGGGGGCGTTGTGGGAGGCTTGGGGGGTTGTAACCCCCCACATTTTACTGAATACTTCACTTTTTCTCTGTTTTTAGGGAAAAAGTTAAGTTTACAGTAAAATGTGGAGGGTTACAACCCCCCAAACCCCCCATAACGCCGGCGCGATGTCTATTAAGTAAAGTGGGGGGGTTCCCCAACAAAACCCCCCCGTCGGAGCCCCTAAAAACTGTAATTTTGAGCGGCGCGCACCTCCGCGCTGCGCTCAATTGTCCAGGCGCGCCTTTGTCTTTCGCGCCGTTGTCTATGAACCGTAACCTGGCATCAGTGCGGTTAACATTTAAGCGCTCATGGCTACTCCAGCCATAGACCTGGCGTCTCTGCAGTCACATAATGCAACAAAGGCATGAGTAACTTACAGCTCTCTGTACGACGTGTCTGCAAGTGGTAGAGTTCCCCTTGCCCCTCCCATGCTCCACCGACATGAACGCTTTCCTTGCAATCGCACGCTGTCTGCTGGTGTCTATGTACGGTGCCCAGACTTGGGCGCTGATCCCTGACGCGTGTGCAACTCAATTGGACAATGAACCTGTAACAGACAGCCTGGCCTGGATTTCCTGGAGAGGTCAGCAGACAAAAGAACACACTGGCATATGAGTAAATGCATTTTATTTCTTTTAAGTTCGGCTCACGCATTACAAATAAGGGGGGGGTCCGTTATAGTCTATGGATGCGTTAGCATTTAACGCACGCTAAAACAGCCAGTGCGCCTTTGTAAAAGGACCCCAAGGTTTGGCTTATCTCAGCCGAATGCTGCCTCTGCTCAGGACCTCTTTCTTTGGGATCTCTCTCTTTGGGACCTCCCCCAGCTTACTCAAGCCTGGGCAGAGATACTCCTCCCAGAGACCTTATGGGTCTTCTGAGATCATATGTGGTGCTTTGATAATAAACTTCTCCATACTAATTCCTCCCTTGGGATCCTGACTCATCTGTGAAGGTTCGCTGTCCATCCCCTCTCTCTCCTGGTTTCCTGCGAAGGGATCATTTTTCTGGTTTCTTTTGGTGTGAACTCAAATTTGGGCACCAGAAAAATCCACGCCGTGTGCTATTCAGTGATGGGCGCACCGGGTGAGCGCTGTAAGTGTTAGACACGGGCAAATTCTCTGGGGCCACGGCTTTGATCTCTTTGTGCCATTGTGCTACAAACGGCTTTTGACATTTATGGCCAACAAAGAGAATGTTCTCCTACAGTGGAAGAGTTGCTACCTGGAAGTTATTATTGCTTCAGCCATCTGTGTCTTCGGTTGCGTTTTTCCTGTTTCATTTTGCTCGGTCCTGTGGGTTCTGGATTCACTAGTAAGTAAATTCCTACTCTACTTACTTTGTAAAACATTGTTCCTTCCTGCATGACCCGCAAGGCGATGAGAAGGAAACAGCCTAGAATCTAAACCGCAGGGGTGTCAAAGTCCCTCCTCGAGGGCCACAATCCAATCGAGTTTTCAGGATTTCCCCAATAAATATGTATGAGATCTACTAGCATACAATGAAATCAGTGCACGCAAATAGATCCCATGCATATTCATTGGGGAAATCCTGAGAACCCGACTGGATTGCTGCCCTCGAGGAGGGACTTTGACACCCCTAATCTAAAGTTAAAGACAGTCGAATGTGAGGCAGGAAGAAGAAGATAGAACAGGGCGGGCACCGGTTTCACAGGAAGGACCATGTTCAAGAGTTTATCGGTGGATAAACCATTAACTATCGCTGTAAAAACATGGAGGTTTATAATCAGTGTTTCTCAATTCGGTCCTGGAGTACCCCCTTGCCAGCCAGGTTTTCAGGATATCCACATTGAATTTGCATAAACTTGATTTGCATACACCGCCTCCATTATATGCAAATGTATTTTCATGCATATTCATTGTGGATATCCTGAAAACCTAACTCGCAAGGGGGTACTCCAGGACCCGAGTTGAGAAACCCTGGTTTGTATGGTACAAAGTGGGAGGGGCTAGGTCAGACAAGGGAAAGGGCTCGTTTCGAGATCCCTGTGGTGGATTTTGAAACCCGATCTCAGACCGGGATCGCACAGGGCGATCAGGACAAGCGGTAATGAATGACAGACTGTCACCAGGATGAAGAAGACAACACCCTCTGACCTGGGACTGTACCCTAAACACAGTGTCCCAATGAACTGCTCAGTGGAGCTTTTTAGATGTGGTAAAAGAAATTTAAAAACACTTAGGAAGACACCCCCCCCCCCCAACCATCACTCCTGCTGGCTTTCCCCCATAGTGAAAGTGAACAGAGCCAGTGTTTTATGCAGAGCTATTAAACTAATTCCCGTATTCATTCCATCCACCACACTTATCTTTATTGCAACCACAGGGAAGAAGAGCTTATCTTTCCATATAATTACCCAGCCACACATCATGCAGTGGAGCTGGGAACTGGAGGAGATGTGGTTTCTGGTGCAATGTGCAAATATTTCATGGTTAGGGTTTGATGTGAAGCTGCTCTCTGTGTCGTCCTTGACATTTTTCCACCAGACACAAGTCACGTGTGGTTCCAGACTCCATCTCACCCCGCTCTCTGCAAAAGGTACCCCATTCCTATGCTACTGCTGTTCCCTGCTCTCCACAGCCCCAGAGCCTCCCACCCTATACATCTGCACTTAGAAGTTTCCCAGAATATATTGAATGAAGATGGAAGTGTTTATTCAATTACAGAGCAAGAATCTGAAGTGCTATTTATTTCTGTTTTATTTTGTGCTCCAGGGCAGAAAGAGAACAGCTGCAGAGTACTTAAAATCATTCTCTTTTTTGCACCGATTTTGCAGGATGATACATTGTTCACATAGTAAATGACGGCAGATAAAGACCATCCAGTCTGCCCATTAAAGAATACATGAATAAATTAAACTTGCCAGGTTTTGAAAAGCCGTCCGGATCCCCGGAGAAATCCAGACGTCTGGCAAATCCTCACCGGACGCAGAACTGAGCTCAAGGCCTTCCGAAACCCAGACAAACTGCCGGGCCTTGGAATTCCCTCCGGGCACATGGACAATCCTCTAAAAAGAGAACATATCCGAGTTTTCCCCAACATC
The DNA here is from genome assembly GCF_902459505.1 of Geotrypetes seraphini. Taxonomy (NCBI): domain Eukaryota; kingdom Metazoa; phylum Chordata; class Amphibia; order Gymnophiona; family Dermophiidae; genus Geotrypetes; species Geotrypetes seraphini. The sequence goes on from NC_047102.1 coordinate 10,952,350, forward strand.
TGGTAATCCTAGGCAAGAGCTTTCTTAAATGATTCAGGAGGGAAGTTACCAAGCTGGTTTAATTCGTGCTCTTGTAGCAATGAGACCTAGTCACTAAGTGAAATAAGTATAGGACGATCAAGCCATTGTGACATCACAGATGAGGCTAGCTCTTAGGCTTTGGTGGAATGAGGCATTATGACATCACAATCTCATCTCTGGATTCCAGAAACTGAACCTCTTCACACTAAGGGAAGTTATCAACGTGTTAAGAAGTGTTGTTTTACCACTAATATATGCTATTTTAGCTCAGGTCACATTCTATGCAATAAGACCTAGTTACTAATAACTGTGGTAGCCCATGTTGATAACATTGCTCCTCGGTGCAGACAACCAAAATCAAGGGTGACACCTAGTGGGAAAATAAGTGAAGTACACTTTAATAGCAGATCCAATGTTTCCCAGCCTTTGGAGTTCCTTCTAGCTCTGACCTCACCAAAAGATGCCCTCAAGTCTGGTGACTACACAGCGAGAGACCCACCCTTGTGATTTTTCTTGGCATGGTATGAGCGGTTAGCCTTTGCCTTCTCCCAAGGCAGGGAGGGTTATGGAATTTATCCAAGGCCACAAGGAACATCCCTAGGCTTTGAATTGGGGCCTTTTCAGCCCCCGTCTGCATCCTGCTCTAACCATTAGGCTATTCCTCTACTAACGAAAAGTAATAAATAACATGCTTACACAAAAATATGTAAATCAAAACTTTATAATATAAGTGAAAGGAGATAGAGCATTATCGTACTTGGATAGAAACCCTTGGTTTATATTCGAGTTAACCTTTATCCTTTTTTCTTACAGAAAAAAAAGGTGACCTCAGTTTATATTCGGATACTCCTTGATATTCTGTCCCTACTGGAATTCCAGAGTTCCAACTACTGAAGTCTCCATCAAAGCTTACGCCATCGAAGCCTCCCAGCCATCGAAGCTCTCCCCAGCCCATCCTCCCCTAAACGGCCACATACAGACCCAGACCGTGCAAGTCTGCCCAGTACTGGCCTTAGTTCTTCACTATTTACTCTTATTTTCTGATTCGAGATCCTCTGTGTTCATCCCACGCTTTTTTGAACTCCGTCATCGTTTTCCTCTCTACCACCTCTCTCGGGAGCGCATTCCAGGCATCCACCAACCCTCCCCTCCCCCTTTAATAAAACCATAGCAAGGTTTTTAGCAGCATCAGCTGCGATGCTCATAGAATTCCTATGAGCGTCAGAGCTGTTACCACTACGGCCGGCGCTAAAAAACGTACTATGGTTTTGTAATAAGGGAGGGGGGGCTACTTTCCCTGCACATTAAAATAAGTAAAAATGTTAGAATCAAGGAAATACAGTACAATCCACAATGAATATGCATGAGACCGATTTGCATACTTTGGATGAGGCAGTACATGCAAATTTATGCCATATATATTCTTTGTATATGTGATTAAAAAAAAATCAAACTGATTGGATGCTCCTCTAAAGTTGGGTTGGAAACCCTTATTCAGCCTCTTTTGCTCATACATAAGATTTAGGAGAGTCAGTTGGGTTGGTCATTTCTACTCCCAGAATGCATCAATTTTCCATTGAGATCACTAACAGGACCAAGTATTTGCTGCCAGGGAATTCCAAGCCAACAGCAATACTCTCAGCCAGGCCTGACTTTGTAACACTCCTCTGTGCGCTCTGGATAAAGTGGCTTTTTTTTTTTTTTTTTTTTTAAAGCCAAAGACTACAATTCCCAGCATGCTTATGGGCAGGGCCACAATTAGGGTAGGCCAACCAGGGCATGGCCCTAGGCACTTCTGACAGTGGTCTGTGGGGAGAGGAGAGGGGTGCTGCACTGCCCTGGGCACTGGAATAGCTGACTCTTGCAGGGCTGGCACTGTGTGTCCTCAGCAACTTGGAGATGGTGGTTCTGATAAGGAAGAAACAAGGCCCATGTGTAGGGTTACCCTATGACTCCAGAAAAAGGAGGATGGATTGATACGTCCTGGTTTTACTTCCATTGCTTTCAGTGAAAGTAAAACCCGGACGTCTCAATCCGTCCTCCTTTTTCTGGAGCCATAGGGCAACCTTACCCCATGTGACAAAACAACGCCAACATCCAAGGAGCCAGAGAGCTGTGGAGAACGGTTCAGCTGAACTCCAGGGGGGATGGTCTCCCTATAAAACCCCCTCCTCCTCCTCAGAGACCAGGAATCTAAGCAGCTGCCAGCGACTCAGACTTGAGACATGAAACATTTTGACAGAGCCTGCAGGGTGAGGTAGAATTCGCTGCCAAGGACACAGCTGGGTGCGTATACTTTATGTGCACGCGTGTCTTCTTTTTGGCATCAGGAGGGAGCTGCAAAATGTTTTTGCCACCATTGAAATATCGGTTGCCACATGTTTAATGAAAAATTAAAAATTTTTTTTAAAAAAAATTCTTTGCAGAAGTCAAAAAGCGTGGGTGGTTCTCTGAGCCTTTGTCCAACTGGCTGCGATTGCCGTCCCACCTCCCTGGGTGCATATCACCCCCTCCCTATCGCCCACCACTCATCCAGCTGACTGTCATTGCTTTCAGTACATGAAGCCATGGTGAACAGCCACTAACCAGCTTGCACCTATTCCATACAAAATCTGCCCAGAAAAGTCTTTTAAATGTTTTTGTTACTTAGCTGGAAAGAGATGAAATACATTCCCCCCCCCCACACACTGCTGCAAATAATGATGGGCCCTTTAAAACCCTCAGTGGACCCTGGCCCTTCCACTGACCCAGGGCTTCTTGTAGTCCATTCTTGTCATATCGATGCCAGAAGAAAAGAATCCTGTAGCTAATCCCTGTTCTAGAGAGAGAAAAAAGTTCCCTCAAGCAGTGATGGCATTAAGAACCTCCATCTGAATCCCCTTTTTCCTCCCAGAGCCTCAGTTGGTCTCTCACGGTCCTGAAAGGTGCAGCAGTTTGGCCGGACTGAATGCTGAGCCTTCCAGCTTTGCTATAGCCTCAAGCAGAGTCTCTTCCTTGGAGTCTGTGTGGGATGTGCGGTGGGGGGGACAGACATTCCTGAGGATTGGAAAAGCTTCTCCAGAGCATGGGAACCAGCTGTTAGCAAGAACTAGCATTTAGGTTCCATAGAGGTGATATGAGAAGTCACAACTTTAGGCTCACCTGTAAAAAATGGAACCAGGCGTTAAAATGGTAAGAATGGGATTCTTGGAAGCCCTTCACTTAATGTGGTCGGCGACGTCTCGCTCATCTGTTTTCCCTTTATCACACTAGGGGAAAAAAATACTAAACTAAGGGAAGGGTGAAGATTTTGAGGATCTGCTGTCACAAGTCAACAGTAAGAAAGAAGATCGGTGGACTTTAGTTCAGAAATGAAAATCCACCCACACCTGCATGTTCTCACTTTCCAGTGCTGGAGCACAGCGAGGGGCATAATCAAAACAAACTTCTAAGCTCATTTGGGCCCTAGGGCGCTAGTCACCCAAAGTCGGCAGCATCCAAAGTCCATTCTCAAAAAATACGTCACCTTAGACCTGCTTTTAGATTGCCTAAGTTCGCCTAGATCACCTGTTCCATCCAGGCAGCCTCGTAAAATATTCGATTATCCCTGCAGTATGACTAAGTCTAAGTTGGCCCATGTCTTGCCCAAATCCCACCCACACTGCTCCTCCAAAAATGCCCCTATCAGCTTGGGGCACACAGCGGCATTCAGAGGCCTAAAATGTCCCTGTTTTGATTATCGGCACTTGAATGACTTGTCTTTTTGATCGTCCAAGAGCCAATTTGAGTGGGTTTTTAGATGTATTTCTGTTTCGATTATGAGCCCCAGAGTGTCTCTGACCAATATGCTAGATGTCAATTATCTGTAGTGTGTGATCTATAGTCATTAGAGGTCTTTTTTTTTAATCTCTTAGATGCCTGAAGTTCGGAAGTAAGGTGATGTGATGAGCCCTATCCCTGCTATGAATCATAAAAGAGAAAAGGAAACTTTCACATTACAATCTCATGGAAACTTGTGTTGAAAAGCAGGGGGGGGGATCTAACCTTGGCCCTCACTTAGGGTAGGATTCTCAAAACTTACTGCGCTTATAACGATGGTCGCTAAACCGGCTCTAGCCGGTTTAGCGTAGCAGCATTTTGCCAGCCGATGATCAGACCAGCTCACCGTGGTCTTTTCCGAGCTTCCTGGCAGATTCCGACTCCCCCATGCAAATGTATTACAACGAGGCCATAGATATTAAAGTGGGCTCATCGATATTTAAAGGAGCACTCCAGGGAATTCTCTATCATTACCGGGTGATTCCCCAAGTGCGGCGCTGGCTTTTGAGAACAAAAATTACTGGCTGGTCCAGGGGTGCTGGAACTGTGCAAATCACATCTCAGGTGTGTGTTTCTGGCTATAGCGCATCATAAAATAATTAAAAAAAAAACAAACCCAAAACACCATTCACATAAATTTTAGTAGTTATGGTTTTTAAGATACCTCCAATGAATATGCATGAGATAGATTTACATACGATGAAGGCTGCGCATGCAAATTTATCTCATACATATTCATGGACACAAAGAGCTATATTTGTTACAAATTTATAATCTAAAATTCCCACACATTCATTAATCATTTCTTTTTATTTTATACTTTTTTTAAAAAAAAATTTTTACACCCCACACATGTGTTAATACTTCATATCATACATAAGTACATAAGTACATAAGTAGTCGCCTCCGCCGGGGCAGACCAGAGGTCCATCCAGCCCAGCGGTCCGCTCACGCGGCGGCCCATCAGGCATATTGCCTGGTCAGCGGTCCCTGACTAATTTTATTGCCTACCTCTACAGTTATCTCTAAACCTTCCACTGCTCTTATCTGTACCCCTCAATCCCTTTGTCTTCCAGGAACCTATCCAGGTCATCCTTGAAACCCTGTACTGTGCTATTTCTTATCACGGCCTCCGGAAGGGTGTTCCATGTGTCCACCACCCTCTGTGTGAAAAAGAACTTCCTTGAGTTTGTTTTAAACCTGTCCCCCTTCAATTTCATCGAGTGACCCCTTGTTCTTGTGGTTTCTTACTAAACCCTTCACAACCTACCCAACCAACCCATTAAAAGTTCATTTCAAAACTACTCTGTTGCAGTACTGTCCATATACTGGCCCCAAAAGTTCTTGATACTGTGCAAGCTTATCACTTCATGAGTATGTTATTCCATTAGATGTTCTCTTCATATTCCTTGTATCGCTGTTCACCATAAACTGAGCACAATCGCCCGTTTGATCGAATCATCTCGCTTGCTCTTTCGACATTCTGTTGCCTTTGCGACGTTGAAGGACGTCCCGATCTCGCCTCGTCTTCAACCAATTCACAATCGTTATGAAATTGTTCGATCCGCTCGTAAACCATCTTCACGGTCACTGCGGCATCACCGTAAACCGATTTGTAACATTTTGTGCGTTTCTTTAGCACTTTTTTGCACTTTGAAGCAAAGTTTCGTGTTAATGTGTCGTTCGTGATCCTGGATTTACGGCGCACTTTTAAAACGCACACCTTCTCTCAACCGTAGCTCACAACCGGCTGACTGCACCGAACAAGCTGAAACTTGTCACACAGTGTCACTAAGATTGGACGCACCGCTTCTCTTTCCGTTGGATGGCGCTCAGCGGCAGCATTCACCGTATTTTTTTTTTTTAAATCACACCTCATACATCTGCAAATGCACTAAAATGTAGTTCTGTGCATATAGTTTTGTAATCTTATTATTTAAACGCAGAATAACATTCCAGCACATGCACAGATGTATATGCATTTTTTTTGCAAATACCAAGTTTGCCAACAGTCCATCAGTTCTTTCTTCCAGCACACCTCTCCCTTCAGTTTCTCCTCTTCAACAAAACCAGGAAAAGGGGTACACCGTCAGAAGCGCGGAGAAAACGGCACGCCGACAATCCCGCTCTGACAGTTGAGCGCAGGACAAATGCGGGCCGCCGCTTTGAGGCCTTCTCTTTTATGCTATGAGGGGGGGGGGGAACCCCCCAACTACAGTTAGAACTCTTTGCGCTCCCGTTGGGGAGGAACCCCCAGTACACTGAAAACTCCCTTTCTCCTTCCTGTTTTCGGTCTTCGGGAGTTTTCAGTGTAGTGTGGGGTTCCCCTCTCACCCCCCCCCCAACGTTAGTGTGAGGACTTCTAAGTGTAGTGGGGAGGGTTCCCCCACTCCCCCCTTAGAGCGCAAAACGGAAGGCCTGAAAGCGGCGGCATGCATTTATCCTGGGCGCAAATGTCAGCATGGGATTGTCGGCGCGCCGTTGTCCTCTGCGGTTTTGACGCGTCACCGGTAAAGGAGGACATGTGGCCCCGCCCCGTTCCACCCCTAGGTCTGCCCTGTTCAACCCCCGGCCCTGTGGCACTTCCCAACCCCATTTCCATGCAAACCTCGTCTCTTTGGGCCAGGTCTGGAATGTATCTGCGGCTGTGCGGATGATGCGCGCCAGACTCGGCCCCGATTTTGCCGGGTTTTGGAAAAACCGCCCGGACAGTCCTCTGAAAAGAGGACATGTCTGGGTAAGTCCAGACGTTTGATAACCCTACAGAAAAGAGAAGAAAAAGGCATAAAAGTTTCACTAGTGCTGACTGCAAAAGAATATGCTCTTTATTTACTCAGAGCTTGAATTAAAATCCCAGCTTTACAAAGACCCTTCCGTTAGCTTTCAGGTTTTGTGCACGTCTCTGCAACTGCATTAATGCTTGATATCTTACATGCCAAGGAGTGTAAATGTGTTTTGTGTACAGTTAGCTTATGTGCAAAACTCCCTTTTTTCATTTTGTGCCCACCTAATTGTGGGCTAAAGCTGAACTAACCTGTGGATAAAGTCTAGTGCACCAGTGTGAATCAGGATGCCAATTTCTTGCCTGTTGTCGCCCTCCTCTGTCCAAACTGAAGAACTGCAGAAGTCATACTGGAATCCATAAGCCTTGTCATACAGGGACAAACCAAAGGTCCATCAAGCCCAATATCCTGTTTCCAACAGTGGCCAATCCAGGCCCCAAGTACCTGGCAATCCCAAAACAATAAAACAGATGCTTCTTATCCAGGAATAAAAAGGTGGATTTTCCTGTCCACCTTAATAATGATTTATGGACTTGTCCCTCAGGGAACTTGTCCAAACCTTATTTTAAATCAACTGCACTAATTTCACATTCTTTGGCAACGAATTCTAAAGTTTATGTTCATTGAGGGCTCCTTTTACAAAGCCGCGCTAGGGCCTTAATACGTGGAATAGCGTGCTCTAAATTGCCGTGCCCGCCTCCTTTTGAGCAGGTGTTAGATTTTCAGCTAAATCCGGTGCGGTGCGTTAAAAACGCTAGCGCACTTTTGTGAAGGGAGCCCTGAGTGTTTGACATAGGAGTAATCAGCTCTTCTCTTCCCCCCCACTTCCCTCTTCATACCAGCTTTCAACTCCTAACTCCCACTCACCATAAAATTACCTCCGTCCTTCCTATAATTCTCCCCGCAAGGAAATCCTCTACCCCTATATGTCACTAAAATCATCTGCAGTGCCTGAAGATTGGAGGGTGGCCAATGCTACGCCAATTTTTAAAAAGGGTTCCAGGGCAGATCAGGAAAATTACAAAGAGGTAAGCCTGACTTCAGTGCTGGACAAAACAGTAGAAGCAGCTATAAAAAAAATACAATTATGGAACATGAACATGTAGACAAACATGATTTAATGGGGGGAGAGTCAGCATGGGCACAGCCAACGGAGGTTTTGCCTCACCAATTTGCAGGACTTCTAGGAAGGTGAATTAACATGTAGATAAAGGTGAGCCAGTTGAGGTGTGCCTCAACACACCGGAGAGGAGGAGAGTCATCCGTGCTGGCTGACTGCCTACACGCCGGCTGCCTGACTCTTCTCCTGGCCGGTGTCTTTCCTCCTCTCCCTGCAGCTCCCAGATCCCTCCGCCGAAGTGAGCCGTGGCCAGATGGGCCTCCGTGAATGTACCTGGGGCAACGGAGGGATTAAGTGACTTGCCCAGGGTCACAAGGAGCAGCATAGGGTTGAAACCACAACCTCAGGGCGCTGAGGCTGTAGCTTTAACCACTGCGCCGCACTCTCCCCCCTTACATCAGGTTGAAGCTCGTATAAATTTGGCTTATCAATTTTTGGAACGCATAAATAAAAAATTTTAAAAAAAAGTTCAAGCTAGTAAAGGAGAGAGGGAGGAAGGCAGAGAGAGACAGACAGACAGAGATTCCAACCAAAATTACTAGAATCAGTGGCCTAGCGAGGGTGAGAAGCGCCAGGAGTGTTGCCACCCCTCCCCTTCCCACCTCTCCGCCACCCCCTTCCCTTCCCTGTACCTCGAGTTGTTCACGGCCGCGAGAAGCAAGAATTTCAACGCGCTCCTTGCGACCCCCATCAGCTCTCCCTCTGATGTCACATCCTGCGCGTGGCACCCGGACGTGACAGAGCGATCGCGAGGACCACATCGAAATTGTTGCTCACGACAGTGAACTAGAGATACGGGGAAAGGGAAGGGGCGGGGCAGAGAGGAAGAGAGGTGTTGGTCCCCCAATGAACATGACACCTGGGGCGGACCTCTCCCCCCGCCCTTATTACGCCACCGACTAGAAGCTTAGTTATTATTCACTAACTAACTAACTAAACCTTAATTTTATAGACCGGGCCATCAACCAAAAGGAGCTCGACTCAGTTAACAATAATGGAAGAAAAACCATAGTACGAAAAACATAGCAAAGGAAATAAACTAGAATTGGTTAGTTTCCAAAGTGTTTGGCAAAGTTTTCAGGGATTTCCGGAACAGAGCAAATGGACCTAAACTTCTTAATACAAGCGGTAAAGCATTCCAGAGTTCTATTAATTTAAAAGCGAAAGACTGACTGAGTCCCCTGAAAGATCTGTTTTTACCCCTGAACATAACAGGCCAACACGAATCCCTTCTTCAGCTCTTCCCAACCTCTCACCCAGTCACAGATACCCAACCATTAAAGCTACCTCCTAAAGAGCCAGAGCAAAGTTAGGCTGCTGTGATTCGTCAGACCACTGGCACACAGAGATGGGCAGGGAGTGAGCAAGTTCCTTCCCGCCTGGCGCTGCCCACATTTGCCCTGATCAAGAAAGGAAGAAATACGGACGACTCTGAATTACTGCACTGTGGAGGAGAAAACTGCAACGAGAAAGACAGGACCAGTGACAAGCGGGCATGCAAAGTCCAGAGCCACCAAGAATCAGCAACTGGTGAGCTGCAGCCTGCTGTGGTGGAGACACCTGGAAAACAAGCCAAGGAAAACAGGAGAAGTAGTGTGGTATCTGTCTATTGTGCGCTATAGTGAGGTCAGGCTGATGTCAGGAGGCAGGTGGTGAGTCAGGTATGAACTATTTCCAGGAACAGATCAGGCTAGGATTACGAAGGGATTGTCTGGGAAAGACACAAACAGAGCAAAGGAAATAGCCAGTGGAATAAATGCATTACAGTAAAGCCTTGGATTGCAAGTAAATTGGTTTGAAAGTGTTTTGCAAGAGAAGCAAAACAGTTGATTAAATTTTAACTTGATATACAAGCAATGTCTTGCAATACAAGTACATACAGTGTACACATCACAACTTGAGCTGATAGTTCTTCTCTCTCTGACGCTGCAGGAGTGTAGTGACTGTTCTAAATGATCGAGGTCTTGCAATACAAATATGTATAGTATTTTGTATTAAAGTTTTTGGGTTGTGGGACGAATTGTCTGAGTTTCACGTATCTCAATGTTAATATTCTATAACCACATTAGGTGCTCAGATTGTAGAATGAGGGGGCATGTGGTTACTGTTTTTGGGGAACAAAATTTGTATTTACGCTTGCGTTAGAAGCTCCAGTGCACGCTTACTGCATCTGCCCCTAAAGTATGCAGAGAGATTAACCCTCGGATTTTATATACGATGCCTAGATCTGGGCACGCTTCCAGCATCTTGCGGTACATTAAGGTGGGCAGACTGGATGGGCCGTGGGCCCTTATCTGCCGTCTATTTCTATGTTTCTATGTTTCTACACCCGGAATTTCGCTGCTCCACGCAGTTTGCGGTACACTGCAATAAGGCTATTCTTACGTTCCTCTGACAGAGCTGGTAATAAAGAGTCTTGCTCACAAGCGAATGACTTCTAGGCTTATTTTGCAGGACTTAAACCCCAAACTATTACACAGTTTGTTTACATGGCAAATTATAAAAATAAGACTGACTGCAACGTGTTTTTATACTCTTTCAGGTGACATCAATGGTTAACAAATAAACCTTGTGACTTCCAGGATTAAGGAATGAGGGGAGCCTTCTCTCCCGGCCCGCAGTGTGTGCTGCTGGTTTCTCATGAAAGATGTGTGTGTACTTTAAGGACTGGGTCGGCCTGTAATGTAATACATCACTTATTTTCACCAATTAGAGATAATGTAAGCACATTACTCAAGCACGACATGAGAAATGCAGCTTGGAAAAGATTACACTTCCATTCTTCTCCTCTCCCTCCCCTCCCCCACTGCATTATCTGGTATTTTTAAAAAATTTTTATTATTATTAAACCTGTTTATTTGTGGTTAGCTATAGGAAGGGAATCTCCTTCTTAAACTCTAAGCTGCACTGAATGATTGTCTCACTTCACTTGACAGAAAAATAAGGGATAACATGGCTCGGGATACAGTCTGTGGGCACTGTGGTAGCCTGGCATGATTATGGAAGCTCCATGCTGACAGATGAATGAAAAATCATGGGCACCCATGCAAACAGAATTGCTGCTGCTGGGTCAGACCAGGGTCCATTGTGCACAGCAGTCCACTCCCACGGTGGCCCTAAGGTCAAAAACCAGTGCCCTAACTGAGTCTAGCTCTACCTGCGTACGTTCTGATTCAGCAGGAACTTGTCTAACTTTGTCTTGAATCCCTGGAGGGTGTTTCCCCCTATAACAGCCTCCAGAAGAGCGTTCCAGTTTTCTACAACTCTCTGGGTGAAGAAGAACTTCCTTACATTTGTACGGAATCTATCCCCTTTTAACTTTAGAGAGTGCTCTCTCGTTCTCCCTACCTTGGAGAGGGTGAACAACCTATCTTTATCTACTTTGTCTTGAATCCCTGGAGGGTGTTTTCCCTTATAACAGCCTCCAGAAGAGCATTCCAGTTTTCTACCACTCTCTGGGTGAAGAAGAACTTCCTTACATTTATACAGAATTTATCCCCTTTTAACTTTAGAGAGTGCCCTCTCGTTCTCCCTACCTTGGAGAGGGTGAACAACCTGTCTCTATCTACTAAGTCTATTTCCTTAAGGAGACAAGGGAGACTTAAGGAGAGAAGGGGTCTGGAAACAAAAATGGGAGACGGAGTCACATGCTTGGTAAGGGGAACATAAGTGTTGAGGACTCTCACATGGTCAATATGCAACCTGGAGACTCAGTTTGTTTGGTAAGGTCTATCTGCCACCCCCCCCCCCCCTTCACACTACGCCACTGACTCCCAATAAAACATGAAAATGTAGAGTCAAGGCCAGATTGAGACCTCCAGGTTTTACTTTCAAATAGAAGTAAAACCCGGATGTCTCAATCCATCCTCCTTTTTCTGCAGCCGTATGGTAATCCTACTTGGCAGCGAAGGGGCAAGTGGAACACCTTGTTCAATTCACTCTCGTCAATGATTTCCTTTATGCAACTGGAGAATATTGCATGGAAGAGTTCTGCCCAAACGTAGGGGTGCACTGCAGCCTTAAACGGAGCTCTGCTTTCTAATGGATTCCCCCAGCCAAATCCCCTCTCTTGCTAGGCCACTGAGCTCTCACCGCCTGCTCCAAGGCAAGCAGGCGTGAGCCAGGAGAGGCAGTGAACCCTGGGTTCCTGCCAAGATCCCAATGCCACACGCCTCAGCAGCTGCCATCTTTCAAGTTCTTGGTTTAAATACCGCCACCAAAACCGCCTTCTCTAAGCAAGCCTCCTGTTGGCCCCTAGAGACTTCTTGAGCATTTGAGCCTAGGTCAGGATAGAATGGCCTTTAAGAAGCAATTAAAAATTTTTCTGCCTGTGAAAGTTTTTTTTTATTAAGTAGTGAAGTTCTATATTTTGAATGCTGCTCATAGGAAGTCTGTGAGCGTCGGAAACAGCGCAGAGCATTCAGCGCACCAGCTAGCGCTAAAAAGCGCTTTCACAGTTTTGTAAAGGGGGGGGGGATAGTTAATATGGCACCCAGCTGTATACAATGTACATGATAAAAACTCGGTCCAAAACAGAACAAGGCAAACGACCCCCCCACGACAAATGTACAGTGAGAACAGAAACGTGGGGAAGGAGAAGCACACATCGACCTGGGATGGAAAAAAAGAAAAAGTTTAATAAAGCAATTATAAAACTAGAAACCAGTCAGTGTCTCTGAATGATGTGTATGTTTCCTTCCCCACATTTCTGTTCTCATGATACAAACTCTCCATTGCATTTCCATCACTGACAATGGATGCAATGCAAAGAGATTGTGATAGAGTCTGAGATTTCCTGGGGAGGGAAGGTTTACCCAAGCCCGGTCTGGCCGTCACCCTAACCTTTAATCCCAGCAAGAAAAGGGGAAGAAATAACACTTTAGGGACTGTTTACTAAGGGGTCCTTTTACAAAGGGGTGGAGGGAAAGCAGCCTTAGCGTGCCCTTATGCAGGTTTTTCCCGTGCGCTGAGGCCGTTTCTTCTCTCAGCCAGGAAACGACCGATCTCCTATTTCGGGCACGAGCGGCCCACGCGCGCTAACGTTGCCTGAGCTGCGTGCGTTGCAAGGCGTAGCAACTTTCATGTGCCACTGGCACGTTGTAAGAAGTTAGATCTGCAAGGCCGACTCAAAGAATTATGGCGCCCCCTCCCCCAGGCCCTTTTCTGGTTTTACCGCCCCCCCCTTCTTTTTCTGTGCCCTCCCCCCTCCTCCGATGCTACTGCCCAGTCCCAACAGGATGTGGCTTCGTAGGCCAGCTTCCATGAGGAGGGAGGGGCAGAGTCAGGAGGGACCTCCCTCCTCTGTTGCTGGCTCTTCACCCCCCCCCCCTTGCGGCAGCTGGCCTAGGAAGCTGCATCTTTTCAGGACCGGACAGCAGCATCAGAGGAGGAGATGAAGAGTGTTAAAGCCATCTCGTAGCTTAACTTATGGGTCGTAATGTTACAACCTTAGGCGTTTGGCGCCCTTTAGCGCCAATGTCCTGGGCTAGAACTTCATCTGATCCATAGGTTAAGCTGGCCCTGTACTGTAACAGGTTAGGTGCACCCTAACACCATTATAGAATTGACACTATGCATGCCTCTTTACGGCACCTATATTTTAGTGTGACTTTATACAGGGTCACACTGAAATTTAGGTGCCACAAAGAGTGCATTGCCACTCAGTGGCATAGCAAGGGAAAGAGGCCCCCAGGGAGGAGGCCCCCCCCTCCGTGCCCTCCTCTCTACCCCCAAGCCACACTCGCGCTTTCCCTTAACCCCCACATCCCTTTAAATCTTCAGCAGCGTGAGCAACTTCTCCGGCCTGCTGCTTGCATCGGTGTTGGCTTTCCCTTCGATGTCACTTCCTGGCCCCGCCACCAGGAAGTGATTTCTAAGGGGAACCAGGCTGGCGTAAGCAGCAGGCTGGAGCAGTTGCTCGCACTGGCGAGGTGGGGGAAGGGAGAGTGTGAGCATGGCATTGGGGGGGGGGGTGGAAAAATCCCAGCACCCCCTGCAAAGACAATGCCAGGGGCAGTCTGCCCCCCCATTAATGTGCCACTGTTGCCACATTAATGGATGGTAAAGATCTTTTCTGTACAGAAAATGCAGGAGATGTGTGCAGTTATTTAAGTGACTGAAGAGCAGAGTGGATGAGCCAGTCGGTCTTCATTTGAATCGTTTACTATAATATTGTAAAAAAAAAAAATCCATTTAAAAGTCTGGGTCAAAACCAATGAAGCTGTAGTTGTAACTTCAGAATCTTGAAGGGTAGGGGGATATTCAAAAAGGCTTCAGAGCAGCAGGGAAGAAAGCAAATACAAGCGAGATGAAAGAATGAAATATCCAAAGTGGAAAAGATCCCTTTAGCCAGAAAAAGGTGATCCGAAAAATAAAAAAATCCTCCGGTCTGCAAACTGTGGAGGGAGAGACCAGAACCAACCCTGCTCTCTTCGAATCCTGTAAAGCAATGTCTCTCAAACTGTGTGCCCCGAAGAGATTCCAGGTGTGCCATGAGAGATTCCAGAATCTTAATTTATTTTTAAAAATTCCCTTCAAAAGTATACACTAGACGTCATGTATGCAAGAGTCTGTCAATGGTATGAGCGTCATTGTGCGCAAGGATACAACCAACCAGACAAGCATCATTCTTGGACATGATTGGTCCTTGAAAACCAATGGCAAGCAATTTTATTTTTATTGTTTATGCAGTAGTTACCCTGACTTGATCAACAAAGCAATTGAGGCTTTGTTACCATTTGGATCTTCTTATCTTTGCGATACTTGGATTTTCAGCTCTGACAGTCAGAAATTAAATCGAAAAAAAGAGAACTGCAGATGGTGGATGATGAAATACGTGTTTGTTTGTTGACCATCGAGCCGTGTTTTGAGTTAATTTGCACTCAAAAACAAGCTCATCCATTGCATTGATTAGCAATTCTATTCTATTCAAATACAATTACCCATACATAGTTTAAAGAACTTTAAATAAATAACTCTCAAATTTAATTTTTTTGTTGATTTTGCAATTTTATCATTTCAATTATAATGTGCCACAAAAAACATTTGCTCCGTTCAGGACCAGATTAAAGGAGGCAGATGCCTAGGGCCCGGAATTGTCAGTGAGCCCCAGGGCCAGCATTAGGGTGGGAGCAAACAGGGCAGCTGCCCTGGACACAACAGATCCTGGGGGGGGGGGGGGGAGGAGACCGAACTTCTTTGCTAAACTCCTAAATTGGGGCCCTGGCATGGCAGCTGCCCCGAAGTTTTCCCTCGTCCGGAAAGTTTGCGGCAGAGGGAAAACTTTGGGACAGCCGCCGACATCTTATGAGAACAGCTGCCGTGTCGGGGCCCCTCTGAAAAGGACACTTTTGGCTGCGGGGGAGAAGCGTTCGCTTGCCTGGCCTCCTCCCCCCTACTCTTCAGCTTTCCCTCCCCTGCTGGCCGGAATTCCTCATCTTTCCCCCTTCTCGGCTGTATTAGCAGGCAGGGGGAGCAAGGAGAGCAGCTGCCCCGGGCCCTTGCATTCTGTTTTGGGCTGTGATGGTTGTCTGTTTTTTCTCTGCTTCCCCGATGCGGCAGGCACACAAGTCTTCCTCCTCCCTTCCCCGCCGACAATTTTGATGTCAGAGAGGAAGTTCCGGGACAACCAGGCAGTGATTGGCTGGCCCGGAACATCCTCTCCGATGTCAGAATTGACGTTGGGCAGGAAGGCTTGTGGGCCCGTTGCATTGGGGGAAGCAGGGCGAAATTGACGGTGGTGGCTTGGCGAAATCAGCAACGGCGGTGGTGGCCACGGGGGGCGGGGAAGAGAGAAAGAAACAAAGGGGAGGGGCAGGAAGAAAGAAAGAAAGAGGGAGAGAGAGAGAGAGAAAGAAAGAGGGGGCAGGGAGAGAAAGAAAGGGAGGGGGCAGGGAGAGAGAAAAAGTAAAAAATGGGAGGGGAGGGGGCTGGGAGAAAGGAAGAAAAAGTTGGATTCATGGAGGGACAGAAAGAGAGATGTTGGTTGGGATGAAGTCTGGAGGAGAGGAAGCATGCAGGAGGAAGAAAGAAAGGATGCACAGTCAAAAGGAAGTGCAACTAGAGACTCATGAAATCATCAGACAACAAAGGTAGGAAAAATGATATTATTTTCAATAGTGATCAAACTGTGTCAGTTTCTTCAAATTTATATCTGCTATATTTATATTTTGCAGAGTATTAGGGGATTATGTGTCATTGTTTCTGTGGTGTTTCACTGTATACAGTTTGGCTTCTAGGCGGTTCAATTTAACCTTTATCTACATATTTCTATTTTTAGTTTGTGATTAATTATTCCATACAGGGTGAGGGTGTATTTGTGTTCTGTGTGTATGAAAGACATGATATTCTGTTAGCGTTTGCAAGCCTTGTTTAGAAACATAGAAACATAGAATATGACGGCAGAAAAGGGCCGACGGCCCAACAAGTCTGCCCAATCATGATCCCTTCCACCCTCGAGAAACTATCCCCTATCATACCTCTGTAGTGACCCCACATTTTTGTCCCATCGTCTCTTGAAGTCGAGCGTGCTACTAGCCTCGACTACCTGACATGGAAGACCATTCCATCTATCAATCACCCTCTTGGTAAAGAAGTATTTCCTGGTGTCCCCATGAAATCTTCCTCCCCTAAGTTTTAGCGGATGTCCTCTTGTCACCGTGGGACCCGTAAGAGTGAAGATTTCCTCCTCCTCCTCGATGTGGCCTGTTATGTACTTAAAAGCATCAGGTACGGTTCTTGGGAGCACCTTGAATAAACCTGATTTGAATCTCCTTATTGTTTGTTTCATGTTGGATTCTTTAATGGACTGCTTGACTTGTTGTTTCGTTACAAGTTACATTACATTAGGGATTTCTATTCCGCCATTACCTAGCAGTTCAAGGCGGATTACAAAAGAATTAGCCAAGATGTATTACAACAAGAACTTACAAAAAAAAAAAAAATTGGTCATTTTCAAAAAGAGTGAGAAATGGGTAAGGTTATTTGTTTGGGGTAGTTGGCTTTAGTGAGAGGTGGAGTTTGAGACTTGCGGTATTTATTTTTTCAGAGTTTTCTTGAAGAGTATGGTCTTTATTTCTTTTCTAAAAGTCTTGTTAACATACATGGAGTGGAACGAACTAGAGGAGTTACAGATTTGGTTATTTATACATACATATGGGTTATAGTTGGTTGACGTAGAGTAAGGCAGTTAAGAGGCATTGTAAACTTGGTTAATAATATAGACTTATATTTCGGATAGTATTACTGCTTTACAATAGTATATTTGAACACATATATATGTGTGGAAAGGATTCAGAGTTAAAGTAAGTAGGTAGGAAGGGAATTTGTTCAGAGATGTTGGGGGGGGTGACATAGAAAAAAAACCTGTGCACTGGTATGCTAATCTTTGTTTCTTTTGAATTAAAAAAAATTAAAAATTAAAATAAAATAAAAATTAAATTAAATTAAAAATAAAAGTGGAAATAAAGAAGTAAATAAGAAACAGATAAATGGGGTGAGACATGGGCGTGCTAGGGCCAGGGGGGCACTTGGGTGCCTAGGGGCCCTCGAAGAATTAATCCCGCCCTGTCTCCCTTTAGTGTGCCGGAGCTAAACAATGTTTGAAAAGACACTGCTGTAAAGTGAGCTTGTTTCCCCCTTTCTCTCTGGGTCTCCGGGAAGCAAAGAGTTAAAAGTCTCTCCTTTCGTCCCGCCTTCACGGGGGAGGGGCGTGGCAAACCCTCTGCGCCCCGCCTACCGTTTGGTTTAGAGAAGTTGGAGGGGATCGAGTGGCCCAGATCGTGGGTCGCAGAGGTGCCTGGTAGCGGCGTGTACAGGTAGGAGCCTTTCTTTCCCTCTCTGGGGGGGCTCCCGGGACGAATTCCCCCAGGGGGTGAGGGACGTGGAGCCAGAGCTCCTGTGCTGGAGGAGACCCTGCTTTGCGAGGGTGGAAGGAAAGTTGGGTCGCCTTTGCTCCCGAAGCCAGCTGGACGCACCAAAAGTGCAAAGCAGCCGAGGGAAGGTTCGGTTTCTGGTCCGGATAGTGCGTAGTGTCGGCTTTCTTTTGACCCTCTGTGGTTCTGCTGTTGTAAGTTGTCAAAAAGGTCGATCTTTGCTCTTCAGTGCATGCTGATAGCTCAAAAGGTGCTTGTTTCTTTTTAAGAAATGCATTTCGTGCCGGAGCTTATATTTCAACACTACTAACTTATCCCTATAGAGCGCTGAAAGGTGTACACAGCGCTGTACATTGTGACGGTCCCTGCTCCGAAGAGCTTACAAACTCACTTGGACAGACAGACTGAAGCTGAACTGCCGAAATGAACGTTTCAGAATAAGGAAGGATTTTTGTCCAGGTGGTTTCGTGGGACTTTAAACTCTATTTTTTTTTTTATTTCAATTTTTCTATCCCGTTCTCCCAGGGGAGCTCAGAATGGTTTCCATGAACTTATTCGGGTACTTAAGCATTTTTCCCTGTCTGTCCCGTTGGGCTCCCACTCTTCTAATGTACCTGGAGCAATGGGAGGGATTAAGTGACTTGCCCAGGGTCACAAGGAGCAGCTTGGATTTGAACCCACAACCTCAGGGTGCGGAGGCTGTAGCTTTAACCACTGCGCCACACTCTCCCCACACAATCGAGCCAACTTTTCGAAATGATTGATTGGGTGTGCTAAACCCATTGGAAGTTGCCTGTTCCTGGACACAGGCACCCATAAGATCTAGCTGGCCAAAGACTTGCTTTTATGTTTGTCCTGGTGGCATCGGCAGTCAAGAAATCAGTTTTGGGGGCTTCTAGGAGTAAGGAATGCGCGAGCTTTCTGGTTTGTTATATGTACTTAAAATGGCGTATAATACTCGTCCAATACATGGTTTATTCTCACCAGCTCTATTGAATGATCACTACATCTCCTTTGTCTGCTTACTTTAGATTTCATTGTTGTAACTCCTAAACAGTAATTTGAGCTTCTTGATTTGTAAGTGGCCTTGAGTAGAAATTGAAGATTTAGGTTCCTTAGAGATACTGGTACCTAGGCCTGATAAGAAATGTAATCTTTTCCAATCTGGATTCTTCATGTCTTCCCCTCCCTCCTCAACCAATGTCTGTTTTTTGACCTTTTAGGCTTAAGTCCTTCCCTGCAAGTAGGGCTACACGTGCAGGGATGATTATGTTTCAAAACGTTTATTCTAAACATTCTGGATTTATACTGACAAGGGTATTGTCCATGAGAATGGAAAATATGTTAATCGGATAGTTGAAAACGGACTAGAGATCTTCAAAGTACCACTTCTCCCTCCGTAGTCGCGGTTTCAGCATTCGCGGTTTCGATTATTTGCTATACCCACCTGTCTACCACCCCAATAGCCCTTATGGTTGTAGGTGTCACCTGTATGGCAGTACAGTAGGGTTTGGGGGCCTCACATTTTTCACCATGAATGCAGTGGTTAGTGTGGATTATGGGCCTGGGTCCTCCTCTATGGTTCACTAGCCCACCCCCCAGACTACATAAGCCACCTATGTGCAGCTCTATTAGGCTTTCCTATGCCAGGTGCTGATGTTCTGGAGGCAGGCATGTACGTTTTTATTCCGATTTTTATTGGGGGGGGGTGGGGGTCAGTGATCACTGGGGGAGTGTGTGGGGAGTCTGTACTTTGTGGCTGCAATGGGGTCACTTTGGATACTTTATGGGCGCTTAGACCTGTTTTTCGATCGTCTAAGTCACAACGTATAAGTTCCGTCTATCTATTTATTTAGATTTTTATCCCGTCCTTCCAGTAGCTCAGAACGGCCTACAAGCAAACATTCACAGTGGACAATACAAAGACTATACAGTAGCTTAACTCCAAGGACTATACGGCAATTTAAGTAGAGGTTCAGAATGGAGAAGAGAGGATAGAGGGGAAGGGGGGTGAGGCGTAGACTGCGGTTGAATTTTAGTTGAAGAGGAGGGTCTTTACCACTTTCCGGAAGGTCATCAATAAGTTTTTTAATCTGATTTGCGGGGGGGGGGAGGGGAGGGGAGTTGGTTCCAGAGTTGGGGGATGAAGTGGCTGTAGGAGCGTCAAGGCAGTCAAACTTTCGATTCTGACTGCAGGATGACTAAGTTGGGTCAGCCCACGTCTCGCCCACCTCCCGCCTTAACCACTCCTCGAAAAACTCCCCTTTTCGCTCGGAACGCACAGCAGCAGTGAAAAGGCCTAAGATGCCTCTAGATATGTCTAAAACCCGTTTCGATTATCGGCACTAGGGCGACCTGTCTTTTTTTTAGGTCGTTCAAGTGCCGATTTAGGTAGGTTTTTTGGTCGTATTTTCATTTCGATTGTGTAAGTTTCAAGTTTATTAAAATTTGATGTAAACGCAGTATCAAATATTTCCAATGCCTATAACAATAATAATTTTAGGGGACAAGATAAAACAATTTATACCAATAAACATACAATAGATACTATTTCCCATAAACTAGATAAGGAAGTGAGCACTGGTGGGCCCCTATCTGAGTCCTCACCTGCTGGTCCCCCCCCTCCCATGAAGCGTGTTTCCTGCCCAGATGAAGAGTTAGAAGAACTGGAACTGCTGCTTCTCGAGTTAGTTAAGCCTCGGCGCTTCCTTTTTCTCGAGCTTCACTTCTGCGCTTCTCCCCCTCCTCCTTCTCTGTCAGACTGCTTCCCCTCCCCCCTCCCTGCTCAGAGAGGTGCAGTGGGAGAGAGGAGGGGCAAGCAGATCAAAATAGAAGTGCTGGGCCACTCCTGCAGGTTGGAAGAGGGTGTGGAGGAGAAAGGTAGGGCACACTTTTGGCTCCAGAATCTATAAACGTGCGCGGGACAGGGGCTGCTGTAATGATTGGCTTATGGGCCCTACTTGGACTTATCGGGTAGTAGGATGTGGCCTGTATAGGGTTACCATATTTTTCTCTGGGAAACATCCCGCGCCCCCCACAAAGCCTCCTCTCTTCTTCCGGACGCGCTTCAGCCCGCGTCTGGCGGGCCTAGAGCATGTGCGGATGTGTGTGGCGTTATCCGCGCATGCTCAGAGGCCCTCCAGATGCAGCCGGAGCTCGTCGGGGGCTTTCCAAATTCCAGGTTTTGGAAAGTCCTTCCGGAAGCCCAGACAGTCCCCTAAAAAGAGGACCCTAGGCCAGTAGCTTTTCCAGTCTCACGCAGCCTCTGTATGTGAGGGGGGTGGGGGAGGTCTGGTGATTTTTTTTTTTTTTCATTTTTTCATTATGGTCTCGTGTGGATCCTATGTAAGGTTAGGAAATGGGGGTGTTCTGTCCAGAGGCTTTTTGTTGCTTTGATTGTAGTCTCTGGAGACCAGGGGCAGGAAGCGAGGCAGCTGCACACCTTGGTCTACCACAGCACAACTGCATACGGGAAGATAAGCTTCCTGAAAACTTCAAGCTGCATTCAGTGACTGGGCTTACTTTGTCTGTAGCTGAGAGAAGAACTGAAAATAATAATAATAACAGATAGAAGCAGAGGTAGGATATAAAAATGGTCAAATCACTTCACAGGTCAAAGGACCTGGTGGGCCACCGCGGGAGCGGACCGCTGGGCGGGATGGACCTCTGGTCTGACCCAGTGGAGGCAACTTCTTATGTTCTTATGTTCTTACCTTTATTTTGTATACCGCCATACCCAGGGTTACAAACAATGAAGTCATTGGAGTTAACAGTTTAGCAATGTACAGGTCATTGAAGTTGACAGAAATATACAAGAGTGTACAATAGGAAGGTAATATTTATTTACAGGAAAAATACAGGTCATTAAAGTGAACAGGTTAGGAGAGGGTTAACATGGCCGTCCCAGGGCAAGCGTGACATGAGAACGGGCATCGGAGTGAAGTTTACGAATCATACGATGGAAGGGAAAGATCCTTGCTGGGCCATTTTTAAAACCTAGGCCGAGCAGATGTTATTGTCTCGGGCTCGAACATCTCCAGAGGCAGAGCGCAGGGACTAGGGGCCTTTGGCTGCGTAATATTTTCCAGGAGGGCAAAGGAAATGAGTCGCCTTATCAAGTCTGGGTTTCATGAGGTATGCGGAGGCAGTAAGGCTTGCAGTGAGGAAACTTGTTTTAAACTTCCAAAAGGTTATGTAACGGAAGCTCTGATGATGCTTTTCGTCTTGACGTCCATCGGTCTGGATTTGCTGAGGGGGAAGAACAAAGTGGTGGTGGTTTCTTGTTGGGGTTTTTTTTTTTCAATTTTGTGGCATTGAGCATATGGAGCAGGGATTTATCAGCCCGATTCTAGGGACCCAGCCAGCCAGCCAGTCAGGTTTTCAGGATATCCACAACGGATATGCATGAGATCAATTTGCATAGAATGGAGACGGTGCATATCCGTTGTGAATATCCTGAAACCCTGGCTGGCTGGCCGGATCTCAAGGACCGAGTTGATAGATAGCAGTGTATCGCAAAACTGTCTGCTGCGCCAGATTCCAGATGCCGGCGCGGGCTGACGAGAGGCACGTCCTGAGGGCAGTCAGCCAGCGCTGGCGACTCTTCTCCTCGCACCTCCCCCTCTTCCAGGATCCCCCACCGAATGATGGGTTCAGGGTCATGGGCCTCCGTGCAGGCGCCGGCTTTGATGATGTCGCACACGCGCGTGATGTCATCGTACCAACATCCATGCGCTTCCGGGTGCCTTCTGGCTGGGGCGCTGGGTTTAGTGTGCCCTCCAGCCAAAAGGTTTGCGGGACGCTGATATAGAGGGACGTTTGAACGTGACTCTGGCTTCTGTCAGGGTTTATAGAGGTAGGGCACTGACCTTAAAGAGTGGAAAATCCAGAATGACTTGCCTGCTCCTTGTGGCCTAGAGCAAAGTGTTGGTCTTATTTGAATTAGGAAAACTTACTTTTATGAAGGAAGTTACCATTAGAGACCAGGTGACTGGTTGCTCAGAGTCCTGATTACTTTTAATTACTTCGACTCACTTAAAAACAAGATATAATTGTCGTGGCTGGGTTTCATCCTGGCTATGAATTTAATACAATAAATGTGGCTGATCCCCTTCAAGAAGATGGACCCAGATCATATTATTTTTCATAACTAGGTAACGGACTCTTACTTTTTATTCCACATGCATTAATCCCAACCATGCATAAATACAGTCAATTGG
Source organism: Geotrypetes seraphini (assembly GCF_902459505.1). Classification (NCBI taxonomy): domain Eukaryota; kingdom Metazoa; phylum Chordata; class Amphibia; order Gymnophiona; family Dermophiidae; genus Geotrypetes; species Geotrypetes seraphini. The sequence continues at coordinate 10,975,163 of NC_047102.1, forward strand.
GTGAAATTTTAGTTACTTTTTAAAAATAAATCGTGTTCAGCCAAAATGTGGTAACTCGGACAGTTAGATATAGTTCTATTTAAAGAAGAAAAGTCTTTTAAATGTTTATAGAACCATATCCAAAGTCCCGGAAATTTGCATACGCCGCTTCCACTGTATGCAAATCTCTCCATGCATATCATTATGGATATCCTGAAAACCTGAATGGCAAAGGAGTACTCCAGGACTGACCCGGGAGAGCCTGCACTAAAGAGTCATAACGCTCGCCATCGCGTCTGACGCACAATTTGCAAGTAATGTGTGTTAATGGCATTAGATCGCACTGTGAATACACAAGACTTTGCGTCGTCACCGGCGGCTTTCAAGCTGCGTCTCTGAGCGGAGTGGCTTCAGTGTATGTTTGTCACATGCGTGTCGAATAACTCGATAAATGCAGCTCGGGGAGTAAAATAAGCAGATGTGTTCTTTCTGCTTACATTAGTGGAGTTTGTACCAGGGTTACAAGCAAGAAAGCTGAAGAGAAAAGAGATGCATGTCTTGAATTAATTTTTTTTTTTTTTTTTAAGCGGTGAGGCCTGGGCAGGTTCTACCCCACAATCTATCCATAATTGCTTCTGGAATGATAAAACAATTGCAACACCGCGTAACAGAAAAACAGTTCATCCACAGCGATGAGGCGCTGATAGAGATTGAAGCACTCAGCAGATTCTCAAGGCTGCGCTGGGCTGGAAGCCAGCTGTGAAAGGGGCAGAGCTGGAGGAAAACATCTGTCCATCCTCTGTTTAAAGCAACAGTTCTGGCTCAGTAGTTCAGAATGTCAACTTGTCTGTTTAATGTAATGTAATGTAATTTATTTCTTATATACCGCTACATCCGTTAGGTTCTAAGCGGTTTACAGAAAATATACATTAAGATTAGAAATAAGAAAGGTACTTGAAAAATTCCCTTACTGTCCCGAAGGCTCACAATCTAACTAAAGTACCTGGAGGGTAATAGAGAAGTGAAAAGTAGAGTTAGAGAAAAAATAAAAATAAAATAAACATTTTAACAAGACAGCATTGATCTAAATACTTTGGAAGGTAGAAGGTTTAACTCTGTGTGTATCTCCCTTTTAAAAAAAAATCTGATATTAATAAGGCCCCCTTACTTGTACGAGGCTGCACCTATTAATGACCTTAACCCCCTTTAAAGAATCTTGTTTGAGCTCCAGGGTACTGAAAGAACTCGAGCATAAAATTGATGATCTGCTTTTGGTGATCTGTAACCTGGGGTTAAAAATGTCCTGAAGATTGGAGAGCAAGATGAATCATTGGTCGGATGCAGTATGACTATTCTTATGTTCTTCCACATTTTCATGTGTTGTGCTGCCTCCCTGGGGTTCAGTGACCTTCAGTAACAGCTGAACCCCACTCTCTCTAAATTAGATTTTTAACAGTGGGAATGAACAGAAGTTTATTTAACAAACTTAAACATCCCTGAACTGTATGTAACAACAACAAACCATAGAATGATACAAGCAAATTAGTCTACTAAAAAAGCTATCACTTGTTTTTTTTTTTTTTTACATAAAATAATCTTACAGTACTCCAGGAGGCAAAGGTTATGCAAAACAAGGCTGCATTATCTGCAGGTCTCTCTCCCTAGTAAAGTTACTGGTTAAAATTCAAAGTCTAAAGATTGCAAAGTGGAAGGACTTTGGAGCAGGGCCAGTAAACAAACCTGCGTCCATGAGCCAGCTCATAAATGAGCTTTCTAAGGCGGAACAAACCTCCTTTTAATCTGTGACGGTGGACTCTTAAGATGGTCCGACATGGTGACTCCAGGCCTTGCATTCACTGGGGTGCATTGTGTTGTGTGCAGCGTCAAAAAACGCATAGGTATGCTCCTTCCTTAAATGCAACTAGAGATTAGGGAAACCTTTCCCCTTGTGAAATTGGCAGTGACTTTGTTTACCTCAATCAATCGTGGCCACCAGCTGCATCCTTCCTAGTACTGGCTACTCTTTGTTTTGTCTGACTGGTTTTATTAATTTTACGATGTGGACTGTTATCAATTTTTCTACCAATGTTGCCAGGAAGAATGGTCTTACCAGGCAATAAAAATAATTGACGATAGGAAGATATAAAAAAATCCTCAAAATATAATGGAGGGAGATGGTGCGCAAGAGGTTAGGTAAATGAATATTTAGGAAATACATCAGAAAAGACACAGTAGCCACAATTTTAATAAGCCATGCTGGTAAAGCTCTATATCAGTGGTTCCCAAACCTGTCCTGGAGGACCCCCAGGCCAGTCGGGTTTTCAGGCTAGCCCTAATGAATATGCATGCCTGGCACCTCCATTATATGCAGATCTCTCTCATGCATATTCATTACGGCTATCCTGAAAACCCGACTGGCCTGGGGGTCCTCCAGGACAGGTTTGGGAACCACTGCTCCATATTATCCCCAAACAGTCTCTTAATACAATTTAAATGGAGCATGCCATGGATTCCCAAGAATTTTTTCAGCTCTGTGGGATCCACAAAAGAAAGCATATTTTCCTGTAAGCAAATAATAGTTACCATACAGCGAGAGATTAGAGAAACTGGGCCTCTTCTCCCTTGAAAAGAGGAGACTGAAAGGGGACATGATCGAAACATTCAAGATAATGAAGGGAATAGACTTGGTAGATAAAGACAGGTTGTTCACCTTCTCCAAGGTAGAGAGAACGAGAGGGCACTCTCTAAAGTTGAAAGGGGACAGATTCCGTACAAACGTAAGGAAGTTCTTCTTCACCCAGAGAGTTGTAGAAATCTGGAACGCTCTTCCGGAGGCTGTTATAGGGGAAAACATCCTCCAGGGATTCAAGATAAAGTTAGACAAGATCCTGCTGAACCAGAACGTACACAGGTAGGGATAGTCTCAGGGTGCTGGTCTTTGACCTAAGGGCCGCCGTGGGAGCGGACTGCTGGACACGATGGACCACTGGTCTGACCCAGCAGCGGTAATTCTTATGTTCTTATTTATTGAAGACAAAGTCGCACCCGGATTGATCACCCATCATAGTGTTTTGGGGAAGACCATGTGCTTTAGTTGGGTGGGTCTGGAGAAACTCCTGCTTTTCCTCACTTGTGAAATGGGGAATCTTTTGTGATGGGGGTGAAAAAGATATTGCAGCTCAGTTTTCTTCCAGGCTCCCAAATGATGCATATAATTCCTGCTATAGAATACGAATGTGGGTCTGCAGTTGCACGCTAACTTTATGCGTGAGCGCTTGCTACTGGAGCTCATTGGCTGATATATCCTGCGGTCATTTAGATGCATAACGGCTAGTATTTTGTAACACACCTGGGACATAGTGATGCGCCAATAATCTACCCTACATACTCCATTATAAACCGATGTAACAATTCCTCACCCCCCCCCCCAAAAAAAAAAAAACCCAAAAATAAAGAGGGAGAAAGGTTCACTTGAATATAAACCAGAGGGTTTCACACGCAAAGGTTGGCTATTAGAATATTTAGGACAATTAACAGCAAGTTCCACTTAATGGCGGAAAGTGCAAGTCTCTAACCTATTGCTCAAGGGCACATTATCCTTAACCAAAGCGTTTGTGTGAATGCAAGGGACTCCACTTGTGTTTCACATCCTCGCACCTGCTCGCCCTGCTGTTGTATAATGATATCTTGCACTGCCAATTTCATTGAGGTTCCTTTAGAAGACTCTGTACAACAACTGACTCTATAGAGAGACCCAGGAAGCCCCAGGAGGTGGAGTTAAGGAAGGCTTATTAAAAGTAACAGCATAACAAGTGGACGGAGCTACCTCAAGGAAGGAACTATGCTTGTCTGGGAGCCCAATACCAATAGCAGCACGTCAACTATACCCAGCTCATTCCTCCTGGGTCAAAACTGGCTCAAACAATTGCTAGTACCTTGTGTCTCTATTTGTTCTTTGTGATCATTGTGAACTGAACAGATACAGGGGGCGGGTCTGGCATCAGCAGCTGGAAGCACGCCACCGACTTTTGTGCTGCTCGGCTGGCATGGGGGCTTGTGCAGAGAGCAACTTCAGCTGGCAGGGCTTGGCCTTCCCCGCCAGAAACGCCAACTGTGCATGCTGCCGTGTTGCACACATGCCTTAGGTTGGTGACCCCTGAGTAAGATGATGGAGCCTGCTGGTTGGCATTGTCCTAAAGTCTCCCAGCCGTGTGCCTTGCTGCTGAGACAGGGGTGGCGTGACGGTGTTCTGTCCAGGTGGAATTGCAAAAACCTTGCTTTTGCCTCCAATTTTCCTGTTGGTAAATATTTGCTGTAGCTCAAAAAAATAAAAATTTGCGGAATTGGTTCAGTGGATCTGTTAGTCCTAGTGTCATATGGAAGAGCTCCAATAATGGATTATTTTCAAATTTGGACTTTAGGTAATCTTTTTTGTTAGTAAGCCTGACTTTAGTGCTGGGCAAAATAGTGGAAAAAATTACAAATAAAATTAAATTGTGGAACACATACACAGCCAAGGAAGGTCTTGCCTCACCAATTTGGTTGACTTCTTTGAAGGTTTGAATAAACATGTGGATAAAGGTGAGCTGGTTGATGTAGTATGTCTAGATTTCTGAAAGCTTTTGACAAAGTGCTCCTGAGAAAATTAAAGAGTCGTGGGATAGGTGGCAAAATTCAGTTGTGGATTAAGAATTGATTATCAAACAGAAAACGGAGGGTAGGGTTGAATGGCCATTTTTCTCAATGGAGGAGGGTAAATAGTGGGGTGCCACAGGGATCTGTACTAGGACTGATGCTGTTTGACTTATTTCTAAATGATCTGGAAATTGGAACGACTAGTGTCATCTGCAGATTTAATCACCTCGCTCAACTGTTCAAAGTTGTTTTGCGGACTGTGAAAAATTGCAGACAGAACTTCGGAAATTGGAAGACCGGGCATCCAAATGGCAGATGAAAATGTGGGTAAATGCAAAGTGAGGCACATCGGGAAGAATAACACAAATCGTAGTTATCGGATGCTAGGGTTCACCTTGGGGAGGGGATCAACGCCCAAGAAAGAGATTTGGGTGTCAGTCTGTACAAGATCTTTACTATGTTAATGGGAAATGAGGAAGCACTGGTGTTGCATGCTGATTGGAAGGATGGATCTCAGAGGCAAGGAGAAACTTGTTTAAAATGATGGTAACGAAGGAGTGATTCTATCTTCAGGTGTATTTGTCATGGGCTGTATGGCCTTCTGTGCTGGTACAGAATGACTTTGTTGTCTCTCCTTATTGCATCAGTTGATCGTGAATGGCAGAGTTGCACGGTCCAATTTTGCTGTTTGTTTTTTTTATGGCCCAATGAAGATCTATTAGTTTTGGCTTGAGCTCTGGGGCAACCAGTAGGGTTGTGAAAGATATACCTGAGGTTGCAAAATTCGTTATGTAACTGGATACTTTTTTGAATGCGGCACAAGTTCAGATTCCAGGCTCCCAAATAAGGAAAAATTTTAAATAGGGCCTTCCTTGCCCAGAGTGAAAGCTGGCATGGAACCGTTCCCAGCTCAGAGCAATCTTCCGGTGGCCATCTTTCCCCAGTAGAAAGCCAAACGCGAGGCCTGTGATTTGGTCTTAGCTCCAGAAAAAAAGAGGACGGATTGAGATATCATCTGAATTTATCTGTCCTCCTTTTTCTGGAGCCTTTATGGTAACCCTAAACCTGTGTAACAGGCTGATCATGACCGGGTCGATGAATATACATGTAGATGCTCTATAGTCTCTTCTGCTGAAAGATAAGAATTGACGCTGCTGGGTCAGACCAGTGGTCCATCGTGCCCAGCAGTCCGCTCACGTGGCGGCCCTTTGGTCAAAGACCAGCGCCCTAACTGAGACTAGCCCTACCAGAGTACGTCCTTGTTCAGCAGGAACTTGTCAAACTTGGTCTTGAATCCTTGGAGGGTCTTTTTCCCCTATGACAGACTCCGGAAGAGCGTTCCAGTTTTCCGCCACTCTCTGGGTGAAGAAGAAGGAGGCTGGAAGGAATTGGTCCTGGGCGGCAGCAGCTCTGGAACTAAGGTTGCTCGTGCCTCCATTTTTCTACACCCTGGGGGCTCTTTGGGTGAAACTTACAGCAAAAGCAACTCCAAAAACAGAGACGAAGGGGAAAAAAAACCCTACACGAAAAACACCAAAAGAAAGTGTTTTGTCGAGGGTGAGCGGGAGAGAAGCCGCGTCCGCCTCGTGTGAAGCCGGATCCAAAAGGGCAACCTCCCCTCCGCTCACCCCTAATCTATCCTACCCCTCCCCCCCTCTCTACACCTAGCCGATTGGCCCCAAGGCTTCGGCCGATTTGTCATCGCTCCTCCCTATGTGGCTCGGAGCTTGTTCTTTTCTTTGGATGAAGTTTAATCCACTGTGTGTTGACATTTTCTAAGCTGCCTTGCACCTTAGTGATTCTGACGGCTTTCATCTTGAATATTCGGGAGCATCGTTGTCAATATGGTCTACTGTTAAAATATATGATTTTGCCCCTAACTTAAGGTATTTTAGCCCAGGTCTCATTTTAAATAGCGAGACCTAATTTCTAATAACTGGGGTAACAGGGAAATAGCATGTCTTAACGGTAATCGTTGTTGATAACTCCTCCTCCCCTTAATTAAAAAAGAAATATCTCTAGAAATTGAAATCACTACTCTATGTAATAAAAGTGAGCCAAGTATAGGGCAGTCAAGCCATTGTGACATCACTGCTGAGGTTGGCTCTTAGGCATTGGTGGAATGAGGCATTATGACATCACAATCTCAGTTCTGGAATGTTGCTACTCTTCTGCCAGGTACTTGGGACCTGGGTTGACCACTGTTGGAAACAGGATGCTGGACTTGATGGACCTTTGGTCTTTCCCAGGTTAGCAGCTCTTATGTTCTTATGTGAGCCAAGTAGGAGGACAATGAAGCCATTGTGACATCACTGATGAGGTTGGCTCTTAGGCATTGGTGGAATGATGCATTATGATATCACAATCTCAGCCCTGGTGGTTATCAGAGGCTGAAACTCTTCACACTTAAGGGGGGAAGTTTATCAATGTAGGTTATTGTTAAGATTTATTTTACCATTAATTCATGTATTTTGGCATAGGACCCTTTTTTTTTTCCAGAGACTGTTACTAAAACTGGGGTTAACAGTAAATGAACCCATCTTAGTGGTAGCCACTTTGATAACGTTCCTTCTTAATACTCTGTTGTTGTTATAGCTGTTTCTGGCTTTCTCAGGTAACGTCAACTGCTGGTTGATCCAGGAAGCAGGGTTAAGTCCGTAAGAGGCAGCTGCATTTTGAATGCTTAGAATTTTGTAATGGGTCTGTGGTGGTCTCTTTTTCTTGCCTTGCTCCTACAAACTCGTATGGAATTGCCCAGTGACCGTGGAAGAGTCTGTTGGGGTTAGAAACCTGCCAAACGCAGTTTCACGAGCCTGTCTTGCCAGGTTTTCAGGATATCTCTAACGAATAAGCAAGAGAAACTTTGCATATATTAGGGACCTGGTGTTACGCATGTTTGGGCTATCTGAAAATACAGTTAATGGGTCACTAGGACTGGACTGGGATGGAGAGTCGTGCCTGAAGGGAATTCACTTGGCTGTGGAGCAATGGCTTGCTCCCTCCCTCTCTAGAACATGGCTTCAGCTTGGCCGGAATCCAGTGGCATTTCGGACAGTTCAAGTTAGGAGACTCCGCCATCTCTTTGCAGTTTTCTGCAGGACTTCCCTCCTTTCTCATCTAAAATCCCAGCCAGGAGAACACGAGCAGACACTGCAAGTGGCTTGCTTCAGCTTGCCTTTCTGGGGTCACAGTGAAGGTCTTTTCAAGTCACCTGATGCAAAACACACCCCACAGCTGGTAATAATCTACTGCCTGCCTTCGGCTGGTCTCCGGAGGAACCTCTGTTTGAAAGGGCTTGCTGCTGTTTTTCTGGCTGGTGCCCTCCCAGCTCAGAAATTTGGTCACTGACCACTGTTAACATGGCGAGGGTGGAGAGACATATTTTAGAAAACTTAAGGCACCAAACAAATTTAGGAATGAGGGAAAGAAAACGCACACACATTTTCCTCTGCTGCAATTTCTCCGTATTTGCTCATTGGTTTCCTGGCTTCTTCTGGGCACATTTTGATCCACTTCTACTGAACAAATATCCAGATATCTTTTAGGCTTTGCTGGATCTGTTTGTTGTGTAGTGGTTGGTTGTTTGCTTTGGTTTTATGAAGGGTTTGGCACTATGGCAGACTGTATAATGGGGTTTTTTGTTTTTGCTTTTCTTTTATTTGTAACCCGTCTTTCCCAAGGCGGCTCACAAAATAGACCTAATTTAAAAAAAAAAAAAAATACTTATAAAACAAACAAGATAAGCGACCAGCGCTTTCATCAAAACAAAGTTTCTTAATGCCCATATTTCATCTTGCAAAATAAATGCTCTTCAGTCATTTCTTAAAACGCCACGAGATTGCTTTGCATTCTAGTGTGCAAAGGTAGCCGGTTCCATTCCTGAGGGCCCCTACAGGAAAACATAGTTTAACTTGAAGGCACTCGCTAAAGTTAGAAGGGAATAGATTCCGTACAAACGTAAGGAAGGTCGTCTTCACCCAGAGAGTGGTAGAAATCTGGAACGTTCTTCCGGAGGCTGTTATAGGGGAAAACACCCTTCAGGAATTCAAGAGAAGGTTGGATAAGTTCTTGCTGGAACAGAACATATAGAGTGACCAAATAGGGCACTGGTCTTTGACCTAAGGGCCGCCGCAGGAGCGGACTGCTGGGCACGATGGACCACTGGTCTGACCCAGCAACGGCAAATCTTATGTTCTTAATTCCCTTACCGATGGCATTGTGGGGTTTTTTTTTTTTTTTTGAGTCGAAGTGAAGTCCTCCTGTCGTCTGTTTTTGCACAGGCATGTCAGTGAGGTCTACTCTCACCTTTTTGGTCAAAACACTAATAGAAATGCCCCTTTTCCAGGGCTGCTTTAGTATAGAGAATGACGGTGACGGGTCAAAAGCGCGCCGACAACCCAGTGCAGACAACTGAGCGCAGGGCTTGATCGCGCCGAAGAAAACCCGTATATTAAAGGGTTCTGACGGGGGGTGTGGGGGGGGGAGATCTACTTAATAGGGATCGTGCTGCTTGACGCTGCCATGTTGGGGGGGAGTGTGGGGTATAACCCCCCACATTATACTGAAAACTTAACTTTTTCCCTAAAAAACAGGGAAAAAGTTAAGTTTCCAGTATAATGAGGGGGGTTACAACCCCCCAAACCTCCCACAACGCCAGCGCGATCTCTTAAGTAAAGTGAGGGGGTTCCCCACCATCACCCCCTGTCTGACCCCTTTAAAATACGGGTTTTCTTCGGCGCGATTAAGCCCTGTGCTCGGTTGTCGGCGCGCGCTTTTGACTATGAACCGAGAATGACATGGAATTTTGTCACCGTTCCCACGGATAACCGCGGGTAGGGTTACTATATTTAATGATGGACAAACCTGGACACATGGCCCCTCCCCGTTCTGCCTCCACCCCCTTCCCAAAAAGCCTCTTTCCCCCCCTCCCCCCCCCCCCCCCCCTTGATTTCCAGTCTATGTCTGGAGGGCCTCCAGCCTGCGCGGATGTGTGCGACATCATCCACTCGAGCTTGTTGAAGGCCCTCCAGACAAACTGCCCGATTTTTGAAAGTCCTCTTAAAAACATGTCTGGGTTTTCTCAGGCATCTGATGACCCTGTGGGAAACCATCACACTGACGGAGCAAACGCTGTTTTTCTGTGGCCCGCCCCCCCAGCCCCGCCCCACACAAACTTCGTCTCATTGTTTCCTGAGCTCGGGGCCATGTCTGGCGCGTGCTCGGAGGCCCTGGAGACAGGGCCCTGAGCTCAGGGAAAATGAGACGAGGTTCATGGGGGAGGAGAGGCGCCGACACTGGAAGTAACACTCGGTATATATCATGTGTCCTTCAATACCTCAGTCCTTCTACAGCAGCAATCTTCAATGCAAGGTTTGAGGGTCAGTGGCTGGGCCCATTCATACTCTGATTCTTATGTGAGCCAAGTATAGGATGATGAAGCCATTGTGACATCACTAATGAGGTTGGCTCTTAGGCACTGGTGGGATGAGACATTATGACATCACTATCTGCTCTGAATATCAGAGACTGTCATTCTTTAGTGTCTATGTCAACCTCAGTCCTTCTACACCAGCAATCTTCAATGCAAGGTTTGAGGGTCAGTGGCTGAGCCCATTCATACTCTGATTCTAATGAACTCATTGTGACATCACTGATAAGATTGGCTCTTATTGGTGGAATAAAGCATTATGACATCATGGTATCAGCTCTGAATACCAGAGACTGTCATTCTTTAGTATCTCTTTTGACCCCGGTCCTTCTACACCAGCATTCTTCAATGCAGGGGGCTTGAGGGTCAGTGGCTGTACCCGTCCATACTCTGATTCTTCATATCTCCTTAAAGAATGACATGGGTATGGTTTCTTGCGGTTATCCGCGGGGACAGGCACGGTGATGCATTCTGCCACCGTGTCATAGATGTGACTGGAAACTACACCTGAAATACCTGATATTTAGGGTTTAGCGGCATGGAAGGGCATAATGAAAAGAAATGTCTTAATTCCGGTTTTGGCCTTAAGTCACCCAAAGTCGGCTAAGGAAAATGTCTATTCCCGAAAAATATGTCCAAAATATTCCCCCTCCCGCGAAAATCATCTAGTTGGCGACCAGCCGTTTGATCGTCTATCGTTATACCTCATTCTCGTCCAAAAATTCATCCAAGTCAAAAACGCCCAGAACAAGACCTTTTGGACGTGGGCGGGGTCAGTAAAGTGATGGTCTGGACACCTAAACATTGCACCAGAGTAGTGGGGTACCTTACAGGGCACTGCTGCGAACTTTGCAAAAAGGGTGCCACATAAACATCTCATCACCAATGGTTCTCATCCATTATCGCAAGTAAGTCAAGATTCTTGTGGCATTGGTGTGTGATACATGGTGGCTGCTGCAAGTAAAGTTGACAGCTGCTTCCATTTATGGTCCCCCCCCCCCCCTGCAAAGTTCAAACGAGGCTAGTGCTATAAGATCCCCCAAAACCAGTGCAGTGAACAACCAAAATCAAAGGATTACCATAAAAGAAGGATATTGAAGTTAAAAAAAAAATGTGGTAGAAATCACAAACTTAAAACCTGGCACTTTGCTTTGATCAGCTACATCTTGGGTAAAAATGTTGTTACACTAAAGCATCAAATTAAAACAAGGACTGGCTTAATGATTAGTGCAGTAGCCTCAGTACCAGAGAAAACAGGTTCGGTTTGCACGGCAGCTCTTTGTTACTCTCGGCAAGTCACTTAACCCCCTCCATCGCCCAGGTACAAAATAAATAACTGTACATAAGTGAACTGCTTTGATTGTAACCACAGAGAGTCAGTACCGGTATATCAAATTCATCCACCTTTTCCTTTCTTTTTCTTCCCACAAGTGTAAAAACCCATATGTAGAAATATACATTGGTACTTAGAGATATGGAACTCACGCTAGTTTAAGTTCACTGAGACTGGATTCAAAGTCCTGAACAGCTGCTGCAATGATCCACTTTTGGTGTTTCATACCAGTTGTGCTGAACAATTCGAGTGTAATAGGATTCCAGTTATATGGTTTGCAGACAGGTGCACATTTGTGTGTGTGTGTAGGCTTTGAGCTTTTGGGGTGGGTGGATTTGAATTTTAAGGGGTTAAAATCATAGTTCCCTCTAAGGACCAGGTTGACTTGAACAGTTTTACTGGACAACAAATTTCTGCCAAAAGGTTTTTTTGGGTTTTTTTTTCGTCCTTAAAACAAACTGGCGATTATGATCGAGAGACCCCTTCAAAATAAACACAAATATAATTTCCCACTGAATGTATCTTGTAGGAATTTTGAGAAACACGCTGGTATGTTAAATTGACTATAACGTTTTAATGCACAAAGTTTCTGATACGCTGTGATAGTTCGCCTTAGCTAAAAAGTGTTTTCCTGCTGATTTTCGTTTGTACTCGGTGTCTGATGCAACTCGTTGCAATGTCTAACAATAGTCGGCATTGATGGATTCTAGTTGCCGTGATATCTTTTATCCCATAGTGGCAATGTCCTGGTGAAACCTTTCGCCATGTTCGTCAACGACTGCACCAAGATTTGCGGGGAAGAAGTTCCAAATGTGAACGTAGAAAGTGCATCTTCAGTGACATGTTGCACTTCATGGTTTTGTATGCTCTAAGAAGTCTGTCAACCAGTTGAATATAGTTTGGAAAGCATTCAAGGATGTCGTTGAGAATGTTCGTGGCAGTTACAGAGCACAAGACGATTTTCTCTGGCCCGACTAACAGATCTTCAGATCTCTTGTCATGGATGACGTGTCTGATCTGTGGACTGACAAAAATGCCTTCCTTAATCTTGGCATCAGTAATTCTTGGAAACATCTGTCTTAAATAAAGAAAACCTTTGCCTTCCTTGTTCATCACTTTTACGAAATTTTTCATCAATCCCAAGTTTTATGTGAAGAGGAGGCAAAAATATCTTTGTCGGGTCAACAAGTGGTTCATTTACCACATTTTTTTCTATCCTGGAACAAAATTCTTACGGAGTGGCCAATTCTTTTGAATGTAATGCAACTCCTTAACATGGCTGTCCCATTCACAAATAAAACAGTGCTTGGTATATCCAAGGCATTCCAAGTAGCAGGGCTTCTACTTTAAGATCACCGCAGATAAACCAGGTATAACGTGAGCAATAGGCCTATATTAAAAGTTAGGCTAAGAATTAATTGCATTAACCTGAAAGTATAACCAGAAATTGTCAAAATGCACTTTTTTTGTTAAAACAGTACATGATACGTAATTTTGAACGTGATTTTCGTGATCAGCAGCCAGAAATCTGTAAGATACACCTGAAAGTGTTGAAGAATCAAAACTTTTGTTGTCCAGTGAATTTTTTTTTCTTTGTGTTCAGTTACATTACTATCTGAATGCTACTCGCCATGTTTATCGATATAGAGTTGGACTTATTAGCCACATGTAATGAGCTGACATGTCATAGCACCGTTTCCCAGGTGTAGATAATCTTCATTAAATTGTCAAGGTGTTAACCAAGTCAACTTTTCTTCCTAGTTCTAATTGCGTTAATCAAGTCGACTTTTCTTCCTAGTTCTAATTGCGTTAATCAAGTCGACTTTTCTTCCTAGTTCTAATTGCGTTAATCAAGTCGACTTTTCTTCCTAGTTCTAATTGCGTTAATCAAGTCGACTTTTCTTCCTAGTTCTAATTGCGTTAATCAAGTCGACTTTTCTTCCTAGTTCTAATTGCGTTAATCAAGTCGACTTTTCTTCCTAGTTCTAATTGCGTTTATCAAGTCGACTTTTCTTCCTAGTTCTAATTGCGTTTATCAAGTCGACTTTTCTTCCTAGTTCTAATTGCGTTTATCAAGTCGACTTTTCTTCCTAGTTCTAATTGCGTTTATCAAGCTGAATCCCATTTTCCTGTAGCAATGGAAGCTTGAAAAGCTCCGGTAATCGCAACTTCCACACACATCTCGCTCATGGTGATAGGCTGAGGAGTAATCTGAGGAAATACTTTTTTTTTTTTTTTTACAGAAAGGGTGGTAGATGCGTAGAATAGGGAATGACCGCAGGAACTCAATTTCCCCGTCCCGTCCCCATGAGTTTTGTCACTGTCCCATTCCTGTAAGCTCTGCCTTAAGCCTTGAACACTCGCAATTTTAAAGTGTTTGAGGCGTGTGCAGATAAGGACGGAACTTGCAGGAATGGAGCCGGGGCAGGAAAAGACTTCGCGGGGACGGGAGGGAGAAAAAGTTGTCCCCGTGTCATTCTCTAGCGTAGAACAGTCTCCCGGAAGAGGCGGTGGAGGCGGAGACTGTGTCTGAGTTTAAGGAGGCATGGTACAGGCATGTGAGAGATCTCTTCGGGAATGCTGTGGCTGGGCCGACTGGATGGGTCACTTCGACGTTGTCTGCCCGTGTTCGAACATGTATCTCCAGGTGCCAGTCTGGATGTAAGATGCTGATGCAGCCCTGTGTGCTGTCCCATGTTAGAACACAGCTTTCTAAAGGAAGACTTAACATTTGCTCCCAGTGCATTAACCAAACAGAATACAAACAGGCCCAGTGCAAACAAATATGCGCTAAGAGTTTTTGCATTAGAGCTGGACTTTGCAGCCTCATGGGCTCCCCGAAAATGATCCTCTTCACACGAAAAGCACACTAGCCTTCTGCTTCTAATTTGGTGAAATATATCCAGCTTTTTCAGTGCTGTGTCACCTGCGTGTTTTGTTTATTGTGTTTTAATTCCTCTGTAACCAAGTGAATTAATTCTGCAGTCACATGGTGCGATTCGGAGAGCTGGTAAAACTGGTTCGTCTCGTTCCTTAATGTTTGCAAGGCAAGGTGGCATGAAAAATCATGGCCACCTCGCCTGGTGCATAGGGGCTGTCCTTTGCTCCCGCCGTTTTTGTAGTGGTTGTAAAAGATGCTGATTTTTTTTTTTTTTTTAAACCAACAAACATTTTACCCCGATTCCTCCAGCCCAAAGCATATCACTTCAGAAGGTGTCCAGGATTTGCTGTGTGACTTGGTTAAGGCCTTAAGTGAATTTTCTGAATATATTTATTTTTTCTGAAGGGAAGTGGCTGCGTTTCCTGAAAGGTTTTTGAAGGGCATTGGCTAAAGAGAAATGCACACATGTCGGAATATTGCACAATGCAGGCTATAGGATATGAAGGTGCAAAAAAAATGAACCACACGATAGCCATTCTCGAGACCGCATCTCGATGAGTGCTGCGGACAGCTGAATTGTCTTCTGCCCAAGCCGATTATCTGGCTATTGAAACCATTCACTCGTTTTCTCAGTGGTCAATTACGGATGTGAAAGCTGGACACTACAGAAACACGACAGAAGGAAGATTGACCGACTCATTTGAGCTTTGGTGCTGGAGAAGGTGTTTAGGCTTGCTGTGGACCACCAGAAGAACGAACAAATCGATTCTGGAAGAGATCAAACCGGCTATGTCACTCGAAGCCCAAACACTGAAGCTATGACTTGTCTTATTTTGGTCACACCGTCGGAAGAGAAGGACATCATGTTTGGGAAGATTGAAGGAACCAGGCGAAGAGGGTGACCTGCGATCAGATGGCTAGACACGTTGAAAACAACCATGGGGATGACGCTAGAGGACTTTACCGGACTAGCATAAAACTTTCTTTTTAGATCTGTTATTCATTAAGTCGATAGGACTCGAACATGAGTCGATGGCACCTAACAAAACCATTCCATTTCTCAGGGCTTGTCTTGTCAGGTCTTTATATCTCTATATAATCCCTATACATACTCATCTATTTTGATTTGATATGTATATGTTGAAGCACTGTATTTTGATGATGTAAAATGAATCAAGATAAAAGTATGTCGCAGTAATCCTGTTCTCCCCTTTCTTGCACCCCTAGGCATCTCCTATCTCTGGATTGATTCCTTCATTCTCCTCATCCCACTTTGATAGAAAGCTTTTTTTTCTGCATGGTTGGGGGGGTGGGGGGTGGGAGGGGAAAGGAGGTGGGCAACAAAGCCTGAGCATGGGAATATGAAGGAATGCCTCTCAATAAGGGGAATTGGGGGGGGGGGGGGGAGAATCCGGCGGTGCTTGCTAAGCACAATGGTTGTTGGGGGGGATGGCATTCCTAGAGCTCCATAAGAACAATGGGGCTGGTGAAAAGAGGCCGGGCCTAGCCAACAAGCAAAAGCCCCAACTACCCCATCCACTTCTTCTTTTGCTAAGACAGTTCTCACTAACTGGGGTCCCTAAGTTTCCAAACCTGGAAACTTACCGTTATTTATTACAAAAAGAAATCGACGCATTTTATCACATGGTAAATTATCAGCATCTCATTGTTTTTGTTTGGGTTTTGGGGGGGGTTTGCTTGTTTTATCAGTAGTCCTTTATCCACCTGCCCTGCGTTTGCATTGTTAACATTGAAATAACTTTATTGGCAAGGCAATTTTACATGTTACCAAGGCAATGCATTTCCTGATTTATAAAGAGAGAATTTACAAAGTGATAGTAACAACAGAAAAATAAAGTTATGTAACAGAGAGGTCAAAAGAATTCCCAGAATATAAAGAGAACCCGAGTAGAGGCCTTCAGAGGAGGCCCGCCTTTGTGTAAGGCAAACACAGGAGGCTGGATCTTAAAGCAGCGAACGCATATGATTTCTTTAGCAGTTTTTAAGAAATCAATTTCCAGCTTCACTCTTTTTTTCAGTGTTGTTTTGCTGTGGATGGGACTTTGTGCCGATAATTGATTTTTCTCATAACTCTTGCAAGTCGCTTTGCTTTTCTCTCTCTCTCTCGTTTTGAAAGTCAGGGAACTTTCTTGGCCTGACAAGTTTCTACACGAGTTACCGAAATAAGTTTTAAAGAACGGAAACGTGCATTCATGCAATACTCGGGGAGGGGGAGGGTAAAAAATATCTTTAGCCACTCACTTTTTTTCACATCTTGCTCATTTTCGTTTGCCTTTTTCAAAGGTAGATCTTGAAAATTTTTACGTTGCTTCATTTTTGCTGCCCAGACAACCTAACAATGATTTTTTATTTTTTTTTTTCTGGGTAAGAAAAGTCCTACCAAACAATCGGGAGTATTACTTAGGGCTCCTTTTACAAAGCTGTGTTAGGGCCTTAACGCGCGGAATAGCGTGCCCTAAATCTCCGCGTGCGCCAGCCGCTACCGCCTTCTTTTAAGCAGGTGGTACTTTTTTGGCTCGCGTGCGCTAAAAACGCTAGCGCGCCTTAGTGAAATCGGGCTGTATCCAATGCGTATAAAAGTTTTTAACTTCATCAATCGGTCGCAAGTCAATTAAAGCCCTATGGTACGCGGATCTGAGCACAGCACGTATCGCTAAAATTTAATCCGCTTGATTGACGTTAAAACTTTTATGCGTGTTGGATACCGGCTAAGAAAAGTCCTAGCAAACACGTCTTCCAGAAGTGAAGATGAGATGCTGCTGAGCACAATTCCTGAGTTCTGATACTGATCTGTATTCTTTGATTGAACTGGCCTGGAAGTCCTATATGTTTATGCAAACGCAGTGCTCCATTACTTGGCCCCAGAATTAGAGGGTGGGTGGGTGTCCTTTTGCGCCTTTGGTGAACGTCTTGGTATATAGTATCGAGGAAGAACTGCTATCTGTAACGTGATGTTGTCATAAACTCCATTAATCAGAGCCGCTGCGTTGTGTGACAGTTTCCAGGAATACATTTTAAAGGGTTGGCGACGCCAGCACCAGGGCTGTGCTATTCAGAGCCAGCGAGCTGGGCCCCAGGGAAGGGAGAGAGCGAGGTTAAGGGGTGAGGGTGGGTGGGAGCTTCCAGTGAGGATAGCATGGGAGAGAAATACTGAGAGAACCTCAGCAGGGGGGGGGGGAGGGAGGGATCGATGATCTCGATTCTGGAATGTTACGATCGAGGTGGGGGAGGCAAAGGGAAGGGGGGAGGCTTTGCAGGGGGGATAGGCACAATGGTGATTCTGATGAGATTGTTTGCTGGGACAGAGTCTCGCTTCTGTAACTGAAAGGAAATCGCAGCTCCCTTGATAATAAGTGTCTAAATATAGCTATTTCGCTTTCTTATTGAACCAACCTGTTTGTGGGTTGGTGTCGTTTTTTTGCTATCGGTAATCCTTTCCAGATTAAGCCACATCCCCCCCCCCTTCCCTAGCAGTGCAGAGTTATCCATTAAATTTCCACTTTTTGAATGTCTCGCTAGAGGGATTGAGGGTTTTTTTTTTTCCCATAGGGTAGCGGTCTTAGAAAGCAAGAGAGACGAGGATGAGATTGTAGAGCTGGGAGGGTTAGTCTTTACCGTCATCTTTCTATGTTACCAGAAATGCAGTCTGGTCATAAGGCATCTGTTCTCATTTGTAAGAATTGGGAATTTCCCTCGCATTGATATGATAAAAGCAGCTGAGATGTATTTATCCAGAGCAGAATTTCCAGAATCTTAGGACATAAGTTTCCCTGCCTTACCGCACGCATCCTAACACTGCAATAACTTCTGCTCGGGGGAGGGGAGGGTTCTTGCCAGCGACTTGGCCTGCCTCTGTGGATTTCCACCAGGATTTCTGTCTTAAGTGCTCAGAGGGTTAGCCATGACCCTTCTTTTGCTGATAGGTCAAGAGAGGGGAGTAGTGCGGTGGCGACTCTGGGATCCCAAGTCCTTCGTCATTTAGCTTTAGGTTCCATTCTGTTCTGGCGTAATGCGCCAAGAGTGTCATCCGGGCTTAGGACCCAATACAGCTAAAGTTCACCGATGTTGGCGTAGGGTTAGAGCGACATCCGTTTCTGGCTTCGCACATGATTACCCAGACAGTTCAACCAGTAACTGGGGGGGAAGGGTGTGTGGCGCAGTGTTAGAGCTACAGCCTCCGCACTCTGAGGTTGTGGGTTCAAATCCCATGCTGCTCTTTGCAACCCCGGGCAAGTCACTTAATCTC
Organism: Geotrypetes seraphini; assembly: GCF_902459505.1. Classification (NCBI taxonomy): domain Eukaryota; kingdom Metazoa; phylum Chordata; class Amphibia; order Gymnophiona; family Dermophiidae; genus Geotrypetes; species Geotrypetes seraphini. The sequence continues at coordinate 10,993,686 of NC_047102.1, forward strand.
CCCCTCCCCATTTCCCCAGTTGAGTGTGAACCCACCAGGACAGACAGGGAAAAATACTTGAGTACCTGAATGTAAACCACTTAGGCTATAAGTAATGGTAGCCCAATATCCATAAAAGAAAACTCTGTTTTTCTGAAATTTAATGGTTTATTGTAAAATAAGTAGGGACTCTTACTGCATATATATAGAGACAGACACAGGGAAGTCTTTCTGCCCCAAGCAAGAGCTTTGTACTAACATAGTAAATGACGGTAAACGGTCCATCCAGTCTGCCCATTTAAAAATGCATGATTAAATTAGCTCTTCTTTGATATTTCTGGGCCGTAGACTGTGAAGTCTGGTATTGTCCTAGGTTCCGACTGCTGAAGTTGCCATCTGATCAAGCCATTGTGACATCACTGCTGAGGTTGGCTCTTAGGCATTGGTGGAATGAGGCGTTATGACATCACAGTCTCAGCTCTGGAATGTTGCTGTTCTTTGGGTTTCTGCCAGGTAACATAGAAAATGATGGCAGATATTCTCGGTTGTTTTCAGTTTAGCAGTATTGTGGATGGAATGTCTGAAGAACGAGTCGCCTGCAGAGGATGGCGCTTGAAAGGAAAATGGGGTTTGTTTGAAAGTTGGAGCTAATGTGATGGGCATAGAAGTTGTGTGTTTGGTTAAGAGTATGCTTTTCAGGAAGAGAGGGACAAAGTGGTACGGGCTTTCCCCCTCGTACCTGTTTAGGTTCCACGGTGTGAGCAGCATCTCACTTGCTGCCCGTGCTGGGGGAGGGGGGTCGGCTCTCCCTCTGATGTCACTTCCTTGTCATGGGACCCCCGGAAGTGATGTCGGAGGGGAGCGCTGAGGCCGACACGAGGAGCAAGTTGGCTGCTCACGCCCCCGAAGAGCTGGGTGGGGGGGGTGAAATTGAAGGTCCACCCTCCTGGCTCCCCCTTAACTATGCTACTGATCTGCACATAAATATTGGCGTCGTAAACATTTTAGCCCTAATTCTGCAAATGGCGTCCCAACTCCTAGGCACCATTCAGAGCGCTTGTCCATCAACCGCTCTGCGCCACTTACAGAATTGCTCCTAGTGATGCCCAAGCATTCTTAGGCGCCGGTAGACATTAAAATCTTAAGTGCACTCCATTTAGGCCAAGGTTTTCTTGGTCTAAATGTGTGCCTAAGGTAGGCACCTACTAGCCAAACTGCACTTTGAATGCGAGAATTCGCGGGAACCGTTCAGGAAGTTGCTTAGCTCTAAGCAGCAAAGCGCGCTCCTGCTCATTGGTTGGAAGTCGGAACTCGCTCCTGCCCGCTACACCTAAGGACCATCAGGGATTCTAGCGGCAGAGTATGTACGATGGGCAGGGAGGGAGGACACAGGATGCGGAGGCCTGCAAAAAGTTTGGGATGGGGGGCAGGTGGGCACTGGATGCTGGTCCGACTATAAACCAGGACCCCCATTTTTGGGCCAATTTTTGGGCCCAAAAATCCCAGTTTATATTCGAGCATATACGGTCGATAGAATTCCTAATCAGTGCGATGGATGTGCTTGTTTTTGAAAGCAAATTAACTCAAAACGCGGCTCGATAGTTGACAAGAAAGCACACATTTCATCACCATCTGCACTTCTTTTTTTTTTTTTATTTAATTTCTGTCGGAGCTGTAAAATCCAAGTTCAAGATCCAAACAGTAGCAAAGCTTTGTTTGCTTTGCTGCTCAAGTTAAGATAAAAAATAAAAAATAAAAAATAAAAAATTAAATTAAAATGACTTAGCATTAGTTTTCAAGGACCAATCGCTTCAAAGGAGGATGCTTGTCTGGGCAGTTGTATCCTTACGCACGCAGACGCTCGTAACATTGACAAGATTCTTGCGTACGTGACGGGAATTTTAAAAATGAAAATAAAATTCTGGAATCTCTTCGGGGTACACAGTTTGAGAGTGGAAATGCCCGATACCTTTTTTCTATTCTATCCTTGGGCTACATAAGGAACTCTTTGTGTTTTTTTAATTAGATTAATTTCCAACCTGCCTTTTTCAGTGTTATGCAGTGACTTAACAAAGGCATTCTACGTAACTCCTCAAAAGGAGGTCATGAAATTTATCAAGTTACCCTTTCATTGTGGTGACCACCTTTGTCTGGGGTTTTTTTTTTCTCTATTGTGTGGAAATAAAGATCAGTTTCAAGTTATGAAAGAGAATCCCGCTGTACCTACTACCGTGTTTCCCCGATGATAAGGCAGGGCCATCAAATAAGACAGCCCCCCCCCTTTTTAGAAAAAAATGTAAAATAAGGCACCCCCCCCCCCCCGCAAATAAGCCACCCACCGATACCTGCGCTTACCCGAATCGGGTGGTACGGTGGGTGACTCCGTGTGGTCCCTCCGTCTACCGTATTTGCCTCCATGGCTGCGTGCCGCGCCTCGTCATGAAGTGAAGAGGAGGAAGTGACAGGACTGCAGCGCTTGCACGTGACTCCGTGCAAGGAAACACAGGCAGCTTCCCTCATCCCTCCCTAACGGAGACTGCAGGAGTTTGTTCACGGCCAGAACATCCAAAAGTGAGACACGCAGACAGGTTTCTTTTGCTGTGAGCAATACCACTTACTGTATATAAAGCCTGTTTAAAATGCATACGGTATATAAACAATGGTTTCACATTGCCAAGTCCCCTCTGATGCTGCACTACAGAATAATCTCTTTACTGTGTTTCCCTGATGGAGAACATTGGGGACATTAAATGGTACAATATATGGTATGATGGATAAAGCTGGCCATACACGGTACGATTTTTCGGCCGACCGATTCTTCAGCCGACCGTTTTCTTCCTCCAACGAACGCATTGTGAACGTACCTATCGCGAACGTAATAAAATTCTGTTTTTTTTCAACAATAACTGTGTACTGTAGTCTTCTTCATGGGTAAATAAGGCATCCCCCCGAAAATAAGCCCTAGAGCATATGTTGGCCTTCCAAAAAAAATAAGACAGTGTCTTTCCATCGGGGAAACAGGGTAGTAAAACCAACAAGTTCCATTTTGTTTCCTTCTGTATGAATTCTAATGAAATCCACTTAATTTGTCATATTACAAAGTTCTAGTAGCTATATTATCGTATTTCCCCCATGTATAGGCTGCAGGAAATGACGATTTAGGTTTCAAAACTCATAGATAAGCTGCCCCATGTTACTAGCCGCAGCTTATCTAAGAGTTTTAAAACCTACCAACAGCCTATACAATGGGGCGGCCTATACCCCCTTAAATACCTCCCCCTCACCGGTAATCCTCACGGCCGGCCGCGCACGCCTCCACCAAACACGCTGTGCAGGGCAAAAGCGATGTTTGCGATCGCAAGTCTCGCCCCGGCACCTATCATCGATACACCGCGTACAGCGTTGCTTTTCCTGGCACACGGGCATATTTACACCTCCTGTTATGGTGTATTTCGCGCGTGCGCCGGTCGCTATCGCCAGCGACTCATCTCATGTAAACTTAACGAACCTTCGCTACTCGCCGACAACCACATTTTGCATGGCGGTTTTTTTTTGGGGTTTTTTTTTTTTGAGAATGGACTCGTCTTTTTCCAGTGATTACAATAACGGCCGAGACAGCAGCCCGTCGGGGTTTTTTAACTGTAAAATTTTGAGAATCTAGCCCTTAGTTACAGCCGCTGCCCGCTCTAAAGCCCGCGCTACACATTTCTTACTTCTCTTTAATTTTTACCTTTGGGAACACCCGTTGTCTGACAGTCTCCTGAAGTAATAGTGTTCAGGTCGGGTTTAGAATACCAATGAGGACTTGCCCAGCTTTGGAGTAACTGAATGACTTTGGACAAGTGGCCTAGTGGTTAGAGCTAGAGCCTTGGAACCCTGAGGTTATGGGTTCAAGCCCCATGCTGCTCCTTCTGACCCCGGGCAAGTCACTTAATCCTCCACTGCTCCAGGTACGTTAGAATGTGAGCTCGTCGGAGCAGATAGGGACAATCGCTTGAGTACCTGAATTTAAACCGCTTAGAAACCTTTAAATACGCAATATAAATAATCTAAATGAATAAAAAGTTGCCATGGGAAGTTTTTCACCTTTTGGGGGATTTGCCTAGCGGAATTAGGTTCAGAACCCCACCTGTGCCAGTCGGGCTTGGACATAACATGCAGATGGTACACTTAGGCCACAGGAGGAAGATGTAATACCACAGCAGTGGCCCTTGCTGGCTGGTTAGGTATGCCTGAAAAGTGCCTCTCCAGCTCTTAAACTAGTAGGATCTCTGCCACGGAGGGAGCAAAACTGTGGGAGAGGAGCAGCGATAACCCCTTCCGTCCCATTTCTTTTGCACAAGCCATGTATTGTAGGCAGCTGCCAGCATGGGGGTTACCAGATTTTGCATCTGGTAAAAGAGGATGCGTGGCCCCGCCCCATTCTGCCCTTGATCCTGGCTCATTTGGCCCCCCCCCCCCATCCCCCGGTCCGCTCTGTTCTGCCCCAGCTCCATGCCTCTTCGCAGAGGCGCTCCAGATCTGGCCCGCGTGCACGGATGTGATGTGGCGACATTGCAGGCGTGCCTGTGATGTCGCCGACATGACTCGGCCTCGATCTTGTCGGACGAAGTGCCGGGTTTGGAAAAGCCGTCCGGACGCCAGGACTGTCCCCTGAAATGAGGACACATCCGGGTAAATCGGGGGAGTCTCGTGTGAGGCGAGAACAATACCAAAGAACTGTCCAGTCTTGTTCTCTTGGAGAGGCTTTAGGCTATCTGGCAGCACCACGTGAAAATGACCTGCTTTGAGAGACCGCGCATGTGAGGGCTTTGGCCTGACTGGAATCTCACGGAGGCTCCCTTGCCCTTTTTCCAGTGCTGGGATTTTCCCACACAGTGGATAAGTTCCTGCCCTGTGTTTTCACCTTTTTTTCTCTCTTTTTTTTTTTTTTCTCAGGGGTGAGAGCGGGACGAGCTCGGGTGTGTAAAGCACTGCGTGCTTCTCTCCTTTCACAGAACAAAGTCCTCTCTGTTCTCAGGGCCTCAGCTGTTGTCCTGGGTGTTTAGGGGGGGGGAGCAAGAAGGATGTGTGTGCTCAGGGTATTGTCTTTAATAGGCCGCAGGAAGGGTTTTGAATCTGGTTACAGGACGGATGAGAAGGTCTCAAGGTTACAGCTAACGTTCCTTTCAGCCTCTCAGCTTTTATTTTGAAGAAATCTCTCTCTGCCTTTTCACGCTTTTCTTTTGATGCTACAATGGCGCAGAACGGTAATAACGACGGTTATATACACAGAACTGCGCTTAGGTGCTGCCCTATAAAGTAAGCACTTTAGGGCAAAGTTGGCACAGCGGCAGCAGCAGACTTAACAGACTTATAGACTTATACTGTAAGTTGGCGTGCATTAAAGCGCTAACATTTAGATATTCACTTTTTTTTTTTTTTTAATTCTTTATTCATTTTCAAATTTACAATAAGTGTAACAATATATCCAAACAAATTAACAATAAATATAACACTTAATAATCATCAATGGTACAAATAATATGCTCTTATCTCCCACCCTTCCTTATCATATAATCAATACCTTATACAATATGTAACAGTAAATTTACCCTCCTCATAATTGAACCTGTAAATTTAAGGGGAAAAATGTTGTCTAATCAATACAATATTTTGTTAATGGCTCCCACACATCTTGAAATTTCCTAAAACATCCTCGCTGTATTGCTATAAATCTTTCCATATATATATATATATAACACAAGGAATTCCACCAGAAATTATAATTTAATCTACTCCAGTTTTTCCAATTATACGTAATTTGTTGAGTGGTAACCCCAAAACAATTCTAATAAAACCAAACAATCGGATCTCGGTAAACAATAATTAATACATACAGTTAATTGTTTTTTCCATATCGAAAATGAATCATTATATAAATCCAGAGTACAGTCCCAACCTCAGTTATTCAATTTGAGAAAGCCAGTTGAAACAAAATGCGCTTTTAGGTGTCTTTTAAAGTTTCCGTATGACTCTTTTTTTCTCAAATCTATGGGCAAATTATCCCATAACCGCGGAACTAGATAAAAGAACGCGCAATCTCTAGTTGACGCAAGATGTGCCTTCGAGATATGAGGAACGACTACCCTACTGTATTCCTTGCATGGAAAAAAAAATTTTCAAGGCTATTACACCGTTGCCGGCGCTTATTATTTTCTCTGGACATGTTTGCTGCAAAGCTGCTGTTACTTCTGCATTTTAAAGTTGCAGGTACTTGCTGTGGTCGCGGAATATAAAAATGGCGACAGTCACCCCCCAAAATCTCAACTAAGCCTTGTAATCTGGCATGGGCCTGGCGGTAATTTTCTTGCATTGTGTGTGTGCATTAAATCCCCCGTTTCCTTCTGTGCACTGTGGCCTCGTTAGCTTGCATTTTAATATTCCGTGCGCTTACATGGACCGTGCAAGTTATTCCTGTGCTGAACCCCTTTTTGTGGTTCATAGACAACCCCGCGAAAGACAAAGGCGCGCGCCGACAACTGAGCGCAAGACGGAGGCGTGCGCCGAAGAAAATTACAGTTTTTAGGGGATCCGACGGGGGGTTTTGTTGGGGAGCCCCCCCAGTTTACTTAATAGAGATTGCGCTGGCGTTATGGGGGGTTTTGGGGGTTGTAACCCCCCACATTTTACTGTAAACTTAACTTTTTCCCTAAAAACAGGGAAAAAGTGAAGTTTTCAGTAAAATGTGGGGGGTTACAACCCCCCACAACGCCCCCACAACGCGGCACGATCTCTATTAAGTAAAGTGGGGGGTTCCCCCCCCACTCCCCCAGTCGAAGTCCTAAAAACAGTAATTTTCGGCGGCGCACACCCCCGCAATGCGCTCAATTGTCTGGGTGCACCTTTGTCCCGGCGCGCTTTTGACCTGACACCCCTTTCTGTAGTCTCTGACCACCAGTGTGCAATACATCCTGCACTTCTATTTGCCGAAGCTTTCTGCATCAGACCCTTAGGAGGAAATTCTGAAATGGCATCTAAAAAGATTAGGGTTACCGGACGGTCGGGAAAACCTAGGCATGTCCTCTTTATAGAGGGCTGTCTGGGTGCCCGGACGGACTTTCCAAAATCCAGCAGTTGTCCGGGGTTTGGAAAGCTCTGGCCGTGTGTGGAGGGCCTTTGAGCATGTGCAGATGACGCTGCCCACATCTGAGCATGCTCGGAGGTGCCCGGACGCAGCACGGAGGTCAGAAATAGTGAGAAGAGGCTTTGGGAGGGGGGCAGGGCTTAGGGCAGAAAGAGGTGGTGGCCGATGGCAGAATAGAACGGGGCTGTGGGCAGAATTTGCACTAATCGGGGACAAGGGTTCTTCAAAAATTTTCCACACTTTCATATTTTCGTGGCAACTGGTTGGGGGCGGGGGAAAGTGATGCGATTTTGCTTTTGAGATATTGACTAGTGTATAAAAAAAAAAATTTAAGTGTGGAAATTTTTTTTTTTTTTTTTAAAAGATCCCTCGTATATAAAGCTTTGCCCAGCAGTGACTGGTTATGATGGCACTGCCATAGGGGAAGTGGCCGTACAGGGGACTTCTCACTGAATTCTACTGAATTAGTGCTGTGGGTCCAGGTGACTGATTTTTGCAAACATGTCATGGTTAGTCACCAGCCTCCTACTCGCGATGATCCGTTTTCTGGTGAAACTGTGCAGAAAGTTCAGGCTTCCTGTGTTACCCATGCGCTGGGGGGGGGGGGGGGCATGAGTCACAGAGAGGCACTGCAAATTTGATAATAACAATCGCTGGGCATCTTGTCGCCCTCGGAATAGAATGAGTTGGTTTGAAGAACAGCCTTCATTGGAATTTTAGGCGACAGTCCACCAGGTAGCAGCGGCTGTTGGTGGTGGAGTTCGTTTGTCCTCGCTAAGCAAGTCTTGTGTTTCTGACTAGGCAATGCAGCGTGTGGGCGATCTGCATGCCCAGAGAGTACTGTGGATTATTCGTCTTGCTTGCACGGAGCTCCTCTGCTTTATCCATTACACAATTGAAACATAGAAACATAGAAAATGACGGCAGAAAAGGGCCATAGCCCATCAAGTCTGCCCACTCTGTTAACCCTCCCCCCAAACTACCCTCCTAGGGGACACACTCTGATGGCATCCCCTTTACACTACCCTCGTAGAGATCTGACGTGGCCATCCCACTTTTTCTTGAAATCTTGCACGCTGCTGGCCGAGAGATCACCTGCACCGGGAGCTCGTTCCAATGGGTCAACCACTCTTTCTGTGAAGAAATACTTCCTGGTGTCGCCATGAAACTTCCCGCCCCTGAGTTTAAGCATATGCCCTCTTGTGGCTGAGGGACCCTTGAGAAAGAAAATATATCATCTTCCACCTCGATACGACCAGTAGTATACTTAAATGTCTCAATCATGTTCCCCTCTCCCTATGTTCTTCGAGAGAGTATAGCCGCAATTTGTTCAGCCTTTCCTCGTACGAGAAATCCTTGAGCCCCGAGACCATCCGAGTCTGCTGAAAGAAAACGGTCCCTTCTCCTATGGTACTAGTTAACGTAGGGGGCCTTTTTACTAAGGCGCGCTAAATGCCAAGGCGCCCATGGATTTTTTTAGCGCGTGCTAATCAGTTAGCACACCTTAGTAAAAGCACTTCCCCCCCCCCCCTATGTTAACCAGAGCCGTTTGGGGTGTGAGCACGTTACACACAACTAAGGACAAGACTTCCCACTGGCCCTTCAAATCTATAAACTCGCACACGTGATTTTACACTTGACGCACAAAGTTCCGCGCACAAGTTATAGAGTCAGTTACATGCCTTGATATAATAATTAGCTGATAATTGGCTACAATTGGTGCTGATCTGTATGCAGTTGCTCGTAGTGGGGATTCTGCAAATTGTGTGCGCAAAAGTCATGCGTTGCAACGGCAGGGTGGCGTGGACCTGAGGAGGGGGGGGGGTCAGGGGCGTGCCTAGCTCTTAAACACGCACATCTTATAGATTGACTAACATTTACACTTCTGACTGCCGATTGTTAGGTGTGAGCAGTTCCAGAAGCCGCTGCGAGCTGGACGCCCTAAAAACGGTGGGCATCGATCGGAGTTCTCATTTTAATACCGATGAGCTCGTTGTCACGTATTTACATAAAATTATCGGAGGTTGCCACAAACCACGGAAAAGACGGCAACCTGCCGCTTTGCGCATCGCTAGACGCAATACTTTGTCGCTAAAACGGGTTTGGCAATGATCGTTAAACGCATGGTGAGTTTTGTGCATATGGGCCTAAGTGACTTGCTCAGAGTCGCAGGCCGCAGGCTGTGACTGAACGCGCAACCTTAGGGTTCGGAGGCAGCGGCTCTAACCTCTAGGCCACACCTCCACCCATAGCGCTTGGCGCCTATGTTTTCCATCACCCAAATCTGGTCCTATATAGTCTTATACTTACTGTCTTCCAAACAGCGTTCTTTGACAACTATAAATGCTGCTGAAAGAGGCCCAGGGCACTTCTGCGACGACATGCACAGCAGCTTCCGGAGGATGTGGTCTAGTGGTCGGAGCAGGCAATTTGAGAACCAGGGAAACCGGAGTTTGGTTCCTGCTTTTCTGCCTCTTGTCACTCTTTGTAACCTTGACCAATTCCCTTTATCTCACACTGCCTCGGGCACCCCTTAAAACGTAAGCTCTTTGGGGCAGGTACATATTGTATCTGAGTACTTATCAATACTGTATAGTGTTTGTATAGCCAGCAATCCTAGAAAAATAAGTTCTTAATGGGTGAAAGGATGTTGCCCACTTAGATTTAGGAAATAAAAGCACTGGCCCGGGGTTATGTGCAGTGAGAGCATGACTTGAGCAGGATCATAGTGTATAGAAGGGGAACTCGTTATGCTTTTGACAGATGTTCTTACTCTCGGTTTCCTATTGAACTCTGCAGCTGTCTAGGCCAGGGGTAGGCAATTCCAGTCCTTGAGAGCCGGAGCCAGGTCAGGTTTTCAGGATCTCCACCACGAATATGTATGAGATGGATTTGCATGCACTGCCTCCTTGAGATGCAAATCTATCTCATGCATATTTATTGTGGAGATCCTGAAAACCTGACCTGGCTCCGGCTCTCGAGGACCAGAATTGCCTACCCCCGGCCTAGACAGCTGCAGAGGTCAATAGGAAAAAGCAGCTCCTGATTGGTGTAGCCTGACTTTAGTACCAGGAAGAGGCGGTCGGAAAATACCGCAAATTACCGAGTCTGCGATTCGCAAACTGCAAAGTCGCGGAGCTTTACTGTACTACCAACATCTTATAAAATGCCACCGTGCTTGATTAGCCCAATAAGGACTGGATACTCTTATCACTCCAATCAGCTATCAAACTAAACTCCCCAAAACAAAACACCAAAAAAAACAATCAACAACAACAAAAAAAAAAGCAGAGAAAAAGACCTCAGTTTGGCTTCATAGGTCTGAAAAAAAACTCCACTTAATCCATACCCTTATTAAATGCTGCAAAAATTCCTTGAGTTTCTGAGAAGACCAATCTCACTATGTCCAATAATATAGAAATCTTGTATGCAATAAATTGATATTATGAAAGTCTAATATAGGTGAGTAGTTCAAAACTTAGCTATGCGCCAGAACCAATCGGTCCATTCCTCCGGTAATGCCGGGATCTCTTTCACCATCCGGACCCACACCAAAAATTCCAACAGGGATTCCCGGTTTTGCCAATGGCTGCTTCAGGGGTGCTGCTTTTACAGACCATCCACACTTGATTCTTTTCTTAAACAACCGACTTCACAGAGCTGCGTGTATGGGAAGAGAGAATGGGCAACCTAGATGGTCCAGGTGGTCTGTTTTTATTGTAATTTGGTATTTCTATGCGATTAATACTACTGACCCTGTTGCCTTTATCTGCTTTTTGCTTGTCAGGTTCCGTACTTGATCTAAGATGGCAACAGGCTGTGTGAAGGTGACAAAATACTTCCTCTTCCTCTTCAACCTGCTGTTCTTTGTAAGTATTTTCTGCTTCTGGGATCTCTGTTGCATTGGGTTGGGGGAGAGGGGATAAGGACACATGCTTTTCCCAAGGGCTTGGCCCTTTAATGAAAGGAAGGGGGCTGGCTGACATTAACATGGCCTCCACGGCTCTCTTTGACACTAGGGAATATCACAGGGTGCAGATAGAGGGAGTGGGTGATGCCAAGCTTGAATCCTGCAACCCACGGGTTGGGCCTCAGATTTAGTGAAGGGAGGAAGAGGGAGGAGGCTGTGTGGAAGTGATTGGGAAGGGTTCTCGTGTTCCTTCTCTTACCTTCCATTGGTTGCAATCTCCTACTCATTGTTTGGAGATACCTTCTGTAATGTTGGGTTGTTGTAAAACTGTTAGTTGTCATACCTGGAGGTGGTAACTGAGCCAGATGTGAGTATAGGGAGAGCAAGTAGCACAGAGAAATCCATGAAGGGACTGCTGATGCTGATTTAGAGGGCAGTGTTGGGTGGTACTATCCAAAGTGAAGGATATTCAGGCCTGGGGGAAATTAGGGGCTCCGGATTAAGGTAGATTTGGCAAGCAAAGGGCCCCAGTGGAGCAAAAACATAGGTTCAGGCTGGATTTGGGAGGCTGACCTTGTAGTTGGGAGTTGGGGGTGAGGTAGAGCTTGATTGTGGGGTAGGCAGGGTGAATTGGCCTTAGCTGGGTCTGGCTCAGGGTTAAAGAATCAAAGCTGTGACCTTTTTTTAAAAAAAATCTATAGGATGATATTGGTTTCATAATTGTTGTACAAAAGGAGGTAGGAGGAAGTTCATACGTGGAAGTGAGGGGCGGAGGGGAGACTCACAGACTCCTGTTTTATGAACAGCACAAGTACAAGGGCAGGAAGTGGTTGATATTCCACATATGTAGGGGATGTCTCAATATAAGTCACAAAACTCTGGTTCCCATCTCTGTTATAAGTCTACCTTCCATTTATTTATATAATTTTGCTTAAAGATTCTTTCCCTTAAAAGCTACTGTTTTTTTCTTCTGTGCTGCAGAGAGTGGCAATGAGTTGACATGACAAACCCTAATTCCTGGGTCTTTGTGACGTTTGAGAGAGAGGTCAATGGGGGGGGGGGGGGGGGGGCATGGCTCGTTTCTGCAAGCCTGGCTAAGTGCATCTAAAGAGGAATGTCCACAGAGCTTCCAATGCCTGCAGTACTGAGTCAACAGCCCTGGAGCAACGTTTCCCAATGAGCCCAGTATGGTAGATGCAAATTATCTCTATTGTATATTCTTTAAGGATATTCTGTAAATCGGACACCAGCCCTGGTTGGGAAACGTACCAGAGCTGCAGTGGTAACCTATAGTGCTCCCAGAAGAATCGGTGAGTGTGAACCTGCAACCCCAGCTTCCACCCTGGCACAGGTGTGAGGCATATTTCAGTCATGGTATGGCTAACTGGAGCCCTTTGGAAGGCATTATCCGTGAGATAAAGTAGCAGCTCTGCTTCAAATGTCAGTGGCGTGTTTGTTTGTGAAATAGCTGCAGAGTTGAAATATTTACAGAAATAAAATTAAATATTAGTCATCACCCGATATGAGCATTTAATTCTGGGCCTTTTTGGCGAGTTGCAAGGTTTCTGCTTGTTCAGTGCATTGCTCACAAGCAGGCCCATCTGTGATTGGTTTTGTCACAAAAAAACCCAGAAGATAAAGCCCACGGATTACAAGGGAAACTTAACCAAACATCCAGATTGCTACTCTGTGGTCTCATGTCTTCCAGCACAGCAAAAGCTAACTTGCTTCCATGCCCCATCCCGTCACACGTCTCCAGAGTGAACCCAAGTCACAGCCCCTGCAGGAAAAAAGACATGAGTGGCGCTTGTTCCAGCCCCTCAGCATCTTCTGAATGACGAACCACCTGCATCCTGAAGGGATGAGACTAACTTTCTCTACCAGCGAGATCGGCTTGTCTGGTTTCGCTTTGTCTTGGTCGCTGCGGTGGTTGTCCGCAGACATTTTAGCGGTAAATGTCTTCAAAGGCCAGTGTTGAGAAACGATTGCAGTTGTATCTACTTAAGTGTTTCTCATCTCCTGGAGGCACACCTAGCCAGTCCAAGGTTTCACGATTGCCGTGATGAATGTGCATGAGAAATATTTGCATAGCTTGGAAATCCTTCTCATATCATGGTAGTAGTGTCTGGAAAGCTGACTGCCTCAAGGAGAAGATTGGGAAGCTCTGCCTCACTTAGCTCTTGGGGTCTTACATGATTCAAATACCACAGTCGGCCCCCAGGAGTGTAGGAGAAAGACACAGACTGTCCTTCATCTGCTTTCCTGTACACCAACTTTTACAGATTTGTCCCGTGGTGGGGGTCCCATTGGAAGTTGGCTGTGCCACAGTGGGTAGGGAAAGAGGAGTTAAATCTAGGGATATATGGGAAAATTGTAGGGGGTTGGAGAAAGATGGAGTGACTGTCTGGGGGGAGGGAAGAGGAGTTGTGCCTGATGGAAGGAGGACAAACAGGAAAAATATATGCTTTTCGGGGAGGGAGGATGGAGGGGGAGGAATGCTAGAGAATGTTCTAAGCAGGTAACAGAGCAGGTGAGGATCAGGGGTGTGCCTGAGGGGAGGAAGGTATGCAGGAGGGAATGTGTGTCTTGGGTTACCTGGGGTATAGAAAAGGGGCAAGTTTCAGGTGCTGGAGGGAGTGAAGAGCAGGAGGGATGTGCCTGGGGAGAGGGGAAGAAGCCAAGCACAGAGTGTGTGTGTGTGGGGGGGGGGAAGGGGGAGATAATATCTGGGGACTACCAAGCAGGGTTCAGGAGAAAAAGCTATGAGGGCTGAGAAAGAGAGGTAGAGTGGATGAAGCCAGGGTGGGTTTGAGAAAATGATGGGAGGGTCTGAAGGAAAGCTATTAAGAACATAAGAAGCGCCATCTCCGGATCAGACCTTCGGTCCATCAAGTCCGGCGATCCGCACACGCGGAGGCCCTCCCAGGTGTACACCTAGCATAATTTGTAGTCACCTATATCCTTCTATGCCTCTCATAAGGAGATGTGCATCTAGTTTGCTTTTAAATCCTAGGACAGTCGATTCCGCAATAACCCCGTCAGGGAGATCATTCCAGGTGTCCACCACTTGTTGCGTGAAGCAGAACTTCCTGATATTCATCCTGAACTTGTCCCCCCTCAGCTTCATTCCGTGTCCTCTTGTCCGTTTCAAATTGGACAATGTAAATAGTTTTTTCTGCTCTATTTTGTCGATTCCTTTCAGTATTTTGAAGGTCTCAATCATATCCCCTCGCAGTCTCCTTTTCTCAAGGGAGAACAATCCCAGTCTCTTAAGTCGATCCTCGTATTCCAGTTTCTCCATACCCATTACTAGCTTTGTTGCTTGTCTCTGCACCCTCTCCATCAGTTTTATATCCTTCTTTAGGTTGGGAGACCAATGTTGGACGCAGTATTCCATGTAGGGTCTCGCCATTGCTCTATGAGGAGGCATTATGACCCTCTCCGATCTACTCGTGATTCCCTTCTTTATCATGCCAAACATTCTATTTGCTTTCTTTGCTGCCGCCGCACATTGTCCTGATGGCTTCAGGGTCCTATCTATCAGTACACCCAGGTCCTTTTCTGGGGCAAGTCCCTTGGAGATTATGAGAGAATTATATGGGTGGGCTGTGTGCCTGGTGGAGTTTGAGGACTACTAGTGGGGTGTCCACAGGAGGCAGGGATGTGGGGGGGGAGGGGGAGAGAGAGAGAGAAATGGGGGAGGTTGGAGAGTTCAGAGGCAGACGGAGAACAGTAGGGAAGCTATGGGGCAAGAGGGTGTCTCTGAAGGAGAGGGATAGAGAAAGAAGTGAGGGGTTTTGCTGGAAAATGGGTAGAGAGAGAGAGTAAAAAAGCTGGGGGATTTCCAGCTTGGAGAGGGGACAGAGAAAACCGAAGGTCAAACCTGCAAGAGGGGGAGAGATTAAGGAAGGTTTCAAACTAAGCTGGGGAGTGAGACTCCGGGGGGGAGGGATGACATCAGACCTTCAGCAAGCAGGACTTAGGCCTTTAAAAGGGAGGAATTCTACACAAAATAATAATACATTTAAGGATGCCGACTTTGGCCTTCGGTGAATGTGCAATAAAAGCGTTTTACCCAGAATCCCCCAAGAGTAATGATGTGGGAAGGGGGAGTCCATGCTGGTGTGGCAGGGAACGCTAAATTCAGCCCAGATTAGCCACCACTCTCATATCGGTGCGCTTCAGAAGCAGGAACTAATCCTTGCGGCCTTTACATGTCTCGTAGCCACTGCTTGAATTATGGCCCAGATGTTAGAGAACTGGAGCACATCTGGATTTCGTTTCTTTCATTCGCTGTGCTGGACTTTTTTCTCCTTTGTTTCCCGACTACAAAAAAGAAATTATTTTCTTTTACAAAGAGGCAATTTTTTTTTTTTTTGGTCAAAGGCAAAACCTGCCGAAGCAAGACCACGTCGAAGCAAGTGGCTCTCGGGGGTCTAGATACCAAATCAAAATGAAATAGAAATAAAACAAAAGACGGGAAAATAGATACGAAGAAGCTTGCGTCTGACTGGCCCCCCCCCTCCCTAATACCCACCCATCAGATCTAAACTTCTTTTCCCGCATTTAGTAGGGCAGCAGGAACAATCTCTCCCGAGGCCAGCGGCGGTGGAAAAACACCAAATGTGCTGCGTTCGTCGTCTTTTTGGCTGCTTTTGCTGTGGAGTCAGCGACTGTGAGGCTACTCCGGGACAAGATCCACATAGGCAGCTGTAACATGAGGCAGCTGCTCGCTGTACTTCAAGACACTTTCTGCTCTCTTTGTTTTAGATCTCTGTTGAATGTTGAAAGAGCAATTGAGAAGAACCACAATGCATCAAACGTGGAAAAAAAAAAAAATCCACCCCAATCCAACAAAAATACATTTGCATATATTGATACTGAGACACAAAGCAAATCCTCTGGAAAAAAAAAAATCGAGTGGGGGGGGGTGACCTAGTGATTAGAGTAGCCGTCTCAACGTCCAGAGGTTGTGGGTTTGCTCTTTGTGACACTGGGCGAGTTACTTAACACGTCATTCCCCATGTACAAAATAAGTACCTGTTTAAAAAAATGTGTTAAACCACTTTGATTGTAATCGCACAGAGAAAAACGGAACAGGTACAAGATCCTTTTGACTCTGGTGAGACCTCATTTGGAATATTGTGTACAATTCTGGAGGCCGCACCTTCAAAAAGATCTAAAAAGGATGGAGTCGGTCCAGAGGAAGGCTACTAAAATGGTGTGTGGTCTTCGTGACTTAAAGATCTCAATCTGTATACTTTGGAGGAAAGGCGGGAGAGGGGAGATAGGATAGAGACGTTTAAATACCTACATAATATAAATGTGCATGAGTCGAGTCTCTTTCATTTGAAAGGAAACTCTGCAAAGAGAGGGCATAGGATGAAGTTAAGAGGTGTTAGGCTCCAGAGTAATCTGAGGAAATACTTTTTTTACAGAAAAGGTGGTAGATGCATGGAACAGTCTCCCGGAAGAGGTGGTGGAGACAGCCTGTGTCTGAATTCAAAAGGGCCTGGGATAGGCATCTGGGATCTCTCGGAGAGAGAAAGAGATAATGGTTACTGCGGATGGGCAGACTAGATGGGCCATTTGGCCTTTATCTGCCGTCATGTTTCTATCCGAAATCCTTGAGACCAGGCACATTTCGGCTTTTGGAACTTTTCGGATTTTGGAGTGGTAATGTTAGGTCGGAAAAAGACATAAACCATAAAATTGCCACCAGACTTTTTTTTTTTTTTAATTTTATTTCATAATAAGGCCAATATTCAAGCACTTCAAACATTAACATGTTCCAAACTATGGGACTGGAACAACACCTTGAGAAATAAATGAGCTGTCAAATTTTTGGTTTTTGGAATTTCAGATAAAGGATCTTGTTCCAGTAGTTAATAATGAGGTTTTTGGGGCAATAATAGATATCAGAAAATCAAAATGACATCTGTTGGGCTTGGATATGGATAGGGGAAACAATAAGTATATCCATAAGATGCTTCTGCTCTTTAATTTCTCGTGTGGAAAGCCCCCGCCCCACAATTCCCTCCCCGCCAGGCTTGGCAGCTTCTGGGAATAAGGCAGACTGCAGCTCAATCAGAGAGGGTTTCCCTCTTTCCTTAAGTCCTGATAGGCAGTTCCAGTTTGTGAACAAAGAGGGAGCTCCTAAACCCTGTGGCAACCCCACTCCCTGGCATGAACTTTTTCTAAACGAGAGGCAGGCAGAACAAGGAGAGCGGCAGTGTAAGTACCAGGAGTATGCCCTTGCCACTTGCCATGTCTGCCCTGTCTCCAAATGCTGGAGGAACATGTTCTCGTACAAGAAATAGAGGTTGTAATTACACAGTGACAAAATTAATCACCGTTCCTGTCTCCGCGAATAACTGTGGGAAACCATCCCGTGTCATTCTTTAGTGTCTTATCTCAACTTCAGTCCTTCTACGCCAGCATTCTTCAATGGAAGGCTTGGGGGTCAGTGGTTGGGCCCATTCATACTCCGATTCTTATGTGAGCCAAGTATAGGATAATGAACCCATTGTGACATCACTGATGAGGTTGGCTCTTATTGGTAGAATAACGCATTATGATATCACAGTATCAACTCTGGGTACCAGAGACTGTCATTCTTTAATGTCTATCTCAACCTCAGTCCTTCTACACCAGCATTCTTCAATGCAAGGCTTGAGGGTCAGTGGCTGGGTCTGTTCATACTTTAATTCTTCCCTCGCTCCTTAAAAAATGGCGTGGAGATGGTTTCCCGCAGTTAACTGTTGGCACGGGTTCAACAGTCCCTGTGTCATTCTCTATAGCAAATCTTATGTTCTTATGTAAGCCAAGTTTAGAACATGTTCTCTCGGGGTTTCCGCAGCTAGCATTTTGCTTGATGCAGTTTTCCGGGTCTCGCTGCGTCTTTGTCAGGTGGAAACCGACGTTTCAGCCACCATGTTGTGGCTTTCTATGAGCGTCGGAGCTAATACTGCCACAGCCACCAATTAAAAAGCCTAACACGGCTGCTTAACAGGGGGGGCCATAATTTGGTCTTATCTGAGTGAAATGGTGTAGTGGCCGTTTTAGCACACTCCTCAAGATAATATGTAGAAATAAAAACAAAGACATAAAGGAAAATACCTTTTTTATTGGACTAACTTGACGTAGTTCATGATTAGCTTTCTACGGTCACCCCTTCTTCCTGTGGTTTGTCTTATCTGAGAATGTTGGAGCATCCGATTAAAAATCTCCATAAATGAATCGCTCGTCAAGGTCTTAACTGACGACGCATCAGATAATATGAGAAAAATGAACGCAATGTCTTCGGCATAGAAGAAATATTCAACATCATCTTTATTTTCTGAATCGGTGAACCCAAGCCTCTCTCAAATCCAAATTTAAAAGAATGGCAGAAAGGGGAGTAGTACAGAGATGAGTGCTTGTGTCCTGTAAGTTACTGGAAAATTGGTATAGGCTTTTAAGAGATTTCCTGTCAGCCAGCTCAGCGTAGTCGGAATGTATCTGGTGGGTAAATGGCTCTAGAATGTGACTCGGGGAAAGCCTGTGAAGCATGGATGCGGAATTCAGCTATTTTTCTTCTCTGTAGGGTATATATAATGCTCCAGGGGTTTATCAGACTGGCTGAGGGAGACAAGTGAAGCTTAACGTTCCTGAGGCATTATGCAGAAGCTAGCTAAAGCATAAACATAAGCAAATTAATTATCTGCGTGTCTTTTGTGGCCGATCGTTGAGCGGAACTGTTTATCTCTAGGTAGCACTTCCATGGATAGTGGATATTCAAAACCTCCAGCTGGCCTCAACCTTTTTGTTATGGGTAACTGTTGATGGCCAGCCAAAGTTCTTGGCATCGAGTTCCTGATTCCGTATAGGGTGGCCAAAGTTGCGTGCACAACTTAAAATGGTTTAACAAGCTAATCGGTGCTGATAATTGGCAATTGACACGTAATTGATGCTAACTGGCTCTAATTAGAAGTTATGTGCACAGATTTATAAGCATATTCTATAAAGTGATGAATGTAAAGTCTAGTGCGTGAATCTCAAAAGGAGGCGTGGCCAGGGGAAGAGCATGGGCGGATCGTATTTTCCGATTGGAGTGCGATATGATACTGAGATGGACATCTAGCCATTTTTTAAAAAATAATGTTCTAAAAAGTAGGATTTCTTCTAGAATGGTAAACTCAAGATTCTGGATGTGTCATTTCAAAGCCAAAGGAAAGGAGGCGGAAAGGGAATGTGGGAAAATACTTTTTCCCTGTGGATGGTGCACACCTGGGACAGGCTCCAGGGAAAGTAATGGGAGTATTTACGAATGCATTGGCAAGGCACAAATAATCCTTCATGTGAAGACAGGAGAAGCTTCTGAAGTCAAGCCAACGGCATTTGGAAGATGAGCCTGAAAGCAGGCGGGATGGAGAGTTGGGTAGATTTTGCTCAGGAAGTGGTGATTTATTTCTACTAGGATAGCTCACAATTTCAGAAAGGCAGTAGAGGCGAGCTTAAAGCACTAACGAAAGAATATAAGTAAAACTGGGTTTAATGAGGACCCAACCTTAGCTGGGGGGGGGGGGGATTAAAGATGTCAGACTTATTATTGGGTGGTTTGTCTGGGGGGGATTAAAGATGTCAGACTTATTATTGGAGCTGTCATGTTGTTGGTAGCCTCCGTAAGAAGTCATTTGCCACTTGAGTACAGGGACTACCTTTAAACTGACTGGAATGAGGCCAAAGTGTCATTGCGTGGACAAAGCGGTGATCGTCTTCAGCTGCCTCTGTGCTTTTATTTCATACGTAACAGCTATCAAAAGAGTATCAACCTTTGGCTTTGTTTTGAAGCGTCCGTGGAGGTGATTTGGGGAATATGAGGAAGGGGTGCAGTGCTTTGGCGGTCTGATTACTTTATTGCACTTCCAGACGTCTTGCCGTTCGAGGTGGGACTGGTGGACTGGTTTACTCCTTAGCTGCTTAAGAAGGGTTTTTGTTGTTTTTTGTTTTTTTTTGGCTGCCCAGCTGTGAGAGGAGGAGGCATTTTACATTCCTTCCAGATGTATAATAAATGGAAAACGTTGGCCTTGTTGTTGCCTTTTCCCTGTTCTTAATTTATGACATTTAAAATGGGGATCCTTGTAGGGGTAGGGTGGTTTGGGGGGGAGAGGGAGTGCTGTAACTGGTCCAATCTTGTTCAGGACAATAAGCAGAGCTAGGGGGACTTCCTAATCTGTTTCCAAAAGAGGCTTTATAGAGCCATCCCAGGCAGCCCTGTAATTATGGCTCCTTGTTGCCATTCTGGGACACTGGAGCCGTGTGGTTTCACTTCCTGTTAACCCCCACAATGTGGGTTTGGCACAGGATGCTACCCAAGTGCTGCAGGAGGTATGACTTTACATGCTAAACCTTTGGCATTGCCCTCCAGCATGTGCCTCTCTCGCGGAGATCCTTAAAGCTGCCAGCTAGAGATGGTCATTTTAAATGGGGCCTAGACGGAGGTGGCTCATTAAAACATTCATAACATGTACATTATAAGAGCACCAATAAACAGAAGAATTCAAAATAGGGAAATATAGAGCATACACTGTAATACCTTCCCAACAGTCAGGTATGGTAAATCTATGCTGACAAAAAAAATATATTTATTTGTGTCCTCCGTTGCCCCAGGTGAGCCCACCAGGACAGACAGGGAAAAATGCTTGATTACCTAAATGTAAACCGCTTAGACAACCTTCATTGATAGGAGGTATATAGGGTGAGTGTGTGGCGCAGTGGTTAGAGCTACATGTCTTAATTTTTAATTTGCTTTGATTTTATTTATCATTGTGCATCGCCTAGAAGTTTGATTAAGCGGTATAAAAATTTTTTTAAATAAACTTGAAACTCCAGCCCTGAGAATGAAAGGAGGCGCCCGCTCTGCCCTCCAAATATTTATGACTGTGTGCACCTGCTCCCGGGCAATTCCGTGAACACCTCCTGGAGCATGCAACACGGAAACTTGTTCTACAAAACTGGTCTGGCCTTTGGAATGTTTTTCTCCCTCTGCTTCTCGCCCTATTCTGAGAAACAGCTGAAATAACAGTAGAGAACCGGGTGACATAACAGTGCAAGTTTTGGAGCATGTGCAAAATTTGGATCCAGCCTGCGCTGTTTATAGTAACCAATTAACACTCCTTCAACTCCAGTTCTTTTTTTTTTTTTGAGTTCCAAAGGTTTATTGATTTTAGTAAGAGGTTTACATTCGGGTCCTCAAGCGTTTTCCCCTGTGTGTCCCGGTGGGCTCGCACTCTATCTTGTGTACCTGGGGCAATGGGGGGATTAAGTGACTTGCCCAGGGTCGCAAGGATCAGCGTGGGATTTGAACCCAGAACCTCAGGGTGCCGAGGCTGTAGCTCTAAGCACTGTGCCACACACACAGAAAGGTAACCAGTTCATGATACAGCACCGTTGCAATTAGCGTACAATACATAAGGAGCATATAGTCTTAATATAAACCACGGGCCAGTCGTAAACCATCCTACAACGAGGAATCCAGCACACACATCGCAGTAGGGGTTGAACACCATGTAGTGTATTGGGAGAGTTCCAAGCGAGTCCGTAAGAAAATACCACCTAAGGCAAAGGGAGCAACAAGGTAGAATCCTTAAATTCCATGAATAACGTCGAGTAAATACTGAATGCCAGTGGTCAGTTTCACAATATACAGCAACCGGGGTCCATACCTTGGTGTAAGTGTGATAGCAGTTATGTTTTTCAGCGATAACAGCTTTCTCTCCGGGGTGATATCTGCAAATGGTTTAGTTTTGTACGGTGGCGCAGTAAGTGGGGGGCAGACCGCCCTGCATACTGTCTTCACAAGAGTGCTGGCACCTCTCCGCCCCCCCCTCCCATGTACTTCTTGAAATGTAGGACAATACCAGATTTTACAGTCTACGGCCCATAAATATCAAAGAAGAGGCAAGTTAATCCAATGTAATGTATTTTTGAAATGGTTAAAGCTTGTGGGCAGACTGGATGGGCAGTTCGGGTCTTTATCTGCCGTCGTTTACTATGTTCCCTGGGGGTCAGCAGCTCTTCCACATGCTGCTTGCGCTGGTCTGAGCTTCCTTCTATTATCACTTCCTGGTTATGTGACCAGGAAGTGACATCGGAAGGGAGCTGAGGTCGGCCCAAGCAGCAGGTGGAAGATGACTGCCCGTATCAGTGAACATTTCAAGAGATATGGGGAGGCGCGCAAGGGGCAGGGGGTTTATGCAATGGTGGGGGAAGAGCAGGGGGTGCATGGCGCAGCAAGGCCAGGACCCACCCTCCGTAGCTACGCCATTGGTTTTGTGTATAGCTGAATTCCTATTGTTACCAAGCCAGTCAGTGGAAGGAGCCTACAGAGTATCCAGGAATCACAAAAATGTGGAGAGAAAAGCCTCGAACTTACATAGCAACATAAATTTAGAAAACATCAAGCTGCCTTCAGTCTTTAGTTTTGTGTATTTATTTATTTTAAAAATGTATAAACTGCTTTAAAATCTAGGCCGTGAGCAGAAGGAACATGCATAATATTTTAAACGAACAACCGTTCGCAAAACAAACATCGATTAAACCTAAAAGTATTATAACCACATGCCACTCTAGATATCTTCAGCATCTCTCAACCCTAGAAAACATATCGGAACATCATCAAAAGCAATGGCACCGCTATAAACGTCACATCAAGGCGTCTACAAATAATTGGGTCTTTAGCTTTTCCTTTAAACACCATACGATTCTCACACAATCTCGGAGCCCCAGGAAGGGAATTCCAGTGTTTTACTCCAACAATAGAAAACATGGAAGTCTTTGATTTCACATAATGAAGTCCGTCTTCCTTGTCGTTAATCGGCCGTATTCCTCCCTCAGATCACGTGACGGTAATGAATTTCACTCCTAAGGTTAACGCTCACGACAGTATTTGAGTCGTGATGGAGAGCTTCCTTATAGATTTCATAGGTTACCTATCGAGGTACGCTTGGAAACGTGCTTTTAATTGAGCGGCATCTTCCCCCCCCCCCCAGCAAGATGGGAAATCTTTCTGTCTGCTGCACTTTCTTAGTCTCTGACTGGGATGGTATGGAAAGGGTTAACCTCCGTGCATAAATAACTTTAATGTCCTCGGTGAGGTTTAATTTACTTTAGCCTCCCTTAATAATAGGATTGGCACTTGCATTCCTTCCCTGTAGGGCTGTTCCCTCCAGTTTAAAGGGAGGGCCAGTTTATGAAAAAGTACTGGAATGAGTCACAGATCTGGGGCATATTTAGCCCAGACTCTGCTGGAACCTGTCCAAAGTTTATGCCAGTGATTAAAATATCAGGTAGAAAAGGAGAGATGGGGGTAGGGGGACAGAGCAGCAAGAGGAAAGTGGAAAGCGTAATCTTGGGGGTAGGCGGGACAGGTTGAAGTGGAAGAGATTAAGGAGCTGGGGGAGGAGCATGAGAATTTCTCATTGCTCTGCATATGAGCCCTTGAATAGTGGATGAATCTGTTCTTTGCCAAGAATGTGAAGTCTGCACTAATGCTTCAAGTGCCGTCTCCTGGAAATGCTCTGGGGAGATGGTGGGGACTGCTTGCTTGTTAATCCACAGCTGTCCTGTTATATTTCTCGGCCTTGTGGGATTGGAGACTGTTCTGCAGGTGCCATAGGGTGGGGTGCTGGGTGGTTATCGGCCCCCAACCCTTAAATGTGAAGAAAGAGGTCACAGTATACAAGACCAAGGATTGAATTGAATTGAATTGGAATTCCTCCCTCCCCCCCACTCTCCAAATCGGGAGTAGAACAGAATCCATGTTTGAGTAGGTGAAAAATGGTTGTACTAATGCGCCCTTGGTAGGTGGCGCTTCTATATTCACGAATGCTAGGATTGCCTTCCTTGAGCTCCTTCTGTTTTGCACCTAGTAGAGATGCTCTTTTTTTTCTTACAGATTCTTGGTGCCTTAATCCTGGGCTTTGGAATATGGATCCTGGTGGACAGCACAAGTTTCATTGCAGTGCTTCGTAAGTGTTTCAGTGCGAGTTTTGGGGTTGGGTTTTTTTTGGGGGGGGAGAGGGTTAGGGGGGGTGGTCCCCGCAGGTTTTCCTCTGCCATGTTCTACCCTCGCTGACATCACGCCTTGTGGGACGTGGCAGAGATGAATTGCTGCGGCCACAGGGATTCCTGTGAAATACATCAGGGAGGGATGTGGGATTTGAGGAGGGAATGGATGCTGGTCTTTTGGGGGTGAGGATAAGAGTAGAAGCTTGGGAAGGACAGAGGAAATGCTGACTGAGCTTTTCAGGGCGGAGAGCGGGTGGGGGGGGGCTTGGAGAATCCACCCAAAATAGTAGGTCTGGCTACACCACTGTAACACACTACCTCTGCTGCATGACCACCATCTGATGTGGGAGGTGTGTGTGTGGGATAGAGGAGTGTTTAATACATTTTAATGATGCTACTTTTCCATAGGAGAACATAAGAATAGCCTTACTGGATCAGACCAATGGTCCATCAACACAAGTTCTCAAAGTGGCCAATCCAGGACCCTAGTACCTGGCCAAAACCCAAGGAGTAGCAACATTCCATGCAGAATCCCAAAGAATAGCAAGATTCCAGAATCCCCAAAGAGTAGTAACATTCCATGCAGAATCCCCAAAGAATAGCAAGATTCCAGAATCCCCAAAGAGTAGTAACATTCCATGCAGAATCCCCAAAGAATAGCAAGATTCCAGAATCCCCAAAGAGTAGCAAGATTCTGGAACCCCAAATAGTAGCAACATTCCATGCAGAATCTCCAAAGAGTTACAAGATTCCGAACCCCCATGCAGAATCCCCAAAGAGTAGCAAGATTCCGGAACCCCAAAATAGTAGCAACATTCCATGCAGAATCCCCAAAGAGTAGCAAGATTCTGGAACCCCAAAATAGTAGCAACATTCCATGCAGAATCCCCAAAGAGTAGCAAGATTCCAGAATCCCCAAATAGTAGCAACATTCCATGCAGAATCCCCAAAGAGTAGCAAGATTCCGGCACTCCCAAATAGTAGCAACATTCCATGCAAGCAGTGGCTTCCCCTCATGTCTCTCAATAACAGACTATGGACTTTTCCTCCAGGAAATTGTTCAAACTTTTCACAAAATTTATAATCCTCAAAATGATGCCCAGCCTCCAAAGTGTGATCCACAAGCAGATTCTCTTTCACACGGCACTTGATGGCATTCTTGTGTTCCATGATGTGACTATTCTGTTTAAAGGACTCTTCCTGATCTGCTGCCTTTTTTTTAAATTTTTTTTACCACATTGGATCATGTGGATCGGCTGCCCTGTTGCTTTTTTTGAACTTCTGGATCTACAGTACAGGCGGGTGGAGGGGGAGTGAGGTGTCCTACCCTTATATTACTACTTTTCTTTCTCTCCACCCCCTTCCCTACAGAAAGCGCGTCGGAGTCGCTGAAGATTGGCTCCTACATCCTTATCTCTGTAGGCGCTGTCACCATGGTGATGGGATTCTTGGGCTGCCTTGGTGCAGTAAACGAAATCCGATGTCTCCTGGGAGTGGTGAGTAATTGGCAACTTCCAACGGGGTCGATTTCTTGGAACGATCAAAAAGTTCCTGTTTCTAGCGTTTGATGCCCTTCTGGGCCTTTGTTCTTAGGCTTCCTTTGCAATTATAGTCATATATTTGATTCCTTTTGTTGGGGGGGGGGGATTACAGTCCCCCTTTTATGAAGCCGCGTTAAGTGTTCTTTTGTCGCCAGCTGCGGAAGTAAAAGTTCCAGCGCTCATAGGAATTCTGTGAGCGTTGGGGCTTTTACTGCCATGGCTGGTGATAAAAAAACTTCATAAATGGGGGGGAGGGGTGTTATTTGGCTGCCCTAAAACCCACCAGTTAACACAGGCCTTAGCTGCATGATAAATGCCCACACCTGTCTCCTGTATAACACCCACATTTGCAGTTATGTTTCAAAACTTGCATCATGTATAAAAATAGATGAGGTCTTTTGGCCAGGATTCAGCAACTGTGGCACATAGCCATCGATATAAGCAAAAGCAATGCCGTAATAATCGGCTACCTCTCAAAATAATACGATGCAAAACCCCGAAGATAAACCAGCACTTACCTTAATGTGATTTGAACGAATCTGCTTCCGTCATCAGAGTTTTTAGTATTTGGTATATGGCTTATTCTGTTGATAATAGGCCCAGTTTCTACAAACGGCAACGTTGTCATCGGTCACCTAAAAAAATGGCTGCCAATCAAGTGTCAATCATGCAATTGCACGGCTTATAGAATCGCAGCGTCCTGAAAGGTAGGCGTCAGAAATGTAGCTAGGGTTTACCAAGGCCTACGTTTCCAGTGCCTGTCTTTCACGTGAATTGCGACTACAGAGGCGCTTTACAATGCCTAACGCCAGTTCCGGCGTTAGCCGTGCCTTTCAAGGAGGTTATCCCCCCCCCCCCCAAAAAAAAAGTTGCAACTTAGACAGCTGGTGATTGTTGATGTTTTCTGTCCTAATGCCAATGTTTTGGCGCTGTGTGCCTATCTCGAGGGGTATTTTAAAGTAGCAAATTCAATTTTCTAGCGTGATTATAGAGCGGGTCTAACGTGGCTGAATCTGCAGGCAGTGGCATAGTAAGGGGAGAGTGAGGGGGGGGGGGCGGTCCACCCTGGGTGCCATGTTGGTGGGGGTGCGGGCACACCTCTTCCCTCCCCGCTCCTCGCCATGCCCTTCCCCCATATCTCTAGTTGTTCACCGCCGCCTGCACCAAGTTCAACGTGTTCCTCACAACTGCATCGGCTCTCCCGCTGACGTCGCTTCCGGATGGCCGCGCATAGGAAGTGACGTCAGAGGGAGATCACCGGGAGCACGTTGAAGTTTGTTACTTGCGGCGGTCAACGACTAGAGGTACGGGGGAAGGGAAGGGGGCATGCATGCGGCAGGGAGTGGGGGCAGAGACAAGGGTGGAGGGGTGCCTTTGCCCCAGACACCTCTCACCCTCGCTATGCCACTGGGCCCTGGTGGCCTTGGGGAGGCTCAGCTGAGGCCCTACTGTTCTAATATGTCCCTTTCTTGTGTTACAGTATTTCGCCTGTCTGCTGTTGATTTTGGTAGCCCAAATCGCAGCGGGAGTCCTCATCTATTACCAAAAGGATAAGGTAAGGATTCCCGGCACTCCTTCCCTCCCCCTTTCCCGCCTTTCAGCAAGGTAAGAGTGCTGGAGAATCTCAGACCAGAACATGGATGTGCTTCCGTTTAACTTAGGTACATATTCAAGTTTCAAGTTTTGTTTAAAATTTGATGCATCGCTTAATCGTACTTCTAAGCGATGAACATGGCTAAAATGTTTTTCAACGTTCAGGGAAAACAGTATATGAGGCATAGACTCGAAGTACAGGACTTAACGGTGCCAATGGGAAAAGGGGTGAGAAATACAATATTGAATAGGAAAGGAAGCAAATAGGGGATAAGACAAAAGGAAGAGTTTTTAGAGGAGAAAGAAAGAGAATAAAGTAACGAGCGGAGAAAGAGGAGAGAGAAAAAGGAGAAAGAAAGAGAATAAAGTAACGAGTGGAGAAAGAGGAGAGAGAAAAAGGAGAAAGAAAGAGAATAAAGTAACGAGCAGAAAAAGAGAAGAGAGAAGAAAGTAACGAGAGGAGAAGAGAAAAAAGTAATGAGGAGAAAGAAAGAGAAGAAAGTAACGAGAGGAGAGAGAGAAGAAAGTAATGAGAGGAGAAAGAAAAAGAAGAAAGTAATAATTAGAATGAAAATGAGAGGAAAAGAATAATAGAGAAAAAGAAATATGGTTTTTGTCTTTGTTAAAGAAATCAGAGGTCAACATTTGAAGGTGTCATCCTAACTTGGGGAGCTAAAACTCAAAAGCATCTTTCAAAAGAAAGCATTTTTAACTTGCTCTTAAATCTGTCTAGAAGGCGCTCTTCCCATAAGTGATTGGGAAGGGAATTCTACATTTGCGGTGCCGTGACAGAGAAAATGTATTGTCTTCGTGTGTTGACAGTCGTAAGGGAGGGGGCTGTCAGTAAGTGTTGGTCGTTGGATCTGAGCATTCGAGTGGGGGCATAAGGAATCGAAAGTCTGTCCATGAAGGCTGGGGCTTTAGAAAGAAGTAACTTAATAAGCATCTTTCATAGGTTATTCGGTGAGACACCGGGAGCCAATGAGATTTTTTTTAAGGAGTGGCGAAATATGGTTGAATTTCTTTACTTTCATAATAAGTTTTAATAGAGGCATTTTGGATAATTTGTAAGCGTCTTATTTCTTTTTGGGCAATTATCTTAAATAAGGCGTTACAGTAATCGATCTTGGAAATCACCAGAGCTTATATCAATATGTTGAGTGATTTGGGTTCTAAGAATTTTGAAACGGAGCGAATATTCTAGGTAAAGTAAGAACACGACACTTGCCCAAATAATATAGAGGGGATTCGCTTTTCAGTTAAGCCCCACCTACTACAAAATATTCAGTCCTATCCCGTCTTGTCTTGTTTCTAGTCGGTTTGATTAGAATTTGAAATGTATAACTCCATATTCTAAATACTCCTTTGATACCCTTTTGTAAACCCCTGGCTCTTGTGAGGCATTTGGAGAGACATTACAATCTGTTAGGACAGTGTCTCGCCCACTAAACTTGGGACCGCGGATGGAGGGTCTCCGCCCACGTTAATTGCAATGGCATCTTCAACGTCGGCGCATGTGCGGAGGTCCTCCAGAGGGGGCCCTGAGCTTGTTAACCCTGAAAGGACTACGCCAGTGGGGAGGTGCGGAGAGTGGGAGAGGCACCAGCTGACTCGCCGCTCGCATTGCATCCGGAATCTTGCCACGGCGCACAGTTTGCGATATACCGTGTTAGGACATCTTCTGGAACCCAGACCAGATTCTCTTGGGGGGGTTAGTATAATATTGGTGAAAGACTTAAATTCCCTCCGCCACACCCAACCCCAACATACCATCTCTGCTCTTCTTTCCAAACATTGAACAGGCCTCAATCCTTGCAGGTTGATTCAATTAAGTGCCTTTCATCCCAGTTTAGTGGTTTGGGGTTTTTTTTCCCCACTTGTCAAGGTTGCCAGAAAAAGAATCCGTTTTGCAACACTTGTAGATGTCCAACATCTAGTACTCTCAGATTCTCCCTCTGTAATTCTCAACAGAATTAAAAATGGGCGTCATGCATAGCAATGAATTAACATTAACATCTAAACTTAGACATTCTCAACCGTATTAAAAATGGGTGTCATGCATAGCAATGACTTGTTATTACTAACATTGACTTAACCCATGTCTAACTTTAGATGTTAATCTATTTTGTTACAATTTGATATCAGTGCTGCTTTTGACTCGGTAGATCATTCTTTATTTATTTAAAAGATTTCTTAACCACCTAAAACTAGGTGGTACAGTATTACAAAGAAAACAATCATATAAAAATAAGAAATATACAGCACATATTATACATACAGTAACAACAGTGCCTTCATATCGGCCATATTTTACGGCACTGGACAGCGTATCCATACAATAACATCCATGACCCAGAAAAAACATTTATCGAAATGCTTCTACAAATAATGTAATCTTCAGAAGTTTCTTAAACTTCAGTGGTCCAGTCAACTCATTCCACAGCGTTATTCCCATAAAAGAAATAACGGCATGCCTAGTGCTCTCATAACGCACTGCTGAGAAACCTGTCAATGACTGTCGTATTGCCCCTTCGGACCATAATGCTCCAAGTGGCCTATAAAGTACCATAGCCTGTGACAAATAACATGGGACTCCCCTTGGCGGACGACCTTGAACGCCAACACTATTGTCTTAAAAATGAGACGTAATAAGCGGATTAAGTTAGGCATGGGGGAGGGGGTTGGTTCTGAATTGCTTTAAAGATTTTCTAATATATCAGAATTATTGGGTCGTGAAGAATGGGGCCTTTTCCAGGAGTTGGAATTCTTTTTCTTTTTGCCGAGTTCCACAGAATCATCAAATTCTCCTTTGCTTTTTAATATCTTTACGAGTTCTTTGCAGGAAATGTACTGTTCAGGTGAAGATTGTGTGTTATATGCTGACGATATTTTCTTGTTCATTGAAGTGAGTTTGAATGCGGCAGATATTAATGCTACGATCTTAGATTGTGGAGACAGAATTGAGAATTGGTTTTGTCTCGTAAACGGAATGCAAATAAGACAAAGGTTCTCAGGTTTCATAATCGATTTATCCTCTGTTCCTTCGTCTGTAACTTTACAAACCAATACTTCTCTTAAAGTTGAAAAAAAAACAAACCCCAACTAAAGTTTTAGGGGTCTTACTGGACTCCTCTCTTAAATATGAAGATCAAATTGCTAATCGGTAGAGGATGACTTTGTGTAGTATGAGGCAACTGAAGTTAGTGAAATCCTATTTTCTTGAACATCATTTCGTACTTCTAGATCAATTGCTAGTGTTATCTCTCAACCAGATAATTGTAACTCTCTGTGCTTGAATTTGAAGCTGGCTAAAAAGTTGAGGTTGATTCAAAACACTGCTGTGAGGTCGATTTTTGGCCGCCTACTACTGCTTAATCACATATTGCATTGAAGGCGTGCACAGCGCTATACATTTTGACATTTATAGACTGTCCCTGCTCGAAAGAATTTACAATCTAACTTGGACAGACAGACGTGACATATAGAGTTGGGGATGCAGAACCCAAGGTGAGAGGAGTTAGGAGTCGAAAGCACCCTCAAAGAGGTGTACTTTTTAACTGGGCCTTAAGCGCTGCCAGAGACAGAGCCCGCCATAGGGATTCGGGCCTAAAGAGATATGATATTGTTTTTCTGCAGCTTGCAAAAGACTTCATTGATTATCTATTGAGAAATGTATTTTAGTTTAAATCAGCTTGTTTGATCCATCAATATTTTATAAGCTGATTCTTCAGTTAATCTCATTTTGAGTTTCTTTCAGTTACATTATTCTTCTGTTAGGTTAAGTAGCACACTGATTGCATTTTCCATAAATCTAGAGGAGTGCGATTTAAATGCCAGTTTAACTCCTCCTTTGTAAAGGCTGCTATTACTATTTGGAATAATTTACCTGTGCAAATAAGAATCGAGTTTAGCTGTTTTACGTTTCATAAAAGGGGGGTTATTTATACAGGCAATACTGCATGATAAAAATGAATGATAAATGGCCATCCCGATTTTAGCTGTTTTAGCTTTCATAAAAAGTTTTAAACTTTTTTGTACGACATTGTTTAAATTTTATGTTAATGTGATTTTAATGTGTTCGATTTGGCTTTTGTTCACAAAGATCGGACTGATATTACAAACTCAAAAAATTTGACTCCGTCTCACCTTACTATAAGAACTTACACTGGCTACCCGTCAAAACTCATATAATCTTCAAACTATCCTGTATAATGTTTCAAATTCTATGTGCAAAAACAGCAGAGCCACTCTTAAACCTATTCGTCAACTCTTGGCCAACGTCAACCAGAAAACTGAAATCGCTTCAACTGCTCATCTCGTATCCCAAAGGAGTTAAATACAAATGCATATTCAACTCGCTTTTCACTCATCTTGGCACCAAGACTTGGAACAACCTCCCGACAGACATTAGGATGGGAACATTCTACAACAGATTCCCCCCCCCCCCAAAGTAAATAAAACTCTTCTTTGAGAGTATACACACTATAGACAACTAGCTTAATATACCTAGTATCGCTAAATTTCGTATTTAACTAAAGTATTAGACCAGTATAGTCATTGAACTTCAATTCCTCTCTTCCCCATTACTCCACTCATAACTCTGTTCTCTTCGAACTGCTATAATATAATGTAGATTATACATTCTATAATTCCTTATATTGTACGTCACTTTGAGCCTAAATAGGCATAGTGTGACTCAGAAATACTGGATTAGATTAGATTCCCATAGATTGTGTATAGCTTCTTATGATGTAAATCACTTTGAACTATTTGGAATTGGTGTGATTTATAAATCCTGTATTGATTAGTTTAGGCTTTAAATGTGAAACTTAATTTAAAAATTGTTAAGAGGACCAGTTGTTACACTAGACCATTACTCGGTCCCAAAAATCGAGTGCAAATATTATTTTTTGTTATCTTCCAATACTTAAGGACCACTTCTTGCATGAGTCATTACATGGTTTTACATTGTATACATATTATCTCAAACTCTTGTGTGGGAAGTACGCCAACTGCCGTCCCTTGCCGAGACTGAAAGGCAGACTCTTCTGTAAACCCTAACTAACATGGCCAGCATTTTGAGATGTTCCTCTCCATCAGGGAGATTCGCTTATAAACTTCACCAATATGGCTACTTGCCAGTAGATGATATATGAGGAATATTGAAGTAGGTTGCCACCTAGTGGCTTGTCCCGCTAATGGTTTTTCCTACATGAAATACTGATAGAAATATTTAACTTTTTAATACATCTTCTGTGATTGTTCTCCCATCACTTTTTTTTAAGAGATCTGTGATATCTCTGGTTTAACTGTCCTATGTCTTAAAGCCTGTATAATAGAAAAAGGTAGAAGGCAGGCCTGACGTGACTTGTGTCTCTGGGTAAACCGGCCATTTCTCACTGGCTGTACAGAATGAACATTTTTGGCAACCCAAGCAGCAAGACTAGACCACCACCTCCCCAATCTGATGACCACAATGCCCAACTACAAAACCTTCAGGAAAGAATTGAAAACTATGCTATTCAAGAAATTTGTCAGTTGATCTAACTAAACCTTCCCGACTCCCCAGATCCCAACGCATTTTCCAACTATCAACCTCGGAATCTCCCTGGGAATGCCCAGGCCAATTCATTTGTAAAACCGCCCAGAACTGAAAGGTATTGGCGGGATAGAAGACACCATTGGAATGTAAAGAGACTTATGTCCGGGACTTGCCACTCTAAATCATGTCTGATTTTTTTTATTACTTTGTGAATATATTCACAAAAGACATAAACGATCTTTTGTGACATCACCAACTTTGTGTGCAACTGAGGCTGGAGTGTATAGAATAAAAATCCTAGTTTTCCACGCTTGTTAAATGAACAAATGACTTCCTTAAATTATGGGTCATATGAGCCTCTGCACTAACTGGCAAATTATATAACGTTCGCCTAAAGTTAAGTGCCTACATCGTCATGCCTAGCTGAGGTAGGTGCTTAATTTAGTTAATTAATAGGGCTGACTTGTAGGGTTACCAGACATCTGGGGAAAACCCAGACATGCTCTCTTTTGAGAGGACTGTCCGGGCTCCTGAATGGACTTTCCAAAACCCAGCGAGCTCCGGCCGCATCTGGAGGCCCTCTGAGCATGCGAGGATGACATCACACACATCAGCGCCTGCTCCAGGCCCTCCAGACGCGGCCGGAGCTCATCCGGAAGAGAGGAGGCGGGGCAGGGCGGGGGTCACGTGTCTGGGGTTTCCCAGAGAAAAATAGGGTCACCCTACTTAATTGGCATTTTAACACCTCATAATTGGACTTAATTATAAGTTAGGCGCCTGGATGTTTTCAAGGTTTGTTGGCGCTGTATTGCCCAGGAAGGGCATTGAGATCTGAAAATGGTATGAGACTATCAATGGAGAGAGAGGCATGAAAGGGTTAGGAATTTGATGTTTTCAGTAGCAGGGGTGAAATTTTGGAATGCTCTGACCAGTCAATTGTGTTTACACAGGACCAGAGATACTTTGCAAAAAAAAAAAAAAAAAAAACTTTTGAAAACATAGTCGTTTGTTGATGTGTTCATGTGAGCGACAGAGGCGTTATCAGTAGGGGTAAGCAGCAGGATAGTTTTCGTTGGCGATGCGATGTAGCGTTTTTAATCATTTTGGATGTTGATTATAAACTGCCTAGTTTTTTAGGCCGTATATCAATTTTTTAAATCGATAACTCAAAAATACGAGTCTATAAAAAGTAGGCGCCTAGTTCAAAGAACCTCCCTAAAAGTGGGCGTGGTTAGGGGAGGTTCATGGGCGCTTTTTTGAGTTAGGTGCAGGTATTTAGGCAAAGATAACCCTGGCATAAATTGGGGCGTGCCTAAAATTAGGACGCCTAGCAACCCAGTTGCCCGCATAGGTGGCACTAAGTGTGATTCGATATAATGCACCTAAATTTTACGGAATCGCACTTAGCCCTGTACGACTCGTCACCGATTTTGAAACAAACTATGTAGAATCGGGCCCTAAATATTTATGACGATTCCCTTTTCATTTGTGTCTTCCCTTAGCTGAAGACAGAGCTGACCACAGTCATCGAAGATCTCATTCAGAACTATGATTACCAGGATGGGATGAACACCACGACCGAGAAAACTTGGGACTATGTTCAGAGACAGGTGAGTGAAACCGTTTTATCCTGCTTTGCGGCCCTCCCGCTAGTCCGGTGACGCAGTAGCATTCTCCAGGTCCCAGCGTCCATCTGCCCCCATCTCTCCACCGTGTAGAAATATCACAACACCTTCGGTATCTGAGGAGACCGTCTCCAAACATGAAGGCTTTTCTGGGCCTGAGCACGTCCACCTTTGCTGGACCCTCCACTCTGACCTGGAAGAAGGTGGGAAAATACTAAACGCCACAGCTGAAGTGGAACGATTCCTGCGCTCTCTGTTCTTAACGTGTACTTTTAATGTTCTCGCATGGCTTCCTTATTATGCTGGTCATTCCATCCCCCCCCCTTGTAAAGACCATTATGAATGAAAGAGGACAAATGAGGCCTCCCTGGGAGGGAAGAAGGAGCTAGATCTGCCCTGGTCACTTGCAGTTTACTTGACTGTGACCAGACACCGTTCCCAAGCCCATAAACATTCCCGGTATACAACGATTTGCTTTCATATAATGGTCGAGGCCCTTCATTTTCCGCTTAAAACAGCATAGGCGACTCGTAAATAAACATAAGTGCTCCTGCCCAGCCTCTAAAGTGACTGGGTTAGAAATTGATTGTGGAAAGTAACAGACGCTAGTGGTGAATGGCGCTTTCGCTGAAGAAAGGGATGTTACCAGTGGTGTATCGCAGGTTTTGGCTCTTTTTTTTTAAACATTTTACATAGATAATATAGATCAGTAATAAGATAGAATGATCAAAGACTTCTAATAATGACAAAATGACTTTAACCTATAGGCCCAGACTTGTTACAATAACTGGACAAGTTATCTTAAACAGCAAGGCAATGCTTCTATACGCGCACAGATTTTTTTTACATCGACAAGATGACTAAACAATTGTCCAAGCAATTAACAATAACCCAGGCAGTTAGCCGACTATCTCCAC
This sequence comes from Geotrypetes seraphini, assembly GCF_902459505.1. NCBI lineage: Eukaryota > Metazoa > Chordata > Amphibia > Gymnophiona > Dermophiidae > Geotrypetes > Geotrypetes seraphini. The sequence goes on from NC_047102.1 coordinate 11,028,969, forward strand.
TGAATATTAGTGGCTGGCATTTTAAATCTGGGCAGCTATTATCGCACGATAGCTGCCAATTGTAAGCGCTCGCCGACCAAGGTTTAACGGCCAAATCGGACCTTTGTTAAAAGCAGTTCTGTCTTTGGCCGCTGTAACTTAGGTGGCCAGTGCTTAAAGCCGATGTAGCCAATTCAATTTAAGCTGGCCAAAGATAGACCAGGCATTCAACGCCGGTCACCGAAAATGACCCGGCATCGAATATCAGCAGTCTGCACTGCCTGAGGGACTTAGCCGGTCTTGATTCTGTATATTTTGGGAGAAAGAGGGGAGACTTGGTAACCTAGTAAATGATGGCAGATGACCTGAACAGCTCAGTTATGATGGCGAGATTTAAAACACCTGCGTGGCATAAATGCACAGGAGGCGCGTCTCAATTAAAAGAAAAATCTAGAATGAGGGGGACACAGGTTGAAGGTGAAAGAGACCGCGATTTAGGAAGTTCTAAATCAGTGGTCTCCAACTCAAACCCTTTGCAGGGCCACATTTTGGATTTGTAGGTACATGTAGGGCCGCAGAAAAAATAGTTAATGTCTTATTAAAGAAATGACAATTTTTAACGAGGTAAAACTCGTTATAGTTTATAAATCTTTCCTTTTGGCTAAGTCAATAATAATATTGTCATTTATAGCTAAAGAGACATGTGATCAAGAAACTGTTTTATTTTACTTGTGTGATTATGATAAACATATTGAGGGCCTCAAAATATTACCTGGCGGGCCGCATGTGGCCCCTGGGCCGCGAGTTTGAGACCACTGTTCTAAATTGTGATTTTTGCTTGCAGCTCAAGTGCTGTGGCTGGACAAACGTGAGTGACTGGGACAAAAACCCCATTATTAAAAATAGCTCCGGTGCCATGTACCCCTGCTCCTGCAATTCCAGCAGCCCAGACCTTAATGGATTCTGTATGACGCCTTTAAACAGTACAACGGTTGAGTTCCCTTCCAAGGTAAGTATCCGGGGGAGGGGGACGTTTTTAGTCACACTGGCGCCTGTGCTAAAGGGTCTCTAACTGTGTCTCCCTGCCTTTCCTCCACACAGGGCTGTATGGAAGGGGTGGAGAGCTGGCTGAAGGATAATCTTGGCATCATTTTGGGGATCTGTGCAGGGGTTGCGGTTATTGAGGTGCGTGCTAGAGCGGCCTGTCCGCCATTACGATAAGTAGGCGTGAGATTTGCATACACTGAAGGCAGCGCATGCAAATTTATCTCATGCATATTCATTGTGGGTATCTTGAATGGCTGGATGTGAAGCTTCATCCGTTATATCAAAAATGTTCACTTCTTACTGGTGCCCTGAACCTAGCTGGGCCAGCCAAGTGATCTTTTTATCTGCTCACATCATTTCTAGTTTGGGGGAGGGGTAGTGAGCCGCTAATGGTCAAGTGTGGGGGAGAGTGTGGCGCAGTGGTTAAAGCTACAGCCTCAGCACCCTGAGGTTGTGGGTTCAAATCCCACGCTGCTCCTTGTGACCCTGGGCAAGTCACTTAATCCCCCCATGGCCCCAGGTACATTAGATAGATTGGGAGCCCACCAGGACAGACAAGGAAAATGCTTGAGTACCTGAATAAATTAATGTAAACCATTCTGAGCTCCCCAGAGAGAACGGTATAGAAAACTGAATAAATAAATAACGTTTCAGCCTCTGATAACCAGAGCTGGTATTGTGACATCATAATGCCTCATTCCACCAATAAGAGCCAACTTCATCAGTGATGTCACAATGGCTTGATTGTCTTATACTTGGCTCTCTTTTACTACATGTTTATTTCTAGAGTGGCACAGTGGTTAAAGCTACAGCTTCAGCACCCTGGGGTTGTGGGTTCAAACCCACGCTGCTCCTTGTGACCTTGGACAAGTCACTTAATCCCCCCATTGCCCCAGGTACATTAGATAGATAGTGAGCCCGCTGGGACAGACAGCTCCCCTGGGAGAACAGTATAGAAAATTGAATAAAGAAATAAAGTTGAAGGGGTTGATCCTATGGTTTGAACCGGTAATAGCAGAAGCTGTCTCACTTGTACAATCTGAGGTCATTCCTCTCTTGGGTTTGGTATGATTGCACATAATGTTGCTCACATCTTTACCACTCTTTCCCCCCCCCCCCCCCGCTACAGTTCTTCGGAATGATATTATCTATATGTCTGTGCCGGAACATTCACAGTGAAGACTACACCAAAGTCCCCAAATACTGATCTGCAAGCTCCTTCTATCACCAGCAGGCATGTGAAACGAGGGCAAGCAGAGGGCCGGAGCCACACCTTGACACCTCTGCAGCCTACGGATATACTTCACTGGACATTGGGTGGGGTGGGGGGTGGGAGGGGGGACATCATGTCTCGCCTGCGTTCCCAGCATGCACTGCTGTAAAACATATTCTAGTGCTCCCGCTGTAGAGAAGCCAGCGTGCCAGCTTCCTCCCAGTCGCTCCTTGGCCCTTTCCCAGCTGCCCCCAACGCGGGTGTGCACCCTGAAATTTTGTACCTGCACTTTTTTCGTCGCTTCAAACGCAATCACATGACCCAGAGTACAACCGTTTGCCCAGTTGGTAATATACAGTGGACCGCACCACGATAAGTACCAGATTTTTGATTACTAATTCTTAGAATCATATTTTAAAGGAAACATAGTTGAAAAACGGTCCTTTTTGCTAGGAGATGGAAAAAAGAGACCTCTAGAATGCATCTATTGCCAGTGACAGCCAACGTACTCTCTCTCCTTGGCAATCCTATACTTTGATATCTGTCATATCCTTTAAATATCTGTACACACTTTCCATACCCAGGTTTTCTTAATGCACAGAAATTATAGGACCACCGATACAAGCCTTTACAGCACACCTCTTCCAAACCTTCAACCCTACCTCTGGGGTAGAATATGTGTGTGTAAATATATATATATATATATTTTTTTTTTCTTCTTCTTTTTTATGACTGGTAACAAAATGATAGGTTAAGAGTCTGTTCAAACGATGAAATCTCTTATATTGATTAAAGACTGAAACTGAGTTGACATCTTGGTCTATTCAGGCCTTGTGGGCCATCCGGACCAGGGCTGTTCAGGCGTGAAGGCCTAGTTACTTTTGAGAACATCCCTCCATCGGAGAGAATACCTGTTCCTCTTCATGCCTTTATTATTTTCACTAGGCTTAATCTGCTTGTAGACCGAAAGGAAGTGGAACAAGGAGCACGGAGGAAGAAGAGCTGGTTAGTGGCTGTTATCCGCTTTGAAATGGTGGGATCACTGTTCTAGACCTTCCCCTAGAAATGTCCTGTTTCTAGCTGCTGGAGCCTTGCAACACTAGAACTTTAATCAAAGCAGAACAAATCATCTTCCCACAGGTTTTTCTGAAAGCAAGAATGATGTTAACGCCCTGCCATAGGCTGTTTCTTTGTAAATACTGGCACGGGAAGTGGATGTATATAGACTTCCAGGGTAGAGAATGACACGGGGCCAAATTTTTTTTTTCCCTGTCCCCGCGGGAACTCATTTTCTCGTCCTGTTCCCACCCCGTTCCTGCAAGCTCTGTCCTCATCTGCACAAGCCTCGAACCCTTTAGAATCCTAAGTAGCAACATTCTAGAGCTCAGATTGTGATGTCATAATGCCTCATTCCACCAATGCCTAAGCTCCGTCCTCATCTGCACAAGCCTCAAACACTTTAAAATTATAAGTGTTCGAGGCTTGTGCAGTTAAGGCAGAGCTTATTGGAATGGGGCAGCGAGAGCGACACAACCTACGGGGACGGGACAGGGACATTGGGTTCCGACGGGAATAAATTTGTCCTCGTGTCATTCTCTATTCCAGGGTATGATGCGATTGTGCAGTAAGTGTGAGAGAGAAGGCGGTGGAGGTTTTGATTTCTGATCTTTGCTGCTTCCCTTCTGATAGAGGCAGGTCCTGCCTTCACATGCTCTGTTGCTGCTAATTTTGCCACCATTAGACAGTGGATATTTAATGTGTCTTTGTTGTATATTGTGTGTTTAACGTAAATAGTGGATGGATGAAGTAAAATCTGTTGCCTCTGTGCCATTTCTATGATGCCGCTTTTGCCCCTCCCACAGGGTGGGGGGGAGGGGCTGGTGGAACAAATGTCCTTGAAAATGACTTCCCCAGAGCAGAGCTTCAGCCTGGACTGCTCAAAGCATGGGCAGGAAGTGACATAAATGCCCTCAGGTGAAGAAAGGAACTTAGTACAGTTCTCACCTGGTCACGCACAACATGAGCTGTCTAATGTGAATGGTTAACTCCTAGACAGGGTGTGTGACCACTCTGGTGTGGATATTATGGCTGACTTTTCAGTGTACATGAATAAAATGGCATGGTAGCTCTGTTAGTTCACTTTTAAAGGTAATCCATAGAAATAAAACACATATGAAATAAGGCGATACTTTTTTATGGGGACTAAATGCATTTTTTTGATAAGCTTTCAAAGAAGGATTACCTTTGAAAGCTAATCAAAAAATGCATGGTTGGTCCAATAAGGTGATAAATGAATGTTTTGTTTTATATATGTGTGTGGTAGGTGCCATCGACTCAGGTTTGTGTCCTAGCGACTTGATGAGTTAAAAGATTCAAAGGAAGCTGGTCAAGTGCTTGTCCGACAAGATCCTCCAGTGTCATCGCCATAGCAGTTGTCAACGTGTTCAGCCTTCTATTTGCAGTTCACTTTCTTCACCTGGTTCCTTCGATTCTCCCCAACATGGTGTCCTTCTCCAGTGCTATCTCTCTTCTAATGGTGTAACTTCATCATTTGGGCTTCGAGTGACATAGCCGGTCTGATCTCTTCCAAAATCGATTTACTAGTTCTGGCCGTCCACGGCATAAACGGAGTTTAAATGAGTCAATCCTCTTTCTGTCTTGTTTACATAATGTTTGGTTTTCACATCCATAACTGGCGAACTCTAGTGCAAATGGGAATACCGAAACATCTAATTCATTTGATAAAGAGCCTCTGAAAATCAAGAAGCGGCAGAGAGAACTGAATATGGCAACACTGCTTGGTTCCCAGTAAAACATGGCGTAAGGCAAGGATGCATCTTGTCCTATTTGTTTAATCTTTAGGGCGAAGCTATTTTCAGAAAAGCAAATTTGGAAGAAGAGAGTGTTGGTTTTAAAGTAGGGTAGTCGAAATATAAACAACCTGAGAAAAGTTAAAACTGAAAGCCACAACAAGGGCTTAGAACTGAATATGAATAAAACAAAAGATTATGAATATGGAAAATGATAATGTTGTAAAGGGTTTTAATCTTTTGGGCTCTTTGGTAAACAAAGGAGCAACTAACATTGAAAAAATACCCCGCTAAATAGCAGTATGTATATATACACGTATGTGTGTGTATATAAATATATATACAGTACGCCCCTGAAATTTGTGGGGGTTCCGTTCCAGGAACACCTATGACTTTTGAGAAACTGCAAATGTGGTTTTGTGTCTGTCAAAGGCAGGAGAGGGCAGCTGGGGTGCCGGCGGGTGCAGAAAATCATTCACGGTATGCTCGGACCGCCTCTTCCTGTTACTAAAGTCTGGCTGCACCAATCAGAAGCTGCTTTGACATGCAGCTCCTGATTGGTGCAACCTAACTTTAGTACAGAAAGAGGCGGTTGGAGCATACCCCGATTCATGAACTGCGAATTTGCGGGGGAACACTGTATATGTACTCTAATTATAGAGATGGAGGGAATATAGGTTAATTACCCAGGGTCACCCACGTTGCAGGAACAGACTCAGAAATCTTTCACCCCAGATGTATGACGCACTGCCTATTGAAAATGGCAAGATTTTAGAGTGCCTCTGGGGAGCTACATGGAGATGAGTGGGGGATTCTTCTGTGCCCTGCCTGATCTGGCTCGGCATATGGGTCTTTGTATGTAGGGTTCATGCCTTTAATGAACATAGAAATAAAACCCGCAAATACTCCTGCTAGGGGAAGCGAGAAGAAATGGACACAAAGTACCGCTTCCCGTGCAGCGCAGAGTTCATGAATCCCAGCATTCTGGTCTTTCACAGCGGTCAATCCTGTACCAGGAAGTACCTGGTGAATTCCATTCCTTGGTGTTGACCCCCTGGGGTTGATGGAATCTGCAAAAATTGTTTTACTCTTTCTGGTTGTTCTGAAATGCAAAGCCCCAATATGAAGCTTCTATTCCAGTTTTCATGAATATATATATATATATGAGGGAAGGTGAATTTTGGTTTAACCTCTCTTTAAATGGGAATTCCAACAAAGAATACAGGAAGTAATATGCTGCATTCGACTCCATTTCAGTCAGAGATGCAATTGATCCATAAATAGATTCCGTCAAGGAAGATTTTGTTAACTGCAGGGCCAGTGTTGGGAAGGGGGTACAAACAGAGCAATTGCCCTGGACCCCCTTGCCCTAGGGGGCCCCCCTGCTTGTATAAAACTGGAAAGAGAAGCAGCCTGCTGGTGAATTTGGGATCCTTTTCAAGTTCCTGCATTGGATTCCAGTGTGTTTTTAACGTCAGACCTGTCTAAAACTATGCACCCTGGAAGCCTTTGTGCTTTTTTTGGCTAGACTGGGGTTTTTAATTCTCCATAAAAGTCAGTTTAGCTGGATGGATGGCTGTGTCCACAAAAAGACTGTCCGTCTGACTCCGCGATACCCCTTCTCATATCCAGGTTCCTGAATTTCATTATAAGATCACAATAAGAATTTGTATTTGTGGCTGTAATAATTCGGGGGACGGGACGGACTTCTTCCACCTGACACCACCTTCCCTAAGTTGCAGGGATTATGGAAGCAGAGGAGCACTAGCTTTTTCCCAGTCAAACCAATTACTTTGCTAATGGTCTTCAAAGTGGACATGCTAACAGCTGGATTTGAACAGAAGGCATTGAGTGCTTCACCCCAGAGCATTTAGGAATTCTTCCTAAATGTAACAAGAGTGCCTTAAAGGTCTTGCCTCTTTCTTATTTTGTGAGCATGGTTTAGGATTTTTATAAGTTAGTTAATTAGTTGTTTTTGGGTTTTTTTCCCTTTTGTGATTATTTTATTTGCATTTTGATGGTGGAACAAGTTCTGCTGTTCTTAGAAAAACTCCCAAGGGAAAAAAAATATAAAGGCATTTTGTAACAGAACATAGTGTGAAGCAAGCTGGAAAGGTGGAAACTTTTCTTTAAATAAAGAGATTTCTTCCGACTTGTTTTTTCTTCTCGTTCCCTTCTTTTTGAAGTGTAAATGCATGTCGGGGCAGTGGGACACCTTTTTGAGTAGAGGGGCCAGACAAACCAACCTCTGGCCCCACCCCTAATTTCTCTTATTTACTGATGCTGTGTGGGCCACAACATTATTGGTTAGCTTATTCCACAACAGAAAGGAAAACATAACCCCATGTGTAACAATGCAGAAACCAAGGGACGCGGAGAACATCATCAATTTATTTAAAACACATAAACCATTAAAACATATGTATACAATAATGCAAGCCGATTAGAGAGACCTTAGTTCTCTTTATGCCGGACCGCCAACACGGTCCGTGTTTCGGCTTTTAGAAATAGCCTTCCTCGGCAAGGGGGAGGGGCTAGCGATCGCTCCATTTGTGCAAAACAGCTTGCAGACAACGTAGTGTCGGATCCAAAGCGCTGCGAATGCGTGTACCTGCAAACAGCGTCACTGCTATTTTGCACAAATGGAACGATCACAAGCCCCCCTCCCCCCCCCCCCGAGGAAAGCTATTTCTAAAAGCCGAAACACGGACCATGTTGGGGAACCTGAGCTATGCCATCAAAATTCTTTTCCATCCCCTAACTCTCATATCGTTAAACAACTGAGGATGGGGTTTAGACCTTTATTCTGCTTTATAACAACTGTATTGGTCTTAGCAAAAAAAAAATGGATTCAACTGTGGGACAAGATCCCGTTTACAAACTTTACCCCCTCCTTTACAAAGCCGTGCTGGCGTTTTTAGCACCGGCCGCCTTGGTAACGGCTCCGACGGCTCTGAGAATTCCTATGAGCGTCCGAGCTGTTGCCGCCACAGCTGGCGCTAAAAACGCTAGCTTTTGTAAAGGAGGGGGGGTTAATAAGATATTTAAATTTTTAGAAACTACATTTTAAAATCATAGTATCGCTCACTGTTACTGTAAAATGTTCTCATGCTATAAAGAGAAAATCATGAAAATAACTAATGTGTTTTTAAAGCAGTATAATGTCAACCTGTAGTCGGGGTCAACTCCCCATTTCTCTCCCATCCGGATTACTGTTTCCCTTCCCTGTAGAGTTCAAGTAGGTACCTAAACCCCACTTGGGTAAATGGAGTTCTGATCTCAGCACTAACCCTTCCCATTGGAATGCTGCATCTTAATCTTTGAACGAAGGAAGAATGAATTTACCGTATTAAAGAGTTTTCAGAACACTTAAGCTTCCAATTTTGTTAACCCTTTGTGCCTGCTGTAAGTCAGCAGCCAAACACGAGCTTGCTTGTCTGATATGCGAATGTGGGAACCTGTTTGGGATTTCCTCCCTGCGTAGCACTGCAGGTCCCGGGGATTGGTTTCTTACAGCAAAACCCCAGATCAAGAAGAAAAGTGATGCTCAGTCTCCTGTCTTTTGCTATTTACAGAATCCATCAGACTTGAGCAGTTAAAATAGATATTTTAATAATAATCCAGTCTATTTTCCAACTCCTACTGTTTGTAAGCTTTAATGTGTGCATGCGGGTAAGAAGGATATTTGAACACTTCCACTCAATCACGAGTAGGGGAGCTTTATGCAGGGAGGGAATCAGGCTATATCCAACTGAACAGCCCAGGGTTTTCTAGTTTCTCCACTGGGAATCGCAATCATTTTATCTGGAAATCCTCTGGATTCCTGGCATCCAAAATGTGGCCAGTGGCAGACCTTAAAATGTTTAGACTGAAATGTAAAAAGTGTAATTCCTGGTTTCTCCAAGTTGCTCAGAGTGGGATTCCTTTGTGTATGCAATATAAGAATTCTTCACCAGGGGGCAGTGGAACACTTTGCAGGCCTAAGTGACAAACTACAATGAACTGGCTGGGTGCCATGAATTACATGTTTGTTTGCTTCAGTTGTGTTTGTAGATGGTTTGCCTTAGGCCACTGGAGGGGGGAGGAATAAATATGAAGCTGATTGGGGAAAAATCACCTTCAGGATAACCACAGCTTTACTCGTTAAACCCCAGACAGTTTTGTTGTATCTGACCAACCTTTCTTATTTAGATTTCTCTCACGTTTTTCAGTCATAGCTCAAGGTAAGTTACATTAGGGATATTCCTGTCCCCAAAGTGTGTACACAGCCTAAGGGACTTCTACAGTATTTGGGTTTCTGCCAGGTACTTGTGACCTGGAGTGGTCACTGTGGAAACAGAATACTGGGCATTGTTCTGACCCATTATGTGAGCTAAGTGTAGGACAATCAAGCCATTGTGACATCACTGGTGAGGTTGGCTCTCAGGCATTGGTGGAATGAGGCATTATGACATCACAATCTCAGCTCTGGAATGTTGCTACTCTTTGGGTTTCTGCTAGGTACTTGGGACCTGGGTTGGCCACTGTTGGAAATGCCTTAGGTCTGTCCCAATACAGCAATTCTTATGTAAGTCAAGTATAGGACATTGAAGCCATCACTGATGAGGTTGGCTCTTAGGCATTGGTGGAATGAGGCATTATGACATCACAATCTCAGTTCTGGAATGTTGCTAGTCTTTGGGTTTCTGCCAGGTACTTGGGACCTGGTTTGGCCACTGTGGAAACAGGATGCTGGACTTGATGGACCATTGGTCTGATACAGTATTGGCTATTCTTATGTAAGCTGCTTCTTCCAGCTACTCGTGCAACTTTTGAGTGCTACCATGCAGGAACTGCCATACCCAGAGTCTCGCAAGATCAGTGTGAATGGGCCGAGCGGTCACTGCCCTTCACCTCTCCACTGCCAGATGCTTCTGGTCTTCCAGGCACTGTTCTTACACCTCCATCACATGACCTTCCTGGTATTTTGGGCTGCCAAAGATCATTCCATCCAACGCCAGTCCCTCTGGGTGGCACTGGTCTTCTCTGGTCGCTGGCCTCTTGGGTCTGCTCCTGTCCTGGACACCACTGGTCCCTCTGTTTGCCATCCTCTTGGCTCCAGCCTGCCACTCTTAATTTCTCTGATGGTCACCACTGGTCTCTCCACCAGCTGCTGTCAGCCCAACCTTCCCTGGTACACTGGTCTCTCCCTGAGCACTCCCCTAGTCCTTCAGGCACTCCACTGATTGCGATGAATTTGTGAAACGGTTGAGCTGCCGTCAGATTTCAAAGGGACTGTAGCAGACTCCTAAGGGATTCTAGGTCTCAATAAGTTAAGTGCTTTTTTGGTCTCTTCATGAATATGTGGAAATGGTTTTAAGTTTTTGAAATAATAATCACTTAATTTTTGGAAGGAACAAATAAACAAACTAAAACACTAACAAGGTTTTTGGACTGATGGTTAACAATCATACCCCAGTAAGCCTTTCCACTGGAGGGTGAGGTTTGGGCGTTTGAGGTCCTTTTCCTTGTTTTTGCAAAAACACACTGTATTATACGAACTTCCTCTCGGTTTAAAATACGGTAACCCATTTACCCAAGCACACCAGGTAGGTGGATTTTGACGAGATATACATGAATAAAAGCTTAGGGGCTCATAATCCAAAAACTTAAACATATCTAAAAACCCACCCAAGTCAGTTCTTGAATGACCTAAAAATCAGGTTTGTCCAAGTGCCGATAATCAAACCAACTTTCTGGATGTGCCGCGGGAACTTTTTTGCTTCTGAATGCCGCTGTGTGCCCAAAGCTGATAGGGGCATATCTGGAGGAGTGGTTGGGACAGTATGGGGGGGGCGGGATGGGGGCCGACCTAGACTTAGTCATCCTGCAGGAATAATCAAATGTTTTACTAGACATCCTGGAAGAAACTTAAATGTTGTGCATTAGATGATGTAAAACAGAACAGGTATAAGTGACACCAGGAAGTACTTCTTCACCGAAAGAGTGGTTGACAATTGGAATGAGCTTCCGGTACAGGTGATCGAGGCCAGCAGTGTGCCAGATTTTAAGAACAGATGGGATGCTCATGTCGGATCTCTAAGAGGGGATGGGTCATCAGAGTGCGATCTCTCAAAGGGTAGTTAGTGGGGTGGGTCAATAGAGTGGGCAGACTTGATGGGCCTTGGCCCTTTTCTGCCGTCACTTTCTATGTTTCTATGTAACCACTGCAAAGACAAAGTAAATACCCCACACTTCCCCAGTGTGACCCCTTCACAACCCTACAAAGATCAGAATAAAAAAGTACATACCTATCTCCAGGTCATCAGCACCTGGTATAGGAAAGTCTAGTAGAGCCGCACATGAGTGTCTTAAATAGCCTTGGGGTGGGGACCTAGTGAACCATAGAGAGGAGGAACCAGGCCCATAAGCCACTCTAACCACTACATTTATGGTGGAAGATGTGTGCCACCCCCAAACCCTACTCTACTGCCATATAGGTGCCACCCTCAGCCATAAGGGCTATGGGTTTGGGGGGGGCTCACCATAAGCTATAAGGAAGTTCTGGTGAGATGTTTATATCTGGCACCTTTTTTGTGAAGTTCACAGCAGTGCTTTCCAAGGTGCCTCACTGCTCTGTTGCCATGTCTGGGCGGGCCAGTCCATTACAAGATTGTCCCCTTCCCCCTGGACAAAATTTTGGTCAAAAATGTTGCATAAAGATAAATGCCCTGGTGGTCTTGACGAACAATGGCCTGGATTGAATTTAATTATCAAGATTATTATTATTATTATTTATTTTTTTTTTGTGAGAGGGGGGGGTCTCATGACTAAACGTTAATCAAGGAGAGTGTAAGGCTGAAAGGTTGCCTTGGGCACAAGCCCCAATTTCTGCCACAGAAGAGGGAACAGCAGGAGAGCAGCTTGGGCCTCAACAATGCCAGAAAAACAGGAGGAACGTTCGTCAGACAACACTTGGCGTGAGGCATTTGGGCTGCATTTAATGTCTTTATTTATTCCTTCCGTGCTGTGTAAGTGCGCTCAGAAAGAAGCTTCTCAGCAGAGATGCAGGGATGCAATCTCCAAACCTAAGGAAGGCATCGTATATTGGAAGAGCTCGGAAGGAACCCCTCGTTCCTTCTGTACATCAATGGGCAGTGGGGAAGCGGGGTGACCCAGAATCCTGTTGCTTCAGCAAGGATACAAAACATCAGATATTGCTATCAACTACCTGCATCAGAGTTTTAAGAACAAAGTGAGTTCTTCCTCGTACGGCTACATAATCAAAGCTCCAAATATTCACAAACTTTGAAGAGAAATCCAATGATCTTCTGTGATAAGGTAACACTTATTGACAATAATCGCAGCTCCAATTGTATATAACTTATAATAAATAATTTTGTGAAAAACTCAGACCCTGAACCCGTGAACTGGTGATAACACCAACTGAGGTTCAATGGGGGACCATCATCGTTTCCACAGTCCCCTATTACCATACACACTAAAAATATAAATAAAGAAAATAACTTATCTGATTCGGATGGTAAAATGCTGGCGTAGAACCCCAGTGGTGTTGAAAGTGACTCGTGCTGATTAAAACAATTTCTGTATTGATAGTTGTTTATTCCATTCTAATGACCCTGTCCCCCCCCCCCCGACTCGAGTTTCAAGTCTTCTTCAGGGAAGGACACTAATAATTCCATCAAATTAATCCCTAGTATTCTTAATCTTAAAACTAAATCAAAATACCTGTTACTGGCGAGATCAGGATAAAATAGTCAGTTCAGGGGATCACCTCCTCATTTTAGTCAGCCCCACTTTTGTTGCCTCACTGATGTACTGTGCCAGTAACAGGTATTTTGATTTAGTTTTAAGATTAAGAATACTAGGGATTAATTTGATGGAAATGTTTTTGTATGTGACATTAATATTATGCAGTCACAGCCTTTCGAAAGTGTGTACTCTTCTTAACGACGTTGCTGCCATAACGAAAAAAATATCACGCCAACGTAGCAAGCATTCTCCTAAACACCGCAGGAAATGCTTGGAACTGGATGCTAATGAGGCCATTGCCCCCCCCCCCCCCCCCCGGGTTCACTGTCCAAAATCGGGAGCCCAAATTTGGGTGCAGTCTTTGTCTTTGCTGGAAGCTTCTATACCGCTACTAAAGACTCAGGAGTCAACTCGGTGTTATGGAACACTAGATTTGCAAGAAATAAAACGGTGGTGATGGGATTATGAGTTGTTTTATTGAACAGGGAAGTACTGTCAAGGGTCATGGATTTGATACTCTGCCTTTCTGTGGTACAAACCAAAGTGTTTTTACATTTTTTTTTTTTTGTTAAATTATATACAGATGCTTTCTCTGTCCTTAGTGGACTCACGGTCTAAGTTTTTGTACCTTTTTACAAAACCACAAAAGCGTTTTTTAGCGCAGGCTGGCACGCTGACAGGAACTCTAGAGCAGTGTTTTTCAACCTTTTTACACCTATGGACCGGCAGAAATAAAAGACTCTTATAGTTTTGTAAAAGGGGGTGTGTGTGGGAGGGGGGGGGGTAAGTGACTTGCCCAGAGTCACAAGGAGCTGCAGTGGGAATCGAACCTGGTTCTCAGGGCACAGCAGTAGCTAGTAGGCCACTCCTTGACTCCAGTGGCGATGCAGATGTCATGTAGGGCCCGAGATAGAATCAAATCACTGAAGATCAGCAGACAGGAATTAACGGAAAATCTGCATATTTAAAGCAACATCTAAGAATAGAAGCTAAATGTGGACATTAATAACTCAGTCTCCTCTTCACAACTGGGCGGTTGCTGGCAGACATTCCTCTCAGATGAGTTAAAGCTCTGGGACTGTTGTGATCACACAGAAGTGCTATCAGAAAACCACAGGCTTGTGGTTTGGGAGAAATTACCTGCCTAATAGTTCTCTCGAAGAGATTAGAAGCCACAAATGAAACTCCCAGTGCTGTGGAAAATAATGGAGATGGGGCTTCTCATGAGGTAACGTTAACGCCCCAGAAACCTCAGGACGTTATGTGCAGAGTCTGCATTTAGGTCTTCCAGCAGCTAGGGGGAGGCCTAGTTCCCCCATTCCTGATCATATCCTCTGGAGATCAGAGGGCCACTGACTGGATGTCCATCCTTGTTGTCCTTCTGGGAACAGTTGTTTTCCCTTGTGTATCATATAATAACCCTCTTCGCCAACATTTTGTGCACAGCACAGACCTGAGAACACGAATTCGCTGCCAGTGAATTTTGGGCAGTATACCAGAGAGGGGTCATTTATATACATGAAAAGTTGCACAAATAAATAGTGATTTTAGAAAAGGTGCTATGTAGACATATATGCAGGCAGTGCACACAGATGTAAAGGAGGCATGTTGTGAGCATGTGTGTGAGTGAGTCTTCAGGGCATACATGTATTCTGTATTTTAGAATAGGGTTACTGTATTTGTGAAGTGAAAAAAGAGGACACCCCATCCCACCCCACCCCTCACCTCACCCCAACCCCATCCCTGGCCCAACTCTCTCTAGTCTCACCCCTGACCCACTTCCCACCTTTCACCAGTCTTATCCATGTCCACTCCACCTTTCACCCTTTTCCTTAGTCCACCTTCCCATCATCTGTACCCTTTTAGTGATTCTCTCTTTCCCTCCCTCCAACCCTCTTTCCCTCCCTCCTGCCCCTCCATCCCTGTGGTTACATCTCCCTCCCTACGTCCCCCATGGGTGCTTTTCTCTCTCTTTCTCTCCCTCTCTCCAACTCCCCTCCTGCGGGTACTTCTCTCTATGTCTTTCTCTCTCCCTCTCTCCTTCCAACCACTCCTCCCCTCAGTATGGTGACTTTCTCTCTCTCCTGTCCCGTCCCCCCCCCCCACCTCCTCACTGAAATTGAATCTTTAGGACAGCCAGCATCAGCAGCAAGGTGAGTCTGCTGCTGTTAGCGACTTCCTGTTCTCGCATAAGCAAGAATTTCAGAAAGAAGGCTTCCATGGCAGGCTGGCAGCAGCAAGCTTACCTCACCGCTGCTGCCGGCTGGCCCAAAAGATTCAAGTTCAGCCGAACTCGGAGGTAGGTGGGGGACAGGTTAGGGCTCTAGACACTTTCTCCTCAGACAGGGGAGAAAGGCATCCACTCGGACAGTTCTCTAAAAAGAGAACACGTCCGGGGAAATCCAGATGTCTGGTATCCCTGTTCTAGAACAGTAATGTATGTGTACCAGGGAGAATGTTCATGTTGGCATGTATGCTGGCTTCGAGTCACACATTTGGGATTGGACTACGGGGGTCTATTTGAAAGGGGAAATGTACTTTTCGCGCAGTGCATTCAGGCTATAAATTTGGTGCAGTGGTGGAGGGCCTGAGGCTGGCGGGGGGGGGGGAGCTGGAGGGGGGTGGACTGTACTTATCTCTTTGGAGTTAAAAACCACCAAGAAAATGAAAATTTGAGTTTCAGAGCTCATCTTCTTAATTGGCAACCTACCACCCCAGTACTGCTCCAGGTTACAGTTCCATCAGTGCCAAAGCTCAGAAGCTGGTATTATGACATCATAATTGCTCATTCCACCAATGCCTAAGAGCCAACCTCATCAGTGATGTCACAATGGCTGGATTGTCCTATACTTGGCTCACTTTTACTACATTTTGATTTCTAAAGTGGCGCAGTGGTTACAGCTACAGCCTCAGCACCCTGAGGTTGTGGGTTCAAACCCACCCTGCTCCTTGTGACCCCCCCAATGCCCCAGGTACATTAGATAGATTGTGAGTCCACCAGGATAGACAGAGAAAAATGCTTGAGTACCTGAATAAGATTCATGTAAACCATTCTGAGCTCCCCTGGGAGAACGGTAGAGAAAATTGAATGAATGAATAAATACATAAAAGAATCAATTGCGCGATAGTTAAATGGTGCTATGAAAGAGGAGAAAGAGGAACCAGGAATAGTTTCCTGAGAAACAAGAGTATGAGATAGACTAGAGACAGAGCTGGTTTATAGAAACCCTTTGAACCTTGACTGCTGTTAGGAAGCATACAAGACAATGACGTGACTGACATGTTTGATCAGCTGTAGTGAATCAACTCCCATTCCTTAGTCCTGACCCTTAGTCCAACCCTTAGTCCTGACTTCTACCCCCCCCCCCCCCCTGTACAGCCAGTGCCAAGAAAAGCACGCTCTGCTGTGAAATTATATGATCCTGGAAGACGCTGTACACCCTCAACGTGTCGATACCAGGGAGCTGGAAGGAAAAACGCTGCCACTTCCCACCTGACTTGGGTCAACCCTGACAATCTTATCCAGATCTAGAGTGGGGGGGGGGGGAGGGGGCGGGAAGTTTGACAAGGGATAGAAAAAAAGGGCAGGAAGGGAAGAGAAAAAGAGACGGAGAGGAAGGGTACCAAAAAACCAAGACCTTCACTAGCAAGTGGACATTCATAGCCTGGGTGGAACGTACCCATCTGTAGAGCCAACCAAGAGTAGGAATGAAACAGAGTGAAACATCCACGGTGACCTGCGAGCAATGGTCTAAAGGAGTTCAGATTTAGCAGACCTGCAGGTGCGTGACTGTTGTGGCCTGGGGGTTCAGGTTGTTGCATGCTGTAGGGACTTGGATGACCGTTACTTTTGGGGTGGTCCATCTGGAAGCTACATAGTGATGCTGACTGCTGATTAAAGGTCTTTCTCTGGGCCAGGAAATGCTAACACCTATTACGGCAAATTGGTTGCAAGACCTAAGCCTCCCCCTACTTTCTGGCTAAGTGATATTAGTTCTGCCTCATTCTCCCCCTCATCATCTCCCAATTCAATTTCCAAGCAGACCTATGTGGTAAATTGTAATAGTAACAATCAGCATGTAACTTTCCATCTTAGCAAGACCCGAGCGCACCTCACCATCAGGGGGCACATTAGGCCCACGCATGTAGCCAGGCCTGAGGTTGATTAATTAGGAACAATTATGCTATTAATATTGTTATTACCTAGTTGAATAAACAGAGACAGGAGGAGCCTGTCTGTTGTCCCTCAGTGTATATATGAATTTCCAGTTCTGATTTCCTTGACATGTAGGGCTAAAAGGTTCATGGACATAGTGAGTGGGAGGGGTGGGGGACCTGGAAATGGCTTGTAGATCAACCTATCTTGAAAAACTGGACAACCCTGAGAGGGGTAGGGTGGGAATTAGAACTCAGGGGCTCAGTAGCAGTTCGAAAAGGCAGCTGTAAATCCTTTTGTTGCCAGTTAAGATCAAGCAAAACTTGCTATGTAAGTCCTTTGTCATTCCATTTTTTTATTTATTTCATTCTGCGGAGACTCCAAAGTTTAAATGCTCTGAACGCTCCCTGCTACTTTGCCATCCAGAATCCAAAATAAACTGGGAGGAAATGTAAAACAGCCCAAAGAGCTGAAGAGTCAGGGAAGGAGATTTTTCTATACCAGGTTGAATCCAGGGGAAGGGGGGGGGGGGAAGTGACTGGTTTTATTTTTCCCAGAAATGTGTAAAAAGATAAGAAATTACATATATATTAGAGGGCGGGGCCCAAAGAAGCTCTCAGACTAGGATGCCTTTAGAGCCAGGATATAGACAAGCTGCTAGTTTGAGGAATCTGGCAACTGTGACCGTTTATCTGCGCTATTGTTCTAAGAATAATCTTAAGTAAACCTCAGTCTTCCCCTTTCGGTCGGGACCTATCATGCAATCCCATATTTTGCTGACTGGTCCTCACCCACATGAAACAGATTGCATCTTAGTTAGAACTCACCAAAGACAGGAGCCATTTTTGCTCTGTCCCTTGACACCAAATTTTAAACCCACACATTTCAGCACTTTCTGCATCCCTATCCCAAAGCAGAGCAGAGCAGGCAGGGCGTGTTTATCTTGGCTGTTG
Organism: Geotrypetes seraphini; assembly: GCF_902459505.1. Lineage (NCBI taxonomy): Eukaryota > Metazoa > Chordata > Amphibia > Gymnophiona > Dermophiidae > Geotrypetes > Geotrypetes seraphini. The sequence continues at coordinate 11,046,879 of NC_047102.1, forward strand.
AGTTGATTCTTTCTCCCTTTTTTTTTTCAGTTGTTTTTAGACAGATGAAATTCTATCCTACTTGGAAAGTTTTTGAGGTTAAGTCTTTGCTTAACAGAGCAGCCTAAGACCATCTCTGCTCTTCCCTTGCTAGAGAGAATATTTCTGTTTGATTCTTCCGATTACAGCACTGCTGACTATCCTGCTGTCTATAGAGAAACCTACGTTACAGGTAAGTAACTACATTTTCCTGTTCTGCTGCCATAAGCACAATTTCCATAGCTGCTTGAGTGCCCAGTGTTAGATCTGTCTCCTGGTCATTCCTTCAGTCAATCCTCTTGCTTCAACTGTGATGAATACAGAAAACTGAAGAACTGACACTCATGGCAAACCTGATGCAGTACTGGGATTTCTGCCACCAGTCTGTAGGGGGCTTAGCGCCAGGAAGTGTGCTGGGCTGAACTTCTGGCCTCCTACCTGTGGGTGTCAGTAGTTCACCAGGCAAACTGATCATTACTAGTCACACCATGGCTACTTTTTCCTGACAGAGACAATCTTGTTCCTCTCTGGATACCTATATAAACTCACTTACACTTTTCCCTCCGTATTCGCTGTGATAGGGGATTAACAGAACCGCATATACTGAAAAACCGCAAATAACTTTTTTATGTTATTTACTGTTTTCTATTAAAAACTAAAACCAAAGAAAATTGACCCCTAAAAATCTAGAAGAAACCAAAACAAGCACTGTGGAGTGGCGATATTCCTTAAATGGACTTTATTTTAAAAAAAGGTCAAAGTTCCAAAGATACAATAGAATCATGCACTATTCGTATTGTATATGGCACCCCCAATTGTTTAGAAATGTTGGAATCTATGGTCCAAGCAAAAGTTTTGTTCGACAACATAGCGGAACTTGACTATACCGTCTAGAAATGAGTTCAGTCTACAGGCGGCGAGAGAAAAGGTTTTTTCATGTAGTGGTCCAGATGAGTGGAATAACTGTCCTTCTTTCATTAAGCAGCGAGAAAGTTTGCAGGCTTTCAAGAAATTGTTAAAAGCGTCATTTGTTCTGTTGTATGAAATACACAGTATGACTTCATCGGCTTTGTTATGACTACTACATGTTATGCTCGTTGAATTGATCCTTTTGGGATGGCAGGATTGTTTGACGATGCTAATGTTGATATGTCAGTCTGATTATGTAAAGTATTTGAAATGCTATTTATGTCTACTTATGAATGTGTTAATGCACTTCGTCTTGTATAAGGCGGATTATAAATAAATAAACCAACCAACCAAGCCACATGCAGCCAACTGGCCATCACCGACTACTGTGTCTTTGCATGTTAGCCAGTGCATGTGTGTGTATGTTTCTGCATGCATATATCTGACCTCAGTTGTTACAACACGGGGGATTTCTCCATGTCCGGAGACTCGTTACAGAATCTCATTTGTATAAATCGCCCCTGAGCTAAAAAGGAGTAGAGCCAGGTGCAGAAACACAGTAGCCCAATGCTAGGGTCAGCTCGGCCCAACCACGCAAAGCCCTGGAGATTAAAATCATGGACCCCTCCCAGCTCTGTGCACACCCCTCTCTGATCAGAGAGGAGGATCCTTATTTCTGCATACTCCTCTATGCCCAGCAGGGAATGGTGATCCTGATCGGACAATTTAATTCCGTTTAACTCGACGTGGTAGTAGTGACACGTCTGTACATTCGGTTCCAGTGATGTATAACATCAGCAAAATTCACCCTCTCTGAGCACACTGCCTGGACCCTTACCTGCACTCTCGCAACCTGACGCTTAAGACTACTGCAATCTACTTCTAACAGGGCTCCCTCTGGACTGCCTCTCTATCCCCCCCCCTCACCCCCCACAATCTGTACAACCTCTGCTGCATGACTTGTCATCTGCCAGCCTTGCTATACTCATCTCACCCCTCTCCTTAAATCATTTCACAGTTCAAAGTCCTATTACTAACCTACAAATGTGTTTGTTCAGCAGCCCCTCAGCATCTCCTCTCCTCTCTCTCCTTATACACCTCCCCCGAGAACTCCGTTCCTCAGACAAATTGCTTGTATCTCTGTACCCTTCCCCTCCATGTCCAATTCCAGACTTCATTCCTTTCAGCTCGCTGCCCCGTTTGCCTGGAATAAACTGCCTGAGTCCCGTCCACCACGCCTCTTCCCTTATTCAAAAGTAAGCAGAAAATCCACCTTTTCGAGACAGCCTTCAACTCGTAACCCTACACCCCTCTGCTCGCACCCTAGGCAGCAGTTTAACCATCCCCTCTGTCTGTAACCCCTACCCTGGCAACCTGTTTGTCTGTCTTCATTGTTTAGATAGTCCCTGCTCGAGTGAGCTTACAATCGCCTTTGTGACTGTACTGCCCTGCAAACATCTGGTAGAGCCCTAGAAATAATTAATAGTAGTAGTAATGTATATCTTCCACTTTTATAAATTATTCTACTTCAGCAGTAGATCCTGAATATGTAAATCAGAAGTTAAAGAAGTGCGTTGTTAAGTCACATCAGGAATTATTGATTTATTTATCATCATTTAAATATTCTGCATAATCTAATCACAGCGAAGCTCCTCACTGCCATAATGCATTTGTTCACATCCCAGTCCTCAAGACGCACCCAGGCAGTCAGGTTTTCAAGTTAGCCACGATGAATATGCATGCAATAGATATATTTTTTTTAAAAACCCAAAAAACCCTGACACTATAGCATAAAAAGAAAGAAAAAAAAAAAGACCAAGAACAAAAAACTAAAACCGCAATCTATCGTACAAAAACAAATCTAGAAACAGCCATAAATTGTCGTGTATCTGAGTGTGTGTTTCTAGCTGTGTCTCTGTGACTTTATTGGACACGGACTGGTTTTTTATTTAAATAATTTATACCCCCCACCTATCCCTAGATGGAAAGAGGACACTGGGCCAGATGGACCCTCGGTGCGACCCAGTAGGGCAATTCTTTTATTTTTATGTGTCTGTGTTTCTCTGGCCCTCTTTAAGTCTGTGTACATCTATAGGAGTGACCACATCATTTCTGTTAGTGTGATTATATCAATGTCTGTACAGTATATGGACAGAACCATGGTGAGACCTCATCTGGAATACTGTGTGCAGTTCTGGAGGCCACATTACCGTAAAGATGTGATTAGAATCGAGTTGGTTCAGCGGATGGCCACTAGGATGATCTTGGGGTTCAAGGGTCTCTCGTACGAAGAGAGACTGAGCAGACTGCGGCTCTACACTCTAGAGGAACGCAGGGAGAGAGGGGACATGATTGAGACATTTAAATACATCACAGGACGTGTCGAGGTGGAAGATGACATCCTCTTCCCCAAAGGACCCTCGACCACAAGAGGGCATCCGCTTAAGCTCAGAGGAGGAAAATTTAGTGGTGACACCAGGAAGTATTTTTTCACGGAGAGGGTGGTAGATCACTGGAATAAGCTTCCGGTGCAGGTGGTCGAGGCCACCGGCGTGCTTGACTTTAAAAGTAAATGGGACATGTACGTGGGATCCCTACGTAGGATGAATCACTAGCATCTAGACTTATCGGGATGGGTCAGTAGAGTGGGCAGACTTGATGGGCTATAGCCCTTTTCTGCCGTCATCTTTCTATGTTTCTATGTTTCTATATCTGCGCTCATGTATATTGGATTGTTTCTTTGCAGTTAAATCCATGAACTCTGATTGCAGAGACAGCCGAACAGCCTTTGGGTTGGAAGGGCCAAACAAAACCCAGTTTCCAGCCTTCCCCATAGCTGTTGTGGTGCTGATGCTGGGTTAGGCCTTGTCTTCCGTGGCTCACAACATCCTGCTGGCTCTGCTTGCTTAATTTGCACTTAAACTAATTTCACTTAGAGATCTTACAGCATTAACCACCATGGTGAAGGTTTTTCCTGTGACCTCCGTCTACACAAGTGCTCCAGCCTCCTGCAATGACCCCGAGTTCAGCTGACTTCAGTTTCCAGAATAAAACAAAAACATTCGCCAAATCCCCCCCAGCCCTAGAAACTTTAATCCTCACCATCTCCTTTAAACTGGCTTCTTTGCTACTGATAAAAACTTGTACAAGCAGTTGGAGTAGATGGATACCCGTTTCTGAGCCTCAAGGCTAGTGAGGGATTAAATTCGTAGTCTGCTCAATGCTTGTGGCTGAGCCCAGAATTGATTGCAGCTTGGAGACATTATTTTCCCGCTGAAGCTGAGAAAACATTCTCTTCCCAAAAGCATAGGGGTGAGAGGAAGGGGAGGTCCACTCCTAAGCAAGTTTTGGATAGCAAGAGTTGTCCAGTTCAAAGTAGGCACCTCCAACTCTGATAATATAGACTACTGAAGCGTTTGACTGATTTGGGGTTTCTCCTTCATCTGAAAGAAAGGTCAAGACTTCCCACACCTCAGGAACAAAAAAAAAAAACAACAACTGGGTTTCTGCATGTCTGTGAGTGGGCTTGAGACTGAGGAATTAACTGGCCTATTCGACTTCCAGTTTGTACCACAGGCAGAGACAGGAACTGAAGTGGGGGCTCAGTTTACTTATCTTTTTCATTTGCATAAGTTTTCAAGGTCCAGGATTCGTCTTGTAATCTTTATAAGGCCAAGAGGTCTACATTTGAGTCCCATTGTTTTGGCGGGGCATGGTTAAGAATTGAACTATGAAGTTAACCCTTTGTCATTCAGTCCTTCATAATAAATACAAGCAATACAACCGGCTTCCGTCATGTCTGTGCCACTAGCAAACCCAGCTAGCTTGAGAAGAGACTGGGGGGGGGGGGGGAGGGTCACACCTGAATTATTACCTTTCCTGTAGCACAGATTTTCTTATGTGGTGTCTCAATTCCTAAATCTCTCCAGCCATGATCCCTACATGTTACAGTAAGCTAATAATTACCCGGAAATACCCAAGCGTGTCCCTTTATCCTTACCAGTGGTAGAATGGAGGTGATGTTAACAAGGCACTTAAAAAGAGAGCCAGGTATGGATCTCAACGACGGCGGAGGCGAATCCAGAAAAGGGGAAGGCGTGAGGCAAAGGATGTCGAACATTCAGCTTTGGGTTATTCCAAAGTGTACTTTATTGGAGAACAGCACTGTATCAAACAAGTGGACTCGACACTGGCAGTGTTTCGACAATCCTGCCTTTGTCAAGAGTCTATAATAGCGGTTCTGTCTTCTTAGAAGTGCTTGTGTGGACACAAGCAGAAAACGTGTGAATCAAAGGTGGCTACGGCAACTTCCGAGTCACAAGGCACTGCGTATAATTTGTGTTAGGGGAGGCTTTCCGTAGAAGGATGGTAATGGTGCCCGTATTCCGCCAACTCCCTTAAACAGGGTTACCAAACATCTGGATTTCCCCGGACATGGGCTCCTTTTGAGGGCGTCTGGGGGTCCGGACGGCTTTTCAAAACCTGGCACTTTGGGTTTTGAAAAGCTTTCCTCCACACCGCGTTGGGCAGGAGGGTCTCCACACATGTACGAAGGTCCTGCCCGATGAGAGCAGGCAGCGGGGATGGGTGTAACTGAGCAGGCCTGGGGGCGGATTTAGGGGTCCAGATTTTCCAAACAGAAAATCTGGTAACCCTACTTAAACAGGTTCAAAGTGGATAACATTTAAAAAAAATCTTAAAGAACATCAACAGAACAGTAAAAACCTAAAAGTGGAATTTTTTTAAACATAAAGGGCATCCTAGTTAGGAACCAATCAGGCACCCAAATGCAGGTAAGCAAAAGGGAGATAACGGTAGTTGAGTGACAAAATAGGGGCAAAATGGAAGGTTCACATGTAGGTGCACTTAGGTTTGGTTTCTATAACTCGACACTGCATCCAATATTGGTCGCCGTACCTTAAGAAGGATATGGCGATACTCGAGAGGGTTCAGAGGAGAGCGACACTTTTGATAAAGGGTACGGAAAATCTTTCATACACTGAGAGACTGGAAAAACTGGGGCTCTTTTCCCTGGAGAAGAGGAGAATTAGAGGGGACATGATAGAGACCTACAAGATCATGAAGGGCATAGAGAAAGTGGAGCGGGACAGATTCTTCAAACTCTCGAAAACCACAAGAACGAGAGGGCATTCGGAAAAGTTGAAAGGGGACAGATTCAAAACCAATGCTAGGAAGTTTTTCTTCACCCAACGGGTGGTGGACACCTGGAATGCGCTTCCAGAGGGCGTGATAGGACAGAGTACGGTATTAGGGTTCAAGAAGGGATTGGACAATTTTTCTGAAGGAAAAGAGGATAGAAGGGTATAGATAGAGGACTACTACACAGGTCCTGGAACTGTTGGGCCGCCGCGCAAGCGGACTGCTGGGCATGATGGACCCCTGGTCTGACCCAGCTGAGGCACTTCTTATGTTCTTATGACACCTGAGTTATCATAGAGGTACATGGCTGTTCCCACCACTTTAGCACATGTTTTATTGAATATTCCCACTCTGCATGTGCAACTGTAACATAGTAGATGATGGCAGATAAAGACCTAAATGGTCCATCCAGTCTGCCCAATCTGATTCAATCTAAAATTTTTTTTTTTTTTTTTTTTTTTCTTCTTAGCTATTTCTGGGCAAGAATCCAAAGCTCTGCCCGGTCCTGTGCTTGGGTTCCAACTTCTGAAGTCTCCGTCAAAGCTCACTCCAGTCCATCTACACAAGGGGTATCAAAGTCCCTCCTCGAGTGCCGCAATCCATTTGGGTTTTCAGAATATCCCCCAATGAATATTCATGAGATCTATTAGCATACAATGAAAGCGGTACATGCAAATAGATCTCATGCATATTCATTGTGGAAATCCTGAAAACCCAACTGGATTGCGGCCCTCAAGGAGGGACTTTGGTGGAGAATGGGCGGGGGAGGGCTTCAATGGCTGGGAGGGCGTAGATCAGGGGTGCCAAACGGCCATATACAGACCTAGACCGTGAAAGTCTGCCCAGTACTGGCCTTAGTTCTTCAATATTTACTATTATTTTCTGATTCTAGATCCTTTATGTTCATCCCTACGCTTTTTTGAACTCCGCCACCATTTGGCATTGACACGGTATAAGTGGTTGCACGTAAATGTCAACTTGCATCAATATTCGCTAACATTAGGATGCTAAATGTGCCACTATGGAATCCTAGTTGAGTGCCCTTGACTTGACCCCTAACTTCATGTTGGGCGTCTAAGGGCTGATCATTTGATTCTCTCCCTTGATAATATCCCTGGCGAGAAGTCAAGTGACCACTGGTTTAGTTTATGTGATAGACCACAAATATAAACGGAAGTAAAATCTGTAAGGTTTACAATTTAAAATGGGGGTGGGGACAAGATCCGAAACGTTAAAGGTCAACCAATACAAAAGGAAAGCAGTATAGGGAAGATTTACAAAATATGGCCCCCTTTTATGAAGCGTCGGAGCTAATACTGCCACGGTCTGCAAAAAAAAAAAATAAAAAAAAGCCTAATGCGTCTTCGTAAAAGGGGGAATATTTGAGATGGCAGGAAAAGGATTATAACACTTTGCAACAGAGGTTTTGGGGCATGAATTGTCGTGGGTGTTCTATAATGATTCGAGGGTCGCTGAATTCAAAACTGACCTTAAATTTTCAATATAACCCTCTGGGTGCTGAGGCTGTACCTTTTACTGCTGCACCACTCTAGAAATCAAAATGTAGTAAAAGCGAGCCAAGTATGGGACAATCGAGCTATTGTGACATCACTTATGAGGTTGGCTCTGAGGCATTGGTGGAATGAGGCATTATGACATCACAATCTCAGCTCTGGAATGTCGCTCGCATTGGGGTTTCTATTCTTTGAGATACTGGAATGTTGCTACTCCTTGGGTTTTGGCCGGGTTCTAGGGACCTGGATTGGCCAATGTGAGAAAGGGCTACTGGTTTTACCCAATAAGGCTATTCTTATGTTCCTAGTTCCATTTGATAATAAACCAAAGGACCAAGCAGTTACCTACCCAACTTTCCTGCTACCCTAGAAGTAAAACTTTTCCTAATAGCCTGGGAGGATTTTGCAATCTCTTTGATTTGTTTGGACATGCCGTGAAAGGCTGGGTGCAGGCAGCCAACAGCTGAGCCGTGTGGCCGCTCGCTCTGGTCTGTATCTTAGAGATAGGAATGTTTTCTTAAGTTCTGATGCTTGGAAACAGGATGGCACCAGGCCACGGCGCAGACACGAAGACAGCTATTTACTGGCAAAGTGTAATGGAAAGAAGAAAGTAAAGGGGATCAGCAAGAGTTAGGGAGAAAGCCTTTGAGGCAGCTGATAAGTGCAATGGATTTATCTCGCTGTTAGAGACGAGGAATATCGTAGCTACCGCAATCCCTATTAAACCTTAAGAGAAGAAAAGGTTGTGTAGATAATAGCAGTAGCGGAACATCAGAGCTCCAAGTCCGGCGGAATTCACTCTTCCGTTCTCAAAGGCCACCAACAGGTCAGGTGGCCAGGCTATTCCTCATAAATATGCATGAAAGAGATTTGCATAAGGTAAAAGTTAGGGTGATTTTTCTTCTTATCTGTGGAATCCGCCTTTTCAAGTTTGTCGTGGAGGTAAAGTGTCCAGCAGCACCTTGGGGCGGTGACGCCCCCTCCTCCGCCCTCTTCCCTGCCCGCCCCCCTTCCCCTGTCCCTTTTTAACTTCTCTGGCGTGAGTAGCGTGCCCACGTCGGCGTCGGCTCGCCCTTTGACGTCACTTCCTAGGCACGGTTCCCAGAAGTGACAGAGAGGGCGTTGATGCCGACACGGGCAGCAACCTCGTGCCAGCAAAGGCAAGGGGCATGTGTCCATGGCAAGGAGAGGAACGGGGGAGGGGGGTTGCGTAGAGGAGGGGGTGCCACACTCTTAGGAAGACCACGCCTTGGGTGGATCACACCCCCCCCCCTGCACCCTCTTACTATGCTACTGTGTCCAACCCTGTTTTTGTAGGAAGGGGAGTGCCTCAGGGATCAGCCCTCACTGCCCTTGTTATTCAACATCTATAGGGTTTCAGTTGGGACAATATTTAACTCTTTGGGCGTTTATTTAGGTTGTATGCAGATGACATTTTTTTTCCCTTCCCAGTGGGATTGCAAGATTCTGAACTGAATGAGCAATAGAATTTCTGTTTTCATTAATTTTCCAAAAATTGCCTACAGCTTCTGCCCTTGACTTGCTCAAGAGATATCTTTCTGAGGTCCTTAAAGGTGCCCAAATCTTCTTATCCTCCTATCTCGAAGATTTATTATCATCCTTTGGGAAAGAAAGAAATTGAGTGAGGATCAATTTGGTCCAGGAACTGATGCTTTAATTTATAACATTTTATTGAAGGAAATAAGTAAATATAATACAAATAGATTTTCATTTCAAATAGATTCACAATTATGATATTTTCATACATATTTCTAACATTCTTCCAAAATATATTTCCATATAACCCATATCAACCTCCCACTTCCCCCCTCTCCTTCCCCCTCCTATTCACATTGTATTGAAGATTCCCGCGATCCACCCGGATGGTCTCGGGACTCAAGGATCTACCATACGAAAAACGGCTTGACAAATTACAGCTATACTCGCTCGAGGAGCGCAGAGAGAGGGGGGACATGATCGAGACGTTCAAGTATCTTACGGGCCGCATCGAGGCGGAGGAAGATATCTTCTTTTTCAAGGGTCCCACGACAACAAGAGGGCATCCGTTGAAAATCAGGGGCGGGAAACTACGAGGTGACACCAGGAAATTATTTTTCACTGAAAGAGTGGTTGATCGCTGGAATAGTCTTCCACTACAGGTGATTGAGGCCAGCAGCGTGCCTGATTTTAAGGCCAAATGGGATCGGCACATGGGATCTCTTCACAGGGCAAAGGTAGGGGAGGGACATTAGGGTGGGCAGACTAGATGGGCCGTGGGCCCTTATCTGCCGTCTATTTCTATGTTTCTATGTTTCTATGATCCCCGTTCCCGTGCAGACCTCTAGCTACAAAGTATCATTCTTCCACCAGCTTCCATTGTTCTGTTTATATACTTCCAGGGCAAGCAGCCTGCTCAGTTTATTATACTAGCTTTGAAGAAAAGTAAACTGTTTAATAAAATGAAACTAAAACAAAGCTTGTGCTAAAAGATCCCAGAAAAGTCAATCGGAAATGCTGCTTTCGTCATGCTTTGGTTGTAACTACTACTGTTAATGATTTCTACAACACTAGACCAGGCGCTGCACGCATTCCGGGCCAAATTCTGTAAACGGCGCCCAGATCGCACCTACCGACGCCTAACCACACTGCAATAATCGGTGTGGTCCTTGAACACGCCGTTTAAAGCCGATTGGAAGCGCATTAAAGTGGTAGACGCCGGAATGGTGCCTACAGCACTGCACCTATCGCCGTCTGGGATCACAGGAGGCACGTTTAGGGATGGAGATGACCTTAGGTGCCACTATGTGTGATTCTCTAAAAAAAAAAACAAAAAGAAAACAAGCAAGCCTTAGCCACTGGAAATTCAGGCCTTTAAAACTCTGGCCTAAGTTAATAGCGCCTACATTTTTTTCTTAAACGCCAGTAGCCGCAACTCTGTTAATGGAACCTAAGGGCCTGTTTTTCTAGGCGCTGGCCGATTTAGGCACTGTTTACACCAGGGATCTCAAAGTCCCTCCTCGAGGGCCGCAATCCAGTCGGGTTTTCCCCAATGAATATGCATGAGATCTATTAGCATGCAATGAAAGCAGCGCATGCAAATAGATCTCATGCATATTCATTGGAGAAATTCCTGAAAACCCCGACTGGATTGCGGCCCTCAAGGAGGGACTTTGAGATTCCTGGTTTACACGGAATCTGTGCCTATATACAGGTACTTCCTCTGTTCCTAGTGAGCTCACGATCTAAGGCAGGGGTCTCAAAGTCCCTCCTCGAGGGCCGCAATCCAGTCGGGTTTTCAGGATTTCCCCAATGAATATGCATGGGATCTATTTGCATGCGCTGCTTTCATGGTATGCTAATAGATCTCATGCATATTCATTGGAGGAAAACCCGACTGGATTGCGGCCCTCGAGGAGGGACTTTGAGACCCCTGCCTTAGATCGTGAGTTAATGAGTTATCTACCTACCTTAACAAATTCAATTGTTTTTTTATTCCCATGCCATTAATTTCTCAATCATTTTTTGATTTTATTTCCCTTCTCCTATCGTATTTTCCTTTTATATATTCTTTCTATAAAAATTGTATTTCCGCCCCTTTTTCCTATTGTTTTAAAGATTTGAGTTTGTCTGTCTAGTCCTGGATTGTCTAATAATTTTATATATATATATGTTTTACATTGCAGACACATTTGTCTTCCTGTAATTTTTAAATTTTGTTCAATGCTTTGTACTGCTGGATAAGCGTTTAATCAAATACTTTGAATAAGCAATAAACAATACACAAACTTTGAGATCCCTGATCTACGGGCTCCTTTCGCTAAGCTGCGTTAGGGCAGAAACGCGTGGAATAGCGCGTGCTACAATGCCGCGCGCGCCAGACGCTAACACCAGCATTGAGCTGGCGTTAGTTCTAGCCGTGTAGCGCAGGGTTAACGGCCGCTAATCTGCTGCGTGTGCGGAAAAAAAACCAAAACGCTAGCGCACCTTAGTGAAAGGAGCCCTAAGTTTTGAACCTGGGGGCAATGGAGGGTTATGTGACTTGCCCAAGGTCGAAAGGACAAGGAGCTGTGGCGGGAATTGAACCCAGTTCACCAGGATCAAAGCCCTCTGCACTAACCATCATTCTGCTCCTCCACATCATTCTTCCCTGGCACAAGGGGGTAAGAGCCCGTACCCCTTGCTTGTTGGCATGGCACACGGCAACCCGATTGAGAATAATTTGGTTCATCAGCCGATCTCTGAAAGACTTTAGAGTGTTTCAGATTGCCTGACACTCCTGGAGACTGATGTGTACCTTGGTCTCCTGAGTAGACCAGTGTCCCTGGGTGTGGAGCCATTTACCTAAAAAAAAAAGACCTATAAATAGCATTTGTGTGGCCAGCAAAGAGCTAAACTAAACTAAACTAAACTAAACCTTGGGTTTATATACCGCACCATCTCCACGAATGCGGAGCTCGGCACGGTTTACAGGAAGAAGGATGAGAGAGGAGCTACAGTGGAGAGATTAAAGAGTTAGGTGTAAAGGGGGAAGGTGAGAGGCCTAAGAGGGGGGAAGTGTTACAGTTTTGAGGACTGAGATTAAAACAGACACTACAGAATGACAGTCTCTGGTATCCAGAGAGATATTGTGATGTCATAATGCCTCATTCCACCAGTGCCTAAGAGCCAATCACATCAGTGATGTCACAATGGCTTCTTTATCCTTGGCTCCCATAAAAATCAGAGTACGAATGGCCACAACCACTGACCCGCAAGCTTTGCTTTGAAGAATGCTGAGATTGAGCAGCAACATTCCAGAGCAGATATTGTGATGTCATAATGCCTCATTCCACCAGTGCCTAAGAGCCAATCACATCAGTGATGTCACAATGGCTTCTTTATCCTTGGCTCACATAATAATCAGAGTATGAATGGCCACAGCCACTGACCCTCAGACCTTGCATTGAAGAATGCTGGTGTAGAACTAAACTAAACTAAACCTTGGGTTTATATACCGCACCATCTCCACGAATACGGAGCTCGGCACGGTTTACAGGAAGAAAGATGAGAGAGGAACTACAGTGGAGAGATTAAAGAGTTAGGTGTAAAGGGGGAAGGTGAGAGGCCTAAGAGGGGGGAAGTGTTACAGTTTTGAGAATAGCCAGGTTTTTAGGTGTTTACGGAAGAGTTGGAGGGAGCTTGAGGTTCGGAGAGGGGAGGGGAGGTTATTCCAGATCTCAGAGCTCATGTTCCTGGCAAAGGATGCAAGATGACACCTTCCTTGTGGAAATAATTCCACCAGGTGCCACTTCAGTGACTCAACCCAAATTTAGGTCAGGATGCTGCTTCCTGGTCTGCTCAGGCACCGATGGGGACAAAAAAGTCATAATTACGGATTATGGGACATCCAGTGCAAATTGGAACCAGTTAACTATACAGTGTTCTCCCGGTCGTTCGCGGTCGGCGGTTCGCGGTCCCGGTCATTCGCGGTATTTTCCGACCGCGAACTGTCGACAAGGAGAGGACAGCTGGAGAGAGCAGCCGGAGCGCCGGCGAGCGCAGGTAATCACTCGCGGTACGCTCCGACCGCCTCTTCCAGCTTTGACGCGCAGCTCCTGACTGGATAAGGCCCGACTTAGTGCAGGAAGAGGCGGTCGGAGCGTACCGCGAGTGATTTCCTGCGCTCGCCGGCGCTCTGGCTGCCCTCTCCTGCCTCTCCCGCTGCCCTCTCCAGTCTCCCCCCCACGAAAAACCGTATTTGCGGTTTTTCAAGATTCGCAGGGGATTCCTGGAACGGAACCCCCGCGAATATCGGGGGAGTACTGTCTACTATGTATATTTAACCCGTAACCTGTTCTGAGCTCTTTGGAGATGACGGGACAGAAAATGAATCAAAATTAACAAATTAATTAAATAAGTGATATTTTAGGGCTCCTTTTACGAAGCTGCGGTAGTGTTTTTAGCACCCGCTGAAGGTTAGCGCGCGCTAACCCCCGTGCTACGCGGCAAATACTAATGCCAGCTCTATGGAGGCGTTAGCGTCCAGCGTGTGCTAAAACCGCTAGCGCAGCTTAGTATAAGGAGCCCCTAGTGGCCCAATTTAGGCTGCTTCCGGAAGGAGCCCTGTTGCGTTAGCCACAGTCACGGATTTTCTTCGCTACATTGACTTCGCTTGGTAAATTCAGTTTGGATAGAAAATAGGGAGGAAATTCCCAAATACAGTGTTCCCCCGTGAATTTGCGGGGAATCGCGGACTCACCCATTCGCAGTCTGCTCCGACCGCCTCTTCCTGTAGTAAAGTCGGGCTACACCAATCAGGAGCTGCGTGCCAACGCAGCTCCTGATTGGTGTAGCCCGTCTTTACTACAGGAAGAGGCGGTCGGAGCAGACCGCGAGTGATTTTCTTCACCCGCCGGTATCCCAGCTGCCCTCTCCTGCCTCCCCTGCCTTTTGACGGAACCCCCGCGAATTTCGGGGGATTACTGTAGTTGCAAACAAAGGCTCAGATCCCAGGTCCATTCAAGCAGGAGGGCCAACCAAAAAAGTAATCCCGTCACAAAATGATGCTCCCACCTAGAGGAGCAAAACCATATTGCACAGAAGGCAGGGACTTGAAAATCAGCTTTCCTCCTGGGGCAACAGGGAGTGGGTGGGAGGTTAGGAGCCTGACACTTTGCCCCTGCCCAGTAGTGGTGTTCACTACTAAGCTACTAAGGCTGTTGTATTTATAAGAAAAGCGAGCGTGAAAGGCATGCAGCTGACCACTGAGGAATTAGAGAGAGTCTATGGGAAACACGAGAAGAGGTCATTAACTATTTCATGGCCAACACTCTCTAACTCATTAGTCTCCAACTCAAACCCTTTGGCAGGGCCACATTTTGGATTTGTAGATACGTGGAGGGCCTCAGAAAAAATAGTTAATGTCTTATTAAAGAAATGACAATTTTGCATGAGGTAAATCTCATTATAGTTTATAAATCTTTCCTTTTGGCTAAGTCTTAATAATAATATTGTCATTTATAGCTAAAGAGACATTTGGTCAAGAAACTCTTTTATTTTACTTTTGGGATTATGATAAACATACCGAGGGCCTCAAAATAGTACCTGGCAGGCCGCATGTGGCCCCCCGGGCCGAACATTTGAGACCACTGCTCTAACTCCACTACCTCAGTGAGCGAGGATGGCTTTTGAATGCCTGCGCAGTGTAAGGCTATATAAATTATTTGTTTTACCAGCAGCTGAAGAATGACAGATGTGCTTGCTTCAGCTTCCTCCCAGGCAGAAAGTTCACCTCCGCCTGTGGCCATTTCCTGCTGATTCTGAACATTTGTCACCTGTGTTACCACCGTTCCATCTGGAAACATGCACACTGCCAGGGAAGGATGCTCTGTGCTGGGATATGGCCAACCTTTTGCTGGCATTTATTTCCCAGCTGCCCCCTTAGGATCTGCAGATTGTCTATTCCTGCTTCCTTTCTGTTGTAAGTTTTCTGTCACTACGTATAGAGAAGAGAAAGGGAGTACGTTTGCGATGCATGTGGGTTGTATCCGTAGAAGTTTTATCAGCCGGAAGCCCAAAGTTATAATGCCGTTGTACAGATCCATGGTGAGGCCTCATCTGAAATAGTGTGTACAATTCTGGAGACCACATTACCAAAAAAGATGTGCTGAGAGTTGAGTCGGTTCAACGAATGGCCACCAGGATGGTCTCGGGACTCAAAGATCTCCCGAATGAGGAAAGGCTGAATAAATTGCAGCTACATTCATTCGAGGAACGTAGAGAGAGAGAGGAGACATGATAGAGACGTTTAAATATATCACAGGCCGTATTGAGGTGGAGGATGATATTTTCTTTCTTAAAGGATCCTCGGCCACAAGAGGGCATCAGCTGAAAATCAGGGGTGGGAAATTTCATGGCGACACCAGGAAGTATTTCTTCACCGAACGGGTGGTTGATTATTGGAATGATCTTCCGTGTCAGGTGATTGAAGCCAGCAATGTGCCAAATTTTAAGAGGAAATGGGATACACATGTGGGATCTCTAGGGGGTTAAAATCAAGGGGGGTAGGTCATTGGAGTGGGCAGACTTGATGGGCTATGGCCCTTTTCTGCCGTCATCTTCTATGTTTCTATGTCATGTGGCAACATGAAATCTTCAGCGTGAGACATTTTTATAAAGAGGCCTAGAATGGTGGTGTCGCGATAGGAAGCGGTTATACTTGGAAACGATCATCATCGCCTCAACACCACCCCTCCCAGACTGATTCTGGAAAGAGCACAATGATTGGACATCATTCTTTTAAATATGAAATCTTGATTCATTTGTATAGGTTTCACTTGGACTGCAATTGTTGCCTGACCCTCCCTAGCCACAGCTGTTTCTAGGTGACTGTCTTTCCAGTCCAGCGTCCCCGCGAACGTTTTGCCAACCCAGGGCACGCCAAACTTGGTGCTGTGGCCGGAAGGCAACCGGAAGTGTGTGGACGTCGACGCATGTGTGAAGTCATGTCCCTTTGCCGGTAGGGGACAAGAGGAGAGGCAGTAGCTGACAGACTATAGGACGTGCCTCTTGACATCATGGGGGATTAAGTGACATGCCCAGGGTCACAAGGAGCAGCGTTGGATGATTGTAACGCGGTCTTCTTAAGCCTGACTAAGAAAAGGCTTCAAAGACTTCAGTTGATCCAGAATACTGCGGCTAGACTGATCTTTGCAAAAAATAAATTCGATCACGTTTCTCCGCTTTTGCTAAAACTTCATGGGCTCCCAATTATTTCTAGAGTCTATTTCAAATGTGCCTGCTTTACATTTAAGATCTTACAGAAAAAAAACCTTAAAAAAACCATTGACCCCCTTATATCAAAACGTTTTTAGCAGAGAAAAAAAAAAAGGTAAGAAAAGGGGGAAACAAATTTTCAAATAAACAAAGAAATACATTTAATGAAGTCTTTAATTATAACCGTTGTGATAACAGAAAAATTATGTATGAAGTAGTAATACATTTTTGATACACTCTAGTCAACTGCTTTAAATATAATTTCCTTTCTAAATATTTTAATAAATTCGTAGTGGGCATATCATAAATGTCTTTGGAACCTCTTATGATATCTACCATTCCAGGTTCCTGTCTTGTACTTAAGTAAGGTATATGAATAATAAAGATTAATTAGCATTTAAATAGTTTGGTAGGAGGTGATGCGCATAGATGGTTACAACGAAATACAAGACAGGAACCTGGAATGGTAGATATCATAAGAGGTTCCAAAGACATTTTTGATATGCCCACTACGAATTTATTAAAATATTAAGAAAGTTGACTAGAGTGTATCAAAAATGTATTACTACTTCATACATCATTTTTCTGTTATCACAACGGTTATAAGACTTCATTTAATGTATTTTTTTTTTGTTTTCCCTCTTTACATTTAAGATCTTGCAGGGCATCTTTCTTTCCTTCCTTCCTCTATTTTGGAATTCTACAAGATCTGAGATTACGAGACCTACTCAAAAACTTAAATGATCTTTTCCTGCGCCGAAAGGCGTCATCTATACTGGTAAATTAGGGAAGACTCTTCTTTTCAAAATTAGTGAGCTCTGGAATAATTTTTCTGCCCAGTTGCGGGATCTGGCCTCTCTCTCTCCGATATTCCAAAAGCATTTGAAAACTTGGATTTTTTCCAAAACTTTAAACTTCGCTTCCCTCCATATTATCCCTATCCCTATTGTATTTATTTTTTTTAATTTCTGCAAACCGTGCCGAGCTCTATCCTTGCAGAGAAGATGCAGTATAAAAGGCTGTACCTCTAACCTCTGTGTCAGGTATTAGTAACTGAGAGTGACTGTTTTTATAACATTTATTTTATGACTTTTTTCCTGGCTGTTTATAGGCCAAATGTAATTTCTCTGACACCTGCTATGGTTGTTTATGCCTTCTCCTCCAAATGTTTTCCTTTTATAGTTTAAACCATGAAGGCTCAGGTCCTCCAGGTTACCTAAACAGATCCTAAAAGAACTGGAGGAATAGCGTGCCTTTTTAAGGATTGTTTCAGCTTATAACCAGGGGTGGCCCAACCATTAGGCAAGACCAGACTGCCGCCTAAGGGGGGGGGGGGGGGGGAGCAGCTGCAGTTAAAATAAAACAAGTTTTTCGGCAACAAAATCAGCATCAGCGCATTCTTTTACCTGCGAGGAAGGGTGAACAGTTTTTAGACGGCCCATTCAACCGAGTAAAAGTATTTCTGGAAATTTCCCTGGAAATTAGTGTGTGTGATAGACACCCCCGCACCTCCCTAAAGTTTACTATTTAAAAGCATGGTTTTTGGAGTGGTGGACAGATTAAGGACCTTACCTGAGGAAGGCGTGAGGTCCTCTTTTACAAAGGCGCGCTAAGCGTTTCGGCGCGGATTTAGCGTGCAGTAAATCAACATATGCGCTAACCACTAACACATTCCTAGGATAATATGCTCGCGTTAGCATTTAGCGCGCCTGAAAAAGCTTAGCGCACCTTTGCAAAAGAGGAGGTAAAGGTTTGCCTGGTGTGCCCCAAAACCTATCCCCCGGCCCTACTTATAGCCACATGGAGAATGTGCCAGTTTTAATCAATACCTGGAGTCCGCTTTCCGACAGCAGATCTAGGAGTCTTTTTAGTCCAACGCACCAGAGTGCCAGACGGGCTGAGCACGCCAATACTTTCTCCGGCTTTATGGCTGCCTCTTAAGACAATTCACTGTGGAAACTCAAAATGATCTTCGGAATTCTGTTCCAAAAACTCCTAGGAAAGAAAATACAGAAAGGGCATTGATAGTCGCAACTTTTCAGTGTACTGAGCTTTGCAGCCATGAAACATGGTAATCATAAAACTCGTTTCTCTATTTTTCAGGGGCACTTTTTAATTGCTTTCTCCAGAGAACATGCTCCAGTTCATTTAAAGTTGTCTCTTTTCTATCAAGGCTCTATAAGTATTCTATAAATGTTAATATTCATAATAACTTCGTAACCTTTATTCATAATGTTCCATTTCAGAGCTGTTATTTATCTCTTGTCCTTTCAATTTAGGGCTTTTTTTTCTTAATTCAAAATCATAACTACATTTGAGAAAGCCCCACCCCTCCCCCACCGTTGATGTGTCCCTTGCTCTGACATCTAACCCTTTCAGAACCCAACACAGCTGTATTTTCCCATATGTCCACGCCTACTTGGGGTTAATCGCATCAATATCGGTTCTTCAACTTTTGAAACAAAAGCTCCTTGTGTGGAGTAATCAGCATCTTTCTGACTGAATAAAGATTTCAGTTGGCAGAGAATGATCCTTGTGAGTGTTTTCCTGTAAGTACAGTGAGATGTCAACCTTGCTAGGTCCACATATGGTGTCTCGATCCCTAGCAGTAGTACTACAACACTACCACTATTGGTTGTAGCGCTATTTTGTACCCTGAACTTCTTCCCCATACCCTCTAGACCACTAGGGATTGACTGTGGAAGGCCTGAGGTGAGACTCAAGGGGGGCCTACAGAGGTGGGAGTTTTTTGGCGGAACTTTCATGGGGGAGAAGATGAGAGAACATTTCTATATGCTGAGCTCTGGCTCTTTAAGATGACACCTGGGTGAATCAGGTTGCATGTTATGAGAGGCCTGATGCCCCTGCCTAGGAAAAATAATTAGAGAATGACACAGGAACAAATTTTTCCAGAATTGCCTATCCCTGGGCTAGTTCATTCTGTCACAAGGCAGCTACTAGACAGGGACTCCTAAGGCTTGAATACTAAACAAGAACGAGAACTAATGCCAATGTACCTTCAAGAACTGCATCCATCACAAAAGATCACATCCATCCATCACAAGGATCCATTACAAGCATCCATCACAAGGATCCATCACAAGCATCCATCACAAGGATCATTGAAAGTAAACAGTTCGACAAGGAGTAAGACAGGAAAAGGATCCAAATGCATAGCTGGACAAGAAAACTAGACTGAAGCCCAGGGAGCAAGTCCATAGTTGGGGCAGAAATAACCAAGCCTGCCCTGGGTTGGTTCATCTGGGCCAATCAAGAATCAGGAGCTAAGATGACCAGAAATACAAGACACAACTAGGAATGGGCTGACTAGAACCAAACTCCCAAAAGGCAGAATATCTCCTCCCTGGAGATAGGTGCTTTCCCACACAAGGGCTACTCTTTAAGGCTGGCTTATATGCCAAGCAGCTATTACCAATATTGCAAAAAGAAACTTGAAATGTTTTTTTTTTTCCCTGTAGTTTTGGGTTTAGAGTAGGGTTTGGCCAACATTTTTTGTAAAGGGCCAAATAGTAAATATTTTACTTTCTGTGGGCCAAGGGGCAAACTCAAGGATATTTTTGTAGATAGACCTACTTAAATAACAAGCAAAAAGCAAGCTTTTACAAATTTATTGAACAAAATATACTGTAATAATCAAAAATACAAATAATAGATTTCAGTAATCAATTTTTCTGGACACATTTCTTCGGCTGCGCCAATTAAACATGATTTAATGAACTCGCCTTCAGTGAACGACTTTCTTTCCTTGGCTAATAAATGAGACACTCGTAAACTTACTTTAGTTGCAGCCTCATTATCAATTTTTTCATTTTTGTGAAGAAATTGCGTTGCGCTGAAATATTGCACATGGATATGCTTTGGTCATAAAACGAGAACTATAAACGATACAGAGAACTATTACAGATTCACGATAGAACAGCAATACACGTAGCACGTTGAACGCTGCCGAATTGTAACTGCGACCACACGGCGTCACAGCAGAGGCCGCCAAGGGCGAGAGAATGAGAAGCTACAGGAGCGCCACATGCGGCCTTTCTCGCAACTCCGCAATTCAGCTGTCAGCCGTTATAGCGCGTAGTTTGAAATTTTAAAGAATTTGAAATTGTAAAATCCATTCTTAGCTCGTGGGCCGTACAAAAAGAGGCGGCGGGATGGATTTGGCCCGCGGGCCGTTGTTTGCCGACCCCCTGGTTTAGAGCAATATGAAATTTTCCAAATTGAATAACATACCTTTGGACAACCAGGATGTGGAGCAGGCTTGGTTATTGTCCCTGATAGCACAGTATAATTGTGTAACTGGGAACTTTACACAAGGATTCTGGAATGCTCTACTCCAGGGGTCTCAAAGTCCCTCTCCTTGAGGGCCGTAATCCAGTCGGGTTTTCAGGATTTCCCCGATGAATATGCATGAGATCTATGTGCATGCACTGCTTTCAATGCATATTCATTGGGGAAATCCTGAAAACCCGACTGGATTGCGGCCCTCGAGGAGGGACTTTGAGACCCCTGCTCTACTCAGAATGTAGAGTGTTAGGAATATGGTACAAACCTTTGGGATAAGTCTCTGGATTTCTGACGCCCTGATTCTGATGCATTATGGGACCCCGAAGCACTGATTTCAATGGGTTGAGTCATTCTCATAAGAGATAGAAAAGCAACTTCTGGAAGACAGGTGCTTTTTCTAACCCGTCACAGCTTTGAAGCTGGCTTATGTCTGACAACTATTAACAACGCTGCGGAAAAATGGAAATTTGGGGGTCTTATCCTCTCATTTACATTCCCCACATCATTTCAAACAAATGCGCCTCCCTATGGAGAATGGAATCATGAATGTGCAGGTAGTGTTGGCTGCTGAATTTTAATAATAATAATAAAAAAAAAACATACATCAGTATGAGAAAAGGTTTTGTTTGGTTTGATGGAAACTACGCTTCAGGCAACCGTCAAGAACAGAATGGAGTATTGTCCTTGTAGTGTAGCAGGGCTGTCTCTATACCAGCTTTTAACATCTACTAACGATCAGCTCTAATATTATTCTGGATTTTCTCACTCTCTCCTTTCTCCAAGTTTCAAGTTTATTATATTATTTGATTAAACGCTTTTCAGAATACAAAGCGTTATACAAAGAAATAAAATTAAATTTCTAAAATCACAAATACATTATAATTAAAATTAACTATTTTAAATTAAAAACAAACTGGGGTAAACAATCCACACGAAACAATGGGAAAGGGGGAAGAAAGAAAAAAAATACAATTTATAAAAAAAAAAAAAAAAAGTAAGCAGGTTGGGCTAGTACATAGGGAAGGTATGAAGAGAAGGAGAGAAAGAGAAAAAAAAAAATAATAATAATTTTTTTGAGAACTAGAAAAACTAAAAAGAAGGGGAAAATAATCTGAATTTAATGAAGAAAGAAGAAATTCGGAATTAATCAGAAAATTAAACTTTTAGTTAAAAGCTTCTTTAAAAAGAAGACATTTTAAACTATTCTTGAATTTTTTCAAATCTTGTTCAAGCCGTAAATATAGAGGGAGTGAGTTCCAAATAGATGGGGCAGTAACTGAAAAGATCAGGTCACGGCGAGTACCAATGATTTTTAATGAGGGAACATAAAGGGTAGCTTGAGAGGAAGATCTAAGAACTCTTGATGAACTATAAGGAATCAGGAGCCTATCTATAAATGCAGGAGTATTATTTTTAATTGTCTTAAAGACTAAAAGAGCTATTTTATATGTTATCTTGTATGAAATAGGCAACCAATGAGCGTTTTGAAGCAGAGGCGTGACATGATCGAATTTATTTGAACCTGAAATAACCTTTATAGCAGTGTTTTGTATGATTTGGAGGCGCCTTATATCCTTGAGATAAGCCCCCTTTAATAAGGAATTGCAGTGACTGCTTTAGCCCGTTCTGAAAGCCTAAGCAAGCCAGGCCAGCAGGTAGAAGCCATGAGCCCCAGAGAGTCCGAAAGACACAATAACGGTCCCAAGAACCAATGTTTCAAGTTTTTATTGATATTTGATGAATCGCTTATTCAATTTGCTAAGCGACGTACAACTTTCTAAAAAACATAATTGTAAAAACCAACAAAATAGCATCGGACTTACAAATATAACAAACGTGAGTCAGGGAGGAAAGGAGGGAAAAGTTACAATTCTTTCTTAGAGAGAATAAACAAAAAGGGGAAAGACGAAAGGGAGGGTAAAGAGTAATAGACGTAAAGTATTTGGTCGTATGATTAAAATTTAACTGTTGAAAGCGTCTTTAAAAAGATAGGTTTTTAATGATTTTTTTAAAAGAAGTAACATCCTTTTCTTCTCTAATATATTGAGGTAATGAGTTCCACAATTGAGGAGCCATTGTGTCTGTATATGGTCGTTTGTTGGAGGATGGGCTGGGGAGGGCTTCAATGGCTGGGAGGGTGTAGAATTCAGGGGTCTCAAAGTCCCTCCTTGAGGGCCGCAATCCAGTCGGGTTTTCAGGATTTCCCCAATGAATATGCATGAGATCTATGTGCATGCACTGCTCTCAATGCATATTCATTGGGGAAATCCTGAAAACCCAACTGGATTGCGGCCCTCAAGGAGGGACTTTGAGATCCTTGGTGTAGATGACGGAGACTTCAGTAGTTGGAACCTAAGAACAGAACTGGGCAGAGCTTTGGATTCTTGCCCAGAAATAGCTAAGAAGAAGGAAAAAACCCAACAAATTTTTAGATTGAATCAGGTTGGGCAACCTAGATGGACCATTCGGGTCTTTATCTGCCGTCATCTACTATGTTATTATGTATGTTACAACCAGTAATCTAAGCATCCCAAACTGAGCAGGCTGCATGCTGGGAGAGGGCAGGGAGAGGCCACTTAATTGCAACCATTAGCACCGGTGCAATTCAAGAGCGATCAGTTAATTAATAGGCAACAAAAACACCTCGACCAAACCAAAATCAGTCCCAGATGGGAAGCATTTTTGTTTTAATTTGGATTAATATTGCCATTGGTGACAAAAGCCTCAGTCATAGCATGCAGTTCAACAAATTAATTCTCCCTGCTTATAGGCCTGGGTCCTACAAGTTTCAAGTTTATTAAAAAAAAAAAAAATTTATACCGCTTAATCAAATTTCTAGGCGGTGTCCTTCTCTCTATGGTTCAGTAGCCCCCCTCCCCTTCTCCCCCCTCTTCAAAAAAGAGGACATGTCCGGGATTTCCCGGATGGCTGGTAACCCTAGCTCAGGGCCTTGTGCAGTTGGCCCTGAATAAAGGGGACAGAATGGTTCCCCTAAGAAAGAAGACTGAACAGAATAGGGCTCATCAGCTTGCATAGTTGGGTTTTAGAAAGGTTTGGACAAATTTCTGGAGACAACTATTAGCCAAGAAGCAGTGGAATAAGTCAAAATGCCTGTACCCTAAGCAAAATTTGGCAGAGGGCCCGTTTAGGGGGAGGGATCGCCGCTCTTTGTCTCTCCTAAAAAGTTATAATCAAGAAGTGAACATGGAAGCAAAGTACTTAGCTCTAGCGGTTTGGCCATGCCACCTCCAGATCTTAGACTTCAATTAAATTATCAGATCGTGCTGACAGCTGTACAAATAGTAAAGCACATTGTCTCCTGCTGCTCAGGCCAAGTTTTGCGATAACAGCCTCAAAATCATGTGGTTCTTATCACAAGACATGGTCCCAGCTGCAGGAGATGAGGGTTTAAGTGCTTCTCTGGCTACTGGGTCAGCCGGGGGAATTTAATTAAAAGGCTGGAAAGTGGCATGACAACGCCAGTAAAGGGAAACATAGAAACATAGAAAGATGATGGCAGAAAAGGGCTACAGCCCATCAAGTCTTCCCACTCTACTGACCCACCCCATTAAGTCTGAGTGCTGATGACTTAGTTCCTTAGCTTGACCTTCGTAGGGATCCCACGTGGATGTCCCATCTATTCTTAAAGTACCCTGTCTACCCATCTATTCTTAAAGTACCCTGTCTACCACATTCTTCCCCTGCAGTTATCGGGCTGCTATATTTTTCTTCCGCAACTTCAGGGAGCACTGAAATAGTAAGAATATAAGAATAGTTTTACTGGATCAGACCAATGGTCCATCAAGGCCAGCAGCCCGTTCTCATGGTGGCCAATCCAGGTCACTGGTACCTGGCCAAAACCCAAGGAGTAGCAACATTCCAGAATCCCAAAGAGTAACAACAGATTCTAGAACCCCAAAGAGTATCAAGATTCCAGGCAGCATCTCAAAGAATAGCAAGATTCTGGAACCCTAAATAGTAGCACACATTCCATGCTACCGATCCAGGGCAAGCAGTGGCTTCCCCCTTGTCTTTCTCAGTAACAGAATATGGACTTTTCCTCCAGGAACTTGTCCAACCCTTTCTTAAAACCAGCTACGCTATCCACTCTAATACGATGGAATTGGGTAGACTTGAGGATCTCCACTTCTGGGACTGAGAAATGGAAGACCTCTGCCCCCATTGGAATCGGGCACTGTTAAATGCTGGGCTCACTACTCCAACCTAACATGGCACTTGCTATGTTCCCACGTAGATATGTATGGGAAAAATATTGTTTATAGTTAACTGCAAGTTTCAATACCGCTATTAATGACTGGGCAGCCAATTCAGAGTGGTTCACATGAGCTTGTGTGATGGTGTTACAAAACATGAGCTTTTGTAAAGATGTTACAATACCAAGTTAGCATATTCTGGGAAGATTATTGATACTGACATTATTAAACCATAGTCAATGCATGGGCTTCTGTAAAGATGTTATAATACAGAGTTGGTGTTTTAAGAGATGGTTTTCAGTACAGATATGGTTAAATCATAATCATCCAACTTATTTGCATATATATATCTATCATGATCAAACTACCTGCTTATATACTGAATATCACATTCATTCAATACACTTTCCCTATTGTATCCACTGACAACACTCCAAGCTTTAAAGAACTTCAGACCGCCACCGAGTAATGTAACTTGAAGTTTTTCTGTGATGTAAGCAAAGTTGTTGTCTCCTAAGTTGGCTCCAGAAAAAGGAGGATATTCTTAGCAAGTTGTTTTTGAATTCTGTTACCTTCCTGCCCGCAGAAGAGAGTAGACTAAATTTATATATCCAGAAAAAGGAGGACAGATTGAGACATCTGGGTTTTACTTCCATTGCTTTCAGTGGAAGTAAAACCCGGATGTCTCAGTCCGTCCTCCTTACTTCCGTTGCTTTCAGTGGAAGTAAAACCCGGATGTCTCAGTCCGTCCTCCTTACTTCCGTTGCTTTCAGTGGAAGTAAAACCCGGATGTCTCAGTCCGTCCTCCTTACTTCCGTTGCTTTCAGTGGAAGTAAAACCCGGATGTCTCAGTCCGTCCTCCTTACTTCCGTTGCTTTCAGTGGAAGTAAAACCCGGATGTCTCAGTCCGTCCTCCTTACTTCCGTTGCTTTCAGTGGAAGTAAAACCCGGATGTCTCAGTCCGTCCTCCTTACTTCCGTTGCTTTCAGTGGAAGTAAAACCCGGATGTCTCAGTCCGTCCTCCTTACTTCCGTTACTTTCAGTGGAAGTAAAACCCGGATGTCTCAGTCCGTCCTCCTTACTTCCGTTGCTTTCAGTGGAAGTAAAACCCGGATGTCTCAGTCCGCCCTCTTTACTTCCATTGCTTTCAGTGGAAGTAAAACCCGGATGTCTCAGTCCGTCCTCCTTACTTCCATTGCTTTCAGTGGAAGTAAAACCCGGATGTCTTAGTCCGTCCTCCTTACTTCTGTTGCTTTCAGTGGAAGTAAAACCCGGATGTCTCAGTCCGTCCTCCTTACTTCCATTGCTTTCAGTGGAAGTAAAACCCGGATGTCTCAGTCCGTCCTCCTTACTTCCATTGCTTTCAGTGGAAGTAAAACCCGGATGTCTCAGTCCGTCCTCCTTACTTCCATTGCTTTCAGTGGAAGTAAAACCCGGATGTCTCAGTCCGCCCTCTTTACTTCCATTGCTTTCAGTGGAAGTAAAACCCGGATGTCTCAGTCCGTCCTCCTTACTTCCATTGCTTTCAGTGGAAGTAAAACCCGGATGTCTCAGTCCGTCCTCCTTATTTCCGTTGCTTTCAGTGGAAGTAAAACCCGGATGTCTCAGTCCGTCCTCCTTACTTCCATTGCTTTCAGTGGAAGTAAAACCCGGATGTCTTAGTCCGTCCTCCTTACTTCTGTTGCTTTCAGTGGAAGTAAAACCCGGATGTCTCAGTCCGTCCTCCTTACTTCCATTGCTTTCAGTGGAAGTAAAACCCGGATGTCTCAGTCCGTCCTCCTTATTTCCGTTGCTTTCAGTGGAAGTAAAACCCGGATGTCTCAGTCCGTCCTCCTTACTTCCGTTGCTTTCAGTGGAAGTAAAACCCGGATGTCTCAGTCCGTCCTCCTTATTTCCGTTGCTTTCAGTGGAAGTAAAACCCGGATGTCTCAGTCCGTCCTCCTTACTTCCATTGCTTTCAGTGGAAGTAAAACCCGGATGTCTCAAGCCGTCCTCCTTTTTCTGGAGCCATATTTTAGACATATTTTTCGAGAATGGGCATTTTCCCACTGCAGACTTAGACGTATGTTTTAATTACGCCCCTCCATGTGTTCAATTACAGCTCTCTGGCCAAGAAGGACTAAAGAAACCCAGCTTTAGTCAGCCACACTTGTGCTTGGCCTGGTTTTGAGATATCTGACCCAAATCGCCCGTCTGCGATGTGAGCAGGTGACCTGACTCAGAGCTTGCTCTTGCCACAATGCCCACCAGTTCGGACAGTGGTGGGATCCCTGATGCTAGAGGAGGTGGAGTGGCTGGTGTCACAGGGACAACTTAATTGCTCCTTGAGATTGTTTTCACTTAGCTGCGGATTCAGTGCAAGAGTGCTACGCAAGACAAATAGCAGAACGAGGGGGGGGGGGGGGGAATCTTCTTATGCCAAGTTCCTGAAAGATTTTGGCCTGAGGCAGTGAAACAAATGGATAGAGGCTGTGGAACAGAGGAGGGTTAATGTGTTCACGAGCAGGCTGGAAATCGCTCTGCGTTTCACCGCCTGGGAATAAATCTCTGTCAGTATTTTTTAAGTTACTAATTGAATCCTGGATTAAGGGCAAAAAAGCGTGGCATGAAGAAGGTACAAGGATATTAAGCTGCCTGTGGATCTCAATACTTCCTATGTCTCCTATCCAGATCCTCCAAATCTTTCCCTAACCTTTTGTACTTACCTTCATTGTTCTATGAATCTATCCTGTTATGACTATATTTCTCCCCTCTTCCCCATCTGTTTCAGTGTGTTAGCCTAGTCTGTCTTTTGTACTGTAATCAATGTGCTTTTACGTTTTAGTGTTACACATTTTTATTGAAGGAAGAAAGTAAATATATACAAAGAAAGTAAAAAAATATACAAAGAAAGTAAATAATACAAATATATATTCATTACAAATAATTTTACACATTTTGAAAATTCTAATCTATATATTCTATTAAATACTATCATTCCTCCAAACATTTTCTTTGACAAACCCTAGTCCTCCCTTTCACTCCCCCTTCCCTTTCCTCCCTCCCATTCCCCCCTCCCACCTCACCCCCCACCCCAGGATGGAAGGTGACAAAAACAACCAGGTTTTGGGACGCAATGAAGGCATCAAAAGCGTCAATGTAATTCATTAAGAATCAAACCCTAAAGAGTAGCAACATTCCAGAATCCTCTTTTTTGAAGACTGTCCGGATTCCCAGACGGACTATCTAAAATCGGGCAGAGCTCCAGCCGACTCTGAAGGGCCTTCAGCAAGCTTGCGCAGATGACGTCACATTCATCCGCGCTTGCTGGAGGCCCTCCTGACACGGCCTGGAGATCGGCAAAAAGGAGATGAGACTTTTGGGGGGTGGGGCTGGAGATGGAATGGGGCGGGGCCATGCATCCAGATTTTCCTGTCCTTAACTATGGTAACCCTACCTTGTGCTCTTAGGGACCCCAAGCTTATCTGAGTCAGATCTGCAAGTGGTCACTGCCTAAAAATTAAAGCTTCTTTACCCTCTCCTTCTCCACCTCTCCCTTGATAATCGTGCTTTTTCTCAATGAGGGTGTCTTTTTACTAAGGTGTGTTAATAGATTTAACACACACAATGATTAGTGTGTATTAAATGTATACCTACGGGAAGCATAGCACTTAGCACACATTAATTTGTTAGCATGCTCTAAACCTTAGTATGCCTTAGTAAATTAATCCCTGACATCTTAAATCCTGGTCCAGCACAATTGCTAAGTCTGTCCCTGCCTTTATCATTTTGGTTGCCTTTCTCTGGACCTTTTCTATCTCCGCCTTATCTCTTTTGAGGACAAAGCAACCAGAAGGATCACAGTATGGATTTAAACTAGAGAATGACACGGGACACATTTTTCCCCGTGAGTTCTTTTCCTGTCCCTGCCCCATTCCTGCATGCTCTGTCATCTGCACAAGCCTCAAACGCTTTAAACTCCTAAGTAGCAACATTCTAGAGCTCAGATTGTGATGTCATAATGCCTCATTCCACCAGTGCCTAAGCTCCGTCCTCATCTGCACAAGCCTCAAATGCTTTAAAATCATAAGTGTCCGAGGCTTTTGTGGTTAAGGCAGAGCTTACAGGAATGGGACAGCAACAAAACTCGCGGGGGACAGGAAAATTTACTTCCTGTGGGGATGGGGACAAATTTTGTTCCCGTGTCATTCTCTAATTTAAACAGAGGCATCACAACACTCTCTTCCTTTCTGAATAGTTCCAAACCTTCCATTTGCTTTTTCGTTCACTGCTGCCCAGTTAATGGAAGTTCCTCTCCTGGGTGGTTACTCCTAACATGTAACAAAGCATTGTGTATCTATAGCTAGAATTATTTTCTCCCCTGTGCATCACTTTGTCCGTGCACTGTGACAATGCTGAGCACAGCATGGAGGCCACTTCATGAAAGCCACTGAAAGCAGGTAAATAATG
Source organism: Geotrypetes seraphini (assembly GCF_902459505.1). Classification (NCBI taxonomy): domain Eukaryota; kingdom Metazoa; phylum Chordata; class Amphibia; order Gymnophiona; family Dermophiidae; genus Geotrypetes; species Geotrypetes seraphini. The sequence continues at coordinate 11,076,202 of NC_047102.1, forward strand.
CTTGTTTTTATACTTCTGCACAGGGAATTAAAGCTCAGTTCTTTCACTGACTTTTAAAACAGTTCCAAATAGGGGAGGGGAAAAAAAAAAAAAAAAAGCATACTCAAGTTTATTTCTGTTCCCTTAGCATTTATTAACAATAAATTCTTCTCCTGCCCCAGCCCAGGGTGCTGCAAATGTTCATCCCCCATGCCAAGGTTTTATAAACTCAACAATTATAATCACTTTAACACCGCCACTCCCAGAACAGTTCTCTAAAAATGCATATCTGGAGAGGGGGGAGGGTTCCCAAGCGTGGTCCCCTCTAAGTTGAGCGGGAGTACTTCAGTTACATTGCTGCCAGTAGAGGGCGGTGTGTCAGTATTGTGTTTTCAGTCACTAGGGTCAGGCAGGTACCCTGGAGTCCTGCAGTCAGAGGTTGTCTGTTCCCCTCACTATTGAAAGTGTGATAGTGAAACAGCAGGACTGTAGGTGGAAGACTCCCACTCAGCTTAGAGGGAACAATGGGCACCCAGATAGTATTATAGGACCTGCTCTCACTAGTGGCATATGGCTGGGCCTTGGTGGGAGCAAGTTCACCCATTTTTGGCTCAGGCCTACCTAACAGTGGCATCACATTCCTCCTGTCCTCTGCTGTCAGCCTGACATCTGCCCTTATCTCTGAACCCTCTCCCTGGTGTACTTCAGAAACAGCCACAGTGATCCATTTTCGCTGCCTGATTTGATTCAACAGACTTCCCTCTGTCATATCCCGCCCCCTTGCTGACATCACTTCCTGTTTCCTTATTGAGGAAACATATTCTTAAATATCCACAGGAGGATGGCAGGGCCTGGAAGGGCTCATGCATTTGATTTAACAGACTTCCCTCTGTCATATCCCACCCCCTTGCTGACATCACTTCCTGTTTCCTTATTGAGGAGAACATATTCTTAAACATCCACAGGAGGATGGCAGGGCCTGGAAGGGCTCATGCAAGTTAAATCTTGGCCCACCCAAAACACTAGGTCCGGGGGGGAGAGTATGGCACAGTGGTTAAAGCAACAGCCTCCGCATCTTGAGGTTGTGGGTTCAAACATGTGCTGTTCTTTCTGACCCTGGCCGACTCACTTAATCCCCCCATTGCCCCAGGTACATTAGAATTAAAAGAAGGTGCTTAGTTAGTTTTAGAGGTTCCTTCTTATAGTATAAGCTCTATAATATCAATAGACAACAGGGACTCGGACAAATAAAGAGTCTTATCTCAAGGGCACATGGAGGGTGGGGATTAGAACCCATGAAACTTAGACTTAACTCCTGAGTCTTACAATCTTTCTGTGACACTTGTTACCCACCATCCCCCTCCCCCCCAAAAAAAAAAAAGATGAGAAGAGGCTCACTGAGATCTAATCAACGATAACACATTCCCTGAACTACTTACAGTGTATGTGAGAGCCCAGGGTTTTACAAGTATGAGAACTCCCCCCCCCCCCCCACAGCTTTCTGTAAATCTGGTCTAATTGGTGGAATGGGGAAAGGCAAAGAGAGCCAGGTCAGGGTGGAGGGTCTGCACTGCAGTTTCTTTGTTTTCCTTTGCTAGAGCTGGCAGGAAGCTGTGAGACTGCAGCCAGCAGATAAGGGAATGTTTTTTTCAGGGAGAAGGATGCAGATGATGGTACACGCTAATAGTCAAATGCTTTCTCCATTTGACCATCCATATTTGCAGTTCTTGCTGGAAACAGAGCTCTGTGTATCTGTTAACTTTTTTTTGGGGGGGGTCTCCCTTTCCCAATGTGGAGGAGTTTCACAGCGTTTAGGATTCAAGTTTTAATCTTGCCTCTCTCACCACTAATGCTGTGTCCCACCCAAGGCTTTTTATCCCTCTTTACTTTTATTATTGATAATAATTAGGACTTATAGGTTTAGGTGGTGAAAGCAGTTAGCTTAGCAGGGTTTAAAAAATATTTATATAATTTCCTCATGGTAAAGTCCATAAGGCATTATTAAGATGGACTTGGGAAAATCCACTGATTATTTGTAGGATAAGCAGCACAACATCTGTTTTACTTTTTTGGGATTCTGCCAGCTACTTGTGGGCTAGATTGTCTACTGTTGAAAACAGGATATTGGGCTTGATGGACCTTCAGTCTGTTCCAATATGGCAACTCTTATATGTTTATAAATTAGAAATATATCTATTTATTTATTCATTTAATATTCTGGACAATTTTCCCAGAGGAGCTCATAATGGCTTAAATGAATTTATTCAGGTACTTAAGCATTTTTCACTGTCTGTCCTGGTGGGCTCACAATCTATCTAATGTACTTGGGGCAATGGGGGGATTGCCCAAGGTCATGAGGAGCAGCATGGGTTTGAACCCACAACCTCAGGGTGCTGAGGCTGTATCTTTAACCACTGTGCCACTCTAGAAATCAAAATGTAGTAAAAGTGAGCCACGTATAGGACAATCCAGCCATTGTGACATCACTGATGAGGTTGGCTCTTATTGGTGGAATGAGGCATTATGATGTCACAATACCAGCTCTGGTTATCAGAGGCTGAAACTTTTCACTCTATTTATTTATTTATTCATTCAATTTTCTATACCATTCTCCCAGGGGAGCTCAGAATGGTTTACATGGAATTTATTCAAGTAATCAAGAATTTTTCCCTATTTGTCCCGGTGGGCTCACTATCTATCAGGAGAAAAGACTATTAGGCAGCACTGAGTCCCCTCTAGGTAACTTCACCTTACGTCTCTTGGGCTTCGCAGCTTCCACACTCTTGCACATAGGTATAGCGCTGTTCCAAGGTTATGGAAGGGATTTTCTCTCAGCAGATAAGCCCCCCCCCCCAAGGTTCCTCAGCGCTAGAGACCAAAGGAGAGGATAAGCCCAATGCTCTTGCCATGTGGCACAAGGGCGCTCTTCGGGCATCTACCCAGCACAAATCTGGTGTGAATTAGGGGTAAAAGAGCCTGAGGACTCCATCCCTGCCAGTTTTGAGGCAAAGCAAGGTGATTTGAAGGAATTAGAGAACTGTGAAAAAAAAAAATATTGGGAAATCCAAGATAGTCTCGACAACAGCATTTTGGCACCAAAACAAAGCTCAACAATGACTTTAAACTAAAGGTTAAAAAAACAAAACAAAACAGGATTTCAGAGGAGAGGAACCCTACAGTAGAGAGTGACGCGGGGACACAAATTCATCCCTGTCCCCTCCCCGTCCCCGCAGTCTTAATTTTCTTCCCATATCTCCCTGCTCAAAGCAAAAACATTATTTTGTGCAATTTTATGAGCCTAGGACCTAGCAAATAAACATTTTAAGCCTTTAGATAGATAAACACTCACAGGGAAGTTGAAAAGAATGCCATACTCTGCATGGCTAATTAAGGTTTTTGAGGGTGTTTATCAGTATTTTCAGGTATGGTTGGTGAATATCTTTTCTGGTTGAATCAAACACATTGTGACATCATCAACATGGAAAAGGCAAAACCAGAGTGCAGGATGTGATGTCGTTTAAAGGGGCAGATGGAATTCTACCAGAGAGGAAGCGGTGCTTTTGTCAGGAGAGAGTGACATATCTGACCACCTTGCATCTCTATCCAGGCCAGAGGAGCAAAAATGTGAGGTGACAGTGGGGGAGTGCTTGTAAGCATGTGACCAGTAGTAGGACACGTGCAATACAGACGCACAAGAGAGCAGGTAAATGACTGCTTCCAGCCTTCAAATTAAATGAAATCTTTGTTACACATCTTTCCGGGATTGTCCCTCTCCCTGTCCTATGAGTTTGGTACTCTTTAAACATCAGACTCTAGGAACTGCAGCCTCCTGTCACTTTGGTCTCAGGTGCTGTTGGCATACAAAGTCCAGATTCTTTCTCCTTAATGTGCCATCAAAGATGGAGCCCAGAATCCAAGTGCAGGATTTTTCCTGCTGGTGCCAGATGAGAGCTGTGGAACATTAGTGGCTTCTGCCTTTGTTACTAGAAACTGACACAGATTGATTCGGAGTCCCACCTCTAGGAAGTTCAACAAAGAAAGGAAATCATAGCATCTTGGGGCCTGGGGATCCCTTCTTCTACTGCAGGGGTAGACAATTCCGGTCCTCGAGAGCCACAGGCAGGTCAGGTTTTCAGGATATCCACCATAAATATGCATGAGATAGATTTACATCTCAAGGAGGCAGTGCATGCAAATCCATCTCATACATATTCATGGTGGAGATCCTGAAAACCTGACCTGGCTCCGGCTCTCGAGGACCGGAATTGCCTACCCCTGTCTGTATACTGCTAAATTCGGTGACCCATCAAAAGCGCGCAGGACTTTGGTGTGCTGACAATCCTGCGGCGACATTTGCACACAGGGCGTATGTGCGGTTTCGCTTCTGCTGCTTTCAAGCTTTTCCATTAGCGCTCTGAGGGTGTGTGTGGGGGGAACCCCCCATTACATTTAGAAGTCCTTGTGCTCCTGTTGGAGTGTGCCCCCCCCCCCCCCACACACATACACTGATAACTCCAGAACAGCGAAAATGGAAAGGAGAATGGGAGTTTTCAGTGTACTTGGGCGGTTCCCCCCCAAACGGGAACGCGAGGACTTGTAAATGTACTGGCGGGGTTCCCTCCCTCCCTCACAGCACTAACGGGAAGGCTTCAAAGTGGTGGAAGCAGCGGCGTACATATGTCCTGCGTGCAAATGTCGCCATGGGATTGTCGGCGCGCCAAAGCCCTGCTTGCTTTTGACAGTGTACCACTAGATTCACACGATATAGGGAAAACAAAAATACACTGCCAACTTCTAAAAAATTCAACAGTGACCATAAAGCAAAAGAAGTGGCTATATAAATTTTTCTATCACTCACGCGTACATTCACTAACGTGTTCACACAGTGCTCAGAGTTAGATTAGAGAATTGCGCGGGGACAGAAATCCCACCCATCCCTGCCTGTCCCCGCCAGGATCCTCTCTGTCCCCACCCATCCCCGCCAGGATCCTCTCTGTCCCCACCCGTCCCCGCCAGGATCCTCGCGGTTATCCGCGGGGACGGGAATGGTGATGAATTTTGTCACCGTGTCATTCTCTACCTCGCAGTCTCCTTTTCTAAAGGACGAACAATCCCAGCCTCTTAAGTCATTCCTCGTATTCCAAGTTCTCGTAAGTTTTGAGAATGTGGCCCCTAGTAGTTACGGCTGTTGCCTCAGGCCCCTGAGGCTGTGAGCTTGATCCCAGCCTCTCCCTGTGACTCTGGGCAAGTCACTTAACCCCCCCATCGCTCCAGGTACCAGAGTTACATTGTGAGACTGCCCAGACAGATAGGGAAAATACTGGAGTACCTGAGTCATGTTCAACGTATTTTAAACTGCTTTGGGTGAATCTCTTTATGAATAAGGCATTTAAAAAAAATAATAATTTATATTCTGCATATCCTACAATTCTTTGTGGATTACAAATTTTTCAGGTACTGAAGCATTTTACCCTAACTGTCCTGGTGGGCTCCCACTCTATCTAATGTACCTGCGGCAATGGGGGGGTTAAGTGACTTGCCCTGGGTCACAAGGAGCAGTGTGGGATTTGAACCCACAACCTCAGGGTGCTGAGGCTGTGGCTCTAACCACAGCGTCACACACTCCCGCAATAAATCTAGAATTTGTGCCAGAATTACTCCTGACACATAAAAAAAGCTAGGTAAACTACAAGCATACCAATACTGTTCCTCATGCTATGCCAGCGATGCCAGCATGCTATGCCAGCGATGCCAGTGATGCCAGCTAAGGCTGGCTTTTTTGAGTGCTGCAAGTGTCGGCCAACGGCTACAGCTCAGTCCCAACTCCCCGAAGGCTCCATAAGTTCGGCCCTTGCACTACATCCTTGATGAAGCGCTACACACGTTGGGACTTTGGCAGGTGGTCTGCCTTGCCCACCAGATCTCACTGTCTTATTCCAGGCACTGGAGCTCCAGCTGATTTCATTCTTTCTCTGTCTTCCCCCCAACCAAAAAAAAAGTTGCTGACCTGGTATTCCTGAGCTCCCCTCTATCATTTACTCTGAAGGGATTGTTACTCTCTCTATTTTGGGAGTTTTTCCATTTATATTTAGTTGCCAAGGAGGCCAGATTGCTTCTGGGGCTCCCCCAGTCTCCCTCTCTCTCTCTCTCGCTAGCCAGGCCTTGTAATCTGGGAGCAGTTCCCACTTCCCAGAGTGCTTTTCCCTGCCCATCTGCCCTGCATTATGCTGCAAGGCAACGCCGGGCCAGCATAAAGACGTGATCCATTCCAGAACCTGTGAAATTCCCCCAACCCCACAGTTTAGCAGCCAGCCCACGGTTGACATGTGCGTCCCTCCTTACCCGCGGACAAACTCAGGCCCACGCTCAAAAGCACTCAGGAGGTCGGCCTCACCGCTGCTAACATAGATGGTTTATTTTAATCAATGTCTGGCAGTTCTATTTATAATTTTAATTTATAACATTTTTATTGAAGAAATCAGTAAATATACAATATTATAATACAATAAAATAGTCATTAAATTAAAATTCATCATATTAATTTCCATCAAATATCTTTCATTTCTTCAAAATTTAATTCCAAAATACCCATTACATCTCTCAATACCCTCCCCCTAATTCCTACCCCCTTTCCCTTTTCCCTATTGACCTCTCCCCCACCCTATCCTCCCCCCAAATTTAGTTTATAACTTTTTTTTTGAAAGAATCATACTAAACCCCCCAAACCCAATGAAAGTTGACAAAAATAATGAATAATAAAAGTAAAGAACTGGAATTTTAGATAAACAATCATAGCTTCAATGTAAATCATTAAGAATTAAACTTCTTGCCTTAGTTGAAAGATTCTGAATATACGGATCCCAAATTTCCATAAACATACGACTTTTCCTAGCCGAACGCCTAACTTCCCAAGTCTCAAATAACAATAGACGATGAAATTGATTCCTCCAATGCCAAAAACTAGGAGCTTCTTTTCATAACCAAAATTGCATATTTATAATTTTAATTTGGAAAATGGCCGGCTATGTAAGTCCCCTACCCCCAAAAAAACCCCAAAACATCTAAAAGGGAATGGTTTGGGAAGGGGAAAAGCTGGGGGGGGGAGGGGAATAACCACAAAAATTCAAGGATGAAATTCTCAATGTTGTTGAGTTATTCTAGCGCAGGGTCCCATTGGTGCCCCCCCCCCCCAAATGCACGCAGGACATTGGCGCACTGCCCTATTGCCTTCCCTTTTGCACTCTGAGAGGGGGTTTGGGGGGAACCCCCCCAATAACCTCGTGTTCTCATTCAGGGGTGTGTGTGTGGGAACTCCCCCCCCACTACACTTAGAAATTGCGCTCTCCTCGCGTGAACTCGAAGCCTTCCCTTTTCCACTTTGAGGGGGTGTGGGGGGAAACCCCCCCCCCGCACTACAATCAGGGGGACGCCGACGCCACTCTCAATTACACCATTGCTATAATCTCCCCCCCCCCCCGAAAAATTTACTTACAATTTCACCCTGAAGGAAGGAAATAGAGTGGCGTGCCAGTGTCCTGCACGCAAATGTTGGGGCGGGATTGTCGGCGTGCCGATATCCTGCACACTATTGATGGCTTACCAGTTCCATTAGATGCAATGAGACCCTTTGTTACAATAACCTGAGTTAACAGTAGTCCACATTCAAAACTATACCCCCTCCCCCTCCCCTAAGTAGCAAAATTGAGTCGCCGACAGTATAACTTATCCAATAGGTGCTGGTACCAAAATACTTGGTGTAGGAGATAATTTCGGAAAGGTTTCTCCATGTCTGAGGCCTTTTTTTACAAGTGGAAATGGCTTAAAAAAATATTTGTGCAGTTCTTTACACATATTATAAGTATGTTCACGGTAACATTTAGACTTATACCATGCTAAGCGTAGGCGATATTGAAGATAGACCCCTTTTACAAAGCCGCGTTAGGCTTTTTTTTTTTTTAAATCACCGGCCGCAGCTGTATTAGCTCTCTAATGCTCATAGAATTCCTAACGCGGCTTCATAAAAGGGGGGAACACTTTATAATTTATAGTTCATTACTTATATTCTGCCTTTATAATTAAAACAATAACTTCCTTGGAGGAATATATGTACACATAGGGGGGGGGAGTTTTTCTGGAAATTTCACTAAATTATATGTTTATATTACATTACATTACAGATTTCTATTCCGTCATTACCTTTCGGTTCAAAGCGGATTACAAAAAGAGTTATGGAAGAAGGGTTACAACGTTAGATCAGAGAAGGTTTCCAAGAGAGAGAAAAGAAAAGTAGGATCTGGGGTTAGGGAGGGGATGGTAAGAGGGGGGGTTAAGCTTTATGAAGGGATTTCTTGAAGAGTATAGTTTTTATTTCCTTTCTGAACATCTTGTAGTCTGGGGTTGTTGTCAATAGGTTGGAGACTTGGTTGTCTATCTTCGCTGCCTGAGTGGCCAGTAGTCCGTTGTATAGTTTTTTCCGTTTTACTTCTTTGATTGGGGGGTAAGTGAATGGGGGGGGGGGTGTTTTTCTATGCCTGGTAGAGGTGGTTTGGATGAGGCGGTCGTTCAGGTAGGTTGGGCTGTCTCCATTTATAGTTTTAAATAGTATACAGTAGAATTTAAATTGTATTCTTTCCTGGATTGGAAGCCAATGAGAATTGATGATATATATTTATGATATAATTGATTATAATATTTTAAAGAAGGTGGGTGGGACGGGATATAATTTTTATGTTTTTAGAATTATATGAGAATTACAAGTGTTATTGTTGTTACTAATGATATATTCCTGTACGCTTGTTGTAAGTTTTCAAAATGAATAAAGAATTAAAAAAAACAAAAAACAACCAAACCAAAAACCAAATAATACCACATACATCACAGTAAAACATCACCGTTACATAGCATAAAATTTTTCTTGAGCGGATCATTAAATCCGATCTTCCTGCCAAATAAGTACCTCCGTGCGCACATTTCATCTGGCAAAATAGACGGCGTTTTTTAAAAAAGTCTCTTAAAGTGGCACAAATCCTTTGACTGTCGGAGATGCGCTGGAAGCTTTGTTCTGTTCCGTCGGTCCTGCACCTGAAAAGGCGCTTTTCCTTACTGTCCAAATGGAGTCGCTTCTGTGTCGGTTCGACCAATCCTGATTGTGCCGCGGAACGTAAAGATCTTGAGGGTACCTCAAGCAGTCCTGTAAATATTGTGGCGATTGTTTATGCAAGCTCAAGTGGACCATCAGTAACGGTTTATGATTCGCCCGATATTCCATAGTCGACCAATTCAGGGAAACAAAATGAACAGACACGTCAGAAAGGCAGTTCTATGACCCTTATTTATGCATGCATGATACACCTAAATATTTAGAATGCTAGCACATATAGTATACATGCTTACATACGTGTGTGAGTGGCAGCAGGGCACCTGAATGCTATTCCACTTGACTTACATACAGGAAATTCTAAAAATTAAGTGTGCATGAAACAGGGGCACCACCGGCCTTCTGATTTTGGCAGGACCCAGAGGTGGACTGAATTTGCACCACCTCCCTGTGTGTATACGTTATATGCGTTATAAAATGACTCCCTCTGTGTCAGGGGTCTCAAAGTCCCTCCTGGAGGGCCGCAATCCAGTCGGGTTTTCAGGATTTCCCCCATGGATATGCATTGAAAGCAGTGCGTGCACATAGGATCTCATGCAGATTCATTGGGGAAATCCTGAAAACCCGACTGGATTGTGGCCCTCAAGGAGGGACTTTGGAGACCCCTGCTCTATGTGAATCCCTCCTCCCTCATGGAAATGTTATGCATGCCCCTCCTATTAACATAGCATTGTGCCACAGCTTTTCACTGAGTTTAATGCATAGATCCCTCTATGTTCGTCCTACTCTACATAAGAACATAATAATAGCCATATTAGGCCAGGGGTAGGCAATTCGGGTCCTCGGGAGCCGGAGCCAGGTCAGGTTTTCAGGATATCTACCATGAATATGTACGAGATGGATTTGCATGCCCTGCCTCCTTGAGATGCAAATCTATCTCATGCATATTTATGGTGGAGATCCTGAAAACCTGACCTGGCTCCGGCTCTCGCGGACCGGAATTGCCTACCCCTGGGCCAGACCAATGGTCCGTATAGCCTAGTATCCTGTTTCCACGGTGACCAAACCAGGTCACAAGTATCTGGGAAAAATCCAGATAGTAGCAACATTTCATGCTACCGATCCAGGGCAAGCAGTGGCTTCCCCCCATGTCTTTCTCAATAACAGACTATGGACTTTTCCTCCAGGAACTTGTTCAAACCTTTTTTTTTAAACTAGCTACTGCCAAACCAAGTGGGTTAAAGGCAGTGCACAATATATTGTACTGGTAGAGGGGAGATAATATGTCCTATACATTGAAGCCACTGTCACATCCTTCAGGTTTACCTGGAGCTCCAGGACCGCGAGAGGAGTGGGCTGTGGAAATTTCCACCTGGGTGAAACAGCTGTTCATGATTTTAAAATGCCTCCAAATGTTTCTGAAAACCTCAGACATTATGTTCACCAAATGCATTTTCTCCCACGCCTTTGTGTATTTCAGGCTGTTAGCCCCCCACCGTGAAACAAGTTTAACCCTTCATGCTTCCTTAAGCTCTTGCCCAAGCCCCCTCACTTTCTCCCTCCTTCCCTAGCGCTTTGAATGCTGCCAGTCATAGGATCTGTGGGAAAGGGGTGGGCTGGCACCATTAGAATCGGCATCGGGCTCTGAAAGTTATCGGTTCTGTTGGAGTGGACTTGCCATCTTTAATTGTCGATTCGAGTTAGACGTGAAAAAAAAGTTTAAAAGACGTTTGGTCAACTTCTGCCCCCCCCCATGGGATCAGAAATGATGGGACTATAGTGTGATCTGAATGAAGTGAGACGTCCTGGACTGGTCCCTCTCCCCTCCGATTTCTTGTCTATATCAAGATTTAAAAAAATAAAATAAAAAAAGACCTAACCAGCATCTACTGAGCATCGAGAGGAGAAAGGGGGAGAAAACCAGGGATAGAGACAGTACAGAGGGAGGGAGAGAGACCTATGAGAACAGATACAGGAGGGAGAAGAGGGAGAGACACATGGAAGCAGGCACGGAGAGAGACACAGGCAGAGAGACGCACAGACGGAGCAGAGGGATAGACGCGTATGAATGCGGAAAAGAGACACGTGCAGATAAAGAGACACAAAGGAACAGAGACACAAAAGGGATGGAGAGACGGACAAATACGCCCGAGGAAAGCAAGGGGCTAGAGACAGCCAGGCGCACAGGGAGATTCATACATGGAAAGAGACACAGAAGGGGAGGTTGGGGGGGGGGGTGAAGGAGGAGGCGGAGCTGGGATTTGGTTTCCAGCTCTGGGCTCTATCAGTGGCTGCACAACTCCGGCAAACTCGGAGCTTCCTCCCTGCAAGCGCTGAAGCTCCGCAGCTGACACGGGGACCGGGAGAGAGAGACGCGGCCTGAGGAGAAGCCCGCCCCAGGGACCAGCCGGTGAGTGCAAGCCCCAGCTCTGCCTTATTATCCCCCATCACCACCAGCCCGTTCCATTTTATTTCTTTGATCTAGCATCCCAGGAATTTGCAAGCAATGAAAACCAAAACAGAACTCTTCTCACGAATACCAAACGCACCCATTGAGACAAAACCCCTGATATAAACGCCCCACTCCTTCTTCAGGGTATTCCCTCCGACCTCACTCCCTCTTGCCCTCTGCCGTAATCGCTATCCCAGCCTTTGCTCTGTGTCCTATACGGGAAGTCTCATGTTGTCCCTTTTTGTTGTCTTTACGGGAGCAATATCCATAGGGGTGCACTCTTCAGGAACTATTTGCAAAGGGGCCCAGAGTGTGTAACCATAGGGGGGGAAACAGCATTTAAAGAACTTGGGGAAATGTTGACAATTTGTATCTCTCAAAATAAAATGAAAATCCCTAATAAAGGTCTCCTGTTACTAAGCTGCGTTCGGGTTTTTAGCGCATGCGGCATTTTAGCGTGCGCGAAAGCCGCGCTACGCGGCTAAAACTAATGCCGTTAGCGTCTAGCGCACGGGGCCCTGTAGCGCACGCTATCCCGGACCTTAATGCCCTAACGCGGCTTAGTGAAAGGAGCCCCCAAAGTGTCTCTAGCCGCCGCCCGACCTGGGGGGGGGGGCCCTACCACTTCCCTCTAGTTCTGCAAAACCCAACGCTACCTTGAAGCCTTTTCTGAAACCGTTAAAAGCAAGGAGAGCGGAAATGCAAAGGGAGACGGAGACATGGCAGCAGGTAGAGAGAAAGGGAAAAAAAAAAAAAGATACAGAAGACTGGCAGGGAGAGAAAGGCGGTTGTGGGAAGGTCAAGTCAATGACAGATGTAGACCGGGGGGATACCAGGCCAGCCAACTCTTGGAGTGGAAAGAGATCTGGGCCATATGTCGGACTGGAAGGAAACTGGTCCTGGACAGGTCCTTTGGTGGGCTCTAGGAAAAGAAATGCATATGCCCAAGTGGCCCCCTACCACTGAGTGACCCTGTTTTTTTGAGCATGGTCCCACATCCTTTCACGGCCTGTCCCCCATTGTAATATATATGCATTTTTAACCTCTCCCAAATAGGGCCCTGCACAGAGCATGCTGCTGGTCTGAACTCCTGGAGGATAGTATCAAGGGATAGTGCTTTTTTGGGTAGTGGTGGCTCTAGTACCCTCTTCCTCCCTCTCTGCAGGCATATACCTTGTTTTCATTTATTTATTCAATTTTATATCCTGTTCTCCCAGGGGAATTCAGAAGGGTTTGCATGAATTTATTCAGATACTCAAGCATTTCTCCCTGTCTGTCCCGGTGGGCTCACAATCTATCTAGTGTACCTGGAGCAATGGGGGGGATTAAGTGACTTGCCCAGGGTCACAAGGAGCAGCGTGGATTTGAACCCAGAACCTCAGGGTGCTGAGGCTGCAGCTTAAACCACTGGGCCACACTCTCCCCCGTGCCTCAATCCTACCCTAGTCCCATGACACCACCGTACACGCTTCGCGATTCATCAAACTCTCTCGGCCTGCCAACTCATACTTGAATGATAACGAGGAAAAATTGCAGAGCACAGAACCCGCAAGACAAAGAAAATCCCCGGGTCCTGGTGTGTTCACTATTGGGCCTGTTTCGTGATAGATTTCTGGCTTGGTGACAACTGAGAACATTAGAATAAAGAACCGATCCAGACAAATAAGCTTACAGAAGATTAGAGCCAGGACGACAATGCAAAGCTGGTAAACACAAGAAAGAGTTGTTAGCATTTTGTTAGGAAAGTCAGGAAATGGAGCCTTCATTCCTAGAATAGATCGCTGAATAAGTATTGTTTGCAAGCACGTATGAAATAACCCCCCTCCCCATCCTTCACAAAAGAAAAACAGAACCAATGTAAACAAATCTAGAAGGGGGAAATGGTTCTAAAATACTTTGTCTCCAGGCCTCAGAGCCTGAGGAAAGGCTTTTTCTCACTTGAAATGGTCTCAGAGGGATGGTCTCAGAGGGAAATAGATTGGTTTGGCTAAGCCCTAGTTTTTGCATGTTTAGAGAACCAGGCCTGCATCTTGCACCTTTCCGCTGTCCGCTTGGGAAGGAAGAATGCGAAAAGATAACTGGGAGGAATCCATTGAAAGCCAGGCGCATTTTCCAGCAGGGGGCTGATGAGAGATTTAAGACGACTCCCAGCTTCCTGGTTACTTGGAAGGGTTGGCGTGTTTAACTAACTGTGTGTTTTCTCCAAAGCATATTGCTTCCCTGTGGGATAGAAACACGGAGTGGGTTTTTGTTCCAATGTATTCGTCAGAGGCTTCTAATTTTGTATTTTATCCCAAATGTTAACTGTTCTTCAGGTTTATGTGTTGGGGGAAGGGGCCACCAAGGTTTTTGGAATAACATACATAACATAACTTAACTTTATTCTTCTATACCGCCATGGTCAGACACCGGAGAGAGCTGGACAATCGGCGAATTACAATATACAAATTATAAAATTATAAAAGTACAACATATTACACCAGCTGACTTTGGTAAGAGCAACCCCAAACGGATGTCCACGTGGTCCTGCTTCTCCACAGATATATGGGTAGTTTAATTTAATTTATTCAAATTACATGCAGTACTTGCAAAAAAATTAACACGGGAGCACTTTTAGGATGCACGACGTGCTCCCATGTCAACTCGGTGTTATCCAATTAGCACATGGCAATCATAACACGCTAGCTGGATATCGCAGGAATGACCCCCTCACAAAACATTTTTCGAAAATCAATAATATGCAAATTAGTTACCTCCAAACACTTTACTATGTTTCTGCAGTAGCCTGTTGGTGTAGGCCAGGGGTAGGCAATTCCGGTCCTCGAGAGCCGCAGCCAGGTCAGGTTTTCAGGATCGCCACCATAAATATGCATGAGATCGATTTGCATCTCAAGGAGGCAGTGCCTGCAGATCCATCTCGTACATATTCATGGTGGAGATCCTGAAAACCTGACCTGGCTCCGACTCTCGAGGACAGGAATTGCCTGGTGTAGGCTAAGCCCACATCTAATGTCTGCCTCTAAATGGGGGGGGGGTCCTTTTATTAAGGTGCGCCAGTGGTTCCCAAACCTGTCCTGGAGGACCCCCAGGCCAGTCGGGTTTTCAAGATAGCCCTAATGAATATGCATGGAGCAGATCTGCATTCCTGGCATCTCCATTATATGCAAATCTCTGTCATGCATATTCATTAGGGCTATCTTGAAAACCCGACTGGCCTGGGGGTCCTCCAGGACAGGTTTGGAGCTGCTGCCTCCGCACCCTGAGGTTGTGAGTTCGACTCCTACTGCAGCTGCTTGTGACTCTGGGCAAGTCCCTTAAGGGCAAATTCTATACGAAGCGCCGAAAAGTTAGGCGCCTAACTTAGGCACTGTTCAGCGCGATTCAAGTAAAATTGGGTGCTGTTTAGTGAATCACGCTGAGCGGCACCTATGTGGGAGGCGCCCGTTAAATAGGCCAGCTCTAGGCCCACTTAAAAGTTAGGCACCTAGCTGAGCGCTTAAGAGCAGTGATTCTGTAAGAAGGCGCCTGACACATAGCCACACCCACGCCTAACATGCATGGCGCCTATTTTTTTGAAGGCCGCCTACATTTTTAGAGGCGCCTTGTTACAGAATCGCATTTTCCTTGATAGGCGTCTAGGTTTGAAAAGCTTAATTGGGCTTGTTCTTCAATTTAGATAGGCGTCTCCGAAATAGGTGCCTAACTTTAGCCGCTGGTTACAGAATGTGGGCCTTAATCCTTCCATTGCTCCAGGTACCACAGTTAGACTGAGTCTGCCAGTACAGATAGGGAAAATACATAAAAGTGCCTGATTACTATTCAGTGTATTATCAACCACTTGGATGAATCTCCTCATGACTACAAAACCTTCAAGAAAGATATTAAAACCATACTCTTCAAAAAATACATAAAACCCATCTAGCACGACCAGTCCCTACCCAATTCCCCTCCAACCCTCTCTATACCCTTAATACACTCTAATGTGCTTCTAACTACCCAACAAAGTCTAAAATGCTTCTAATTTACCCAACACTTATCACCTTAATATCTCGACTTCTCTTTGGTAATTCTTATTACCCAACACTTATCACTTAAGATCTCGACCTCTCTTTGGTAATTCTTATTACCCAACATTTATCACTTTAAGATCTCGACAACTCTTTGGTAATTCTTATTACCCAACACTTATCACCTTAAGATCTCGACAACTCTTTGGTAATTCTTATTACACAACACTTATCACTTAAGATCTCGACCTCTCTTTGGTAATTCTTATTACCCAACATTTATCACCTTAAGATCTCGACAACTCTTTGGTAATTCTTATTACCCAACACTTATCACTTAAGATCTCGACCTCTCTTTGGTAATTCTTATTACCCAACATTTATCACCTTAAGATCTCGACAACTCTTTGGTAATTCTTATTACCCAACATTTATCACCTTAAGATCTCGACAACTCTTTGGTAATTCTTATTACCCAACACTTATCACCTTAATATCTCGACTTCTCTTTGGTAATTCTTATTACCCAACACTTATCACCTTAAGATCTCGACAACTCTTTGGTAATTCTTATTACCCAACACTTATCACTTAAGATCTCGACCTCTCTTTGGTAATTCTTATTACCCAACATTTATCACCTTAAGATCTCGACAACTCTTTGGTAATTCTTATTACCCAACACTTATCACTTAAGATCTCGACCTCTCTTTGGTAATTCTTATTACCCAACATTTATCACCTTAAGATCTCGACAACTCTTTGGTAATTCTTATTACCCAACATTTATCACCTTAAGATCTCGACAACTCTTTGGTAATTCTTATTACCCAACACTTATCACCTTAAGATCTCGACCTCTCTTTGGTAATTCTTATTACCCAACATTTATCACCTTAAGATCTCGACAACTCTTTGATACTTCTTAAGTAAATATTATGACGTCGCTTATGCTATTCCCGCAAACTTTTAATGTAATTCTTGATAACTTTGATGTAATACGTCTTGAACCACCATCGGAAAAATATGGGGAAAAAAAATTTGCTGGACTAAGTGTATAGCCCTTGATGGAGACTGCCCCAACTTCGTCGGCTGGGCTGAGAATTATGTTACAGTCTATATCCCACCAAATCCTTGCAAGTGGAGTGCTAGGCAGGTTACGTACAGTCTGAAACACTGCTTTGGCAAGCTACAGTAGCCTTTTTCATACAAATACATAACAGTACATAAGAACCTAAGAATAACCTTACTGGGTCAGACCAATGGTCCGTCATGCAGAATCTCAAAGAATAGAAAGATTCCGGAACCCCAAATAATAGCAACATTCCATGCTACCGATCCAGGGCAAGCAGTGGCTTCTCCCTTGTCTTTCTCAATAACAGACTATGGACTTTTCCTCCAGGAAATTGTTCAAACAGTAGACAGATTTCTGCTCTAACGGAGACATCAGAGAGTCCTAGGCGGATTACAGACAGTTTGAAACACTACATAGAGGGTCTGAAAAAACTACAGAGGGTTGTATGAAGTACATACAAATACTTAATAGAAATCAGGTTGCTGAACTGGCAGAGACATTTGGTATAATGCAGGGGTCGGCAAACCTGTGAATCGCAAGCCACATGTGGCTCTTCTGCCATGTGGCTGCAGCTCTCCAGACCCTCGACTCTTTCATTTCCCTCTCATGCGCACAATTCCTCACCTCCCCAGGCCTATTGAGGTACCTGGTGGTCTAGCGGGGGGTCTTCATGGCAGGAGTGTAGCCCTCTTGCTCCTGCCTCCTCGCGGCTGCCTTCTAAAATGGCTGTTGTGACCTCTTGCGGCTGCCCGTGGCATTTCCCGTAGCAATGCGAGCTGCCATGAGAGGTTGCAGTCACCTCTCTCTTTACCTGGCTAGTACACTTCTCCCTTCGTATTCACGGACAGAACATAGCCATGAATACCGTAAAACCGCAAATAACTTTTTGCATGTTATTCACGGTTTTTCGGTAAAATAGACTTGAAAAAGATAATAAACCGTGAATAACCCGACCTGCAGTTTGCTCCGTACAACGCCGGGAGTAGCAATTTCCTCAGTGAACCACCGGGAGCAGCGATTTCCAATGTGAAACACTGGGTTCAGTGACGAAAATTAGTGAGCAGAGTCAGCAGCCGAAAAATCGCGAATCTGCAGATATGGAGGGAGAAGTGTAAGTGGTTACTCAGATTTTTAGAGGCTGTAATAATAATAATACTTTGTTTTCTTGTATACCGCCCTACCAGCAGTTCTAGGCGGTTCACAACAGAGAGAAAAAAACATTTCAATTAAAAAATACAATCTCATATACATTATCATAATGAACAGATTAATACAACATAGTTAAAATGCAGTTTCAAACACGCTGCTGTAATACCTCAATTAAATACAACTTAATTAAAAAGTGATGTGGTCTACATGTCATTGTGGAAGGCCTCACTTCCCTGCTGCACCCTCCCCCCCCCCTCCCACAGGTGACTGTGTTGTTCAGTTGCAAATCTCTCCCCAGAGATGCAGTCACAATCACACTCTGGCTGTCTAGAGCAGTACTCGTATATCACCAGTAGGGGTAGCACTTCTGTGCTTTTTGCTTTTGGAGTTCAGGTTGCCTTTAACTATAAAGAATTTGTAGAACATATTTTGTTTGTGCAAAACAATCAAGTGAGACTTAAATATTTGGTGATCAGATTGCTGTAATAAAACCATGTTTAGGATCCTTCTGCTGATGTTGCTACTGTGATACACCTGTTTCACGTTACTTTGGTGTGATAAATGGTGAACACAATGCCTCTACGTGCACTTTTGGGTAGCACAAATCTGCCTTTTAAAGCTATGGTGTCAGTGGATTGCTCAGATTCTCTACTTAGGTTTTGTTCTTAGGTCTTCTTGCTGTTTTTTTTGTCTTAGAGGAGAAAACCATTAGTAGGCAGAAGAATAGGGGGAAGGGGCCCTGTGGCTGTGGGCACGGCCCAAAATGGCACCAGCAACTAGAGACGGAGCTGGAGACTGGTTTGTTTGGACCCTCCAAATGAAATTAGGATCAGCTGCCCCTAGTAAATAGCGCCCCCCCCCCTACTTTAGGAGGGGGGTGCTGAAAAGTTCTCAGCCCAACCAACCCACTTCCTCAATTCTGAGCGCTATTTTGCCACGGCAGCTGAAAGGAGCGCCATCTTATTTCATTAAGTGCCAACTTGCAGAAACAAATCAGACTGCAAAGAGCGAGAGGACATGTACGGAATTAGAATATCTAATAAATAAGAAGGGTACCAAAATCAAGAATAATCCAAATCATAGTTACCTGATGCTATTCTTATGTTCTTATATTCTTTGTGAGTGTGTGGCTTAAATATGTATTCACCTGACTCCAGTCCTCATGCCTTATACCAGGGTTTCATACAAGACCCCATCATCATCCCTCCTCTCCCCCCCCCCCTCTATAATTAGACCTGCATGGGCTCGATGAAGAATGTAAATGTTAGCTGTAATGCTATGAGAGAGGTAGGAGCAGCGGAAGCATTGCAGAAAGGCAGGCCACTGGGGCACAGTGGTTAGAGCTACAGCCTCAGCGCCCTGAGGTTCTGGGCTCAAATCTCACGCTGCTCCTTGTCACCCTGGACAAGTCACTTAATCCCCCCCCCCCCCCCGTTGCCCCAGGTACATTAGATAAGAGCGTGAGCCCACCAGGACAGACGGGGAAAAATGCTTGGGTACCTGAATAAATTCATGTAAACCGTTCTGAGCTCCTTGGGAGAACAGTATAGAAAATGGAATAAATAGTGTGAAACGTTTCTGTCTCTGATAACCAGAGCTGGTATGGTGATGTCATAATGCCTCATGCCGCCAAAGAATAAGAGCCAACCTCATCAGTGATGTCACAATGGCTTGACTGTCCTCTAGTTGGCTCGCTTTTACCACACTTTGATTTCTAGAGTAACACAGTGGTTAGAGCTACAGCCTCAGCACCCTGAGGTTCTGGGCTCAAATCTCACGCTGCTCCTTGTCACCCTGGACAAGTCACTTAATCCCCCCCCCGTTGCCCCAGGTACATTAGATAAGAGCGTGAGCCCACCGGGAAAGATAGGGGAAAATGCTTGAGTACCTGAATGTACACCACTAAAATAAATAAATAACGTGGCCGTGGCCACAGATGATGTGATAAGCACTGCCCTGCAGCTCCCATGCTGCACCTTTTAGCATTGTGTGCTCAGCTGAGACTCTCCCATGGCACGGCGCACGTTGCTTATCCCCCGAGAACACGTGGCGGTCCTTGTGATTACTCCAGTCCAACTTTGTTCCGTGACTCATGTTTGCAGACGAGCTGCTGAACAGACCGTGCCGCTCGCCTATCTGGCTGGGGCGTTCAGCAGGGATTACAGCACGTGAGACTCACTGAAGGGAAAGAAAGCGCTGCGCCTTGACGCCTGTCTTGTGACTGAGCGCCGAACATGTTTCACGTTGCGCCGTAACCTTGCGTTCTCCGTTCTCGTGCTCTGAAGTTCTTTCGCTTTTTCGGTCACTGCCTTCCTGTCCTCTCAACGTATGTCTTCTTCCTGTTTCTTAGCTGTTTCTATCTCCGATTTTCTTCCTCTCCTCTTCTGTCTCTTTCTCCACGCACACTTTCACTAATTGCTTTTCTGTCTTTTCTTCTGGTTCTTTTCTTCTCTTACCTCTTTCTGTTTTGCTTCCTCTCCTTCTTGCCCCCCCCCCCCCCATCTCATTATAGGACATGAAATCTCCAGAGCCTGGGTTGAGTACAACAGATTGTGACACTGTACTTAACTTCCCCATTCCTAGTCACTGTTTTCATAGCTGGAATGCCTCCATAATTAAAATATTATGATTTTCCTTATGGTGGTGCTTTTATTATGGTATCCGGCTCAGCCCAGCATGATGGGGGGACAGGGGGGGGAGGGAGGGAGAAAGCTCACCCCGATGCATGTGTCGAAGAAGAGAGATAAATCAGCTTGGGCAAGGGGATGGCGGGGAAGTATGACCAGCCCTCCAAACACCATACTGAGAAGACCATTTCTGCTGATTATAAGTGGTGTTCAGAGCCCAGAGTTCCAGGACATGTACAAAAAAGGAAAGACAGAGGAAGATGTCATGTGCTTCCCCAGGTCTGTTATTTCCGGGCTGTTCTCAGCTTAGTCTAGAGAAGAGGTTACTGCAAGGCACAGTGCAGAATTTGTTGTATTGCAGGGCATCGCTGCTGGATATTTGAACTGGATTTCTGGAATTTTATTACTCATCTTTCTGAGCCCAGCTTCCAGGCAAGTTACTCATCAGGTACTGTCTAAGAAAGGAGTTGCATACTACGAAGGGGGGCTGAAAAGTTCTCAGCCCAACCAACCCACTTCCTAAATTCTGAGCGTTATTTTGCCACTGGAGCTGAAACGAGTGCTATCTTATTTCATAAAGTGCCAATTTGCAGAAACAAAATTCCATGTTTTCACATTGTGTCAGATCATTGATTGAACCATGTCCACGTCATTCTCTTTTTGGTTGGGCTGAGAACTTTTCTGCACCCCCTCGTAGTGTGATGAGTTTCAGTGTCTGGCAACCAGAGCTGAGATTGTGATGTCATAATGCCTCATTCCACCAATAAGAGCCAACCTCATCAGTGATGTCACAATGGCTTGATTGTCCTATTCTTGGCTCACTTTTATTACATAGGAGGAGATGCTAAAAAGTTCTCCGCTCAACCAACCAACTTCTCAAATATTTTTCCACTGTAGCTGACAAAAAGTGTTATCTTATTTCCTTAAGTGTCAATTTGCATAAACAAAATTCTATGTTTTGACATTGTTTCAGATCATTGATTGAACCATATCCACATCATTCTTGGTAAGACTGTGTGGGTCTGCTCCGATCCGACTTTTTGGCCAATTCAAATAATACAAAACACTGCGGTTAAACTCATACACAATGGGAAAAAATACGATCATGTCACCCCCTTATTGATTAACTCCCATTGGCTCCCAATTAGCCATCGTATTACTTTCAAAATATTACTTCTAACATACAAAACCTTAACTTTTAAAGAACCTCTATTTATCAACCGAATGCTTATCCCCCACAACACTTCCCGGTCTCTTCGATCGACAGCTCAATATCTCCTAACTGTTCCTTCTTTAAAAATTATTGGCACTAGAACAGTGTTTTTCAACCTTTTTTGGGCAAAGGCACACTTGTTTCATGAAAAAAATCACGAGGCACACCACCATTAGAAAATGTTAAAAAATTTAACTCTCTGCCTATATTGACTATATATAAAGTAATTCTCTTGAATAGGAATCAAATAAACACAAAGAAAGTATTTTATAATTACTTTATTACGAAATAAAAATTATAAAATACTTTATTCAGTGCGAAACCTGGGCCTGTTTGGCTGAACACAAAGCTGATATTCTGGCTGGAATCGAAGAAAGACACACACGTAGCTCTTCGTCAACAGCTCTCAGTCTCTCTCTGTATTTGGATTTTATAGCATACAAAAATAGACAAATATACCCTCCATCCTTTTTATTAAACCACAATAGCAGTTTTTAGCGCAGGGAGCTGCGCTGAATGCCCAGCACTGCTCTTGACGCTCATAGGCTCCCTGCGCTAAAAACCACTATTGCGGTTTAGTAAAAGGGGACCATATTGTAAAATATAGACAGCAGATATAAATTCAGAACTGTGCATAGTAAGTGAAGGGAAGTTTTCATCTCTGGGAATTTACCCAGTTAACTATCAAGTTATTTGGGCAAATTCCTTTGAAAACTGTGGTAATACTGCCTCCACTTTGCTAAATTTAAAATAAAATCATTTTTCCTACCTTGTCTGGTGATTTCTGGTTGCACTTTCTTCTTCTGACTGTGCATCCAATCTTTCTTCCCTTCTATCAGCCTGTATGCTTTCTCTCCTCCACACCTCATTCCCTCCCCCAACTTTTTCTTCCTCTCTCCCTGACCTTTCTTTCTTTTTTTCTGTTTCTCTTCTTTCCTTCTGTTTCCCTGCCTGCCCCCTTTC
Source organism: Geotrypetes seraphini (assembly GCF_902459505.1). Taxonomy (NCBI): domain Eukaryota; kingdom Metazoa; phylum Chordata; class Amphibia; order Gymnophiona; family Dermophiidae; genus Geotrypetes; species Geotrypetes seraphini. Next base: position 11,098,764 of record NC_047102.1, read on the forward strand.
TTTCTTTCTCCCTGCCGTTCCCCAAGCCACTGCCACTGCCGCTGCCATCGGGGAACAGGACCCACCAATGGATAACAGGCCCCAAAGCCGACGCCGACGCATGCTCTCCCTGACGTCAATTCTGCAATTGGAGAGGAAGTTCCGCCCAGCCAGGCAGCGATTGGCTGGCCCGAACTTCCTCTCCGACTGTAGAATTGACGTCGGGGAGAAGAAGACTTATCGGCGAGCTACTGGCGCCCCTGCCTCGGGCCCCCTGTCAGCTCCGGGCCCGGCGGCCCTGCGGCACACCAGGCAACATCTCGCGGCACACTAGTGTGCCGCGGAACAGCGGTTGAAAAACACTGCACTAGAAGACATGATATGTTCTCAGTAATGGCCCCCCCCAATTATGGAACGCTCTTCCCCAATATATCAGAGAAGAAAAAGACCTCAGTCAATTCAAAAAACTACTAAAAAGTTATCTTTTTAAAGATGCATTAAATCTCTAGCTTTTTCCTATTAGACGCAGACATTAGGGCTCAGTTTTAATACCCCATCCTATTGTTTCATTCCTTGTTTTGTCTCTTTTCTTAAGCAGTGATGATGTAACTTTACCCTTCTATCCTTCTCGTTTCGTGCATGTCTTAATAATGTTAGTTTTAAGTCATTTTGATTACTTATATAAACCTGTTTTATGAAGTTGTAAATCGCTTAGTAACTGGAATAAGCGATTCATCAAATATAAATAAAAACTTGAAACTTGAAACTAGCTATTGACGCTACTATTCTGTAAAGGAAAGCAGGTATCTATTTTCCTTTATAGAATAGTAATATAACAGGTCAAATATATATCTATAATTAGGCATGAGCGCTTGCACCAATCATAGAGCAGTAGCGTAGCTTCAGGTGGGGCTGGGTGGGCACAGGCTCACCCATTCTTGCTTCAGACCCAGCCAGTGTAAGTAGCTCATGAAGCCCACAAAACTCCTCAGTGGCTGCGCTTCTGCATCCCCACTAGTGAATAAACAGGAAGTGACATCATCTTAGGTAGGGTTTCCCTGGACATGTCCTTTTTTGACAGAAGTCCAGGGGGCTGTTTAATTTTATAACTTTGTCCGGGGAAACCGGACATCTAGTACCCTCTAAGTAGCTCGCGCATCTATCTGGAGTCCTCCTTCCCCTCCCTTCCCCCCACACCTCTCCGGAGTCGTCCCTCAGCCCCCCTCACAGGATCCAGTGCTTGCTCATCTGGCATTGCAGTAACTCTTCAGGCCATTGGCAGCATGACTGAAGTAAACATGCTGCCATTGGCATCCTGGAAACTCCTCCTGTGCTACTGCTTCCTGTCCCTACATAGGCGGATCCTGGAGTGGGGGGGGGGGGGAGATAGCATAGGGAGGGTAAGAGAGATGCTGGACCTTGGGGATGGGGAGCAAAGGGAAAGAAAGATACCAGACCTCCAGGGAAGGGAATGGAAGGGGCAGACAGAGATGCCAGACCACTGGAGGGGGAAAAGGAAGGAGAGAGAGATGTCAGACCAAGGAATGGAAGGAGGAGGGCGGGATTTCAGAATAAGGCAGGGGGATGGGAAGTGAAAGACAAAGAGATGCCAGACCACAAAGGGGGGAGGAGGGAAAGGAAGGAGGGAAGAGAGATGCTAGACTGTGGGAAGGAGAGGATAAAGATCCTAGACCCTAGGAGGGGGAAAGGGGGAAGACAGAAGTAAGAAAGAAGAAAAGAGAGAGAGGTGATGGTACACAGGGATGGAGGGGAAGGGGAGAGAGAGGAAGTAGATGGTGCACAGGGATGGGAGTGTTGGCAAAGGGAAGAGAGATGGAAGAAATACTGTTTATGGATAGATGGGAATAGGGAAGAAGAAAGGAGATGGCACTCATGGATGGTGGGGAAGGGCAGTGAGAGGAATGAGATAGTGCGCATGGATAGATGGGAAGGGAAGACATGTAAAAGTTGATAGATCTGAGGAGCAAGCAGAAAAAAGGAAGAAAGTTGAATATTAAAAGTTAATACCAAAGATGGATGTAGGGTAGAAATTGAAAGAGAGAAAACAGCAAATGGATAAAAAGGCCTTGGAAACAGAGTTAAGAGCACAGACTGAAGGAAGTTCAACTAGAGACGGAAAGATGAGTAGAAAAATAAAATCATCAGATAACAAAGGGAGGAAAAGTGATTTTATTTTCAGTTTAGTGATTGAAATGTGTCAGTTTTCAGAATTTAAATCTGTTGTCTATATTTTGCCCTGTTCAGGAAGAAATGCATTTGTTTCTATTTCTCTGGCGTTGTACTGCATGCAGAGCCTTGCATCTTAGGGTTTCGTTTGTGCATATTAGGACTTTTAATTTGTGGTTTATCTGTGTTCTGCACATGTGATCAAGGCCAGGTGTTCTGGCAGGAATGAACGTCATGAAGCGTTGTTGGTGTCATGGCCCAAAGTAGGAAGATATTTGTCGGCAGTTTGTCCGGGTTTTGGAAGGCCCCCAAGCTCAGGGACGCGTCCGGAGGGTCTCTGCGCTTGTGCCGATGTTGATGTCATGACATCACGTGTATGCATGCATGAGTGTGATGTCATCGCATCAACATGCACACTCGCGCGGAGGCCCTCTAGATGCAGGCTGGAGCTCGTGGAAGGAGACACAAGATTTGTGTGGGGGGCAGGATTGGAGGCAGAATAGGATGGGGGCGGGGCCAGATGTCCTCTTTATGAGGAGAGGGGATTCAGAGAGAGACAGGCAGATGCCAGGCCAAGAGCCCCTTTGCATGAGGAAGGTGCTTTTCAGCCGGGCCAGTTAACCAGGATGAATTACTCTTTACTTAGGGTTGCCAGATTTTCCTTTTGGAAAAGGAGGACGAGTCCAGGGAAATCTGTCGTGATTAGATCTGAATATTTTCATCCCCCCGAATTCAGTTTATATATTATTGGCATTGGAAGTGTCTGCTATGTCGCTGTATTCTTTAGGTGTGCAAGTTAGACAACAGAAGGGGAAAGCTTAACCCTTCTATTGGAAGGAAAAGCTACAGGATTGCAACACCTCCTTCTCCTTATGCTCCAGAACGCAGCGGGAAAATAAGCTAAGAACTATCGTCTCAGGAGGTAGCCAGATGGTGCGCAAGAAATTTCAATATTCAAACCAGGAAGAGAATGGCCTTTCTCACACTTGGACAAATCACAAAGTGTGCCTAGCTTTAAAGGTGTACCCTGCTGTTGCCCGAATGCCGTTCTCTTCCATTTCATCTCCAGCAGCGAGCGGACCGATGCCAACTCTCTTTGAGCTTAAAATATTCTCTTGTTGTCTCGCTCAGCGTTTGCTGTCCTCATGGCCATAATCTGGCAGGACGTGTTTCTGTGGTAATTGCTTTCCCCTGGAAGCACGAGGGTTTGCAGAAAGCGTCTGCAGATCATAACATCGAGTCACATAAATGCAAGGGCCTAAGTCCTTATTTTCTTTGGCAGCGTCTGAATTTTTGCTGTTTTGGGATCGGCATGACCCAGAGAGTGCTCGGTTGTTTCTCGGCCCACAGATCTCTCATGGCCTGTTCCCTCCCCATCCCCTTGACGTCTGCTGTTTATTGCAAGTGATTCTTACAACCCGTTTGCAACATGAGGTTGAGGAGGTGGTGGTCTGGAGTTTACGGCTGGTTAAAATGGTCGTATAAAAACCAATATGGGCATACAGTTTCCTAAATAAAAGGTGGGACAATTATTCCACGTTCCCCTGGATATGGACAGGCCACCCAAAATTGTGCACGTAAATTTGGGTAGAGATCCCAGATCCATGCGCAAACTAGTTAATCAGCCGTTAATAATCAATAATTAGTGTGGACTGCTACTCACTTAGAGTTACACGTTGATCTTTCTACGACATGCATCTAAATTTTGTTGTGTGCAACTCAAAGGGGTGTGGCCACGAGAGGGATATGGGCGGGTTAGGTGTAGGGTTACCATTTCTTGGGCCGTAAAAATCTGGACACATGGCCCCGCCCTGTTCTGCCCTGACCCTGCCCAGTTCTGCCTTTGGCTCCGCCCTGTTCTTCCCCAGCCCCTCCCAGTTCCACCTCCAGCCCTGCTCCCCTCAAACCTCCTCTCTTCTTCCCCAACGAGCTGCGTCTGGAGGGCCTGGAGCATGGGCAGATGTGTGTGACATTATCCTCGCACGCTCAGATGCGGCTAGAGCTTTAAACATTGATGGTGGATCTGTGCTGTAAATGCTCAAGGGGGCACACTTGCCTGCGCTGGTGGTATGGCTCCCCCTACTAAGAGTGAATGAAAAGCTACGAACGCCAACAGCCAGATACTGCCTCGTTATGGCTGTTTGGCGTGTTGAAGCTTGCCCATATTGAAGCTTTTTCATCCATCAGCTGGAATGAACCTGAATTTAGACAGATCAGAGTGTCATAAGGATGGTCGGTTGCACCGCTAAGACTGAGCGCAAAGGGCTGCAATGGAGACGTTAACCGTGAGGACCAATGATACCAGAAAAAAAAAACTATTGTAAGCATTCAATGGTAGTCGCTCGGGGGCTGATGTAATAAGCCATTCATCAGAACTTTGCAACTGAAGTTCAGCACTTAGGAGGCCTTTTTCCAACAGTGGCCAACCCAGGTCCCAAGTACCTGGCAGAAACCCAAAGAGTAGCAACATTCCAGAGCTGAGATTGTGATGTCATAATGCCTCATTCCACCAATGCCTGAGAGCCAACCTCATCAGTGATGTCACAATGGCTTCATTGTCCGACACTTGGCTCATATAAGAACATAAGAATTGCTGTACTGGGACAGACCAAAGGTCCATCAAGCCCAGTATCCTGCTTCCAACAGTGGCCAACCCAGGTCCCAAGTACCTGGCAGAAACCCAAAGAGTAGCAACATTCCAGAGCTGAGATTGTGATGTCATAATGCCTCATTCCACCAATGCCTGAGAGCCAACCTCATCAGTGATGTCACAATGGCTTCATTGTCCGACACTTGGCTCACATAAGAACACAAGAATTGCTGTACTGGGACAGACCAAAGGTCCATCAAGCCTAGTATCCACGGTTAGTCTAAGCGGTTTGAGCACTATTCTATAGCATTCAGGGTCCAGTGTATAGAACTGCCCTATGAATGCTATCCAGTCTATGTAGGTTTGTATCCTCCAGTCTCTCAGTTATGTTGGTTTTCCACCTGGATCTGCATGATTTGATGGGAAAGCAGCTGGTGGATCAAAGAAGACGATGACTGTTGATGTCTGCAAGAGCCCTCCCATTCTAGGAGCTGCGTGCCTCACAGAGGGGCATGCCCAGGGCACTGCTATACTGCAGGTCTCCTGAGGTTTGCTGTTGGCTTGCTGATTGCTCCTTCATCCATAGTAGCAGCCATGCTTAGAAAGATACTGCACATACCAGCAAGTACACTTCTCCCGCCGTATTCGCTGTGATAGGAGATTAACAGAACCGCAAATACAGAAAAACCGTGAATAACTTTTTCATATGTTATTCGCTGTTTTCTATTAAAAGCCATTGTGAATATAGCAAAACCGCAAATAACATGGCGGGAGACCTGGCCTGTTCCTTAAGGAGAGGCAAAACACGGTGAAGAAAGTGCCGGGAATCAGCGATTTTCTCCGTAAACGCTTGGAATTGGCGATTTCTCTAGGCAAGCTAATGTAATTTGGGGGGAGGAGCCACAAAGCTTAAAAGCGTGAATAATCGAAATCGCAAATACGGAGGGAGAAGTATATGGTTAGACGACCTGATTCAACAATCTGCATCTTATTGCACCTTTAGAAAATTACGTAGTTAAGACCTATTTGTTCCAAAAATTTGTTACTTGATTCATAGTTTCTTATTGTATTTTTCACTGCTTTTCTTCGTGCTTTGTATCGTCACTGGAATGTCCAGTCCTCTTAGTCTGTGAACCGCCTAGAACTTTTTGGGTGTTGGCGGCAGGGCCGGATTTTCCTATAGGCTAACTAGGCTTCAGCCTAGGGCCTCAAGATCCGTGTCACCTTTTTTATAAAGGTTAGTACCAATAACAACATGTTTCATTTTATTATCTCTCATGTAATTTACAAACTTAAAAATGGGAGGTGAAAGGGCCTCATAGGTGGAATAGCCTAGGGCCTCTTTTCATCTAAATCCGGCCCTGGTTGGCGGTATAGAAAAATAAAGTTATTATTATTGATGATTCACTCATGTCATGCAGCATATGACGACGGGGTGAACTTGGACCAGCTGGACCCAATGTTAGCGTCTAATCTGTGGCTACTCCCAGGGTATCCCTTCTCCCGTATTTATTTATTATTTCAAGGGGATAATTTTCTTTCTTTTTTTTTTTTTTATGTCGTGGTGATTTGTCTGGCAGAGGGCTGCTGTTAATAATACATCTCTAAGACCCACAGAACGGCTAATTTAGGCAACGGAAACTAATGGCCTTGACAGTTGTGATTCGTTTAGCAGTTTTAAATGTTGAGTTTGTATAAATCTGCAGCGAGAGCACCATGTGAAAAAGCTCAGGAGCTTAGCCTGACCCAGCAAGACGTGTGGGATGAAAATCGGTTTAGCTCAGTGAGGAATCGACTTTACGGAGATGCAACAGCTCAGAGAAGACTTTAGCGTGTCCCTCTCGGTCTGCATTTCAGGAGTCTTTACGAGGCTCAAGTGAACAGTAAAGAAGGTGGATGACGAAGCAGCCTCCCAGAGAGGCAGTGGGGACAAGGAGAGTCTCTTCAACTTGGAAACGAGATGGCTGAGGGGAGAGAGGATTGAAGTCTACAAAATCCTGAGTGGAGTAGAACGGGTACAAGTGGATCGATTTTTCACTCCGTCAAAAATGACAAAGACTAGGGGACACTCGATGAAGTCACAGGGAAATGCTTTTAAAACCAACAGGAGGAAATTTTTTTTTTCACTCAGAGAACAGTTAAGCTCTGAAACGCGTTGCCAGAGGTTGAGGTAAGAGCAGATAGTGTAGCTGGTTTTAAGAAAGGTTTGGAGAAGTTCCTGGAGGAAAAGTCCATAGTCTGTTATTGAGAAATACATGGGGGAAGCCACCGCTTGCCCTGGATCGGTAGCATAGAATATTGCTACTTCTTAGGTTTTGGCCAGGTACTAGGGACCTGGATTGGCCACTGTAAGAAAGGGCTTGATGAACCTTTGGTCTGACCCAGTAAGGCTATTCTTATGTTCTTAAGAAAGCAGTGGAGAAATGCAGAGGACTATAGAGGCGGGGCAGTTGCTGTGAAGGGGCCATTATGTTCATAAACAGCGTAACACTTTTTTTGTTTGGGGGGGTTCTCAAAAGCTTTGCCCAGTAGGATCCTGCAGCAAGACCTCTCTCCAGCTCCACCTACCTTCCCCGGTTGTTGTAATTTTAAGTCTTCGGGCAGCCGGCGTGCAACGGTTAGCGAGCAGGGCTGCACCAGAAGTCTTCATTCTGCAGCGACACTCATTGGCGCTGCGCGGCGGCTACCTGAAGACTTAAAATTACAGCGGCCTGGTGAGGAGGTGAGGGGGGGTGGGAGTAACCAACTCCTCTGACTGCCAATTTTTGGGGAGGCCGTGGTCCCCTGTTCCAACGCCCTTGATTGTGTTCATTCAGTAATTGAGCAGAGAAGGGCCCCCCAAAAGCCTCATCTTTCTTCTCTGACTACCGGGCCATGTCTGGAGGGCGTGTGATGTCATCCGCTCATGCTCAGAGGCCCTCCAGACACGGCCAGAGGTCAGGGCTTTCCAAAGCCCAGACAAACTACTGGGTTTTGGAAAGTCCGTCCGGGCACCCAGATAGTCCTCTGAAAAGAGGACATGTCCATGTTTTCCCGGCCATCTGGTAACCCTAGGGTGAACTGAGGAGAGAATAAAAACAATGCAATCAAATATTCAAGGGGATTTAAGTGATAATCCATGGCACTTAACCTCATGAATTAACCAGAGAAATCGGACCACATAAAACACAGTCTCCTATCTTAATATCCCATTAAATATTGCTGAATTGCACTTAAGTGGCCGCACATACTGGATATCTAATGTGGATGCTGGACATGGCCTAGCATTTAGTATCTGGTCATTTCGCTAATGGTGGCCAAAAATCCCCCCCCCCCCTTACTTTAACCAGTTGTGGTTATTGATGGAACAGTTTTCTGAGCCACTGGAGAACCAATGTCTCAGCATGGTTTGAAGGGAGAATCTTCGCTCTGAGTGCCGCATTTCTTGGACAAAGTAGTGCCCTGAGTAAAAGTTGCTTTCAGTGTCCCTTTCTCTTTCGCACGTTCGCAGACGCACAGATTGACTTGAAAGGGCAGGGTGGTGCTCCACCAGCTTGGTGCCCAGGGTGGCTCCCTACCTCTACCTCTGAATGAACACTGAACCAGTTCCCTGCATGGTATTAGGTAGAAACATAGAACACAGAAATATGATGGAAGATAAAGGCCAAATGGCCCATCCAGTCTGCCCATCCACAGTAACCATTATCTCTTTCTCTCTCCGAGAGATCCCATGTGTCTATCCCAGGCCCTCTTGAATTCAGATAGTCTATGTCTCCACCACCTCTTCCACGGATCTACCACCCTTTCTGTAAAAAAGTATTTCCTTAGATTACTCCTGAGCCTATCACCTCGTAACTTCATCCTATGCCCTCTCATTCTAGAGCTTCCTTTCTCAACTCATGCGCATTTACATCACGTAGGTATTTAAACGTCTCTATCATATCTCCCCTCTCCCGCCTTTCCTCTAAAGTATACTGATTGAGATCTTTAAGTCACGAAGACCACGCACCATTTTAGTAGCCTTCCTCTGGACCGACTCCATCCTTTTTAGATCTTTTTGAAGGTGCGGCCTCCAGAACTGTACTTCTAATTCCTTCCTCTTTATGCAGCATAGGAAACCCACCCTGCTACTAATTTCTGTCCTATGTGCCCTTCTCCTGCTCTCCATTGCTATTGTGCCCCATCTTTCGTTTCCTCCCTCTCTGTTTTCCTCTGGCTTTCTCTCCATCTTCCCCCTCCTCAACCTAGGCAGTGGTGCAGATGTGAGAATCAAAATTATATTGTACGGGCAGGCCACATGTAGGCAAATAGCATTTACCCACCGAGACCACACTTCTGAGCGGCACTTCTAGTACAAGGCGAGCTATGCCAAAGAATCCATTTGTGACTCAGGAGGCAGCTGCATGGCAGAGGCGATAAGGTATGCGGGAACATCCAGAAATGAGTTCTGTCTGCCTCTGCTGTGCAGCCGGCACAGATACCTCCAGACTGCTAAAGGTGCAAATCAAATATCTCACCTATTACAGCCGTTCAATCTGGCGCTTGCATGTGAAGGGACCCACAGGTGGCGAGTGGTGTTTATGTGGAAAGAATTATTATGGCCTGACCTTGTAAGAGGAATAATCTATCTATTCAGGGCACACGAGAGAACGGGGTGGGAGAAGGTGACTTTTGGAAAAGGCTGTACGCATTGTTCTGATTTACTGAGTGGTTGACAGTACGGTAAATCTCTTGTGATTCTGCACACCAAGGCTTCATACATCAGCATTTCAGATTTAATTTAGGCCAGGGTGGTTTCTCTCTAAAAAGGAAAGTGTGCTCACCTTTTGACTTTATGTGCGGGCACCGGTGTTTTGCTCTGCTTCTGGATGCCTTTTGCCGTCATCCTCCCCTCTTCCCCAGAGCCTGCCGAATGCTTAGGTCAGAACTGTCCGTCTTTACTGTTTCAAATCCTTTCAGGGGAATGCGTTCCTGTCCCTTCATGTCTTCTCCCTTTCCTTCCTCTCCTGATCCAAGCTCTTCCTGTTTTCACTTTCTTTGTGTGTCTCACGTCCTCTCCCCATTTCTCTTTCAAATTTATATGTTTCTGGGTCATTCAGTTCCTTAGAGTTTTATTAAAATGTTGCAGATTCTCAGACATTATCCTTTGCCCCAAGCTGCGGAGTAAATGGTGTACGTGAAGGTCTGGTTCAGATGCAGTGAGTGTTAAAGCGTTTTGCCGTTTTACTTGTGTCGGGGTCCTTATGACTGTTGGGGTCAATAGAGAATATTCCTCCTCTCCTCACGTTTAGCTGGAACTTATCCCCTCCCCCCCCATCCCAGGGTGAAAGCTCTCAGAATTGCATTGAAGTCCAACAGGAAGTGGAAATTGAAAATAGCAAAGAATATTGTGACAACACAGAAAAAGGGATCAACAAATACACAAACAAAGTGTATAATACACCCCAAAAAGTGTATAATACACCCCAAAAAGTGTATAAGCCTGCAGAACTGTGGGATTAAATATTCTTAATTTTCAAAAACCCGACACTGCCAGTGTTTCGGCCAATGGCCTGCATCAGGGGTCTACAATGACATACAAGAAAATTAAATTCAAAAAACATATACCGGTATATAATAATTAAAAAATCAAGTAAAAACATTATACAAACCCATACATTTAAAGTTATGTATCATAATTAGAAAACCAAAGAAAAATACTGCAGAAGCAAAGTACTTGATGTCAAGTCTTTATTACAATCCAAACCGTTGTGAAGATGCGGAGCGTCTGTATGGTGCGTCTCGCTCCCTTACCATACAGATGCACCACATCTTCACAATGGTTTGGATTGTAATAAAGACTTGTCATCAAGTACATCATTTTTACAATATTTTTCTTTGGCGTTCTTGATCTCTATGCTTACTGCAGCACTGTTGGACCCCTTTTTTGTGACGTGAATCATAATTAAACATGCATCAAAATTATGAAACCTGTATGTACATTATTGCATATTTAACAATAAATATCTAATCATCACCATATTCCCCTACATTATAGCAAATTACATTAATTCAATAAAGATATACCTTTAAAATTGTATTTATATGATTCGTATGTAGAGAAGATTGTCTCAGTATGAATTACTGTATATACTCGTCTATAAGCTGAGATTTGGTTTATATTCGAGTCACCACCTGACCACTGGCCCAGCTGTCCTCTTCTTCCTCCTCTACCCAACCCCCGATGCCTACCAGGCTGTGTTTAAGCAAAAGACGCAATAGAAAGTAAACCTTTGCAATCACACCCAACACTTGCTGTCTAAATGACAATTGTGAATCAATAATTAGAAACATAGAAACATAGAAATTGACGGCAGAAAAGGGCCACAGCCCATCGAGTCTGCCCATACCAATGACCCACTCCCTGACTTTTACTCCCCTATAGATCCCACGTGAATATCCCATTTTCTCTTAAATTATCCCTAGGTACCAAAATTCCGATGGCAAGTGTACCACAGAATCAAGAATCATCACCGACGGCAAAGCAGGCTCTGGTCAGCAACCGAAGGAAAACCCAGCAGGTCCGCAGTCAAAAGTGATGGAACCCAACACAATAGCTTTGCACTGGACGGCTTTTCGTGATAATCAATCGCTTTCATCTCAGTCAGGCAGCATCCTTAGTTTGAGTCCACTTTTGGCTTTCATGTTCATGCATAACTCCTCCGGACCCCTGAGGAAGATATTCTTATCGAAACACGGACCGTGTTGGGTCCCTACCCTTTTTTAAAAGCTGATGTGGATTGTTGACGGACGGACACCATCACCATTGTGTCTGATTTACTGAATAAAAGCCTGCACCACGTACATCATCTCCGCAGTAGTTCACTCTTCAGTTACAATTACAGTTGTCGATCTTATATCCCGCTATTACTAATCTAATCTAAGCTTTAGATTTATATACCGTATCATTTCCTGAAGGAGGGGCTCGACTCGGTCTACATAAGGCTTCAATAAACAGGGAAATCAATTTAACGAAGGTGAATTACTAAACAAAAAGCCAATTAACATTCCTTTGTATCATTTCCCCCAAACTGTTGAAATGGCATTGTTTTCATCGATTTACGAAAAAATCTGGAGAGGGAAAAAGAGTTCTAATATAACTAGGAATTTTATTCCAAATCATTGTAAACCTACACGAAAAGGAGCGAGAGATATTACCAAGTTTGTTTTTTTTGTTATCCCTTTCACTGAACGAAATGAAAATTTGTACTTCTGAAACTTCCTTGAAACAAAAGACCGAAGAGAATTCCATGTTGGAGGGACTATAGGCAAAAATAGACCATGAATAGTTCCAAGTGGATAACAAAAGTACTTGATCCGTTCTCTAGGCAACTTCAGTAGAAGTGTTTACAAATGTTTTATGATTATTTTTTTTTTTAGCATTCTAAGTTCCTAGCGTGTTCCATTTTCTTCTGCTGTAGCAGGTTTTCCTCGGCATTGTCAGGGAGAGCACAATTTTCGAGGAGTTGATTTTGTGGTGATAGCGCTTTTGTTTGAAGGATTCACTTAGAACTTTGGGATTTATCTGTGCCCCTTGGGTCAGAAGAAATATGGCGGCATTGTGCAGCTCAGCTGAGTATAATGGACTTTCTTTGTGTGCCAAGAATGGAAACTGGAGCTGTGACGACAGTTGCATTTCTCCCTTGGTTTTTCTGTACACAGCTGTTTGCAAGTTTCCATCGCCGACTGAAACTTCAGCGTTTTTAAAGAGTTAACTCTTTCGCTGGCACGATCCATTAGAATCAACGTGGACTTCAACTTGCATAACACGGAGGCAGGGAACAAATTGAGGGAATCTAGACATAGTAACATAGTAGATGACGGCAGATAAAGACCCGAATGGTCCATCCAGTCTGCCCAACCTGATTCAATTAAAATTTATTTTTTTTTTTTCTTCTTAGCTATTTCTGGGCGAGAATCCAAAGCTTTACCCGGTACTTTGCTTGGGTTCCAACTGCCGAAATCTCTGTTAAGACTTACTCCAGCCCATCTACACCCTCCTAGCCATTGAAGCCCTCCCCTGCCCATCCTCCACCAAACGGCCATATACAGACACAGACCGTACAAGCCAATGTTGCATTTCTAGATCTTCATATGTCCTTTTGCACCTTTTCCCGTGAGAGTAGAGTGAGAACTGCTCTTTTCTGCCTGTGTTGGGTGAACCACCCTCATTTAATGCAAGGGGTTTTTTCACTGTCAATTAATGGGCAGGTCACAGTTGCTTTTTTTTTTTTTTTTTACCTGGATTCCAGACAATGGGAAATGCTGTCCAAGTGAGCTTTGTTTAGAAAAATGGGGTAAAATCCCCATAAGATTTCTTCACCCTCTCAGCCCAAAGAGGCCTCATTAAAGCAGATGGAGGGGGCTATGTTTTCTCTGGGCTGATTTGTGATAACAGCGTTTAATGGAGGAGCTGGTTCGTGATACACCTGCAGGAAAAGCAGGAGAGCGATCCCAAAGTCGGAGAATTTTCCTAGAGACAAGATTGCTGAGAAAGCTTCTGTCTAGAGCTGCTCCTAGGGCAAATTCTTTCTCATATTTATTTTAATAAAAGTTTGTTTTTTGTTTTTTTTTTAACATGCATTAATCTAGGGTGGTGTATGGCAGGACAGGCCTCTCGTGGCGAGAGGCACATCCTGTGGGCAATCAGCTGGCACCAGAGCCTCTCCTCTCTGCTCCTTTTCCTTGCCGGCAACTCCTTCTCCACTAGCGGCTGGGGGTCCGTCTCTGGGCCTTCGCGCGTGCGCGGACGCATGTGAAATCATCGCATCGACGTCCGCGCGCATCCGGACGCCCCGAGCCGCGGCCACGACGTTTAGTGTGCGGCGACTTGACAAAAGCTTTGCGAGACACTGATCTAGGGTGACGGTGTGGCTTCCGGAAAAGGAGGATGGATTGAGACGTTCGTCTGCCACGACTGCTGCGACTGTTTATCACTTCTAAAGCGTTGAAAGGGAAGCACCGAAAAAGAGTCCACCAAAATAGTTCCACAAGAACGAAACGCAAAGCAAAAATGGGAAAAGAAAGGGCAACCGATGCCTTGCTGTGCCGTTTATTTCAAAAATGGTGCAGCGATAACACAATAAAATGTACAATGACACACGTTCCACAGTATAATGGTGGCACAGACCCGACACGGGCTGTGTTTCGGTCCTAACAGCGACCTTCTTCCAGGGTCCGGTCTTACTAGCTTAGGTAGACTTGGGGGGCCCCTTGTGACATGGGGACCCCAGGCGATTGCCTTCTTTGCTGGCCCCCAACCACCAGCCTTGCCCTAATTCAAATAGATACCAGAATAAAACTTTTAGGCGTCATTATTGACAGAGATCTTACCTTCCATGATCACATCAGCTCAGTTATCAAAATCTGTTTCTTTAAATTACGTATCATCCGATCTTTAACTTCTATCCTAGAGACCAGCTCAATCACTATCCTGATTCATTCTTTAGTAATCTCCCATTTAGATTACTGCAATTCACTCCTCAACGGTCTACCCCAAAAAGAAATCCGACGTCTACAACTAATACAAAACACGGCAATAAAACTTATCTATAAATTAGGCAAATATGATCATGTAACTCCCCTTTTCAAAAATGAACATTGGCTTCCCATCACTCACCGTATCACCTATAAAATCATCATCCTAACCTTTAAAATTAAACTCTCTCATCTTCCCTTATTTCTAGATAAACTCCTCATTCCTCATAGTTCCCCACGTACATTAAGATCAACTGATCAAAACCTATTTTTCATCCCATCCATAAAAGAATTTTACAATACACGAAAAGTAAATTTTGCAGTAACTGCCCCAACCCTCTGGAACTCCATACCACAGTATCTCCGCAACGAGCCACGAATTGACAAATTTAAGACAGGACTTAAAACCTTCCTCTTCCGCGATGCATTTGATATCATATAGAGTCTCACTTATTCCCTCTTTTGCAAACAATAAATAGCTCTGATATTATGACCCCCCCTCCATGTTCTATCCTAACCCCACTGTCATCCTTTTCTATCTCCAATATGTAACTTTTAACCTTCCCTCCCTTCCACCCTCACTTTCCAGTTTGTCTTGTAATGTTATTTATGTTCACACAATACTATTAAATGAATTATATATATACTTTTATTATTATTTTTTTTTTCTATACTGTAATCTTATTGTAAACCAGCTAGATATTAATTTGATAGTTGGTATATCAAAATTAATAAAACTTGAAAACTTGAAACTAAGCTCATTAGAAAAATGCTTGGCCAACCAACTCAGAGTTGCAAGTATGTCTTGTTTATTCAGAAACCATTATCAAGTTCCGTAATCCCCTCTGACCAAACCGAAAGCTTTCTCAGCGAGTCTTAAAAGCTTAGCTGGAATATTTTTAGATTTAGCAAGCCAGTTTGTCTGCAGTGTTTCTAAAGTGTTTGCCTGATGTTTGACAGTGGGGCACAAAGCCAGCTTGGTCATTGTTAACTAATCTAGTAATTTAGAGAAGTGAACTGCCCGGATTCCAGCCAAGATCACGCCATCTCTATGCTAGCATGAGATCCGTTGATGGGATCTGCCATTAGTTAGGCCCGTCTGCTCCTTTCGGATCAGTGCAAAGCTAGTCTCCAGCATGGATGGAAACAAATCGTTCTTTTTCATATCGTATCAGTTAGAAAAAAATTTGGAGCCTGTCAACTGAAGTGTGTTAAAGTTATTACTGCCATTTCTATAGGGCTACCAGGCATATGCAACCCTGTGCACATTAGGTTGAAGAAATACGATCGCGGAACACCCTCCTGTCGAGTACTGCATTGGCTGCCAACGGAGGCACGGGTGAAGTTTAAGTTTGGTGGCTCCCAAATATAGAATTGAGCTTTTCTCTTTTGCAACAGACATAAGAGGAACTCACATCTGAATTTTGTTTTTCCGCCTGTTAGAGGATGTAACTCTTTTTTTCATATCGAGCAGCGTTGTGGGGGGGTCAGGATTCAGAACAATTGCTTTTGCTTGCTGACACTTATGGGGAATTTAGGAGAGACATCTAAAAACGTACCCGTTTTTGAAGTATTTTGGCTTCTAATTCGTAAAAATTTTATTATGCAAAATTTTCTTCCCACTTCTACCTCGAACCCTCTGTTGTAGTTCCTTCCTATTTCTCCTACTGTAAACCGCGTCGAGCTCTACGAACGTGGAGATGATGCGGTATACAAACCTAAGGATTAGATTAGATTAGATTAGATAGCGGATGGGCAGACTGGATGGGCCATTTGTCCTTTATTTGCCATCATGTTTCTATAACCATAAAGCTCTATGACATCACAATGCAGGTGGAAAGAGCCTTAGCCTATAGGAAGAGGAGATGCAAATGTTAAGAGCCTTAGCCTATAGGAAGAGGAGATGCAAATGTTAAGAGCCTTAGCCAATAGGGAGAGGAGGAGATAGTGGATGTCTGGATGGGCCATTTGGCCTTTATCTGCCATCATGTTTCTATAACCATAAAGCTCTATGACATCACAATGCAGGTGGAAAGAGCCTTAGCCTATAGGAAGAGGAGATGCAAATGTTAAGAGCCTTAGCCAATAGGGAGAGGAGGAGATAGCACTTCTACCTCTAACCCTCTGTTGTAGTTCCTTCCTATTTCTCCTACTGTAAACCGCGTCGAGCTCTACGAACGTGGAGATGATGCGGTATACAAACCTAAGGATTAGATTAGATTAGATTTAGATCATTTTAGTGTTTTTAGCTATTGGCTTCTAACTTTTTTAGTTCTATTCAACTTTTTATTGTATTTTTTTTAACTATTGTAAACCGCATAGAACTTTACGGCCTTGTGGTATATAAACTGATTATTATTATTATTATTATATGCAGGTACTATCTCTGTCCCTAACGGGCTCACAATCTAAATTTTTTACCCCGGACAATGGAGTACTAAGTGACCTGCCCAGTGGGTTACTTTAGGACAAGGTTTAATACTCTTCAGTGTCAAAGTTTGAACATATATCGGACACAAAACCTCTGCTGAAAGGTTTGGGGCCTTCCTGGCATTTGGGGGAAGGCAGCAACTTTATCTGCCTGATCTGCAGTTAAGATAGAAAAAACAAAAAGGCAACCTAGTCACATCAAGGTTTGTGTGAGGGACGCTCAGGACGCCAAAATTGGCTCACAACTTACAAACCAGAATGAAATAAATATGATATATAATATATTATTATATATAATACATTATATTATAGGGTGCTCTCAGTGTGAACCCTCAGTGATAGGAGCGCAGCTCCGACACTTCACTTCTGGGTCAAGGCGGTAAGCCTCCACCCACACACCATCATTGAGCACCCTAAGTGTGCCGAAATCAAACAAATCAACCAATCAAAGTGAGTAAATCAAACTCAACACAAACAACCCGAGCGACCCCCACACAAACCCTGCCAGCCGGATCCCCCGAATCGCACAACAAAGTCAAAAAAACCATACAAAAAATGACAAAAAATATAAAAAAAACCACGATACTTATCTGAAGCTATCTCACAGACTGAAAAACGCAAACAAACGCGCCAGGAGAAGAGGTTCAACCACGCTGGTTTCGGGAGGAGCCCTTCTTCAGGAACCTGACCCCCGACGGGACATGAACAAAGAGGTCGGCTGGAGGGTGGGGTGCCCGAGCGGAAGAGCACGCCGCCTAAAACGAATCTACGGGTGACGTCATGCGTCTGCAATTAAGACAGAAAAGGTGACCTGCGATTGGGGTTACCAGACGTCCTGTGGGGATGGGGGGGAAAAGTCTGTCCCCTTGTCATTCTCTAGTGCTAAGCCAAGCCTTGAGTGGAGAGAAAAACAGCCTAGTGAAAGTGTTGTGGTGGGACTCTGTGAGCTGTACCTGCCTCCTGGCTTCAGATATATTTTAAGTCTTGGCTTTCCCTTTTTAATGCACTTGCATTACATGAGGGATCATTTCATGCATTGGTTACATCCAGGATGCCCCTTAAGAGCTCTAAAAGCCCAAAAATTCCCATTTCCTGGCAGTCACTGGAAGGATTACTGGCCTCCCAGGGGAAGATGTCAAGTCCACTGGTGGCTTCTCTGCAGGACCCGTGGCAGCATCGAGAAGTGCTTGAGTGGCGGCAGAGTTGATACTCTTCTCCGACAGCTGCCCGTCCATAGAGGCTTTACAGCTCCTATGGACAGAAGATTGGGGCTTTAAGCCTCTGCACCCAGCTGAGATGTTGTGACAGTGCGGTACACAGGGGATGCAGTTTCCATGGCAATCTTTTACCAGAAGATAAGCAAGCCTTGGATTATATAGTTGTATATATATATTTTCACTTTTGAAAGGTTCAGGAGCAGGAAAAGAATTAAGCAATCTGTCACAGAGAACCAGGAAATGCCTAGCCATGCTGCGTTATCATTTTTAATACGAGAGCTGTGGAAAGGGAAAAGAAGGAAAAAAAGAATATTAAAAACGAGACGTTTCATTTAATTTTACTTCTAGCAAAGAAAAGCAGAAATACTAAATGAGTGAATAGTCTAGTATAAGTGAAATGAAGGTGTATCCCCCAGCAATCCACATCTGAGCTACCTCAGCAAGACAAGGCGCGCCCGTAGCTGAGACCCCACTCTATGAGAGGAAGGAGTGCCCATGGCTGCAACCCCCCCCCCACTATGAGAAGGAAGTGTTCCCATGAGTAGGGTTCCCAGATGTTCCAATTGGAAAATCCAGACCCTCCTAGACCCGCCCCCAGGCCCGCCCAACCCCGCCCTGTAATGCCTTAATCCCGCCCCCCCAGTCCCGCCCTTTCCCCACCTCCCACTGCCTGCTCTTGGAAAGGGAGGAAGTCCGCTCATGCGCGGACTTCCTCCCTGCCTCATGCAATTTGAGGAGGCTTTCGAAAACCTGGACAAAGTGCCGGGTTCTGAAAAGTCGTCCGGAGATCCCTGGACATGGCTTCCAAAGGAGGAAATATCCGTGGAAATCCGGACATCCGTTAACCCTACCCACGGCTCCACCTATGTCCCCTCTAAACTGAGCACACGAGCAATCGCTCATGTGTTCTAGGAGCGCTGCTCAGAGATTTTGCACAGTCGCTCACGAAAACACTTGCAAATCTGGAAAATGGTTGGGTTTTAAGAACTTGTTGCTCACACGAGGCAAAATTTGCACGCGCCTGCCCAATCCTTAGATTGGACTGGGGTTACCCGGACATGTCCGGCCGTCCGGACGGCTTTTCAAAACCCAGCACTTTTTCCGGGTTTTGAAAAGCTTCCTCAAAATTGTGTCGGGCAAGAGGGCATCCGCTAGAACAGGCAGCGGGAGACGGGGCTAGAGTGGGATTGGGGCGGGGTAGGGGTGGAACAAGGCGGAAATGGGTGGAACTGACGGGCCATTTAAAAATTTTTTACAGCAGGTGTCTTTTAGTGTCCTGCACTATGGCATGAAAGCTTCTCCGCAGCTCTGAACCTAATAAATGTCTTTCTTTGGGTATTTTTTTTCCTATCTGTCATCATTGTTGCTCCGATTCATTTCTGATAGAACTCTTTAATCAGGAAACTGCCCTCTTAGAGCGGTTCCCCCCCTCCCTCCATGAAGGTACTGTACAATTGGGAAATGACTATAAAGAAGCTCACATTTGTGGAATGCGCTTCCTCAGGAGCTCAGACGTCAAATGTATTACTGGACATTTTGAAAGCTGGCCAAGGCGTTGTTTCTTTCTTTTTTTGAAAAGTTTCCTTCATTTATAGTAAACAACAGGAAGCCCAAAGGAACAATATAAGAAAATACTACCTGGAATTATAACAAACTCAAAAAAATTACGATCACCGCTTCTGAAAAATGCTCACTGGTTGCCTATTCCCCACTGCATTTCCGATAAAATTGCCATATGATCATTCAAAATTCAACAAAACCGGCTGCCCTACTTTCTTAGACAGACTATGAATTCCCCAATGCCCTCCAAGAGCCTTTCTAAGCAAGCACAATTTACTTTCAGTGCCCTCGTTAAAAATCATTAACATTAGACGTAACGGAATCTTCTTGATTGCTGCTCCCCAATTAAGGAACTCGCTTCAAGCAAACCTTAGAGAAGAAACCTCTTTAGACCTTGAAAACTTTTTTATTTAAGGACGCGCTTGACATTTAAGAACATTAATCCAGTCCTTGGCCCTACACTACCTCCTCTAAAAGATTTTGACCTTCTTGTGTCCCCAAACCCTTTACTTTTTCCATTATTGTTATCTCTCCTATAAACATTGGAGTTCTACCCTTTTTTTTTCCCCCGTCATGTATCTGTTTGTAAATTGTCCATTATTCGTTAAATCTGCTTTATCTTTAATTGTTTGGTACTCCCCATTTCTATGTACTTCGCTTAGAAATTCTTTTCATAAGCGTTGTAATCAAATTTTAAATAAACTTGAAACTTGAATTTATCAGAGATTAATGGAGGGGGAATGTTATGAGTTTCCCATAAATACTGCAAACAAATCATACCAGCTCCTTGCTACCAGACTGCTTGAAGTGAAGGAGTGGCCTAGTAGTTAGGGCAGAGATGACCAAGAAGATGGGTAACTGTATCACAATGGCTGCAAGGATTTAAGCTTTATTCATTGACCTTTCGTGGCCTTGTTTCAGCATGTGCCTGTATTGGGGGTCCATTTTGAACAAGGCCCTCAGCCTTCCTCAATCAGTCACCGTAAGCAATGCTGAACAAGAAAATAGCCATTACTGTACATTACATTAGACATCTTAGTTACAAAGTGAGTGGCAAACTAGTGCAAATCACCCCACTTCAGAGTGTCAAATATAAGAAAGGAGTAACAGTAGAATTAAAGCAAAATATTAAGGAGGAGGTGGAGATAAGGGTCAACGATTAAAGATTCTAACCCATTTAGTCTTGATAGTACAAATTCATATGTTTCATCAAGCGAGTTTCTGAGATCCTTTACCCTCCTTTCTTATATTTGACACTCTGAAGTGGGGTGATTTGCATTTGTGGAAGGTTCCAGTTAATCTCACTTCACCATCTTCTTTATCCTGTTCGTGAGTGGCAAATTAATCCCAATGCTGAGTGAGCGGACAGTTATTGTTTAATGTTATCGATGGACTCAAGTTATTCAACTGGACAACTCTTACTCTTAACTTACTCTTGATAATTGTTCAAGAAGCAGTTGTATTAAAAAAAAAAAAAAAAAAAAGACACCACTGAAAATTTGAATTCCCCCTCCTTTCTTTTAGTACATGGAGGGAGCGGGAGATGTGTTGTCACACTTGGTCCCCCTTGGGGGGAAGGGGAGTTGACTACTAGTTGCTCAGTACCTCGAGCCCTGCTTTTGTTGTTGGATAATGGTTATTGCAGTTAAAATAATGAGCAACTTCATGGAAAGTGGCACCCCACTGAAATCTTCTGTCATGGAAGGTTTAATATTTCAGCTTTTTTTTTTTTTTTTGCAAGGCCTGTTTCTGACCATGCCGTTTCTCTGTTAATCGAGAGCAGACTGCTCGTAAATCAAAAGTCATGCAGAAAACATGAGCGAGGCTGGTTGAAGACAAAAGTAAGTACAAAGCTATATAAGCCCAGTGCCCCCCCCCCCATTCTGCTTTACTGTAAATACCATTAAAGCCGACACATGTTCAATTGGATTAAAGAGGAATCTTAAGAAAAAGAATCAAAGTTGCAGAAATTTGCTGTGTTTCGAAGGATGGATCGAGGCACACAGAGTACTTCTAGTAAAGAGCATTTTAAGATGAAGGATCTTTTCCAAAGAGAGAGGACTTGACACAAACCTAAGAAAGCCAACATCGCTCCTTCACGAGCAAGAAGTGAGTTTATTACTGCAGAGGACCGGGAGGTTGGCTGTCCCCCAGGGACCTTCTATGACCAGCCTTCACATTTATCATCGCTCCCATTATTAAATATCTCGGGCCATTGTACACGGGAGATTGTAGGATATTTGGTTTCTCCCCGGTTTACAATTGTTTTTGTAATGAATTTGATGAAAGCCTGAACTGACCCTTCCTCCTCCCATCCCTGCATCTCTGCTCACTGCGCTCCAAGATTTCTGTTTATTGGAAACAGTCCTTTGGACTAATAAAATTCTGGCCAGGAAGCTGGAAGACAATACAGTAATTTGATGGGGAGGGGGGGGGGGGGCGGGAAGGAAGTGCCGGGGCACAAGCAGTTGTTACAGTACAAGAGCGCAAATGACATGTTTTGTAACTATCAGCGATGAGGTATAATCATGGCCCTCCGTGTCAAAAGAGAGTGATGGATCCAGTCCCAGCTTTACTCCGTTATGGATAGAAACGGAGATGCGACTCCTGCAAAATCGTGTTCCATGTTTGAGAGCTCATCCTGTTCCTGTGGCCATCCTACAGAGGGGGGTCTCAGTAAAACCAAATAATCCCCCCCAAAAAAGAAGCTAGGGAGAAACTGCTGTGCTGACTGTGGGAAAGGCCACTTTGGCATGAAATGTAACAGCTTTGAAATTTAATTTTTCCTGTTTGATGCTTTGGGAGCTTGTCACGTCAGAAGCATCGATTGAAGACTGGAGCCAAAACTGTACTTAACTGTTCCAGAGGGGTTACCGGATAGGTTCAGATCCTCAAAGTTAAGTACCGGGAGGAGGGGAGGTGTTGAGGCTTCTATCTGGTGTCCTGGAGCCATTTGGTTACCCAAACCTGTTCTAGTAATGGGCTGACTTAGTTATTACTAGATAATGACACACTGACATAATTCATCACCGTTCCCGTCCCCGCGGATAACCGCGGGAAACAATCCTGTGTCATTCTTACATGTGTATCTCAACCTCAGTCCTTCTACACCAACATTCTTCAATGCAAGGCTTAAGGGTCTGTGGTTGAGCCCATTCATACTCTTGATTCTTTCCTCTCTCCTTGAGTAATGACATCAAGATGGTTTCCTGCAGTTATCCATGGGGACGGGGACGGTGATGAATTTTGTCACCGTGTCATTCAATATATTACACAGATAGGAAATCACACAAGGTGGATGGAACTGGCGAAGAGCACTTGCCCTCAAAGCAAAAATGTAGGTCCAGTCACTCGGTTTCATTCATAGAACCATTCGCGGGCGTCTTTTTGGAAAATTGCTGGCACGGTGGGGCTGATGCCAAGCAAAAGAATGTTCCCTTATTTCGTAGCGCCTTCCCTTATTTGACATACTGATCCGCTCATGGTGTGTCCCAGGATGCTCTGCTTGGGGTCAGGCTCCACCATTCTGGAAGTGATTCGCGTAGAGGCAGGAATAAGTGCGCATCACTCCTGCCTCTTGTCAAAGGTGCATGGGGAGACTTTGTGGGGGATCTGGGGAGGGTCAGAGTTCATTGGAATACTAGGATTTTTTTGGGAGGTGTCAAGAATGGGGTTCGGTGGTTCATCCGTAGTTGGGGGAGGGGGGTACGTTAGACTTCCAAGGATTTTTTGATTAGGGTTGGGGGAGGGAGAGTTGGGGCATCTCTGGGGATGGGTCTCTTCTGGGATCAAGGTGTGGGGGGGATGAGGGCATGGTGGGGGGATCCTTTCTGGGGTCAGAGACTAGAAGATAAAACATTAGGGGTCTTTTCTAGGCTTCAGAGAGTAGAGACTAGGGAATCCACTTGACTACCAGGGATTTGGGGACCTGACACAGCAGACTTTTTAAATTGTCTCTGTTCGTCTACTAGAGCGTAGGATGGCTAGAGCTACCCCAAAGAGGAAAAAGTATTTCCTTCAAATTTGGAGGCCTTATATATCATCTTTATCTGATAAAGCACACAGTAATATCTTTACTGGGCTGTAGGTTTGGCTTTTGTGATTTTCTGTTGTGTGGTGTACAGTAGTGAGTCTCATCTTTGTCTGATTTCAGATTGATTGATCGATTTTCTCTTTCATTTTTTTCTGGTTTAATACCGTTCTCCCAGGGGAGCTCAGAAAAAGTTTGCATGAATTTTTTTCAGGCACTCTAGCATTTTTCCCTGTCTGTCCTGGTGGGCTCACTATCTTAAGTACCTGGTGTAATGGGGGGATTAAGTGACTTGCCCAGGGTCACAAGGAGCAGTGTGGGATTCGAACCCACAAACTCAGAGAGTGCTGACTGAGCCCGTAGCTCTAACCACTGCACCATACTCTCCTGCAGCCTGTTGCATCCAGATAGTGGAGAGTTCGATAACTGTCCTTGAATGGTGGGAAGAGGGAGACCTCATAACATTCCATGCAGTAATATTATTCAGTATTAGGCCGGCCTGAAGAAGGAAGTTTGACGGTATTGCCCACATGTGGAAGGGCCTAGAATTGGGTGTGCCTGGGATTGCAATTCAAAGGACACTACATCAGCTCTTTGCTAATTGCTTCCTAGTTTCAAGCTTTCATCTGATGAGGGAACTGTCAGGTTTTGCATTGTGTGCAACATCTGGGGAAAACTGCAGATGGGATTCATTGTCTGCCTCATCTCCAACAAAGCGGAATAATTTTGTTTACCATGTTAAGACTAAAGTTGCTTCAAAGTCAAAAATCTTGGCTTTCAAATTTGCAAGTGAGAGCGGCTTGCAGCTGGGCCAGAATTGGGCAGATGATGGCTTTTATTCATGAAACGTCTGAAACTCGGTTAACCAGTGCCTTTGTCCCTCTTCTCCTTGTCCCCTCCCTCAGCAACAGAAAATCAACAGATCTCTCCATTGTCTGGATCCGAGAGGGTGGGAGAGAGGCGGTGGTGTATAGGAGGATAATGAAACATAGAAACATAGAAATAGACGGCAGATAAGGGCCCACGGCCCATCTAGTCTGCCCACCCCAATGACCCTCCCCTACCTTTCTCTGTGAATAGATCCCACGTGTCTATCCCATTTGGCCTTAAAATCAGGCACGCTGCTGGCCTCAATCACCTGAAGTGGAAGACTATTCCAGCGATCAACCACCCTTTCAGTGAAAAAGAATTTCCTGGTGTCCCCGTGAAGTTTCCCGCCCCTGATTTTCTACGGACGCCCTTGCTGTAAGATCAGGAACAGAAATGAATTCTAAGTGGAGACTATGATTACACTGCTTAGATTGGAAGATGATGAGATGTATACGTTTTTATTAACTAACCACCCCCCCTTCCCCGTTTTACGAAGCTGCGTTAGGCTTTTTTTTATTGTTGGCTGCGACGGGAAAAGCTCCGACACTCATAAAATTCCCATGAATGTCGGAGCTAATACCGCGCATCCAGCAATAAAAAAAAAGCCTAACGCGGCTTCGTAAAAGGGAGTCTAAATAAATATAGTAACATAGTAGATGACGGCAGATAAAGACCCAAATGGTCCATCCAGTCTGCCCAATCTGATTCAAATTCAATTTTACATTTTTTTTTTTTTTCTTTTAGCTATTTCTGGGCAAGAATCCAAAGCTCTACCCGGTACTATGCGGACGGTTCTTTTTGTGGTGCCTTGTAGAGACAAAATCTGCCAATATCGTTCACAGTCTTGACTTTTGAATTTTATTTTTTCATTTCTGTCACCAGCTTCCAATCCAGTCCGATGCTTGGTCTTGTATACCGAGTCATCCCAACAGCGGGGCTCGATTCGGTTTACAAAAGAATTAAATTTGCGAACGACACTAAACTATTTAATGGAGCTCGGACTACAGAGGAATGTGAAGAATTGCAAAGGGACTTGAACAAACTAGAAGATTGGGCGACGAGATGGCAGATGAAGTTCAACGTTGAGAAATGTAAGGTATTACATGTGGGGAGAAGAAACTCGAGGTGCAACTATACAATGGGAGGGATATTATTGAATAAGAGTACCCAGGAAAGGGACTTGGGGGTATTGGTGGACATGACAATGAAGCCGACGGCACAGTGTGCAGCGGCCGCTAAGAGAGCGAATAGAATGCTTGGTATGATCAAAAAGGGTATTACAGCCAGAACGAAAGAGGTTATCCTGCCGTTGTATCGGGTCCAATATTGGTCGCCGTACCTTAAGAAGGATATGGCGTTAGTCGAGAGGGTTCAGAGGAGAGCGACGCGTCTGATAAAAGGGATGGAAAACCTGTCATATGCTGAGAGATTGGAGAAGCTGGGTCTCTTTTCCCTGGAGAAGAGGAGACTTAGAGGGGATATGATAGAGACTTATAAGATCATGAAGGGCATAGAGAGAGTAGAGAGGGACAGATTCTTCAAACTTTCGAATAATAAAAGAACAAGAGGGCACTCGGAAAAGTTGATAGGAGACAGATTCAAAACAAATACTAGGAAGTTCTTTTTTACCCAACGTGTGGTGGACACCTGGAATGCGCTTCCAGAGGACGTGATTGGGCAGAGTACGGTACTGGGGTTCAAGAAAGGATTAGACAAATTCCTACTGGAAAAGAGGATAGAGGGGTATAGATAGATTACTGCACAGGTCCTGGACCTGCTGGGCCACCGCGTGAGCGGACTGCTGGGCACGATGGACCTAGGGTCTGACCCAGCAGAGGCATTTCTTATGTTCTTATGTTCTTATACCAGAGACAGTATCGGGGTCTACCCTATGTGGCTGGATGCAACCTTCCCCATGAAGGAGGATCTAGGCCCTATCTGTCTGGAACGGGCACATCGTATGGGCAGAGAGCAAAACCGAGAGGCGCGCCCGAGGATGATCATCGTCAAACTGCTTAATTATAACCATAAAGTTGAAATACTGCGACAGTATAAGCAGCTTCGAGATTATTTGAAATATGAAGATTCGAAAATGCACATCTTTCAGGATTACTCAGCGGCGCTGACTGAAAAAAGAAAATTGTTTTATCCGCTTTGCTCCACATTGGCAGATAAAAAGATATGGTTTATGTTTACCTACACAGCAATTCTGCGCATACATCACCAAGGCCAGTGGCATACCTTTGATTCTTCCCTGGAGGCAGCGAACTACTTGAGCACCCATGTACTCCAATCACAGGATCTCAATTGACAGTATTGAAAATGTTGGGGCTGTTCTCCCTAGAGAAGAGGAGACTTAGAGGAGACATGATAGAAACCTTCAAAATCCTGAAGGGCATAGAGGAGGTGGACAGGGACAGATTCTTCAGATTGTGGGGAACCACAAGTACAAGGGGTCACTCGGAGAAATTGAGAGGGGACAGGTTTAGAACAAATGCGAGGAAGTTCTTTTTTACCCAGAGGGTGGTGGACACATGGAACGCACTTCCAGAGGTTGTGATAGGCCAGAGCACAGTACAGGGATTCAAGGAAGATTTAGATAGGTTCCTAAAGGATAAGGGGATTGAGGGGTACAGATAGAAGCAGAGGTAAGTTATAGAAATGGTCAGGAACCACTTCACAGGTCATAGACCTGATGGGCCGCCGCAGGAGCGGACCGCTGGGCGCGATGGACCTCTGGTCTGACCCAGTGGAGGCAACTTCTTAACTAATAGGACAAGGAAAGCGAATGATTAAAGCAAAGGCATCATCAGTTGTAATCCGTATTTATCAGTTAGAAATTTCTGAAATAGGTAAGTTTTTAAGGTTTTCTGAAAAGTTATAAGAGCGGGAAGGAGTCTAACTTCTGCAGGAAGGTCGTTCCAAATTTTTACAAAGGAAAAAAGCAAAAGATTGACAAATCTTACCCACAGCTTTAATTCTCCTAATAGAAGGAAAGGTTAATTTAAATTTATGAATTCCCCTGGAGGATAAAGGCTGTTGAGAATTAAACGAGAAAATAATCAATGAGGGGAAAAAAAATCCCATATAGAATTTTGAATGTTATACTGGCACATTGGACTTGAATTCTCCAATAAACTGGAAGACCGTGTTTGCAAGTGTTGCTTGTTGTATTCTGCACCTCATTCTATAACTGTTGCCCACATTTGGCACCGCTGGGCTCCGTTTCGAGGATGCTTAGCGAATGCCTAAATGAATTCCGTGCAGAATGTCATTTTTCTTAACTGGCTTAGTTGCTGCGATAATTAACCTTGCCATTAAAAATCAATTTTAATATTTTTTAATCCCAGATGTCTGGGGTTATTTTTTTTTGTATATATGTGAAATTTTAAGATTTTGTATAAACTCGTATCCTTTTTATTGTAAACCACTTAGATGCCATTCTTTGGCCGATAGCGGTACATCAAGTGCCATTAAATTAAATAAATAAATAAATAAAAGGATTGTTAAGGCATTAAGCCCCTCCCCCACCACCACCTTTTACAAAACGGTAGCTCAGTTTTTAGTGCCGACTCTGGTGGTAACAGCTCCAATGCTCATAGCAATTCTATGAGCGTTGGAGCTGTTACCACCACGGCCGTCGCTAAAATCCGTACTTTGCTTTTGTAAAAAGGGGTGGGGTGTAAAATGGGAAAGAGAGACTTTCATGTCAGTTTTTGGCAGATGCCATGTTACTGTTTGTAGGTAAGGCAAGACGGAAAATAGATACGGAAAAAATTGTTCTGTTAAGGTGATAATGTGGTCGTTTTTTCAGGCTTAAAACTACATTCTGTCAAATCAGAAGCTATGAGACTATGAAATACCTTTGCTGAAAAATGGAGAAGCAGTTTCCCTCAGGCTTGGAACTGAAATGTCTAGCATTCATGACACGATTATAAAAACATCAAGCATCTAGGGTGTAAAATGGAAGGGCCTTGTCAGCATCGTTATTTGGGAAGTGGAGTGATGTCAGCTCATGATAGAAAGGGAAAAGCAGAGGGGAGGAAAAGCGTGAAGGACTGGTCATATCTCAATAGATGAAGAGAATGTATTTGGAAATGCCCACCGCTTTGAGGATAGCCGTAATAAAACGTTTAAAGGTGGGCTGGTGGGATACATGTCATTGGCACAGGTGATGTCTGAATCAACTTCCAGTTGCATAGACTTTTATTAGCAGTTTTCCAAAAGTCCAAAAACAAGTCATGCCATTTGAATTTCATTGGGTTTTTTTTTTTTCTCTTTTAAAAAAATATTGTTATGGGTGTATTTTATTTTTTGTTTGTCTTCTCCAGTATATTTTTAATTTGTATCCCGCTTAGAAATTGGCTAAGCGATATTATCAAATTTGAATAAAAACTTGAAACTTGAACGCGGTCCCGACTGGGATCCAAGTGTCGGCGACACCGTCGCCTTCCTCAGGGGACAATAAAGGACTAAACATTCAAAATAATTTAAAACTTTGAACATGAATATGCAAATACAAACCTGTCACATCTGCAAACTCATATATAGATCCTGTTATGTTTATATGTATTTGCATTTCACATTGAATCCATTATGTTCCCATCCTATTTTTTTGTATTTGCATATTCATGTTCAAATTTTAAATTATTTTGAATTTTTAGTCCTTTATTTTCCCTTGAGGAAGGCGACGGTGTCGCTGAAACTTGGATCCATGTTGGGACTGTGTATTTACTTTATATATCAAGGACTTGTTTTTGGACTTTTGGAAAACTGCTAATAACAGTCTATGTAACCGGGAGTTGGTTCAGACATCGCCTGGGCCTCTTTTTTTGTTCTCGTTTTACGCCGAGGCTTGGTACCTTCTTTTCTTTCCTACTTTGTGCATACTCTGGTCAGCAGTGTTGTGGCCTCACGTGGGAAAATATTTGGTGGCTGTCCTTCAACTCATTTGGACTCAAAGTGGCCTTGAATTAAAAAAATGGACGAACGCTCCCGACATATGCGCTCCTCCATCTTGGTACGCAGTTGGCATGTCACCATGTTTGATCTGCTTTTTATATTTATTCTCGCTTTTTTTGAAATTTGACGTTCTGCGCTCGGAGCACGCCTGTTGAGAAAGCAAGCACTAAACTGGAGCAAATAAGTAAATGAAATAAATATATCATTTCTTCTGCTTGTTGGGAGAGCCAGGGGAGCACTGCCAGGCACAGGTTGAATGAGAAAGTTGCTTTTAAAAAGATCTGAGGGACGAGGTTCACATTATAGCCTGTACGGATTTACATAATGTGCAGACTATTGGACTGAGAGAAAGAACACCTACTGGGATGTTATTATGATGGGTAAAAAAGAATGTCGGGTTGTTGCAGTGAAATAATAATCCATTCATTAGTCTCCTTACATCTTCCTCGCGACGCACAGTAGCGCGGAGAGGGCTCCAGGAGACCTTCCCCCCCTTTATTTGATGTTTAAATACCATGCAGGAAGAACATTTTCCGAGTCACTAATGAAGGGAACCTGGGCAATGCATTATTCACTGTTCTTCTCCTAATAGACCAACAGGGAGTTGAGATCAGACTGGGAGCGGACGACCCTTTTTAGCAGCTCTAATGAAGCCAGGCAAACGTCATTAAGAAAAATGCCTTAGTTAAGAGCCTATTGAAAGGTTTTCTATGCCTTTGGTATTGTGGGCTGTTTTATTTTCTGAGGGCCTTGTGCTTGAGTGTTCGAGGGTGGAAGCGCAAGATGCTTGTCCCATCCTCTCCCTCTCTTTTCCTCCGAACCCCTCATCACCCGGAAACTAGCTGGCTCTGGCTCTCTGGTTATCTGCTATCTCTACGGCCCTTTTAAATAACCCCTAATAGAGCAATTAGAATGAAAGCGCTCTTTGACCTGTTATAGCTACCTTGCAAAAGATGAGACGACGAGAACGTTTAAGAGCCGCCCCCTGTTTAACCTCACCAGATATCTGATCGGTATCCTTGTTTAACCTCACCAGATATCCTTCTAATATTATTATGATGTTCTTGTATACCGCCATACCCAAAGAGTTCTAGGCGGTTCACATCAATTAAATTAGGATCCGATCTGAACACGGATTTACAACATTTTGTCGGAATTACGAGCAACGAGGAAGGAAGTGATGGGGTTTTAGCAGAAATTTATCAGAGTTGGATTTATCAGAGTTGGATCCTCCAGTTCTTCAAGGGAACACAAGACAGGCAGCAGAATTGACTTGATAGAAATTCAAATATTTATTCTCGTTTCTACAGTTTCTTCAAGCAGTCCCAGATCTGCTGAATGTAGCCAGGTTGGCAAGATGCTGTCTCTAGAGCTTTTAGGATCAGACCCAAGATCCCTCATTGGTAACATGGTAATAGGGTAGCATAGTTAATATTAGCAGATAAAAGACCAGTGTGGTCCATCCAGTCTGACCAACATTCACATTCATTAGAAGGCACTGGTCTGACCCAGTAAGGCTACTCTTATGTTCTTTATTCCTCTTCCTCCTCCTGTTTTTCATTCATTTAATTTTCTATCCTGTTCTCCCAGGGGAGCTCAGTTGACATGAATTTATTCAGGTACTCAAGCATTTTTCCCTGTCTGTCCTGGTGGGCTCACAATCTATCTAAAGCAGGGCTACCCAAGTCGAGATCTACTGGCAGGCCAGGATCTCCACAATGAATATGCATGAGAGAGATTTGCCTGCACTGCCTTCTTGGTATGCAAATCTCTCACATGCATGTTCATTGTGGAGATCCTGAAAACCTGGCCTGCCAGTAGATCTCGAGGACTTGACTTGAGCAGCCCTGACCTAAAGTATCTCGGGCAATAGTGGGGGGAGGAGGTTAAGCGACTTGTCCAGGGTCACAAAGAGCAGTGTGGATTTGAACCCATGACCTTAGGGTGCTGAGGCTGTAGCTTTAACCACTGCGCCACACTCTCTTTCTACGGCAGGCTTCACCGTCCTAGCTGTATCAGTTTCCAATAGGGCGCTTCTTCCTTTTAAGTTGAGTGCCAACCTCCACATCAGGCAGGAACGTTGCCTACGCGCCGAGAAGGCTCCAGTCCTGTTCCAAGAGCCTGCTCTCTACTCAACCTGAGCTTCATGGCTGAAAGATTGGTTTGCAGTGCTCTGGCGATTCTTTTTTGTCTGCTAACGTCACCACATCACATTTGCAATCGAGGATTAGAGCACAAGCCACAAGCCTGGCCTGATCTTACAGTCTGTAAAGGAGGATATTGTCTTGGGCTGAATTAATTTACTCTTCTAATTATAAAATGAAACAAAGAATATCAGCCTTGACCCAGAAAATGACTGCAATAAGTCATAATTTATGTATATGCAAATATATGCAGATCCTGTGTTGAAGACATTGCTCACTGCATAAGATCATAGCCCATGAATACAGAAGTACTTTAGAAGCATGCAAGTTTTGGAGATCCCCCTCCTATCTGCAGGCCGAGGCCTGGGCTGGTATTATTAAGGTCTCAGAGCTAGGATAACCAAACATCCGGTTCAGCGGACGGCCACCAGGATGATCTCGGGGCTCAAGGGTCTCTCGTACGAAGAGAGACTGAACAAATTGCAGCTCTACATTCTCGAGGAACGTAGAGAGAGGGGAGACATGATTGAAACATTTAAGTACCTCACGGGACGTGTCGAAGTGGAAGATGATATTTTCTTTCTCAAGGGACCCTCAGCCACAAGAGGGCACCCGCTCAAACTCAGGGGCGGAAAATTTCATGGCGACACCAGAAAGTATTTCTTCACAGAGAGAGTGGTTGATCATTGGAACAAGCTTCCAGCACAGGTGATCGAGGCAGACAGCGTGCCAGACTTTAAGAATAAATGGGATACCCATTTGGGATCCCTACGAGGGTCATGATAAGGAAATTGGGTCATTAGGGCATAGACAGGGGGTGGGTAAGCAGAGTGGGCAGACTTGATGGGCTGTAGCCCTTTTCTGCCGTCATCTTCTATGTTTCTATGTCCTCCTTGTAGGACATATCCGGGGGTCCGGAAGGCTTTTCAAAACCCAGCACTTTGTCCGTGTTTTGAAAAGAAATTACGGTCAGGAGGGGGCATCCTCGCAAGCATGGATGCCTTCTTGCCCGATGAACCTGCAGCGGGGGGGGGGGGGAGGGGGAGCGGAGCTGGTGCTTAATGGGGCGGGGATGGGTGAAACTGGGCAGGTCTAGGGGTCCGGATTTTACTGACGTAAAATCTGGTAACCCTACTCAGAGCAACCTCCCATTGCAGTAGTTTTCCAAGAAGGATAGAGAGGTTTGCACAATATTCACAATGAACATGCAAAGGGTTACCGGCCGTCTGGGAAACCCTGGACTTATCCTCTTTTTGATGGACTGTCCGGGTGACCGGATGGATTTTAAAAAACAAAACAAAAAAAACCCCAGCTGATTGTCCGGGTTTTCAAAGTGCGCTGAGCTCGGAGCCACATCTGGAATGCCTCCGAGCACGCTCGGATGCGACTCGATGACTTCCTGCACGTATGCACATGCCTGCGATGTCATTGTGCCACATCCGCATGTGCTTGGAGGACCCCCAGACGCAACCCCGGGCTCGAGGAAAGAGAGAAGAGGCTTGTGTGGGGGTGGGGCTGGGGCTGAGACTGAGACAGAACAGGGCGGGGCCACCTATCTGGTTTTTGGCTCCACGAAATCTGGTAGTCTTAAACATTTACAAAATATATTTGCCTGCTTTTCCTCATCCGTATATTTTAGAACTATTCTATTGGTGAGTAAGCACAACAAAATTACTTCATCTAGTAGCCAATAATGCCCCCCCCCCAAAGGGCACATATTCAAAAGCTCAGAATGATACTAGGCCCATTACACCCACAACTTACAAACACTGACCTCATTTGTCTAAAATAGTGCAGTTGTACATGATCAAAATTAAGTCAGATTTGTTGGTGAATTTCTGGAATTTTTCTAATTTGTTTGTGTTTCTTTTCACACATTCAGTTAAATATGCACCTTATATGTGCACTAGGACATTTTTGGTCATAGAAACATGACAGTAGATAAAGGCCAAATGGGCCATCTGCAGCATCCACTATCTCCTCCTCTCCCTATTGGCTAAGGCTCTTAATATGCATGAGATTGATTTGCATTCACTGCTTCCATGGCATGCAAATAGATCTCATCCATATTCATTATGGAAATCGTGAAAACTAGCCTGGGTTGTAGACCTCGAGAACTGGCTTGGAGTAAGCCTGCAATAGACGGCACCAGGGTTCTAGAACTGTCTATAGTTCTAGCTCAGGGGTAGGGAACTCCGGTCCTCGAGAGCCGTATTCCAGTCGGGTTTTCAGGATTTCTCCCAATGAATATGCATGAGATCTATTTGCATGCAGTGCTTTCAAAGCACATTCATTGGGGGAAATCCTGAAAACCCGACTGGAATACGGCTCTCGAGGACCGGAGTTCCCTACCCCTGCTCTAGCTGCTCCTTGTGACTCTGGGCAATCCGCTTACCACTCCATTGCCCCAGATACAAAATAAGTACCTGGCTAAAATATGTAAACCGCTTTGATCGTAACCACAGAAAAGGCGGTATATCAAGTCCTATTCCCTTGTTCTAGAACCCTGCCAATTCTCAGAATTCTGTCACACTGTGCCGTATGTAATACCATGTCTCACTACAACACATTATCATTGTACTCCCCCCAGGATTGCAGATATTTTAATTAAATAAATACATATATAAAAATAAATCACATCGGTGATGGTTCCAGGGCAGCACTAAGACAGCAGCATCTCTTAGCTTAATCAGTAGTGGCCTCTTCGGCTGGTAAGATATAAGAGGCCTCCTGACCGTTTTCTTCCCTCAGGTGCCATGCTAAAGCTCTGTAAACGCACAGATCCCTGCCCAGCTCGCGTGCCGCAGTCCTGCAGCCTTGATTTGTGGAGTCTGATTTATCAGTTGGACAGAAAGATGACTCAAGTTATTTCGCAGACCTGTGGGGCCTTTAGCCCATTAATTAACTTCTGTTTTTTAGCAGAGCAGCCTTGAGTTCTGTTTGCTTTGTGTTTCTGGGATTCGCTTTGAGCGGGGTTGGATGCTGTTTTGGGGACTGCTGATATACTTTCCATCAAATGCAGGGAGGTCCCTGATGGAGAGGGGGGATGTGGTGAAAACGGTTCCAAACCAAAAGCTTAACTTGCAAGGAATTGTTTAAAATTCTGGCAGTGAGTAACTATAAGAGCTCCCAGCATCTCATGTTAAGAAGAATGTACAATTTCTGAATGATCAGCACATTCTAACTTCCTAGCCAGACACCCAGAATATTCCTCAAGCTAATATTGGAACATGAACCTAAAATGTGTATCTTAACCACATTGTTTTTTATTCTCTCTAAGCTGTCTTGATTTAAAGAGAGAGTGGCCCCTTTCCTACATCTATCTGACAAAGCTTTGATAAGTGGTATACTTGCTAGGGATGCATAGACCAAAAGGTCTGCATTTTGTGTACCAGATATACCAGTGGTCTCAAACTCAAACCCTTTGCAGGGCCACATTTTGGATCTGTCGGTACTTGGAGGGCCTCAGAAAAAAATAGTTAATGTCTTGGTAAAGAAATGACAATTTTACATGAGGTAAAACTCTTCATAGTTTATCAATCTTTCCTTTTGGCTAAGTCTTAATAATAATATTGTAGAAACATAGAAAGATGACGGCAGAAAAGGGCTACAGCCCATCAAGTCTGCCCACTCTACTGACCCACCCCATTAAGTCTGGGTGCTAATGACTTAGTTCTTTAGCTCGACCCTCGTAGTGATCCTACGTGGATGTCCCATTTATTCTTAAAGTCGAGCACGCTGGTGGCCTTGATCACCTGCATCGGAAGTTTGTTCCAGTGATCCACCACCCTTTCTGTGAAGAAGTACTTCCTGGTGTCACCATTAAAGTTCCCTCCTCTGAGTTTGAGTTTGTGCCCTCTTGTGACCGATGGTCCTTTGAGAAGGAAGATGTCGTTTTCCACCTCGACACGTCCTGTGACATATTTAAATGTCTCAATCATGTCCCCCCTTTCCCTGCGCTCCTCTAGAGTATAGAGCTGCAATTTGCCCAGTCTTTCTTCGTATGAGAGACCCTTGAGTCCGGAGACCATTCTAGTGGCCATCCGCTGGACCGACTCGGCTCGAAGCACATCTTTACGGTAATGTGGCCTCCAGAATTGCACACAGTACTCCAGATGAGGTCTCACCATGGCTCTGTAAAGTGGCATTATGACTTCAGGCTTGCGGCTGACTAAGCTTCTCTTGATACATCCCATCATTTGCCTTGCCTTGGATGAGGCCTTCTCCACTTGTTTGGCCGCCTTCATGTCTGCACTGATGATTACTCCCAAATCCCGTTCTTCTGAAGTCCTAGCTAGTGCTACTCCATTCAAGGTGTATGTTCTGCATGGATTTCTGCTGCCGAGATGCATGACTTTACACTTCTTAGCGTTGAAGCCCAGCTGCCATGTTGAGGACCAGTTTTCCAACATGATCAGATCCTGCGTCATACTACCCTTGAGACTGCTTTCACTTACTATATTACACAGTTTGGCGTCGTCGGCGAACAGTGCTACCTTACCCTGAAGCCCCCAGGTTAAATCCCTTATGAATATGTTGAAAAGAGATGGTCCCAGGACTGATCCTTGCGGCACTCCGCTAGTCACCTCCGATGTCTCAGAGAGGGTGCCGTTGACCACCACCCTCTGAAGTCTTCCACTCAGCCAATCATTGACCCATGCAGTTAGTTTCTCACCTAACCCCATCGATTTCATCTTGTTTAATAGTCTACGGTGCGGGACACTGTCAAAAGCTTTACTGAAATCCAAGTATACCACGTCCAGAGACTCTCCCGAGTCTAGCTTTCCTGTCACCCAGTCAAAGAAGCTGATAAGATTGGATTGGCATGACCTGCCCCTAGTGAATCCATGTTGACAGGGATCCCTCAGATTTTCCTCATCCAATATCATGTCCAATTTACCTTTAAGTAAAGTTTCCATAAGTTTACACACAATTGATGTGAGACTCACCGGTCTGTAATTCGCAGCCTCTGCTCTGCAACCCTTTTTGTGCAGAGGGACAACGTTGGCTGTTTTCCAGTCCAGGGGGACTCTCCCCGTACTTAGAGAGAGATTGAAGAGCATGGCTAACGGTTCTGCCAGAACATCGCATAGCTCTCTGAGCACTCTTGGGTGCAAATTGTCCGGTCCCATGGCTTTGTTCACCTTGAGTTTTGACAGTTCTCTGTAAACATCAGCTGGTATGAACTCAAAATTTATAGCTAATGAGACATATGATCAAGAAACTATTTTATTTTACTTTTGTGATTATGATAAACATACTGAGGGCCTCAAAATAGTACCTGGCGGGCCGCATGTGGCTCCCGGGCCGCGAGTTTGAGACCACTGAGATATACGTACTTGAACATAAACCTATCCGAATATAGACTGAGGTAACCTTTTTCCCTCATAAAAAGGATGATAAAGAGGTTGACTCGAATATAAACCTAATTTATGGCAGTCTCACAAATTTCCTGTGGGAACTCGCGTAAACCATTTTGAGTCGTAAGACTGTAGGGGGCAGAAGCGTAGGAGGATTGTTCTTGCCTTAGCTCACCACTAGACCAGCAGGGCTTAAGGTAAACCAAGGGAAAGGCCTGTGATGAGTCCATGTCTGTTTTATCATTCCCTCTTTGAGAAATACTTTTAAAACCAATAGGAAGACATTTTTTTTTCACTCAGAGAATAGTTAAGCTCTGGAATGCATTGCCATCAATAATAGATAGGAAAGTGGATCTTTTGATAGATTGGTGGGATACTGGTCCTGTCCCAGGACTTTTCTACACTCAGGGTTCATGCAAGCACATGTGGTGCCCTAGGTGAATATGATGCTTTCTTTGAAGGGGGTCCTGAAAAGTTCTCAGCCGAACCAACTTCCTAAAATCTGAGCGTTATTTGGCCACTGTAGCTGAAAAGGGTGTTATTTTATTTTGCAAAGTGCCAGTTTGCAGAATCGTAATGCTATGTTTTGACATGATTTCAGCTCTTGATTGAACCATGTCAACGGAAAGTGTTGAATTTTTAAATGTGGAACTCTGAGCCATCATGAAGTTCCTATTCCTGCAGAAGAAAGCTCCAAAGGAAACCCATGAATGGCAAAGGACCATCATACTCCACAATGAAGAAGTGGTGTACAAATTTTCACTATGGAGATTTTGAGACCAAAGATGCAGCAAGGTCTTGGAGGCCTCAAACGGTGTCAGCTCCTGAAATTGTTGACCATGT
The DNA here is from genome assembly GCF_902459505.1 of Geotrypetes seraphini. Classification (NCBI taxonomy): domain Eukaryota; kingdom Metazoa; phylum Chordata; class Amphibia; order Gymnophiona; family Dermophiidae; genus Geotrypetes; species Geotrypetes seraphini. The sequence goes on from NC_047102.1 coordinate 11,136,431, forward strand.
CCATGACCTGATTTTGGCAGATCAGCAAATATCAGCTAAAACAATTACTGAAACACTACAGATTTCCAGAAAATGCGTTGGGTGTATAATCCATGAGCAGCTGAGTATGCAGAAACTATCAGCCAAGTGGGTACCCAAATGTTTGAATGCTGATGAGAAATGATGTTGAGTGGACACTTCCAAGTTGATTTTGTAGCATTTTCAGTGAGCTGGTCACAACTTTTTGGAACGACTAGTTACTATTGATGAAACATGGTTCCACCGCAGTGATCCTGAGACAAAACAACAGTCTATGCAATGGCAGCACTCAGGTTCTCCAAGGCCAAGAAAATTCAAGGCCTCAGAGTCAGCAGGAAAGGTCTTGGCCGCAGTGTTTTGGGATTTCAAAGGTGTTGTAGTGACTATCTTCCAAGGGGCTGTGCCGATTAAAGGAGGCATTGAAAGAAAAAAATGAGGGGGAAGCTGCGGAAAGGAGTTGGCAAAATGATAGATGTTCTGATGCCGTTTGGGGTTTCGGTGCATAGACCATCCACCCTACTCGTCAAATCTCGCCCCATCTGACTATTTTCTGTTTCCAAACCTTAAAGAGAGTTTGTAAGGGCGACAAATTTTGAGTGATTCAGAGGTGATTGCAGCAGCGGAGCAGTATTTCGGTGACCAAACCATCAGAGTATTTTTGGAAGGGTTACAGAAACTTCAAACACGACGTGGCAAATGTGTTGAACGTAGAGGTGACTATGTGGAATAACTCCACACCATTCCCTTCTCGGCTGGGCTGAGAACTTTTCAGAGCCCCCTTGTACCCCTCAGTTAGGGGTCCTTTTACAAAGGTGCGCAATCTGATTTAGCGCGCGCTAAACGCTAACGCCATCGACTATATAGGACACGCTAGCGTTTAGCGCGTGCTAAATCGGCTAGCGCACCTTATTAAAAGGACCTTAGTTTTTTTAGATGCGTAATCTCCTCACCCCTGAGATTTTGATGATTAAACTTAATATAATCACTTCGATTCCACCATTCCTGAAACGAGCCTGTAAAAATACTGCTACCATTAATTATTTCTATAGCGCTGCCAGACAATAATTCACAACGTAAAAATACATAATAATGTAAAAAGTAGGCAGTGTCAGTTCTATCCATTTGCATGACTCCCCCTCCCCCTCCCTCCCAGACCTACGGCTTCCCTTTGTCACCCTCTGGAAGCTTCAGTGCTAGGCAATGATCTGCTCTTTCTAATGATCACGCTGGCCCTAGATATACTGTACTTGCAACATTGTCAACGGCCAAAAAGATAATACCAGAATCTTAAAGCCAAAAAACATTTTAGACTCTTGAGAATATGTCAATAATGATACGGCACTCAGCTGCACTGAATCTTAAGCTAGATTTCTCCCTGGGGAAACTGAAACCCTCATGGTTACGGTAATTGGTTGACTGGAAACTTGCTTAGGCTACTGCAGATAGTAAAGTCAGCATTACTATACCTACGAGGAGTCGATATCCAGTGCAGGTAATGCCAAAAGTAGCAATGAGATAGTGAAGAATTATTATTATGAATGATATTCCATGTGCAGCTGGTAGGCATGCCGTCATCGACCTCGGGTTCCGCTTCTCTGCCTAGCTTGCAAATCTGTTGCACTCTTTGTGAACACCAAAAAAACCCCCAAAAAAACTCTTCTTCAGGGGTCCCTGGGGGTCCTATAAAGGTGAGTACGTGGGAAACAATTGTGTGGTGAATTGTTTCCCACATACTCACCTTTATAGGACCCCCAGGGACCCCTGAAGAAGACTTTTTGTCGAAACGCGGACCATGTTGGGTCCTGTATCCCTAGCGGACTAGGTCCTTTAAGGCTCTTATGTGGATGATATACTTTTATGTGGATGGAATTATTTTATGTGGATGATTTTAGTGTACCTTTGGAACTTTGATACTTTCAAATAAAGTCCATTTGGGAACATCGTCAATCCACAGAGTTTTTTTTTTGTTTTCTCTGGATTTTCTTCTTTGTGGATATTTTGGGGTCAATTCCTTTGTTTTTTACTCTTCGTGAACAGACATCCGTTGAACAAATGCTAGGAAGTTCTTCTTTACTCAGAGGGTGGTGGACACGTGGAACGCGCTCCCGGAGGTTGTGATAGGGCAGAGCACGCTACGGGGGTTCAAGGAAGGTTTAGACAAATTCCTAAATGATAAGGGGATTGAGGGGTACAGATGGAAGTAGAGATAGGTTATAAGAAAAGTCAGGGACCACCTAACAGGTCATGGATCTGAGGGGCCGCCGCGGGTGCGGACTGCTGGGCGTGATGGACCTCTGGTCTGACCCAGCGGAGACAACTTCTTATATTCTTATGTTACATTGTTTAAATAAAGCCCCTTGCAATAAATGTGCTGAGATTCGCAGTTCAGGATGCGAAAGTGCCCCGCAGTGGGTCTGTCGGCCCGATTCCAACTATCATGCAGCCGATCTTGGGGCTCACTCTGATAACACTTTTTTTTTTTTTTTTTAAAACAAGGTTTCACCCAACTGTTGCTGCTGTCTAGACCTCGACTGTGATCTAGGGTTACCGTATGGCTTCAGAAAAAGGAGGACGGATTAAGACATCCGGGTTTTACTTCCATCGTCTCAATCTGTCCTCCTTTTCCTGGAGCCATATGGTAACCCTAGTTGTATCTCCACATGTTCTTGCCTGAAGAAGTCTTCCTTCCTCCCCCCTCCCTCTCCAGTTCTCCAATGTTCTTCCAAAGAAGGACTTCTGTTTTGCTTCTGGTATAAGGGTGAGGGAGAGAAATGTTGGGAATTATTGTCCATAGTTAGCGGCTTTTGCCGAACTATTTTTAAATGCGTTCAAGAGATGTGCGTCTGCGGGCGATCAATGAACGCTGTGTCAAGCTTTCTAACATATGTTGCGGGTTCTCTTTTCAACAGGACAGTCAGTTTTCCCAATGGTGACCTCGTTGCGACAGTTCCCTGCGAATCTGAGCACTGTAAGAGAAGGCAAATCTACTGGAAACCTGTCACTTCACTTCAAGGTAAGACGGCCAGCTGTACTGACACGCGCAGCTTAGTAAATCAGAACCCTTGCTGCCGTGCGACTCTGAATGCATTACCAAGTTGTGAATGGCACATCCTGTGGTCCTGATCTAGAGCAACCTGCAGCTGAGACTCATGTAGCTCATGTCAATACTTAGCGACGGATACTGTGCAAATTTGGAATGATCAGGTCATAGGTACAATGAGTGAAATGTCTGTGCCTTTCAGCCAACTCTTTCCGAGGTGAAGCTTATATCGTGAGCTCAGCCGCCATGGAATGAGGATCTCTGAGGGAAGTTCTGGGCAGTGGGGAAAGGGGGTCCACCCTGGGCATTGTCATGGTGGGGGTGCTTGTACTCATCCTCTTCTCTGCCCCTTGCTCCTTCCATCCCCCCCCACCACGCATGCATTTCCCTTCCCTCGTACCTCTTTAATGTTCGTGGTGCAAGCAGCAACCCCAACCTGCTGCTGGCTCTTCCTCTGACATCACTTCCTGGACCCGCACCTAGGAAGTGACATCAGAGGAAGAGCCGAGGCTGGGGTTGCTGCTCATGCTGGGAATATTAACGAGTTACGGAGGATGGGAAGGGGGGGAGTGCGGGTGTGCCAGGAGGGGGCGGAGAAGGGGCAGTTGGGGCAAGGGAGGGGCGCCTCTCACCCTCGCCACGCCACTGGTTCTGAGCAAAGAACCTCATAGAAGTCACGTGCGTAGGATGCCCCTACATTGTACCCAAGAGCCAAGCAAGATTCTGGTGTGCAGGACAAGGAGTAGAGAAATTGATATGTTAATGCTGGAGAATATTGGTAAAGTACTCAGCCAAAAAGCCAGGAAGCAAACCCCGCGAGGAATAATCAAGCCGGAGATAAAATGAATATTTATGAAAAAGTCAAGTGCCAATCTGTGTTGCATCCCTCACGCCTTCATTATCTGGAGAATATTAGCACCCACCCTTGATCTAGGACTGTTTCATATTGCTGTTTTTAGTCTCTTGTACACAACAGTTGTTCTGTGCCCCAGCGGTCAGTTATCAACTTTAATTAATGATTCGTTCTCTTCCTATTTGGAAAGTTCTCTTCACCATTTTATGCATGAATCATATCTCATCGGACCCTTGAGGAAGGCCTGTCTGCCGAAACACGGCCCGTGTCGGGTCCGTTTTACCTTTGCATATGATCCACGTGGACAAGGTTTATTTTGTTTGAGTCAAAGATATATATGTAGGGAAAAGAACAATCAATTTGATGTTTTGAATGTGAAGAGATCCGAAGAATACTATATCAAAAGCAAAATGATCTCTAACAAAAGCAAATTACAATAAACTATTCGACCAAAAAGTACACTGTTCGTAAATAGTGTTTCTTATACACTCAGAAATGTGCAATCTTGCCAGAGACCAAAGTCTCTATAGCCAGACCCACCGTCCAATCATTGTGTATGAAATAATTGGATTGCTTAATCAGTGAGAACGTTTTTCGAAGAGTCTCCAATATGACGGATTTAAACACGCTTTGAAGTCCTTCACCGTTCTCACTGATTAAGCAATCTACGGGTTCCTTGAGACAGGCTAACGAAACGTGGTCCGCGTCGGGACCCTTAAACAACCTCAAGAGCTAAGTCATTATTTGGTTTTTGCTTATTTTGAATCAGTCTAACAAGTACAACAATTGGAAAACAAGAACTCTCCCCAAAAATTTTTGGGAGCACATCACTAACCTTTATTTCATATACAATGATCGGACGGTTGGTCTGGCTATAGAGACTTCGGTCCCTGGCAAGATTACACATGAAACACTATTTACGAACAGTGTACTTTTTGGTTGAATAGTTGATTGTAAGTTGCTCTTTGTTAGAGATCATTTTGCTTTTGTTATTTCGTTTGAGAACACATTTATTTTCCCCAGTTTGTTTTTCTTTGGGGTTTTTTTTTTTAGTCTTACAAACAGTTGGGAGTTTGCAGTTACCCCCTCCTTCAAAGCAGTGTCGTTCACAGCTCTTCTCTCTGATTAAACATTTTGCATCTGTCGTCAGAGACCGAAGGGGGGGTTGAAGTTTATTGATGTCATTACAGTACCAAAAGTTGCTGCCTCTCAATAAATCCTACCAACTTAGGAATTAATGAACTCAAGGAATAAATGCATTTTTTTGGCGCCTCATCCAGCCCCCTTTATGGAGACTCTTGAACGCGGCTTGTGCTATTTCGATGTGACTTGAGCCTGTAAGGGTTTAGCTGAATTGTAGAAGGCCTGGCCTGGGGCCAGCTGGCCCAGCCGTAGCCTCAAAAACGCCATTCATTTCTCAGCAGAAAAGTTCTGTGTATCAAGATTTATTGGCTAAGACAATTTAATATTGTTTAAAAGCCTATAAAGCTATGAAATACATGTAGTTGTCAGGGTAATATCTCATAACACTTAGGCAGAGTTTGATGAGATCTGCAAGTATATATGGCTATGCATTTTTTTTTTTTTTTTGCCTATAGGTTAGATTTCTATCTGCTAAATAATGTGCAGTCCATCTCTTAAGTACATTAATCAGTTCAATAAAGGAGAATAGAAAAAGATGACTGCATCCATCTAATCTGTCCGGTTGTATTTGTAGCATGGAGCTGTAACCCTCAGTTTATCTATGTCTTTCCCTTCACTTCTTCATAGCTAGAGAACATGGATGTCTATAATATGCTTCTTTTAAAATTCTCTTTCCACCCCTCTTTTTCCAACGCGTAGCATAGGTTTTAGCGCCGACTGTAACTGCTCCGATGCTCATATAATCCCTACGAGCGTCGGACCAGTTACCACCGCTGCCGGCATTATAACCCACACCAAGCGCTAGTAAAGGAAGGGGTTTACGTCTCTACCGTCTACTCCCCCCAAGGTGGGGGGGTGGGGGGGCTGTTTCATAAATCCACCACCTCTGGCCTGAAGATAATATTTTTTGATCATACTCATGAGATAAACCCCTTTGTGCCTCATGACATGACTTCTCATGTGCCTCTTATAAATGTGTGTTGGGGGGGGGGGTGTCTCACTAAAAAGAGGTTCCCAATTAAAGAGTTGCACGGGGACAGAAATCCCACCCATCCCCGCCAGGATCCTCTCGATCCCCACCCTTCCCCATCAGGAAACTCTCCGTCTCCACCCGTCCTCGTCAGGATCCTCTCTGTCCCCACCCGTCCCTGCCAGGATCCTCTCCGTCCCCACCCATCCCCGTCAGGATCCTTTCCGTCCCCACCCATCCCTGCAAGGAATTACCTCCATCCCCGCCCGTCCCCATAAAAAGCAGCAATTCCTTCTGACAGGATCATCAATTCCACAGTTTCTTTTGTGTTTGCGCTGCTGTTTTCCTTGTGGAATCTCTTTGGTGGAACCCTTTTTTTGTTTTCTGTTCAGGTAATTAACTTATAAACCCCCTCTTTTACTAAGGCTGACATGTCCATTATATTCTATGGACGAACCCTGCTTCCAAAGCCTTCCATCCCCGTGGGAGTCCCGTTGGCCAGAGGGGGGTTCCTGTGGGAGTCCCGTGGGCCAGAGGGGGTCCCCGTGGGAGTCCCGTGGGTTAGGGAGGGAATCCCCGTTCCCGTGCAGACCTCTATTCCCAAACACGATGGCTTTCTCCATCACGACCATCATGTGAGCTGCGAGTGACACAGCCGGTTTGATCTCTTCCAGAATCGATTTGCTAGTTCTTCTGGTGGTCTATGGCATGCATAAAAACCTTCTCCACCACCAGAGCTCGAATGAGTCAATCTTCTTTCTGTCTTGTTTTCAGAAACAAGATAGAAAGAAGATTGACAAGTGTATATGTTCTCATATTAAGATGTTAGAGAAGTGAAATGGTAAAAAAAAAAATGCTACGAATAGATTAATGCTTTATCCAGATGTGGCTTCTCCTTTTTTGTTCATGTAAAATAACATTAATTTACTAGTAAGGAGGTTTTTAGGTTCTCCCCTTGTTCTCCAGTTTGTGATAATCAGGTATGTTGAGTAAAGGAGAAGGAAGCAGAGGAGGAGGATGTTTATAAGCATCTTGGGGGAAACGATGTATAATGGAAACAATGTAATACAATAGCAGATTGGACAATATCCTCATTCCATGGAATATCCTTCCATGCCCTGTCTAATTGGCCTGTGAAGTGGAAGCCGCAAGAGCAGGACCAACAGCTTGTGCGAGTGGAAATTTTGAACTGGTTTGACTTGAATATCTGTCCGTTTCCTATTCATGACTTAACTTGGCTTTCGTCAGCCAACATCTGGCTAGGCTGGCCTTGGAGGTCTTCTGGTGTCTCAGGAACTGAATATTTCTGCTGGCCGGCTAACGTGCTGGAACGAACAGCTTAAGCAACATCCTGCAACATAATTGCTGGGACACATGGAAAAACCAAGAAATAGGTGGGGGGGGGAGGGGGGTGCCCCTTGCCGCCTGTTGTTTGATTGAGAGGAGCACATTGGCTTTACTGAAAGTAGATGAGTAAGAATTTTTGGGGGCTGGGATGTATAATGTTACGTGGCATGTCGTAGCACGGTATTCCATTGGTCATGCACAGCTTGATAGAGACGCCTACTGACCGTCCTTTCATTTCCCAGTCTGTTGACCACTATTCCCTGTAGTTGTACATGTGACTGTTTTCTGGATATATATGAAGAGAAATTTGGTTCGTTTTAAGACTTTTTCCCCCGATTTTCAGACATTTTTTTTCAGTTTGTTTCACACATTGTTTCATTATTATTATTTTTACTCTGAATTTGAACTTTTTAAACGAAGAGCTGATCACACAAAGAAAGCCCCCCAAAATATTTATTTACCATTTTATCCAAGTTTCCAAGTTTAATTCAGTTTTGATTAATCGCTTTATCTTAATTCAAAGCGATGTACATTATAAAAATTACAATATAACATAGTAATACATTGAAGATTGTTGACTGAACTTAAGACAAAATGACAATACTAGAAACATATGGGAAAGAAATGGGCAAGAAGTTACAATATAAAAATAAAGATGGGGATAACATTTAGGGAAGGTACATGAGGAAGGGGTAAAGCTTGATCTTGAAATTGATTTATGATGAAATTATTGTTAATTTATAAAGGCATCATTAAATAGAAAGGTTTTCAGGTTACTTTTGAATTTCTCTAGATTGACTTCTTGTCTCAAGTGGTAAGGTAAAGAATTCCAGGTTTGGGGCGCAGTAACGGAAAAAATATATTGGCGTCTTGTGTTTATGATTTTAAGGGACGGAATTGTCAGTAGATGTTGGTCGGTAGATCTTAATGTTCTATTCGTGGTGTAAGGGATTAATGATTTATATATAAAAGCCGGAGTTTTAAGAGAAAGAGATTTGTTGCCCTTCTCTGTATATCATCAATAAATACCTGTTTCGCCCACACAAGGTGTGTTCAGGTAACCTCACCTACTTGCTATAAAACCAGAAACGCAGTCTGCAATGCCAGCTGCTGCGGTGAATCTAGGGTTACCAGATTTTCCCGAAGGAAAATCCAGACCCCCCCCATGGCCACGCCCCCCCAGGCCCGCCCAGTTCAGCCTCGCCCCATGACGTCACCGCATCTCGTCCGCGCATACGCAGATGCCCCTTCCTGACGCGATTTCGAGGGAAATCCGGACTTCCGGTAACCCTAGGTGAATCTGCTTACACCGACTCTCTGCAGCCACTGAATACTGATAAGCCCCCTGACCCGATTCACTAACCTTCCTCCCGCACCTGATCCAACCCGTGCATGCAAATGAGGGGAAACGGCATGCAAAGTGGGAAGAGCCTCGATTCACTAAACAAAATTCAGGAACACCGACTGGGCTGGCCGATCGAGAAGAAACGACTGCCGAGGACCAGTCGCTCACGTCCTTTCCTGCCTCTTTGCCGCCCTGCCTGCCTCTCCTGCTCTGCCGCCCTTCCCTGTAGTGCGAGCCTGTGGTTTTAACCGGCTTTCGCGAGTAAAAACAAAAAGTCAGAAAATAAAAAAGCAACGTTTGTTCACGGACAGCAAGCGCATGCGCAGACCATCCACAGGCAAAGGAGACGGTCTGCGCATCCCGTCGGGATCGCTCTGCAGCGATCCGTGTCGTCGGTGTGGGGGGGGGCGTGCCTCCGATCGCCCCCATTTGCATGAGGACGTGTTGTGGATCAGTCGGCCGGCCAAGGAGCGGATCAGATCGCCCACAGAGCAGGGAGGTTAGTGGATCTAGCCCTAAATATTTTTACGGGCTTTCTTCGTGCGATCTGCTCTCTGTTTGCGTCATATGGGATTTTACAGATTGCTTGCCTTCTTGTTATTTTATAACTTTTTAATGCACGCATATTGATTGTAAACATATTGGTTTGTAGATTAATAAGCATTAAATCATTTTGCAAGCAGAACATTGCCGTAAAATTAGTTTATAATGCAAAAAAGTATGACCATGTCTCACCTCTTTTGAAGGATGCACATTGGTTACCCATTGGGCATAGGATCATGTTTAAAATAATGTTTCTTATTTTTAAAACATTAGCTTTTAATGAACCGCAGTTCATATCTAAGTTATTAATTCCATACAAGCCAAAACGCTCGTTAAGATCATCGGAACAGAGTCTCCTTTCAGTACCATCTTTAAAGGTTATTGGAACCAGAAGACTAGATATTTTTACAGTTATGGGCCCTCAATGGTGGAATATGTTACCACAGTATATTAGATCTGAACCTGATTCTGTTAAATTCAAATCACTTTTAAAGACTTATTTATTTAAAGATGCCTATGATTTTTAACACAGCTTTCTTAATTCTTTTTTACATTGTGCTCTGGTTTTATAAATACCCTCCCTATTGTTCTTTCCTTTTTTTTTAACAATACCCTATTATTGTAACTTTTTCCCCTCTCTCCCTAAACTCATGTATGTATCATTTGTATCTTGTATTTTTGAATTATCTTGTAAGTTTCTTATATTAAAATTGTTACATGTACATCGCCTAGAATTTATAATAGGCGATTCATCAAAAACTGAATAAACTTGAAACTAACGAGGACACATCCCTCCTGAGCATTGTGTACTGGGGTCAAATCAATGCTTGTTTAAATTGTAGCCTAAGATAATGTGTAATTGTGCGATGCCGCTGTGCTGAAATGTATCTTCTCAGAATTTGCATGTATTTAAATAGGTGTGAATAAAAGAGGGGGGGGGGATACACCACTGGAAACCTATTATCATTTTAAAGACAATGTTCCCAGTACTTAGGTGTTAATAAAATCCTTTCATATTTGATTATATCCTGTGTAATGACTTGTCAGGGGAAAAGTGTTGACACTGTGTTTGGAAAACAGCACTGCGGCCTGGAAAACCTCTTTTGCAGTTGAAAGTGCTGGATTGCCACACTTCTGTCATTAGAAAAATGAATGTGATACTACCTTGAACACAGGCCTTGCAAGGGGGATGGCACTTGATAGACAGGACTGTTTTTTTGCTGTGTGGTCTACATATTTTAGACAGATACTTAGTTGGGGCCCAAGGAGCTGCAGTGGGAGTTGAACTCGCAACCTCAGGGTGCGGAGGCAGCTGATCTCACCCACTAGGCCACTCCTCCACTTGCACGCCGTAGACCTCGTATGCAGATAGTGGCAACTGGCGTTTTCCTGATCTGCGTTGCTTGCGGCCTTTAGGGCGAGCCTTGGGGGTTTTTTCAACGTCCGCTATGCTCTAAAGCTTTCCCTATCGAGAAATTCCCCCAAATGGTTTGAAGCAAGGGATGAAAAGGCAGAGCTGAGCCCCCCCACGTTCCTCCTGCAGACTGCGCAAGAATCCCAGTTGCGACATGGATGAACTGGGATTTATCAAAGTGAAATATTACACCGAAAATTCAGCTATAGGATGAAATAGATCAGGGAGTCTGGTGCTTATAAAAGTTAGAAGGATTTAGCATTAGGTGCTGTGTTATAATCATGTGATTTGTGAAGCGTTTGGGGTTTTTTTGGGGGGGGAGGTGGGGCTAAAGTATGTTTATTTTTTGTTTAAAATTTGAAGGACAATGTATGAGTAATATATTTCTGTCTCATTGTTTATTATGCATTCTATATGTTTATTATGCATTCTATATGTTTATTATGCATTCTATAAGTTTATTATGCATTCTATATGTTATCTGTATTTTGTGTATGTGATTTTGGAATCCATTTAGGATGTAAGCGAACTAGAAGTTTTTAAATAAATAAGGGGTCCTTTTACTAAGGCTCACTCACCATGCGCTAAACCACTTAGCGTGCTCTAAATCGATTAGTACGCCTTATTTATTTATTCAATTTTCTATAGTGTTCTCCCAGCGGAGCTCAGAATAGTTTACATTAATTTTATTCAGGTCCTCAAGCATTTTTCCCTGTCTGTCCCGGTGGGCTCACAATCTTATCTAAAGTACCTGGGGTAATGGGGGGGGATTAAGCGACTTGCCCAGGGTCACAAGGAGCAGCTTGGATTTGAACCCGCAACCTCAGGGTGCTGAGGCTGTAGCTTTAACCACTGCCCCACTCTAGAAGTCAAAATGTAGTGAAAGGGCAATCAAGCCATTGTGACATCACTGAGGAGGTTGGCCCTTATTGGTGGAATGAGGCATTATGACATCACCGTATGAGCTCTGGTTACCAGAGACAGACACTTTTCACACTCTTTATTTATTCAATTTTCTATACCATTCTCTCCAGGGAGTTCAGAACTGTTCACATGAATTTATTCAGGTACTCTAGCATTTTTCCCTGTCTGTCCTGGTGGGCTCACAATCTGTCTAATGTACCTGGGGTAATGGGGGGATTAAGCGACTTGCCCAGGGTCACAAGGAGCAGCTTGGATTTGAACCCGCAACCTCAGGGTGCTGAGGCTGGAGCTTTAACCACTGCGCCACACTCTCCCCCCATAAAGGGTGCATAGCCAGTAATGTCAAAATTGTGCAGCCCGGTCCCATTTAAACAGCCCGACCTAGGTTTTAATAATTTGAACAATGTCCCCTTGCTAGAGCTGTTTAAATTGGATCAGGTTGGTCTTCTCGCACTCAGTCTTGACAAACTGCAAATCGTACCAGTGTGTGGGCAGTGCGTCTTCTGTTTCCATTTGAAATGTGGGATGTATGTTGTAGAATTATTTTGTCTGGATGTACGACATGATTTCACTTGTCTCGGCGTTGTGGAGCTGGTGCTAATGAGACCAACATGGGATGAAAAAGAGCTTGGAGTCGGTCCTCTTTCATCTCCTCTAGCAGGGCTTTTTGTTCCCTTACAGAGCGGCCTTTCTATGTAGGGTTACCAGACGCCCGGATTTCCCCCTTTTGAGGACATGTCCGGGAGTCCGGACGGCTTTTCAAAACCCAGCACTTTGTCCGGGTTTTGAAAAGCTGTGTTGCGCCAGCGCGGCCATCACGCCATGACATCAAGCGCACACGCGTGTGATGTCATGGCGTGACAGCTGTGCATGCGCGGACTTCCTCCCTGCCTGACAAGAGCGGGGGGGGCGGGGCTAGGGGGGGCATAACTAGGCGGGAAAACCTAGTAATAATATGAGGCCTGAGAAGCTCCCAACTCAAGCTAATGGTCCTGCCACTGCTACAGCCATCTTATCAAAAGCCCAGGCGGGGGTGAAGAGGCTACAAAATAAAACCGCCAGAACGTTTGGGAAAAAAAAAAAAAAAAAATCCTTACAGGGTGGGAAAAGTGAATCGAATCAAAAAAATCAATTCAATAGGCCGAATCGAATTGAAAATTATTTCCCTGAATCGGGCAGCACTAGAACACAATTGGAAGGGTGCTGAAATTGCTCCCAGCTCATTCTCCTCTCATTGGTTGTGGCAAAATGGGCGGGGTGGGTGAATGCTAGTGAGTGAGTCACACAGGGTGCAACCACAGCTTGGTATGGTCTTGATGTACTTTATGATGAGACAGTTCTGGAGGCCGCACCTTCAAAAAGATCTAAAAAGGATGGAGTCGGTCCAGAGGAAGGCTACTAAAATGGTGTGTGGTCTTCGTGACCTAAAGATCTCAATCTGTATACTTTGGAGGAAAGTTGGGAGAGGGGAGATATGATAGAGATGTTTAAATACCTACGTAATGTAAATGCGCATGAGTCGAGTCTCTTTCATTTGAAAGGAAGCTCTGCAATGAGAGGGCATAGGAGGAAGTTAAGAGGTGATAGGCTCCGGAGTAATCTGAGGAAATACTTTTTTTCAGAAAGGGTGGTAGATGCGTGGAACAGTCTCCCAGAAGAGGTGGTGGAGACAGAGATTGTGTCTGATTTCAAGAAAGCCTGGGATAGGCACGTGGGATCTCTCGGAGAGTGAAAGAGGTAATGGTTACTGTGGATGGGCAGACTGGACGGGCCATTTGGCCTTTATCTGCCGTCATGTTTCTATTTGTTTATTGGGATTTATTAATCCCCTCTATGAAGAGAGATTCACCCAAGGCGTATTACGGCAAGTTTTAAAATCAGGTACCCTAGGTATTTTCCCCATCCACCTTGGTAGGCTCACAGTCTAAGGAACAGCTCCAGGATTAAACCCACATCCTTAGGGTGCTGCTCTAACCACTAGGCCACTCCAGAGGTTCCAGCAGATTTAGGCGAAAATCATGTGGCCCAAACTACAGAGTTAAAGCCAGATATACTAAACAACTCTTCCCTTAGAATGATACAGAAGAACATTACAGTACAGTGGTTTTAAGTCCAGTCCTCGGGGACTTCCTGCCCAGTTGGGTTTTCTGGATATCCACAATGACTATGCCGTAGATTTGCAAGCAATGTCTTCTTAGTATGTGATTTCCCTTATGCCTATTCATTGTGGCTATCCTGAAAACCTGACTGGCTGGGTGGTCCCTGGCAACCGACTTGGAAAGCACCGTTGCAGTGCATCTGGTCCTGTGTGAGCACAAATTAGAAACAGAAATGTGTAGACAAAAAAAAAAAAATCCCCGAAATGGGAACCGCAAGAGGGAGCGAGCGCATGCTGTGTAACACTGGAGAACCAAGAGGGAGAAGTCAATTTCCTCCTGCGTTGGACGAAATAAGATCTCAGATGCACATTTCAACCGTGCTGACAAGAGAAAGTCAAAGCCATCCCACACAAGAGCGAGCAGGGAAAAACTGTGCGCGAAACAGCAGCGAGGGAAGCCAGATGCGTTGCGTCCTGTCCCCAGGCCAGACAACTAATCTGAGCAGAGAGAAAATTGTGAATTTTCTCGACTGCTTGCCCTCTTTTGCCACTTTCTCTGCCAGTTTGGCACATGTGGCAAATTATCAGGCAAAAAGAGAGTTTTAAAAAATGTTTTCAGTGTGTCCTTTGCTTGGCCATCCATGTCCTCATTGGAGTAGGGTTACCAGATTTTCCAAATGGAAAATCTGGACCCCTAGACCCACCCCCGGTTCCACCCATCCCTGCCCTGTTACACCCCATTACGCTGCCTGTTCTCATCGGGCAAGAGGGCACCGCGCGTGCGCGGATGTGAAGCGATAATGTCACGCGCCATCATTGAGTATCATCCGCCCGAGGGCGATTTGTTGGAAGATTTTCAAAACCCGGACAAAGTGCCGGGTTATGAAAAGCTATCCAGACTCCCACCCCCCACCCCTCCCCAGGGGAAATCCAGACATCTGGCCACCCTACTGTGGAGTGAACTGATCTGATCATATGCAGAGCTGGGATATGAGCAAACATGATATCACCCAATGACATGATATCACCCAATGATAGAGTGACTCCTGGCCAGTTGTGTAGTAAGGGGAGGGGGGGCAGTCCGCCTCAGGTGCCATCTTGGTGGGGGCGCCGGCACCTGTCCTTCTCGCTGCTCCCCTGCTCCTTCCCACTCCCCCCCCCCACCGTACCGCTAGCTCTTTGCCAGCATTGGCTCTCCCTCTGATGTCACTTCTGGGTCCCGCACCTAGGAAGTGATGTCAGAGGGAGAGCCGACAGGAAGTTGGTGATGCTGCTCGCACCGGGAAAGTTAAAGAGGTAAGGGGGAAGGGAATGGGCACGTGTGCAGCAGGGGAGGGGCACCATCACCCCAGGTGCCTCTCACTCTCGCTATGCCACTGCTCCTGAGCCATTTAAATAGCGCTAAACTGGCTAAGCGATAATATTCAGTGCGAAATGGACGGTGAATATTAGCCTTACGGCCGGATTCTCTATATGGTACTGATATCAGTGGACACCTAAAAATCAGCCGCTGATCATGCGTCAATCACGCAATGGTGCCATATTGAGAATAGCGCCTCCGGGAAAGATAGGCGCTGGGAACATAGGCCAGGGTTTTCCAGGCCTACATTTCTGGCACTTGCCTTGCTGTGAGTTGCACCTACGTAGCCGCTTTATGGCACCTAATGCCACTTACAGCATTAGCCACGCCCACTGTGGCATTAGGTACCATAAAGCATCTACATAAGCGTGATTCTGGTGCGTTTTATTTAGGCCCCAGTAGGTGCTTTAAGATTGTGTTCATTTGCTGTTTTAATTGGTGTTTGTTAATTAACTTAGGCAACGGTGGGGCGCCATTTCTAGAATTTCCCCCTTAGTGGCTAGCAGGCTACGTCATGCAACTTAGCCAGCTATCCATGAAATTAAAAGCGCTAGCGGCCAAACTTAGTCCTTTAAGTTGCTGCTCTGTCTTTGGCCACTAGAAACTCAACTGGCCAACTTAATACTGCCTTAGCCGGCTAAGTTTCGAGCAGCCTAAAGCGGACTGAATATTCATTGCCAGTCACCGAAAATGGCCCGACATTGACTAGCCAGGCTCGGGCCTACAATGCTCCGGCAGAGAATATAAAGACGTCACTTTGAAATGGTCTTAGCATTTGAGACACATTCCTAATACGGGAATGGAATTTGCAAAGCTTCTCTTCGTAATTAAGATCCATGGCCCATGCGTTTTCTCATTTCCTGTGCAGAAAGCAAGCCTTCTGTCTCTTAACTAGTGATGGACAACAGTCCCTTTGTCATGCCATTATGGCCATAAGGACAGGATGTAGCCAAATGGCCAGCTGACTCCGTAGCAGAACATTTCTAAGGAATGCATTCACCAAACAGTGCTGTACGAGTCCAATGAGACTTACTGAATCAGAAGATCAAAGACTTTGGGGACAAATTCCCCCCCCCCCCCCACCCAGGCTCTTCTGATATTTACTAATGTGGATTTTATTCCCACCTTTTTCAATAGTAGCTCAACATGGGTTACATTCAGGTACCCTAAGTATTTCCCTGTTCCCCGAGGTTTCACAATCTAATTTCGTACTCAAGGGTTAAGTGATGTGCCCAAGATCACAAGAAGCAGCAGCAAGATTTGACCTGGACTTCTTGGAATGTCAAGTGGTTAGATGTCTAACCACTAAGCTACTCCTCCACTCTTCCAAAATAGGGTGAACTATTGATATGTAACTCATGCGATCATGAAATTTCTTGTTTTTTCCTGCTTGTTGTCATAAGAATATAAGAATAGCCTTACTGGGTCAGACCAATGGTCTATGAAGCCCAGTAGTCCGTTCTCGCGGTGGCCAATCCAGGTCACTAGTACCTGGCTAAAACCCAAGGAGTGACAAGAGAAAATAGAAAGGGAAGATGATACTTATTAATAGATCAATTCTGACTATACTTGTAAACTATGTCAAAGCCATCATAGCATCTAATGGATCGATGAGTACCAAAAAGTTATATATGTATAAAAAATATTTGTTAACACTAAATCAAAATTCCTATTAAATATTTAGGACAAAAAATGTGGTGGACATATAAATTAACAAAAATGATACCAAATACCACTTCCAGAGAGTAAGTATCTAAAATTAATTCTACAATGATTGTAACTACTCAGGAAAAGGCCTCAGAATGGGAGCTTACGCAAAGTCCTATCATGGACTGAAACTTCAGCGTAATTGCTCCTGCTCCAATCACTGGCCCCAAAAACCTGAGGATGTATTCAATACAGTTTACTTCAAGTTTGAATAAATATAATTTTTAAACTTTTTATAAGACCTTTATGTAAACTGTAACTTTTTAATAAACTATAGATACATCTCTCTATTAGTTTGCAATAGAATTTGACAACTAAGTACTTATCTTAATCGTTGTCATTATTAGTTCAGAAGTTGCCTGTAAGTTGCCGAAAATTGCCGACGTGGCCAGCGTTTCGTGGACTTATCACTCGGTCCACTGCTTCAGGGCCATAGGCAAAAACATGCAGGCATAGGCAAAAACAAGGCAGCTTTCTATGGAAAGTTCCATAGCAGAGAGACTGAGTGAAGTCTTTATGGAAAAAGAAGAGATCTATCTGAACCTGAAATGGTTTTTAAGGGTGACAACGCAGAAAACCCGGAAGAAATTTTGGTGAACCTGGAAGACGTACTGAGCCAAATCAACCAGTTGAAGAGTGATAAATCACCTGGACTGGATGGTATATTTTCCAGGATACTGAACAAACTCAAACATGAAATTGCAGATCTGCTTTTACTGATATGTAATCTGTCCCTAAAAGTTCCATAGAAAGCTGCCTTGTTTTTGCCTATGCCTGCATGTTTTTGCCTATGGCCCTGAAGCAGTGGACCGAGTGATAAGTCCACGAAACGCTGGCCACGTCGGCAATTTTCGGCAACTTACAGGCAACTTCTGAACTAATAATGACAACGATTAAGATAAGTACTTAGTTGTCAAATTCTATTGCAAACTAATAGAGAGATGTATCTATAGTTTATTAAAAAGTTACAGTTTACATAAAGGTCTTATAAAAAGTTTAAAAATTATATTTATTCAAACTTGAAGTAAACTGTATTGAATACATCCTCAGGTTTTTGGGGCCAGTGATTGGAGCAGGAGCAATTACGCTGAAGTTTCAGTCCATGATAGGACTTTGCGTAAGGTAAGCTCCCATTCTGAGGCCTTTTCCTGAGTAGTTACAATCATTGTAGAATTAATTTTAGATACTTACTCTCTGGAAGTGGTATTTGGTATCATTTTTGTATATTGTGTTTTGAACCACTTCGGGTGAATATATCTTGGACATATAAATTATACAGACTTCAGTCTTAGGAACCTCTTATGATGTATACCATTACAGGTTCCTGTCTTGTATATTGTTATAATCATCTATGTCCACCACCCCCTACCAAAAATTTTTTTTAATTTATTCAGTAACTTAATTTTATTCCCTAATGTATTTATTTAATGTTTTATTCCCTAATAAATTTAATATCACTAGATTTATTATAACACATTTAGAAAAATAGAATTATGAAAATTTAGAGAATCCTTTTGAAAAATCCTTTTAAAGTTCAATAAATTTATAGCTTAAGAAAACTTTATGTAAAGTGCGTGAAGTGCATGTGAAAAAAGTAACAGATAAATAATATTATGTGCAAAACAGCTTATTAAATGTAAAAAAATATATATGATGTGCAAAACTACTGATGGACAAAAAAGGAGAAAATAAAGAAATGAAAGAAAAGCAGGCAACACTTAGCTTTATCATGAGGTGGAACCAGCCACCATCAACGTTGATATGCTAAACAACTCCCGACGCCCTTTATTTTTAGAGGCGTTTCAACCCTGAACCGGGTCTTCTTCGGGGGAACTTCCAAACTCGAGTTGCCTTAGAATGCTAAACAAAAGAAACCGGCATTGTCAGCGCAAGACAAGCGTGAAAGGGATATAGTGAGCCAGTCTGATACTCGCGCAAATTTTTATGGAGAGACCAATGTCTTCTAGGTGGTCTTCTGGTGTCGCCGGCTTATAAAGCTTATTGGTCTCTCCATAAAAATTTGAGCGAGTATCAGATCATCGATCCATTAGATGCTATGATGGCTTTGACATAGTTTACAAGTATAGTCAGAATTGATCTATTAATAATTATCATCTTCCCTTTCTATTTTCTCTTGTCATCAATTGAGTTTTAGGGATGATATATATTTAAGGCCTTTTTACATATTAAAACCCAAGGAGTAGCAACATTCCAGCATCTCAAAGAATAACAACATTCTGGAACCCCAATGAGAGCAACATTCCAGAGCTGTGATGTCATAATGCCTCATTCCACGGTGCCTCAGGGCCAACCTCGTCAGTGATGTTACAATGGCTTGATTGTCCTATACTTGGTTCACGTAAGAACATAAGAATAGCCTTACTGGGCTAGATCGATGGTCCATCAAGCCCAGTAGCCTGTTCTCATGGTGGCCAATCCAGGTCCCTAGTACCTGGCCAAAGAGTATCAACATTCCATACAGAATCTCAAAGAATAGCAAGATTCCGGAATCCCAGAGAATAACAAGATTCTAGAATCCCAAAGAGTAGCAACATTCCATGCAGAATCTCAAAGAATAGCAAGATTCCGGAATCCCAGAGAGTAACAACATTCTGGAACCCCAATGAGAGCAACATTCCAGAGCTGTGATGTCATAATGCCTCATTCCACGGTGCCTTAGAGCCAACCTCATCAGTGATGTTACAATGGCTTGATTGTCCTATACTTGGCTCACGTAAGAACATAAGAATAGCCATACTGGGTCAGACCAATGGTCCATCAAGCCCAGTATCAAGCCTGTTCTCATGGTGGCCAATCCAGGTCCCTAGTACCTGGCCAAAACCCAAAGAGTAGCAACATTCCATACAGAATCTCAAAGAATAGCAAGATTCTAGAATCCCAAAGAGTAGCAACATTCCATGCTACTGATCCAGGGCAAGCAGAGGCTTCCCCCATGTTTTAATAACAGATTCTGGACATTTCCTCCAGGAATTTGTCCAAACCTTTCTTAAAACCAGTTACGCCAATGACAAGGGATAGGCCATTGACATTTCCTTTATTGTTTCCAACCGGAATGAAGCATCTCTAACCTCTCGAAACCTCTGAGCTGTAGTGCTGATCATTCAGGCTACTGTCCATGCATGCATTTTTTCGTATGCATTCCTAATTCAGGCAGTTTTTGTGTCTATAAACCATGCGTTCAGTATATGTGCGCTTACTCCTCTGTATTCTTTTGAAAATGCTGATTATAAAGCCCCATGGAGCCGAGTGAGAGAGCTGCCCTTTACTGCAACCCAGTAGGAGGGAGGGTTTAGAAAGCAGCTGCCTTCCCAATTACTCCCCAGACAAGGTTAAGGCCTGTCCAGACGCACACTAATTAGCCCTGTTTGCATTTCATAATTCTGAGAAATACCAGAAATCCCTTAGTCAGGCTTTACTGCTCGCTAGTAAGAGCCTCAAGAATCGTGCCATTCTAAATACGAAACATGGAGGCTGCTTTGTTGCCATGGAGTTTGGTATAAAGACTGTAGAAGCCCTGTTTTGTCAGCCTGAAAACGGCGGCAAACTCCATCTGTACAAAAGTAGCACAAAATGGTGGACGATCATCATGTACGGGCTATTGGGCACATCCTGAGATTACTGAACCCCTGTTGCTCCACAGAAAAGACTGGAAGTGTTGTTCATAGTGTATTCCAGATGACTGTTTTATAGTCGAGGAGAGTTTCATTTGCAATGAAATTTCATGGTATGATCATTTTACACGATTCAATGGTGGATTTAGCTTTGGTATGCTCAGTGAAGTCTTGGCAGCCCCCACCCCCCTTTAATATTCTTGGTGGACCTCCAATGCTTGCCTCAACCTACACTTACATTTTCTCTCATTCCTGACTTCTTTTTAGTAGAGAACAGTCTCAGTTGAGGTTTAGGAGATCACGTCAAGAGGCAGCAGCAAAAAAAATCATTGTTCCACCGTCGGGTAACAGATTCCAGGAACAGAACCAATGATAGCTGGGAGATTTTTTTGGCTTGAGAGGATTTCTCACTTCTTGCACTCCATCCCAAATGCATTCCCAAAATCCATATATTTCTCTAAGCTAGACAAAAAGATATTGACAAAAATCCAACTCATTGCAAGCAGAGCGATGTTACGAAAAGGCTTCGCAACCAATAAAAGTTTCAATGAGCTAGAAAATATAAACACACAAAAAAATACTGTAAGTAAAAAGAAATATCTATATAATGCCTTAAAAAATCTTACCCTGGACAAATAAATGACAAAGTGCAAAGTAAATAAAAATCAGTCTGGCCAAAATTCAAATTAATTGGCAAGGAACATCATCTGCCAACCGGTTAATTTGGTTGCATGTGGCAATCGGATCATTTCCTGTGACACTTAACCCTGCCGCTGTAGCTGAAAAGAGTGTTATTTTATTTTACAAAGTGTCAATTTACAATTTGAAATGTGAAATTGTGCAGCGGTTCGAAGTACAGCTGATAGGAAACCTTATGGTTGGCAACGGTATGCAATCGCACCTCATTCCCTCGCCAAAGCACTGAAACGGGGCTCACGTCGGAAGAGGTGGCGCTGTAAGATAAGTTTAACACGTTCGTATGCAATATCTAAAAAGATTTTAAAAACCTTCTCTTTTACAAAGGTGCGCTAAACACGCGATAATCGCTAACGCATGCATGTTATCCTATGGCCGCTAAATCCACGCTAAAACGCTTAGCACGCCTTTGTAAAAGAGGGCCTAAAACAGATTAATAGATAAGAAAGTAAAAGAAAGATACCCTTGCTGGATCAATGAAGATTGCAGCCTGGTTGGGTTAAGCTACCCGATCGGCAATCTGAAGGTCCCTTATCCGCAACACACCTCCTTTGCTATGAAGGCCATATAACATGCTATTCTATAAATGACACCAATCCTGAAACACCCATTCTTGAAATTCCATTAAGTGCCGAAGTTTGAACGCCATTTACTGAATCCAGTTAGGTGCACATAAGTCTAGATTCGGTAAAAGGCATCCAAATTTGGCATGAAGCATTCTGAGTTGAGCTTCCTACACCCAAACTTGGGCGCTGGGATTTTATGCCAGCTGGTTGGTTCTGGGGATGAGAAGGAGCTTCTGGGGCACTGTTAGGGAGAGATTAGAGAGCAGTCAAATCATCTCCTGAAGGTAGGAGGAAAGAGAGGGAGATGGAGAATGTGTTTGAAGGGGAAGGGGCTGAGTGGAAGAGGCAACGTTGACGTGCTCTTCTCTTTCCCAAAGTCCCCCCCCCCTTGTTTGACTTCCCTCCTGCTAATCTCCACACTGAATCTCAGGGTAAACACAGCTCAGAAGTTCCCAGGTATGTTCCCTCCATATCTGGTTTGCAGAGGGCCAAAATTATGACTTGGGAAGAAAGGTATCAAGACTTGTAGACCACCTTTTTGTAGTTTTACAACCACACTCAAAGCGGTTTACATGCAGGTACTTCAAGTATTTTCCTTATCTGTCCCAGTGGGCTCACAATCTATGTAATGTACCTGGTGGCAGTGGAGGATTAAGTGACTTGTCCAGGGTGGAGTGTGGGGTTTGAACACACAACCTCAGATGACGGAGGCTGTAGCTCTAACCACTTCACCACACTCTCCTCCAATACAACATCAGAAGTGACACAAGTATAGAACAATGAAGCTATTGTGACATCACTGATGAGGTTGGCTCTTATTGGTGGAATGAGGCATTATGACATCATGACATTATGACAGGTACTTTAAGCATTTTCCCTGTCGGCTCAAAATCTATCTAATGTACCTGAGGCAGTGGAGGATTAAGTGAGTTGCCTAGGGTCACAGGGAGCAGTGTGGGGTTTGAACCCACAACCTCAGGGTCCTGAGGCTGTAGCTCTATCCACTGCACCACACTCTCCTCGGAAAGCCTGTATCCATGCAATTTTAAAATAGCAGGCCTCAATCAAATGAGACTACTTTTTTTTTTTTTTTTTTGCTTTGGATGGTTAAATATAAAAGCTGGCCATAGTCTCACAGTATTTTTTTGTATAACATTTTGCTTGCATGATTTTTTTCCGCTAGTGGATCTGTTTCCTTATAGACATTTCAGGAAACTAAACGTCATGAACAAAAATAGGTTCTGTGGCCAAGTCATGCAAACAGATTGTCAGACAATTTTGCACTTGGTTTCCTTCCCTACTTTTATCGGAAGTCTGACCCAAAAAAGCACTTTGAGCTGCAGGAAAGGCAAGAACTGAAGGCCAACCCTACTTCGAAATCCTGGGTAGTAACATGTTATCACATCACGTTAGCTGAGAGCTCCTTCTCTTTCCGACAAGGAAGAATTCTATGAGCAGATGGTCCAACTCTGATAGACAATACTGCCTGGGACTCATTTTGAGGGAGCTCATCTCAGTAGAACTTAAGAGAGCTTGGCGCCAGATATCATCAACTTAGATCATGAAGAGTCTTCGAGCAGATGCTTCAGTGATCATTAATCGCACTCATTATGCCCTTGCTCTGCGGTTACTTGACATTTATAGAGAGTATAACTGTAGGACTGCTGTCTGGACCATTAGTGAACTTCAGCTGCTTTCATTCAGTCTGGCTCTGAACAGTTATCATCTTGATGGAACTCTTTGTGGGCCTGCAGCGCAATGCAGCATTTTAAGTCCAAGAATGACATTTTCTCTTAATCATGGCTAATGCACTTAATGATTTTAGCTTATAATTTCCATTTTATGCTAGACGTTCACTGCATTCCAATATCTGACACTCTCTGCTGAAAGCCATTGTGGGCTGCTTGCTACCAGCTCCCAGAAGTGAGTCACCGGCGCAGTGGAGGACCTTGGAAATGTATCCTGCAATTGTTCTTAGCTGGCAAAGGCCAGACAGGGCTATCGGAGAGGGGATTAGCGGTGGCTTTGTAGATTTCTTGCACAGCAGAATAAACGCATACCAGATCTCCATCTTCTCTCCTCCAACCATTTCGCTACTCCATTTTCCACTGGAGGACGTGCGATACACTTCCCTTGTGCAGCACAGACTAGGTGGGCCCCACTCCAAGATTAGAAGTTGAAACGTAATTAGCTAGGAGAAACAATAGATTAGCCAGCTTCATTTTCCAGAGCTTCAGTCTTGCGTCTTTTCTTTAGTAAGCCCTGTAGAATAGAATAAGCCACCGGTAAAATTAAGATTGATGCTAGACTCTGTAACATTCTGTAAACATCCAAAAGCTTTGGTTTTATAAGCAATCTTATAGTTGATGATTTTATAATGCTCTGGAAATTGACAACCATCTCAGAAACATGTTTGGTTTTGATGTATTGCCTTATTTTTTTTTTTTTTTTAGATATTATATACAGGTAGGTGTTGGTTTTATGTTTTTAATTTAGCATATTGAATTTTATATAACATAGGACCCCTTTTACAAAGCCTCACACTGGTCAGAAGATTTCAGCGTAGTGTCTACTGAAAACTCCCAGATCTTTTTCTTGGGAGCCGACACCGAAGGTGGACCTTAGCATAAGGTTACTGTGATTCGGATTATTTTTCCTGATGTGAATCACTTTGCATTTGTATGCTCAGTCTTCCAATTTCCTCAGGTCTTTCTTGCAGTTTTTCACAGTCCTCGTGTTTTGACAAATTTGAATAGATTTGTGTCATCTGCAAATTTAATTACCTCACTTATTGTTCCAATTTCCAGACCATTTATAAATGTGTCACATAGCACTGGTTCCAGTATAAATCCCTGCAGCACGCCACTATTTACCCTCCTCCATTGAGAAAAATGTCCATTTAACCCTACCCTCTGATTTCTGTTCAACAAATAACCAGTTCGTAATCCACAATAAAACATTGCCTCCTATCCTATGACTCTTTAATTTTCTCAGGAGTCTCTCTTGAGAAACTGAAACTTAGTCAAGAGCTTTCTGAAAATCTAGATACACCATATCAACTGGTCCCATTTATCCATGTTTATTCACACCTTGAAAGAAATGAAGCAGATTAGTGAGGGAAGACCTCCCTTTGTTGAACCCATGCTGACTCTGACCCATTAAACCATGTTTGACTATATGTTCTGTAATTTTATTTTATTTTTTTATAATAGTTTGCACTATTTTACCCGGCTTACCCATTCCAGATGGGAGACATTTTGGTCAGTCCTGGTTTTAAAATTACATCCCAAAGCAGTGTGGCATTTGAAGACTATGATTCTGTCCATTGAAATCAGTGCTTCAGATCCCATAATTGACTAGGATGTGGTTGGCAGAAATCTAGAACTGGCCAAAAAGTCTCCTTTCTGGAAAGGGTAACCTGCTCACCCTAAGTTTACTTGTCTCGAATCCTTTTAGAAAATTGGCATAACATTGGCCACCCTTCAATCTTCAGGTACTAAGGACAATTTTAGGGACAGATTACATATCAGTAAAAGCAGATCTGCAATTTCATGTTTGAGTTTGTTCAGTATCCTGGAAAATATACCATCCAGTCCAGGTGATTTATCACTCTTCAACTGGTTGATTTGGCTCAGTACGTCTTCCAGGTTCACCAAAATTTCTTCCGGGTTTTCTGCGTTGTCACCCTTAAAAACCATTTCAGGTTCAGATAGATCTCTTCTTTTTCCATAAAGACTTCACTCAGTCTCTCTGCTATGATCTGAGTGCCCCATTTGCTCCTTTATGATCCAATAGTCCCATGAACTCCCTCAATGGATTTCTGTGTCTGATGTACCTGAAAAAGTTGTTACTATGAGGTGTTGCCTCATTAGCAAGTTTCTCTTCATATTCTCTTTTAGCCTTCTTCATCAATGTTTTGCATCTTACTTGCCAATGCTTCTGCTTTTCTTTTTTCTTACCACCCCGGCACTAGCCAGGTAAGCCCTTTTGAAGTTTATACCTGAGGCAGAGGAATCTGAATGGACATTCTGTCTCCTCAGTTTGTTGCTTTAACCTTTAGACCACTCGTCCAAAGAGAATCTCATTGATACTGGAATAATCTATCTGTCACCTTCATAACGAGAGGACTTTGGTTGGCTGCTGAGGAAATAGATCATGCAGTAAAAAAAAAAAAAAAAATGATACTGAGATGTTCTCATTTGGATTATCATTCCTCTTCCTATGCAGTGATTACAAGCAGTTGCCTTGATTTTGAAGTCCTTTGCTTCTTTGTCATAGCCCCCTAGGAATAATGGTAAAGGAGAATGACACTCTCTCACTGCAGGTGGAAGTAGAGAATGACACAGGGACAAATTTTCCCTGTCCCCGCAGGAAACCGTTTTCCTGTCCCATCCCCGTGAGTTCTTTTCCTGTCCCTGCCCCATTCCTGCGAGCTTCGTCCTCATCTGCACAAGCCTCAAACCCTTTAAAATCATAAGTAGCAACGTTCTAGAGCTCAGATTGTGATGTCATACTGCCTCATTACACCAGTGCCTAAGCTCCGTCATCTGCACAAGCATCATACACTTTAAAATCATAAGTAGCAACGTTCTAGAGCTCAGATTGTGATGTCATACTGCCTCATTACACCAATGCCTAAGCTCCGTCATCTGCACAAGCATCATACACTTTAAAATCATAAGTAGCAACGTTCTAGAGCTCAGATTGTGATGTCATACTGCCTCATTACACCAATGCCTAAGCTCCGTCATCTGCACAAGCATCATACACTTTAAAATCATAAGTAGCAACGTTCTAGAGCTCAGATTGTGATGTCATAATGTCTCATTCCACCAATGCCTAAGCTCCGTCCTCATCTGCACAAGCCTCACTAAAATCATAAGCGTTCCAGGCTTGTGCGGTTAAGGCTGAGCTTACAGGAATGGGGCAGGAACAACGACAAAACTCACGAGGACAGAATGGGGAAATTGAGTTCCTGTGGGGACGGGGACAAATTTGTCTCCTTGTTATTCTCTAGGTGGAAGGGATTTTCCATGACGGACAAAACTTGGAAGAAGCCAGCAGCATGTCCGGTGCAAGTCATCTTACAGCGGTATCCAGCGCAGCCTGCCGTTGCTATGCCGGAGCTGACATCTCTGGTAGCTCTTCTGGTTTCTGCTGCATCCAGTAATTAAATTTCCTGCTGTTGCCGAGGCACAATTAGGCACAGTGGTGTCATCCCTAATTGTAAAATTATAGCAATTACTCTGAAGTACCTGGTTCTGCGGAGCTCTCCTGCCCCACAAGCTGCAGCTACAGAGAAATAATCAGCATTCTCTACTTGCGTTGATGCTATCAGGAGACATCATCACGACCGTTGCTCAGAGCATTATTGGAATCTCCGTCGCTTTATTATTCTAATTCCTTTTGGGACGACGCTTTGTGTTGTGCAGCGAAAGAAGCCACGATCGCCACATAACAGAATTAGAGGTGTGTGGATTTATTTCGTGAAAACGCCTTGGTCAAAACTTACCAGGAGCAATCTGAACCAATTTCATGAAACTGTGGCTTGAATTTATATGCCGCTCCTCGAGGAGGAGGAGGACATTCCGACCTCTCCTCTGAGTCCCCCTCGCTACGATTCGTTTACTCGAGGAGAGATCCGATCTTCTCTGTTACGGCACCTCAAACCCGGAACTTGCTTCCAATTTATATAAGAGAAAAAAAATCACTTAACCCCCCCCTCTTTTACAAAACCGCGCGATAGACGAAAATACTAACGCAAGCTCTAAGGAGGCGTTAGCCCTAACGCACCTTAGTAAAAGGAGCCTTTAGTAAGTTGAAAGGTCTCCTGAAAATCTGGCTTTTTAAGGACGCTTTCAACGGAGATGTTCGAATTTTATACAACTCAAACATCCTATAGCGTGCTAAAAATATTTTCTTTTAATGAAAATTAAATGGGTAACTCTTTCCCATCCTCTTGTCTTAATACCTATGTTCATTTTATTTTGTTTATGAATTGTGTTTAAATCTATCCTCCTCATGTGTCCTGTAGTGTCTTACCTTTATTAATTGTGTAATTTTTATTCTGAGTTGTTTTTTTAAAACTGTTACCCTGATTTTATTTGTAAATCGCATTGGATTGGGATATTGCGATCAAATCAGACTTTTAAAACTTGAAACTTGGTTGCAGGGGAACCGGATCGGGAATGACGCCAGGAACTACTTTTTCACAAAGCGGGTGATGGGTGCGGTGGCTTAGTAAGGAAAGGGCAGGGGGTGCCCTCTTCGCGGGGGTGCCGGTGCCTCTCCTCTTTCCCCCTCCCCCCGTGCACCTCTTTAAATGTTCACCGGCGTGAGCATCAGCATCAGCGTGTTGTTCACACTGGCCGTGGTTCCTTTCTGACATCACTTCCTCATCCCGGGACCAGGACATGATGTCAGAAGGGAGCCAAGGCTGGCACGAGCATCAGGTGAAAGATGGGGGGGAGGGAGGGGGTGCACTCAAGCAGTGGGCAAGAGATGGGCACACGGCAATGTCAACCACCACCACCCTGGGCGCCAACCTCCCTAGAGTGCATAGGAAGAGGTATGGCCAGTAGGAAAAAGGAGGTATTGATGCCCTGGTATAAGACTCTGGTGAGACCTCATTTAGAATATTGTGTACAATTCTAGAGGCCGCACCTTCAAAAAGATATAAAAAAGATGGAGTCGGTCCAGAGGAAGGCTATTAAAATGGTGTGTGGTCTTCGTGACTTAAAGATCTCAATCTGTATACTGTGGAGGAAAGGCGGGAGAGGGTAAATATGATAGAAACGTTTAAATACCTACGTGGCGTAAATGCGCATGAGTCGAGTCTCATTTGAAAGGAAGCTCTGCAATGAGAGGGCATAGGATGAAGTTAAGAGGCGATAGGCTCAGGAGTAATCTAAGGAAATACTTTTTTTTTTTTTTTTTACAGAAAGGGTGGTAGATGCGTGGAACAGTCTCCCGGAAGAGGTGGTGGAGACAGAGACTGTGCCCGAATTTCAAGAAAGCCTGGGATAGGCACGTGGGATCTCTCAGAGAGAGGAAGAGATAATAGTTACTGTGGATGGGCAGACTGGATGGGCCGTTTGGCCTTTATCATGTTTCTATACCCATAAAGCTCTATGACCTCATAACGCATACTACTCTATGACATCACAATGCAGGTGTAAAGAGCCTTAGCCTATAGGGAGAGGAGGCCTATGGGCCGATTGGATGGGCCAATCGGCCTTTATCTGCCATAAGGTTTCTATATTTCTTTAACTTGGTTATGAAAGCATTATTTCTGCTGTGTGTGTTTGTATTTATTTGGATCTTCGTATATGTGTTTCAGTAAATGCATATAGTATGTGGGAACACAAACAGCTTAGAAAGACTGGGAAGTATTTTCTCTGGCTGCTCAGAGCTTTTCAGTCTTTGATTAGCATCAATGAAAAAACATCTTTAGGATGCAATTAAGCTAAGTGTATTCTTCAGCATGGGGTGTTTAAATTAATTCTTAATTTAATGGGATTGTATTTTATTGAGCTTTTGCAGTAATTGAATATTTCTCTCTTAAAGGGCAAGCTGGGCCAATAAAAAGAGAGGGCGAGGCATATGACCTGCAAAGACTGACCACAGGACAGGCCGCTGCTAAGGTAAGGACGTGTGCGTCGGCTCTTTCATTTGCAAAAGGGATGCCAGGGGGGGGTTTAACGCTTTCATACGCAGCTGTCTTTCTGGAAATGCATCTCGAACACCTAATCAGCTTGATTTTCTGACCTGGTGATTTGACTTGACTGTCCTATACTTGGCTCACATAGAAACTAGGGTATGAATGGGTCCAGCCACTGACCCTCAAGCCTTGCATTGAAGAATGCTGGTGTAGAAGGACTGAGGTTGAGAGAGACACTAAAGAATGACAGTCTCTGATATCCAGAGCAGATATTGTGATGTCATAATGCCTCATTCCACCAATGCCCAAGAACCAACCTCATCAGTGATGTCACAATGGCTTCATTATCCTTGGCTCCCATAAGAATCAGAGTCTGAATGGGCCCAGCCACTGACTCTCAAGCCTTGCAATGAAGAATGCTGGTGTAGAAGAACTGAGGTTGAGATAGACACTGAAGAATGACATGGGATGGTTTCTCGCAGTTATCTGTGGGGACAGGAACGGTGATAAATTCTGTCACCCTGTCATTCTCTCCTTGTAGGCTCCTTCCACTGCTTGGCTTGGAAACAATTGAAGTATAGCTGTGGCATTAGTTTTTGTTACCTTTTATATTGCATTTTGGCTCCGGAAAAAGGAGAACAGATCGAGCCATCCAGGTTTTATTTCCATTGCTTTCAACGGAAGTCCAACCTGGATGTCTCGATCCGTCCTCCTTTTTCTGGAGCCATATGGTAACCCTAGGAGATAGGAGAGAGACCAATGCCTAATGAAGTGAGAGCTACAGAGGGAGGCAGCTGTGTTGTGGATCTGTTCCCACATGTCCTAATTCTCAGCCCTTGCCACACCAATCACTGGAGAAAATTAAGCTTCCTAGTCGAGCCGATTGCTTAGAAGTTGCTGCAGGAAACTGCTGTCCAAGCTGTGTGTGGGAAGAGAGCGGGAGCTTTTCTGTTTCACAAGCAGCACTTAAGATGTTTTTAGTCCTTTGAAAGATCCCCCATGCTTGAAACATTCCTGCTGGTAAGACTTTTCAACATGCAGCTGTTATGGTACACACAAGAGAGAGGGGGAAAATCGGCAGCAGAAACCCCAGTGGCAAAGAACAAGCTTCCAAGGAGGGCAAGCGTTTCAGGAAGGATGAGAAAAGAAGGGGAATTAATTGGGCTGGAGTCATGAGTGTTCTTCAGCTGGAATGTGAAAGCTGAGTTTGGCCGCTTCAGCCCAAGAATAAGCTGGCAAGGAGGAGAGAGTCTAGATGACAGCTGGGAATAACATATTCTGAGTCTTTGAAGCAGACATGCCTGCCGAGAAACTGACCAAAGCTTTAGGCTACATACTGGGCGTACATCTTTGTGAGACCCTTCGTTTGGGGGCCTAAAATTTTGAAGTGTGCACAGATCACTAATAAGTACATATTCCTACAGGGGTCTCCAAAGTAAGGCCCGCAATATGATTTTATCCGGCCCGCCGAAGAATTGTGTGGAAATGTGTCAATCGGACTAATTTTCCAATGAGAATACACACACACAGAAAAAAAAAACCAAGTGGACTGAGGGGCAGGACCCAGTATGAAGGTCTCGATTCGGGTTACTAGACGTCCAGATTTCCCCGGACATGTTCTTCTTTTGAGGACATCTCCAGGGGTCCGGACAACTTTTGTCCGGGTTTTGAAAAGCTTTCCATCGTGCAGGAGGGCATCCGCGCACGTGCTGCCCGCCGAGAACAGGCAGCGGGGGCGTGGCTGGGGCGGGATTGGGGGGGGGGGGCGAGGCTGGGGAGGCCGGATCGGGGGGGCAGGATGGGGCGGAACTGTGGATAGGTGGGACTGGGTGGGGCTGGGAGTCCGGGTTTTCCAGACAGAAAATCTGGTAACCCTAGTCTTGAAGGGGAACCTGAAACTCCGAGTTGGCATTTTAGATTCCATTTTCCGGGTTTTTTTTTCCTTCTCACCAACTGCTGTTTACTCTCAGTCATTTCAAAGCATATCATATCAGGCATCATTCTGGGGTAAAGATCTGGAACAATTACGTATGCTTACTAATACTTATGGGGAATTTAGGAGACACCTAAGAACATAAGCATTGCCTCTGCCGGGTCAGACCAGGGGTCCATCGCACCTGGCAGTCCGCTCCCGCGGCGGCCCCCCAGGTCCATGACCTGTAAGTGTTCCCTACCTAACCTAAAACGTCCATACCCTGTTCGCTTAATGTCCTGTAAGGTAAACCTCTATCTGTACCCTGTTATCCCCTTCGCTTCCAGGAAGTCATCCAGTCCCTCTATGAACCCCAGAATTGTACTCTGTCTTATCACCTCTCCAGGAAGCGCTTTCCAGGTGTCTACCACCCGTTGAGTGAAGAAGAACTTCCTTGCATTCGTTATGAATCTGTCTCGTCTCAGTTTTTCTGAATGACCTAAGAACATATCTGTTCCTGAAGTTCTTAGGCCGCTGATTTGTGCAATCTTTCCCACAATAACTGATCTCTAGAGCTGTCAGTCACTAGTTTTCAACTTTGTTAGTTCTACTCAACTTGTAGCGTTTTTAATCATTGTGAACCGCCTAGAACTTCACGGTCCTGCGGTCTAGAAACTGTTGTTGTTTTTATTATTAAAGCAGTCATGTCTGAAATATAGAAAGAGAGATTCAGGAACTTGGGAGACAGACCACTTTGGTCTACCGGACAATACATCCAGCTTCCAACCATCCAAACAGAAGCAGCTTATTTTTCTGGCCTCAAAATGAATGACTAACGTAATCACCCATGCAACGAGGTGTTAAGTTCCAGAAATACTCTCGGTGCAAGGATTATTACAGAGGTATGCTCTCCTCCTCCAGGGATACACAGGGAACGGTCATACAGCCCACCTGTCTTACCAAGGCAGTATTTACCTATCTTTCCTATTTGCCATTGTTTTATCTCCCCCTCCCCCCACCTCGGCCCATAATCCGCCCTGTCCGGCAGTCTCAGTGTACACACAGTCAGTCTCTCCCAATCTGCCAATCTTCATTTCTCCAGCTAATGTATTTTGGTCGATCTGTTTCTTTCTCATTCTTTTCATCAGTCATTATCTAATCTCTTTGTCTCTTTGATCTGTCTCTTTCTATATCTCAATCATCCATCTGTCCGTCTCTGTCTCGCTCCTCTTCAAATGTACGCACTCTTTAATACGAAAGGAGAGGGAGGGCTGATTTCTTAGTCTTGCGAAGTCGGGTTGCGGCGAGACGGAGTCTGAACCCTGCTGTTTACCCGATCTCACCAACCCTCCCTTTGCTATTTATCAAAGCGCTTGCGATATTTATAAAAGCGATTGGTTTCCATGGTCACAGAGGACAGGCTTTGGGCCCCCTGTACAGCAGCACAAACTTCGGGGATTTGTGACAGTCTAAGGATTAGTCATCCTTGCCAGAAAACCTGCTTCTAAAGTATACTTTTCCAGTTTTCCATTTGAATAAAACCAATTCTTTGCTAAGAGGAGATGATATTAACCCACACAAAATCCGTAAATCTGGTTTCTTGTAAGAAGATTTTCTTGCTTGCAATTACAGGAGTTTCATGGGCAACAATGGAACAGGGATGCCTCCTAGCACAAAGGTGTTGTGTTGAATTTGTATTTATCACCTTTCTTAGACATAATCCATCCCAAAGCAGCAGTAAAGTGTAATGATACAATACATAATACATTAGAAAATGCATCAAAATATAATATCAGAGTACAATTCAAACATACAAACTAATAAAATCAATATAGATCTCCTAAGGTTCTGCTTTAGGTGGATGGCAGAGACCTCTAGTGGTTGTACTAAAGTATTATACTGTGAGCTGTGCTTACCCCTGCAGGTTCCAGGACAAGGGGAGAGTTCTCCTGACCAGTGAAGTAATGTTAGGAGATGATTTCTTTTGAAGGGGATCTGGGATAAAACCCCTAGCCCTAGGTTCCCTGATCCTGATCATTATATCAGAAAGTAAAGGGAAGAATCTTTGGCTAGTCCAGCCGTTGTACCAGAAGAAGTAGAGAAATAGTGAGAAGTTTCAGGGATTACTTAGGCTTCTGCACTTACCTTAAAATGTACATTAATCATCTTTGGATGATTAATGAGGGGAAGATTCTCAAAACTTTAACGTGGTCGCTAAACCGGTTCCAGCTGGTTTAGTGTCCATGTGTTTTAGAGGGAAATATCAAAACAGCTTTTCTGAGCTTCCTAGCAGTCGCTGACTCTACCACGCAAATGTATTACAGTTAGGTCATTAATATTTAAATGAGCACCCTGAGTGATTTTCTATTATTGCCGAGTGATTCCCTAACCTCACTGTCCTACATTTGCGAGCAAAATTATCCGGCAGGTCTGAGCTTTACTTTCTGGTCAGTACCTGAGGGTTGATTAGTCCCCAGCAATGGGAGGGATGCCCACTCCCTCCTGCCGCCAAGCAGTACCCCCTGACATCGGATCATACAGGGCTGTTGCTTGGTGGTGGGAAGGAATGGGCATCCCTCTTGCTGCCAGGGCGGTTGTTTGACGTCGGCGATGGGAGGGAGTGATCTTGGCGGCGGAAGGGAGTGAGCATCCCTCCCACTGCTGGGGAGGTGTTGCTTGGTGGTGGGAGGGAGGGAGCAGCCCTCTCGCTGCCAGAGGTGTGTGTGTTTGTGTGTGGTTGCTTGATGGCGGCAGGAGGGAGTGGGCATCCCTCTCACTGTCAGGAGGGGTTGCATGATGTTGGCAGTGGAAGGGAGTGGGCATCCCTCTTGCTGCCAAGGCGGTTGTTTGACGTCGGCGATGGGAGGGAGTGATCTTGGCGGCGGAAGGGAGTGAGCATCCCTCCCACTGCTGGGGAGGTGTTGCTTGGTGGTGGGAGGGAGTGAGCAGCCCTCTCGCTGCCAGAGGTGTGTGTGTGTGTGTGTGGTTGCTTAATGGCGGCAGGAGGGAGTGGGCATCCCTCTCACTGTCAGGAGGGGTTGCATGATTTTGGCAGTGGAAGGGAGTGGGCATCCCTCTTGCTGCCAGGGCGGTTGTTTGACATCGGCGATGGGAGGGAGTGATCTTGGCGGCGGAAGGGAGTGAGCATCCCTCCCACTGCTGGGGAGGTGTTGCTTGGTGGTGGGAGGGAGGGAGCAGCCCTCTCGCTGCCAGAGGTGTGTGTGTGTGTGTGGTTGCTTGATGGCGGCAGGAGGGAGTGGGCATCCCTCCTGCCGATCTTTGATTTGGAGTCTTTCTTTTATTTGTGGGTTTATTCTGCGCATGTGCCAATCGCTATCACCAGCAATAAAGAGCAGCTGTTCCACTGCCCCTGTTCTCGGGAAAGGATCAACACGAAGATTCCTGGCATTCTCGTAAGAATAATGTCTCATTGACAACAGTTAAAGAACTTTCCAGTACCCCGTTTAAACCTGCAGCGTTTGACCGCTGACAAGAGTGTAATCGGTGATCCTATCAAAATACCAGAAAATGAATGGAAAACCCTGGCAGTCTAGGATGGGGGGTGTGGGGGTGGGGGGAGGGCAGGTAGGAGAATGGAATTGTCCAGAAGGTCCAACCTGTTTAATGAGTCTTTAATGAGGCAGGTATATGTAATCTAAAAGACGGAAGGGAAGTGACATACATGGCATGAGTTAAAGTATGTCTGAGACTTAACCTGTAACCCATTCTGAGCTCTTTGGAGAAAATGAATTAAATAAATAATGTTTTACAGGAGGAACTGGAAGATAGCACTGCACATCTGGACACCATGGAGGGGGACTGCCTGAGCTGCATGAAGTATCTTATGTTTGTGTTCAATTTCTTTATATTTGTAAGTATCTTCGGAAGGGGACTGTGCCCCTTCCTTCTACTAATTAGGGTTACCAGAGGATTGTCTGGGCTCCCGGAGAGGCTTTTCAAAACCCCGCATTTATCCGGGTTTTGGATAGCCCCGATGAATTCCGGCCTCTGAGCATGCGTGGATGACGTCACATGCATCCACGCATGCTCCAGGTCCTCCAGGCGCAACTGGAGCTCATCGAAGAAGACAGGAGGCTTTCAGGGGGCGGGACCAAATGGTGCTGGAGATGGAACTGGGCGTGGCTAGGCTTGAGCAGAATGGGGCAGGGCTGGAGGCAGAGTAGGGCGGGGTTATGTTTCCGGAGTTTTCCTTTGTAAAATATGGTAACCCTACTTCTAATGAACTGCATTTTTTTTTTTTTTTTCATTTTACAAGCCCAAGAAGGTCATGAAGTAAGAATTACTGATCAAAAATAAGTCACAAATGATTGCATATTGATAAGTACATAAGCATCGCCATACTGAGACAGATCACAGGTCCATCAAGCTCAGAATCTTGTTTCTAGCAGTGCCAATCCATATCACAAGTACCTGGCAAGATCCCAAAAAGAGTAAAGCTTGATTTTATGCTGTGTCCTACAGGAATAAGCAGTGGATTTTCCCAAGTTCATCTTAACAATGGCTTTTGGACTTTTAGGAAATTGTCCAAACATTTTTTTTTTTTTTTAATGGGAATGGGATCTTGTATACTACCATTTTGTGGCCGTGGTATTCAAAGTAGTGGGCACTGGAGGATTAAGGGGCTTGCCCAGGATCATAAGGAGCAGCATTGGGATTTGATCTCACAACTTTAGAATGACATGAGCCTATCACCTCTTAACTTCATCCCATGCCCTCTAACTCTGGAGTTTCCTTTCAATTGAAAGAAACTCGCCTCATGCGTATTTACGCCACCAAGGTATTTAAATGTCTCTATCATATTTCTCCTCTCCCACCTTTCCTCCAAAGTAGACATATTTGGGTTTTGGTCAGGTACTTGTGACCTAGATTGGTTACCATGAAGACGGGATACTGGGCTAGATGGACCATTGGTCTGACTCCGTAAGACTATTCTTATGTCCCCGTATGACATATGATGTGGTTGGAAAGTCTTGATTTTGTTTGTTCTTTGGGGAGAGGGAGGGGGACGGACCGCCCCAGGCGCCATCTTAGTGGGAGAGCCGGCACCTCTCCTCCTCTCTTCCCCACGCTCCTCCCCCTCCTTGAATTCCCCGCCTTCGTACCCCTAGCTCTTCACTTGCGAGCAGCGTCTTTAACCTGCCGCTCACGCCTGCCTCGGCTCCCCTCTGATGTTGCTTCTGGGTCCAATGACTAGGAAGTGACGTCAGAGGGATAGCCCACCCTGGTGCGGGCATCAAGTTAGTGATGATGCTGGCGCCGGGGAGTTAAAAAGGTACGAGGGAAGGGGAGGGGGGAGCACATGGTGGGGTGGGGGTGGGGTGGAGAAGGGAGCGAGGGGAGTTTCCACTGCCCCGGGCACCTCCTATTGGGTGAGTTGGTGGGTGGAGAGGGGGGAAGTGGCAGTACCTTCGGAATTGCAGCGTCTCTTTGGCGGAGAAACTATCTGCCCTCAATTTGTGATGAAATATTCTGATTGTCTATTTTCTCTTCTCTCAGCTGGGTGGTGTCTGTCTGCTGGGTCTTGGCATCTGGGTCATTGTGGATCCCACGGGTTTCCGAGAAATTGTGGCCGTGAACCCCCTGCTCTTCACAGGCGCATACATCTTACTAGCTATGGGCGCCATGCTCTTTCTACTGGGATTTCTGGGCTGCTGTGGAGCCATCCGGGAAAACAAATGCCTCCTCCTCTTTGTAGGTATTGCTCCGTGTGGTTTCCTAATGCGGCTGGCGAACGCTTATGCTTGTCCAGCCAATCCGAAATCGTGAGTGTTCGAGCATTCTAGGAGCATTTCATTTTGTGCAGTGGCATAGTTAGGGTGAGCGGCGCCCCTCCCCGCCCTCTTCTCTGCTCTCCCCCGCTCCTCCCTGACCCACTTGCCACGCCCCCTTCCCTTCCCCCTTACCTCTTAAATTTTCCCAGCGCTAGCAGTGTTACAAACGTCGTGTCGACTCTCCCTCCGATGCCACTTCCTAGGCACAGGGCCCGGAAGTGACATCGGAGAGATCCGACAGCTGGGAAAATTGAAGAAGTACGAGGGAAGGGATGGGGGCGCATGCATGTGGCAGAGGGGGTCGAGAAGGAGCATAGAGGAGGACGAGGGCTGGCACCCCCACCAAGACGCACATGGCATGACCATTTCCAGCTCTGTGAGGAGTTAATAAATAGTGTCAGGTCTGCCCGTAGGTACACATTCATGAATTGCAGTAAAGATGAAAGGAGATTAGCCCGACCCATCTGAAATATTCAGGGAGTTCTTTTTGAAAGTCCTCTACAAAAGGTTGAGGATGAGCTTGGCACACAATTCCTTGTGCTTTAACATCCCAAAATATTCTCATCACAGTTGGCTATCTCTTCTTCTTTTTAACCACTTCCATCCATCCTCCGCCCCCCCCTCCAATCCCTTCATCTCTCCAGCCTCTCCCATCCATTCTCCCCCCTTCCTCCTTTTCTCCTCTAAGCCACACTCATCCTTTCTCCTTACCTTTCCTGTCCAACCACTGCCATTCTTTCCTGCTCCGCTGTCTCCTCTCTCATGATTGGGTAGAATTATGGCAGAGAGGAACACTGTACCTCGGAGTAATAGCGATGCTGCAGAGCTGCTCCCCTGAATAACAAGGTCCCATCCATTGACAGCCGTGCTCCGCTGACATGATTAAATGATTCATGGTTTTAATAGTCCATGAACAAATAAACCCTTAATTGCTTCAGAGCACCTGCTGAGGTGCATAAAACCCCTTCTCGGTGAGAGTGCAAGACTTTATTGTGTTGTTACTGCAGAGGTTGGGCCAGATGGGATATAATTAGGAGGCAATGGAAATGAAGCATTATGAGAAACAGGGCCCTACAGGTAGGATGAAGCACGGTCCAGCTGAGATTTACAGTACATATACCATCTCTTCAATTAGGAATACGAGGGGCCGCTAAAAAGTTCTCAGCCCAACCAAGAAGAGAATGATGTGGAGCCATGAAACTTACAAGTCATTCCACACTTTTCGTTTCAATGAGGCAAATGCATCTAGTAAATGGGCCCAAGTATCGGGAAACCAAGCCATTGTGACATCATCGATGAGGTTGGCTCTTAGGCATTGGAGGAATGAGGCATTATGACATCACAATATGAGGGGCCGCTGAAAAGTTCTCAGCTAGAGAATGACACGGTGACAAAATTCATTACCGTCCCCGCGGATAACCGCGGGAAATAATCCCATGTCATTTTTTAGTGTCTATTTCAGCCTTAGTCCTTCTACACCAGCATTCTTCAAAGCAAAGCTTGCGGGTCAGTGGTTGTGGCCATTCATACTCTGATTCTTTCCTCTCTCCTTAAAGAATGACATGAAGATGGTTTCCCGCGGTTATCCGCGGGGACGGGAACGGTGATGAATTTTGTCACCGTGTCATTCTCTATTCTCAGCCCAACCAAGAAGAGAATGATGCGGAGCCATGATACAATGATATGACATGAAACGAAACGGGTCAAGAAAAGTGTGGAATAACTTGTAAGTTTCATGGCTCCGCATCATTCTCTTCTTGGTTGGGCTAAGAACTTTTCAGCGCCCCCCCGTTGGCGAGTCCAAGCAATGGGATTAGGGACATGGACTTAGGGACATCGTGAACAGAGCCCATAGTGTAGACCAGAGAGCTGAAGTTTAAATTGTTGGGCCAGATTAAAGAGTCCTGCGTCTGAGATGGGGCTCTGCATCCTAGACGAAGAAGCTGATGTGTCCATAGTGAGGATGTGACTTCCGGCTCGCGGAGGTAAATGTCCAAGTCACAAATACTATAAAAAGGTTCCAGGATTTATCCGAATGCCTTTCACCAGGATGAAGCTGAGAACTGTTTGTTGGAATTGTTAACGTCGCTCCGTAATTAGCGAGCCTTCTACCACTTCTGACCTTGTGATGTGAAGAATA
The DNA here is from genome assembly GCF_902459505.1 of Geotrypetes seraphini. Classification (NCBI taxonomy): domain Eukaryota; kingdom Metazoa; phylum Chordata; class Amphibia; order Gymnophiona; family Dermophiidae; genus Geotrypetes; species Geotrypetes seraphini. The sequence goes on from NC_047102.1 coordinate 11,175,591, forward strand.
AAAGACTTCAGGACAGGCTGTACCAGAGTCGTGAGCAGTCCCAGCTCTGTCTCTAGCTGAGGTGAGACCCGGCCTTTGCAATAAAGACGCGTCTTTTCTCTTTGTCTCTTTTAGTTCTTCATGCTTATTTTGGTGATTTTCCTGGCAGAGCTCTCCGCTGCAATCCTGGCATATATATTCAGGGAACATGTAAGTGTCTCTGATTCACACTGGGCGAGATTGCATGCATTTTCCATGCTGTTCAGCTTATTAAGGGGTTTAAGCCCACCCCCCCCTCCCCCACTCCATTATACATGTGCTGCTGAAGCCTTTGATTGTACATTAAATGAAATGTGGCATCACCTTGAATTTCATTTCAACTTACAGTTTATAAAACCAAAGCAATAAGTAAATAAATTGCAATCTTTCCATTTTGTTTTCACCCAGTGGTTTTCTGCTCACGTGGGCTTTCGGCTCAGTTGCTACTGCCCGCTTGTGAGCTTTGTTATGATAAATCTTCAGCTGCAACTACTCAGGGATTTCTTTTTGTTTTATATATGCCATGTCCCCCCCCCCCCTCCAATCTAGCCCAGCCAGGAGCCATAGAAGCAGGTACAGGTGCATCCTAGGTCCAGCCAGTAGATGTCGCCATTAAGCAACTGAGGCTCCCTTCCTCTCCCAGAAGGGACTAGGAACTAGAGACTGACACGGGGACAAATTGAGGCTTGTGCAGATGAGGACAGAACTCGCAGGGATGGAGATGGATCCCTCAAGGACATGGACAAGTTTGTCCCCGTGTCACACTCTGCCAGGAGTGTTGCCTCTCTGCAGCACCCACAGCTACTCCTCCGTGTCACTGTGTACAGCACAACCAGTGAGTCACCCAGCCAGCCCCATTTACAGTTTTAAAAAAAAAAATACCTCTCACCCATAAGATTGTCCAGCAACTGGGTCACAGTGCCATAGAGCCAATGGATGCCTACTCCCTCCTGACTCAGCACTTATGGCAGCAAAAATTGGCAGGAGGGATGCCCATTCCCTCCTGCCAATGGAGGCCCCCCCCCCCGTGCCAGGCCCCCCTGAACCATCTTCTACCCTCCTCCCCCCCAAAAAAAAAGGCTATAGGGATGCGTATTCCCTCATGCCACCAGATACTCCCTCAACTCCCCCCCCCCCCCAGTACCTCTGTCAGAAGTTGAGAGCAGGAGGGATGTTTTGTCCCTCCTGCTCCAAGGAAATGGTGGACCTACCCCTCCGCAGTGCATCATGTGATGCACGGGAAGTGACCTAAGGCCCTGATTGGCTTGCCTTGAGCTAGGTGACTTTGTTTTATACATATTATACCAGAAATGAAGTAAATTCTTGGGATTTATACTAACGTCCTTCAAAATATTTTCACTATGTCATGGAGAGTTTCTTTCTGGTGCTAGTAGAGTGTCAGTAAATGGACTGCAAGTTTAGTTGGATTTAGAAGTTGCTTTTTGGCTATGAGAGTGGTGATTCCTTGGAGCGTGGTCTGAAGCATCCTCTGATGGTCTTGTTTCTTGACATATTTTCAGCTGACTAGAGATTTCTTCACCAAGGAAGTAAAGATGCACTATAAAGGTAACAACAACACTGAAGTTTTCTCTTCCACGTGGAACTCGGTCATGATCACGGTAAGTCGCGGAGGATAGTCTTCTGATTGAGTGCTGGAGTCCTCTTGATTACTGCGCTCCTCTGAGTGGCTGTTGTGCTCCTTTGATGGAGCAGCGTGTTCCTCTGAGTGGCTGTTGTGCTTCTCTGATTGGGTAATGTGTTTCTCTGAGTGGCTCTGATTGGGTGTTGGTTGGCTCAGGGCAATGGGACGAAAATAATATCCCAAAAAAATCTCAGGAAAGACATACAAAACGAATAAATTATGCCCTATTGGAAACCTTAGGAGGGACCTACCTAGACACTACCAGGTCTACCCACTGCACTCATACAAAGACCCACTCATTCACTTAACACACACAAAAAAAGTGGAGAAAAAGCCTCAGTTCATCTTCATATGGCAAAAAAAACTCCACTTTTTTTCTTGTTTTTTGTGTGTTAAGTGAATGAGTGGGTCTTTGTATGAGTGCAGTGGGTAGATCTGGTAGTGTCTACATAGGTCAATCCTATGGTTTCCAATAGGGCATAATTTATTAGTTTTAAGAAAATAATATCCCAAAAGGGCAGAGAGGGAAAGGCTGAAACAGAACCACTTTGGGTTTCCGTGATGCAGGATTTTGGTGAACACCACAATTATGGGACTCAGCCATCCCTAGAGTTGATGAGTTGGTAGCACATGTCTATTGCCTGTTCAGTTGTGTTGATGGTTTCAGCATTATAATAATAATAATTTTATTCTTATATACCGCCAAAGCCATAGAAGTTCGAGGCGGTTTACAGCAAGAAGCGCTGGACAATCAGCGAAGAGGTTACAATCAAAGTCAGCAATACAATCTTACATAATGAAGGAATATGAAAGCAGTTTAGCTCATTAGGGATACTGGTTGATTAAGCAGAGCTGAGCATAGGTAGTAGAAAGTGGACAGGAAATGAAAGGATTTGAGATCCTACCATATGTTTTCCATGACCCCTCCATATGTGTTTCTTTTTCTTAAATGTTTTTTTCTTTTCTTAAAAACTGTAGTTCACCTCTTTTGCCTTTTGTACCAGTTTGTAATAGAATGCCAAAATTTGCCTATATCTTGTTTTGTCCTCCCCAATTTGTTAATTGTTATTTTAAAAACAATTGTTATACTTATTGAAATATATGATATTGCGTAGATAAGAAGCGTGGGATGAACACAGAGGATCTAGAATCAGAAAATAATATTAAAATTGAACTAAGGCCAGTACTGGGTAGACTTGCCGGTCTGTGTCTGTATATGGCCATTTGGTGGAGGAGGGCTGGGGAGGGCTTCACTGAAAGAGTGGCTGAACATTGGAACAAGCTTCCGAAACAGGTGATCGAGGCCAAAAGCGTTCCAGATTTTAAGGGTAAATGGGATGCCCATGTGGGATCCCTGAGAGGGTGAAGTTACGGATGGGTCAGTTAGAATGGGGGCTCTAGAGCAGACTTAGGGGGTGGGTCTGTGGAGTGGGCAGACTTGATGGGCTATGGCCCTTATCTGCCGTCATTTTCTATGTTTCTATGGCTTCAAAGGCTGGGAGGGTGTAGATGGGCTGGAGTAGGTGTTAAAGGAGATTTCGGCAGTTGGAACCCAAGCACAGTACCGGGTAGAGCTTTGGATTCTTGCCCAGAAATAGCTAAGAAGAAAAAATTTAAATTGAATCAGGTTGGGCAGACTGGATGGACCATTCTGGTCTTTATTTACCGTCATCTACTATGTTAGATAACAAATTTCAAACTTGAAACTAGGGTCACTAGAGTACCTGGATTTACTCGGACATGTCCTCTTTTTAGAGGACTATCCAGGCGTCCAGACGGGGTTTTCAAAACCCAGCCCTTTGTCCGGGTTTTGAAAACCACCGAGCTGGACACCGTGTCTAGAGGGCATCTGCACAAGTGTGGAGGCAATATAATGATATCACACACATGCGCGAAGAGATGAGGTTTGTGTGAGGCCGGGGTTGGGGAGTGGGACAGGGTGGGGCTGTGGGCAAAATGGGGTGGGCCCGGAGCAGGAGAAAAAATATGGAAGTAAGGAGGACAAATTGAGGCATAGAAGTAAAACCCGGATGGCTCAATCCGTCCTGCTTTTTCTGGAACCATATGGTGACCCTAAGCATACGTAAACAAGCAATATAGTGGGTCTCTGGTTACTAAAATGCATTACTGGTGGAATTTTCAATGTAGTCATTTTTTGTTACGTTCCAGTGTGCTGGCGTACTTTTTTTTTTTTTAATCTTTATTCATTTCAAATCAAGTACAATATTGACATTTATCAATTAAGCATTCAAATACACTTGAAATCCTATAATTGATCATGATAATATAAAATATTACCCCCTCCCTTATTTATTTATGACAATGATTTGTTTCACTTATAATCAAAAATACGCACCCCCCCATCCCCCCCTTAATGTCTTAAAATTTTTATACAGGGAAGAATATTTTTAATCTTTACAATAATCTATTAATGGCCTCCACACATCTTGAAATTGGTTATAATTTCCTTTTTGGACAAGCTAGTGTCCTTTCCATTTTATATATATGGCATACAGAGTTCCACCAAAAACAATAATTAAGTCTATTCCAATTCTTCCCAATTGTAAGTGAATTACAAACAGCATTGGGGGTCCCTTAGAGTTGGATCCGCTCCAGGTGGTGATGGTTTCACAGTAGAGTGCTGGCGTACTATTAAAATCAAACGACAACACGAACTGTGGACGAAACACAATGTTCCTGATTTTCCTTTATTTCTTCAATCAATGTAAAAAAAAATTGTCCATATCAACCGTATTAAAAAAAAAAACTAACGGACCCGACACGGGCCGTATTTCGGCTAACAAAGCCTTTCTCAAGGGTCCGGCCATTAAATAATACGCTAGTATTGTGGAGTTGATTTCCATATCGCAAATTCAAACAAACCAAACGGAAGGAAGAAAACCCCAGGGATAAACAAGGAAAACCAAAGAAAGAGTGGGGAAGGGACAGAACACATCAACCTAAGGAACAAATATAATTTTATTGTAAACGAAAATAACTTAAAAACATATCATATATGTAAAGCCAAGCCTTACGTAAAGTCCAAGAAAAGTATGCATGCAAAAAACAGTTGAGGTGAGCACTGCTGAATGCCCGTATTGGCAGCGGGTTTGGTCCTAGACAGCTTACATACATTATTTATAAGCATGACGTTGTTGGAATGTCAACACTTTGATGCCACATTGGGGCACTGGGAGTTTGACATTGCTATGATGTGATGTCAAGCGTTTTTTTTTTTCCTGTCCTGCATGAGGTAACCTTGCTGGGTGCGGGGAAGATGAGCTTCACGGTTGCCCACCCTAAGTAAAAGGTGCCAATAATTTATGCTCCTTTCGAGGAATCATAGTTACACATTAAATCATACAAGATTGAAACCTCTCTTCTCCTTCCTAGTTTGGCTGTTGTGGAGTGAACGGGCCAGAAGACTTTCACGAGGCCCTGTATTTCAAGAACTGGTACCCCGACGATATGGTGCCAGAAGCTTGCTGTCGGAGGGAGGCCCAGACCCGAACGGGACCTTTTCTGAGCAAAGAGGAGTGCCTGATGGGAAAGGAGCTGTACCAGAACAGACAGGTGCGTGACCTTGTGTGGCCAATGCGAACAGCAGCGAAGGCCATAAGAGAAATGCCATGCCAAGGAGGCGCACAGCTCAGCTGCCCTCCCACACCACTGTGCTCTCGTAGAGACGCCAAGAGGAACCGGATCACTGAGAGATTTTCGCTATGCTTCCAGCTCCACCTGGCTCTGCCCATTTTCCACCCAGCTAGGCTCTTCTTTTTAGAGGACTGTCCGGGTGCCTGAATGGATTTCCAAATCCCAGCAGTTTGTCCGGGTTTTGGAAAGCTCTGGCCGCGTCTCGAGGGCCTCTGAGCATGCGTGGATGGCGTCCGCGCATACTCGGAGGCCGTCGGACGTGGCCCGGAGGTCAGAAATGAAAAAACGAAGTGGGGCTAGAGGCAGAGCGGGCCATGGCTGGAGCCAGAATGGGGTGGGGCCGGGACAGAACAAGGCAGGGCCATGCATCCGGGATTTTACATTGAAAAATATGGTAACCTTATGCCCAGAAACACCTAATTGTTTATTGTTTGTTTGTTTATTGTTTAATTAGTTTCTTGATTAAACGCTTTATCGATTCTGCAAAGCGTTGTACAAAACACTAGATAAAATAACATTGCAACAAACAGAATTACCATTAAAACAAACTTTTAAAAAAAATGAAAATACAAAACTGTTAGACGAACTACAACACGTACTAGGTTAAATAAGGACGCACTAACAAAAGATACATGAAGGAAAGAGGGAGGAAATACAATAATTATAGTAAATGAGAGAGACATTAAGGGAAAGAACAAAAGGGCAGGACTTAATGGAGAAAAAAGAAGGAAAGAAAAGAGAAAAGAAAGAGAAGAAGAAAAAAAAAAAATAAAAAATACCCTCTCCCTGTATTTTTTGGCTCCACCCCCGACAGATCTCAGGTGGAACCAAGAAGCCGCCTCCCCTTCAGACAGCAGGACCACTCGCGATAAGAGCTGCAATACTGATCCCGCTGCAGCAGGAGATGACGTCTTATCAACGCATCTCATGTTGCTGATAGAGGAGGAAGCTGCCCATCAGGAGTGCGGGAGATGATCCACGAATGCAGGCGTCTCCCGCTGAACGTGGGAGACTTGGCAGGTCTGCGGTTGGATTGTGTTAGGGTTACCAGTCATGTCCTCTTTATAGAGGGCATATCCGGGCGTCCGGATGGCTTTTCAAAACCCGGTACTCTGTCTGGGGTTTTGAAAAGCTTCTTCTTTGGGGCCGCGTCGGATGCCCTCCCGACTGATGAGAACAGGTTGAGGGGGGGCGGGCTGGGATGTGACTGTAAGTTTTTGCAGGGCCTGTTGCAGCAGATGAGCCCCCGAGATGTAAGTTTCAAGTGTCACGTTTTATTGAAATTTTGATGCATCGCAATATCTTAATTTCAAAGCGATTTACAAAATTAAAAACAGGAGTCCACGTTATTAAAACAAGAACAAAAACATAGACATTACAACCGTGAACGTAAGGGAAATGTGAAGAACCACACTAGGCAGAGTAAAGAGGACATAAAAGGTCAGAACAATAGGGGGTTAAGAGCTTGATAAAAGTATGCACGATGGTCTGTGTCAAGGGAGAACTAAGGAATCCTTGATTTCTAGAGGCCTAAAAAAGAAATCAGTAAATTTTGCAAAACGAAGAAGCAAGGAAATGCCCTGCATAGATGGGGTCTCAAAGGCGGTGGCCTTACAATTCGTCAGGTCCCGGGTTCAATACCCTGATAGAAGGCAGACACAGAGGGCGCAAGAGATTCAAGACCAAGTTCGACAAGTTCCTGCTGAACCGGAACGTACGCAGGAAGGGCTAGTCTCAGGGCGCTGGTCTTTGACCAGAGGGCCGCCGCGTGAGCAGACTGCTGGGCACGATGGACCACCGGTCTGACCCAACAGCGGCAGTTCTTATGTCCTCGAGTGAAATTAAAGACAATAGCCAAGAGTGATTGTGGAGAAATAGGCTTAATATTGCAGAATGTTTATAAAAAAAATTCTAATGTACAGAAAGATATTCTACGATGGAGCCGCTTCTGCGCTCTTGTGAACGAGAGAGAGAAAAGACGGCTTCCTGAATAGGTGCTGGGAGGGCAAAGAGAGGAGACAGAGAGGGAGATAAGCAAGAGTCCAGAGAGAGGGGAGGCTTGTATAGGTTGGAGTTAGAGAATGACACGGTGACATAAGTCATCACCGTCCCCGTCCCCACGGATAACCGCGGGAAACAAGCCTGTGTCATTCTTACGTGTCTATCTCAACCTCGGTCCTTCTACACCAACATTCTTCAATGCAAGGCTTAAGGGTCAGTGGCTGTGGCCATTCATACTCTGATTCTTATGTGAGCCAAGGATAATGAAGCCATTGTGACATCACTGATGTGATTGGTTCTTAGACAACACTGGTGGAATGAGGCATTATGACATCACAATATCTGCTCTGGAATGTTGCTGTTCAATCTCAGCATTCTTCAATGCAAGGCTTAAGGGTCTGTGGTTGAGCCCATTCAGACTCTTGATTCTTCCCTCTCTCTCCTTGAATAATGACATCGAGATGGTTTCCCGCGGTTATCCGCGGGGGCGGGGACGGTGATGAATTTTGTCACCGTGTCATTCTCTAGTTGGAATCTTATTCTAAAGACAGAATCTATTGTGTTTCCCAGTATCTTTCTGTTTATAATTTGCAAACTGAAACAATGGTCGGCTTAATTGATAAGGAAGGTGTGACACTTACAGGAATTAGTCTGTCTGGCTTCTTGGTCCCATTCAAGTAGCCTATCTTCTTGATAAACAATCCAGTCTGGCAGGATGCTTAATGCATGTGAATTCTGTGCAGGGGCCTTTAGGGTCTTTCTGCATCAACATTCCAGAGCCAGATTGATATAATGTCCCATAGGCCTCTGCTGACATTGGTTAGGACAACCGAAAATGCTGACAGCTAGCAATGTAAGGCTGGTCTGACAGTGACGTGGGCGGAACGAGGTGGAACTGGGCGGGCCTGAGGGCTATGGGTCCGGATTTTATTTAACTAAAACCTATTAACTCTAGGTGGTTTAACCCCAGCAATTCTTAATCCACAATTGAACATTGCCTCCAATCTCGTTTTAATTTTCGCAGGAGCCTCTCATGAGGAACTTTGTCTAATGCTTTCTGGAAATCTAGATTCACTACATCAACCAGCTCGCCTTTATCCACATGTTTATCCACACCTTCAAAGAAGTCAAGCACATTGGTGAGGCAAGACCTCCCTCAGCTGAACGCAAGCTGACTCTGACTCATTAAATCATGTTTGTCTACATGTTCCACCAGTTTATTTTTTTACAATTGTTTCCACTATTTTGCCCAGCACTGAGGTCAACCCTTGACTGGATCAACCCTGTTCTGCTAATTTGGATCCAGTTAGCAACCTTACACTGGGCTGAGCGGGAAGTTTGAGTTCTGCTATAAGGAGAGAATCCAGCCTGAACTCTAGATGGATTAACATTTAAAGCTGACTTAGTAAAGCTCTCTGCAATTCAAAACAGTCTGCAAGAGCCAAGAGAGCAAGGGCTGAGATACTAAGACCCCCCCCTCCCCCCATTTAACTCACTCTTCACTGAGACATGGAAGGAGGTGAAGGCTAGGAATTCTGGTGCTCGGAGCCTTTTGGTAGCCACATCTGTTCTATCAAATGCTGGGTAGGAGAACTCTATAAAAATGCAAATGTGGCCGGTGCACCGGCCACAGCTGTCTGGTGCTGATTGCTGCCGAGCTGGGCGGCAGGCCTGGGTTAGACGGAGCAGCTGTTTCTTTATTCCTCATCTCAGCATACGACCGATGTCAGAATCACTTCCAGGCTTGCTAAGCCTGAGGATTCATTCCTACCTCCCCTTCCTGGGCAGTAGAGGAGGCGAGGGTCCTCCTTTGAAGCTGGGTTGCAGGGTCTTTCTCCCCTCCCTGCCCCCTCCTTGACCTCTACGGAAATGTGCTAACACTCCGTATCCCTCCCTGTTATTTTACACAAACGATTTCTATGGCCATGTTTGCTTCATCGACTATTGTCAGGCACCTGGCTTCTGTATTTATACTTGCGAAAAAGCATGCGCAAATGCCGGCATCTCATCGCTTCATTGTGGTACAGTACAGTCTCGATTAAACAACCTTCGCTACTCTGATAATCCAGCATCTACTGTACACCTGGCCGCGATTCCGCAACCGGCGCTAGATTTGGAGGCACTGGCCGATACAGAATCTGGCCCTTAGTACCTAGATTTAACCTTTATCCGTCCTTTATACAATTGCCTCCTGCATCCCTTTGAAGGGAAGTTATTTGCCAGTGATCTGTTGCAGATCTTTGAAACGTCAACATGGAAGAAGGGGGATCCAGTGCGTAGAAGAAGAACGGATTTCCAAACACTTGTGAAATGCCTTCACCAGAGGCTCTTGATGAACCTGAATTGCCGTAGGGAAGGTCTCTCTTGGATGAAAAACTGGAGAAATAAGTGTTTGGACTAAACGGTCAGTTTTCACAGAGAAGGAAGGTAAATACCGGTGTCTTGACCAGCATGGTTGGATTTGTTCATAAATGACGTGAAAGAGGGAGCAAATGGTGAGGTAGTTATGTTTGCCAGAGGCACAAAGTTTATTTCAGAGAATTAAAACCAAAGCTGTGATGACGCACTGCCGAGGGAGCGTTTCCCCTTTCACACAGAAACGCAACTCCCCTTTTCTTGAATGCTTCCCACGCCCACTCTTAGTCATGGACGCCCATCTCATGCGTCTTTGCTCTTACAGAGATGCCCCCTTCTTACGTATGGCACAGCAAAAGACTGAAGGTAGGGTTACCAAATTTTGTCTTCAAAAAAAAGAGGGCGTGTGGCCTGGTGACCCATCAAATACGCATAGGGCAATTTGGCGCTGACAATTTTGCCCCGACATTTGCGCACATGGACAAATGCACGCACTGAATGGAAGGTGACCTGACAATTAGGATACTATTTTGTCTTTTTGAGGGTTACAAAGTACCCCTCTTTTTGAGGGGGGGAACCTCCCATCTCCCCCACTACACTCAAAACATTCACTGTGACCCGACAATTAGGATACTATTTTGCCTTTTTTTGAGGTGGGGGAACCCCCCCACTACACTCAAAAAATTCACTTCCTATCTAGTGTTAGGGTTAGGCTTTAATTATGATTATGGGAACCCTTTTAGTGGATATCTGGAAGGCCCTGATTTGCTCAGACTCCTTAGGCCCCGTCCCTTGGGAGGGGCTTGAGGATCCTCGGGTGCCTCAAGCCCCTCCCAAGGGACGGGGCCTGAGAAGTCTGAGCAAATCAGGGCCTTCCAGATGGTACACTGACAAATCCGACAGCCCGCAATTCTCATGCGCACAAATGTCATGGCGCATTTGTCGGTGTACCGTGTAGCCCCGCCCTGTTCTGCCTACAGCCCTGCCCCATTCTGCCCCAGCCCCATACAAGCTTTGTCTCTTTGGGGCCACGTGTGTAGGGCATCCACGCATGCGCAGACGCCATGACATCACGCAGATGCTTTCCAGATGCAACCCCCGAGCTCAAAAGTTTTCCAAACCTGGACAAAGTGCTGGCTTTAGAAAACCCACCCGGACGCCTGGACAGTCATCTAAAAAGAGAACATGTACGTGTAAATCCGGAGATCTGGTAACCCTAGGCCAATGGGTCCATCCAGTCTAATCAACTGGATAGATGAACATACAGATACCCATATATAAACCAACCACAGCTCCCTCCATCCTCACATCTCAATCCCATTCCCAGCGTTACTCTACTCAATACATCCACGAAGCTATTGTAGGCCTTGTCATCTTCCAGTAAGGAGTCTAGAGGCTTCTTGATGGTGGCAAAACAAGGGTAAAACCGATGACCAGACAAGGTCTTGGGACACACTAGTAGGAAACAAGAATGGAGGAGCCTTCTGTTCATTAAGCTCCCTTTTAATTTCTTTCTATGTTTCTAAACTAAGTCTTGGACTTACATACCGAATCATCTCCTAGAAATAGGAACTCAATTGGGTTTACATAATTTGATTGCAAAAAAAGAACCATTAGACCAATACGAAATGCTAAGACCTATTAATACTCATTGGAGTTGTTACCCGAAAGACGTTTAAACAGATCAGTTTCTGTTTCATTACTAGATTATTGCATTTCCCGCAAGGAAAGTTCTCTTGTAATGCTTCTTTAATTCAATAAAATCATTTTTAAAAATTATTTCCAGGCTATCTATACAATTTGCACCCCCCAAACCAGAAGCCTTATTCTTGAATGCGTTCTCTCTTCTTAGGGCTGCTACACTGTGATCCTTAACTCCTTCGAGACTTACGTGTACCTGGCAGGAGCTCTCGCCATTGGAGTCTTGGCTATTGAGGTATGAAAGAGGGGTAAGGCTGTGATTATGCTGGCCTTGAGCCATTCCTCAAAAAGTCACTCGTCAGTCCCCTGGTTGGCCTCTTAATAAGATCTTAGGCCACTGCAGAAAACATGGTGCATGAAACGGTGAGAAAACCTGAATCCCTTGTTTATGGAAGCTCTTCCCCAGTGGGGGGGAGGGGGGTGTCTGCAGGCACCCTTCCTTTTCTCCACTCCTCGCTCCTTCCCCGCACCCCCCCCCTCCACTGCCACATGTATGCACTGCTTCCCTTCCCTTGTAATTCTGTTACATTTCTGGCACAACCAGCAACCTGATGTCGCACCAGCGTAGACTCTTCCTCCGACATCACTTCCTGGACCCACACCTAGGAAGTGACATCAGAGGAAGAGTCGACGCTGGCCCGACAGCAGATTGGGGGTTGCTACTCATGCCAGGAATGTTACAGAGGAAGGGAAGTGGGGCGCACGTGGCAGAAGGGGGGCGGGGAAGAAGTGTGTGTGGGGGTGGGGGTGGAGAAAAGGGCAGGGGAGGGACACCACCGCCCTGGGTGCCTCTCACCCTTGCTCTGCCCCGGAAGTGGAGGAGCATGGGCTGTGAAGCAGGGAAGCTGGGGTCCAATCGCCGTTGCCGCTCGTTGTGACCCTGGGTAAATAATTCACTCTGTTGCCACAGGCCCCAATGGACAGGCCTGTTTCCTAAGCTGTGGTGGAACCGTACAGTTGAATGCAGTACCACGGCGGGTTTCACTCCCTGTGGATTTTGATACGAAACATTGTACATTCCCAGCCATTGAACATTCTTAGAAAAGTGTGTAAGATTGGGACCCGACTTAACCCTCTGTCTTAACTGTGCCTCTGGAGAGACCTTATAGGTTATGCAGAGCACACACACACACCCCGAGCACCCCCAAAACCCACTATACCCACCTGTCTAAAACCTCGGTAGCCCTTATGGCATTACAGTAGGGTTGGGGGGGGGGGAGATTGGTGGCCTCACTTGCTCCACAATAAATGTAATGGTAAGAGTGGCTTCCCTCTCTATGGTTTACTAGCCTATCCCCAGGCTAATTTAAGACACCTGTGTGCAGCTCTACTAGGCTTTCCTAAACTAAGTGCTGATGTTCTGGAGACAGATATATACATTTTTATTCTGATCTTTGCGGGGGTGAGGGGGTCATTGAACACTGGGTGAGTGTGTGTGGGGGGGCTTTACTTGGTCTCTGCAGTGGTTATCTGGTCCTTTTGGGCACTTACATCGTCCAAGTTGCAAGGTATAAGTTCTGTCCAGGAAGTCTTGGAAAACCTTCATTTATCCCTGTAGGACAACGAAGTCTAGGTCAGCCCACATTATGCCCAATCCCCGCCTGAATCACTCCTCCAGATACACCCCTTTTAGCTCTGGGCACACAGCGGCATTCAGAGGCCTAAAAAATCCCTGGATAGGTCCAAAAAATAGGTTTGATTATCGGCACTTGAACGACCTGTCTTGTAGGTCAGCCAAGTGCTGACTTGGGCGGGTTTTAAGACGTGTTTAAGTTTCGATTATGAGCCCCATAGTATTGAGGTCTGGTTTTTTTTTTTCACACTTTATCTTTTATAATTTATACATCTCAGTGGTCCCAACAATACTTATTAACAGTACGTTTTCATTTTTGATATAACTGATGTTGGTTTTTTTTACTTTCCATAAACAACACAGCTTTCACACGCTGTGGTATTCGTTTTGCATAATAATGACCTGCGTTGCATACATTTGCATGCGAAGCAGCTCATGATATTTTAATGCAGCTTGATCTGCAATTTTTTTTAAATGTTAAGTTGTATTATTGAGAAGAAACACAAGTTATTGCCAATTGAAGTGTGCCATGGCGATAAAGGGTCCTTAGACTGTAAGTCCCTGGGGACAGGGACGTTTCCTACTGTGTCTGCATGTAATTGGCACTAAGGTATAAACCAAATTCAGTCCCACAGCAAGTCACCGAGACACCTTCTTCCACCTTTTAAAGAATCTGATGAAACCCTCCACTATTGTTTTTGATAAGAACAATTCATTGGCAGATCACCTCAATCTCTGTTTTATATTTATTCAGCTGCTGAGTGACAAACCCAGAAAAATTTGAGCCAGTCCTCGGCAGCTGTTGGTGCTCAGTCACAGAGGACAGGGAAAGGGAGGAGGGGAAGGAAACAGGCCTTAGAGAGGATTTCTGGTCAGGAGTTGTTCTGGCTTGGAGAGGAGGGTTATTATTCAGAACGCCTGCGCTAGTTAGAGCTGGGGAGTGTGTGGACCCTGCTTTCCAAGGACAAAGGATAAGTTTGGGAAGGAAGGGGAAGGTGGGAGGTGCCGGGAATGAGAGGCCTGGCCAGCACTAATCATTGGAGTGTCTCCAGGACTCTCTCATCAACAGCAGTGGTTTTTATGAGGCCGTTTCCCTCACTGACTCATTCCTTCAGCAGGTCTCCTTCCTCAGGCTGGTATCAAATACACTGGCCTTGAGATATTCGAACCTGACATAGGCCGAATTAAGTTGTGTGTCTCATTGTGAGAGAGAGGTTCTGATTCGGTACTGTTACTGGGCGAAGTGGTCTTCCTACTCTTAGCCTTTGTTCTCTATCACGAGGCACATTCATAGGCTGGGCAGCACCAGTATGTTGAGCTGATTTTGAGGGTGGGGGGGGGGGGCATGGAGGGTGGCAACAGGGCGATGGCTTGAGACTGAGACTCCAGCATCTCAAGGAGCCTTCTTGACAAGGCCAAGTCATGTCATAGAAACTCCATTGCTTGTTGGATGCTGGAACCAATCTGAGGTGCTGGGGACTGCATGGCTTGAGAGAGGATGTGCAGGGGGTTTAGGGTCTCTTCAGTGAAGAACAAAGTGTTTCCTCCACGTGGGCCAGGTCATCAACGGAAGAAAGAGTGTTCACAAATCGTTTTCTGCTCTGGAGGATCTTTAACTACAGCGATGTCCTAGTGAGCAGCAAACCGAAGGCCTCTCTATAAGAGCACTCATCCTTATTAGGGACGGACAGTCATTAATAATGAAGCTGCCATTTTCACCGTTGTTTCCTGTTATTGACAAATGAAAATGGGCAGAATTTCATTTGCCAATGACAGGTCCCCTCCATAGTCAACAGACCTTCCCAGTGATCCAAGTCCCCCTGCCAACTCCCCATAGGCCCTCCCCCAGGTTTACCTGAATCCTTGCTGGTCCAGTGGAAGTCTTTTGGGGGCAAGAGCGATGCTATGACTTTTCTAGCTGCCATATTGGATGTGGCTGCAGCCATGTGCGGGAGCAAATGATCATTGCTCCTGTCCCAAGGGACCACCGGGGATTCAAGTAGGACTAGGGGACCTACTGAGGGGTGGAGAACCATGAGGAAGGGGGGAAGGGAGGCATATCTGTTCCTGGAAAGAGAGAAGAGTGGAGGAAGGAGAACCAGAATGGGGGGGGGGGGGGGTAGGAAATTTTCACTTTGTGTCATCTCCCATGATGACAAGGTGGAGGAGGGGGAACCCCTGAAGAAAATGAACATTCCCCTAAATGACACCAAACAAAACTTTTATGGATACCTATCCCTAATCATTATTGTAGAAGTTATTCTTGTTATAAGAATGCATTGAATTCTCTTTCTCTAGAAGAAATTCATGCTGGCTGGAGTTATATCTTGAGTGATATTTTGTGTTCCTGTAGCACTGGGCATTGGAATTAAAATTCAGGTCCCAGAGATGAGAGGATTTCCAGAGCGATGCTGCCCCCTAGTGCACAGCTCTCTCATAGTACTGTAATTCTGCTACTGGAAGATGCAGAATTCTTGGGGGGAATTCAACTGGGTGCCTATGTGGTAGGAACCTATTGTGTAATAGCTAGGGTTACCATAAGGCTCCAGAAAAAGGAGGACGGATTGAGACATCCAGGTGTTACTCCCATTGCTTTCAGTGGAAGTAACATGTAGATGTCTTAATCTGTCCTCCTTACTTCTATTGCTTTCAATAGATGTCTCAATCCGTCCTCCTTTTTCTGGAGCCGTATGGTAACCCTAATAGTGGCAGCTGGGTGCCCAGGTAGAGAATGACACGGTGACAAAATTCATCACCATTCCCATCCCCGCGGATAACAGCAGGAAACAATCCCGTGTCATTCCTTAGTGTCTGCTCAACCTCAGGCCTTCTATACCAGCATTCTTCAATGCAACGCTTGAGGGTCAATGGTTGTGCTCAACAATATTCTCCTTCTCTCTCTCTCTCTCTCTCCTTAAAGAATGACATGGAGATGGTTTCCCACGGTTATCCACGGGAACGGTGATGAATTTTGTCACCGTGTCATTCTGGGCCCCAGATTCCATAATAGAATTCTAGCATACTTGGCATGGGAACACCTACCTGAATGTGCCTCGGAGACTTGGCGGCAGGGAAGTGCGCAACTTACATTATTCTGTAGCGGCAAACATGATGTCATGTGCAAACATGATGTCATGTTCATGGCAGTGTATGATCCCTGTGCGTTTGGGCAGGGAACTGGGCATACTGGGTTCCTACTCTCCTTTCTAGAGTAGGCTCCTAGCAGGTGCCCTGTAAAAGAATTGCCCTTAAAGGGGGCAATTCTCTGAAGGTCACCTAAAGTCAGGTAGCGGGAAGATGTACACAGTGGCTCTGACCCAACAGCACCTAAAATATAGTCACCGAGGAACACGACACATAGCGCATATTAATCATGAGTTAGGCACCGTTTATAGAATCGCAGCAAAACCTTGGGCACCCTCTATCTATAGCGGGGTTTTCTTGGCCTAAATACCAGTACCTAAGTTAGGCTCTTATCGTTGCCTAAGTCCAGTTTAGGCACGCACACCCCCAAAAAGTCTAAGATCCACTCGCAATCCACTCCTAACCATGCCCACTTTCTGGTAGGCACCTTGGACTAGGCGCCTACCTGAAATTCATAGGCGCCTACTGAGTTCGTGCATTAGGCGCCGTCGACTCTGGTTCGAGTCCCAACGGCCTGACGAGTTAAAGATCCAAAAAAGAAGACGGTCAGGTGCTAGTCCGACGAGGTCCCCACAGTAGCTGTCGACGTGTCCAGCCGCCTGGTTACAGTTCGCCCTCTTCGCCTAGCTCCTTCGATCTTCCCAAACGTGATGTCCTGTTCCAGTGATCTCTCTCTTCCAACAGTGTGACCAAATGAATGACCACCCAATTAGTTTTGATTTTTCCCAATTATGAGCTCGTTGTTGATTATTATGAGCGCCGTCTGAGCTTTTTTAAATAATTAAATTAGGTACCTAGATCAGCTAGGCACTCCAATCTAGGTGACTAATTCGGGCATCATTTATAGAATCCAGGCTTATAAAATTCTTTCATGTCTCAAATCATGGACCTAAAGTTAGGCCTGAGCACTGCTATTAGTTAGGTATGCAACTGATAGTATTCTATACCCTGTGCACATTACGTACACCCTCCTCGCAGTTGCGTATTATGATATTGCGCAGTAAATACTAGGCAACCCCCAATGTGCCATGCCCAGTGGTGTAGTAATAGAGGCAGGAGAGAGAAAGATAAAGGAAGAGAGAGAGTATTCAAACGATTGTAGATACGAATATTTGATACATGATTTTTATTATGATTCTATGTGTTTGACCTGCTTTCTGTTTATAATTCTTATAATATTCAATAAAATTATTGAACTAAAAAAAAAAAAAAAAGTAATAGAGGCAGGGGGGCACCTCTCCTCCTCTCGGCCGCCTGCTCCTTCCCACCCCTCCCCCACCCTGCACGCGCCTTCACGTCCAATCTGCTGCCTTTGTTGGTCTCGGCTCTCCCCCCCCCCCCTTACATCACTTCCTGGTCGCGGGACCAGGATGTGATTGGGCAGCAAGTTGGAGATGCTGCTCATGCCGGGGAAGTTAAAGAGGCACGGGGGAAGGGGCGTGCACGTGTGGCGGGGGAGGGAGAATGTCACCACCCTGGGCGCCTCCCACCCTGGCTACGCCACTGGCCATGCCCCTCCCTGGTACACCCCCCCCCCCTTGCAGTTGTGTACTATGAAATTTGTGTGCTCAAACTGAAGAATGCCAACTAAGGGCGATTCCATGTGTAACTGCAAATTAACACCAATTAGTACCAATTTTAGTCTTATTGTTTATTAATGCTAATTAGCAACTAATACAACAATTAAGTTGCATGTATCACTGTGGCATTCTGTAGCTTTCGCACACAGTAGTCGGATACTTTGTGTCAGCAATAGTGAGGTTCTTGAGAAATGACACAACAAAAGCCATGTGATCACGATTGCGGTTTGAGATCCGGAGCGTGTTCCTTTTGCCACATGTCTGGAGAGGCACAGAATCTGTGTATTAGCCCCACCCGTCATAAGTTATGCATGAGTGCCTTCACAGTAATAAAGGCTAGTATAAGATGTGTGGATGCTTCCAGTCGTCAAAAGTAGACGCAGCCAGAGGACACCTTGGGATGCTTCCTTATTTGTCGGACTTTGGTGCTGTTGTAGACCTTCGGATGACTCGAGGGAGTCTGCTCCTGTGTCGAAGTCATTTCTTTAGTGAAACAGTTCGCCTGCCTCCCTGCTAATTCTCCTGTCTTTCTTTACAGCTCTTTGCCATGATTTTTGCCATGTGCCTGTTCCGAGGGATCCAGTAGATGCTGCCAAGGTTGCGATAGGAAGATTCCGAGGTGCAGGCATGGAAACAGGAAAACAAGACTTTTTCATTTTTTATTTTTTTTTTGAACAGCTTTGGATTGTAATATATGAAGGAAAAAGACTGTACTTCAGGGGCAGGGACTTTGAGGTGCTGTTCGTTAATATTTATGCTCCTTGAGCAGGAGGGAAGGGTCTTAGTCTAGCAGAGGGAGAAGCCGAAGAGCACTTGGAGCAAGACCATTACCCAATTCACGGACCTCTGAGAGGAAAACAAAAATACCATTCCAGCACGAGCCACATAACCCCCAGGGCTGATACCAGCTCCATTGGATGCACGCTAGAATCAAGAAAGTAACAGAAGGAGCTGGCAGACCGCGAGTGTCCAGGGGAAGCTGTGTTCATTGAGGTGGAGCAGTGATGCAGTGAGAGCCCGGGGCTGCAGGATGACCGCGGCTACAGGCATCGAGTGGCAGGCAATGAACAAGCGACCAGTCCAGAGGCTTTGCTATGTGCAATTACAGATCTGCCCACTAGAGCGTGCTCATCAGCTCAGCTCCCAGTGCACTGAATCCAGGAGAGAGCACCAACTACTGAGGATGTGTTTGCGTCATCTGTCCTGGAGAGATGCACACTTCCCCACCCCCCCCCACTTCCCCACCGCACCTTCATCATCAAAGTTCTCCTTGCAGAACATTCACCTGTTGGCTTGTGTGGACCTGGTAGGAACGTTGCAGTCTGTATCGACGCATATTAGGCACAAAGATACATCCTTGTATTAACTAACAGAGCATCACTGTGATTGAAGGGGGTTGTGGGGGTGGGATGGGTGGGTGGTGGTAGCAAGCTATGTATGAAGTATGACTATCATCCTTTTACTGCAGTACAGGGGATGGGAAACAGAGCTTTGGAGCACTAAGAAGTTTAATCTGCATTTTTGCTGGCAGGTTACTTTTTTTTACTGCATCAGTTTTCTTTGTTGATGTGACAGTGGTGGGGGGGAACATACTGTAACAACCACATTCCTACACCCCTCTTTTTGCATCCTGGAAGGGGTAGATTTCTTCTTCAGCAGACATTACCGTGGATATCCGCTGACCTAGCAGGATGCGCTTGGCATTTGGGACGAACGCTGTTCTCATAAGCAGAGACCTTCTCCCCCTTGCCTGCCCTAGCAGTGCCCCTCCCAAACTCTTATTCTGTTGGCTCCTCTTCCTCATTTTGGCAAAGATCCAGGTGCAGAATCTGAGACATGAGTAGAGAATGACCCCGTCTTGACCCAGATGGAGAACCAGCACAATATGAGGGGTTAATAATTTACCACAGACCCCACTGAGGACATAAAACTTGCTACCATGCCCAAAATGAGAGCACCACCCCATATACTCATGTATAAGTCAAGGGCGGCTTTAGGACTAAAAATGGCCGTATATAAGTCAAGGCTCTCCTCCAGTCCTCCCTCCCTCTCCTGGTCCAGCACCCCTCCTCTGCCTCCAAATTTGCCATCTCTCTCTCTCTCAGACCAACCTGCCAGCCTTCCTAGTCCCATGAGGTTGTACTACAGCAGTGCACCAAAAACAAGGCTTTCCAAACAGGCACTAAGGTGTAATAATCAACCGCAACTCCTTGTGGCAGGGACTAAAGATGGCAGCCTAGGCACTAGCAGTGCATTGTGGGTAGGCCGGCTCATCGCTCTTTCTGCATGTTCTGAGATCTCAATTCTCTTGGCAGCGGTAACTTGAAGAGGGAGGGTCTCAGACCTTCAGGAACATCCAGGGCCAGACTAAAGATTTTGGGAGGACCTCAGAACTTAGAAATAGAGGGGTTCATTCCTAGAGATTAGAAACCTGGACTGGCGATGTTGCATGCTTCTTTAAAGTGAAACGCCCACATATGACTTATGGTTGACTTATATTTAATATACTGCTCTTCCCTGGACGATAATAGAGCAGTTAACATTACTTTGCCCTAACCATAAATCCATGGTTCTAAAGTAAATGGGAGAAGGCTGGCCCAAATATTTGACACTCCCCTGAAATTTATCACCTTAGGTAGGGCTACCAGATTTTCCCATGTAGAAACCTTGACACGTGGTCCCACCCCATTCTGCCCTCAGCCTTGCCTTGTTCCGCCTCCAGCTCGACCCCCACAAAACCCTCATCTTTTTTCTCCGACCTCCAGATTGTGTCCGGAGGGCCTCTGAGCATGTGCGGATGCATGCTCAGAAGCCCTCCATACACGGTCAGAGGTAAGGCTTTCCAAAACCTGGACAAACTACTGGGTTTTGGAAAGTCCATCTGAGCACCCAGACAGACCTCTAAAAAGAGGCCCATATCTGGGTTTCCCCAGACGTATGGTAACCCTAACCTTAGGCAGATGCCTGTTTTCTGTATATTTAAATCCGGTCATGGAGATATCTGAGAAGGAGGAGTGGTTGTGTCATCTTTACACTGTGCTGTGTTACTGTGGAAGCCCTGGGACACAAGATCCATTTTTGCCTTTTAATACCAGCTCTCTGTGACCTTGGGCATGTGATGTTACCTTCCTGTGCTTTTGGCCCTTTCTGTTCAAGAAATTAAGGGGCCCTTTTACTAAACTGTTCGCTGCTAAAGAGAGCCTAACTCAGCTAAAAATTGAGTACCATGAGATGACCTCAAGCATCCTGCAGTAACTCCAAAATGTGCGCGCAATTTTTTAATAAAATTGGGCTTTTTTTTAGGGGGGCGTGTCAAGGGCAGACAGTAGGCATTCCTGCATTGGCCAGTTAGCGCATTGCATTACTGCATGCAAACTGGTTAGCGCATGGATAAAGCAGAGACCCTCACCGGTTTTTAAACAAGTGGCGGTAGGTGCTGACACGTAAATTTCAAAAATGAATGCTAATGCCACCCTTGGCACATGGTCATTACTAAAAAAATTTTAAAAAATAGAAAATAGGCCATTTTATGGCTGCAGTTAAAAAGGGGAAAGACCTGCGTAAGCTTCACTTTTGTAAAGCAACGTCTGAATTATTACGCATAACTTTTTTGCGTATGGGAAAGTATCCACTAGAGGTCCTCAGACATTCCCTGAAAACAAGGGCAATGTGACGTTTTCTGACATGCAAGTTTCTTTTCCGTAAGAAACTTTTGAATCGCTGAAAAAGAAATCGATACAGGAAGTTCCCCGACCTGTACCGAACCCAGCGCTGCTCCTGGTGCATCGGTCGGTTCCGCTGTGCTGAGTCACGGTGGGGTATTTATTCTGCAGAGCTTATTGGATGGTATAATCTGCTGAGCGGGTTTTTAAATGTTTTTTTTTTTCTGGAGGGGCTGAAGGGAGTTGAGCAGGGATTAATGTAAATATTTTGAAAGATCTTCTATTTTGAGAGCATAAATGTTCCTTTTTTCTTATGACTGTGCAGGTAATTTCTCCTGATGCTTTTTCTAAGAATTCTGGTTATTGGACAGCGCAGGAAAGACTGCAGCCTCTGTTCACCTTTGTTTCTTATTAAAAAAAAATAATAATAAATAGAGAAAGTAAAAGGATTTCAGTGCCCAGGTTGTCTGTGTTATTTTGTGAGCAGACACTGCCCTGTCAAATTCAATACGTCGTATTTTTGGGGTTGAGATCATGTTCTTTAATGATGCTGCCACAGGTAATTCATCTCCGTCTTCAGAAGTGGGGTATAAAAAGGTGAACCATAATTAGGGTTACCAGATTTTCCGAACAGAAAATCCAGACCCCCTACTCCCACCCCCATCCCCCGCTGCGCGTGTGGATGCCCTCCTTCTCGACAGGGATTTGTTGGAAGCGTTTCAAAACCCGGACAAAGGAGCGGAGCACATGTCTGGGGGAAAATCCAGATGTCTGGTAACCCTAACTTCTGAAAGAAGCCCAACGTTGTGGATCAAAGGGTCGAGCGAGGATGCTACTGTGCTCGTCGTCATCATAAAGCAGAGTTGTTGCTACCGGTGCACCACAGACTGTAGTGGTTCAAGTGTAATGACCTCCGCGACGCACGCCTTGTCCCGTGGAAACAAATGCGATGTGGGAAAATGTAAAGCGTCTTCTGTCTGAAAGGAGGAGAGACCCAGGCGTAGGACCGGCGGGTGAGGGGGGAAGAAGACGGCAGATTGATGTTTTCAGTAATGCCCTCTTGGGGGGGGGGGGGGGTGACTGAGCAGAACTGATTGATGCCGAGATCCCTATCAGTTTCCGCTGCCCTCTCATCTGTAAGAGCCTCATTTGCCCTTGAATAAATGTCAGTTGCCTGATTTAGTGGTCAGGGAATGGGCAGAGGGTTTATAATGGTCATCTGTTCTCATTCCTAGCTGTTGGCATTGATCTTCCAGCAGCCAGCCATCAGGCATATGCCCAGTCCTGGGGTGATCTTGTACTGATTCCACCAGCCGTGGGTTCTAGCTAGCTGAGTCTTGCAGGCTGGCTTCCATTTTGGTCGAGTCTGATGCAACTAATCCTGCCTAAATTTCTCCCGACTTCCCCTATTGCAGAGCTACCAAAATCCATCATCCACTCACTGTCTCTCTTGTGGATATCCTGAAAACCCAACACAAAGCAGCATACCTCAATCTCCTGCTTATTCATTGTGGATATGCTGCTGACTGGCTGTGAATTCATGAGAATGTGGCAAAGGGGTTGTGGGTTCAAATTCACTTAATCCCCCCATTGCCCCAGGTACATTAGATAGATTGTGATCCCACCAGGACAGACAGGGAAAATGCTTGAGCATCTGGATAAATTCATTTAAACCATTCTGAGTTGCCCTGGGAGAACAGTATAGAAAATTGAATCAATAAATGAGGACAGATGTGGAAATCCCTGCCCTTCACCTGCTCCTGTCCCATCCTTGGGATTGTGTATTGTAGAGTGGGGAATGGGGGAAGTAGAAGCACAGAACACATGGCTCCCCATAAAGGAGATTGTGTGTGTAAACTAGGCTTGCTTGCATGCAAAACTGAAACCAAATTTCCTCTCGAATTCTAGCATAAAGAGCTTCAGATTTATATGGATTATCTGGGCAGTGCCTCTTGTCACCTGTGGATGCTGACATCTGGTGGCTCTGATTCGTAATATCACCCCAGAAGTCCTGAATAATTTAGCCCAGGGAGACCAAATATCATTTTTAGGCTCAGCTTATCTTCCCCTCCCCACCCATTCTTTCTGGTCTCTGTTTGATTCCCAAGAAAAAGAAGAATAGTTAAAAAAATAAAAGATTTTTCCGTTTCTCTGATTAAGCTGTGCTGCTGTACTGTTTGTTATCAGAAAGCTGCACTAGCAGAACCTCACTATTCCTGAACAATTTGGTTAGAGTTAAATTGTGGCATGAACCCCCCCCCCCAAAAAAAAAAAAAAAAAAAAGGTTCACAAAATCCATGACGTCAGCACAAGAAAACAAAAGAGGGACATGGGAAGGAGATTTGTGTCAGCCAACAGCAGGCTTCATATTTATCCGAAATCCATGAGGCTGGAATACGCCAGGTAGGTGATGAGGCTTCGAAGAGGCTGCATGCAAAATTCACATCATAATGCAAAAGGGGAGGGGAGGGGCATGGAAAGGATCTGGGGCAAACACGGCAGAGCAGTGCTGACATGATGTCCGGCACTGCTGAATTCTACCATTTATATCTTCCACGTACAAGTGGATCGGTTTTTCAATCCGTCAAAAATTACAATGACTAGGGGACACTCGATGAAGTTGCAGGGAAATACTTTTAAAACCAATAGGAGGAAATATTTTTTCACTCAGAGAATAGTTACGCTCTGGAACGCATTGCCAGAGGTTGTGGTAAGAGCGGATAGCGTAGCTGGTTTTAAGAAAGGTTTGAACAAGTTCCTGGAGGAAAAGTCCATAGTCTGTTATTGAGAAAGACATGGGGGAAGCTACTGCTTGACCTGGATGTTGCTATTATTTGGGGTTCCGGAATCTTTCTATTCTTTGAGATTCTGCCTGGAATATTGATACTCATTGGGGTTCTAGAATCTTTTGTTACTCTTTGGGATTCTGGAATGTTACTACTCTTTGGGTTATGGCCAGGTACTAGTGACCAGGATTGGCTACCGTGAGAACGGGCTACTGGGCTTGATGGACCGTTGGTCTGACCCAGTATGGCTATTTTTATGTGAGCCAAGTATAGGACAATCAAGCCATTGTGACATCATTGATGAGTTTGGCTCTGAGGCAATGTGGAACGAGGCATTATGACATCACAATCTAAGCTCTGGAATGTTGCTACTCCTTGGGTTTTGGCCAGGTACTAGTGACCTGGATTGGCCACCGTGAGAACAGACTACTGGGCTTGATGGACCGTTGGTCTGACCTAGTATGGCTATTTTTATGTGAGCCAAGTATAGGACAATCGAGCTATTTTGACATCACTTATGAGGTTGGCTCTGAGGCATTGGTGGAATGAGGCATTATGACATCACAATCTCAGCTCCAGAATGTTGCTCTCATTGGGGTTCCAGAATCTTTCTATTTTTTGAGATGCTGGAATGTTGCTACTCCTTGGGTTTTGGCCAAGTACTAGGGACCTGGATTGGCCACCATGAGAACGGGCTACTGGGCTTGATGGACCATTGGGCTGATCCAGTAAGGCGGCTCTCCTTATGTTCTTTGACACTGAGACTTCCTGTATTTTGAAGTTTAGTTTATCGTAAAGAGTTACAATTTTCCTCCTAAAATGTTTCCATTGTCAAGTGCCTTGTTAATAACCCGTGCACTTCCACTGAAAAGTTGTAAGGCATCTTTCCGTTACAACTGGGCCTCAGGCTCCACACCTAGTGCACGGCAGCTCCATTTCCCACCTCAGTTTCCACACAGTGGCACTGGAAACAATCCCGTTCTCCTCCCTAGTACATTCGTTTTTAGCAGAAATTTAGGCCGGGACTACCATGGATGGCCCAGAAAAGGCACCTGTATATTTTCCTCAATGTAGACTTATTACATGCAATATCAAACACAGACTGGTGAATACAGATTTTATGAAATGTTCCTTCCTATTTCATAGTGACTTAGTCCATTGCATTCATGTGGAAAGACCTTTGAACTGTGTGAAGGGCAGATCAGGCTCTGCAACGACTGGCTCTTTTCATGAAAGGTATTGAGGTATCGTGTTGAGGGGGCATAAACATAATTTTGCACCTCACAGCACAGAAAACCCACAAATTACACACAGTACTGGATTCCTTCCACTGTTTTTCCTGCTTTTGTCTTTCCCTTTTTAAAAGGCACCATTAAAAGTGTGAATAACCCCCCCCCCCCAATGTACAGTTTACAAATCAATGAAAAGAGCTCATCTCTAAAAACATCTGACACTTTACAATTCTCTACTCTGAAAAAAAATCCTTGTGCTGAAGGTATCCACCTCACCCCCCCTTCCTCCATTGTAATTTCAGAGTTTTCTGTTCCCTTTCTGGCCTTTATTTTTGACAGTAACAGCACTTAACACCTTTATTCTCTTTGCAAAAGCTTTTCACCCAAGGGGGTAACAGAAATCTGCAGTTCCAAAGCAAGCCAGGGTGTCAGCTGCTGTGCCAGCATGGCTAAGGCTTTCTCAAACAGTCCATTTGCCAGCAAATAGCTGAAGACGTGCTCTTCCTCAGTGGAAATCCCATCACTTAGAATGGGGATGAGTCCTGTTTTCACAGACCAGGCCTATTTAGGGCGTCATGTCAGATGTTTATCTTGTTAAAGCAAATTTGGCCTATTTGTATTGTGAATCTGTAGTGTGCCTCAGTTCAGGTTACCAGAAAAAAAGAGGACGGATTGAGACGTCCAGGTTTTACTTCCATTGGTTTCAGTAGAAGTAAAGCCCAGAAGTCTCAATCTGTCCTCCTTACTTCCACTGCTTTCAGTAGAAGTAAAACCCGGATGTCCCAATCCGTTCTCCTTTTTCTGGAGCCATATGGTAACCCCCTAGCCCAGGGGTAGGGAACTCCAGTCCTCGAGAGCTGTATTCCAGTCGGGTTTTCAGGATTTCCCCAATGAATATGCATGAGATCTATGTGCATGCACTGATTTCAATGCATATTCATTGGGGAAATCCTGAAAACCCGACTGGAATACGGCTCTCGAAGACAGGAGTTCCCTACCCCTGCCCTAAAATGAAAGCTCCAAGGCTGCGTGGATTTCCCCGGAGCGAGATGGTGTCCGAAATGTTTGCTCAGTGTCTTTGGCCTGTTAACCTAAAACTTCGATCAGGGGCGAGTAGTGACTGTGACACGCTTTTGTCATGTTTCCGATGTCCTTCCACACAGGTTGTGGACAACCTGACAGGAGGAGGGGAGTGGTCCTAAAGTGCTAAACTGGATTAGAAATTAAAAGAATGACGGGCAACAAAGGTGAACGGTCAATGGCATTCGTAATGAGGAAAGGGGAGCTCAGTGGAGTGCCTCTGGGCTCAGTGCTGGGGCTGTTTCTCCTCAGTGTTCTTGTAACCGATCCTGTAACATGTTCTTTGGACCCACAGTAGGGTGACTAGGTTACCCATTCCAGAAGGGAGACTTTTTGGGGGCCAGCCCTGGATTTCTGCCAGCCTCATCATGGTGACGAAGTCTCCTTCCAGGAGTGGGTAGCTTGTCAACTCTCCATCTTTCATGGATGACAAAGTCTCCTTCCAGGAGTGGGTAGCTTGTCAACTCTCCATCTTTCATGGGTGACGAAGTCTCCTTCCAGGAGTGGGTAGCTTGTCAACTCTCCATCTATCATGGGTGACGAAGTCTCCTTCCAGGAATAGGTAGCTTGTCAACTCTCCATCTATCATGGGTGACAAAGTCTCCTTCCAGGAATAGGTAGCTTGTCAACTCTCCATCTATCATGGGTGACGAAGTCTCCTTCCAGGAGTGAGTAGCTTATCAACTCTCCATCTTTCATGGGTGATGAAGTCTCCTTCCAGGAGTGGGTAGCTTGTCAACTCTCCATCTTTTATGGGTGACGAAGTCTCCTTCCAGGAGTGGGTAGCTTGTCAACTCTCCATCTATCATGGGTGACGAAGTCTCCTTCCAGGAATAGGTAGATTGTCAACTCTCCATCTATCATGGGTGACGAAGTCTCCTTCCAGGAATAGGTAGCTGGTCAACTCTCCATCTATCATGGGTGACGAAGTCTCCTTCCAGGAGTGGGTAGCTTGTCAACTCTCCATCTTTCATGGATGACGAAGTCTCCTTCCAAGAATAGGTAGCTTGTTAACTCTCCATCTATCATGGGTAACGAAGTCTCCTTCCAAGAATAGGTAGCTTGTCAACTCTCCATCTTTCATGGGTGACGAAGTCTCCTTCCAGGAGTGGGTAGCTTGTCAACTCTCCATCTATCATGGGTGATGAAGTCTCCTTCCAGGAATGGGTAGCTTGTTAACTCTCCATCTTTCATGGGTGATGATGCAAAGGCAACACCAAATACAGAGAGTGGCTGAGAGTCTTTGCAGCCCTGCAAGTGAGGGCATTAGCTCGTCTCACACAGGAACACACACACACACTCATTTTCATGCTCTCACTATCCTGCATCAGTCAAAAGCTATCTCTAACTGACCACTAGATGTCACTGCTGCCCCTCAGAGATACAATGAGTACAAAACAGATAGAATCTCGTACTCAATCACCCAAATTTGCACATAGCTGAAAAATTCAATGTTCCAGATGTGCATTTTATTTCTTTCTTTCCCATAAAGCTCTCCCACTAATTACTTCAAAACCTTCCGGTGCAAAATCTATATCTAAGCCCCTCTGCATCCCCCCTCCCCCCCCAGATTTGGTCCTTTTACCTTTAGCCCTTTCCAGCTTGGGGGGGAGGGGAGGGGAAGAGAACAGGCAGAGAGTCCTTGGAAGCACGACACAAACTTTGCTACAGTCTGATAAGCTCTGTTCGGCTAGAAACCTACGTAGTCTCCTGGATAGGGTGTCAGGTCAAAAGCGCGCCGGGACAAAGGCGCGAGCAGACAACTGAGCGCAGCGTGGAGGCGCGCGCCGAAGAAAAAGACTTTTTAGGGGCTACGACGGGAGGTGTGGGGGGAACCCCCCCACTTTACTTAATACAGATCGCGCTGCGTTGTTGTGGGGGCGTTGTGGGGGGTTTTGGGGGTTGTAACCCCCCCACATTTTACTGAAAACTTAACTTTTTCCCTGTTTTTAGGGAAAAAGTTACATTTTCACTAAAATGTGGGGAGTTACAACCCCCCAAACCACCCACAACGCCGCCACGATATGTATTAAGTAAAGTGGGGGGGGGGCTCCCCAACAAAACCCCCCGTCGCAGCCCCTAAAAACAGTCTTTTTCTTCGGCGCGTGCCTCCGTCTTGCGCTCAGTTGTCGGCGCGCGCCTTTGTCTTCCGCGTTACTGTCTATGAACCCCTGGATACAGCTGATGCCTATTTCATGCTTTTTCCAGATTGCTTCTATCACCCCCTCCTTTACAAAGCCGTGGCGGTAACAGCTCGGCCGCTCATAGTAATTCGATGGGCATCAGAGCTGTTACCACGGTGGACGGCACTAAAAACGCTAGCTCAGCTTTGTAAAGGAGTGGGGGAGGGCAAGTGAGCCTACGGACCACTGTCTTTGACTTGGAACTGCAGGATCTGGCAACCACCATGGGAAGATTTGGGGGAAGAAACGGCAACTTCTGACGGTTCAGCATTTTGCTCCCCTGAATGCAGGGATTTCTTATCTCACATTTTGCAGTTGCCTGTCCCTCCGTGCAAAAATCCAGGACCAGCTCAGATTGTCCCCGCTGACCTGGAGCCTCTGCCATCATGATCCCCACCATATTATCATAATACAGAGACTCTCAAAAAAAGGGAAATTGTAATGCTCCATAGCCCTGGCTCAGCTCTGCTACGACAGCCTGAGCCACTGGGCAAGTCTGCATTACAGAAACTCAAAAAACACCATTTTAGAGTGAGGCTTGTACAACACATATCACTGGTCCATTATGTGAAAGGCCTTTCAGATCTCAGTTTCTTGAATGGTCCCTTATGAGGATCTATGGAGCAATTCTGAGTCCTTAACATCTGCGGGCTCAGTGAATGTCCTCCTCTGGAGAGATGTGACAAGCGTAGGGGGGGGGGGGGAGGCTCTGAACCACTTTGAAAATCCCAGGAAAGGCTCTTAGTCCCGGGGCTGGGTGGATCCTGCCTGGAAGATGCCAAGAGTTCATTTGCTTTTAACCATAACAACAAAAAATAAAAAAAGGCAGGAGAAAGAAAGAAAGAGAGGAATTTCAGATCTTTTTGGCTTTGCGCCCCACTTGGTAATAGAAATAAACGGTGACGAGGAGGCCGAGAGCTTGGCAGAACAGAAAGATGGACGCTCCACCGGAATGCACTCCGTTCTCAATCAGGGTGAGCGTAGTCACTGGTGGGGAAGGAGAGAGAAAGGCAGACAGTTAGAAGGAGCTGGAAGAAATGCTGCAAACAGCCGTGAATTAATCCATACACCCCACCGCTGAAAAACGATTTTCTTGGGGAATAATGTCACATATTTATATTTTGTATTTGTTTCAAAGTTTATGGTGGTTTTGGGGAGTTGGGTTGTTTTTTTTTGTGCTTTCTGCCAAATTGTAGGGGGTCAATTTTTAAAGCGATTAAACTGGCCAGAAGTGGCTCCTGATTGGTTAAATCACTCTTTTGGGGCTAATTGGTCATTTTCAGTATCATTTAACTGCCTGTCTCAGAGTATTATAGATATATAAACATAGCATTACCTAAGAACTGCACTCCAAAGTAGCAGGCTTCTGTCAACAAAGTCCAGCGTATAACCACCTTCTCAACAGTGTACAAGGAGTTCCACATGATAAGGGAGAGACCTGCACACAGAGGATAGAAAAGCACAGGGTAATACAACACCGCCCCATAGCATCCCCCACGAAAAGCACTCCATCGGCCTCTGTTCCTCAGGATACAGATGGCAACAGCTGGAAAAGAAGCCACTTACAGCATCCTGGAGAGCAACTCCCACATCTCGTCATTGAAAAAGGAGAGAGGAGTCCAGAGGAGGGCATCGGCGAGCACAAAGGCGGCCGCTGGGGGGGAGGGGGGGGAAAGGTCCTGGAAAGAGCAGCCATTGCGGCATCAGGGTCTCATTGAAAGACGAGGCGGCTGCATCTCCGGGACGTTAGACCTTGAAGAAACAGGAGGCAACAGCAGTGCCTCACCGTTGGCGTGCGAGATTAGCCGAAGCGGCTATAAGGATTTGTGTACGGGGATGGGAGGGGAGGGGGGTGGGTCTGTGATTAGAGATTGTTTCCTGATTTGGAGGGTTCTTGTAGTGGTGCCCTCCCCTGCCCTCGTCCTCTCCTTCCCCGCTCCCCCCAAGTCGCACGCGCACCCCCCTTCCCTTCTCTTGCCCGTATCTCTAGTTATTCACTGCCGCGAGCAACAGGAACATCAACGTGCTCCTCGAGACCCCGTCGTCTCTCCGCTGACATCACTTCATATGCATGACACCCGGAAGTGATGTCAGCAGGAGAGACGATGAGGTCACGAGGAGCACGTTAAAGTTGTTGCTCGCGGCAGTGAACCACTAGAGGTACGGGGAAAGAAAAGGGGGGGATGAGCGCATGGCGAGGGGAGGAGGGGTGCCAGCACCCCTACCAACATGGCCCCCCTCCCCCCTGACTAAGCCACTGGGTTCTTGTTATCACAGAGTATCCGATCCATGTCTGAGTGCTCTGCTACTCACTGAGGACGGCGCCCCCATACATTCGGATGGAGGTCCTGTTGCTGACTGAGCCGCCTTCAAACACTGCATTGTACAGATGGTCTGGGAAGGTCAGGGCCTACGGAGAGAAAAGCAACAGGTGTAATTCTGGAGAGCGTGCCTAAAATTAGGCACCTATATGAGTGCACTAAGTGAAAATTCTAGAATGGGCAATTAAGCTTTTAATTAACATTGGCAATTTTACCCCAGCCCATTCCTGCAAGCTCTGTCCTCATCTGCATAACCCTTTAGAATCCTAAGTAGCAACATTCCAGAGCTCAGATTGTGATGTCATAATGCCTCATTCCACCAATGCCTAAGCTCCGTCCTCATCTGCACAAGCCTCAAACGCTTTAAAATCCTAAGTAGCAACATTCTAGAGCTCCTACAACCTCCCTCTCTCTCCTTTCTTTCTTCCACATTCTCTCGTACTTCCTCTTTCCCCCCTACTCCCCATTCTCCTCCCTCTCCTCTCCCTCCTCTCTTTAAATCGCCTTGAGCCTGTATAGGTATGAGCGACACATAAATAGAAGATTAGATTAGACTAGAATGACAGGAAACTGGGGTGACTTACCACGAGAGCAATTCCTGTGAACACGACGGCCGAGATGAACTGCCAAAGTCTAAACAGGACAAGAAGATAAAAGTGAGAGGGGAGTCAGGAGAGGAAGGGGGTGAGCACAGCGAGGAGAGACTCTGGAGAGCAGGGAATGGTCAGAATCGGGAGAGGAAGGGGATAGCGCAGTCAGGGAACCAGGAGTGGGTGTCGATGCGGGAAGAGGAGAGGATGCATTCGGTTAAAGGGGAAGCAGGAGAGGTGTTGGCATAGTGACCCCCACGGTCTGTAATGGTAGAGTCCCTCACCCTAGGGACGGTGATGGAATACACCAAGACCCTTGCCCATAAGAATAAAGTCAGTGTGGAAGAACTTACCTGAGGCCTAATGGTTCTCGCACTGCAAATTTGATTTCATTACCCAAGACTTGGCTGATCTAGAATTCAAAAGAAAAGGCTCACAGCAGTCGGCGAAGAACACGCTTTCAATATTACATTACATTACGGATTTCTATTCCGCTTGTACCTTGCGGTCCTAAGCGGATTACATTGGAAGATAAGTGGGCATTTCCAGGAAGTTACATTGCATTGGGAGATAGCTGGACATTTCCAGGAAGATACATTGGAAGACAGCTGGACATTTCCATGAAATTACATTACATTAGAAGGTAGTTGGTTTCAAGTTACATAGTGAGGTTTCAGGTTATTTTGTGACATAGAGAAGAAGATTCCAGCATGATGGGATTCATGTTAGGTAAGGTTAACCGAATATGTTTTTTGAATAGTAGTGTTTGTATTTCTTTTCGGAATGCTTTAAAGTCTGTTGTTGCGGTCAATAGGTTGGATATGGAGGGGTCAAGTTTCGCTACTTTAGTAGCTAGGAGGCTGTCGTATAGTTTTTTTGCGTTGGGTACTTTTGAGTGGTGGGTAGGAGAATGGTGTCTGGGTTCTCCTAATTCTGGGTGAAAAGTTTCGATTTAAGCGATTGTTTAGGTAGGTAGGTGCAGTTCCGTTTATTACTTTGTATAATAGAACCAATAATTTGAATTGGATTCTGGCTTGTATGGGTAGCCAGTGTGAGTCTAGGTAGGGCTTGGTGATTTGGTCAAATTTTCCGAGTGAATAGATTAGTCTGAGAGCTGTGTTCTCAACGGACTGTAGTTGTTTAATTAAGTTTATTGGACAAGGTAGGTAGAGGATGTTGCAGTAGTCCAATAGTCCTAGTACAAGAGATTGGACTATGATCCTGTATTGTTCTTTGTTGAAGAATTTTCTTATTTTTCGTAGATGTGCTGAGACTGGAGTCGGTGCAAAGAATGGCCACCCGGATGGTCTCGGGACTCAAGGATCTTCCATACGAAAAACGGCTTGACAAATTACAGCTATACTCGCTCGAGGAGCGCAGAGAGAGGGGAGACATGATCGAGACGTTCAAGTATCTTACGGGCCGCATCGAGGCGGAGGAA
Organism: Geotrypetes seraphini; assembly: GCF_902459505.1. Lineage (NCBI taxonomy): Eukaryota > Metazoa > Chordata > Amphibia > Gymnophiona > Dermophiidae > Geotrypetes > Geotrypetes seraphini. The sequence continues at coordinate 11,208,554 of NC_047102.1, forward strand.
GATATATTCTTTTTCAAGGGTCCCACGACAACAAGAGGGCATCCGTCGAAAATCAGGGGCGGGAAACTACGAGGTGACACCAGGAAATTCTTTTTCACTGAAAGAGTGGTTGATCGCTGGAATAGTCTTCCACTACAGGTGATTGAGGCCAGCAGCGTGCCTGATTTTAAGGCCAAATGGGATCGGCACATGGGATCTATTCACAGGGCAAAGGTAGGGGAGGGACTTTAGGGTGGGCAGACTAGATGGGCCGTGGGCCCTTATCTGCCGTCTATTTCTATGTTTCTATGTTTCATGGTGAAGTATGCTTTTTGTGTTGTTTTGTTGATTTGAGTCTGCATTGTGCAGCATCTATCTGTCAATACTCCAAGGATTTTAAGAGATGTCTGTATTGGATATTTGGTTACATTTATTACCAATTCTGTTATGGAAGGGTTTTTGTCCTTTTCAAGTAGTATGAAATTCAAGATTAAGATCTTGCCATGAAACCCCCCTAAACAGAAAAGGGTGTTCCCTCTCTCATTACCGTATGTTACAACAGTGGTCCCCAACCCTGTCCTGGAGGACCACCAGGCCAATCGGGTTTTCAGACTAGCCCTAATGAATATGCATGAGAGAGATTTGCATATAATGGAAGTGACAGGCATGCAAATCTGCCCCATGAATATTCATTAGGGCTAGCCTGAAAATCCGATTGGCCTGGTGGTCCTCCAGGACAGGGTTGGGAACCACTGTTACGAGGCTACATCCTTTTCATGAATAATCACATCAAAATGATTCAAAGAACTCCAGGTAAAATAAAGGTACGATCGCATTTGAAGAGGACCCAGTGGAGGACCCTGAGAGCCCATACATAGAGGGCCAGGTTCCATGGAGTCTGCAATCTCATCTGAGGTCAGCCTCTTGTTCCAGAAGGAATTACGGGCCCAGGAGAAGACAGAGGTTCCCCTACATGGGTGATTCACTTACTCAAAGACTGGAGAAGTAAGTGTTTCTGTTTGTTTCTCTCACACAGCTGATTTGTAAATCTTTTTGACTTATTTCTGCATCCTCACTGAATTTTAAGTAAAGTACGGGTTGAGAATCTATCCAGGCGTGTGTGCGCGCCATCTAATCTGGTCCTCACAGAACACTGGTCATTTCAGAGACAGATGAACCACAGAGGTATCTTCCTGAAATTATGCTCCAGGTTGTGATGCAAACAGATAGGAATGAGCAAAGCCTAAAAGGAAAAGAAACAGACAAATCCCGCACATAGGTGCAGGCTGAAGCAACTGCTTTCTACTGACCAAATTATTAAACATCTGAACCGTCTATTCTATATCCCCATACATCTACTACGGCTTTGGCGGTATATAAGAAATAAAATAATAATCTGAGGACTGCAGTATCTGATCCATCCACCCTCCCAAATCTAGGTCAAAAGCTTCTTCTGGGACATGCAGGGGAAACAAGGGACCAGACAGGAAGTGGAGGTAACTTCCTCCCCAAATTTTCCTGCCTTTGTCTTCTGTTTTCATCTGATAAAATCAGACAGGCCCTGCTTCCTCCAATCTGCCCCCACCCCGCCATGGGTCAGGGGCAGTTCAATTACTGGCCCTGGCTACAGATAGACAAAACAAGCATAGTGATTCCAACACAGCACAGATAAGGAGCTGGTGGCCACCTGAGGATCTGGCCCCTGGCCCTTTAATCTACAAAGATGTCCTTTGGCTATGATCAAGTGTAGAATCAAACATGGGATTCAGAGTTTTGGACTGAGAATGGTCCCTGACTGGCCCTCTGAATGAGACTGAATGCTAGGGAAGATGAGGGTCTGTCGCTTGACCCCATTGGGATATAATGACATCATTACCATTGTCAAAGCAGGAGGATTAAACCCCCTGCTAAAACAAACCAGCTCTAGTTTAAAAGAAGATTTAGACCAGTGGTCTCAAACTCAAACCCTTTTAAGGGCCACATTTTGGATATGGAGGTACTTGGAGGGCCTCAGAAAAAAAATAGTTAATGTCTTATTAAAGAAATAATTTTGCATGAGGTAAAAACTCTTTATAGTTTATAAATCTTTCCTTTTGGCTAAGTCTTAATAATAATATTGTAATTTATAACTAAAGAGATATGATCAAGAAACTGTTTTATTTTACTTTTGTGATTATGATAAACACACTGAGGGCCTCAAAATAGGACCTGGCAGGCCGCGAGTTTGAGACCACTGACCTTTGGTCTGTCCCACTGTGGCAGCTCTTATCTGAGCCAAGTATAAAAATAATCAAGCCATTGTGACATCACTGCTGAGGTTGTCTGTTATGCATTGGTGGAATGAGGCATTATGACATCACAATCTCAGCTCTGGAATGTTGCTCCTCTTTGGGTTTCTGCCAGGTACTTGGGACCTGGGTTGGCCACTGTTGGAAACGGGATACTGGGTTTGATGGACCTTTGGCAGTGGTCTCCAACTCAAACCCTTTGAAGGGCCACATTTTGGATTTGTAGGTAATTGGAGGACCTCAGAAAAAAAATAGTTAATGTCTTATTAAAGAAATGATAATTTTGCATGCGTTCATAGACTAACATGCACGCGTTCGAGTTTAGCGCGTGCTAAATCAAATAGCGTTCGCTAATCGGTTAGCGCGCCTTATTAAAAGAGGGCCTTAGTTTAGCTCAATGTGAGACTTTCGAACTAAGGGGCTGATGCTCAAAATTTCCACCAGCATTATCATGTGGTTAACGCCGGGTTTGCGCGCATGTTACTGTGCGCCAAATGCTCAAATGGTTTCAGCGTGGGTAGTAAACGCGGGTTAATATGGTCATTACACCCCCCCCTCCCCACAGCCATGCTCAAAAATATGTTTCCCACGTGCATTTAATGTGGGGAAACATTTTTGCCAGGTCTAGGGTAGTAATAATAATAATAGTAACCGCGGTTTATATACCGCAGGGCCGTGAAGTTCTATGCGGTTTACAATGATTAAAAAGAATGCTACAATTGCGAAGAACTTGCATAGTTGGAGGTTGGTGACAGATTTACCCGGACATGTCCTCTTTTTGGAGGACTGTCCAGGGCCTGGACGGCTCTTTTAAAACCTGGCAATTCGTCCGGGTTTTGAAAAGCTTTGAGCTCAGGGCCACGTCTGGAGGGCATCTTCTCATGCGTGGATGCAACCGGCAGTCTGGGATCATCATAACATCGCCGCGCCACACCTGCACATGCTCGGAGCTCCTCCTAACTTGGCTCTGAGCTTGAGGAGAAGAGGTTCGGGGGCAGGGCTGGGGCAGAATGGGGCGTGACTTGGGCGGAACAGCATGGGCCTGGGGGTGGGGCCACGTGTCACTCTAGGTTGTAGGGCAGCATAGAAAGTTTGGTTGAGAGGAGCGGTGTCTAATGCTGGAGACCAGATGTGACCCAGCATTGAATTTCCAGGAATAACACCGGTGATGGTTTGCAAAACAGTGAGTTTTGCCAGCTCAGTATCAACCACTGGATGTCTCACCTCCAGCTCTGAGTCCTGGTTCAATAAAGAGGCCACTCCCAGAATTTGTGGAATCTATTCTTACCTTTGACCTGTGGACCTCTCCATCATCATCCTCACCTCCGACACCCAGGATTTTTCGGGTCTTCAGTCTGCTCACCAGGTCCGTCTGGCTGTGCTTCTTCATGAGGGGAGGGGGCTGTTTAGTCGCCATGGTGTCAGTCTTTCTTATACTCTGCTACCTATGTAGAAATTGGGAGGACAAAGACCTCAACGTCAATACTGAGAGAAAGAACAAGGCATATCCGGTAACGGCACCCGAGGATTGAGGCAGAAGAATGCAACAAGGATAGAAAAGATGACATCAGGGATACAGAAGAAGCAGATGAAATGAAGAGCAGATCTCAGGTTGAAAAAAAGATGATCTTTATTTCAAGTGGTTTTGAAATAACCCGACGTGGGCCACATTTCGCCCACAACAGGACTGCATCCGTGGGTTACATTCAATTGAAAGAGTGCCAAAATCACACACTCTAGCAAAGCACGCTAATAACTGAGCATGGATGAGTCAGTAGTTACTTCAAGTAACATAGTAGATGACGGCAGATAAAGACCCTAATGGTCCATCCAGTCTGCCCAACTTGATTCAATTAAATTTTTTTTTTTTTTTCTTCTTCTTCTTAGCTATTTCTGCGCAAGTATTCAAAGCTCTGCCCGGTACTGTGCTTGGGCTCCAACTGCTGAAGTCATGATATTACAGTACACTGTAGTCAAATGCAATAAAACTTTTATTCAACCAGAAGCACACCGAATACAGTGTAACACGGTACAGTTGTAGAAAGAGTAAGGTTCGGTCTAATGCAATAAAACTTTTTTTTAAAACCCAAAAGCGCACGACACAATACAGCAGCTGTCAACCGTGCCAAAATTCTACATTTTGCTAAAACAATCAGCCGTCGTTTTCTGCACGCAGATTGCACGATTCAGGCTGTGTATCTGACTACTGATGCCGTAAAACTGTCCACAGTCGTGACAGCCATTTATCTCCAGATAACAACGCAGCGTGTGTAGGGACTTCCGGGAAGGAAACAATCTCTGCTGTACTGTTTTGCAGTAGAGATCTGACTCTCCCTGACTCTTTTTTTTTTTAAAGATGTTAAATCTTTATTCATTTTCAAACTTACAATAAGTGTTTAAAAATGTTAAAACAGATTAACAATAAAGATATCACTTAATAATCATCAATAGTACAAATGATACGCTCTTATCACCCACCCTTCCCACCCTTTCCTATTATATAATCAAATACCTTAAACAATGTGTAATAATACAATGACCCCCCATCCCCCCTCATAATTGAATCTGTAAATTTAAGGGGAAAAAAATGTCATCTAATCAGTACAATCTTGAAATTTCCTAAAACATCCTCGCTGTTTTGCTCTAAATCTTTCCATTTTATATATATGACACAAGGAATTCCACCAGAAATTATAATTTAATCTACTCCAATTTTTCCAATTATACGTAATTTGTTGAACGGCAACCCCAGTCATTATAAATAACAATTTGTTATTATTTGAAGAAATCTGACTTTTTGCTCTCATTGCCATACCAAATAGCCACTGGGTTCTCTAATAAACAATTAATTTGGTCCCAAATTGATTTTCAAAAGGTCATAATAAATGGACAATAGAATAATAAATGATCTAAAGTCCCTGCTTCGAGATGACAGTGCCAACATCTATTAGACTTAGAGCTATCCAACTTTTGTATCCGAACAAGTCTCTTTAACACATCGACACGTCCAGCCAAAGGCAATGATTTTTGTCCACGCCACGCTATGGTACAGTACTGTAGTTCTGAAAATACTGTAGTTTGAACACGGACTAGGCTGTATTTCGGAAACACGCGGCTCATCCAATATGTACGAGTGGGTGCGAGGGTGGCTCCGATTGGCTTGTCTGAACGTGTGATGCAGTTAACCGGAGCGAATGTGATGTCAGAGAATGCAGTTGTTACCCATAACATATGTGCGCGTAAGCGGATTGTGTGCTTATCAGGAATGCAATTATCCGGAGTTTATGTCCATTTACTTTAATGTAAAAAAAATAAAAAATTAAAAAATGGGACCGTGCAGGTCACGTGCTGATAACCGAATCGTGTGCTTAATCGATGTGCATCCTGTTTGGGGTGAAACGTTGACCATGTCGACACCACTTGAAATAAAGATCATCTTCTATTCAATCTGGAATCCGCTCTTCATTATGTCGTCTGCTCCGCTGAGGATTTCGAAACACAAAAGAAGACTGTGGCGGTGATGTCCGCGATGCCAGCATTTATTCAGTCAATCAAATGATGCAGACTCACATAACAATGTCAAAAACCCACATAGGCATTATCTCGCCTCGATTACTGCAATGTTATCTACCTCAGTACCACAAAAACCTGTCTTTATAGATTGCAACTGACTCAAAATACTGCTGCAAAATTGATCTTTGGGAAACGTAAATTTGATCCCGTGACTCCGTTGCTCCAGAGTCTCCCATTGGCTCCCGGTTTATTTTAGAGTTCAATTTAAATGTGCTTGTGTTGTTTTTAAAATCCTATACGGTATCTTTACTCATTTCCTTCCTTTATCTTGGAATGCTTACAGACTTTTGCAAGAGGTAACCAACAATTTAAATGATCTCTTCCTTCCAAAAAAGGGATTAAAGGAGTCAAGATTTTTAGTCAATCTCTGATCTTTGGAATGATCTTCCATTTCTTTTAAGGAGTTCCGGCTCACTTCAATTTTTTCGCAAATCTTTAAAAACTACTTTATTTGCTAAACACTTTGAAAATTAATTTCCCGAAATTTAGTCTTATTTTTTAATGGTTTTTATTTAAGTTAATTATTGTAAACTGAGTCGAGCTTTCTTAGACTGATGACTTGGTATATAAAGCCAAGCCGTAGATTAGATTAGCTGGGGACCCAACACGGTCCGTGTTTCGACACAACCGTCTTCCTCAGGGGTCCTAAGTGTGTATGACGGTTTTTTAAAAAAATAATTATGGGAGCTGTAAAAATTGTAACAGTGATATCGGTATCTAGAAATGATTTGTGTGAGGTAAGAATAATAATAATGACATGATGTTGTAAGAGTGAGGACAGGAATGGTGATAAATTCTGAGCGTTTAGAAATAAAATGGCTATTACAGCTCTTTTGGCTCCATCAATACTGTCAAAGCCAATACACTGTGATCTGCCCAAATCAATGGTGCAACTGTGCAATTTTCAACTGAAGACGCCCCTGGTTTACTGAAAGAAGCCATTAAGACTATCCAACTGATGAGTTGCAGAATTGTAAAATAAATTCAGGTTCGGGCACTTTAATATGGACAAAAAAAATCTACTACAACTGGATCATTACCATGATCGAAATAGATAGGGAAATCTTCCCCAAATTAAAATACATTGGAAAGCCAGAGTGTGCTGACTGACAATAGACAAATAGATGAATCTAATACTTCTTCTCAGTCCCTGGTGATCTATAATTACATGGCAACCCAGTGGATGGGAATCTGAGTCCAAAGAGATGCAGAAAAAAAAAACATCATTCCAAACTATCTACCCTCTGGAGTATAGAGAGTTTAAAAACAAAAGCTTATATGTTACGCAATGCCCTTATATGAAGATCTCATATGTTGAATAAGGTAGCCCGGGAGACATAAAGCTCCCAGAACTGGGCCATCGTGACTAGTAAACCACATTTCTGTAATAAAAACTAAACCTTTCTGAGGATTGCCAATTAGCTCCTGTATTAAAAGTGATTTATTACACACAGACCTAGCAGTGGTTGAAAATGTTCCAGTTTATGTGAATACATATGCACTTGAGTTAAAGAGATTGCTCCAGCTACTCTCTAAAGAACTGAACTGCCTTATCTATGCTGTTTGCAGAATCCTGACAGGCTCAGGACTGTTATATACTGCATGGACAGGAGCCATGAATTGCACCAGGGTAAGATTGTTGCAATATGGATATCAACCTGCTGAGATTCCACACATGCACACGCACACACACACATACTGTCCTGAGGAAGAGTCTGGCCTTTGAACACCAGTCAAAAATGTATTTAGTTCAGTAAAAAAAGTATTATTTTATTTTCATTCTTATTGTTGTTTTTGCTTTATTTCTTATTAATACCTTTAATATAGAAACCACACTAGTTTATCCAGCCTTGCAAGCCTTGCAAGCATTTTGGTAATTGTCGCCATATCCGTGTCGGCATATCCATTCAGTGGTGTAATAATCTCACTGGCAGATGTTAGAGCATACTTTAATAGTTTCATCCACACAACTTATGTATTTCCAATGACTTATATATTTCTATTACTTCAAGAAGTCTGCGAGCAAATCAGCTCAAGAGTGCCAACCATGACAGATTTCTCAGGAGAGGGGCAAATGCCAAAGATGGTCAGAGAAAGGTGCAGTCACTGAGACGCAGAGGGTAGGATACCTTGCCCAAGGTTATTTATTCGGATTTATATCCCGTCGTACCAGACGAGCTAAGAACGGGCTACAAGTTTACATGTACAGTATAATATAACATAGCAGGGTATATACATAATAAGGCATAACAGGGTATATTAATGCAGAGCATGACAGTGCATTTTAGACCATGACATGATAGGTCAATACATAGGGGAGCATGGCAATACTTAATAGGATATGACAAGACAAAACCTCAAAAAGATCCCAGCTTACTCATATCAGGGATGAAGACTATAAATCTCAAGTACCCATAGCCAGTTCCCAGAACTAATCTTAGTTACTTGGTTTACAAACGGGCTATCATTGATAAACGTCTTTTCCACTATATAAGCATTATGTGCATTAATTATTTTATTATTAAGCCAACTTATTTATTCTTACTATGCATAATGCTGTATGGTACTTAGCTCGGGTATTATGTATTGTCCGGCTTTCCTCCACATTCTTCCATACAGCATTACTGCATAGTAAGAATAAATAAGTTGGCTTCAACATAAGAATGGCTTCAAAAACATAAGCTATCATATAAAAATTTAAAACTGGATTATATAGACTTCAATCATATCTCCTCTCAGCCATCTTTTTTCCAAGCTGAAGAGCTCTAATCTTTTTAGTCTTTCCTCATATGAGAGGAGTTCCATCGCATTTACCGTATCACCTTGGTCATTTTCCTTTGAAGTTTTTCTAGGGCCGCTATGCCTTTTTTGAGATAAGGAGACCAGAACTGAGCCCAATACGCCAGATGAAATTGCACCATGGAGCGATACAGGGGCATTATAACATTCTTGGTCTTGTTGACCATCCCTTTTCTAATCATTCCTAGCATCCTGTTTGCCTTCTTGGCTGCTGCCGCACACTGGACAGAAGGCTTCAGCGTATTGTCCACAATGTCACCCAGATCCTTTTCTTGAGCGCTGACCCCCCCCCCCAAGGTGGTCTCTAACATCCAATAACTATGATTTGGATTATTCTTCCCAATGCGAATCACTTTGCATTTGTCCACATTAAATTTCATCTGCCATTTGGATGCCCAGTCTTCCAGTTTCCTAAGGCCTTCCTGCAGTTTTCCCACAGTCTGTATGCGTTTTAACAACTTTGAAGAGTTTATTGTCATTGGCAAATTTAATCATCTCGCTCATAGTTCCAATTTCTAGATAATTTATAAATAAGTTAAATAGCACAGGTCCCAGCACAGATTCCTGCAGCACTCCACTATTTACCCTCATTCACTGAGAAAAATGTCCATTCAACTTTACCCTATGTTTTACTGTCTGATAACCAGTTCTTAATCCACAATTGAACATTGCCTCCTAATCTAATCTAATCTAATCTAAACCTTAAGTTTATATACCGCATCATCTCCATGAGTATGGAGCTCGACACGGTTTACAAGAACTTAAAATAGTGGGTAGAGAAGAAAAAGGATTACATGAACTTATGTGTAGAAAGGGGGAGAGAAAGGGGGGAAGGATAGAGTTACAATTTGCTGAAAAGCCAGGTTTTCAGTTGTTTGCGGAATAACTGAAGGGAGCTCAGGTTCCGCAACGGGGTGGTGAGGTCGTTCCACAGACCTGTGATTTTGAAGAGAAGGGATTTTCCCAGTTTGCCTGCATAGTGAATGCCGCGTGGAGAGGGGAAGGCTACTTTATGCCTTTGGGCAGTTCTGGAAGAGTCGGGACTGGAGGAGTTGAAAGACAGTGGGATAAGAGGAGGCAGGATTCCGTGAATGATCTTGAAAGCCAGGCAGGAACATTTGAAATGGATTCTGGAGATTATTGGGAGCCAGTGAAGTTTGGCAAGGAGTGGGGAGGCATGGTCAGACTTGCGTTTTGAGAAGATCAGTTTGGCTGCAGTATTCTGGATTAGCTGGAGTCTTAGAATACTTTTTTTTGATAGATTTAAGTAGATGGCGTTGCAGTAATCTAGTTTGGAGAGGATGATGGATTGGACAAGGATGGCAAAGTGTTGTTGGCTGAAGTAGGATCTAGCTTTCCTCAGCATGTGAAGGCTGAAAAAGCATGATTTTGCCAAGGAGTTGACAAGCCTTCTGGAACTCTAGATACACTAAATCAACTGGCTTGCCTTTATCCACATGTTTATTCACACCTTCATAGAAGTCAAGCAAATTGGTAAGGCAAGATCTCCCTCAACTGAACTCATGCTAATTCTGTCTCATTAAATCATATTTGTCTACATGTTCCACAATTTTAATTTTTATAATTGTTTCCACTATTTTGCCCGGCACCGAAGTCAGGCTTACCAGTCTGTAATTTCCCATATCTCCCCTGGAACCCTTTAAAAAAATCAGAATAACATTGGCCACCCTCCAATCTTCAGGTATTATAGATGATTTTAACAACAGGTTACAGATCACTAACAGCAGATCAACAATGTCATGTTTGAGTTCCTTCAGTACCCTGGGATCTTGTTCATTCAATGTTCTATGTAGAACTTCTCAGGAAAGGGCCAATGTCCTTATCAGCTAGGCCGAACTGAAGATTAAACGCTGGAATTCATTGCCAGAGAATAAAAGCAGTTAGCCTAGCAGGGTTTAAATTTCTTTTTAAGATAATTTTCTAGAAGAGAAGTCTATAAGCCATTATTACGATAGCTTGGGGATATCCACTACTTACTGTATTCTTTAGGATAAGCAGCGTAAAATGTGTTTTTCTCCGTGGGATCTTGCCTTATGGCCTGGGATGGCAACTATTGCAAACAGGATACTGGGCTTGATGGACCTTCAGTCTGTACCAGTATGTCATTCTTATCTTTTTTTTTTTTTTTGTCTGCAGTTTTACGGCTTTTATTGTCAAATTTATTCAACAAACCTGTTATAAATACCACCTGCCTCCCCTTTTACTGTGCCTATTGCTCCAATAGGTTCATCGAGACATTCCATATTAACAAACAGATGGAAGAAAGAAGGGTCTGGAGCTGTTCCAATAATCTGCATCTCTCTCTCGCTCGCTCTCTGCTTTCTGCGCTTGTTCTCAGTGTTGGCATTATGTTACTGTACCAGCAGCTCATTAGCATATTTATGGTATTCTTTCACTGAATCTGCAATTCATTAGCATGCCTTCAGTGCTGTTACTATATCCACAGCTCTCAGAGAAAAGGCTACGAGAACCTCATTCTCTTGACCAAGAGAGATTGCAACCATCTGCTCACGGAAGCATCAAATAAAAATAAACCATAACAGGAGCTTCTCAAACCTAGCAAGCACTTGGGCTTTCAGGATGTCCGCAATACATATACATAAGAAACATAAGATTTGCCGCTGCCGGGTCAGACCAGTGGTCCATCGTGCCCAGCAGTCTGCTCACACGGCGACCCTAAGGTCAAAGACCAGTGCTCTATTTGCGTATGTTCCAGTCCAGCAGGAACTTATCCAACCTTTTCTTGAATCCCTGGAGGGTGCTTTCCCCTATAACAGCCTTTGGAAGAGCGTTCCAGATTTCTGCCACTCTCTGGGTGAAGATAGATCTGCATGAGATGTTGAAAACCAGCTGCGAGACCCCTAGAAAGAGTTAGGGAACTCCAAAGCTAAAGGGAGGAAGGAAGCAGGAAAGTGGACGGTCACAGAACGAGACGGGGGACATAAAGGTCAATTCCGAGGCAAAGTTTAAGATCCCTATTAAACCTTAACTGGCAAGAACAGAATGATGTTCCTGGCCTTAGTTTATTTAAAATATTTATAGTCTGCTCTGTCCCATAGTTCTAGCTGGAATACACAATGAAAACTTACATAATATCAGTAGACATGAAAGCAAACTAACAAACTTATACATATACACCATCCCTGACGTTGAAGGAATCCATAAATAGAATTGAATTCCTCTTTGCAAATCGGTTATCACAAACTCTCTGCTGGTTCTCCTGCCTCCCAGCAACATTTCACAGGTCAGGTATTATTCATAACATCTGCTGGATTTCAGAAATCTAGTCTAGCCACATATTAAAAAGCAGAGGCTCCAGTTTTAACCAGGAACAAAGCCGCATCCTTTTTTTTTGGCAGCCATCTTGAATATTTAAAGTCCTGCTTTAGACAGAATGTGGAAATCAGAGTTGCCAGGAAAACGCCCAATTCCAAAGGCATTTTACAAAAAGATCTGATGACACAGAGCGTTTTCTGAAATACATATGGAAAGGCACTTGCTGTGAAAGCATCCTTTTTACATGGGGTGGGGGGGTAAATCAAAGGTGGAAATGCAGCGGCTCACATGTGTAGGTTGCATTCATGTGTAAAGTTGTGAAATGCTGGTACTTACACATGCATGCCAACCCTTTTGCAAACCTACACATGCACCTGAGGGAGAAATTACCAACAGGGGATTAAGAAGGATAGCTCTCTTAATCCTTCCTGTAAAGGGCTGGCTAAAATGATTCCATGATGTCACTAAAGTCTATGGGGAAAAACGATATTGTTGAAGGATGTGCCTTCTTGCGAGGAGAAACATTCTGAGTGTCTGTTCCAGTTCACTGCCGTTCAAATGAAATGGGAGGGTGATCTGTTCCAGGAAGGCAACCCAATAGAATTAAAGTTTTTGTTTAATAAAAGTTTGGACAAGTTCCTGGAGGAAAAGTCCATAGTCTGTTATTGAGAAAGACACGGGGGAAGCCACTGCTTGCCCTGGATCGGTAGCATGGAATGTTGCTACATCTTGGGTTTTGGCCAGGTACTAGGGACCGGGATTGGCCACTGTGAGAACGGGCTACTGGGCTTGATGGACCATTGGTCTGACCCATTATGGCTATTCTTATGTTCTTATGTGAGCCATGTATAGGACAATCAAGCCATTGTAACATCACTAATGAGATTGGCTCTGAGGCACTGTGGAATGAGGCATTATGACATCACAATCTAAGCTCTGGAATGTTGCTCTCATTGGGGTTCCAGAATCATTGAGATGCTGGAATGTTGCTACTCTTTGGGTTTTGGCCAGGTACTAGGGACCTGGATTGGCCACCGTGAGAACGGGCTACTGGGATTGAAGGACCATTGGTCTGACCCAGTACGGCTATTCTTATGTTCTAATATATCCAGAATAAAGAAAAGCAAAACCATAAACCACGTACATTTGGGGAAGAGGAGAGAGCAGAGTGAACTTTAGTTTTTCTCATCTGGACCAGGATATTTCAGTAGGCGCCTTGTCAGTGGCATACCTAGGGTATGTGGCACCCGGGGCCCATCATTTTTTGACACCCCCCCCCCCCCCCTCATGTAAAATTTTTTTTTTTTTTTTTTTTTTGCAATAACCATGAAATGGAATAAATGGTCAGAATAGAAACAGGCAGTGAAAATTTTCTTTTTTTTTTTTTTTCCAAAGTATTTTTATTGAGAATGGCAAAAGGTCCAGACAAGCAACCATGGTCTGTACAGAAACTTATACATTATCAAAAAGAACACAGAATGAGAGTAACAGCAACAACAAGCATGAACAAGCCTCTCCCAAGAGAAAATTGCCAATGAGAGGCATAGCAATACACAACAAAAGGCCAAAACTTGGGGCAAGCAAACAAATCCCACCCCAGAACCCACAAGAATAATAAGCCGGACTAGACCCTCAGCCATATTTTATAATGAAAAAAACCCCCACAAGCAACAACACCCAGACCGCTCACCAGACACACCAATCCGCACAACAAGCACCCAAGAAACACCCAGCCACCACCCAGACAAAACTACCAGACACACCTACCCCACCAAGCCCAGACCCAACCCCCCCTCCCCAGAGAGTGCAAGCGCAAAGTGGACCGTGAAAAGGGCAGCTGCAGAAGTGGAAAGCCACAGATAAGTAGGTTAGCTAAAGAAAGCCCACAGATAGAAGAAATCAGGATAACAGAAGTTCCAACAAATGCTCCCACAGAAAATTTTCTTTTATTGAACCTCATTTATGTAACCATTATTCCAAACATAACATAACATAAATTATGTCTGAATTGTCATGACATCAGAAGTACATATGGAGTAGTTGCAGGTGATGCTTGGGACAGTTCTGATTATGTTAGTTTGGTTTTATGTGTTTTTTTAATAGAAGGGTTTTTATTTCTTTTTTTAAGGTTTTGTAGTTTGTGGTCGAGGTCAATAGGTTGTAGAGTTGGGGGTCAAGTGTTGCAGCTCGAATGGCTAGGAGGTTGTCGAACAGTTTTTTTCTTTTGACGTTTTTGGTTGGAGGGTGTGTGAATGGTGCGTGAGTTCTCCTATGTCTGTTTGAAGTGGATTGAATTATTTAGCTGAAGAAATTAGTTACCCCCCCCCATTCCACACACATTAATTCTCTTCCATTTTTGTTCCCATTATAAAAAAACACTGATAAGTTCCCAGGAAAAAAATACATTAAAATAAGAAGTGAAAACAAAGGCCCCTACAGATGAGAACATAACATAAGAATAGCCTAACTGGGTCACACCAATGGTCCATCATGCCCAGTAGCCCATTCTCATGGTAGCCAATAGTGCTGCCCGATTCAGAGAAAAATATTTCATTCGATCCGATTCACCCTGTTGAATCGATTTTTCGATTAGATTCACTGTTAATGACACCGCTTTTTAAGTTTAAACAAAGTATAACAATAAATTTCACAACAACAATAAATTTCACAAAGTACCTAAAAAAAAAAAATCACATTTTTCCATTAAAGCAGTTCTGGAGACATTTGCTTGAACAGTCTTTTTTCCCAGTCCATAAGCAAGCAATATGAAAAAGATTTCCTTAATTATCTACTCAAACATTTTTGCTATTTACTTTCATTGTACCTATACTATTATTCAGTAGAAAAAATGGACTTAACTGTGCAGGAAATGAATCTCCTCATACACCCACCATATAGTGCAAAAATGTGCAAAGGTCTGTTTTTTTCTTTCGATCACTACATAGCCTAATGCCACACAAGCAGCGCTGTTACAAACATATTCTGAAGGTCAATGCTAAGGTTGACAAAGTTTCCTTCCTTGGACCAGAAGGAGATACTGACAAACCACTGGAAGAGATTCTTAAACAACTACCCAGAAATAACACCCAAAGACCCACTCAGTGTGTGAACCAGTTGAGTGGAGTGGACTAACTGGGGGTGGAAATGGGCCCAGAGTTTGCTCAGCAGAATTTCCCAGACTACCTCTTCCTCTCAACACACTGACATGCTACCACCACCACCAACACTAGGAACACCTCACCGAGTATGCCAGCAATGCTTATAAACTTTATAAAACACATTATTATATTTTCTTATAAAGCATATATTTTAACTGAACTCAGCCTTGCCATTCACAAAAATAGAAAAGTTCCCATTTCAAGCTGTCTCATGTACACTTTTCAAATCTAACATATTGTAATCACAAAACAGAAAATAAAATTATTTTTTCTACCTTTTGTTCTCTGATCAATATTCAAATCTTGTTGGTCCCAGGCTCTTGTTGTCTTGCTTGCCAGGGTCTCCTTTCTCCGTGCTAACCATCCGTCTGCCATCTCTGTTCTCCCCTTCCGTTTCCCTTCCCTCTCCCGGAGATCTGGCATCTTTCCTTTTTTTTGTCTCCATCCACAGATTCACCTTTTCTCAACTCCCCACCACCCCAGGATCCACCATCTCTCCCTTTCTGTTCCCAACTATCCTCCTATCCAGTATCTCTATCCCCCCTCCACACCATCCCCTGTTTCCAAGTTCTCTCCCTTTCTGTTCCTTCCCTCCCTAAATCCCATTATGCACCATCTCTCTCCCACTCCTCTGTTTTTAGACCCATTATTTCTAACCCCCAAAGTCTGGCATATGCATGTATCTTTGAACCCCCCCTTCCCTCTCTCCCTCTGTGTACTTTTACACCAGGACCCCCCTCCCCCGAAGGTCTGTCCCCCCTCCGAAGGGCTACACCCCACCCCTGAAGACCTGCACCCCCCGAAGGACTTTACCTCCCACCCGAAGGTCTGTCCCCCTCTGAAGGCCTAAACCCCACCCCTGAAGGACTGCACCCCCCCCCGAAGGCCTGCACTCCCTTGAAGGTCTGCACCCCCCCGAAGGCCTGTCCCCCCCTTGAAGGCCTGTCCCACCCCCTTGTAGGCCTGTCCCCCCTTTAAGGCCTGCCTGCCTGCCTTTCCCCCCCCTTGAAGGCCTGTCTCCCCCTTGAAGACCTGCACCCCCCGAAGGACTTTACCTCCCACCCGAAGGTCTGTCCCCCTCTGAAGGCCTAAACCCCACCCCTGAAGGACTGCACCCCCCCCCCCGAAGGCCTGCACTCCCTTGAAGGTCTGCACCCCCCCGAAGGCCTGTCCCCCCCTTGAAGGCCTGTCCCACCCCCTTGTAGGCCTGTCCCCCCTTTAAGGCCTGCCTGCCTGCCTTTCCCCCCCTTGAAGGCCTGTCTCCCCCTTGAAGGCCTGCACCCCCCTTGAAGGCCTGCACCCCCCCTTGAAGGCCTGTCCCCCCCCTTGTAGGCCTGTCCCCCCCCTTGTAGGCCTGTCCCCCCCCTTGTAGGCCTGTCCCCCCCTTGAAGGCCTGCCTGCCTTTCCACCCTTGAAGGCCTGCACCCCCCTTGAAGGCCTGCACCCCCCCTTGAAGGCCTGCACCCCCCCTTGAAGGCCTGTCCCCCCCCCTTGTAGGCCTGTCCCCCCCCTTGTAGGCCTGTCCCCCCCCCTTGTAGGCCTGTCCCCCCCTTGAAGGCCTGCCTGCCTTTCCCCCCTTGAAGGCCTGCCCCCCCTTGAAGGTCTGCCCCCCCCCAAAGGCCTCCCCCCCCCCCCTGAAGGTCTGCACCCCCCTGAAGGCCTGCCTGCCCCCCTTGAAGGCCTGCACCCCTTGAATGTCTGCACCCCCCCCCGAAGGCCTGTCCCCCCTTGAAGGCCTGCCTGCCTGCCTGTCACCCCCTCCCCCTTGAAAGCCTGCTTGCCTGCCCGCCCGCCCCACCCTGAAGGCCTGATGCCCCGACCCACCCCGAAGGACCGCTCGCCCCCCTGGCCTCCCCGCACCACCTATGAACAGCCGCAGCAGGATCGCGAAGTCAGCGTCGGGTACCAGCCCTAAGGGGGTGTTCCCGGCCTTGCCGTTCAGTCCCCCGCCACCCCCGAAGGACCGCTCGCCCCCCTGGCCTCCCCGCACCACCTATGAACAGCCGCAGCAGGATCGCGAAGTCAGCGTCAGCGATCCCTGCTGCTTCCTGCGCCACGGTCCCGCCCCTCCTCTGACGTCAGAGGAGGGGCGGGATCGCGTCGTAGGAAGCAGCGCAGGGATGCTGACGCTGACTTCGCGATCCTGCTGCGGCTGTTCATAGGTGGTGCGGGGAGGCCAGGGGGGCGAGCGGTCCTTCGGGGGTGGCGGGGGACTGAACGGCAAGGCCGGGAACACCCCCTTAGGGCTGGTACCCGGGGCGGCCCGCCCCCCCGCCCCCCCTAGGTACGCCACTGCGCCTTGTTAAATCCTTTTGAAAATAGGCCTGCATATGATGGCACACTAAGGAAATACCAGCAGATGACAGTATAATTGGAGGAAAAAAAACCACCCCAGAATATAAACAATTTAGCTCCTCAGCTCTCTGAGCTGCTTGTCCTGATGAGTACAACCTGGGGGCTGAAGATGAAAATAGTCATGGTTTCTCAACCCACACTTAGCTAAAAAAAAAAAAATGTTCCGTGGGGCCGGCTGCTGCTCAGTGAGACCCAATCACCGTCTATTTGCAGGAGCTTGGATCTGACCTTCTGCCCTGCAATGCATCAAAATCGGGGGAACTGCTGCCACCCTTGTGGAACTGTTCTTTGTGCCAGTGATATTTTTAACCTCCTTTTCACCATTCAAAACCTGCAAATATACGTTTCTGTGCAAACACAGCTGAGAAAATGCCAGCTGCAACCGCCAATCTGTTTAGATTTCATTCTTGAACTGGAATGAATGGGATATTCTTGGGAGCCTGGCCGTGTTTCATTACCACACTCTCAGCTCAGCATGCCTTGGCATCCGATGCCCTCGTATTTGGTGTCTGAGACGTGCCAAGTCTCTGTCTAATTCTACCTTTGACGGAGCCCATACGGATGACGTTGCTGTTCTTACCGTTTACCCAGAGGCTGATCAGTAATTATCCATATGGCCCACCAGCATTTAGTGAATGCTTTGTGGAAACATTCCACAGCAATGTAGCATGAAATTACATGCTCAAAAGTGGAGAGGAAAAAAAAAATGATTTCACGTTCCTGGTCCAGAGGCAGTGCCCCACCCTAAACCTGCACCGATTCAAGTTGCAAACCTTAGTAAAAGAGGGGGTAAGTGTCAAAAAGATGGGTTTTCAGTTTCTTCCGGAATATGGTGTAGCTGGGTTCTGTTCTGGTCATTTCTGTGAGGTCATTCCAAGTTTTTACTCCTAGGAAGATAAGCATGGAGTGGAAAACACGTTTGCATTGAAGAATTTTTGTGGATGGGAGATTTAGTAGTATTCCCCCCATTGCCCCAGGTACATCGGGACAGATAGGGAAATATGATACAGTACCTGAATGTAAAACCACTTAGTATATAAGTGGTATATAACATAGTAACATAGTAGTTGACAGCAGATAAAGACCGAATGGTCCATCCAGTCTGCCCAGCCTGATTCAATTAAAACATTAAAAAAAAAAATTTTTTTTTTTTCTTCTTAGCTATTTCTGGGCAAGAATCCAAAGCTCTGCCCGGTCCTGTGCTTGGGTTCCAACTGCTGAAGTCTCCATCAAAGATCACTCCAGCCCATCTACACCCTCCCAGCCCTTGAAGCCCTCCCCAGCCCATCCTCCACCAAAAGGCCATATATAGACCCAGACCATGCAAGTCTGCCCAGTACTGGCCTTAGTTCTTCAATATTTACTATTATTTTCTAATTCTAGATCCTCCGTGTTCATCCCACGCTTCTTTGAACTCCGTCACCGTTTTCCTCTCCACCACCTCTCCCGGGAGCGCATTCCAGGCATCCACCACTTTCCGTAAAGAAGAATTCCCTAACATTGCTCTTGAATCTACCACCCCTCAGCCTCAAATTATGTCCTCTGGAAAATATTTTGTTCTACATTAATACCTTTCAAGTACTTGGACGCCTGAACCGTATCTCCCCTGTCCCTCCTTTCTTCTAGGGTTTACATAAATAAATACAGGCAGCACAGCACTGGGTGCGTGCAGTTACATGCCTTGTGTATTTAAGTGGGATGGGTCTTAAATACCACTGTTTCTGTGCCATTTATACAATCAAAGGGCTAGATTCACAAAGCAAACCAATCGTGTACCGATCGGTTTGCGACCAGATTTCCCTCCTGCACTATTCACTAACCTCTCCTGCGATCGCTTCGCATCTGTGCAGCTCCATAGAAGCCCTGCTCTGCCCCGATCCGTCTCCTGCCTGCTCGTCCCGAATGCCGCCCTGCTCCTGCTCTTCCCCGCACTGTGAGCCTGTGGTTTTAACCTATGGGTTTAAAGTGGGTTAAAACTAGAGAATGACACGGTGACAAAATTCATCACCGTTCCCGTCCCTGCGGATAACCGCGGGAAACCATCTTCATGTCATTCTTTAAGGAGAGAGGGAAGAATCAGAGTATGAATGGCCACAACCACTGACCCGCAAGCTTTGCTTTGAAGAATGCTGAGATTGAACAGCAACATTCCAGAGCAGATATTGTGATGTCATAATGCCTCATTCCACCAGTGCCTAAGAGCCAATGTAATGTAATGTAATGTAATTTATTTCTTATATACCGCTACATCCGTTAGGTTCTAAGCGGTTTACAGAAAATATACATTAAGATTAGAAATAAGAAAGGTACTTGAAAAATTCCCTTACTGTCCCGAAGGCTCACAATCTAACTAAAGTACCTGGAGGGTAATAGAGAAGTGAAAAGTAGAGTTAGAGGAAAAATAAAAATAAAATAAACATTTTAACAAGACAGCATTGATCTAAATACTTTGGAAGGTAGAAGAGAGGAGAGAAAGGAATAGAAGCAGAAGGGGGAGCCGTTGAACAGTAGAATTCTGGAGAAATTTAAATGATAGAAATAGAACAAAACAAAGACAAAAGGCAAAACAATAGATAAGATTAAAGATAAATCATAAGCTGGAAAGAAAAATAAAATAAAACTTTGTCTTCAATCCACGGTTTCAGTGTCAGTGATGAAGTGGAGCAAGTAAGTTTAGGAGGAGCGATTGACGTTTCCAGAAAGGGCATCAGTGATGTCACATTGGCTTCATTATCCTTGGCTCACATAAGAATCAGAGTATGAATGGCCACAACCACCGACCCGCAAGCTTTGCTCTGAAGAATGCTGGTGTAGAAGGACTGAGGTTGAAACAGACACTACAGAATGACAGTCTCTGGTATCCAGAGCAGATATTGTGATGTCATAATGCCTCATTCCACCAGTGCCTAAGAGCCAATCACATCAGTGATGTCACAATGGCTTCATTATCCTTGGCTCACATAAGAATCAGAGTATGAATGGCCGCAACCACTGACCCGCAAGCTTTGCTTTGAAGAATGCTGGTGTAGAAGGACCTAGGTTGAAAGACACTAGAAAATGACATGGGATTATTTCCCGCGGTTATCCGCGGGGACGGGAACGGTGATGAATTTTGTCACCATGTCATTCTCTAGTTAAAACCACGGGCTCGCTGGTCTACAAAAGTTTTAAAAAAAGTTTAAAAAAAAAAAAAAAGTCGCTGCCCCAAACACGCCTGCCTGCCCCAACTCTCCCACCCTTCCCCGCAGTGCACGGGCTGCTTAAAAAAAAATAATTAAAAAAATACTATGCCGGTTCAGGAGGTACAGCGCATGGACTTGTCCCTCCCTTAGCTTCAGTCCATGTCCTCTTGTCCGTGTCACATTGGACATTGTAAATCATTTTTTTTCCTTCTCTATTTTGTCGATTCCTTTCAGTATTTTGAAAGTGTCGATCATATCCCCTCGCAGTCTCCTTTTCTCAAGGGAGAACAATCCCAGTCTCTTAAGTCGTTCCTTGTATTCCAAGTTCTCCATACCTTTTATTAGCTTCATTGCTCATGTCTGCACCCTCTCCAGCAGTTTTATATCCTTCTTTAGGTTGGGAGACCCATGTTGGACGGTGTCAGGTCAAAAGCGCGCTGGGACAAAGGCGCGAGCAGACAATTGAGCGCAGCGCGGAGGTGCGCGCCGAAGAAAATTACTGTTTTTAGGGCTCCAACGGGGGGTGGGGGGTGGGGGGAACCCTCCCACTTTACTTAATACAAATTGCGTCGCGTTGTGGGAGCGTTGTGGGGGGTTTGGGGGGTTGTAACCCCCCAAATTTTACTAAAACTTCACTTTTTCCCTGCTTTTAGGGAAAAAGTTAAGTTTACAGTAAAATGTGTGGGGTTACAACCCCCCCCAAACCCCCCACAACGCCGGCGCGATTTGTAGTAAGTAAACTGAGGGTGCTCCCCAACAAAAACCCCCGTCGGAGCCCCTAAAAACAGTAATTTTCTTCGGCGCGCGCCTCCGTCTTGCGCTCAGTTGTCGGCGTGCGCCTTTGTCTTGCGCGTTGTTGTCTATGAACCATGTTGGACACAGTATTCCAAGTGTGGTCTGACCATCGCTCTATAAAGCGGCGTTCTAACTTTCTCCGATCTACTCGTGATTCCTTTCTTTATCATGCCTAGCATTCTATTTGCTTTCTTTGCCGCTGCCGCGCATTGTGCCGACGGTTTCAGGTCCTTTTCTTGTTCGCTCTTACCCAGGGTTGCCCCTGACATTCCTAAGATAGTACTATTAATTAAAATTGACCTGGAAATTTAAAAACTAAAGAATAAAATGTACTTGTACAGTTTGTCAGTTAATAATATTGATAACTATCGCGTAAACAACCAAGTTTTTAAATCTTTCCGAAACTGCTGCAACTGACCTATCAATCTTAAAGAGCCTGGAAGTTTGTTTCAAATCTCCACCAATTTATATGCCATAGATTTACTACTACTACTACTAATAATAATAACTTTATTTTTGTATACCGCAGTACCAGAATAGTTCAGAGCGGGTTTACATGACAAGAGACTGTACATCTACAGTGAAATT
Organism: Geotrypetes seraphini; assembly: GCF_902459505.1. NCBI lineage: Eukaryota > Metazoa > Chordata > Amphibia > Gymnophiona > Dermophiidae > Geotrypetes > Geotrypetes seraphini. The sequence goes on from NC_047102.1 coordinate 11,230,568, forward strand.
TACAAATAAGTCAATCAATCAATATAACTTAGCGAGGCGGGAGCAGGCAAGAAGGAGTTAGAGAGGTTATAAACAAGTCAATCGGCGTGGCTTAGGAAGTCGGGTGCAGGTAGGTGGGAGGTGCAGGTAGGGAGAAGGCAGGTAGGTGGGAGGTGCAGGAAGGTGGGAGGTACAAAGCATAGTTAAAAGTAGAGTTACAAGGAGGGCAGGAGTCAGAGATATTTGTCTAAGCTTCCCAGTCTGGATTCCTGGAGTACTTTTTTTTTTTTTATTATTATCATTATTAACATAAAGTGCTCTGAAAACTCTTGTAGGAAATCCTGCTGAGGGACCACAGTAAACATTCATTTCAGTCCTCTTAGAAATGAAAACAGAAGCAGAAATTACGCCGCAGGAAGCTTTTTAAAGGATGCAAAATGCCTAATCCGTTCCTTTCCGCTACTAGTCGCCGAGTCAATTCCCCGGAAAGTTGCAGATGAAGTGAGGGCAATCGAGGGGGGCCCAGACAACATGGGGTAACCAGCGTGGCGCGGCGGTTGCCACCCACAGCAATCGACCCAGCGCAGTTACGACGCCAACGCTGTACCAGGGGTTACCAAACGTCTGGATTTACCCGGACGGGTCCTCTTTTTAGAGGACACGTCTGGGCGTCCAGAGCAGCTTTTCGAAACCCGGCACTTTGTCCAGGATTTGGAAAGCTTCTAGGTCGGGACCACGTCAGGAGGGCCTCCCCGGAGGCAACGCGATGATGCCGTGTGCATACGGGCAGGCATGTGATGCCATCACATCACACCTGCGCAGATGTCGTCCCGATGCGGCTCCAAGCATGAGAACAGGTTGAGGGGGCGGGGCATAGCTTGGATGGAATGGGGGCAAGACTAGGTAGAACTGAGCAGGCCTAGGGGTGGGGCCATGAGTCCTGATTTTACAATTGTAAAATCTGGATTACCCTACACTGTACTGGATAAATAAGCTGAGACAGGCACATAGCTAGACACCCAGTTTTGGATGGCCTAAGCCCAAAGTGGTGGGTACAACTCCACCCCACCCCCCAGCATGTGTCCCTTCTCTACCCTCGGCAATCAGGGGTATTTTAACGGTACTTTCCTAAGTCCAATTAAGCTTAATGATCAGTTACATTAGACGCTAGAGAATGACACGTGACAAAATTCATCACCATTCCCGTCCCCGCGGATAACCGCGGGAAACCATCTTCATGTCATTCTTTAAGGAGAGAGGGAAGAATCAGAGTATGAATGGCCACAACCACTGACCCGCAAGCTTTGCTTTGAAGAATGCTGAGATTGAACAGCAACATTCCAGAGCCGATATTGTGATGTCATAATGCCTCATTCCACCAGTGCCTAAGAGCCAATCACATCAGTGATGTCACAATGGCTTCATTATCCTTGGCTCCCATAAGAATCAGAGTATGAATGGCCACAACCACTGACCCGCAAGCTTTGCTTTGAAGAATGCTGGTGTAGAAGGACCGAGGTTGAAATAGACACTAGAAAATGACATGGGATTATTTCCCGTGGTTATCCGCGGGGACGGGAACGGTGATGAATTTTGTCATCGTGTCATTCTCTAACGCTGATATCGGCGGTCTTTATAGAATCAAGGCCTAGGTGCCTTAATGTAGGCGCATCCCTTTATCGAATTGTCCACTTGCGCAAACAGAAGATAAAGTAATTTACCCACAATGTCAAATTTTTCACAATACTAACAAGACTTGGTTTCGGTGGCATGAGTTTCACCTTTATGTCCAAACAAAATATTCTACAAGCCCCAAATTACCCCTGGAGTAATTGGTGTCCCCTGACACCTCCGTAGCAGCAATTACGACTCTCGGTATCATCCAATGCGTGATATCTCATATAACACTGAACACTTTATACCTAAATGCTTAATTAGATGCTTCTAAAAGTTGCTATGGCAACAGACCATTAGCAGAAATCCCAGGTGAGTTCCCAGCGTCGAAGCATGCCATACAGAGTGGACAAGAAAGGGAGGGAAAGATCAGATACGCCAATCAATAATTTATCCGGAGCGAGTTGGGTTAGATTTATTTTGCATTGCGAGCATCTATGACACCGTGATATGTACCGTTTTCTTTCTGCCTTGGGTTCATTGTACACCGCTTTGAATCGACTTTCGAGTCATTTCAGCGGTCGCTAAATTTACCATAAAGATAACGAAGAAGATGGCGTTCAGTGGAAATGGCTTTTCGGTTTTTCAGGCAGTTTCACGTGAGGGCGCTTTTCGGAAAATTGCCTCTGGCTGGTGGAATGAAAGGTACTGGGTGTGACTGGTTCAGAACTATGAGGAACTGGTTGTGACTAGTTCAGGATGGCAAGGTAGCAATAATAACCATTTATTTATAGACTGTTTTATGACATTAATCACAACTGGGTGCTTTACAATTGGTTCATGGTGATGAGGATCTGGAATAAGAGGTACTGCAAATGGCTAGTGCGGTATGGTGAGAAAATATTACGACAGGTTCTGGAGGCAAACGTATTGGCTATGTTTGGTTCTAGATGGAAAAACAAAGACTAGGATTTTATTGATTGATTCAATTTTCTATACCGTGCTCCCAAGGAATATCAGAATAGTTTACAGGAATTTTATTCAGGTACGCAAGCATTTTCCCTTGTCTGTCCTGCTGGGCTCACAATCTATCTAATGTACCTGGGACAATGGGGGGATTAAGTGACTTGCCCAGGGTCACAAGGAGCAGCGTGGGATTTGAACCCACAACCTCAGGGTGCTGAGGCTGTAGCTTTAACCACTGAGACACTCTAGAAATCAAAATGTAGCAAAAGTGAGCCACATATAGGACAATCCAGCCATTGTGACATCACTGATGAGGTTGGCTCTTATTGGTGGAATGAGGCATTATGATGTCACAATACCTGCTCTAGTTATCAGAGGCTGAAACTTTTCACACTATTTATTTATTCAGTTTTCTATATTATTCTCCCAGGGAAGCTCAGAACAGTTCTCCAGCATTTTTCCCTGTCTGTCCTGATGGGCTCACAATCTATCTAATGTACCTGGGGCAATGGGGGGATTAAGTGACTTGCCCAGGGTCACAAGGAGCAGCGTGGGATTTGAACCCACAACCTCAGGGTGCTGAGGCTGTAGCTTTAACCACTGAGACACTCTAGAAATCAAAATGTAGCAAAAGTGAGCCACGTATAGGACAATCCAGCCATTGTGACATCACTGATGAGGTTGGCTCTTATTGGTGGAATGAGGCATTATGATGTCACAATACCTGCTCTAGTTATCAGAGGCTGAAACTTTTCACACTATTTATTTATTCAGTTTTCTATATTATTCTCCCAGGGAAGCTCAAAACGGTTTATATGAATTTATTCAGGTTCTCCAGCATTTTTCCCTGTCTGTCCTGCTGGGCTCACAATCTATCTAATGTACCTGGGGCAATTGGGGGATTAAGTGACTTGCCCAGGGTCACAGGGACCAGCGTGGATTTGAACCCACAACCTCAGGGTGCTGAGGCTGTAGCTTTAACCACTGCACCACACCCTCCCCTAGAGGATGAGGTTCTGGTTATGATATTTTTGACCTAGAAGGAGTTGATGCTGGTCAACTTAGGGTTACTAGACATCCGGAATGCCCCAGACACGTCCTCCTTTTGAGCACATGTCCGGACAGCTTTTCTGAACCCGGCACTTGGTCCGGGATTTGAAAAGAAATCTCATCGGGCGAGGGCATCCGCGCATGTACGGATGCAATGTGCACGCACGCGCAAGCCTTTCTGCCCGACGAGCAGCCAGCAGTGGATGGGGCTGGGGGGGGCGGAGCTGAGGGCGGAGCTCGGGCATTACGGGGGCAGGAATGGATGGACTGGGTGGGCCTGGGGGGCGGGCCTAGGGGGGGGGTCTGGATTTTACTGATGGGAACTTGGTGGGAAAACCCAGCTCTTATAGCTGCAATAAGATGTGACAACACCCAGAATACCTTCCAGTACTATAAGCAAGTCTCCATTTAAAGATCATAGACCTAGAACAGATGTGCACTATAGCTCCCTTTGCCTCTCTCCTCCGCCTCTATCTAGAGCAGTGGTTCTTAACCTGGGTTCGACACAACCCCAGGGGTTCGGTGAGTCAGTTTCGCGGGTTCGGCGGAGGTCAAAACACACCTCCGACTCACATAGCGCTTCGGTCACGTTCAATCCTCTATCAGTTATTCCGTGATTTTGATCAAGACCGATCGTGTACTCGGTTTCTTGATCTATCAATCTGTAACGAACGCCTTATAGACATCAATCAATTCCTGATCAAAATTTGTGATTTAACTGATAGAGGATTGAACGTGACCGAAGCGCTTAGGATTCGTGATGATACGCCCCGCTTGTCCATAATTGGCTGCGGGTGATCACGCAACATCGCTTGGCCTATCTGTGCTGCAGGGGATTTGATGCGCACAGTAGTCGAATTGTAACTGTTGTGATGGTACGTCGTGTGATACCTATCTTAATATTTTAATCCCTTACTAACTATGTCGAGCAAAATACGAAAGTGGTCGGACAAATATGTACAATACGGATTCACATGTATAACGGAACGTGATGGGAGTCGGCGTCCTAATTGCATGATTTGCAATGCCAAGTTGAGTAATTCTAGTCTAGCTCCGGCAAAACTAAGGGAATAAAGAAGGGTTTGGTGAACACGCATATGAAACTGGTGGGGTTCAGTACCTCCAACAAGGTTAAGAACCACTGATCTAGAAGACAGAGGAGAAACATAGGATGGGAAAATCGTTTGCAGATCACGTGTTGTTACATCAACCTTCAAACATGCAAGCGCTCTGGAAATAGTCAAGGCATAAACATTATTCCCACCACGCATTAATGTTTGAGTCTAACACCACAGAATGTACTAACCTCAAGGTTTGTTTTGCATCCAGTTCAAATGACTGTTTATTTAGGAAGGGAAGACAAACCTGGCTCACATTTCCTATGGTTCAGCTGCTTTGTTTTTATTATAAACAAAAACTTAAAACCAGCCGTTCCTGGGAAGGCTTTTCATCCAATGAGATGCTTTCCTTAAAGAGCACAAAATTACTCCTAATAGCACAGACTGTATCAGCCTCGGGAAAGAGAGAAAGTGCAAAGAAGGGCAGTTAGCAGCACTTTGGCCTTCCAAGAATTCCCAGCTCTATAAACGCATCAATAAACTCTGTCCTAAAATTGCTGGATTTTCAGCTTCAAGCCAAGACACCCTGTGAGCGCAACCAGGAATGTAAATCTCTGAGATAAATGGGCCATTTATTATTGCTCTGTCGCCCTCTCTATAGTGCTGTCAAGCAGGCCATGCTACATACAGGGACAATAAATCCATCAAAAATGACAAAGACACTCGATGAAGTTATAGGGAAATACTTTCTTTTTTTTAAGTTCAAGAACGTTTTATTGAAATTTATGAGAACAAAAAGCATAAACCTAAAATGCATAAGAATGCATGCCAAGTACGGCAACCATCTTAATAACAACATGGTAATATAGTCAATGCGGTGACAAATCATTCTCGATCTAGAAAGCATCAAATGCAAAGTAAAATAGAGGCGAGAACTCAAAAAAGGACTAGGAAGGTAACATAATATGGAATGAGAATAAGGCAAAAGGAAACCAATTTAAATCACAGACATAAGCAGATCGACATGGATGTCATTAAGGGAATAACATGTTATAACAGTACTAAGAGCAGTGCACATGGACAATGTGGGGACCCTGAGAAATGGCTGAACGTCTCAAGAACAGTAATAATAATAATAACTTTATTTTTTCTATACCGACACAATCTTACGACTTCTAGGCGGTTTACACTGAAAAGAGCTGGACAATCAGCGAATTACAGAATACAAATAGCGAAAATACACATATTTCTCAGCCTGTTGGGTGATAAGAAGACTTAGGGGTCCTTTTATCAAGGGGTTTAATGCACGGAATCCCGCCTGCCGCGCTAGTCGCTAATGCCTCCATTGACGAGGCGTTTGTTTTTTGGCTTGCCGCGGGGGTTAGTGCATGATGAAATGACCGACGCGCTAACCCCCGTAGCGCGCCTTGACAAAAGGAGCCCTTAGGCCCTGTTTTACTAGGGTGCGCTAACCGATTAGTGCGCGCTAATTGATTTATCACACGCTGCATGCTAACACGTGCATGTTAGTCTATGGACGCGTTTAACGCACACTGATCGGTTAGTGCGCCTCAGTACAATCTAATAATGGAACCTGTACCTTTCCAAATCTTCGTGTGGTTTGCGATCTCTCAGCGGCAATGCCAACAAGCAAAACTGTGTTCCACCAAACTCCATATTCTGCAGCAGCCAAGTTCTTCCAGCTGGAAAGAATGATTTTAATGGCAAGAAGTAGAAGTATATGTCATAGATTATTTCCATCTTCAGATGCAGAAAGGTAATCCTCATAGAACCGTTACGAGTATATTCAAGGAAAGAGGATGATTGATCTGAAATATAGAGCAGATTTCTGACCATATCTTATTCCAGAAATTACGTAGTAGAGGACAATCAAATGTACAAATGTGAGGAAGTTCTCCATCACCCAGAGAGTGGTAGAAAACTGGAACGCTCTTCAGGAGGCTGTTGTAGGGGAAAACACCCTCCAGGGATTCAAGACAAAGTTAGACAAGTTCCTGCTGAACCGGAACGTACGCAGGTAAAGGTAGTCTCAGTTAGGTCTTTGACCTAAGAACCGCTGCGGGAGCAGATTGCTAGGCACGATGGAACCCTAGTCTGACTCAGCAGCGGCAAGTCTTACGTCGTAGTGAGCCCCCTGAGTTGCCACAAGGCCAGCAGTTATCCGCCATCTTGGATTTAAGTTTGGTTAATCGGCTGGGCGTCCAATAAGCTCTGTGAAGCAGAAAAAAAATGATGTTTGAAGGAATGAAGGCATAACTTAGATGTGCGAGTCCAGAGAACTCGCCAAAGATCATCTGTGATATCAAGGTTTAACTCACGATTCCATCTGTTTTCAATCTCACAAGGCCTCAAGGCTCTCTTGTGTCTGATAAGTTTGTACCATTGAGATGCCTCACTATTCTCGAACAATATAGAAGAGAATAAGTTAACAATGTCCGGAATCTTGTTTCAAAGAGGTTTAACTTGTAGAGACACCTGCAGAGAATGCTTGAGTTGAAGCCAGGTGCTAAGCCGTGTCGTTCACGCAGAGTATGATATAAGATCCATCCAGCCTCATCGCGCAAGTGGCCAACAGGGAAATACTTTTAAAACCAAGAGAAGTTTGCCAGAGGTTGTGGTAAGAGCGGATAGCGTAGCTGGTTTTAAGAAGGATATGAACAATTTCTTGATGGAAAAGTCCATAGTCTGTTATTGAGAAGGAACATGGGGGAAGCCACTGCTTGCCCTGGATTGGTAGCATGGAATGTTGCTACTCTGGGATTCTAGAATCTTGCTATTCTATGAGATGCTGGAATGTTGCTATTCGTTGGGTTTTGGCCAGGTACTAGTGACCTGGATTGGCCACCATGAGAATGGGCTACTGGGCTTGACCCAGTAAGGCTAGTCTTATGTCCTTAACTAATTCCCCCCCCCCCCTATTTTACAAAGCCATGAAAGCGGTTTTTAGTGCCGGCTGCGTTCCTATGATTGTTGGGAGCAGCGCAGAGCATTCAGCGTGCCGGCCTGCGCTAAAAACCACTTCTGCGTTTTGTTTTGTTTTAAAGGGGGGGGGAGGTTATTATGGTGTGTTAAACGGAGCTTTTCTTTTGCCTTTTTTCTCATTTTTCTCCTTCTGGTTTGAGCGTCATCTATCTCCTTTGTGTTTTTTGCTGAAAAGCAGGTTAAAGTATCTGCGGCGAGAAACGTGGTTCTTTGAGTTTGTCTGGCCGGATCTATTGTTTTGCTTTAAACATGGCTGACCTGGGCCTATAAGGAGGCTCTGCTGTCATTTACTGTGTTACTGAAGCTACGATCCTCTAAGAAGCTGCTGCCATAGGCCTCTGGCCAGTCTTGCCTAATAACTGAGGCAGCTCTTGCCCCACCTCTATTTTGGATGTTCGGGGAGGGGGGGGGCAGTTCATCCCTCACCTCAGGCAGCAGATTACCTTGAGCCGCCCCTGTAACTGCTAAATGCCACCATGGCACATAAAGACCCATTTACGTTAAAGGACAAATAGGTGCTTACTTTCCTTTGAAGAATAGGCTTCTACCATGTCCCCTCTAGGTGCCCCTGTCATATAATCCCACCTATTCTGGGTTCACGAATTAACGCCCATGATTTCCTGAGGCGCAGTGTGGAGTCTGGGAGCCAGCCAAATGCTCAGGACTCACCGTGTTCTTCACTGACAAGATAAGACAGCAACCAACTTAATCAATTTTACTTACGGACATTTAATTAGATTTGAGAGCACAAGTCATTCCGCTGCCTTGTGCCAAACCGCTGAAATTCTGTACCTCTCTTGCTCTGACTGGAAAGCAACCACGTAAGCTTCAAAAGTGGTTTGAAGACGTGGCTTTTCTCATGTACCTGCTCAAATCGATAGAGGACTTGGGCCTTGGGAGCGGCAAAGGTGGCAGCCTCTCCTCCCCTTTTTCCTTCTTCCGGAGTGTCTACCTCAGCTCTTGAATCAGTTATCCTGTGCACGTATCTCTTCCCATCTATATCATCCCCAATTGCAGCTGACCCGGGAAATAGAAGATCCAATTTGGGGATTCAACCGGAGATCTTCTGAACACCGGGCTACCCTCCATGCATCCACAGAATTACAGATGCTGTAAACCCAGCTGCACTGTTCACGCATGAGAAAAGTGTAATTCTGCTAATGAGACTCTTAATTTTACTTGTTTCTCGATATCGCTGGGAGTTAGAAAACATCCACACTGCTTTGCCTCACCAAGAAAAAGATGCAGCTTGAACTTCTAGCGAGATTGTTCTCACTGATGGAAAAAAAAAAAAAAGACACCATTTAGCTTCCTATGCACTTTCATCTGTGACTTTCTTACAGATTTCTAGATAATATGATAATAAGGCTGAGGGCACACTAGAGACCAAATCTGACACATTGCAGATTGCAGAAATGGAATTAGCAAAGCAAAGAGGACAAGTTCTGATCCTAAGTCCCTGAGGAGAAGTATAATTGCAGCTCCTCTGTCATCAGAGTAGCTTTATCTCTGGTCTATAGCCCTGTCATGCCAGTGAGGGCTGAAAAGGATGGAAGAAACTACGATTTCTAAGAACTATGGCTAAGATTACTACAGTGTGTTCCATGCTAATCTGTATGTTAGGATGATATCGTGGATGAGGAAGGAGTGGAATCGTGGTTAAAGCTAGTCTCGGCACGCTGTTCCACAATCTGTCCAAAAATCGTCCAACAGTGACTTACACGGTCTTAGCAAGCGTGTTCAGTGCATCTAGCACTTAGCGCCTTTACTTCCTTAATGGGAGATTCAAGCTGAATACAGCCTGCACGTGGAACCGCTCCCTCTGCTTGGGTAACATTTCCTGTCTGCACAGAGACAGAAGCTGTGACCTGAGCAACAGCTTTGGTGAAACAATGTTTCCCAGCCATACTGTGATTACCGAGTTTGAATGCCAACAGATAAGTTATTCCAATGCAGATCCTCTCTCAGCTCCTCTTCAGATCAAGGAAATAGGTCCTATCAGGGGGGGCAAGGGAGGGGCGCCCAGAAAAGAGGCCTCTATTTTTTTTAAGTTTTATTTAACATTTGTTTCAACCGAACACAAAATGAATTTGGCTACTGAACTTTTCTTTCCTTAAACACAAATTCACATACTTCTATAGTTAAATATCTGTTTCAACTGTTTCTTCATCTGTTGTTGGATTGTTGATGTTGTTTTTTAAAATTATGAGTTCCAGCACTCTGGGGCCTTCTAATTTGAACTTACACAGGCCTCAGTGCATCTCTCATAAGCCCTTATCATTTCATAAATGGAACCTAATTCAGTACACCATATGTTGGTTTCCTGCTTAGATATCTTGTGCAATCACCCCAGCCTGTGTTCTTAACTACCTGAGGGGGTGAAAAAGCATCTGTTTCATATTTAAGAAATGAGTTTAAAAATTAACATTTGATTTTCTTACATTTAGCATGATATGTACACTTTAATAGTCCATGAAAGCCAAACTAGATCAGTCTTCCTATCCAAAGTTAATCAAAGCCGCAGTAACCATAATCAGCAACCTTCAACAGAGGAGCATTCCCACAATCAGAGAGGAAACAAGCGAATTTGCATTTTAATCCCAGGCTTGTCTTCCTTTGGCATTCTCTTTGACAAATCAGAATCACCTATCGGATGCAGCAATTCAAATTTAAAATCAATTCCTCTGTAATCGTCAAGCATAATTCACCGTTTTCTTTAAAAGTGACAAGTTTTTCAAAGAGAATCAGACGTCCAAGGTAACTTTTCGAGACTGGAACAGGTGGATGTAACTAGCCTGTCTCTAAAAATAAGCCGTTTGCATTGTTGAATGTTTCATGATCATTGAGTTTTATTTTCCATCAATAACTATTACTCCTTATTTTCCCATGAAGAGGGTTACTTCACAGAATATTTATTTATTTAATTCATTGTCTATCCCAGGGATAGGCAATTCCAGTCCTCGAGAGCCGGAGCTAGGTCAGGTTTTCAGGGTATCCACAATAAATATGCATGAGATCGATTTGCATTCTAGAGCTCAGATTGTGATGTCCTCATCTGCACAAGCTTCAAACCCTTTAAAATCCTAAGTATCAACATTCTAGAGCTCAGATTGTCATAATGCCTCATTCCACCAATGCCTAAGCTCCGTCCTCATCTGCACAAGCCTCAAACCCTTTAAAATCCTAAGTAGCAACATTCTAGAGCTCAGATTGTGATGTCATAAGCCTCATTCCACCAATGCCTAAGCTCTGTCCTCATCTGCACAAGCCTCAAACCCTTTAAAATCCTAAGTAGCAACATTCTAGAGCTCAGATTGTGATGTCATAAGCCTCATTCCACCAATGCCTAAGCTCTGTCCTCATCTGCACAAGCCTCAAACGCTTCGAAATCATAAGTAGCAACATTCTAGAGCTCAGATTGTGATGTCATAATGCCTCATTCCACCAATGCCTAAGCTCCGTCCTCATCTGCACAAGCCTCAAACCCTTTAAAATCCTAAGTAGCAACATTCTAGAGCTCAGATTGTGATGTCATAATGCCTCATTCCACCAATGCCTAAGCTCTGTCCTCATCTGCACAAGCCTCAAACGCTTCGAAATCATAAGTAGCAACATTCTAGAGCTCAGATTGTGATGTCATAATGCCTCATTCCACCAATGCCTAAGCTCCGTCCTCATCTGCACAAGCCTCAAACCCTTTAAAATCCTAAGTAGCAACATTCTAGAGCTCAGATTGTGATGTCATAATGCCTCATTCCACCAATGCCTAAGCTCCGTCCTCATCTGCACAAGCCTCAAACCCTTTAAAATCCTAAGTAGCAACATTCTAGAGCTCAGATTGTGATGTCATAATGCCTCATTCCACCAATGCCTAAGCTCCGTCCTCATCTGCACAAGCCTCAAACCCTTTAAAATCCTAAGTAGCAACATTCTAGAGCTCAGATTGTGATGTCATAATGCCTCATTCCACCAATGCCTAAGCTCTGTCCTCATCTGCACAAGCCTCAAACGCTTCGAAATCATAAGTAGCAACATTCTAGAGCTCAGATTGTGATGTCATAATGCCTCATTCCACCAATGCCTAAGCTCCGTCCTCATCTGCACAAGCCTCAAACCCTTTAAAATCATAAGTAGCAACATTCTAGAGCTCAGATTGTGATGTCATAATGCCTCATTCCACCAATGCCTAAGCTCCGTCCTCATCTGCACAAGCCTCAAACCCTTTAAAATCATAAGTTGCAACATTCTAGAGCTCAGATTGTGATGTCATAATGCCTCATTCCACCAATGCCTAAGCTCCGTCCTCATCTGCACAAGCCTCAAAAACTTTAAAATCATAAGTGTTCGAGGCTTGTGTAGTTAAGACTGAGCTTACAGTGCAGGGACAGCGACAAAACTCACGGAGACGGGGAAATTGAGTTCCTGCAGGGACGGCGAAAATGTTGTCCCCGTGTCACTCTCTATTTGACACCCCTGCCGTAGCCAGTAGGCTTCAGAATATCACTCAATGACTCTTTATGAGATACTGTACATTCTTATGCCCTACCTCCGGTAACTCCTGCCCACTTGTATTCATTGTGGATATCCCGAAAACCCGGCTGGCTGGGGGGACTCTAGAGTTTGGTGCCGCTGTTCAAGCGTAAGGGCTACGAGCCAATCAAATGCAGTCAGTTTGGCCTCTCCTTTGGCTCAGTACAAGCCAGTAATTGCATCAGTGTCTGGAGTTTGAAGGTGTCAGGGCGGAAAACTGCTTGCCCTCAGCTCAAGCAACTATGGTGCTGGAATGAAAATGGAACGTTTAAAATATAATTGCATCCGTTTCATCATCTAATTAAGCAGAATGGAGGACAGAACAAAATTCACACTTACTTCATATGTTCTGAGGCAGAAGTTCTATAAATATGTGTCCCCGTGCATTCTTCACTTTGTGCCATACGCTTCTGTTGCATTTTTCTCCACTGTAAAGAGGAAGAATCGTCCTCCCCCCCAGGCACTTTGAAATGTTCATGGAAAACCACTATATTTGTCCAAGAAAATTTACTCTATAAAGGTTGCAGTTTGTCCTCACTATTGAGCAAGACAAAGTGACACTAAAATCCAATCAGATGCTATTTTTAAACTGCTGCCCTGAGATGGCTAGTACTTTCACCATCATCTTTCATGGAGGCTTTTTTTTTTGTGTGTGTGCATTTGTTTCAACAGAGTTAGAGCCTTATAAAATGAGGGTACCCTGACCTCATCCTAGTGCCAGAGGCTCCCTAGAGACGTGGACATGGGGAAGTGAAAGGCAGGGGATGACACGGGGGACAGAATTTGCACTCCTGGCACATCTACATTTCCCAGCCGTTACCAACTCATTCGTTGGGGCACGCCTAGTCCCATTGGACTTTCAGGCTATCCAGGGAAGATTTGCAGGCACTGCCTCGAGGGCATAATCATTGTGGATAGCCTGAAACCCTGACAGGACTAAGGTTCTCTTTTACTAAGGTGCGCTAATCGGCAAACGAGGGGGTATGTGTGCCCTGAGGGCTGGATTGGGAATGACAGACTTATGCTCTCTCATTTATTTTAGTTCAAGTATTTCTATTGACTTTCTACAGAATTCAATCAAGAAAAGCAGAAATAAGACAAGAAAGAACTGCACACCATTATACAACGTCAGCTACACAGGTGTCAAGAGATTGCCAGCCCTTACTACATACTGTATTCCCCCGAAAATAAGACAGTATCTTATATTAATTTTGGGTCCAAAAAAAAACCACATTAGGGCTTATTTTGGGGGGAAGTCTTTTTTTTTTTTATGTACAACAATCACCTCTCCCTTCCTCTCCTCCACCCCAATTCTTCCTTTTTCCTTTCTTCCCCCCCCCCCCATATGTAGCATCTTTCCTCCCCTCTCACCCATCATCTTATGCAGCATCTTTCTATCCCTCCCACCCTTCCCACCGTGAGATTGACATATCTCCGTTCCGAGACCTCAAAAACAGCAGCGGCGGCAGCGCTCTGAATGGGCTGCTTCGATGCCTTCCCTGCCGGGGCCTTCCCTCTGCCGAATCACTGATGACATCATCAGTGATGCGGCAGAGGGAAGGCCCCGGCGGGGAAGGCCCCGAAGCAGCCCATTCAGAGCGCTGCCACCGCCGCTGCTTTAGGAAGCCCCGGAACGGAGGTATGTCAGATCTCACTGGAGTGGGGGGGTCACTGAATTGACGAGTCTGATTTTTTTCGGTGAATCAGACAGCACTACTGTCAGGGATGGAGTCGGGGAATATCGGGGACATTCGGGGGGGGGTTTCAGGGGTCGATCTTAACTAGAAATTATTTTGGGGATAGGTCTTATTTTCAGGGAAACAGGGTAGCAATGCTAATTTTCAATCTTGATGAGTTCATATAAACAAACTGCATTCCACCACACATGAGTTCCTCCAATTACTTATAACTATTTTGATAGCAACTGTGAAGAGAAAGTCTAGCAAGCAGGAGTCAGCAGCCTGGAGAGGAGTAGTGGTTGCTAAGGACTTTCATTTTATAATCTGAAATAATAATCCCCCCTTTTTTTATTTTACTAAACTGCAGTAGACGTTTCTACTGCGGCCTGGAGCGCCAAATGCTCCAATGCTGCTCCAATGCTCATAGTCTATGGACGCGTTAACGTTTAGCGTGCACGTAGATTAAAGCGTGCGCTATAATGGCTAACACGCCTTTGCATTAGCGGTTAGTGCATGGTTAGCGTACACGCTAAGACGCTTAGCGCGCATTTGCAAAAAGACCCCTAAACATTACAAGCACAATAAAATACAAAAACAGCATTACCCCAAATTGCAGCAAAAAACAATCAATAATCAAATACAAATCAGCAACACAAGCAAAATAAAATTCAAATATTTCCAGACTTTATCCCCCCACAACGCTCATATAACAAAGTCTTCACTCCCTTCCTAAAGTGTAAAAACATATTAGATTGGCACACCCGAATAAACAAATAAACTCATTATACCAGGGGTGCCCAAATGGTCGATCGTGATCGATCCCAGTAGATCGCAAAGGCAATGCGAGTTGATTGCGTTGCCTTTGCGATCTTGTTCTTCCTGCCTCCCTGAGCCAGGCCAGGAGCGTACAAGCGCCAAATCTGCAAGCGATCACCTCCGACGTCAATTCTGACATCGGAGAGGAAGTTCTGGGCCAGCCAATCACTGCCTGGCTGGCCTGGAACTTCCTCTCCGACATCAGAATTGACATTAGAGTTGAAGGCTTATGGGCCTGGCTCAGGGAAGCAGGGAGATATCGGCGTGGTGGATTTGGGGAGGGGGGCAAGGAGAAAGGAAGAATCAGGGAAGTGGAGAAATTGGCATGGCACCTTGGGGGGGGCAGGGGGAGAGAGAAAGAAAGACAGAAATAAAGAGGGGGGCAGGGGGCGAAAGAAAGACAGGCAAGCAGGGGGAGAGAGAAAGAAAGAGAGACAGAGAGAAAGGCAGAAAGAATGAAATATTGGATTTACAGAAGAAGGAAGTGCAACCAGAGACTCGTGAAATCACCAGATAACCTAGGAAAAATGATTTTATTTTCAATTTAGTGATCAAAATGTGTCCGTTTTGAGAATTTATATCTGCTGTCTATATTTTGCACTATGGCCCCCTCTTTTACTAAACCGCAAAAGTGGTTTTTAGCGCAGGGAGTTGTGCGGGGCATTCGGCACAGCTCCCTGCGCTAAAAACCGCCATTGAGGTTTAGTAAAAAGGGGAGGGGGGTATATTTGTCTATTTTTGTATAGTTGTTACTGAGGTGACATCGCATATTTTAAAGTCATCTGCCTTGACCTCTGGAAAAAATCCCCGACTACAAATGATAATTAACATTTTCTCGGCGTACAGTGTGCTTTGCGTTTTTTTAAAATTTTATTATTGGTAGATCATTTTGACTTAGTCATTTTAAAAGTAGCTCGCAAGCCCAAAAAGTGTGGGCACCCCTGCATTATACTATAAATCAATATAGAGACTGGTCTACATAAAAATATATATATACCAGTATATACCAAACTTAACAGCATATATAAACACACACACACTCTCACAGCTCATAGGGTACGTGGCTTTGCAGGCTCACGGGATTTTTACTTGATCAACATACGAGCTATTCTCGGATAAGATGCACACAGTTTTAAGATCCTTCTTTGGAAAATATTTGTGAGCTCATATTTCAATGGGATACTATAAATGCCACTGAATCGGAAGCTCAGCGACGGGACGTACACGCACAATGAAGAAGTCGTGAGGATAAGATGGCAAAAGATTGTGATTCAAAACACTTTCTTGACAGATATGCCACAATAACTCAAAGCCGCGACACTGGCGTCGTTTCGGCGTCCGCGCCTCGATCAAGAGCCAGTCTTGGCTGGAGGCACGGCGCTTACACGCACTCGAGGTGAAACGCTGGAAGAGTGTGATGGAAACAGTGCAGGAACTGGCGCCTCCAGTGAAAACGAAGGCTCGGCAATGCGCCAACACGAGCAATTTAGGGCCAGATGAGCATCTCGTCGGTATGAAATTAATGATCTATCGGGCACGATGCGGGGACTTGATTTGGGATAAACGAGACGGATGAATATCGCGGCAGATTGAATCGGCTCTCCCTGGGAAAAGATGGAAAGGCAATTATAATCTGAAAATGTCACGTTTCTGTTACTAAGGCGCGCTAGCGTTTTTAGCGCACACAGGAAACTACCGTGCGCTACGCTTCTAGAACCGTGTTAAAGCCCTTACGCGGCTTAGTAAGGCCTTAATGAAATTGTTTCTTAGTAATGCTTTCTTTTCCCTATGGTATTTCTCAGTTGAGCTGAGTTCTTGGCCAGTTCTTGAGTTATTAAAGAATTCTGTTTGGAGTCAGATACCCGGGGGGAGGGGGAGGACATTTAAACTCAGGATAAGAGAAACAGAGAGTTGGCTTCGCTTGAAACATCATCCTGAAGGCACCCAGCGCATTTTTCTTCAATCCCTCGGATTTTAAAGTTGCCATAAAACCTGACGGGCATAATTTGCATTCCTTATGGCTTTAACTTGAGGAATGACAACGGATTCAGAATTAAGGTTTCTGCCCTGTGACTATCCCAGGAGCTGCACTGGGACTTTTCCAAAATCAACAGAGGAGACTGGATACAACCGAGTGGATCACCTAACAGTGATGTTGCCGATTCTACATCAGATAAATCCTGTTTGTTTTCTTTTCCGGTACGCAGAGTGTCTGTATTCACATCGGGGACCCTGACATGACAAGACATGAACACTTTCTTAGTCATCTCCCAGAGGAATAAGTAGCCTGCCATTCCTGGATGAGTGGAATAAATTAGATGCTTACTGTTATATACATCTCATAGAGCAACCATCGGGGATGTCAGGAGTCTCCTCTGCAAATATCCAAAGACAGATTTTTTTAAAAAAAATTAATTGTTTATAATCTGTATATCCTACGACTCTAAGTGGATTACAAATTATTTAGGTACTCAAGCATGTTTCCCTATCTGTCTTGGCGGGCTCACACTCTATCTATTGTACCTGTGGCAGTGAGGGATTAAGCGACTTGCCCAGGGTCACAAGGAGCAGTGTGGGATTTGAACCCACAACCTCAGGCAGAATGGCAGGTAGGGAATCCCAGTTCAAACCCCTGCTGTTATTCCTTGTGATCTGGGGGGTGGTGTGGGGGGGATCATTTAATTAACCCTCTGTTGCCTCCGATACAAAAAAGTAGACCGTGAGCTTCCAGGGACAGGAAAATCCATCCTCTACCTGAATGTAACTCACGTTGAACTACTGCGGAAAAGGTGTGAGTTAAATGCAGTGCACTTCTCCCTCCGTATTTGCGGTTTCAGCATTTGCGGTTTCGATTATTTGCGGTTTTTAGTTTCCTGGCTCCTCCCCCCCCCCCCCCCACCCCCCATTATATCAGTTTGCCAAGAGAAATCGCCAGTTCCAAGTGTTTACAGAGAAAATCGCCGATTCCCGGCACTTCCTTCGCCGTGTTTTGCCTCTCCTTCAGGAACAGGCCAGGTCTCCCACCATGTTAGTCGCGGTTTCACCATATTTACAATGGTTTTTAATAGAAAACAGCAAATGACGTACGAAAAAGTTATTCACGGTTTTTCCGTATTCGCGGGTCTGTTAATCCCCTATCACAGCGAGTACGGAGGGAGAAGTGTAATAATAAATACAATGATTTCCGATTTACCTCACAAGCTCTGTGACATAAGACATTTTCTCATGGATCCCCAAACTTGAGAAAACCTTTGTCCTGGAGAAAAACGTGTCCTCTAAGAGAGCGGAGGAGGCGTGATGGAAAGACATTTTAATGAGCTGAAATATAGTACTGAGGCACAAAGATTAGATCTATTGCTGTGAAAAAGCAATTTTAGAAGAAGTCCCTATATCAGGCGTAAAGCCGGGCAATCTCACAAGTAAATTTAGAAAATGTTTCTTCACGAAAAGCCTGGCAGTGGAGGTGGTGATGAATACATAACAAAAAAAAAAAAAAAAAAGTAGCAACTGAATCAAATAAGCCTGGCAGAAGCAGAGAGACTCTTGAGGAAAGACGAGGTGAAGACAAAAGCAGAGGTAGATGGAGCCTTTGGCTCTGCACCCGGGAATAATTTTGGCAGAGCGATAAATTAGCTCCTTCGCTGCCGGCAAGCTCTCTTTCCTTGTAAATATTTCCGCAGCGGTCGGTGCACGGAAATCAGACCTGGTCTTGTCTACACGTCCCCCTAATGCAGAGATAACTAAAGAAGGGACTTGCGACGCCCAATCCCAATGTGTGCTAACATCCAGTTATAGAAACGTCTTCCCAAATATTCTGGCTCTCCTGGGAATAATGAGGCAGTAAACAGCAGGGGCCGATCCCTTGAAAACGCATACCGCAACGGGCCGCTAAATAACTGCTCCCGGTTTTCAGAGGCTGCACATTTTTGGCACCATTCTGAATCCAGTATGCATTGCATAAGCCTCCCAAGACTTAATGCAGTATTAAAACGAAAAGCACCGAGAACGTCCCCATAATTACAAAACCGCTGCACCTTTTGGTTAAAGCTCGGCGCTAATTTAGCGCTCCTTGATTAATTATTTCTTTATCTATTCCATTTTCTATACTGTTCTCCCCAGGGAGCTCAGAATGGTTTACATGAATTTATTCAGGTACTCCCTGTCTGTCCCCAGCTCACAATCTATCTAATATACCTGGGGTAACAGGGGGATTAAGTGACTTGCTCAGGGTCACAAGAAGCAGTGTGGATTTAAGCCTACAACCTCAGGGTGCCGAGGCTGTCTTTTCAACCACTGTGCCACACAAATGCTAGATAAATTATCAAGGGTCAGACTGGTCTAGGAAGGTCCCCCTCCTCAATAAAGGACCGATCCATCTGTAAAGTCCAGTCCTCCTCCGGACACATAGGAATGGCTCTACTAGAATTCTGAACTACGAAGTAGACACAAAACAGCCACCCAGCCACCATACTGAATCCAAAACACGTTCTGGACAAACAATCTGTACGGAAAGGAGCAAAACCGTCTCGGAGAGGCACTGTCAAAGTGTGAAAGGATCGTGGCAGGAGCCAGAGGGAGACACCCCCGTTTGCGGCCGAGACCCGCGAGGTCCGCGTTTTAACCTGTCCCGCTCCGCTCACCCGGTTCTGCCTTTTCCTACGCTCTGCACTGCCTTGTGGAAACTAAGGATGGACACTCAGAAACACACTGTGCACTCGAACATTACACACGAAGTGTACCCCGAAACACACCACACTGCCAGATCAAACAGGGGATGCATCCTATGCACCCCACAACACATTGCACTGTAACACTCTCTGTACGCCCCCCCCCCAAACACTCTACACGTCTCCTACACAAACACACTGTGCACCCCAAAACACATATTACATTGTAGCAGCAAGCATATTCTGTTCACCCTAATTCACCTGCATCCGGACAGCAAACACAATAGCATACTACAGGTAACATCAGGTGCGTTGTACACCCCCCAAACACTGCACCTAACAACAAAGACGGGGTGCACTCCAGAAACACATGACATCATAGCATTAAGTGAGCTGTAGACCCCCCAAAACACTGCATCTAAAAGCAAATGTATTGTGCACCCCAAAAACACATTAGCACATCATGTGCTCCCCCAAACACTGTATCCCCCTCCCCCAAACAAGATAATTAAATGGTAACAACAAGTACCCTGTACACCCCCAAAACACATCGTCCCCACTTTAAAACTATGCACCCCAAAGCGCCTTACACGGAAACATCAAACACTCTGCAGGTTATCAGAATAACGTGTGCATCTGAACATCACACGGTGTAGCTCAAAAATACACGGGACCCCAACATCGAATAGTCTGTGTACCCCAAAACAACAAGCAAGGGAAGTTGATCGAGTCCCTCTTGGGGGTCGGCACTCTCTGCTCGCAAGGGATGTGGGTCAGGGAAGGGGGAGACCTGCTCGGCTCGGAGCTCTCTCCCTCCTTAGGGGACACCTTACCGAGAAACCCCGCCGCCCTGGAAGTGGCTTGCAGGACGCCCCGACTCCTCCAGCGCTCGCAGCTCACATCCCGCCCCAGCTCGGAGCCCGCCCGCCCGGCGAGACTGCAGCGATCGGAGCCGGGAGCACGGGCTGCTCACCGTACTGCAAGGCAGAGACACCGCAGCTGCCGTAAGAGAGCGCCTATACCCCGCGAGGCTACGATTCTACCGTAAGATTGGACGAACAAGCCGCACCACCATGCACAGCAGTGATAAGGGAGATCCTTACAACCTATTTAAGAATTGCTGTACTGGGACAGACCGAAGGTCCATCAAGCTCAGCATCCTGTTTCAACAGTGGCCAAACCAGGCCTGGCAGAAACCCAGAGTAGCAACATTCCAGAGCTGAGATTGTGATGTCATAATGCCTCATTCCACCAATGCCTAAGAGCCAACTTCAGCAGTGATGTCACAATGGCTGGATTGTCCTGTACTTGGCTCACATAAGAACATAAGAGTTGCCGTATTGGAACAGACAGAAGGTCCATCAAACCCTAGTATCCTGTTTCCAACAGTGGCCAACCCAGGTCCCAAGTACCTTGGCAGAAACCCAAAGAATAGCAACATTCCAGAACTGAGATTGTGATGTCATAATGCCACATTCCACCAATGCCTAAGAGCCAACCTCATCAGTGATGTCACAATGGCTTCATTATATACTTGGCTCACATAAGAACTATCAATTGTGGGACAGACCGAAGGTTCATCAAACCCAGTATTCTGTTTCCAACAGTGGCCAACTCAGGTCCCAAGTACCCAGCTAGATCCCAAGTAGTAAAACAGATTTTATGCTGCTTGTCCTAGGAATAAGCAGTGGACTTCCCCAAGCCATCTCAATAATGGCCTACGGACTTCTCTTTTAGGAAATTATCCAAACCTTTTTTTAAACCCCGCTAAGCTAACTGATTTCACCACATTCTCCAGCAACAGATTCCAGAGTTTATATTTATATTGTATTTTTTTTTTGGGGGGGGGGGGGAGGGGGGTAACATGACTAAGCTCTCATTCCAAAGGCTTCCTTTCTTCCCTATTTCTCCTCCGCCACATATGACAGCGAGGGATTACACCGAATTCTCGTTCTTTTCCTCCTCGGAACTGAACTCATTCACCCCCCTGCTCCCCAGGATGGCCTGCCACCGTAACAGCTGGTCCACGGTCCCTTACAGGAATTGGAGGCAACTAAAGATGTTAAAAAGACCTCTCTCTTGTCCTTGTAATCCACTAAGCAGCCTACCCATTTCTAATCCGAGAAATCTTGTCGTAACTCAAACTGACTGTCCTGCAATTATATTGTGCGTTGCAATAAATCAGAGCAGAAAACTGCAGGATATAAGAAATTGTATGGCCTGGAAATCATGATGTCACATTGACGGTCTGCCATTTATGGATAAAAACGGGACATTTGCTCTGTTGCAGAGCTAAATAGAGACACAATCTCCGTGTGTAGCTCCCTTGCGATAACAGGAAAAGGAAGCTGTATGTGCAAAGCTGCACAAAGAGAACAGACAGTGCCATATGTTCACCTACTCGTATCTCAAACTACGTGCTTCCAAGCTCGCAGCCCCTAACGTTTACTCTTCACACCCCAAAAAGGAAATGGCGCATGGATTTCGCATTCCGAATTATGGCTCTTTCGTAGAGCTTTGCGCTCAAATTGGCCCGTGTGGGAAAATGAAGTCCCTCATTTTACCCACAGAAGAGGTACCTCATGGACACGCTGACCAACCGGCACTGAGGCTTTTTAACGTACTTACAGGTCTTCTCAATCGCACCACGTTTCATACCGGTCATTGCAGCGGTGGGCCATGCCAGGGCTTCGACCTGAACCCTGCAAGCATGTGTAGGTGCAGAATAGAGTCATTCGATGTCACTCGAGCAATAATGTAGAAGTCTACCCGGCACTGGCCTATCTGTCCAGCCATGATCAGGGCAGAGACCATAGAAAAGTCTGCCAGGTCCTGGCCTTGTTCTCTTACTACCGAAGCTGAATCTAACCATGACCGGGACACAGATAGTAGAAGTCTGCCTTGCACTGGCTTTGCTTCTCAAGTACTGGTGTTGCCATCTGTTAACATAAGTTAACATAAGAATTGCCATACTGGGACAGACGGAAGGACCATCAAGCCCTGTATCCTGTTTCCAACAGTGGCCAACTCAGGCCCCATGTACCTGGCAAAAACCCAAAGAGTGGCAACATTCCAGAGCTGAGATTGTGATGTCATAATGCCTTATTCTACCAATGCCTACGAGCCTTCCTCATCAGTGATGTCACAATGGCTTCATTGTCCTCTACTTGGCTCACATTAGAACATAAGAATTGCTATACTGGGACAGACCAAAGGTCCATCAAGCCCAGTATCCTTTTTCCAACAGTGGCCAACCCAGGTCCCAAGTACCTGGTAGAAACCCAAAGAGGAGCAACATTCCAGAGCTGAGATTGTGATGTCATAATGCCTCATTCCACCAATGCCTAAGAGCCTTCCTCATCAGTGATGTCACAATGGCTTCATTGTCCGACACTTGGCTCACATAAGAATTGCTGTACTGGGACAGACCTAAGGCGTTGGCAACAGTGTCCAACCCAGGTCCCAAGTACCTAGCTAGATCCCAAGTAGTAAAACAGATTTTATGCTGCTTGTCCTAGGAATAAGCAGCGGATCTCCCCAAGCCATCTCAATAATGGCCTATGGTTCTGTGTCTTCCATAAATGATTCCTTTGTGTTTATCCCATTCATTTTTAAATTCTGTTACCACCTCTCCTGGGAAGGCATTCCGTGCATCGACCACGCTCTCTGTGAATAGGTACTTCCTGAAACTTTATTCCGAGCTGGACCCCTGCAATCTAAATTAGTGTCCTCTAGTTCTAGCACCTTCCCTCCTCTGGAAAAGGTTTGTTCGTATGTTAATACCTTTCAAGTATTTCAATTGCCCCTGTCTCTTCTTTCCTCCAGGTCATCAAGTCTCTCTTCATACTTCAAACCCAATACCGTATGCATTGCTTTTGTACGAACCGCTTCAAGTATTTGAACGTCCTTAGCACGATACGCCTCCAGAACTGAACACAGGACTCCATATTGGGACTTACCAATGACTTGTACAGGGAGCATCAGCCCCTTCTTTCTTCTGCAGGTCCTACCCCTCTCTAAGTGGCTCGGTATTCCATCTGGCCGTGGCCACCACACTCTTCACAAATAGCATTTGCTATTCATGACACAGGGAACCTCCCCGAATTTCAGATATCTATTTGTCATTGTGGTCTAAGCGGGACACAAAACAGCCCGAGTTACGGGACTGTAAGCGACATAGGTTCACATGGGGAACAGCTTGTCAAACTTGATTGCTTTGACAAGGTGACCAGGGTGCAGGAGGGTGGAAGGGAGATGCAGTAAAGTGTAGTTACTTACCTGTAACGTAGGTAATGGGTGTTGATAAATCTTTTCAGCTCACTCCACACAGAAGACTGGTTAGCAAGCTAACCAATTTGAGAATTTGGAAGAAACGAATAATAAACTCGGCGAGAAGCAGTTGAGCAACAGGAGGATCCAGAGAGTGAGTTTCAGTAAGGGTCGCTTTGAGATGAAGGGAAAGTGGCCAGTAGAATGCAAAAGGACAAGCTCTAGTTCTAATCTAATCGAATATTTGTAACTGGCACAAACCTAGACAGGCTCTAGGCAACTTGAAAAGGAAAAGGGTAGATAGGGCAGAGGAAAGGGGAGGGAAAGCAGGAGGAGACCTAATCATACTAAGTAAAAGAACTGGAGCGTATGGAGATCTTATAAAATTAATTGTCAAAGAGAAGAGTTTTCAGGTTTTTTTCCAGAACTGGGCATGGTCGGCTTCTGTTCTTGCTGTCTCTGCGAGATCATTCCAGATTTTCACTCCCAGGAAGGTGAACATGGATTGGAAAATTCTTCTGTACTCCTCGGAGTCTTCATAAGCAACATTTTGAAAAGGCTGGACAGAACATGCACCCGCTTTCTGACTGTTCTTACAAACTGCCCCACCACAGAACAGCCCCGAGATCAAAGCGAAAGACAATACAGCAGACTTGGTGACGGGACTACAGCGCGCCGGACAATCGCACGTGGACAAAAACGCTAAGACAAATGCGCGAAGGACGTCAGCTTGCCGGATTAAAAGGTAACTTTAAAAGCGCTCCGAGGGTGTGTGTGGGGGGGGGGGAACTCCCCACTTTATTTAGAAGAGTTGCCACTGCCGCTGGGGGTGGTAGAACCCCTCACTTACAGAGGAAACTGTAGTTTTTCACTAAAACACTGGGGAAAAATTACACTTTCCTCTCTAGTGGGGGGGGTTTTCCTCCCCCCCCAAAAGCAGCACCCACACTTCTAAGTAAAATCAGGGGGTTCCCCCCCCACACCCCTTCAGAGCGCTTTAAAGTTACCTTTTAATCTGGCGCACTGACATCCTGCGTACATTTGTCTTAGCGTTTTTTGTCCTCGTGCGATTCTTCCGCACGCTTTTGTGTACGCAGATTTAAGGGATCTTCAGTCTAACAACCGGGGAATATTACTCAATCAGGCACAATCCTCATCGATCCCATTCGGGTAATATCCTAATCTTAATTTATCTTTTCTAACCATGAGGTTTAATTATTTTTTTTTTTTCTTTCTTTCTTTCTTATTAACAGAAATTTAACTTATCTTGATTGGCAGCGCCACCTCTTTCACCACAGAACAGGCATAGAAGGGGCAGATTCTGATTTACAGGAAGAATCTTGCTTATTAGTAGATTGGATTATTGTAATGCTTTGATTCACGGTGCATGATGACAAGATATGCAGCCATAAGGATTATTGCCTGGTAGAGAAAATGCATTCACGTACTGTAATTGCTCTTCTTAGGAAGAAGAATTAGCTCCCTGTATTTTACCGTATTCCTTTTAACATTTTGGCATCCATTTGAAAGATTTATTACTGGACATCCTTACTATCTTATTTTTTAATACCCTACGTTTCTACTTGGGTACTTACTGACCCCCACCAGCGATTCCTCCATATCACTCTTTGCATTTGGATTTGATTCGTCATGAGACCTTTGCGGTCATGATTTAGCAACAGTTCTGTAATTGGAAATGCCGTTTCCATGGTTTAAAAATGGCCTTAGAACTTTCAAACAAGACACTTAGCCTCAGCCAATTATTTGGGCGCTCTGGATTCAGTGCACAGGTGGGGGATCAGCGGTTGGAGCATAACATTTTTGGACTTGAAGCTTTCAGGATTTTTTTTCTTTCTTTCTTTTTTAAAATTTGTAACTATTTTTTTTTTTTTTTTTTTTGGGGGGGGGGTTTATAGATAACTAGCTTTTATTTTCAATCCTGTAAACCGCTCAGATGTTTCGAGATGGGTGGGGTATGAAGGACTAAACTATAAAACAGAAAGGCAGGCAGTACCAATGTACATTTCTTCCACATATCACCAACTGCAGAACACAGAAAGCACAGGCAGCAGCAGTGGGAACTGTACCCCACCATCAAAAAGGGTGGTTCAAGGTTCATTTTATTCCATATTCCACTTATATAAACGCTCCAATTTGTATACCAATAATTTTCAAATTGTAAGTCGCCTAGCCGTCCTCTGAATGGCGGGCCTGCCCCTTCCCAGTGCATTGTGGGATGCACCGGGGAGGGGCTTAAGGCCTGATTGGCCTAGGCACCTAAGGCCCCGCCCAAAAAATATGGCAATGATAGTTAGCAAGAGGCCTATATTCATCAATTGTAGCCTTATGTGCCGACACTGTGTCTGGTGCCGGGAAAATGCACCGTGGGTCATGGGTCAAAGGTGTGATGGGTCACATGGGTCACAAAAAGATGACCCACTATCAGCTCTGCAACAAAGTATTAGTTCCTAAAAAAATTAAAGTAGAAAGTTATCAATAAAGCCAATATCTTAAGACCAACCCTGCAAAAAGGTTGGCTCATAGGAGCCAGATGTGAGGGTGCTCGATCATCCCACAAGACTGAACCAGTTCCTTGACTGTGTCCAGGGAGAGGTCATTTCCATTGGGTTTAGCACCCGTATTCATTTTGCAAAGTTGGCTCCTACTCGTACGGCGCCCGGTGTGACACGACAAGCTGCAGCTTCATTTTAGAACCTGACGTGATCCCATTGTTCATTCGGTCATTTATTGGAATTTATGGCTTGCATCTCCTCCTAACTCAAGGCAATTTACAAATTTTATGATACGAAACATCGCCTTTCATCCTTACAACAGCATTATAAATTCAAAACCCTTAAAACTTTAAAATAATTTACAGGGTATAAAACATCTATTATCCATAAAGGATAGATCCTAAGAGCAGTTATTGTATGACATTTGTAGCGTAATAAAAAAGGGAGGAAATTTATTCCCGAGAAACAGCCAGGATAATACATCCTGAATAATTATACAGACTCTAGGGGAGGGAGGTTGTTGGAGCTGCAATTATTTAGGGTGTGTATAATCTCTGCACAAGCACATTTCCCCCTCTTCCCTCCCGCCCCCCACCCCTCAGCTATAATGCCTCTGGATGCATGTAATCTCTTTATCTTCCCTCCCTCCCTCCCACACCCCCTATGTATATGAAAGATCTATGATATAAAGGATTCCAGTGCCTGAAATCTCATTCTAGACACACACAGAACTATGTGTTATTTCATCATAAAAACTTATTTGTTCACCAAATATTTAGGTAATTAAATTAATTCATCTCATTGTTCAACTTCTTTTGTACATTGCATTGAGCTTCACGGTCTTGCGGTATATAAGTACATTGTAATGTAATGTAATAAAGACTCTCCCACACATCACCACAAACCGATCAAGAAAGATTGTGCAGCAAACAGAATGGAAAGTGTCAGAACTAACATTGTTGTATGTCACTGCCTTTGAAACGTCTTTCTTATTGGTATTTTTATAGCACTTCCTCAGGAGTCCCCGCAGCATGTGAATGTACATGGGGAAGTCCTTCCTCTCTCACTCTGCCTCGGTCATAGTAATGGTAGATATGGACTAACCTGGTCATCAGACGGGGGATCTTCCAAAATGGCAGGTGCACAGAGGGTTGAAATCCTGCTCCTTGTGGCCTTGGGAAGTCACATAGGCCCTGATTCTGTAAAAGGCACCTAAACTTCTAGGCAGTGGCGTATTAAAGGTAACAAAAGATTCTAGAACCCCATAGAGTATCAAGATTCCAGGCAGAATCTCAAAGAATAGCAAGATTCTGGAACCCTAAAGAGTAGCAACATTCCAGAATCCCAAGGAGTAACAAAAGATTCTAGAACCCCAAAGAGTACCAAGATTCCAGGCAGAATCTCAATGAATAGCAAGATTCTGGAACCCTAACTAGTAGCAACATTCCAGAATCCCAAAGAGTAACAACAGATTCTAGAACCCCAAAGAGTATCAAGATTCCAGGCAGAATCTCAAAGAATAGAAAGATTCCGGAACCCTAAATACTAGAAACATTCCAGAACCTCAAAGAGTAACAAAAGATTCTAGAACCCCAAAGAGTATCAAGATTCCAGGCAGAATCTCAAAGAATAGAAAGATTCCAGAACCCTAAATAGTAGAAACATTCCAGAACCTCAAAGAGTAACAAAAGATTCTAGAACCCCAAAGAATATCAAGATTCCAGGCAGAATCTCAAAGAATAGAAAGATTCCGGAACCCTAAATACTAGAAACATTCCAGAACCTCAAAGAGTAACAAAAGATTCTAGAACCCCAAAGAGTATCAAGATTCCAGGCAGAATCTCAAAGAATAGAAAGATTCCAGAACCCTAAATAGTAGAAACATTCCAGAACCTCAAAGAGTAACAAAAGATTCTAGAACCCCAAAGAATATCAAGATTCCAGGCAGAATCTCAAAGAATAGCAAGATTCCGGAACCCTAAATAGTATCAACATTCCATGCAACCGATCCGGGGCAAGCAGAGGGTTCCCCCGTGTGTTTCTCAATAACAGACTATGGACTTTTCCTTCAGGAACTTGTCCAAACCTTTCTTAAAACCAGCTACTCTATCCGCTCTTACCAGAACTTCTGGCAATATGTTCCAGAGCTTAACTATTCTCTGAGTGAAAAAATATGTCCTCCTGTTGGTTTTAAAAGTATTTCCATGTAACTTTATCGAGTGTCCCCTAGTCATTGCAATTTTTGATAGAGAAAAAAAAAAAAAATCGATCCATTTGTTCCTGTTCTACAGCATTCTGGATTTCGTAGAGTTCAGTCATATCTCCTCCTCAGCCGTCTCTTTTCCAGACTGAAGTGCCCTAACATCTGGGCGCCCAGATGCTGCTAGAGGATCATATCCCCACTGTACCCTAAATACATCTCACCTTGAGCTAAACCCCGCCAAATTCCATACCTTCCCTTCGCACTGTCCTCATATTTGCAAAGTCTGCCTGCATCCGTGAAGCCCTGTAGAGTTTGCCTTTAAATTGTTCTGCTAATTGAGCTGTGAATCATGAAGCAATAAAGCAGATCCTGTGCTGACCAGGGCTCCTCTACTCCTGGCTATTGATTCTTTTGCTTTGCTTTCTGGTAAGAGCACCTGCCATTATATACTGAGGATCTGTGCTTCCAGCTGCCTCTCTGTGCAACACTCCAGAGCCTGGGTTTTGTAGGGTAAAGCTGTAGTGTAGGATGCAATCTCCTATGTGCACTTTGCTTATGCACACTGGTTAAAACTCAAAAGCTAATAGCAAATGGCCCAATATTCAAAAGGAAGTATGCAGACAGCAGTGGAGCTGAATGCATAAATCCTGATTTTCAACAATTGCTACATATAAGTCACACTGAGATAATTGTATAAAGAGGCACCTACTTTTTTCTAGACGCTAAGGATGTGCTTATTTGGAGTCAATTCTATACAGGAAAGGAGGCATCTATTCTTCTTTATAGAATATTAGCTTAACAAGTCAAATTGGTGCTTATACGATGGGGTACTGAAAGGTTCTACTTTACGGAGAGGGTAGTGGATGCCTGGAACGCGCTCCCGAGAGAGGTGGTGGAGAGTAAAACTGTGACTGAGTTCAAAGAAGCGTGGGATGAACACAGAGGATCTAGAATCAGAAAATAATATTAAATATTGAACTAAGGCCAGTACTGGGCAGACTTGCACGGTCTGTGTCTGCGTATGGCCGTTTGGTGGAGGATGGGCTGGGGAGGGCTTCAATGGCCGGGAAGGTGTAGATGGGCTGGAGTAGGTTTTGACGGAGATTTCGGCAGTAGGAACCCAAGCACAGTACCGGGTAAAGCTTTGGATTCTTGCCCAGAAATAGCTAAGAAGAAAAAATTTAAAAAATTTAAATTGAATCAGGTTGGGCAGACTGGATGGACCATTCGGGTCTTTATCTGCCGTCATCTACTATGTTACTATGTTACTATGCTCTCAGCCCAACCAAGAACAGAATGATGTGGATATGGTTCAATCAATGATCTGAAACAATGCCAATACATAGAATTTCATTTTGGCAAATTGGCACTTAACAAAATAAGATAACATTCTTTTCAGTTACTGTGGTCAAATAACGCTCAGAATTTAGGAAGTGGTTGGTTGGGCTGAGAACTTTCCAGCACCCCCTCGTATGTAATAAAAGTGAGCCAAGTATAGGACAATCAAGCCATTGTGACATCACTGTTGAGGATGGCTCTTATTGGTGGAATGAGGCATAATGACATCACTATCTCAGCTCTGGTTACCAGACACTGAAACTTTTCACACTACGAGGGGGGTGCTGAAAAGTTCTCAGCCCAACCGACCAACTTCCTAAATTCTGAGCGTTATTTTGCCACTGTAGCTAAAATGAGCGCTATCTTATTTCATTATGTGCCAATTTGCAGAAACAAAATTCTGGGTTTTTTGAACCATATCCACGTCCTTCTCTTCTTGGTTGGGCTGAGAACTTTTCCGCACCCCCTTCATAATTTATCCCCTTTTTACAACGGCAACAGCACTGAAGCCGTTAATTCCCAATGGGCTTCGGGTGCAATTACCAAGGGCTGCCGCAGTAATCATCTTCATAAAAGGGGCCGTAGTCCAGAGTTGCTGCCGCTACCCACCCCCAAGATGGGCAGAATTGGTCACACAAGGCACCTTGCTCATTAATCCAATATCACAAATGCTTTAAAAAAAAAAAATTTAACAAACTTTTAAATATTAATTCTTGAAAATAATATAAACATGAAATCCAGAAACCTTTGATATCAGTTAAAAAGAGGACCAGCAGCTGCCATCAGTTGGTATGACAAGAAACATTTTTTCTCAGCTGTTCCCAAATGCCTCCTAGTTTTCCCCTGCTCAAATCTAATTTATTGCATTACAATAAATTACAGTGTAATAGGAAGCTATTACACTGAGCAGTAGGCCCCGCCCACCCTCACTATCTCCCACCCCTTTCCTATCTCCTTCAGTCTCTTGACAGCCAGCAGAAAATTCCTATTTCACTTTCCTTATTCCAGCTAATATGTTTCATCAGCTCAGCCTTACTGGATTAATTCTTACCATCCTCTCCCTAACCCTTGATCCTACCTGACCCACTCTTGGAAACGATCTTTGATCTAACTTTGTAACCCTCCTTCTATAACTCTTTTCGTAATCCGCATTGAACCGCAAGGTAATGGCGGAACAGAAATCTGTAATATAATGGAATTAATAAGAAAGACGAGTAGTGATTTGGAACAGCTAGCTGGGGGGATCTCTGGATGAGCACAGGAAACAGTGCCGCGGCTCAGGACTGAGACGCCTTGACATAGCTGAATGCAGTTTTAGACATGCACACCTCAGGTATATTATTCTGTTATCCATTGCGCTTTACAAGTGTTTCTAAACTCTCGTGTACTTGTACATTAGGGTCCATCGAGCCCAGCAGTCCGCTCCCGCGGCGGCCCATCAGGTCCGTGACCTGTTGAGTGATCTTTTGTCTAGCCCGTTGGTTCCTACTCCCTTATGTCCTGAAAAACCCCTCTTTCCCTTTTATCTATGCCTTATTTTGCTCCTGTGTCCTCCTTTATCTGTAGCCTTCAATCCCCTTATCCTTCAGGAATTTATCTAGTCCCTCTTTGAAACCCCTTAATGTAGTCTGTCCTATTACATCTTCCGGAAGCGCATTCCAGGTATCCACCACCCTCTGAGTGAAGAAGAACTTTCTAGCACTGGTTCTAAACCTGTCCCCTTTCAATTTCTCCGAGTGCCCTCTTGTTTTTGTAGTTCCTAGTACGCTGAAGAACCTGTCCCTCTCCACCCTCTCTATGCCTTTCATAATCTTGTAAGTCTCTATCATGTCACCTCTGAGTCTCCGCTTTTCCAGGGTGAAGAGCCCCAGTTTCTCAAACCTTTCAGGTTCTCCATACCCTTAATCATTCGTGTCGCTCTCCTCTGGACCCTCTCAAGTATCGCCATATCCTTGTCTGCATACAGCCAAAAGAAGAAAAAAAAAGCATCTGGTGTATCTAATATAATATTGTTTTTGATAGGAATGATCTTCAAGGTCCTTAGAAAATGGGAGTACTTGATAGAAATCGCCTTCTACATAGCACCAGGGTTGCTAAGGTCCTCCCAAAGAGGATGGGCTTCTTTTACGAAGGTTTAATTGCACGCTATAGCACCCGCTAGCCGAAACTCTACTGCCTGCTCAAAAGGAGGTGGTTGTGGCTAGTGCGTACGGAAATTTAGCGCATGCAATTCCGTGCGTTAAAGGCCCTGGCGCACCTTCGTAACATGAGCCCTATGCCTAACCACACCCTCTCCAAAGGACATCACAAAATTTGGCACTTGCCAATTATCCGTCTCCAGAATAGCCCCCACACTCTGGAATTCACTCTCGGAAAGGCTTCATTCAAGGCAAGACTATCTCTACTTAAGGAAGAAGGTGAGAACTTGGCTCTTCTTCCAAGTCTTTAAAAAAAACAACCAACAAAAACCCAACAACAAGTAGCTCCATTTGTGTATTTATTTATTTCTGTATTTAAAGTGCGTTCTGTGTAGTGTTTATGTTTAAATTCATTGTATGGCACTGTTAACATTTGAAAATTAATAAAGATTTATTTTTAAAAAAAACAAAAAAAACCCCAAGTAGCTAATCACCCTTTGGGTAAATTTGGCCAGAGGGAAGGACAAATGCCTGTATCTTGGCGTAGTATACAGACCCCCAAGACATCAAGAAGACCTAGATATGGAATTAATCGGAGATATAGAGAATATCACCTTGCGGGGGGACACAGTATTGGTAGGTGACTTCAACATGCCCGATGTGGATTGGGTCACGCTTTCCTCTGCTTCCGGCAGCAGCAGGAAGCTATTAAACTCTTTGCATGGAGCAGGACTCAGGCAACTGGTATTTGAGCCAACAAGGGATCAGGCAATTTTGGACCTGGTACTTACCAATGGAGAAAGTATCACAGAGGTCTCGGTGGGTGAAACTTTGGCCTCCAGTGACCACAATATGATATGGTTCAATCTCAGGAAAGGTTTCACGAAATCTACCACACTGACCAAGGTTCTCAAGTTCAAGGACACAAACTTCCAAGACATGGGAGACTTCGTTCACCAGGCGCTACAAATCCAAGCAGACACCAACAGCGTGGAGGAAATGTGGTCAACTTTGAAAACCACCATGCAGGAAGCAACCAACCGCTATGTTAAATCAGTAAGCAAACGGAGTAGGAACAACAAGCCACAGTGGTTCTCTACGGAGATCTCGGACCTCATCAAAGAGAAGAAAAAAGCATTCATCTCTTACAAACAATCAGGGACACAGGACTCCAGAGAAGATTATCTGACCAAGTCAAGAGCCGTCAAAGCAGCAGTTAGGGAGGCCAAATTCCGCATGGAGGAGTCTCTAGCAAAGAACATCCAGAAGGGAGATAAATCTTTCTTCAGGTATATCAGTGACAGAAAAAAGAACTCGGGCGGGATAGTATGACTCAGAAAACCAGACGGAGACTATGTAGAAACGGACTCGGAAAAAGCCCAACTGTTAAATGAATACTTCTGTTCAGTCTTCACCCGCGAGGCGCCGGGAATTGGCCCTCAACCACAGACAAGGATTAAATCAGTAGACCCGTTTAGTAATTTCAAATTTACACCCAGCAGTGTCTACTGCGAGCTGTCAAAAATCAAGGTCAACAAGGCAATGGGGCCTGACAACCTACACCCTAGGGTATTCAGGGAGTTGGGTGATGTCTTGGCGGAACCGCTATCCGCGCTCTTCAATCTCTCCCTTAGTACAGGTAACGTCCCGATGGACTGGAAGACGGCTAACGTCATTCCACTACACAAGAAAGGCTCCAGGATAGAGATGGCAAACTACAGACCAGTGAGTCTCACTTCAATAGTGAGCAAACTAATGGAAACCCTAATCAAACGCCAATTGGATAGGATCATGGACGAGGAGAATCTACAGGATCCCCGCCAACATGGATTCACTAAGGGGAGATCCTGCCAATCCAATCTGATCAGCTTCTTTGACTGGGTGACGAGGAAGCTGGATGTTGGTGAGTCCCTGGACATCGTCTACCTGGATTTCAGCAAAGCATTTGATAGCGTGCCACACCGCAGGTTGCTGAGCAAGATGAGTTCTTTAGGTTTGGGCGACACATTAACCAAATGGGTTGGGAACTGGCTTGGGGGTAGGCTTCAGAGGGTGGTGGTGAATGGCACCCCCTCCGAAATGTCGGAGGTGTTAAGTGGAGTGCCACAAGGCTCTGTCCTGGGCCCGATCTTGTTCAACATTTATATAAGAGACTTGACAGAAGGGCTCCGAGGTAGAATAACATTATTCGCCGATGATGCCAAACTGAGCAATGTGGTGAGCAAAAGCACAACAGACAAAAAAGCAATGGCAGATGACATGGTGCATGACTTACTTCTGCTGGAGCACTGGTCTAGGTCCTGGCAACTCAGCTTCAATGCCAAAAAATGCAAAGTCATGCACCTGGGAAGCCAAAATCCATGCAAGATTTACACCCTAAATGGCGAGATTCTGACAAGAACTGAAGCAGAAAGAGACTTAGGGGTGATTGTCAGGGAAGACATGAAGTCTGCAAACCAAGTGGAGCAAGCTTCATCCATAGCAAGGCAAATCATAGGTTGCATACGCAGGAGTTTCGTCAGCCGTAAACCTGAAGTCATTATGCCACTGTATCGATCCATGGTGAGACCGCACCTGGAGTACTGTGTGCAATTCTGGAGGCCGCATTACCGCAAGGATGTGCTGAGACTGGAATCGGTCCAGAGAATGGCCACCAGGATGATCTCGGGACTCAAAGAGCTCCCGTACGAGGAGCGGGTAGGGAAATTGCAGCTCTACTCACTCGAGGAACGTCGAGAGAGGGGAGATATGATCGAGACATTCAAGTATCTCACGGGCCGCATCGAGGTGGAAGAAGACATCTTCTTCTTCAAGGGTCCCGCGGCAACAAGGGGGCATTCGTGGAAAATCAGGGGCGAGAAACTGCACGGTGACACTAGGAAGTTCTTCTTCACTGAAAGGGTGGTTGATCGCTGGAATAGTCTTCCCCTTCAGGTTATTGAGGCCAGCAGCGTGCCAGATTTTAAGGCCAGATGGGATAGACAGGTGGGATCTATCTGCAAAGATAGATAGGGAGGGTCACTGGGGTGGGCAGACTTGATGGGCCGTGGCCCTTATCTGCCGTCTATTTCTATGTTTCTATGTAAAGAACCAACACCAGCTGCACATACGTAGCTGGACTTGCTTATCAACTCCTACCCTAGCTGAGATCATTTTCATGCACCCTTTCTGACTTCATGTGCCATTTTTCCTCATTAGCCACCCTTGTTTCCATCTGTCTACACGGAGGGGGGTGCTGAAAAGTTCTCGGCCCAACCAAGAAGCGATACGGATCAATCAATGATCTGAAGCAATGACAAAACATAGAATTTCGTTTCTGCAAATTGGCACCTAAACGAAATAAGCTACAGTGGCGTAATAGCGCTCAGAATTTATGAAGTTGGTTGGTTGGGATGAGAACTTTTCAGCATCCCCTCATATGCTGTCTAGTAAGACATTTTAATGTGCATTGTGTTGACATGGTATGTAGCATAGTTTCACAAAAAAAATATAGAACCAAGAGAGACTGTTAAATAAATCTATATCCACATAGCACAACCTCAAGAATGCCGGGGGGCCATTTTCTTGACAGAAATTGAAGCGGGTGAATCGATGCTGTGAGTTGAGCTGCAGTGGAATATATGTTTTCCTGTCCTTTTAGAGTTTTTTTAAGCTCTGGTTTTGTGTTTTTTTTTCCAGCAAATCCCTGAAGAAGCGCACCAGCGAAACAGGGAACCCTGTTGGATTATGCTAGTGGTGATATTTAATATCTGCTATGCTCTGAGTGTGTCTCCTAGGGAGTGATTTTCTCCTGCTTCCAAGCTCCAGGATCACGTTCTTGTGTTTGCAATTTGATTGAGAAGACAATTTTCAGATAAGTGTTTTTTTTGAAAACTTTTTGAAACTTAGACTGTTGAAATTCACTGTGAAATTGTGTCCTCAACTCTTTGGGAGTTTTTGACCGAGGATGTGTCTGCTGGCTGCAAGTGATATTTGCAACTAGCCTGTCTATATGGGTTGCTTTGGTTTTCCCTATTAGACACTGAGGTCTTTTCTCCCTTAAGAGTAACACTTGGACTTGTTATCCTATACTCTTGAGGTTGTGCTAGGTGGATATAGATTTATGTAGCATAGTTTGCCATAATGCGTAGTGATATTGGAATATTTTCATAGATTTTTCATGGTGTATCAAGTATTAAAATGAAATGAAATCCAAGGCAATGTACAGCAAGAATAAGCCAAACATTACCAATAGAAAATAAGTTTTAAAAAACAACATTGAAGTCTTAAGATTCATTTTACATTTAAGGAATCTTCCATCCTCACAATATTATTGTAGCACAACTATCGTGCTCAATCTCACACCGTATTGTGTGGATCTCAGGACCCAGCAGTTGCCTAAAGGTGAAAATGACAATCAGACCTCTAGAATGTCCTGCTCTTTAAAGAGAATCGAGGAGATGTCCATAACCCTAACCTTTCTATTGAACAAACCTGAAATTCAAATACTTTATCTTTTGAACTGTTTCCATTCCAAGACATGAGTTGCACTGATATAATGGAGCTCATTTATTGCTCATTTTCAATGCAGGGTGATGGGTTTTTGTAAAAAAAAAAATATAAGAAGTCTGCAGCAAAAGTCCTAAAGGAGACTAAAAGATCTAAATAAGTGTGTGTTAGAGGAGAGGTAAGAAGGAGGATACGAAAGAGACTTTGGGGCCTTTTTACTAAGGTGCACTAATCGATTTAGTGCACGCTACAGATTAGCACACGCTAATTTCTAAGGTGCTCATAAAATATAATGGGCGCCCTAGCATTTAGCTAAATCAATTAACGCATGCTAAATCGGTTAGCGTGCCTTGGTGAAAGGACCACTGAAATAATCTACCAGCGGAGGGCAGTGAATGCACTCTGTGCTGGTGAGGGAGCTGGGGAGTCACCACCGTGCCAGACCTCAAAAGAGAAAAGAGAGGTCTTTAGTACGGTGTCTTAGGAGTCTTTCGACTAAGGCGCACTAATGAATTTATTGCGCGTTTAAAAAGAGCACACATTAAATGCCCTGTAACTGCTTCCGAGGAAGACAATGAGTTACGGAGGAAGCTCCTAAGATCGATAATTGGTAGTTGCTGCAAACAGGTTTGAAACATCTCTTCTTTGGTTCTTGGGGTACCAATTGCAACTGGAATTTCCACCCTGGTCAGCCAAAGCTCCGACTTTAATGGCATACTCAAAAATTGGTTAAAGTTTAAGGTGGTTTACAACATTTTTAAAGGCGTGTTAATTCCCTTCCTCATAGGCCCGTATTCTTTCTATAAATGGCACTGGTAGGTACAGTTAAAAGCCCAATAAAACAGTGCCTGCATCGTGGCTACAAAGGCGCTTAACGAAGCCTAGTGCCAACTAGCATTGGAAGTGGTGTTAGCCATGATTCACACCAAAGGTAGGCCTTGAAAACCCCGGCCTGTATTTCTGGCGCCCGCCTTTCCCGAAGCGGTGATTCTACAAACGGCACCCTTTTGTGACTGACACTTGATCAGCGGCCATGATGGCGCTGTTTTTAGAATCCAGGCCATAGAGCCTACAGTGTAAGTCGGTACCTGAGGCAATGAGGAGTGAGATGACTTTCTCAAGGTCATAAGGAATGTCAATGGGAGAAATGGGATTTTAACACAGGTTTTGTTGCTTTGTGGCCCACTGCTATAACCAGCAGATCACGTCTCCTCCACAAACAAACAGTATATACCTACTGTGATGACGAGCATTGCACACTTATACTTTCCTAGGCCATGCTCTTGCTTCAGTCATGAAAACAAGAGTCAAGGTTGAGAAGTACTAATTCCCGCATCACTCTCACTTTCTTTGACACCTCATTACTTCTTATCCTTCTACTTTTGTTTGCCTCGTTATGATTTATTCTCTTGAAAAGCCTTCCACAAGGCTACATTTTCTCTCCTTCTTCAACGTCTTTCTAGATTATTCCCTCCTCCTCCCCACAGCACTCGCTCTCTACATCCCCTTCCTCTTTCTCCCGAGATACGATGCAACGTGTTGCTTCATTTTCCGATGTAGCCTCATTATTCATACTAACCTCTTTAGCATTTGACTGTCTCAAAGGACGCTTGAAATGTAAAATATTAAGCTGAAAATAAAAAGCTTTGTGAGAGCAGCTCTATGGAAATGAAACTAGAGAGGTAGTGGGGGCCATTGTACTACATACAAAGAGCTTTGTAAATGTCATTATGCATGGAAAAATGGCAATAGCCCATGCGATTGCGCAGGTGAATTTTGACGCCTATTTACCTTACTTCAAACAGAAGAATCACACACAGATAGTCACACAAAGTGATGATATTCTGTAAAACATAGCATCACAGGGGTGGCTGTGACAAATCTGCTACCCCCCCCCCTTTTTTTTTTTAAGATATCAGGTCTCACTGTGCAGCTAATTTGCCCCACCTCCACACACCTATTTTCAAATAATATGTAGTGTTTATTTGATGGTCCATTTTATCAATAATGTACTCACAATAGATCAAAGGAATTTTAATATTTAACAGCGAATTACGATAACTGGAAAAAAATAGTAACGAACTCATATTAGCACTACATGCATAACAAAACACAAAATAGCTTAAAAATTTGTAAAGAGTGCTGATTTTTTTTGTGTGTGTGTGTTTTCTTTGTTCTGTTCTCCTTAACTATCTGAATTCTTTGTGGATCCTGTATCAGCCTCAGCCCTCTTTGTACGCTTCAAAAGCTAAGCTGCTCATTGTCCTTGTTTATTCTAAGCTCTGTTTTGACTTAACTCAGCAAGCTAGTTTCTCCGTTTTGACTCCTAATCTTCCAAACTCTTTGCCTATATTTTTGAGGGAGAATTCGTATCAAAATTTTAAAATGAGGTTCAACCGGGGGATATTTGAACATTACTTTTCTGTTCAATAGTTTTGGTTGGGTTTATTTTCCAGTCCAACTGCAAAAATTGGAGGGTCTCCTCTGTGATCTAATCTATCTCTTTGATGGTAGGAGCTGGTAGATTCCTCTTTTGTTTTTCTGATCCCTTACACTATTAGTTGTTCAGTGACTTGCAATCAGATGGGTGGACATGTTGAAAACAACCATGGGGATGATGCTGGAGGACCTTGCCGGACTAGTACAAAACTTATCTCTCTTTAGAATTGTAATTCATCAAGTCCCTAGGTCTCGAGCATGAGTCGATGGCACCTAACTTCTTTCTTTATCTTGCGTGCCTTTCCTTGTCTTATCCTTTTGGCTTTTCACCCTCTTACAAATGTATTTTGTCTTCAGCTCAACGCCTTTGGTTTGTAAACTGCCTTGATTTAATTTTATATTTCTAAATGGCAGTACTGTATGTCAACTATCTGATAGATAATATGGGCAGTTTGAAGAATCACCTGCCAGCAGACCAAAAGGAGCTGTCTATGGTGCTGAAATCTATGGTGGTCTTTTGATGTGAGCTTACATACAAGACTGAGAAAAGTTATTTGGTTCTTCATGACTTTTAGGTATAACATTCACATTCCACTTTTAATAGATATGCTTGCTATATGAATATTATCATAATTGGACTTTTTTGTCATCTCTGCTCCTTTTGTGTTTTTCCCATCAATTTATACCCATAATACTACTTGTGGTGCTCACCCATGTTCTGGTTTTTACATTGTAGTTAGCTGCTTTACATACATTTACATATTTTGCATCTCAGTACTATGCAACCTGTGGTGACCTAAACATCACCAAAAAGCAAGACAACCTGTGGAAGAATCCTTTAAGTTATGTTAAGTGGAAAATAGTGCAACTTAAGTTCCCAGTGATTTTAGCCCACTGTTTTTCTTAGGGAAATCAATAGTGACATTAAAATACAAGTCCATGCAGGCAGGGGATAAAATCAGGACTGGATCAGTTAGTCCAGAAAATCTGGCGCTAACTGGTAAAGCTACAGCTAGATGATGCATTTGTTAAACTATTTCCATAGCTACATGCTTCATCTAGAAATCCCTACATTTGTAATCAAGCAGAGCTCTTCTTCCTCATTCTCTGGATCAGGAAACAGTGGAGAAATCCAGCAAACAGCACTGTGAACGCTTTTTATCTCCTGGTAAAATACCGAAAATATTTGGCATGTTGGCAGTAGTGATGCTGGTTGTACATCTGCATTTGCTCAAGGGAATGCTTGAAAAATGAATACTGCCATGAAAGGTTTTTAATCATTCTGTTAAACAAAACCACTAATTATCGTAATGTGATTGCAGCCAGGCATTTAGCTCAGTATTTAATAGTGGTGGGGGAAATGATTTCCATCTTTGGAAGCTTTCTTTGATTTTGTCCATTTAGGCAGTTCCTGCATGCTGACGTGGCCCCTTTTCCCCGTGATCCCCTCCCCCCCCCCCCTTTTCTTCTTGATTGGCTCCTGTTATTGCAGTCACTGAGCTCTCTCTCAGAGTCGGTGCAAGGGTACAGGGTGCCCCATGTGACTCTGAAGCTATCTCCCACTCCCCACCGCAGCTTACCCATTGACAGCAATGCCAGCACCCTCCTGGTACAGCCTTTCTCTACACCCCATTTTGCCAGCATCTCTCTGTACGTTTCCTCATGCCCAGCAGCATGCCACCAGTCACTCTATTCCCCCACCTTTCACCTCATCTCCCTTTGTCTTTCTCTCCCCATCCTCTACCAGCCCAGCACCACTTCTGTTTGCATCCCTTTTCCAAGTCAGCAGAGGAGGAACGTCTCACCCTTTCTCATCTATACTACCACCACGGTTGCAAACAATGCAGAAAGCAGCCTTAAAATTATTGGGGAACCCTAACAAATTTGATCCCGGCACTCCGTTATATTTGAAATATCATTGGCAGCCAGTGACCTTTAGAGTGCATTGACGCACAGGGTGTATCGTATTTTATTTCCAGAATAGCTGCAATCTGTGGTTATTCCATATACCCCCCTCCCCCAAACTAGGATTTTGAGATCTTTGCAGGATTTTAGATTGAATAGAGCAAAGTGGGCCACAAGAAGAAATAAGGTTTTTTAAAAAAAATTTGGCCCCTAATTTATGGAATGCCCCTGCCCTCCTTGATAAGACAAGAGGAGAGTTTTAGTAAATTTAAGATTGTTTTAAAAACTTTATTTCTGAAAGACACTTTTAACCTACAGGAAAATGGGACTCTAGGGATCTATTAAAAGTGACATCTCGGACATAACCAGTGCAGGGATGGGATGTGAGATGGCCCTTTGGCTTAGTATGGAAGATCTTGTTGTAAGGATTGTTGTGGCCCCCCAATGTTAGGTGGGGTTATGTGAGGTGCCCTTATAAACGCCAGGTCCCGAGTTCAATACCTTCACCAGGAAGTAGACTCAAATGAGAAGCACAGCCAGAGATGATTGCATAAAGAATATATTATAGAAATAGGCTTACAGAAAAGCAATATTCATAAGCATTACAATTAAGGAGAGAGCAAAGCAGTTTCCCTGCCTTATAGAGTCCAGAGAGAAGCGTGAAGTTCCAGGGAGAAGCAGAGAGAGAGAGAGAGAGAGAGAGAAAAGAGGATGGGGTGATGGTCTAAGCTTTGGGTTCCAGAAGGTAGACAAGAGAGCAAAAGAAGGCAGAGGAGCAAGAGAGGGGGGTGTTGTAGAAAGGAGCCTTTTATATTTTGGAATCTTATTCTAAATATAGAAACTATTGTATTTCCCAGTATCTTTCTGTTTAGAATTTGTAAACTGTTTGAAACAATGGTTAAGGAAGGTGTAATACTTGCAGGCGTGGTAGATGGATTAGTCTCTGGCTTCTTTGTCCCATTCAAGCTGCCTATCTTCTTGATAAACAATCCAGTCTGGCTGGATGATTAATGTATGTGAATTCTGTGCAGGAGCCCAGAATTCTGCATCAACATTCCAGAGTCAGGTTGATATAATGTCCCATAGGCCTTTGCTGACATTGGTTATGGCAACCAAAACTGCTGATTGGTAGCAATGCTGGGGCTGACACTTGTATGTATGGAATTGAGGTCTGTCCTATTAATCTGGAGTCCTTACTTCTGTTTTTATGGCATAGTAACGCAGCTTGTTAACCACCGTATAGTGGAACATGGTAGACGTTATACTCTATGGGCTCCTTTTACGAAGGCGCGGTAGGAGCGTAATAGTGCACGCTAAACCACCGGCTGCGCTAACCGCTACCGCCTCCTCTTGAGCAGGTGGTAGTTTTTTT
Organism: Geotrypetes seraphini; assembly: GCF_902459505.1. Lineage (NCBI taxonomy): Eukaryota > Metazoa > Chordata > Amphibia > Gymnophiona > Dermophiidae > Geotrypetes > Geotrypetes seraphini. The sequence goes on from NC_047102.1 coordinate 11,272,595, forward strand.
GGCTAGCGCGGGGGGGGGGGGGTTAGCGCGTGATGAAGAGTCACGCACGCTGAAGCCGCTACCGCGGCTTTGTAAAAGGAGCCCCTATGCTTCAATAAACATAAACATTCCATTCTCCTATTGTAGAGGTTTTCTTATTATGTTCTGAAATTTGGGCCAGGAAGCAAATTTTGAGAGTAAATAATTCAGCACCAGTAGTTAAGCTGCTTGCACAATTTTTATATCGCAGTGGCTAATTAAGTATTCATTAGAATAAAAACTATGCATGAAATGTTATTCGTTGAAAATATGAAAATTCTTGTCAATGGTGCATCATAGATTAAAATGCAAAAATAGCTGCATTGTCATAAATAATGCGCATTATATTGTGTGTTAGTACAGTGGACTCCAACCCTATCCTGGAGGACCACCAGGCCAATCGGGTTTTCAGGCTAGTCCTAATGAGTATGCATAAAGAGATTTGTATATAATGGAAGTGACAGGCATGCAAATCTGCTCCATACATATTCATTAGGGTTATCCTGAAAACCCGATTGGCCTGGTGGTCCTCCAGGACAGGGTTGGGGGGCCACTGTGTTAGTGCACAAAGCACCAGTTAGAAATATAGGGGACTTCTCGTGAAAAGTAGCCCCAGTAGCACTCTAGAAGAAAGAGAACCCTAGGAAACAAGGGAAAAGCAAAGAAATTGCCATTGTAATGATGAAACAGGAGTGGCCATGAGGGAAAAATTCAAAAGCTCTCAAAAAAGGCATCACAGTTATCACGGAATAAAACACTTCTATCGGTGATCTCTATAATCAAATATTTACAGTGCAAAAGCAGAAAATCCAGAAGGTTTTAAAGCACCCAAAATTACTCCAAGAATCGGTCTTTCAACGTCTGGAGACATGAAGTCGTTCCGGAATTTCTCCTCTTTGCTTCTTGTGGTTCCTGAGCTGGGCTCCTTAGACCTTTCCTTAGTTTCTCCAAAACGGTTGCAAGATAATAATAATGTAAATTCTTCACATCAGAAATTTAAGCAGGCACAAATTCATAAAACTCTTCCACTGTGCTCTTTCCCTTAATGGGAGACACAAAACTGGTGAAATAATAAAGGTAAAAATCTGAATAAGGTGTTGGAAATGCACTGGTGCTGTAGGTCTTTCAGTTAGTCTCATTTAACTTATTGATGAAAACATTTCCTTTAGGTTGCTTCATCGGCATAAACAACTCTAGGGACCTCTCACGATGTCTATGTGTGCTTTTCTTCTGTCTTGACTGTGATTAAGCACAGCCATCTTTGGGATAACAGCACTTCCGTGGTCGTATGACCTAGTTAGCCATCAGGAAGGCTTCCTCACCTGCTATGGAGGGCGCCAGAAGATGCCTGGCCTCCAGATACAGAACCTTTTATCCGTCCCTCCAAAAACAATGAAGATATTGCCCGAGAGGTGACAGACCTCCACTACCTCAAGATACAGGCCACATCGGATCAGGTACAGGATTCCAGAATGTTCTCCTGTCTGAATAGAGAAGAGTACATGTCCTGCTCCCCAAATTTTGCCTTGTTAATATATCAGCTGCTTAGCTGGAGGTGTAACTGGGTCAGTGGGGGGAGGGGGAGACAAACTATGCATGGGGCATTGAACATTTGAATAAAGGGTAGGTTTCCTCTGTCTAGCCCCATCTATAGATATAGAAGACAAAGTACCTGGGCACTTATGAGTTTTCATATGTTGCTTTAGGATCACATGTACAAAAGTCCCAGTACACTTTACTGCTAGACAGATGAGAGATAATTGACCTAGAAATATAAAAAAAAACCTAATATAACAGAGAAATGAAATGAAACCAAAATATAGACAAGATATTAAGGACACTAATTCATCTATAGCAGAAAACATGAGTTCTACCATGATCTGCAGTTCCAGCCACCCACAGGTCGTAGAGATACACAAAGGCAAAGCTCTGAATGATATTCACACTCCAACTCAGAGCAGAATCCATGGTATCAGCTTCAGGATATGTGTCAAACTGTGATGAAAATGGGGTTAAATTACTGAAAGTGTGAAGCTTGTAAAGCTTCAAATCCTGTTACTATCTATTCCTTTCCCTCTCACAGGCGTAGTAGGCAGTTAATCAGAGGATTTGTTTCTTTCTACGCCAGTGAGAAAAACTGTTCCCACAAAAGGCATCCTGGAAGAAATGCAAGGAAGGACAGGGGAAAAAGCCAAAGCACAGATGTTGCCAGTTGTTTGGACTGTTGCATTTTGGCGAAGAACTGGAATAGGGCCGTAGAGCTGGGACTTTTTTAGGCCTTAGAATCCCGCTGTGCACCCAGAACTCAAAGGGGCGGTTTTGGAGGAGTGGTTAGGGTGAGAGGTGGGCGGGATGTGGGCCGACCTAGACTTAGATGTTTTTTGGGGGATGAGAATGTGGTATAAAGATACCTTGCGGTCTGGATGATCAAATGGCTGGACATACAGATAGACAATTCTTAAAAAATTTGGACGTATTTTTTGAGAATGGACTTTGGACCACTAGTGCCCTAGGCCCAAAACGGACTTGGACATTTCTTTTGATTACACCCCCCTCCACGTAGTTAATAACATGTGCTATAAAAAGAGAGCAAAGCCCACAGAATCAATAGCAAGGAGTAGATTGGCCATGGACAGCACAAATTCTGTCTTACTGCTTCTTGATTTACAGTTTAATTATTTAGAACCATTTAAAAGAAAACGCTGTAGGGCTTCACAGACATTGCAGACATTAGAAATCAATTGTACAGCTTAGTTCTCGGGTTTTGTTTTGGGTTTTTTTGCAGCTGGATTTTCTTTGTGAAAGATGGAGGACACCAGGGAGATGGAAAAAGATGACGGAATAGAGAGGAATGAGGTTCGAGGACAAGGTAGATTGATGGAAGATTACAGAGAGAGAAAAGTGAGGATGAAGATTGAAAGGGGAAAAAGGAGAACTGAAGGGAAAGGGAGAAATACTGCACAGGAAAATGAGATAATGAATAGCAGGAGATCGCAGCTGTTTCTTTCCCTAGGGAAGAAATTCCTCTCCTTTGGCCCAAAGCACATTCCTTTTCTGTGTTCTTCATGGATAAAATCCCTGTATTGTCATGCAACTCAATAAAAGAATAAAATTGTGGTCCCCTCCATGCCTTCTCTCTCTCCTTTTTACAGTAACATACTATAAGAAGGGAAGGGAAAGCCAGAAATCAATTGGGGTCTATCATATTACAACGGGAAGTCAATTGGACAAACCACATAAGTCATGTGGTCCTTTTCTATCATAACATTCGCTATTTCTCTGACAAGTGTCAGATTGTGCAGTTATTAAACAGGTTTAAAAAAAATAATAAAAATTTAAAGATAAGTATGGTTTCTTGTTTGAAATATTTGGTTAGCTTCTGAGAATTCCCATACGGTAATGCAAAGTCTTGTGATGTCATATATGGACTATCGTAATGCACGGTTTTGTGGTTTGCCTTTATTCTCTTTCTAAAGCTCTTCAAGTTGTTCTGATCGCAGGGTAAATGTCTATTAGAAGTCCCTTCTTTGCATCAAGTCTGTCTCAAAGAAGACCATGCTAAGATGTTTTTTATGCTGTCCCTATTACCAAACTCAGTCATAACTTATATAAATATTATTTATTGGATCCTCAGTTGGCTGCCAAGGACTTATAATTTTATAGTCCAATGCTACTTCCCAGTTCTTCACAGGTCCATATATATATCTTTTTTACCTTTCCATTTTAAAATTTGCCATAGTGATAGTTTATATATCTCTTTCCAATATTGTGGAAAATAGTTTACTTATCTTAATATATCTTCTTCTCAAACATATAAATTTCTTTAGAGCTTAAACTTCCTCTTGGTCACCTCTCCCCATGGGGCGGAAAACACGTTTGTATTGAAGATTTTTTTGTGGTTGGAAGATTTAGTGGTATCTTGTTGACGGTTCTGCGAGAACTGGACCATGTGAAACATATCAGAAGCTACCTGAAAAAAATGTTTAGGGGATCATTTACTTATATTTAGAGATGTTAATGGCATTAATATATACTATATGCTACAGGGCCTTTAGGAAAAAGGAGCAAGAGGGGATCCAGGAAACTACCGACCTGTGAGCCTCACATCGGTTCCAGGGAAAATAATTGAAACACTAATCAAAGAGAACATTGTACAACACTTGGAAGACCACAATCTAATAAGGGATAGTCAACACGGCTTCAGGAAAGGGAAATCATGTTTGACAAATTTACTACAATTCTTTGAGAAAGTGAACAAACAAATGGATAGTGGAGAACCAGTGGATATAATTTACTTGGACTTTCAGAAAGCGTTTGACAAAGTCCCTCATGCAAGACTTATGAAGAAACTACTAAGCCATGGAATAGGAGGAGAAGTACACAGATGGATCGGCAAATGGCTTGAAAACAGAAGGCAGCGGGTTAGCATAAATGGGAAATTCTCGGATTGGGAGAAAGTGACTAGCGGCGTGCCCCAGGGCTCGGTTCTTGGGCTTATCTTGTTCAATATTTTTATAAACGACCTGGAAGAGGAAACAACATGCAATATAATAAAGTTTGCAGATGATACAAAACTATGTCGGGCGGTTGGCTCTCAAAGGGACTGCGAGGACCTCCAGAAGGATCTGAACATGCTGGAAACGTGGGCGATAAAGTGGCAGATGAACTTTAACATAAACAAATGCAAGGTGATGCATCTAGGAAAGAAAAACAAGGAACATGAGTACACGATGATGGGGGTGAAGTTAGCAAAAAGTGAACAGGAAAGGGATTTGGGGGTACTGATTGACAGTACCCTAAAACCATCGGCACAATGTGCGGCAGCGGCGAAGAAAGCGAACAGGATGTTGGGCATAATTAAGAAGGGGATTACAAGTAGAACGGAAGAGGTCATAATGCCACTTTATAGAACAATGGTCCGACCGCACTTAGAATACTGTGTCCAACACTGGTCTCCATACCTTAAAAAGGATATAACTCTGCTGGAAAAAGTGCAGAGGCGAGCCACGAAACTTATCAAAGGAATGGAAAATTTGACCTACAAAGATCGACTCAGGAAGCTGGGGCTGTTTACTCTTGAGAAGAGAAGACTGAGAGGAGATTTGATAGAGACTTTTAAAATATTAAAAGGATTTGATAAAATAGACCAAAAAGAAGCATTACTGAAATATTCTGATGTGACACGGACAAGAGGACATAGACTGAAACTGAGTGGCAGTAGGTTTAAGACAAATGTCAGGAAATTCTGTTCCACACAGCGCGTGGTGGGTGCTTGGGATGCACTCCCGGAGGAGGTTGTGGAGGAGACTACTGTTCTGGGATTCAAACGCAAGTTGGATGCACACCTTCTTGCATATCATATTGAGGGATACGGTAAATCCGGGTCTCCAAAAAGGAGTACCTAAATGGGCCACCGCGTGTGCGGATCGCCGGACTAGATGGACCTCGGTCTGATCCGGTGAGGGCGTTTCTTATGTTCTTATGACCTTACAGGAGACAGGAAAGATAACCATCAGAAAATTACATTCTTCATAAGAAATATTATTCAGAATAAGGGAAACGGAGGCTGACCAACAACCTACAACATAATACAAGATTTATAAATGTGACTAAACACATGTACACATTCGTCACCCTCTCAACGGACCTAGAAATCCCTTCCCCCCATCCTAGGAGAATTGTTTGTACCACAAAGTGTTCTCAAGCGCTTGGACTCAGTAAAGATAAATCTATTCTGGTAATAATTAAACAGTGACAAGGAAAACGGAGGAATAATTATGTACCTAAAGACAAAAGCTTCTTGGCACAAAGCCAAAAACATTTATCATCTGTTTTACATCACCTTCGATATATCTGGAAATGCACAAATCTTACGGCCCCCCCCCAAATTTGCATTCATATGCCCAAATACTCAGTGTTGCACCCCACTCCTGCCTGGCTCCAAAGCAGGGGCTCAGGATACCCACAATGAATATGCGTGAGATAGATTTCCATACAAGGGAGGTAGCGCATGCAAATTTATCTCATGCATATTCATTATGGAGATCCTGAAAATGCAGTTGACTAGGGCTGGGTTGAGAACTCCTGCCAGACTGGAGTGGGGTTTAACACTGAGTATTTGGGCATATGAATGCAAATTTGGGGGGGGGCCGTACGATTTGTGCATTTCCAAATATATCAAAGGTGATGTAAAACAGATGATAAATGTTTTTGCCAGGAAGCTTTTGTCTGTAGGTGCTTAATTATTCCTCCGTTTTCCTTGTCATTGTTTAATTATTACCAAAAGAGATTTATCTTTACTGAGTCCTAGCGCTTGAGAAAGCCTGCTCCAAAGTGAAAGCAACCAGCCCAGTAGCACCTGTTGTTTATTTCATTAATTTTCTATACCGGTTTATATGAGTTTATTCAGGTACTCAAGCAGAACGCTTTACATGAGTTTATTCAGGTACTTAAGCATTTTTTCCCTGTCTGTCCCGGCGGGCTCACAATGTACCTGGAGCAATGGGGGGGGGATTAAGTGACTTGCCTAGGGTCACAAAGAGCAGAGTGGATTTGAACCCACGACCTCAGGGTGCTGAGGCTGTAGCTTTAACCACTGCGCCATTCTAGAAATCAAAATGTATTAAAAGAGAGCCAGGTACAGGACAATCAAGCCATCGTGGCATCACCGATGAGGTTGGCTCTTAGACATTACAAATCATAACTTTATTCTTCAATAATAATAATAATAACTTTATTCTTGTATACCGCCGTACCCAGGGGGTTCTAGGCGGTTCACCATCAATTAAACAAGGTTTAATAAGAAATTACAATAAACTAGAATTACAAGTCATGTAGATATTCAGGTGAGCATAATCAAACAATTTCTAAGCGGTTTACACAGACAATCAGCGAAATACAAATAGTTACAGGTACAACCCGTTACTTAACAATATTCAGTATACAATTTTTGTTGACCCTAATATTTACACCAGCGCTGATTTAATTACTTTTCGGAATGACATCTTGACTCCACCGATAAAGTTACCCCACCAGGACTGCTGCTTGCTTGCTTGAAATGCAAGAGTCTTATCGAAAAAAAAGTCTTGTTTCTGCAGCCAATAATATTTGGATAGGCAAACAAATAAGAACTCCTCATTGGGCTATATAACACGAAATTGAATAAATAAATAGTGTGACAAGTTTCAGCCTCTGATAACCAGAGCAGGTATTGTGACATCATAATGCCTCGTTCCACCAAGACCATAAAGAAATATTTTGATCGCGCCTAACTTTTGCACGCTTCTTATAGAATTTACCCCTTAATTCTCCAGAGTTTCTGGGTGACTGTGAACAGGTCGATCGTTCGCAGCAAGGTCCAGGGTAGCCGCGTGCAATGCCGCGGATCGAGTTTCCAAGGTGGCATTGCTCCTCCATTTCTCTCCCTCTGCTAACGGCTCTTTTCCTTCCTCCCTCGAATTCTCTTGCAGCGTTCCGTGCCTTTGCCGCCTCCTTCCGCATTCTCCTTTTCCCCCCCATACTGAGAATTCTGCCGTGACATTCTGGCGTTTTTTTTTTTGCGCAATGTTTCCTCAACTGGGTGGGGTAGCGGGGGCGAGGAGAGCCAGCGCATTTTATTTCCAGCGGAAAGTAGAATAATTTGCATCCAGGCCAACAGTTGCAAGATGGAAATTTGGCAGCCCAGGAAGGCAAAAGCGTGCCTCTCATCCTTTTTCTGATAGATCAGATTCAAGTTCTTTCGCAATGATAAAGGTCACGGAGCAATGATGAGATCCTTTGGGTAATGCTGGTATAAAATTGTTCTGTGATTCCCAGCTCTGATCCGCTCTCCCAGCTGATAAATGCTTTTCTAGTGCTATTTTAGAAGCTTACGGACGGGGCTGTCATTTTACATTGGCAAGTGTGATATGTTTTCTATTGTTTGGGGGTCATTTTCCATTCAAAATGGCAGATATATGTCATAACTGAAGCATTTTTGTGGATGCCGTTCTCAAAATTTAGTCAATAGAGGCGTTAAAGTCGACGGAGGGAACAATTCCTGGCTCTGGCTGGGACCACGGTCACATGGGCTCCTTCACGGATAAAACCCAGAAATAGAGCTGTAACATGCACACATATTTCCCCAAATTAGCCATGTTATAAACAATACTGCAAACGGGAAAGCAAAACAACCTAATGAAAACATCTGAAAGGACACAACATAACCAGACTTTTGTGTCATCTTAAATCTGTTTTAGTAACATAAAAAGAACAATACAAAACGTGCAACATTAACAATATGTATTTGAATTGTGTTGTACACATTAATAAATCTCTCTCTTCTCTAACGCTCTCTCTGGCTGTTACTACAGTCATCCATCTTCTGGTGCCCAACTTTTGAGATAATACAAGATGTCCTCCTACACATGGCTTTGACTCTTACAGCCAAATAGAATTTCATTCTCTAAATGTTCTCTAGATCAGTGTTCTTCAACCACCGGTCCATGGACCAGTGCTGGTCCACAGAAATTTTATGCCGGTCCACCAGCACGTACATCAGGCCCAAAACAGTGTTCTTCAACCACCGATCCATGGTGTGATCGATGCGGCGTTATCTTCGAGCCAGCTCCCTCTTCCTAACTGGTTCAGTGCACAAAGCCACGGGCAGTGGCTCCTACGGGCATCCTGCGCCTGAACCGGAAGCCTTCTCTCTGACGTTGCAATGTCAGAGGGAAGGCTTCCAGATGAGGCACGGGACGTGCAAGGTGCAATTAGTACTATTATGGGGGCTGGGGCTGGGCTGGAGACTGGGTAGAGATGGGCGGGATCTGGCCCACGACTTAGCCCCGTGTTCTTCAACCGCCAGTCCACGGACTGATGCCAGTCTACAGGGCCAGCACATGCATCAGGCCCAAAACAGTGTTCTTCAACCGCCAGTCCACAGTGCGATCGATGCGGCATTATCTTCGAGCCAGCTCCCTCTTCCTGCGGCTGAACCAGAAGCCTTCTCTCTGACGTTGCAACGTCAGAGGAAAGACTTCCAGATGAGGCACGGGACGTACAAGGTGCAATTAGTACTATTATGGGGGCGTGATCTGGGGTGATTGGGTAGAGATGGGCGGAGTCTGGCCCATGACTTAGCCCCGTGTTCTTCAACCGCCGGTCCACAGAATAATTCTTTTATTTCTGTCGGTCCATAGGTGTAAAAAGGTTGAAAAACACTGCTCTAGATCAGTGGTCCCCAACCCTGTCCTGGAGGATCACCAGGCCAATCGGGTTTTCAGGACAGCCCTAATGAATATGCATGGAGCAGATTTGCCTGCCTGTCACTTCCATTATATGTAAATCGCTCTCATGCCTAGTCATTAGGGCTAGCCTGAAAACCCGATTGGCCTGGTGATCCTCCAGGACAGGGTTGGGGACCGCTGCTCTAGATGGCTTAATAACCCTTCTATTTCCTCTATGCCCCCTCTCTCCCCTTCCAGGTTTAACAAAATTCATACATTCAGGAGGTGCTGCAAAGAGACCCTTACTGGCGCTGTTGTGGCGCCCACGCGCGAATTGAATAAACGCTAACGCGTCCATAAACTAACATGCACGCGTTAGCATTTAGCACGCACTAAATCAATTAGCGCGTGCGAATCGGTTAGCGCACCTTAGTAAAACAGGGCCTTAGGATCAGGGACAATCAGTCGCCAGTTCTTTTGTATATTACAACAGTAGACGGAAGCTTTGTCCTCTGGGAAACTAGTCCTGGAACATTTCTCGAACAGTTCAATTATAAAAAATCATTACCATGAAAGCTTGGGCTGCAGAAGGTACTCAGCTGCCAGCTGTTACTCAGTTTTATAGTCTAGATTTTTTTTTTTTTTAATATGGTTACCTTTTTTCTTCTCCTTAAAGTCGACTTAGGGCACAGCGCCAGCTGAGCATGGTCAGAGTTTGAAATCCATCTCATGGCGCAGCTCCAGCTTGGGACTGAGGTACGCTCTGAGACGAATTTCAGACCATTCCGACAATATGAACCGCGAAGCGTGAGGACCAATCTTGGGACCATGACAACAGCGGGCAAAGGGCAATGTGTTGAATGTCACTGCTGAGAAGAAAAATTAAGATGTGTCGGTAGGAGAGCACTTGCCCGCTTTATTTTTAGCACCGTAGTGCGAGAGAAACGCGTGAAACCTTGTGGTGACCGAGAGTTAATGAGGTCTGAGCCAACCAGAGTCACATTTATTTCTGATAAAAAAAGAGAAAGTTTCCTGCTTTTTTTCCCCTTTCTCGTGTGTCTGTGGTAAAAGACTTGCACGGTGTCAGGTCAAAAATGCGCCGGGACAAAGGCGCGCCCAGACAATTGAGCGCAGCGCGGAGGCGCGCGCCGCTCAAAATTAATGATTTTAGGGCTCCGACGGGGGGGGCGTGGGGGGGAACCCCCCCACTTTACTTAATAGACATCGCGCCGTGTTGTGGGGGGTGTGGGAGGGTTGTAACCCCCCACATTTTACTAAAAACTTCACTTTTTCCCTGTTTTTAGGGAAAAAGTTAAGTTTACAGTAAAATGAGGAGGGTTACAACCCCCCAAACCCCCCATAACGCGGCACGATGTCTATTAAGTAAAGTGGGGGGGTTCCCAACAAAAAAACCCCGTCGGAGCCCCTAAAAACAGTAATTTTGAGCGGCACGCACCTCCGCGCTGCGCTCAATTGTCTGGGCGCGCCTTTGTCTTTCGCGCCGTTGTCTATGAACCGACTTGCACTTCTCCACTTTTCGATTAGGTTGAATTGACTAGGAATCTCAACTCGCTGGGTCTATAGTTATGAAGCTGGGAGGCACAAGGAAGGTGGAATCCCCAGTTATGCTGTCACTATGCTACTACTATGAATGATTTCTATAGCACAAAGTCACAAAGAGTAAGAAAACAGTCCCTGCTCGAAAGAGCTTACAATCTAAACAGGCAAGACAGACAAACAGGATGCCAAGGATACAGTTAACCAGCTGGCTGGGTTGGAGGGGAGTGCAGGACAATCAAGCCATTGTGACATCACCGATGAGGTTGGCTCTTATTGGTGGAATGAGGCATTATGACGTCACGATCTCAGCTCTGCTTCCCAAAGACTGAAACTCTTCACACTGCTGTTATTAATTATTTATATGGCGCTACCAGACGCACGCAGCGCTGCACAGAGTCACAGTCCCTGCTCCACAGAGCTTACAATCTGAACAGACAAGACAGACAAACAGGATGTCATACATACAGTTAAGGGGAATGCTGGCTTGTACAGGACAATCCAGCGTATGTGACATCACTGATGAGGTTGGCTCTTACTGGTGGAATGAGGCATTATGACATCACAAGCTCAGCTCTGCTTCCCAAAGACAAACAGGGTATCATGGATACAGTTAAGGGGAACGGTTAATCAGCGGGCTGGGATGGAGGGCAGAGGAGTAGGGTTAAGTATTGAAAGCTATATCAAAAAGCAATTTCCGTACATATCTGGATAGCAATGCTTCCTCTAGTGAGCGGCCGGGTGTGTGCAAATATTTTTGTGCGTGAGCGACAAGTTCTAAAAACCAACAATTTTCGATTCCAGAATTTCTGTATAATAGCACAAAAAAACCCACCTCACATTTGGTAATTGATTTTGTTTAAGTTTAATTCAGTTTTTACAGTTTAATTTTGTTTGAAAGTCAATATTTTTCTGAGCAACCATATAACGACCATATAAAATGTATGAGTGACTGATCACACGCTCTGCCTAGAGGGAGCATAGCTGGATAGGCTGCCTAAATGAGGGGCCACTGAAAAGTTCTCAGCCCAGCCAACAAAGTCGGGGCAGTCTCCATCGAGGGCTATACATTAATTACTCCAGTGATTTTTCACTCTTTTCATTCCGTCAGAAAAATACAGTACAAAAAAAGTGGAAAATCACTGGACTAAGTGTATAGCCCTCGATGGAGACTGCCCCGACTTTGTTGGTTGGGCAGAGAATTTTTCAGCGGCCCTTTGTACACGTTATGAGGGGGTGCTGAAAACTTCTCAGCCCAATCAAGTAAGGAATGATGTGGATATGGTTCAATCAATGATCTGAAAAAATGTAAAAAAAAACAAAAACAAAAACAAAAAAACAACCCAGAATTTCGTTTCTGCAGATTGGCATTTAATGAACTATGATAACACTCTTCTCAGCTAGAGTAGCAAAATAACACTCAGAATTTATGAAATCGGTTGGTTGGGCTGAGAGCTTTTCAGCACCCCTCCCCCCCCCTCGTACATTGTACAATCTCAAGAAGGAACTTCACTTTGACATGATGCAAGTACCACAATGAGCACTTGCAGTAAATCTGAGTGACTCCACCTGCCCTGGTTCATGGCGCATGCACAAAACTAATCCGTTTGAAGAAATTTAACCCAGGTGAGAAAAATCAATGGTTAAGAAGCAAAGTATGACTTGAGCTTCATTCAAGGCTGTGGGAGGGTCACCAATAGTGGCTCTTTTCTACCAGGTCACGGCAGGGCGCTGGCCTGGGACCTTTTGGAACTTGCTGACTTTCTCCCATTGAAGCTGGAGTAGAAAGTAAAAATTCCTTGAGAGCCCCCCTCCCCCTCCCATCTAGCATCATTCAAAAAAAGAATAACGCTAGTTAACCTTCTCTTGTCATGGCTACTCAAAGTTAAAAAGACTTCCCAAACTTTTTAAGCACCTTCCTGCCCGTTAAGGGCTCCCCTTCAACCCGGCACTATTGCGTTATCTTTCTGAGATGTGAGAAACCAGCCTCTCACCCACTCTCCTGCCTCTCAGACATACTGTATTTCCGAATGTACAAATGATCTGTCAGATCTCTAGTATCTTTGGGGGATTTGTTCTGGGAATGAAACTGTTATTATTTTTGCCTTTTTTTTTTTTTGTTTCTCAATTTCCGTCCTAGCATCAATTTTAAGCCCCTCTGGTGAATCATCTTTGCAAATAACTTCCCAGCAGGAAGAAAGCACGAGAGTGCAGAGACGAGACACTCAGATTCTCAGCAATTTACAGAACTTGTAAAGGGGAACATAATAGCCACCAAATTTGCTTTCTATCTTCCTGCCTCCCCCTTTCTTCCCCACAAGAATCAGTGTGGAATCCACGTGTCACAACTGGCCCCCCATCTCATGAAACATCCTCCCCTTTGTCGGAGAAGAGTGCTCCAAGATGTGATTCAAACTGGCTGCTAAAATGAGATTTCTTTATATTCCCGACTTTCAGTAGCAAGTAGATACCATGTTTCCCAGAAAATAAGCCCTATCATGATCTTTAAAAGCGCTCTTAATATAAGCCCTACCCCTCAAATAAGCTCTAGTTAAGATCAACCCCCAAAGCCCCTCCCAAATGTCCCCGATGCTCCCCGACTCCATCCCTGACACTAATGCTGCCCTATTCACCGGCGACAGCGCTTTCTCCCCCCCCCCCCCGTGTAGCATCTTTCTATATTCTCCCTCCTATCCCCCTGCGCAGCAGAACCCCGCCGACCCTCCCACCGTGAGACTCCCAAAACAGCAGCAGCGGCAGCGCTCTGAACGGGCTGCTTTGCAGCTGGGGCCTTCCCTCTGCTGTTATTGGAGGCCACAGAGCAGAGGTATGTCGGTCTCGTGGTGGGAGGGACGGCGGGGTTTTGATGCACAGGGTGAATGGGAGGGAGGAATAGAAAGATGCTGCACAAAGGATGGGTGACAGGGGAGGAAAGATGCTGCACATGGGTGGGGAAGGGGAGAAAGGCAAGAGGAAGACTTGGGGTGGAGGAGAGGAAGGGAGAAAAAAAAATGACATCTCCGAAAAAAAAGCCCTAGTGCGTTTTTTGGACCCAAAATGAAATATAAGACACTGTCTTATTTTCGGGGAAACACAGTAGTAGTTAGAGCTGTTTGGATATTTGCCTGGAATGTTCACTGTGTTTTACAATGATCTATAACTCTTCCCTTCCCTTTTCTCCTTTCCCTATTTTGCTTGTGGGTCCTTCTTTACTCATTCGCTGCCTGCCTCACTTGCATCCCTGCTCTTATGATTTTGTTTGCTATTGTAACTTGCTTTGTTCTGTTAATGAAAGCCGTATATCAAACACATAAATTCAAGCAAATTCAACGTGAGGACCGCAGAGGCCAGCCGAAAGAGAGCGAGAGAGAGAGAGAAACATGTCAGGGCTCTGCAAATTTTATTTAATGGTACTTGATGCACCATTCTAAATGCAAACATTAGCATTAAAGCACGAATTCTATAGATTCAGTAAATTTTGGCGGCAAGAAAAATCATCCCATTGCACTATTCTATAACGGGAACTCTGGGACGAGCGCGTAGTGCCAATTCCCGCAAATGAAATAAGGCTCCAGAACTTCGGGAAATGCCCAGGCCCCTCCCTTGGCCATACATCTGTTGGGTTGCAAGCAAGAGCATCGAATGCCAATTAATGCTAATAATTGATCGTTAGCCAGTTAACGGCTCATTAACTAATTCATTTGTACGCAACTCAGGATCTGGGCTGCCTAAAATGAGGAGCCGGTTTATAGACCGTCCCCCCCTTGGTGGTAATTTCACAGTCTGATACATTAATAAATGGTGAGTTTAAGGCTTGCTCAATATTGGCAGTATTTAGGCAATGTTTTATATCATAACTTCACAACTAATAGGCTATGGATAAATCATTTCATTAAAGTACATCTCAAGGAAGCCTCAGCCCCACCACTCCACCGCTGTATAATCTTACAACTGCGGGAAGCATTACGTGGTGCCTCATCATTGGCCGTCCCCTTTAATATACTCAAATTGATTATATCATGTGATTTTTTAATAATTTGTGATTTTCAATAAATAGATACTTCCAAAATATCAAAATATGTGATGCTTAGTACTTAGCTTGAAAACTCGCTTGAACTTTACTGTATGGTCAGCCAAGCCTGGGAGGAGGACCCGACATGTTTCGCCCAGAGAGCTGTATCAAGGGTCACCCAAGGCTGCCGACTCCATTAACAATATGTGGGAAAGGCACCACGTAATGCTTCCCGCGGTTGTAAGATTATACAGCGGTGGAGTGGTGGGGCTGAGCCTTCCTTGAGATGTACTTTAATGAAATGATTTCTCCATAGCCTATTAGTTGTGGAGTTTAAGGCTTGACCAGGCAGTAGGGTGGATTAAAAAAAAAAAAAAAAGTCCTGTAACAATCGAGCACCAGAATCTCAATACAAGCACAGCTGACATTTTTGCAGGTCTTAAGGTATTAACAAGGTGACGTACCATGCTCGCCATTCAGTTTTCTGCAGTACGTTCAGTGAAGTGGCCATTTGTTAGCCTCTTCTTAATTAAACATCACAGTGTAGATATACATGCATCTGGAATACTGTGTCCAGTACTGGTCGCCGTACCTCAAGAAGGACATGGCAGTACTTGAGGGAGTCCACAGAAGAGCAGCTAAGCTGATAAAGGGTATGGAAAATCTCTCATATACTGACAGACTAAAAAAGTTGGGGCTGTTCTCCCTGGAGAAGCGGAGACTTAGAGGAGACATGATAGAAACCTTCAAGATCCTGAAGGGCATAGAAAAAGTAGATAGGGACAGATTCTTCAAACTTTCGAAACATAAAAGAACAAGAGGGCACTCGGAAAAGTTAAAAGGGGACAGATTCAAAACGAATGCTAGGAAGTTCTTCTTTACCCAACGTGTGGTGGACACCTGGAATGCGCTTCCAGAGGGCGTAATAGGGCAGAGTATGATACTGGGGTTCAAGAAAGGATTGGACAATTTCCTGCTGGAAAAGGGGATAGAGGGGTATAGATAGAGGATTACTGCACAGGTCCTGGACCTGTTGGGCTGCCGCGTGAGCGGACTGCTGGGCACGATGGACCTCAGGTCTGACCCAGCGGAGGCATTGCTTATGTTCTTATGACAGTTACATGGGAGGCTGTTGTGGTTGGGGTTGGGGGGGAGGTTGGGTGAGAAGCAGAAAGAGGGGTGATTAAAAATTTGCTTCACTCAAGTTGCCAGACTGGAGTTTAAAATCCCAGAGCACTTTTTCATTAAGGACAGCCTTAATTTCTGGAAAAGTCACATTTCTCCAATGTAAATGTTCACAAACCGCCCCCACCCTTTGCAAAACCACAAAAACGGTTTTTAGCATCGACCGGCACACTGAATACTAAGCGCTGCGCCCGACACGCATCAGAAGCAACGCAGAGCATTCAGCACGCCGGCGCTAAAAAATGCTTCCACGGTTTTATAAAAGGGGCGGGGGGAGTAAGTTCATACCCAGAGTTTTATGTTCCTTTGAATCAGATTTCGGCTGTGGGGGAGGTAAATATATTTGCAATTCCTTGCTGATTCAGAGTGAATAAATTTCCTCTAGAGGATTTGATAACTTTATTGGCTTAAAAACTAAAAGTTAAAAAAAAAAAAAAAAAAAAAAGCTGAGTTTTGCCAACACAATCACTTCAAATTAGAGATTGAACGAATCTTGCTCGTCGGGCATCATATCAATTAATTTAAAAATAAAAATGGAAAAGCTTTTAGTGAAAGGCTAAGTTTAGAATTCTTAATACAATGCAAATCACCAGCTAAGTGCTGTGGTTAATTTGCTTGGCAGAGATGCGAATGATTAATTATAGCAACATAAGGTTGGGAATTTGGCCCTGAATGAGCGTCGCACAGTGGCAGAGAACCCAGATCCGCCACCGACATATCTCACTTGGGATAAATTATCATTACGCTATAGCCTAAGAGAAAGTGACATACTATAGACCTAGTCAAAAAAACCTTCACGTGCCAGCGAAAACCTGCTTGCGCATTCCAAAACCAGAGTGTGGCGTATTATAGGACTTTAAGAGGCAGAGTGCGGCGATCTCAAAAAGCGTTTGCATGCACACACTAAAATGAACAGGTCTGCATATGTAAATGAAGCAACCTTATTTGCAAATAGAGTATCAATGTTTGCAAGGGAAGTAGCATGATTACGCTGCCATTTTGTAATATCATGCTTTGGACTGGTGTTAACTTATTAATATCCACATGGAGTGGATGAGGGGCCTAATGGTTATAATGCGTAAACTGCTTTGACAGGAAGTACATCGAATCCCATCCTCTTTCCCTTTATGAACTGAAACAGGGCCATGTACAGGAGATGGCACTGTACATTTTTACCTATAAAATGAATATCTTTGACCACAATTACGCTGACAGGTTAAAAACGCTGGGGCTGTTCTCTCTGGAGAAGAGGAGACTTAGAGGGGACATGATAGAAACCTTCAAAATCCTAAAGGGCATAGAGAAAGTGAATAGGGACAGATTCTTCAAACTGAGGGGAGCCACAAGCACTAGGGGTCACTCGGAGAAATTGAAAGGGGACAGGTTTAGAACAAATGCTAGGAAGTTCTTTTTTACCCAGAGGGTGGTGGACACATGGAACAAGCTTCCGGAGGAGGTGATAAGCCAGAACTCTGTACAGGGGTTCAAGGAAGGTTTGGATAGGTTCCTGGAGGATAAGGGGATAGAGGGGTACAGATAGAACTTGAGGTAGGTTATAGAAGTGGTCAGTAACCACTTCACAGGTCGCGGACCTGATGGGCCGCCGCGGGAGCGGACCACTGGGCGGGATGGACCTCTGGTCTGACCCAGTGGAGGCAACTTCTTATGTTCTTATAATTCTCTTTAGAAAACCCAAACACAGCCAACACATCCATTTTGCACACAAGGAATATATCTCCTCAGTCACTGTTCTATGCCTCACTGCTTCTCAACTCAGTCCTTGGGGTATATCCAGCCAGTCAGGTTTACAGGATATCCACAATGAATATGCATGAGGTCAATCTGCATGCGGTACCTCCTTGAAGCCCACATGAGGAAGTTACGACTATCTTATTTTGGTCACACCATCAGAAGAGAGCGATCACTGGAGAAGGACATCATGTTTGGGAAGATCAAAAGAACCATTTTTTGAGGAGAGGGCATTTCTGAAGATTTAAAATCAAACACTGTTTTGTTTTGTTTTGTTTTGAATTTAAAATGTTATCCACACACTAAAGAGGTGTCAGAGTGCACAGGATTAGAGAATGACATGGGGACAAATTTGTCTCTCTACCTGCCCCATTCCTGTAAGCTCTGCCTTAACCACACAAGCCTTGAACACTTATGATTTTAAAGCGTTTGAGGCTTGTCAGATGAGGACGGAGCTTAGGCATTGGTGGAATGAGGCATTATGACATCACAATCTGAGCTCTAGAATGTTGCTACTTATGATTTTAAAGCATTTGAGGCTTGAGCAGATGAGGACGGAGCTTAGGCATTGGTGGAATGAGGCATTATGACATCACAATCTGAGCTCTAGAATGTTGCTACTTATGATTTTAAAGCATTTGAGGCTTGTGCAGACAAGGACGGAGCTTAGGCATTGGTGGAATGAGGCATTATGACATCACAATCTGAGCTCTAGAATGTTGCTACTTATGATTTTAAAGCATTTGAGGCTTGAGCAGATGAGGACGGAGCTTAGGCATTGGCGGAATGAGGCATTATGACATCACAGTCTGAGCTCTAGAATGTTGCTACTTATGATTTTAAAGCATTTGAGGCTTGAGCAGATGAGGACGGAGCTTGCAGGAATGGGGCAGGGACAGGAAAAAAACTCACCAAGATGGGACGGGAAAATGAGTTCCTGCGGGGAAGGGGCAAAATGTGTCCCCTTGTCATTCTCTCCACAGGATCTTCTTTCTTCTGCAATTTTCAAAGTAAAAATGAGTGTGCATTTTTATTTTGAGAACTAGTGGAAAAGCTGGGGACAGTACCAAAATATCTCTTGCAGTTAACAGGGCTGCACGAGAGAATGATGGTACAAATAGATTAAAATCATTATCATAACAGTGATCATGAGCTATATTCCCTTATTTGTCCCAACAAGACGACCCTGTTGCCCTCACACCTCAACTATGCCAAGTTCCCTGACAGCCTGTGTGAACAAACCAGGGCCCTCTGACCCTGGTTGAAAGTTAAAAGTTTATAAAAAAAATGTGTTATCCCGCTTCTCTTATAAAATTGTGGGATATACAAACTGGATTCATTACAGGACACATATTTACTTAAAATTATACATTTGGTTGACATAAGAAGACAAACAGTTTGAACGAGGGGGAAACGGGGAGAAATACAGTATTGTATAGGGAAGAAAGACGAAAAGGGTAAGTGCATAAGGAAAGTGGAGATTATATCTGTGAGAAGAGGCAATATCGGGATGTTACAAATTGAATGCGTCTTTGAACAAGAATGTCTTTAGGTTTGATTTAAATCTATCAAGTGCTGACTCTTCCCGAAGATGAGTCGGAATTAAATTCCAAAGTTGGAGGGCCATGACTGAGAAGATCGATGAACGTGTGGTATCGTATATTATCTGTCGGGGTAATTTTGGGATTGGAGTGTTCGGGTAGGAGTGTAGGGGGATGAGTAGTCTATTTATGAATTCTGGCTTGTGAGAGTGTTTGGTCTTAAAGGTCAGTAATAATATTTCATAGGTTATTCTGTAGGAGATCGATGAAAATTGAAGAACTTCCCAGTTAGAGATCTATTGTTTATCGAGTGGGTGCATTGAGATGAATTCCTAAAATGTATCTGCACCTCATCCTCACTTCTTCTTTAGGTGAAATTAAACACCAGGCACTCACAAGGCTCCAATGTATTAAAAGATTATTGTATTATCTTAGAATGGCAGAAAACTCAGGTCTGAGCCAGTATCAGAAGGTTCATAAAATGTTAACTGCCTCTCATTCTGAGCTTATTGTCTCTGAAGACCTGATATTCTGCCAAGGATCATAGAGCAATTGATTACTAGGAATCATGACAAGATATGTAGCTCACCTCAAGCTGAATGGACGAGGCATGTCATCAAATCCAGTAAAGTAAGGAAGTATCCCTTATGAAGATACTGTAATGTACTCTTTGCCAACGGGAGGAACTGGGAATCAGGGAAGGAAAAGATCTTGACTCTTACTTTTCTCAGATACAGAACATAAGAACTGGGTCAGGCCAGTGGTCTATCACGCCCAGCAGTCCGCTCACGCGGCGGCCCTCTGCTCAAAGACCAGCGCCCTATCTGAGATTAGCCCTATCCGCGTACGTTCTCGATCCAGGGCTCTCCCCTTTACCAAATAGAGCTAGAACTAAAGCTTTTTTTTACTTTCTAGCCCCTCAATTGTCGAATCATCTTCCACGAGAATTGAGACTGGAGGCGAACGTTAAAGCACTTAAAACCATGCTGAAAGCCTTTTATTTCCACGAAGCTCTTGGAGAATTGTCAACATATTCCGATTTGGTGCACATATATTAGTTAAACGGGGTTTCTCCGATTGGATCTCTGTGAGATACAGAATTAATACAAGGATCTTTTTTGATTAAGTGTAGTAAGTTGTAGGTGTGAATGAGGGAGTGTATCTTGTGTTTTATTGTAGAGCTGTCCTGTCATATATGGAGCTCCTTTCTTTTATGGTATTTATATTGTAAACCGTTTGGACCTGTCATAAGAACAGGCGGCATAACAAGTTTTAATAAAACATAAAACATCATAGAGCGTGCTTTCTGAAGGTGAGGGGAAGGGCTAGAGGGTATGAAAGATGGAGGAGGCAGAGATCTGGATAATGGCTCGGGAGTGGGGATTGCGTGCTGGGATTGGCTCCATAGGGGTATTTAGTTTTGAACAGGGAAGTGGCAGTTGTTGACTGGCTATTGCAGGAGTTAAGGTGACCACTGTGTCAAAGGGATGAGGTCTCATCAAAGCCTTACACAGGGGCATCAATACCTCCTTTTTCCTACTGGCCACACATTTCCAGGTCCTTTTTCCAATAGTCTTCTCCCTGCAACCAACCTTTGGGTGTAACCAGCTACTCAAATATTTGGTATGAAGGTGGAGATGAGCTGTTCTGCAGATGAAAGTGAGCCCAGCTAGTAGCGAAGACATCAAGTTGCAGCTGCCAGTGACCTAATCCAGTTGGATGGAGCTGAGCACATACTGTCACTTGTGACCTAGGGCCAAACAAGAGAAGACAGCATGAAGCCCCTCCTGCCCCTCAGCCAGAGAAGAACCCCCCCCCCCAAAAAAAAAAAAAAAAAAAACAGAGGGGGAAGGGACAGTAGAAAACAGAGGAGAAATCCCACTCTGTCCCACCACTTTCTTTTGCGGTTCGCCAGCCATAACTGGGTGGGAATTTATGGGAAGAAAGCACTACAGGTGGGATATTGATGACAGCAAACATGTTTGAGTAGCTTGAAGAAAATGTTGAAGAAATACCTCTTCTGTAAGATAAAATATGGGACTTGATCTATAGTTTTTTGATGTGAGGCGCTGATAGCCTCTTTGTAATTTTAAGAGGCTTTGCATTATCACTATTATGTTTTATTCATGTTCGATTTGTTGTTCTGTTTGTGAATGTACTCTATTGTGACCCGCCTTGGGAATGGCGGGGTATAAATAAATAAATACAAAATACTTCCCTTCTAGGAGAGAGAAAAGCTTAGCGGTATATCATCTCATCTCTCTTCAATGATCTTTAGTTAATGGTTTCCTTTTATTGCAACATGTGCTGGCCGTAGAAGCAATTTACAGTGAATCTTAAGGATTCCACTTAAGTGCTTAAGCAATTACGCAGTGAGAAGTGTTGTCCGTGGGATTTCTTACATGGTCTGCCCTCAATCTGAGTCAGTTTATGCACTTCTTATTACTGACTGCATACGTACAAAAGGTATTTATCACTCACCATCTACTGCAGTTTCTCCCCATCCACCAGCACACATCTTTCAAGAGTCACCATCTTCTACTGCTTCTCCTCAGCTTCCCTCTTCCCCCCTAAGCAAACATCTTTCAAGAGTCACCATCTTCTACTGCCTCTCCTCAGCTTCCCTCTTCCCCACTAAGCAAACATCTTTCAAGAGTCACCATCTCTTGCTGCCTTCCTCACCCACCAGCAAACTTCTTTCAGGAATCCCATCTTCTACTGTCTCTCCTCAGCTTCCCTCTCCCCTCCCTCCCCCAAGCAAAACATCTCTCAAGAGTCATCACTTCCTTTTCACTCACCAGCAAACCTCTCTTAGGAGATACACTGTTCACTGTCCCTGCAGGGAATGGAGTTCCAGTCACTGTATAATGGTGACCTCTAGTGATTCTTATTGGGGAAGGGGGGGGGTTACTATCAATCTGGAAGGTTTTTCATTTCCTTTGGACATATATTTAGGAATGTGAAAGAGAATTCTATAACTAGACATTCACATTTACACATATATTATGTGCATAGATGGGTACAAAACTGGCATTTACATAGGATTCGTTCTATTCTCTCTTATATTGATATACCTTGTGGTGAGTCTCTCATTTATGCTCCAGTCACCTCTAAGATAGACTTTTGTAACGTCGCTTATACTAGGCTTCCAAGGGTAGTCATCAAAAAATTACAAACTTTATCAAATGCTACTATCAGAATTCTTACTAACACTCGCAGATATGACTATGTGTCTCCTCTTTTTAAAGAGTTTCATTGGCTTCCTGTGAAATTTCGTTTAATGCATGAGGCCTAACCTTAGCGTTCAAGGCTCTTACATTCGGGTCAACCTGATTGCCTGGCAAAGCTTCTGGTACCGTATAGACCAGTGGTCTCAAACTCAAACCCTCTGCAGAGCCACATTTTGGATTTGTAGGTACTTGGAGGGCCTCAGAAAAAAAAACAGTTAATGTCAATTTTGCATGAGGTAAAACTCTTTATAGTTTATAAATCTTTCCTTTTGGCTAAATTTTAATAATAATATTGTAATTTATAGCTAAAGAGACATATGATCAAGAAACTTTTATTTTACTTTTGTGATTATGATAAACGTAACGAGGGCCTCAAAATAGTACCTGGCGGGCCGCATGTGGCCCCCGGGCCGCGTGTTTGAGACCATTGGTATAGACCAACTTGAAGCTTACGCTCATCTACTGCCCATCAACTGACTTTACCTTCAGTTCACCTGGTTAAAGTCAGCATCAACCCACTATTGAGCCCTTTTTGCTTCTACCCTCTCTTTACGGAACCCCCCTTCTCAGTAAACTATGTTGTGAACTCTCTTATCCTAGGTTTAGGACTCTTTTGAGAACCTCTCTTTTGGCTTAAAATTCTCTTAAGTATCCTAATCTGGGAGGATAATGATTTTGCAGCAATTATTATTAGACCTGAGGGAGTCAAAGCAAAACTAGCTTCCAACACTTCTTTAGAACGCTCAGTGTTCTGGAGACTCGTAAGAACGAGTCTGTAATTACGGTGTCTCTATGTAATGGGCTCTTTCTTGGATAAGCGCTCCTTTGTAAGGTTCTTTATCTCTGAGGATTTCTTCTTAGATATTAGGCTGTTTCTTCTGAAGACTGAGACGGTGGGTTGGGTCCCTGTTCCATCTAACACTTAATGCTAGTGCAGCATTCTCAATACTCTGGCATTGCGTTCCGCTCTTTCCTTCTCCATCATCCCTCTTCCATCTGATGGGCAGTGCAGTGGCCAGGAATGCAAGAGCCAATGACACAGAAGTCAAACAGAACTGGGATTATATACCAGACACAGTTTTCTTCTAAGAGAAGTCTCCTCCCACCATGCTAATCCCTGGTCAGGAGAGCCCTTCCGTTGTATCCTCACAGATTCTGGAACAAATTAAAGTGCAGTATCTTAACAGAGCCACTAGGGGGGGTTTGTATGATCCTTAAAGAAGCACTGCAGAACTCTTAAGGGTCTCTACATTTACTTTTTGATTTAACAGGTCAATTATGTCTGGATAAGAAGAAAAAATTATAAAAAAAAGAAAAAAAAAAATTTATATTGAATCAGGTTGGGCAGACTGGATGGACCATTCAGGTCTTTATCTGCCGTCATCTACTATGTTACTCTGTTACTATGGATGTTTTGTATGGGGAGCTTTAATGATACACAGTAGCCCTGAAGTGTACAGAAGGTACAACTCATGGTTGGGTGCATGTCACGCTGTATATTTTCCAAAGATACACTTCTCCCTCCGTATTCGCGGGTTTTAGCTTACTGGCTCCTCCCCCCCCCCCCCACCAATTACATCAGCTTGCATAGAGAAATCGCTGATTCCAAGCGTTTACAGAGAAAAAAGCTGATTCCCAGCACTTTCTTCATCGTGTTTTGCCTCTCCTTCAGGAACAGGCCAGGTCTCCCACCATGTTATTCGAGGTTTCACCATATTCACGATGGGTTTTTTTTAATAGAAAACAGCAAATAACATATGAAAAAGTTATTTGCGGTTTTTCTGTATATCCCCTATCACAGCGAAAAGGGAGGGAGAAGTGTATTGCCTCCGTACCACAGTCAGCACATAAGATTCTGATACATCAGTGGCCCACTGTTAAGAAATGCATCCTCAAACCCTAAGCATAATTTATAGTCTCTCTTGCACTTCCCTATAACAAGCACCGTCTTGGTAGCAGTTCTCTTTTTTTTAGTTCAGTATCAAGAGGGCTGCAATAACTGTTCCCTCCTCCTCAACCTCCTACTGCTCCAGACCCTTAGAGAAGGGGGGGGGGGAAAAAATAATTTTGCAATGCAGATGAAGAAGAGGAGAAGCTGAGTGTCTGATGATTTAATCTCCCAGAGATAATCTCACAACACAATGATTCCTGCAAACAAGGCAGAGAAGGGTAAATCTCTTCCCTGTCACACACACACACAGGTCTTGTGATGTGTTATTGCAGAGAACGAAGAAGTCGTGACCACATGGGACATTCTCCTTCCTAGCGATAGAAAGCTCGAGGCTGGAAAACCAGACATCGGGATAAAGGAGAAAAACACAAAAAGGGGATTGCAAATAGGATTAACTATAGGTCTTTAATTTTATGGATATGACACACACTATAATCCTCTTATTCGTAATAGCTTAAGCTGCCTTCCAGTAGGTGCTTGGCTTTATATATATATTTTTTTTTTGCCTGTTATTTTGCATGTGATTATGCTCTTTGGATACTCATAATAATCTGAGTCTAAGGCAGGGGTAGGGAACTCCGGTCCCCGAGAGCCGTATTCCAGTCGGGTTTTCAGGATTTCCCCCAATGAATATGCCTTGAAAGCAGTGCATGCAAATAGATCTCATGCAGATTCATTGGGGGAAATCCTGAAAACCCGACTGGAATACGGCTCTCGAGGACCGGAGTTCCAAAGGCACGCTAGCTGCTACCGCCTCCTTCTGAGCAGGCGGTAGTTTTTCGGGTAGCGTGCGCTAAACACGCTAGCGCACCTTTGTAAAAGGTGACTCAATCAACAATCGCGTCGCAGTTTCTGATCTTAAAGAACGTGTTGGCAGGTACAGTGGTGCCTCGCATAATGAACGCCTCGCACAACGAACGCTGCACACAATGAACTTCATGTCTTGATTCACACAACGAACTTCGTTTCACACAACGAACTTCACACAACGAACTTCGTTTCACACAACGAACTTCGTTTCACACAACGAACTTCGTTTCACACAACGAAGTCGCCCGAGCTGCCGATGTATTGCATCCTTCCGCGCAGGCAGTCGTTAGTCACTGCGCTTAACTGCCCTCTCTCACTGTATACAGTCGTCCTTTTAAGATAAACTCAATATTTTTTATATATCATGGCTTCTAAAAAAAGCAGGAAGGTGATTTCTGTTGAAATGAAACGGGAAATAATTAGAAGGAGTGAATGTGGGGTAAAACAGTGTGACCTCGTCAAAGAGTTTGGCCTCAGCAAGACCACCATTTTCACCATTTTGACAAATTTATCTTTTTTTATGTCATCTTAGCATATTTTATGCTGCAGAACGAATTATTTTTTTTAACATGTATTGTTATGGGAAAACACGTTTCACATAACGAACTTTTCGCATAACAAACTTGCTCCTGGAACGAATTAAGTTCGTTGTGTGAGGCACCACTGTACTTAAAATAGGGAAAGCACTTGCAAATTTATCTCATGCATATTCATTGTGGATATCCTGAAAACTTGAGTGGCTTGGTGTATCCTGAAGACTGAGAACCTCTGGTCTATATCTATATTATAAAAAAAACCCCAAACGTTCAATATTTAAAAATATGACATCCGATTTTTGCATTTTTACAGGATTATTCAGGGAGGGATGACGGAATGACGGCTGAGCTGATATTATCAAAGCCTTGAGGGAGAGCCTAGAGACCTGAAAGTTCATCGCAAAGCCTCGAGGGAGACCTGAAAGTTCATTGACGGGGGAGGGGAAGCAAGGCGGAAGCTTTGCCTAGTCAAAGTGTGCTT
Source organism: Geotrypetes seraphini (assembly GCF_902459505.1). Classification (NCBI taxonomy): domain Eukaryota; kingdom Metazoa; phylum Chordata; class Amphibia; order Gymnophiona; family Dermophiidae; genus Geotrypetes; species Geotrypetes seraphini. The sequence continues at coordinate 11,298,871 of NC_047102.1, forward strand.
GATGCTTTTACGCCAGTCCTGGCTCCAGCGCATGACTTTTAATTGTCACCAGGGCCTTGAGAAAGAACAATTTCCCTTCATATTGCGTAGGCTTTTATCATACGCCTCCATGAATCTGCAACCGTGGACAGGTATAGGAACCTCAGAAGGTGAAGCCGCGTCGACGAGGATGAAAGAAACCATGGGAGGAATTAACGGTTTCCTGCTATTTAGGGTTGATTTTGGGGTTATTTGCTCTGTTTGATGGGAAGCAGTTGTACTTTAAGTCTGTACACAAGATATTCTATGTGTCTGTGGCCTAGCTCATGGGACACAAGTTTGACTAATATGTTGTTTACGAGCAGAGCTGAAATACCTAGACAGCTGACCCACTTCCCTCCTTCCCCTCTCTTGCCCTTTCTCCCCATTGTTCCCACATCCCTTAAGTTAACTCAACTTGTACTCCACTAATCTTCTGTAAACCGCATAGAACTTAACGGTATTGCGGCATATAAACTGTTATTATTATTATTGTTATTATTATTTCTCAGCCTTTGATGGTGACAGATGTTTTTCTTTCTCTATTTATGGCTGCCCGTGGCTCAGCCAGTTAACTGATGGATGCGCCCGTTGTTAATAATCTTGGGCATCTTGCATATTTAAAGGAGAACACGCGACTTGCTTTCCTGGGTATAGTTTTGACTAGCTACCCTAACAACTGGTTGCAAGATCATATTTGAACTTACAATAAATTAATATAAATAATTTTTTAAAAAAAATGCTGAATTACCCTTACCAGCTCTGCTGTTCCCAAACAGGGACCAAGGGTCCCCTACTGAAGACGGCACTGTCTATTTTACGGCGAGGAAACAAATGAGGCCATCACGCGAGACCAATGAGATCATTGTTAAGAGGACAGAACGTCCCATGTGCAGAGCAAGAAGTAGCAGCGACATACTTCAAGGTAGCAAGACTTCATGACATTCCCGCCGCAGGAGTGGATCATCTCTGGAGAACGCCTGAATTACTGCCTCTCACGTTAATCAGAGGCCGTTTAGACAAGAGCGGTGTATCTCAAACTGCGCGCCTGCTCCCAGAAGTAGAATGAAGGGATCTGGGGCAGGCCTGCTCGCTGACGCTGCGTAGCGGCTGCCCCGAAGATATAAAACGCAACATCGGGGAAACGGGTGGGAGGGCGAGCCACAGGGGCCATGGCCTCCCCCGTTCCGACACCTATGTCTTATACTGCTGATATACCAGAGCCAGAATTTCATTTATACCGGCTGAAAGGTTTGAAAGAGGACCTAAGGGATATCAGACAGCCCTCCAAACAACATAGTTTGGATGGGTAAATTCCTCATTTGTCCCAAGATACCTCCACCACCTAATTTTATATATATCTTTTTCTTATTCTTAATTTCTTATATATATACTTTTCTTATTTTTAATCTTGTAACTTGTTTTTCTTAAGCATATTATATGTACTTAGCTTTTTTGCTAGCATTCAGCTGCAAACTATTTCCCCGAACGCCAACGCGTTTCGAGATCTTTGTCAAGGCGACAAGGGGAACTTAATATTAACAAAGAACAGCATACCGTCTACCCGTACTACTATTTTTGGATACGGGTAGACGGTATGCTGTTCTTTGTTAATATTAAGTTCCCCTTGTCGCCTTGACAAAGATCTCGAAACGCGTTGGCGTTCGGGGAAATAGTTTGCAGCTGAATGCTAGCAAAAAAGCTAAGTACATATAATATGCTTAAGAAAAACAAGTTACAAGATTAAAAATAAGAAAAGTATATATATAAGAAATTAAGAATAAGAAAAAGATATATATAAAATTAGGTGGTGGAGGTACCTTGGGACAAATGAGGAATTTACCCATCCAAACTATGTTGTTTGGAGGGCTGTCTGATATTCCTTAGGTCCTCTTTCAAACCTTTCAGCCGGTATAAATGAAATTCTGGCTCTAGTATATGGACTGAATCTGTTGCTGTGAGAATTTGCTTTATTGTTTTGAAATAAGGAAGTTTACTGTAAGATGGCTCAATTATACTGCTGATAACATGGGGGGTTACCACACGGTACGAATTCCCAGTGCCATCACTTTTCCAAGGCATCATTGAACTATTGTAATGGAATGCTTTATTCTTCACAAGGACACGCTAGAAGGAATCCTTCTGGAATGGAGTACAGTTTCATATGGGCTGTGCTCGATAATCCTCTTCCTCTCAGCTCTTATAGTGCTCTTATAGTGCTACAGTCATCGTATAAATAAGGAAGAAAACCAAGTGCTGAACGCACAGCGAGAATCAGCAATTGCCACGGTTTCTCCGAGGAATTACACGGCCGTGAATCTGAATGACTGCCACTAATGAGATTTCGGTTCAAAGCCAGTTAGCAACCTGAGATGTCTTGACGCTTCGCAGAGCCTTTGTGCTGGTATGGCACCACTGTATTTCCATTGCCCCTGCCTGAGCATTCAGTTCCCTTTTGCAATCACGATTATTTCATCTGAACTGCGCCCTGCGCTCATTCGGAAAGATTAAAGTTATGACTGTAATCAGAGCAGGCAAGAATCCATAAAACGCCACCTGCTTCTGCCATTTCCGTGACACCTTACAAACCTGGCTACCCCTGGGGCCGAGGGTCACCTCCGAGGTGAACGCATTAATCGTTTGTGTAATGTCCGTGGCCAAACCGCCTTCCTTCTCTCCTTCCTTTACCTCTGGACACACAGACAGCTGAGGCTTCCAGGCTGGTTGACGAGAATCTATTTTGACTGTATGAGGAAGGAAGGCTATTTTGTCTGATGATTGGATTTGCATTTATAAACTAGGGGTAGAGGCAGACTGGACTGGAAATCTAACAGCTCTGGCAAATGCCAAAAGGGCTTTTTCTCTCAAGGTCAGAGAATCGGCCAACAACGATCGAGTCGGTATCTTTAGTGCTTCTAACCCAAAGCGCTTCAGCTGCCGATGCACAAACTGGCTACACACGGTCTTTTCTGTGCTTTTTAGCAGCCTCCGATAATTGTTTCAAAATGTATTAAAATGAGCACTATAGGCGATGCCCAGACATTGCCTGACGATACCCGCAAAATGAAGCGCTGGCCTTTTAACGCTCCTAATTTAACAGCAGGTCTGGAGGTACCATAGCATTAATACGCGTGTTATAGAAGCATGTCTCATGCATGGGTGTCAAAGGCGCATCTCAGGTGTGTTTGTTAAACGCTCAAAAACACCATGTCCCGTCGAACCAGTGTAGGAAAAACCAGCATATATATCTCCCTCTTCTCTCCCTCCTTCCAATTGGATCGAGGGACGATTAATCAATGAAATGCATCTTTCATTAATCATCTCTAATCTGGAATGATTTTACCATTTTTAATTAGATCAGAAGTTCGTTATACGGTTTTTAGGAAGCTTTTAAAAAACGTTTTTAGTTAAAAAAAATTTTAACCTTTGAAATTTGATTATGATTCGTGTTTATTGTATTTTAAGGAATTTATTGGGTCTCTTTCCACTATTTAATTTATTGCGATCCGTCGTGAGCTCATAAGGGCTTTGACGGAATGCAAACGGTAGCGTAATGTTAATATCCCATGCGCATAGGATGCGCTACATTACGGCGCACCTATGATTCACGCTCCTGCGTGCCCATGACGCCGTATCTCCTGGCGCACGCGCACACGTACGCCTCTTCCCGTGGACTATTCCGCGCACGTGCCAGTCCGCTTTCTCCCACGACCAATCGGACGGGATTTCCGCAGACCTCTGGCAAACCTCATTTGCGTGCGAGGCTCTAGGAGCAGCGCTCGCCGTTTTGAAATTGGGAAAATATACAGGCGCTGCAGCGACTCACCGGATTTTTATGGGGACCTTAGGGCTAGCGCATAGCTACGAGAGGGGCGTGGATGCGGGAGAGGCGTGGGCAAGGGTTTTAATTATATATTAAGCTTAATTATAATTATATAAGCTTTTCTTTCTTTTTTTTTTCCAATTAAAGATACAGTACAATGGCAGCTCAAAATACCCGCAATCCTGCTTATTTACTGACAAGAAGTAGTTTAGAAGCCGCAGCTGGCTTCTGACGTTTTTCGGGTCAATCCTGAATCTGGCCTCGCTCCTCAGAGTGTTACGCTCTGAAATACAATGCTGTCTGGCTGAGATAAAGGCTAAAGACTAGACAGCAGCCCAGTTAATACCAGACTGATTTACGACCTCCTTCGCCCTCTTCCCCCTCTCTCTACCCACAGATCTTCTTGGATTTCTGTGCATCGGAGAGGACAGAAGGAGGTGATCTAAAGATAGCTACAGGTACACAGTGATCATTAAGCTGATTCACTGGAATGAGTCAGAAACCTGAGTTTTATCAAATGCAGCACTCTATCACTCCACCATGTGGTTTTTCACCTTTGAATTTGACATTTTTATCTAATTTGCTGGATGCCTGTTCACCCATCACCGGTCTAAAGGGCCCATACATTCATTACCAGTGAAGCTTTCAAAGGCTCTCTGACTTGCATTTCAAACAGCAGGAACGGTGGGGAGAAGGGGCTAGCCAAGGCAACATTTAGGCACATCATACCTGCCCTTCTCCTTACTTTTAAATTAGCAATATAATATGCCCTCCCCCTAGCTAGTTTCTGTTACCTGTTAAAAAACACTATTAGAATTGATAATATTATTAACCAAATGCTTCTATGTAGGAGTGGAGTCTGGATTCTCTACAGGATTGGTCAGAATCTCAATATAAGAACCTAAGATTTGCCATACTGGGACAGACCGAAGGTCCATCAAGCTCTGTATCCTGTTTCCAAAAGTGGCCAACCCATGTCCCAAGTAGTAAAACAGATTTTATGCTGCTTATCCTAAGAATAAGCAGTGGATTTCCCCAAGCCATGGCTTATGGACTTCTCTTTTAGTAAATTACCCAAGCCTTTTTTTTTTTTTTTTTAAACCCCGCTAAGCTAACTGATTTTACCACATTCTCCGGCAATGAATTCCAGAGTTTAATTACACGTTGTGTGAAGAAATATTTAATCTGCTTTGTTTTAAATCCTCTACTTAGTAGCTTCATCCCATGCCCCAATGGTCCTAGTATTTTTGAAAAGAGTGAACAAGCGATTCACATCTACCATTTCCACTCCACTCAGTATTTTATAGACCTCTATCATATTACCCCCTGAGCTGTCTTCTCTTCAAGCTGAAGAGCCCTAGCCGCTTTAGCCTTTCCTTGTAGGGAAGTCATCCAATCCCTTTTATCATTTTTGTCAACCTTCTCTGTACCTTTTCTAATTCTGCCACATTTTTTTTGTTTAGATGCGACAACCAGAATTGCACGCAATATTCGAGGTGCGGCTTTAGTCTTTACTGGTCTCTCTCCACCAGCTGTGCAGTCTGATGGTCAAGCCTCAAGGGCGGGAACCTCTCTCTCTTTAGAACTGCAGCAAGGCTGAAGATGAAAGGGTCAAACTGCTTCTTCTTCTGAGAAGGCCTTTGTTTTCTCCAATGCATCACAGCCCCCATTCCAAACGATCTTCTGACATGTAGCTGATTTTTCAAGTGGTTGGAAGACGAAGACATGCCCGTCTTTAAGTTTCCTCTTTGCTGGGAATAATTGTCTAATTTGTCCTAATCATGTACACACATGGTGGGCTCACAATCTATCTAATATACCTTGGGACAATGGGGGTGGGGATTAAGTGACTTGCCCAGGGTCACAAGGAGCAGCATGGGGTTTGAACCCACAACCCCAGGGTGCTGAGGCTGTATGTTAAATTCTGTTAGTGAAGCACCCAAACAAAACACTTATGATCAATTATTAAACGCACTAAAAGAAATAAACAAATAATGCTCTAGTAAGTCTAAGTACACTTAAGTCCTAGCAGAACTTATGATCAGGTCAGGAAAGGGTGCCAAAAGTTAGATGACAATATCTTGCTCAGGTGCTGTTATAGAATCCCTCCATTTTAATGCCCAACTCTGGGCGCAAACGCTTACGCCACATCAAGGGCTGGTGTCAATAGAAACATAGAGCATGACGGCAGAAAAGGGCCGACGGCCCAACAAGTCTGCCCACTCAAGAACCCTCCCTCTCTCAAAAATCCATCTATTAAGCTTTTCTCCCTCCCTTAAAAATCCATCTATTAAGCATTCCTCTTAAGCGACCCCACCAGTCTGTCCCATCGTCTCTTGAAGTCAAGTGACGATGGGACAGACTGGTGGGGGTCGCTTAAGAGGAATGCTTAATAGATGGATTCTCAAGGGAGGGAGGGAAGCTTAATAGATGGATTTTTGAGGGAGGGTGCTGTTATAGAATCCCTCCATTTTAATGCCTCTCAAGGGAGGGAGGGAAGCTTAATAGATGGATTTTTGAGGGAGGGAAGCTTAATAGATGGATTCTCAAGGGAGGGAGGTAAGCTTAATATATGGATTTTTGAGGGCGGGAGGGTTCTAGAGTGGGCAGACTTGTTGGGCCGTCGGCCCTTTTCTGCCGTCATGCTCTATGTTTCTATTGACACCAGCCCTTGATGTGGCGTAAGCGTTTGCGCCTAGAGTTGGGCATTAAAATGGAGGGATTCTATAACAGCACCTGAGCACAATGCTCGCGTGGAATTGACAGTGACCCACCCCCATGCCCTTTCATAGCCATGCCCCTCTCCCTTGGATTTGCATGCCATAAAAATTAGGTGGTAAGTTTACAGAGATACGGGCATAAGTCATTTTTTAAAAAATAGCTACAAATTGATGCCAACTATTGCTAAATCGAGGCAGGGATGGGTGGAACAGGGCGGGCCTAGGGGGTGGGCCTGATGGTCCGGATTTTACGAACCTGCACCCGGCACTTTAGTTTGCTGCCTCTTTCATAGATCACCAGCCGTCTTCAACCGTGGCTCATAAAATCAGTTCTTATACACAAATGTTTACTTTGTTCATCCAGATCAAAGGAACAGATTAAATTCTGCAATCAGAAAAAAAAAAAAGCTAAAATAACTGATAAGCATTAAAGAAGGTTACAAGGCCTGAGACAAAAATGCCTGTCCCTTCTGTGGCTTGGTTGTGAATTCTCCAAGCATTTATAATGACAGTCCTACAAAGCGCCTTGGTGCATTACTACTTAATCCATTGTCAATACATTTCAGATCTTTAATAAAAGAAGGCCCACAGGGTAATTATTATTTCTCAAGGATTTTTCAGCATGATGCTAATGTAATTGCACCACTGCATCTCATTACACATCCGCTATTTAAAGCGTCTGTAAGCTCCGTGATCATTCTAGGTTCTACCTTTACACATGAACGTAAGAACATAAGAATAGCCTTACTGGGTCCATCTAGCCTGTTCTTGCGATGGCCAATCCAGGTCCCTAGTGCCTGGCCAAAACCCAAGGAGTAGCAACATTCCAGCATCTCAAAGAATAGCAAGATTCCGGAACCCCAAAGAGTAGCAACATTCCATGCTACTGATCCAGGTCGACAAGCTTCCTTTTACATGGCATAACATAAAATTTTATTTGCCTACCATGATACACTGTGAGGTTCGATGCAGTTAATATAGAGAATGACATGGTGACAGAATTCATCACCATTCCCATCCCCGTGGATAACCACGGGAAACCGTCCCTATGTCATTCTTTAAGAAAAGAGCAAAGAATCAGAGTATGGATGTGCAACGCCACTGACCCTCAAGCCTTGCAATGAAGAATGCTGATGTAGAAGGACTGAAGTTGAGATAGACATTAGACACTAAAGAATGACAGTCTCTGGTACCCAGAGTTGATACTGTGATGTCATAATGCCTCATTCCACCAATGCCTAAGAGCCAACCTCATCAGTGATGTCACAATGGCTTGACTGTCCTATACTTGGCTCACATAAGAATCAGAGTTTGAATGGGCCCAGCCACTGACCCTCAAGCCTTGCATTGAAGAATGCTGGTGCCGAAGGACCGAGGTTGAGATAGACACTAAAGAATGAAACGGGATGGTTTCCCGCGGGAACGGGAACAGTGATGAATTCTGTCACCCAACACAAATTATCTAAAGACTGTACATAATCAGAGAGGGTACAAATACAAAGAGCCTAAAGGCAAGACAGGATCCGCATCGGATACGATCACATGACATCTCCAAGATGCTAACTGCAGACTGAATTGCTATTGGCCAATTAAAAGTGGTCTGGAAAAAAAAGACAAAACTAGAGACGTGAAGGAGTAGCCTGGATTGGTATACCCTAGAAATATCTCTGAACCTGGCACTTTAGTTTGCTGGTTAGATCACCAGCCATCTTCAACCGTGGCTCATAAAGTCAGTTCTTATACATAATTGTTTACTTTGTTCATCCAGATCAAAGTAACAAATTAAATTATATATAGACCTCATATTATTCTGGCTGTAACCTTATAAGAGCTAAGATTAATTACATTTTGCAGATTTTACTGGTTAAATCAGTCTCGGTGGATGTGGTTTTCTGTTCCAGAAGTTGTCGGGATTTCAATCCTAGAAAGGATATCCCATATCACAATTATTGCAAGCAGACTGACCCATGAGCTTTGCGAACTCTTTTCTTTTTTTTTGCCCCAAACTTTTTATTGCTTCTGAAACATATAGGTTACTTCCGTGTTTTGAAGGGCCTGGGCTACAAATCCGAAAAGCCCTGCTTATCTTGATGATGGACTCATGACAGGACTTCCAAGACATGAAGTTACTGTACCCATGAAGTTACTGTACTCGGTTAGGGCACTGGTCTTTGACCTGGGGGGCCGCCGCGTGAGTGGACTGCTGGGCACGACGGACCACTGGTCTGACCCAGCCAGCGGCTGTTCTTAGGTTCAAAGTAACTATAGACAGACTACATCAGGGGGTCTCAAAGTCCCTCCTAGAGGGCCGCAATCCAGTTGGGTTTTCATTTTAATTTAATTTTAATTTAATTTAATTCTTATATACCGCTAATAACCGTGAGGTTTCTAAGTTGTTTACAAAAATGATGCATTAAAAGATACAATAAATAAAAATAAATAAGATAGGTATTTGGAAATTCCCTAACTGTCCCAAAGGCTCACAATCTAACTAAAGTATCTGAAGAAACAATTTATGAAAAGTAAAGATAAAAATATAAAGACAGAGGTAGAGATAGAGATAGAAATGAATATTCCAACAAGATGGCGGCCAGTTAGGTCATCTTCTGTGCTGTCTCCCTTGTCTTGCTTTAATTTTTGTTTTATTTTGCCTTTTCCCCACTGAATATGCATGAGATCTATTAGCATACAATGAAAGCAGTGCGTGCAAATAGATCTCATGCATATTCGTTGGGGGAAATCCTGAAAACCCGACTGGATTGCGGCCCTCGAGGAGGGACTTTGAGACCCCTGGACTACATGCTGTCAAGTTTCCCCTTCTTTCACCCATAACTTTCAGGACATCCAGAAAACATAGACCAGTGGCTGGCTCTCATTTAGAACATTGTCGTTTCAGTTTGAAAAGAATTGATGGGTACATTGTTGGATAGGAGGTTATAAGGGTAATCTTGTGCATGAGGAGAGGAGAAAAGGAAGCACGAATACCGCTCATTATCACGCAAAAATATGCAGTGCCGAATGTTTCCACTTCAAAAATAGATAACAGAGCTTAACATTGCATTTGAAAGAGTCCAACAGACATGTTTTACGAGAATATGGACTCTGAAGAGGTGCTGAAAAGTTCTCAACTCAGCCGACCAGCTTCCTAAATTCTGAGCCACTGTAGCTGCCAAGAGCGTTCTCTTATTTCGTCAAACGCCAATTTGCAGGAACAAAATTCTGTGCTTTGACTGAACCATATCCACGTCATTCTCTTCCTGCTTGGGCTGACAACGTTTCAGTACCCCTTGGTAGCGTGAAGAGTTTCAGTGTCTGGTAACCGGTGTCAGGTCAAAAGCGTGCCGGGACAAAGGCGCGCGCAGACAATTGAGCGCAGTGCGGAGTGTTTTTAGGGCTCCGACGGGGGGGGGGCGTGGGGGGAACCTCCCCACTTTACTTAATAGAGATCGTGCCGCGTTGTGGGGGCGTTGTGGGGGGTTTGGGGGGTTGTAACCCCTTACATTTTACTGAAAACTTCACTTTTTCCCTGTTTTTAGGGAAAAAGTTAAGTTTACAGTAAAATGTGGAGGGTTACAACCCCCCAAACCCTCCACAATGCCGGCGCGATCTCTATTAAGTAAACTGGGGGGGCTCCCCAACAAAAACCCCCGTCGGAGCCCCTAAAAACTGTAATTTTCTTCGGCGCACGCCTCCGTCTTGCGCTCAGTTGTCGGCGCACGCCTTTGTCTTTTGCGGGGTTGTCTATGAACCCTGGTAACCAGAGCTGGGATAGTGATGTCATAATGCCTCATTCCACCAATAAGAGCCAACCTCATCAGTGATGCCACAATGGCTTGATTGTCCTATTCTTGGCTCACTTTTATTACATAGGAGGGGGTGGTGAAAAGTTCTCAGCCCAACCCACCAACTTCCTAAATTCTGAGCGTTATTTTGCCACTGTAACTGAAAAGAGTGTTATCTTTATTTCATTAAGTGCCAATTTGCAGAAATAAAATTCTGTGTTTTGACATTGTTTCAGATCATTGATTGAATCATATCCACATCACTCTCTTCTTGGTTGGGCTGATAACTTTTCAGCACCCCCTCATTTTGTCCTATAAACAGACTGTAAATGTGATCTTTCACTCTCTATATCTCTTTCTCACCCTCTCTGATTTCAGCCAGTGAGGGAGACAGAGCTGAGCACGCTCGTAACTGCAAGGAAAGAAACAGCAACAATAAAATCCACATTTAGAATGAGAAACACATTTCTGGTGATCTGCTCCCTTCAAATCATTTGGACTTGTTATTTCCCGAGGTGGGAGGGAGACTCAGGTTCTTTCTAATTACGTCCCGGTTCCAATACTTGATCCTCAAACTTGGCAGTTGCAGTGGGAGAGCTGGTAGAGTCCAAGTGCCAAGTCAAAGGCTATCGTTAATGGTCCCAAAGCCGTCAGTGGGGATGCGGTTCTCTAAGGCGTCAAATCCTGTTTTATTCGCCACAGAAAGTCACTGTAATAGCTGACCTATGCCGAGAGCAGAAGCTCTTCACAATGGTCTCCCCCCCCCCCCACGAGAGCCAACGGGGAAGGAATTAGAAATGAGTTTTTGAAGGATGGCTCCCTGATGAGAGCTGGACGAGGATGCATAAAGAAAGAGGCTGCGCAGGAGACGAGAAAACAGACAGGATCGGAGTGCTGTAACTCTCTATAAGTAGAACCTCAGAGCTTGTTAGCAGTGAATATTTCATGTATGTTAGTAAATCAGCAAGCTCCGTTCAATGAAGCCATATGTCAAACAGACCTTTAACTTCCTCTTGGCAGAGCTTGGATTCTATAAATATCATTCCTACCCTGAGTATGAAGCAGTTACTTGAATAGAAACCTACAGATTACAGAATCCTTTGCACTACAATAGACCGTTTCTGTAAATATAAACCTGGAATATTGTTCTACAGATCTATAGCAATTCACCTGGGATCTTTGACATAGGACACAATGGGGGTGGGGCGGGGGGGAAGGGGACATGTTTATAAAGATTTTATCTCCACAATGGGGCTTCACGCAGAAGTATTCTGCCATCCGATTTTAGAAGAACCTTTTTTCAAATGTAAAAACACTTTACATGTGGAAGATGCTTTATAAGATTATATCCACAGAGGGTCATAATCAAAGCATACGTCAAAGTCCAATTTGGACGGATGGGGCTAGACACCCAAAGTCGGCAGTGGGAAAATGTCCATTTTTGAAAAATGAATCTACTTTTCTTTTCCGATAATTGTCTATCTGGATGGCCAGACCTTTGGGTGGCCCAGACCACATTTTCAACCAAAATTTCATCCAAGTCCCAAACACCCAGAACAAGACCATTCGGATGTGGGAAGGGCCAGTCTTGTAATGAACTCGCCACCCAGACATGGCAACGGAGCAGTGACCCGGGAGAGGATGACCCGACATGTTTCGCACCTCCGTGCTTTTTCAAGGGTCTCCCTAAAAATAGAGGGGAAAACATTCAAAGATCTCTTACAACTTGCCCCCTCCCTCTAAAATTCTGATACCAATTCTTTAAACAACACTCTTCAAATACAAACTCACCGCGGCCGCTTCTGTCACCTGGCTCACTGCTAGTTAAGAGAGCAAGATGGCCGCGGCGTTCTTTTGCAAACTTTAAATAACTCCACCTCAAACAGCTGCCTCCCATTGGACCTTCATTCAACCAATCAATGACGCCCATTCTATCTTCCCATTCAGACCTTTCGGTTCCACAGTATCTAGCTGAAAAATAGAACATTGTTCCCTTTCATTCAAAATACATTCAATATCACCCCCCTCCCTCCCTGATTTTACATTATCAATGACACGCCATTGTATTTCCTCAATTTTATGACCTTTAGAAACCCAGTGTTGAACCATAGGGGCTTGGAGATGCGCATTCACCAAGCGGGACTTATGTTCTGTCAACCTAATCTTAACAGGTCTGCTCGTGCGTCCAATATAAAGCAGCTTACACGGGCAGACAATCACATGTACCACATGACTGGTGTTACAGTCAGTGGTATCTCTAGATTTTAATATCATATTCTTGCCCGGAACCTTCCATTGGAACCCCTCAACGGTTTTACTGCACCAGCGGCACCTACCACATTTTCCACGGTGAGTTTGTATTTGAAGAGTGTAGTTGAAAGAATTGGTATACGAATTTTAGAGGGAAGGACAGGTTATAAGAGATATCTGAATGTTTTTCCCTCTAATTTTAGGGAGACCCTTGAAAAAGCACGGAGGTGCGAAACATGTCGGGTCATTTCAGCTATTAAGATAAGTAGCTTTAAAATGAAAGTTGAAACTATTATTCTTGTATAAAAGATAAAACTAAGAAGAATATTTATATAAAGAAATATTATTTATTGGCCAATGATGATGGTCCACGTAATACTTCCCGCTACGAACTTATGATTGGCGGTGGAGTGGTGGGGCTGAGGCCATAAAATAATTATTAAGTATAAGTGTATTCGGAAGTTCTTATTACTGGGATTTTTATGTATACACTCCGGATTTAAGAAAAAGAAGAAAAAGTTTACATCATTGTTGTGAAGCTGTAAGTAGAAATTAATAAGAACATAAGATTTGCCGCTGCTGGGTTAGACCAATGGTCCATCAGGCCCAGTAGCCTGTTCTCACGGTGGCCAATCCAGGTCACTAGTACCTGGCCAAAACCCAAAGAGTAGCAACATTCCATGCAGAATCCCAAAGAATAGCAAGATTCCGGAATCCTAAAGTGTAACAGGATTCTAGAATCCCAAATACTAGCAACATTCCATGGTACCGATCCAGGGCAAGCAGTAGCTTCCCCCATGTCTTTCTCAATAACAGACTATGGACTTTTCCTCCAGGAACTTGTCCAAACCTTTCTTAAAACAAGCTACGCTATCCACTCTTACCACATCCTCTGGCAATGCGTTCCAGAGCTTAACTATTCTCTGAGTGAAAAAAAATTTCCTCCTCTTGGTTTTAAAAGTATTTCCCTGTATTTTGTAATTCTTGTCGGAGTGAAAAATCAATCCACTTGTACCCGTTCTACTCCACTCCAGGATTTTGTAGACTTCAATCATAATTCCCCTCAGCCGTCTCTTTTCCAAGCTGAAGAGCCCTAACTGTTTTAGTCTTAACTCATACGAGAAGCATTCTATCCTCTTTATCATCTTGGTCGCTCTTCTCTGAACCTTTTCTAGTGCCGCTATATCTTTCTTGAGATAAGGAGACCAGAATTGAACGCAATACTCCAGGTGAGGTCGCACCATGGAGCGATACAGAGGCATTATATAATATCTTTAGTCTTGTTAACCATCCCTTAACAAGACTAAAGATATTATAATGCCTCGAGAATACATGTGACTCTTGAGTAGACTGGATGGACCACACAGGTCATAACCCTACACTTATGTTTCAGCCAATCCTGTTTGTCGACAGAGAAGCATATTTTTTGCTTTGAAAACTGGTGCAAAGCCCATGGGTAAAAATGCAAACAGTTTGAAAACTGCACCTTTTAAATCAATTCTGCCATTTTTCTGTGTCTCGTGTGCTGTTTATTTTCATAGCTACGCCCGTCCCGTGCCTCCCCCTCTACAAGAAGAGAGACTGAGATCCCAGCCTTCCATTTGAAGTCATCTACTGATAACTCAGCATTCATTTACCTCTGTTGAATCAAATCTTTCAAGCTAGCGAGACCACGGTCATTAATTCTCTATGCTCCTAGCTCCCACTGTCCGAGGATAAAGCAATGGCATGAGAATCCATCCTCCATCAGTGAAACATCTATCTCAACATGAACTCCGTTGCCTTTGGCCAGTTCTGCACCACATCTGGTCCCCTAAAGCATCCTTCAATCAAACAACAGCTTAAATAGAGAGGGGGTAGGAAGAGAGAAAGTCATCACTTGTTCAAGCAGCTTTTTATTATTATGGATTATTTTTGAAGCATGATTTACAACTCGTTTTCCCCTCACACAGTCATCTAATTTTCTGAAATATACAGAGCTACTGCGGTCTTCAACATCACTAAAAAGTCAGTTCTACCCAGTGATCTGACAACAAGCAGAACAGACTACGCTCATTAAGTGAAATTTACAGATCGGGAGGAGAGGCTCAGATAGAAGCCCACACTCCGTGCAGCGATCCTTACCGCAAGGAGAGATTAGAGCGAGTTGGCTAAGCACAGCTCTTCAAATCACCGCTCTTTCATCAGACTGATTTCACTGTGCACCAGAGGTTTGGGAGCATGAATTGTAGTAGGTGTTCTATAGTGATTTGTGGGTCGCTGAATTCAAAACTGACCTTAATTTTTCGGTATAACCCTCTGGGTGCTGAGGCTGTAGCTTTAACCACTGCACCACTCTAGAAATCAAAATGTAGTAAAAGTGAGCCAAGTATAGGCAAATGAAGCCATTGTGACATCACTGATGACGTTGGCTCTTAGGCATTGGTGGAATGAGGCTTTATGACATCACAATACCAGTTCTGGTTACACTGTGCATTAGAGGTTTGGAAGCATGAATTGTAGTGGGTGTTCTATAGTGATTTGGGGGTCGCTGAATTCAAAACTGACCTTAATTTTTTGGTATAACCCTCTGATTTTTGGCAAAAGAGCATTATAATGCAAAAATTAACATTTTCGCTATATTTTCTAATGCTTGGAGTAAACGTTATAGCAATTTCTGAAATATTAAAACAGTTTGCCTCAAATTTGATTTTTAAACTAAAGTGAGAAAAGTGTGTGGATAGCATTGAAGATGAGATTTTTCCGGGGAATAGGAATGCGCCAGACTATGTCCAAACGGTGGAGGCGATGCTTAAAGCATTCAGTGGTCTCTAATGCAACGTGTCACTAAAAATTCATTTTCTCCACGCGCATCGGGATTCCCCCCCCCCTCCCTCCGATAATCTTGGCAGTGTTAGTGATGAGCACGGGGAAAGGTTTCACCAGGACATCGCCACAATGGAGAAACGATATCAGGGCGGATGGAGTTCATCAATGCTGGCTGACTATTGTTGGACACTAATTAGGGACGCTCCTAATCTCATTTATAAATGCACTTCAACAGCAAAACAATTCCAGAAAATAATATTTATGGGAACTCTTAAATCGCTGTCCTCACCTCTTACTTAAGACTACTGCAACATACTTCTCTCAGGTCTTCCGCTCAATCATCTCTCTCCCCTTTCAAAATGCTGCCGCACGACTCATATTCCGTGAGAGCTGGTATGGTCATGTGACTCCCCCCCTCCTCCCCCTTCTCAAGTCACTTCATTGGCACCCCATCTATTTCTGAATACAATTTAAACTCCTCTTACTACTTTGCAAGTGTATTCACTCTGTAGCCCTTGAATATCTCTCCTCACTCATCTCCCCCTATGCTCCCCTCCCCCATGAACTTCGTTCATCAGGTAAGTCCCTCTTATCTGTACCCTTTACCTCCACTGCCAACTCCAGACTCTGTCTCTTCTTTCTTGCTGCGCTGTATGCCTGGAACAAGCTGCCTGAGTCAATATGTCATACTCTGCCTCCAGCAGTATTCAAATCCAAGCTGAAAGTCGACTTCTTTACTATTGATTATTTCTATAGCGCTACCAGAAGCACGCAGTGCTGCACAGAGTCACAAAGAGTAAGAAAACAGTCCCTGTTCGAAAGAGCTTACAATCTAAACAGGCAAGACAGACAAACAGGATATGATGGATACAGTTAAGGGGAACAGTTAATCAGTGGGCTGGGTTTCGAGGGCAGAGGGGAGTTCAGGACAATCGAGCCATTGTGACATCACTGATGAGGTTGGCTCTTATTGGTGGAATGAGGCATTATGACATCACAATCTCAGCTCTGCTTCCCAAAGACTGAAACTCTTCACACCACTACTACTATGAATTATTTCTGTAGTGCTACCAGATGTACAGAGTCACAAAGAAGACAGTCCCTGCTCGAAAGAGCTTACAATCTAAACAAACAAGACAGACAAACAGGGTGTCATAGATACAGTTAAGGGGAATGGTTAATCAGCTGGCCTGGTTGGAGGGCAGAGGAATAGGGTTAAGGATTGAAAGCTACATCAAAAAGGTGGGTTTTCAGTCTGCTTTTAAACAAGGGAAGGGGCTCGACGGGGGGCAGCTAGATGAAAGGAACGAAGTCTGGAATAGGCAGTGGGTATCATTCCTTCTACCAGAAACTCCCCAACCTTGAGATGTCCTGTCTGTCTGTCCAAATTACATTGTAAGCTCTTCTGAGCAGGGACCGTCTATTGAATATTAAATGCACAGCACTATGTCCGCCTTTCAGGGCTAAAGAAATGATAAATAGCAGTGGTAGTAGTTGTGCCTATGCAAATCTGCATGATATAAGCACTGTAGAAAAATCCCTGTGTAGTTTGCAACCGGGCTGGCTATTTGAACACTTTCCACACTCATGCAGCTCTTAATCAGTTCTGAACCTGGCCCTGAGATACACATGCTTTACATGCCTCTCTGTCAGAGGCATGAAAACCAGCACCATCTCAGGAAGAAAATGTCAAAAGTCTGCCAAAGAGGTGGGTTATTGATTTTTATTTTTTTTTTAACAGTCAGCTGAATTTTAATCTCAAACCTGTTGGGTTTTCAAGAATTCCAGGAGCAACCACACTCCACCGGTCTGCTTCTAACAATGCACGTGAGCACTGTACTAGGATAATGTCACTTCTCAAGAAATGCAGCTTTTGAAGGTTCATCTCACGTAATGAAGTGGAAAACTCTTAAATCTTGGTTCTTGCAAGCTTAGGGTAGGAATGGTTCCTTTTTTATATTTCTGGTGCCACCTAGTGGAAGCACCTTGTATCACCATTTCAGATTTGCTGTGGGCAATAGGGCATAGGCGGCTTTGATCTAGTTTATTTGCTTATGGAAAGGGACCTTTAACAAAAACACAGACTTCATAACGGGGTTAGCGCAGGTTAATCAGCTGCGTGCCCTAAAAACGCTAGCGCACCTTAGTAAAAGGAGCCCTTAGTACCAGAAAGACTCAGCCTCCCAGTTGCATATACTACCGTGGAGAGTTATTCACAGTAGAGACCTCGGCAAACGTGTATTTCTCTTCTCATCAGAATTCTGCCGGCAGCAGAACCAACGCCGTGATTCTTCAGCATAAAATAATGGATGTGCTGGTCTGCACAAAGATACTTTCCAAGAGTCCAAAGCCAAGGGAACAGCGTCCCTGAATAGCCCATCAGTAGACCAAAGAAACCTGTTGATTAATCGAAGGAGCATGGCTCGGAAGGCATCATATCTCCAGGATGCCTTGATATAATCCTTCTGCTCATTCCACTGAGAGGCCACATGTGGATGCCAGCCTCCAGGAAGTTACCATACACTACTGTGCCGGGGAAGTAGAAATTGCTACCACAAATTAAAAAAAAAAAATACTCAGCTACTTGAAACATGCATGACCATACAAACCCCCTTTTTTTTTTTTTTTTTTTTTTTTTAAGAAAAAAGGATCTCGGACATCCACACCACCAACCAATCATAGGTCTGTTGGTAATATTTGGATAGGGGTATCTTTCATTGATCCTTAAAAACCTTATTTTTTATTGAAAAGTGTTACTGTCCAACAACTTCTCATCTATCACTATATCATAATTTACTCTTAGTGATCTCTTTAGAGCAGGAAAACAGTTATTTACAATGGCCAATGTGACACGGACAAGAGGACATGGACTGAAGCTGAGGGGGGACAAGTCCAGGACAAATATCAGGAAGTTCTGCTTCACGCAACGAGTGGTGGACACCTGGAATGCTCTCCCAGAGGAGGTTATTGATGAATCCACCGTTCTAGGATTTAAAAGCAAACTAGATGCACATCTCCTTACGAGAGGCATAGAGGGATATGGGGGACTAAAATTACGCCAGGTGTACACCTGGCTGGGCCTCCGCATGTGCGGATCGCCAGACTTGATGGACCAAAGGTCTGATCCGGAGATGGCGGTTCTTATGTTCTTTCATAAAAGATTATCAATGTTTTCAAGCCTTTGATTGATAAGGCAAATAGTTTTAAAAAAAGCAGCTTACTTGCAAGCCAGCAGAGATACAATCCTAGTGAACTTTAAATAACAGTTTCGATCAACTAACCTGCTCCTCCTAATAGAACTCAACTTATTATTTCTTGTGTTTCATATACTTTTTATTTTTTCACTTTTATGGTGATAACAAGAACTGCTACTTATCTTTTAATTGTGCAGAGTTTCTGACAAGTCCGATGGGGACCCGTTGAGCACTATTAGGAGGAGGAGGTTAGTTGGGTCAATGATTGAAACTCAATAAACTGTGAAGTCTCCTTGCTCTCAAATAACACCCTTCAGTGGGATTTCATGTATTTGTGGATTGTTTCCTAAGAATCCCACAAACCATCTCCCCCAATTTCTTCAGTGGTTCGCTTCTAAAATCAGCCCTGCTAAGATAGTAAGATCTCTGGGGACGTGTAAATAGTTAATGTGCTCGAAATGCAACCCGCTTTGAGCTGCCCCAAAAAGCTGTGATCCAAATCTAAAGTGAAATGGGAACGTCATCGATAGAATGGTTTAGTCCAGAAAGTTGCTCCCCCCGAGGAGCGTTGCTCTTTTTTGTGATGTTACCTCATCTCTTCGGAAGCTTATTCTTGCCCATTGACCCGTTGACCGTTGACCAGTTTTGCCGATTTCACATCCCTCTATTGCAATGTTCTTCAATGCAAGGCCCGAGGGGAGGGGGCAATGGCAGCCCCTGGAGACCGCTGGGGTGGCCCATATCTTCATTCTGGGGTTTCCTTTTCTGCCACTCTCTGCCCCTTTACTAGTGGCATGCGATGAGGACTTTCAGGGGATTCAGTGAATCCCCAGCTCTACAGCACTGCTTTTTTATTTTTATGTTCACTTTTGGCTTGATGCAGTTTGTTGAGTAGGCAGCCTACTCAACCAAACTGCATCAAACGAAATGTAAACAAACAACCCCCCCCCCCAAAAAAAAAAAAAAAAAAAAAAAAGCAGGGTTCTTGGGCTGAAGATTTTCTGATCCCTCTGAAGGCCCTGACAGTACTGATCTGAATTTGATTGGCTGAGCAGCGTCTGCCTGTTCCCTGCTCAACCAATCAAATTCAGAGCAGTGCCCTCAGGGCCTTTAAGGGGGTAGGGCGAATCCCCCGAAGGCCCTGACGGCACGCCTTTGCTCTTTACCCAAGCTCAAGAGAGAAAGGGGGACGGGGATGTTAGAAGGACATGGTATTTCTCGATAGACAAATAGAATGCATTTGGAAATGCCCACCTCCTTGAAGATTCCACCAATGAAAAGTTTGAAGATGGGCTGGCAGGGACGGATGCCATTAACCAACACTAGTCAGCAGCCCCATATAGGAAGATATTTAGCAGTTCTCTTCAGCTCATTTGGAAACAAAATGGTTCTGTCTGTTGCTTTACTGTTTTGCTTTGCTTTGTTTCGTATGCTGACATATTTCCTTGCATTCAAGTAGACTATTACGCCAACCGCTTTCCATGTCCAAGTTTATTAAAAATTTGTTATACAGCCTATTTAGACTTCAAGGCGGTGTATATAATATAATAATTTTAAAAGGGTGAACACATTAAGGTCTGTAAACAATTAAAAGACGAGCTAGACATTTGGACGAACTGGAACAATAAGGAGGAGGCTAGAAATACATTATTTATAGAAGATAATGAGAAAATCCATAAGGTAGGGGAACAAGAATGGAATCTTTGAAATCAAAAGGCAGCGTCCTTAAAAGGACGGATATAGATTAAAAGCGCCTTTAAACAGAAAGGTTTTTCGTTTGGATTTGAAATAGATTAGAGAGGTTTCTTCCCTCAAATGACTGGGTCACTTACAGGAGATGGAGATTTCTCCACGTTCTCTAAAAGCGCACGTCAACAATTTTGCTGGAGAAGTCATTCCTGTTTGCTGGTTCCCGCTGCTTCCATCCAACTCTTTAATGCCTCTCAGCCCCTAACAGTGATCAAAATAACACAAGACAGCTGACAGCCTCATAGACATACTGCTGTCAAACTAGTTTTTGGTCCCTGCAATTTATTTAATTGCCGTTCAGCCATAAATGTAGAAGACATTTGTTAGTTTTGCATAAAGAGAAAGAAGGCAAGAGAGATGCCCTAATGATTGTGATTGCAAATAATTACCAAAGCATCAGCAAGCCAGATAGCTCCATTCCTGTGTGCCAGGGATGCTTTCATATCTGTAGCGCTTAGAAGGTAAACAAATATTTCTCTGTGGGTCTTCTTTGCAGTTGTTTGGAATGATTAATACAGATGCAATTCTTTTCCACTCTCAAGCAGGAGAGCATAGCTCAATGACTTGAGCTCTAAAGCAGTCACGTGTTCCACTGGCCTGGAGAAAAGTGGAGTTTTTGGAGGCTCTGGCACCCTTATTGTAAGGAGAGCATCAGTGCTAAATTGGCCTTTTTACTGCTGTGGTAAGCACGTCCTTAGCATGAGGGAAAAACCCACTCAAGAGTGCGCTAAGTCTACTTTATATTGCAGCTTTCGAAAAGGATCCGTTTGTTTGGCTTGTCTGTTTAGATTGTAAGCTCTTCTGAGCAGGAACTGTCTTCTTTGTGACTCTGTACAGTGCTGTGTACATCTGGTAGCACTATAGAAATAATTCATAGTAGTAGTAGTAGTAGTGTGAAGAGTTTCAATCATT
Source organism: Geotrypetes seraphini (assembly GCF_902459505.1). NCBI lineage: Eukaryota > Metazoa > Chordata > Amphibia > Gymnophiona > Dermophiidae > Geotrypetes > Geotrypetes seraphini. The sequence goes on from NC_047102.1 coordinate 11,320,127, forward strand.
GAGTCCCTATGAGCATCGGGAGCAACGCAAGCCATTCAGTGCGGCTCTCTGCGCTAGAACCTGCCATTGCCGTTTCACAAAAGAGGAGCGCCTTAGCATTTATCGCGTGCTAATCTTTAGTGCACGCTAAATCGGTTAGCTTACCTTAACAAAAGCACCCCTTAGTATGTTGGGTTGCTATTTTGGGGGGTTGGATCTTTTATGGCTTTGTCTATTTTTTTCTATTTCTCAATTTTATTGCGATTTTATTATTTTAACTTATTGTAAACCACTGGTTGGCAATGTCATTTGAGACGGCATATTAAGCCTCAATAAACTGTATACATTGCAAATTGTTACTCCCACTCACATATCTGTTCCTGGAGTATTTAGGCAACTGACCTGTACAATCTTATTCCACAATAACTGACCTCTAGAGCTGTTAATCACTAGCTTTTAACGTTGTTAATTCTACTCAATTTGTAGCATCTTCTAATCATTGTAAACCGCATAGAACTTCGCAGTCCTGCGGTATATAACTGTTGTTATTATTATTATTAGAGCTGCTTACTAGCCCTTTCTACAAAACAACAAAGCTATTCTGAATGCAAGATAATATCACTATTTACCCATCACTTTCTTTGATCTATTACCAAAAGCAGACTAAAAGCTCTTTCTTCCGCATAAAAACTCCCTGCAGATTCTCGGGTTCTCCAACCTTAACTCTGGCTGTCCCTTTCATCTCGCCTCAAGTTTATTTCTCCCTGCTCCTGGACATGGGATGCCTATGTCTTGTTATCCAAGGCTTCAAAGAGACAACAGTGATTGATTAATGAACCTCATTAATACTCCGCCTCTTAATCTGGTGGGGAGACGGGGGTCGTTTCATACAGCCTCTCATAATGGATTTCTTATAGCAGCGTTTCTCAAACTTTTTTTTTTTAGCTCCGGCACAGTAAACGGAGCAAATGTTTTTCCGCGGCACATTATAATTGGAATGATAAAAATGCAAAACCAACAAAAAAAAATTATATTTGAGGGTTATTTATTTAAAGTTCTTTAAGCTATGAATGGGTAACTGTAGCAACGGCGAAACTAAAGCAGATAGATAGAATTGCTAATCGATGCGACGGAGGTGTTTGTTTTTGAGTGAAAATTAACTCAAAACGCAGCTCGATAGTCGACAAGCAAACATGCGTTTCATCATCCACCATCTTCAGACATTCTCTTTTTTTTTTTTTCCAACATAATTTCTGTCAGAGCTGAAAATCCAAGTTCGCAACGAGAAGATCCAAATGGTAGCAAAGTCTCGATTGCTTAGTTGCTCAGGATAGGATAACTACTGACCCCCTCTTTCACTAAGGTGCGCTAACCAATTACATAGAAACATAGAAAATGACGACAGAAAAGGGCCACGGCCCATCTAGTCTGCCCACACTAATGACCCACCCCCTAACTTCCTCTAAGAAGAGATCCCACATGCCAATCCCATCTTTTCTTAAAATCTGGCACGCTGCTGGCCTCGATTACCTGTAGTGGAAGATTATTCCAGCGATCGACCACCCTTTCGGTGAAGAAATATTTTCTGGGTTCGCCATGAAATTTACCTCCCCTGATTTTCAACGGATGCCCTCTTGTTGCCGTGGGTCCTCTTCCACCTCGATACGGCCCGTGACATATTTGAACGTCTCGATCATGTCTCCCCTCTCTCTGCGTTCCCCGAGTGAGTATAGCTGCAACTTACCCAGCCGTTCCTCATACGGGAGATCCTTGAGTCCCGAGACCATCCTGGTGGCCATTCGCTGAACCGACTCAACTCTCAGCACGTCTTTTTGAGAATGTGGCCTACAGAACTGTACACAATATTCCAGATGGGGTCTCACCGTGGATCTGTACAACGGCATTATGACCTCAGGCTTACGGCTGACGAAGCTTCTACATGCATGCATGTGTTAGCATTTAACGCACGCTAATCAGTTCGCACGCCTTAGTAAAAGAGGGGGGGGGGGGCGAATAAACAAAATGGAACTAAAATTACTTACCGTTAATTTTCAAGCATGAAAGAATGATGCTTGTCCGGGCGGTTGCATCCTTACGCACAGAGACGCTCATAGCATCGACAGACTCTTGCGTACACGACGCACATGTCATCTATTCTAGCGTACGCTTATGAAGGGAATTTTTAAAAATAAGGTAAAATTCTGGAGTCTCTTTCGGTGCCAAATTAGAGCTGGACTGTGTCTTTTCTTGGCTGTTTGGGTTATTGCAGGAAGAGGGATGTTATTGGGATTATAGAGATCTTTGAAGTGTGTGTGGGGGGGGAGGGGGCATGGTTAATGATGGGTGATTGTGTTTCTGCTTTAATAGAGTTATAATGTTATATGTTAATTATGCTACGGCTGGTTCTGATGTGTATATCACTTAAGGGAATCAAGACGTGGTTAATATTTATTTTTTAAATAAATTCAGGAGGCATGAGCACTTTCAAAACATACAAGTATGTATTCCAGCAGTGCATATCTTCATTAGATTTCCCAATTAAGTCATCCCTCATTCTTTTCTTAATATGTTAATTTTGAGTAACAGAAACACCAGCACACGGCATAAATCCCTAATCAGCTGAATTTCCATTTCAACAGAGTCTGGGACTCCCAGACCTGTCATTTTGTTATGGAACATCGCCGCAGCCGTGGAGACGAAGTGTCACCTGACAAGAGAAGGTGACAGGCTGATTTCCTGTTCCGAGCTTTCAGCTCCTCCACACAGCCTGTCACAACACTGTTCTTCCAAATGCCAATAAAATCTCAGCATAACTTTAAAACCAATTAGAAGAACGCTGTAAGCAAAGCTCAGGTTGCCTGTTGCCCCGGAAGAAAACCGGTGTCTTTGAAAGCTGAAATGGCTTTATCGGAAGATCACTTACAATCACGTGAACCTTCAAAAGCTCATGCTCAACACCTCCCAAGTCAGTCCTGGAGCAACCCCTTGCCAGACAGGTTTTCAGGATATCCACAATGAATATGCATGAAAGAGATTTGCATGTATGCAAATCAAGTTTGTGTGCATTCTTTGTGGTTGGTCATCCTGAAAAACTGACTATCAACGGGGTACTCCAAGACCATAAGAACATAAGAAGTTGCCTCCACTGGGTCAGACCAGAGGTCCATCGCGTCCAGCGGTCCGCTCCCGCGGCGGCCCATCAGGTCTATGACCTGTGAAGTGGTTCCTGACCATTTCTCTAACCTACCTCTACTTCTATCTGTACCCCTCAATCCCCTTATCCTTTAGGAACCTATCTAAACCTTCCTTGAACCCCTGTAATGTGCTCTGGCCTATCACAACCTCCGGAAGTGCGTTCCATGTGTCAACCACCCTCTGGGTAAAAAAGAACTTCCTAGCATTTGTTCTAAACCTGTCCCCTCTCAGTTTCTCCGAGTGACCCCTTGTACTTGTGGTTCCCCACAATCTGAAGAATCTATCCCTGTCTACCTTCTCTATGCTTCTCAGGATTTTGAAGGTTTCTATCATGTCTCCTCTAAGTCTCCGCTTTTCCAGGGAGAACAGCCCCAGCATTTTCAACCTGTCAGCGTATGAAAAGTTTTCCATACCTTTTATCAGTTTAGTCGCTCTTCTCTGGACCCCCTCAAGTACTGCCATGTCCTTCTTGAGGTACGGCGACCAGTACTGGACACAGTACTCCAGATGTGGACGCACCATTGCACGATACAGCGGAATGATGACTTCCTTCGTCCTGGTTGTGATACCCTTTTTAATGATACCCAGCATTCTGTTTGCTTTCTTTGAGGCTGTTGCACACTGTGCCGATGCTTTCAATGTTGAGTCCACCATCACCCCCAGATCTCTTTCAAGGTTGCTCACCCCTAGCAATGATCCCCCCATTTTGTATCTGAACATCGGGTTCTTTTTCCCTACATGCATGACCTTGCATTTCTCTATGTTAAAACTCATTTGCCACTTTTTTGCCCACTCTTCAACTTGGAAAACATTGCTCTAGACCAGTGTTCTCAACTTTTTCAAGCCAAGTACCCCCCTAAGCCTAACAAATACCAACCGAGTACTCCCGTCCATCCTCCGTCCCAGACCTGCCCAAGCTCCGCCCCATGCTATGCTTTGCCGTACTATGCTCGCCCTGCTTAGGGTTACCAGATTTTGCATCAGCGATGTCACAATGGCTTGAGTGTCCTGTACTCCCCTCTGCCCACCAACCCAGTTAGCTGATTAACTGTTCCTCTTAAGTTAACTTGTAAAAAAAAAAAAAAAAAAACTTGTAAAAAAACCTGTATCCATCACATCCTGTATCTCTGTCTTGTCTGTTTAGATTGTAAGCTCTTTGGAGCAGGGGCTGTCCTCTTTGTGATTCTGTACAGCGCTGAATACGTCTGGTAGCACAATAGAAATAATTAATAGTAGTTGTAGTTGGAGGAGTAAGAATAGTGCTGGGCAAACTTCTGTGGTCTGTGTTCCAATTATGGCCACATAGATCTCGTTGGGTTGATGGGAGAGGACATAGGGTGGGGTTTGTTTGCATTCTGCTGTGAAACAGGAAGGATTTAGGAATGTTTCCCCCCTCCTTCAAACACCCTTTTTACAAGAGAGGAGAGTCTGGACCAAGGTGGGATGGATTTGGTTATGCCCCCTTTGTGGAAAGGACTGGAAATAAGGAAGGAAATTGAAGTGCTCTTTGCTTTGACTATTTTGCCATAGGGCAAGATAATACAGAATTTTAAATTGGACTTAACTGGAGGGTTCTTTTACTATTAATATTATTATTATTATTTCTAATTTTGTTAGCGGTAAATTTGAGAGACTTTGAGAGTTTAGAGTTAGTTACCATCTGGCTCCACAAAAAGGAGGACTTCCGTTGCTTTCAATGTCCTAATTCCGTCCTCCTTTTACCGGAGCCAGATGGTAACCCTAACTGTTTACATCCGGCTCATGAGGTTCATTGCTGATATTTTGGCCCTGACTCTGCAAAACGCATCAAAAGTCAGGCACCATTTAAGTGCCTATGGTAGGCGCCCTTTGTAGAATCACGCTGAGCGGAGTTCAGCGCCATTTAGGCGTCCTTTAGAGAATCAGGTTTTAGTTGAGATTTAGATGTCCAAACAATGTCCTTACTGTTATAATATTTTATTATGTTATTAGAATAGCGATTTTATGCTGGTTTCCATTATAATTGTAATACTGGGAGTTGGATCAGACAGAGTGACTGGGATTCAACCCAGCAATATTAGGGTAGAAGGCTATAGGTTTAACCAGTGTGCTACAGAGTGAGCTAGCAAGCTGCATGGCAATTGTAAAACTAGGTCTTATAGGCATTAACCACTTAGATTGGACACCTAAAGCACACCAAACTTTAGGCATGACTTAGGTGCCCTTTACAGAATCGAGGCCTTTATGTGCAAACTCATTTGGATACACCATAGAGTTATTTCACGGGGGTGAATACAGGGCTGTTATTTTTGGAATATGCTGTTTTGAAGCCCAGTACTGGAAATGCATCGCAGTTCTGCTAGGTGTAGCCAGAAAGAGATGTTTCAGTATGTCAAGCACGGCTGATGTAAGTGCAATTACTAGACATGTGAAGTATTCCCAGTCCATTTCGCAGAGTGCTTGACCAGGTGGCCTTGGGGAATTTTTGCTAGCTTGTTTCAGTACTGTCAGTCCATTACCTGATACTGGTAAAGTTTAAGCTTTATATATTTCAGATACATGACGATTCTCAAGTGCAAGCCCCATATAAGGAGCTGAGGATCCAAGGACATGGCGGCATCGGTTATTCTGTAAAGATCTTCTGCACCCCCTAGTGGGTGCACTGGATAATGCAGGATACTTCAAACACCTCCTGGAAATATTTTTACCTGTTATAGGAAAGATATATAACAAAGCAGAGGGGGGGGGGGGGACCCCCTAATGTCCTCTGAAATGCAAAGCAAAGCTTTTATCTAAGCCACACTCCCAGATTTCAGAGGTATGGAAAAAAAAAAATCCTATAATATGTATGTCAAGAACTGAGGGTCTCAGTCAACCTCAGGTGGAAGATTTACCTTAAAATATGAGTAAAATCACCCAGAGAAAGTGAGCATACCTTGCCAGATTTTCAGAATAACTGATAAAATTATACTGATCCTTTTTTGCCAGAAATACAACAGATTTCACAGGCAGCAGACACTTTTTCCTGTACTCTGGACTTTAAACATTTTTACTAAGACTTGGCTTTGCCACTGCTGTAGAATGAAAACTCCATTGATAAAATTGCAACCCTTTTCCCCTCTGCTAGACAAAGCCCTGAATTAGAAACAATTCGTTCCATGAGCACAGAATAGCAGGAGTCAGAAATCCATTCCAAACAATTTAGCTGATATGTTTTTACTTTGCATAGTATTATATTGATGGATTTTTCGAGTGGTATGTGGTCAGGAAACTATGTATAACATAGCATAACAAGCCACTTCTATACCGCATAACCGGTTAAGTTCGATGCGACTTACAAAATTTAACAAATAATACAAACTAGAGAGAATTGATTAATTGGCAAACAGATGTGTCTTCAATTGCTTTCGAAAATGATTATAAGACATGGAACTCAATAGCAAAGGTCTCAGTTCCCTGTCCCAGAAAGCCGCCTGATAGGAAAGCAAAGATTGGTGGTGTTTTGTGTAATGACAGCCTTTGATAGATGGAACTTTAAAAAGGCTGGGTGAACTACAAGAATGCTTGAATTGAGTAAAAGCAAATAATTCAAATAGGTTTGTGGGTGCCATGCCGAAAAGGACTTTGTAAGAAAGACAACCAAACTTAAATTTAATTCGAGCCTCCACAGGAAGCCAATGCAATTCCCGATAATAAGGAATCACATGATCAAACTTTTTCAGTCCATAGATCAGGTGGACCGCTGCATTCTGGACTATGCGCAGCCTAGATAGATTCTTTGAAGACCTGCCAAATATACTATATTGCAATAGTCCAATTGGCTTAACACCAGCAACTGAACCAATAGTTTGAATGATGCGGTGTCAAAAAGCTACGTGAAAATCAAGCACACCAAGGGAGTGTAAGATCCTACACAATCCCAGTGTTAGCATATGAAGCACTCCTATAGGACTGAGGTACATCAGCAGACCTGTGTGTGGGTCTTACTACAGGTACAGGGGTGTCCACATCAGGGCCAGAGATTCCCACACAGGGTTATCAGACATCCGGACGGCTTTTAAAAACCTGGCATCTGCGCATACTCAGAGGCTCTGTAGACATGGCCCTGAGCTTGGGGGCCTTCCAAAACCCAGACAAACTGCCAGGTTTTGGAAATCCCTCCATCACCAGGGGGGTAGAGAGGAGGAGACGCGCTGGCACAGGTGCCGGCAGCGGCCGACTCGTGTCTTTTGTGGACACCTGGAATCTTGCCACGGTACACAGAATTTACAGTCAAAAAATAAACACTGGCACAGAATTTACAGTCAAAAAATAAGCCAATGCTAAGCAGACTTCTATGGTCTGTGTCCTGAAAATGGCAAAGACAGTTTTACAGGCAGGGTTTATACTGGACAGGGTTTGGGCAGTGCATGGACAGAATTTGCAAGTGTATAGTAAAACCTTGGTTTGCAAGCATAATTCGTTCCGAAAACATGCTTGTAATCCAAAACACTCGTATATCAAAGCGAATTTCCCCATAAGAAATCATGGAAACTCAGACGATTCGGTCCACAACCCAAAAACTTTAATACAAAATATTGTACGTACTTGTCTAGCAAGACCTCGCTCATTTGGAACAGTCACTGCACTCACGCAGCGTCAGAGAGAGAGAACCATCGGCTCAGTTGTGATGAAGTGACTCACATATACTGTATGTACTTGCATTGCAAGACGTTGCTTGTTTATCAAGTTAAAATTTAATAAAATGTTTTGCTTTTCTTGTAATGCAACAGAAGATGCTACCTTCCCAAGGTAGAAAGGCAAGAAAAACAGCAAAGATGACCCGTGATGCTCAATTTTTATTACATCAATTAATAATAATAATAATTTTATTCTTGTATACCGCCATACCCAATAAGTTCTAGGCGATTCACATCCGTTAATTAAGATCCGCGATGACACACGGATTTACAAAATTTTAACAAAGTTACAGGCAATGAAGAGGGGAGCGTGGGAACGCTTTAACTGAGATTTAGCAGAGGTAAAAGTAATACAGAAGGTAGGGTTGGAAGATATGAGATAATGAGAGAAAGACCAAGTGGGGGGAGGGGGGGAAGTGGGGGAGCAGAAGACCCGACGTGTGCCTGTTTCAGGAGTCTGAATTTGCATTACATTACAAAGCTTTTTATATTCCGCCATAGCCCTTATGAGTTCCAGGCGGATTACAATCAAAACAGATAACCGGAAACAAACCCGGTGAAACAGGCAATAATGGGAAAAAAAAAAAAAATAATCATCAAAACAATCGATTCACAAATCTCTTAAATAAAACTACTTGTGACCAGGATTGGCCAGACTTCATCTGGAGTACTGTGTTCAATTCTGGTCTCCTTATCTCAAGAAAGATATAGTGGTGCTAGAAAAGGTTCAAAGAAGAGCGACCAAGATGGTAAAGGGGATGGAACTCCTCTCGTATGAGGAAAGACTAAAACGGTTAGGGCTCTTCAGCTTGGAAAAGACACGGCTGAGGGGAGATAGGATTGAAGTCTACAAAATCCTGAGTGGAGTAGAACGGGTACAAGTGGATCGATTTTTCACTCCGTCAAAAATGACAAAGACTAGGGGACACTCGATGAAGTTACAGGGAAATACTCTTAAAACCAATAGGAGGAAATTTTTTTTCACTCAGAGAATAGTTAAGCTCTGGAACGCGTTGCCAGAGGATGTGGTAAGAGCGGATAATGTAGCTGGTTTTAAGAAAGGTTTGGACAAGTTCCTGGGCGAAAAGTCCATAGTTTGTTATTGAGAAAGGCAAGGGAGAAGCCACTGCGTGTCCTGGATCGGTAGCATGGAATGTTGCTATTCTGAGGATTCAGAATCTTGCTACTCCTTGGGTTTTGGCCAGGTATTAGTGACCTGGATTGGCCACCATGAGAACGTGCTACTGGGCTTGATGGACTGACCCAGTAAGGCTATTCTTATGCTCTTATGTTATGCTCTTTAGGTTTGTTATATTCTGTTGAGATGAGACCACAGTACTGAAGTTGCAACTGTGCCATAATCAGTAATAAGGCATTGCACTATTCTCTTTTGTCCTGCATTCCTTTCTTAATTCTCCCTGTTCCTCCTATTCTAGCCTTCTGGCAACTGTCTACCCCAAACCAAACTCCAAACAGAATCCCTAGTAGAAGAAAATGGCACAAAATCTCCGAAAGACACCACGGTTCAGATACTGCCAGCACATGCCGCAGGACCCGCCAACATCCCATATGGAAACGACGTTGAGAAAAAGCTCACATTCGTTCTTCCCTATGAATATAGTCACACGATCTAATGCAAAAAAAAAAAAAAAAAATACGCAGAGGAATGCTATGGTCGGCGAAATGACAAAAGTTGACATCTGTTTTTGCACACATACTGTAAAAAAAGCATCACAGCAATACAGTAGGTGAGCAGAAAACATCTGAAATTAGAATGATCAAACACTTTGACACCAGCTTAAAAGGGCTCAATAAAGACTTTGGCTGTCTCACCCATTATTATGGAGCCTTTCAACTAGAAAGTGTGTTTGTCTTTATCACCTGTCTACCCACTCTCCCGCCCACCACCTCTTATTGAGCTGCACTGGCACAAGCACACAGCCTAAGATCTAGATCATTTTCTGCTGTTTCGTTTAAATCTGTTCATTCATTTCACATACTTGAACAATTCAAACAGATTCAGTTCTATTAATCATTGCTAAGTAAACCAAATAAGATAGGAGCACATGAGATACTTATGTTGTTTCTCTATAATTCCCAGAGAAAAGCAGCTCAATCTCGGAGGAGTATGGGGGCAGGGCATGAGGGCAGCCAGCCCTGAGTGCAGGGAGGTTAGGGTGCCGGAGCGTTCACGGGGCTGTGGTGCACCTGCGTGTGGCTAACAGCACCTCTGGTTCCCATCCCTTCTGACATCAACTTCCTGTTCCAAGGCAGGGCACCGGCAGAGTAGATGGCCGCAAGCAGGTGGGCCACAGTCCTGCAACCACTTCACGCACCCTCCCACTACCAGGACCAGGTATGTCACAGCTCACAAGAAAAATTCCCAGTCACCAGCTCAAATCTATATCCCACTTTCCCCAGCATGCCAGTGTTTTGAAGCTTTGGGACTGCACCAGAGCCTGAGAAATCGTGTTAATTATCCCCTTGGTGGCAGCAGACAAAAATAGCACCCACTCAAATGTCATAGGCGGCTCAGCTATGATTCTTCACACCTCCAAAGAGATAAGTCTCGTCCTTCACTTAAAAATAAGAAAACTGAACAGAGCTTCTCAACCCAGTTCTTGAGTCACACCCAGCCAGTCAGCTTTTCAGGACACTGAGACTGAACATTCGTCAGATAGATTTGTCTATCTATATGATGAAGTTAACGCATGCAAACTTATCTCATACATATTCACCTTGAATATCTTCATAATCTACTTGGCTGAACGTGTCCTGAGGACTAGGTTGAAAAATCCTAAGATAGAGGGAAGCTCTCCAATTTAAATTTCCTCAGGAACTCAACCCACTTGCAAAAAGACCTCTCCCCCCCCCCCCCAAAAAAAAAAAAATGTAGCTTCCATCTCCCCAACAAAAGATTGCACTTTAGAAAACTAAAACCTTTATTTTTGACAGTGTAAAACTAGTGTAACTGTTAGAGCTGTAGCAATTAGCATATTTTACTCTTCGGCCAAATATGAATAATAAAAAAAAAATTATTAGGCCAAATACGAATAATGAGCATTGAGCTTTCACATCAAGCCCAGTATCCTGTTTCCAACAGTGGCCAATCCAGGTCACAAGGAATAAGCAGTGGATTTCCCCCACATCTAACTTAATGATGGCTTACAGACTTCTTTTTTAGGAAGATATCCAAACCTTTTTTTAAACCCTGCTAAGCTAACTGATTTCACCACATTCTCTAGCAACAAATTCCAGAGTTTAATTACACGCAGAGGGAAGAAAAGCACAGTTACTTACTGTAACAGGTGTTATCAGGGGACAGCAACAAATAATAAAAGAAACAATGTGAAATCAGAGACCATGGCCCAGATTCTCTATAGGGCGCCGATATTAGCGGCAGCCTAAAAAGCAGCCACCAATTGCATGTCAATCATGCGATGGCACCTCATCATGGCGCCTTTGTGAAAAATAGGCGCCCGAAATGTAGGCCAGAGTTTTCCGGGCCTACATTTCCGGTGCTTATCTTTGCTGTTAATCATGCCTATGTAGGCGCTTTAGGCCACCTAATGCCATTTCTGGCTTTAGCCACGCTCATGGTGGCCTTAAGTGCCTTCATAATGTGGCTAGTCAGGCTCTGTGCTTGCCATAGTCCCCTTTAAGAACTCTAAGAAAGGCAGTGCTAGGGCTTAAAAACATCATCCAAAAGCCTACTTTACCCTATCCTGCTAAGTTAGCTGACTATCCTGATGAAGACCTGTCTGAAAATGAACCTTTCCCAGATGAACTCAGTGAGGAAGAAATGGAAACCCCACCAGGCACTGTGTGTATAAAACCTTGTAGTTTTCAGGAAGCCCACTGGGAAACCCAAAGAAATCCACACACTACAAGAGGTGCATAAAAGGGAAAGGGAACAGAGTCTCTTCCTGGAGACAGAGAAACCAGCTTAGGTCAAGGTAATGACTTGGAATTCATGGAAATTAATGAGGCTTCTCCAAGGCTTGAAACAGTAGCCTTAATTCAGGTGGAACCCATGGAAATTGTGGAACAAGTGGTGTCAGAGCCAGATGTCATGTATGTTAAGGTGGTGTAACTTACTAGAATAAAGCCAGCACCAGGACTGTGTTTTGTTTGTTGGAAAACTTTAAAAGAAACATTTTGTTTATGACCATTTTTACAACTGCAGTGTGTGGGGCTGTGTGTGATTTTGCCTTTGCTGAGTTTGAAGCAGTTGGCCTATATAGAGGAGAAATATAGAAGCTTTAGAACTGATTACCCTTTGTGGGGAAAGGGCTCCTTCTTGTGCTCTAAAAAAAGACTGAACTGTTTTGCATTATTGAATTGCTGGGCGGTGTTTTTGTTCTTTTCTGATTTTGATTTTTGGAGTTTTCCAAGGAAGCTGGGAATTATTTGTTGGGGAGAAGTTTGGTGTTATCTCTTGGGTGGGAATTATGAAAGCTGTGGTCAGCCATTGAAAAGCAAACTTGGCAATTCTCCCAACCCAGCTCAGAAGAGCTGGGAAGCTTCTGGTGTATTTTTTTCAACTATGAACTGTGTATTGGAAAAGATTGCTTGCCCGGACTAAGAAGAAGCAAGAGCAAGTTTGGTGTTTGAAAAGGCCCAGGCGTAAGAGAGGCCTAACTCCATTGGTCTGTTTTTGCTTGCTTTATTTTTGTTTTGGTGCTTACCTTGAACCTGAAGGACTGTTTTAAACCTTTATGTTTTGCCTTATTGCAAAATTTTTCATTTACCTTTTAGGAATAGAATGGAATAAAGCTCAGCTTAGTAAGACTGCAGGACATTTGAAGCAGCATTGTGTGTGTGTGTGTGTGTGTGTGTGTGGCGGTTGACTGGGTAAAAACTGTGCATTTCATCAGATTGCCTCTAGGGCTTGCCTCCATCTTGAGCAGCGTGCCAGTTTCCTTTTGTTTGCTGTCCACTAGGGGTGTCGCCGTGCAGCCCACGGCCCTAGTGATGACGGGCGCAATTTAAGCACTAATTTTTTAGATGCCAGTAGGCGCCCTGAAACCAAGTTAAAAACATCGTTTGAATGGCGGTTTTAACTGAGTTTGGGTGCCTATCGGCACCTAAAAAAATTGGCGCCGATTAGAGAACCAGGGCCCAAGTGTTTATTTCAGTAGGATTTAGCACAGTAGAGCCCTGGTCGGCTCTTTTCCAGATTGGGGAGACATTCTAGACCAGTGTTTCCCAACTCGGTCCTGGAGTCCCCCCCCCCCCTTGCCAGTCAGGTTTTCAGGATATTCACAAGGAATATGCATGAAAGAAATTTGCATATAATGTTTTTTCCCCTTTTTCCTGTGCTCTTTTCCTCAAAGATTGGGTGAAGCAAGTTCATATGTTTTCTTATGTGTTTTATTAACCTACCCTGATCGTGTTTAGTATAGTAAAACCTTGGATTGCAAGTGTTTTGCAAGAGATTAAATTTTAACTTGATATACAAGCAATGTCTTGCAATACAAGTATATACAGCATACACACATCGCAACTGAGCCGATGGCTCTTCTCTCTCTGACGCTGCGGGAGTGTAGTGACTGTTCTAAACACGCCAAGTCTTGCAATACGAGTACATACGGTATACACGCATCACGTCATTACAATTGAGCCGATGACGCTGCGGGAGTGCAGTGACTGTTCTAAACACGCCAAGTCTTGCAATACGAGTACGCCTAGTATTTTATAGTCAAGATTTGGGGTTGTGGAACGCATCGTCTGCGTTTCCATTATTTCCTCTGGGGAAATTCGCTTTGATATACGAGTGCTTTGCATTACAAGCGTGCTTCCGGAACGAATTATGCTCGCAAACCAAGGTTTGACTGTACTTCTAATTTTAATTTGTTTTTTTATGGAATTTTTTGCATCCTACAAGCCTAAATTTTTTTTTTAAAATACTTGAATAGGGCAGTGTATGCAAATCAAATTTATGCCTATTCATTGTGGATATCCTGACAACCTGACTGGCCGGGGGGGGGTCCCTTTTTACCAAACAAGGCTTGGACCCCCCCCCCTCGGCTGCCCTGTGCCCGACATAGTGGAGCAGCGCCCCTAAAACGACCCTCCCCGCGCCAGCCTCAGCCTCTAAAGCCCGCGCTTTCGCCCTGCGGCTTTGAATTGAACTGGGGAAAGGAACGCAACCGTCCCGGGCTAACGCCGACGTCACCCAGAGCGCGCGCGCATCGCCCGCAGCCCCGCCCCCGGGGAGGAGGCGCACGCCGCCGTCATCGCCTCGCGCGGCCCCAGGAGGGACGGGGCGCGTCATCGGGCCGCGCGGGCCGCTGGGGGGGAAGGAGGTGGCGTCATCGGCCCGCGCGGGTGAAGTGTCTTCTGGCTGGAGACAGGGTAAGAGACTGCTGGGGATGGGGGCGGGGAGCAGAGCGAGGCTGCTGGGGCTGGGAGGAGGAGGAGGAGGGGGGAAGGGGGGAGGTGGAGGGGGGGAAAGAGGGACCTCTGGGGAGGAGGGGGCTGGTGGGGGAGGGGCTTGGGAGGGTGAGTGAGTGAGGGGCTGCTTGGTGAGGGGTGGGGGTCGGGAAGGGACACCTCTCTGTGCAAAGCTCTAGGACTTTTGAAGAAGCAGCAGCAGGGCTGAGCAAATTCTGACCTCAAGGAGGGTGAACCTGATTTCTTCAGAAGTGGAGGGGAAGATTGATGTGCAAATTAAACTCCAGGAAAGGGTTCTGCAGGATGCTTTTGATTGCTTATGTTGGAAATACATTTTTTGAAGAGAGAGAGAGAAAAAAAAGATGCTGGTGGCTAAGGAGAATTGTGATGAATGAGTAACTTTAAAGCAGTTTCGAAGAGATGTGGAGCTGCGCTTGCTCCTGCGTGTTTACAAGTGAATTGAACTGCAATTTATTCATGCAAAACAAACAAACTGCAGCTTTTGGACCTCACAGTTGTTCTGTGATTTGCTCTTCCTACTTGGAAAAAGTGAGCTGGGACTTGGCCCCGGTTCTGGATTTAGACTGTTTGTCTTGCAAAAGACTCTCGTTGGTACCCTTTCTCGTTTATACAAAGCCATCCTTGAGCTCAGATCTGCGATCTAACACATAATATTGCTGGGGCTGCAAAATAAAGTGTTGCAAAGCATTAGAGTCGCCTTTAACACACATTTTTTTTTTTTACATAGTAGATATTATGAGTGTAATCATTAGAAGGCATTGATCTTAGATTTTCTGGAGGCTTCAGAGTTCTATTATCTGAATAAAGCTCTCAGCTGTACAGCTTCTTCATAGTGTTGGCAAGAGATGAAAATCTGATAAAGGCATCTGTTGTGGAGTCACAGTTGGAGGCCCATCATAAGGGGGAATTCAAATGTTATGTTAAATAATGCTAGAACAGGAAGAAACTCCCAAATAGATTAAGGGCAGAACTGAAAGAAGCCAAAGTTAACTGCTTTTCAGAATCTTTGGCTAGCAATAATAGAAAATGCATTCTTATTTAAAAAAAAAAAAAATAATGATGATAAATCTTTAGAAAACAAGTAAGGGAAGGCAAAACAGCAGTGCTGATGAAACACAGCATTTGTTGCTGGCACTCTTGCACTTGAACTTGGCCTAAGCTTGTTTTCCGTTCTCTTCCGTTGATATGATTTGCACCTTATATGGTTTTCTCTTGTGTTGGCTGGTTAGTTGGGAGCCTCCTTCTTCTTTTGATTGGACTGTTGTTTCTTATGTTTCCAGACTCTTTTGGTGATGGATCATTGTCTAGAACGATGTTCTTAACCTTTTTTGAGTCACCAACTCCTTTAAGAATCTGTTGAAAGCTATGGACCCCCCCCCCCCTTCCCCAGAAGTATTCACAAAAACACAAATTTGCATGTAATGAATATAATGTACTTTAATCATCAAAATTTGTCTCGTACACATATGACAAACACAAAGTATTATTAAACTTTGTAAACAATCTTTAAAAAAACACTCCTTTTTATGCAAAAATTACTGGCTGCTCATTATAATTATGAAATCCTCTTGTGTAAATAAAAAAAAGATCTACGTTTTCTACTACCATTGCTACAACTACATCTACTCTGTCATTATCTGCAAGAAAAATCAACAGTACCAGGCTGTATAGTGAATATAAATGTTAATTTTTATCTGACCCTCACTGACCCCCTAAAACCCACCCATGGACCCTAGGTTAAGAATTCCTAGTCTAGAGCTTCCATTTGTATGGAATTCTAGTGCCTGCAAACTCTCCTACAACTACTTCATCCTATAGCTTTGGAACCAACTCCCCCCTTCCCCCCAAATCAGATCACAGAACTCATTAATGACCTTCCGAAAGCTGTGAAGACCTTTCTCTTCAACTAAAGATCCAGCCGCAAACAATCCCCTCTAAACTCTTTCCCGCCAACAACCACTAGTTGGCGACTCTCTGGTCCAATCTACTGTAATACCTCCCTAGGAGTTTCCTATGAATGTCCCCACCCCAAGCTGTCCTTAAGTTACTGTACTGCATGGTATTGTATTGCCAAACGTACTGTCCAAATTAACCTTCTGTGAATGTTAGCTTGTAACCTTTGTTTTTCCGAGAATTTTTGTACTTTACTTGGTCCTTTGAGGAGTTAGAGAGAAGTGTGAAGAGGTTACATTATTTGTCAAACTGGCAAAAAGATAGGTCGGCAGGTTATCTGGGCAAATTCTTGTTCAGCCATTACAAACACTGTGCACACTTTCCCTGTGTTTAGAAATTGAAGACTTATTAGAGAAACAGTAGAGGTTTTATTTTTTTTTGGGGGGGGGGGCTGTTGAAATAGGGGTGTTGCATGCTTGCGAAGAACTGATATAGAAGTATTTATTGCAGGTTATTTCTATTCTTTGAAGAAAAGCGAACCTGTACAAATTGGCCTAGTTATAAGAAAGGGGATACGTGCTTGAATATTTAATTCTGGCCTAAAGAACTATAATCGGAGCAGATGTCCAAGTCCACTAGTCTTTGAGAACATGATCTCTCTAGGTAATGCATGTTACTAAAATACATGGCGAAATGGACTTTTATGTGTAGCGTAATCATTCATTTTAGAATAATAAACACGTAAACCTGCAATTGGAGGTCACCAGCCCCTTAGGTTTTCAGATATCCCTAATGAATATGCATGAAACAGCTTAGTATGCCTGACACCTCCATTATATGCAAATCTTTCTCATGCATATCCATTATGAATATCCTGAAAAATCTAAGGGGCAGGTGTGAGAATCGATAGTCTAAAATATCAGTGGATCGAAATGGGCACATTAATGTTTATGTTGTGGAATAGGACCATAACAGACACGTCTATCTAAGCCGTTTTAGAAACATAAACGTTTATTTTGCCCTGAAGCTGTGATGGAGTCTGGCTTTCCTTGCATGTTTGGTTTTGGTAGGAACATCAAGCCCAGAGAATGGCACGGTGACAAAATTCATCATCGTTCCCGTCCCCGCGGATAACCGCGGGAAACCATCTTCATGTCATTCTTTAAGGAGAGAGGAAAGAATGAGAGTATAATTGGGCACAACCACTGACCCGCAAGCTTTGCTTTGAAGAATGCTGGTGTAGAAGGACCGAGGTTGAAATAGACACTAGAAAATGACATGGGTTTATTTCCCCGCGGTTATCCGCGGGGACGGGAACGGTGATTAATTTTGTCACCGTGTCATTCTCTAATCAAGCCCTGGAGGATTAAAAAAGTGTCGCCTAATCCTTGTAGTGAAAAGCTGCACAAGAGGAGCAGTTTTCTAAATGCTGGACATCCCAAGTGATAAGTGTACCGTAAATCCCATCATCAGTCTGTTAGGATACAGACATTTAATTTCTTTCTTGAACTAGGGAATGGATCACATTCCCTTCACTACACACAAGCATCAAGCCACAAATGACTTATGGGAGTCGCCACAAATGGGGCAGTTGCCTTGGGACGGCTGGTACACACTGGCAATGGAGGGTTCGGTGACTTGCCCAAGGCCACAGAGAGCCTTTGAACG
Source organism: Geotrypetes seraphini (assembly GCF_902459505.1). NCBI lineage: Eukaryota > Metazoa > Chordata > Amphibia > Gymnophiona > Dermophiidae > Geotrypetes > Geotrypetes seraphini. Next base: position 11,337,937 of record NC_047102.1, read on the forward strand.
TGATCCTTCCAATTGAAATGGGGGAGATAAATGTTCACCACCAAAACACACCCCCTTGCCATTTGCAAATTCTTCTGTTCTAGATGAGTACATTCTGTCATTGTAAAACTGGAACTTAGATGTGCATGCAAGATAAACGTTTGCCTGCCAGCTTATATGCACCGCTTAAACGTGAATGACATTTTTTTTTTTTTAAGTAAGCACCGTAGCGACACGGTAAATGATGGCCAATATGGCTCATCCAGTCTACCCAGAAAGGTTGTTGGGATAGTACCTATCATGAGGTGCAGGTTACTTTAACCAAGTCCAAGTAAACAGGAAAAATTACTGTTTATATGTGCAACAAAAAAGACAAACTACTCCACCAGGCTATCGTCAAACGAAAACGTAAAAAAAGCGGAGCGGGTATATAATAATTCACAAAATTATTATGAATTCATTGTGCTTGCATTTAATCAAGATTTTAAATATGCAAAACCTAGGTTGGCATGAAGATTTCTCACAAATAGCTCAAACTTGATTGTACAAATCTTGGACAAAGGTGGTAGATTCAGGGGCAATGTTAGGAAATTCTACTTTACGGAGAGGGTGGTGGATGCCTGGAATGCGCTCCCGAGAGAGGTGGTGGAGAGTAAAACTGTGACTGAGTTCAAAGAAGCGTGGAATGAACACAGAGATCAAGAATCAGAAAATAATAGTAAATATTGAGCTAAGGCCAGCACTGGGCAGAATTGCACGGTCTCTGTATATGGCCGTTTGGTGGAGGATGGGCAGGGGAGAGCTTCAATGGTTGGGAGGGTGTAGATGGGCTGGAGTAAGTCTTAACAGAGATTTCGGCAGTTGGAACCCAAGCACAGTACCGGGTAAAGCTTTGGATTCTCGCCCAGAAATAGCTAAGAAGAAAAAAATAAAAATAATAATTTAAATTGAATCAGATTGGGCAGACTGGATGGACCATTCGGGTCTTTATCTGCCGTCATCTACTATGTTACTATGTATGTTACTCAGACACAACCTCTCCTATTCACAATAGGACAACAATGATCTATTCAATGGGTTTTGTCTTCTCAATCATCGGTTCACCACCCCCTCCGAATTGTGACTTAAGTGTGCAAAAAGAATACATCTACAAAACATTAAGATAAGCACTTTGCTTGTAAACTTGTAAGCAGATCAATACATTTCTGATCTCTGTATATACAGTATGTGCAACCAGCAGAAGCAGCAGATTTGCATTTTAATAAGTGTACGTGTAAATTCCACACTCCAGTAGACTTATCCCAGGAATGCCTGTTGTATACTTTTAAAGGTATATGTGGGATCGTTCCATAGGTATACTTCAAGCATTTCAAGCTGGTAGGCAACAATCTTGGTTAGGCAAATGTATTCAGCAAGCTATGTTATCGGAAATTAATTAAGACCACTTTGTTCGATAAGTTTATTACTTCGTGAGTTTTATTATTGAAATTCTATTTTACAAATATTTGTATTTTTTACTGTATTATTGTATTTCGCTGATTGTCCTTTTAGTATAAACCACCTAGAACTTTTGGTTATGGCGGTATAAAAGAATAAAGTTGTTATTATTATTATTAATATATGTATGTCATGGCAAATGTTAAAATTATGCATTTTGTATTAGTAATTATTTACCATTATATGCTATATGAAGAAAGCCTGTTTAAAATTATCCTCTTAACCGAGGAGATGAGTCGACCTTTTTGGTATTTTTGTTTTCTTTTGTTGAATTTGCCACATTGTGTAATATGCAGGGTACCCACAAAAACACTCCTTGATTTTAAAGGGTTGCAAACTCAACACTTATTGCAATATGTTTATAAATAAGATGACAGCAAATACAAGTCCCAAAAAAGCACGGTCAGCAAGATCTTACAGAGTCGCTTGCTCTTTCACCCTTATAAGCTGCAATTGGTGCAGAAGTTACAACCTTCAGACAATGCAACGCGACAAAATGACCAAGTGGCCCCCCCTGAGATCACCGGACATTACTGTGTGTGATTTTTTTCCTTTGGGGATACGTGAAATACAGAGTGTACGTACCTCCACTACCCGCAACTATTAATGATCTGCAGGAACGCATCACTGAAGCTATAAATGCGATCACGCTGGTTATGCTTTGCAGAGTCTGGTCCGAGCTTGATTATCGCATTGATGTTTGCCGAGTAACAGGTGGGGCGCACATCGAGTGTATGTAATTAACACCGTATGAGACTTTGAGTTGATGAAACTAGCCTCAAAGGTGAAAGAATATTGCAATAAATTTGGGTTTTGTAACCATTAAAAATCAAGGAGTGTTTTTGTGGGCACCCTGTATTTACCATTGTTATTTGAATGATATTGATAATACTGTATCAAATTTAGAAAAGTCATATTTGGTCTTTATCTCCAGAAAATGCATGTCACCCCCCTCCTGAAGACACGTACTGACTAAAGAGGTCTGGGCAGAGGGGATGTCGCAAACGAATGAAACGGTTTGATTTGAGCACGCGGAAGACTTTCTTCTGCAGAGCCGCTTTGAACAGTGACCGTTAATTCGAGCTGGAGCCTTTCAATGCCTATAATCTCGCAGACACGGGCCTGGTTTCCAATTTACTATTGATGTTTAGAGCAAAGGGGACATGAGAGCGTGATAGTCCCTATGCAGGCCTATGAGATTCAGACATAGGCCCTCTTTTCCAAAGGTGCGCTAAGCGTTTTAGCGTGGATTTAGCTAATGCGTCCATAGGATAACATGCACTTAGCATTTTGAGCTCGACTTGCTTCACTTATAATTAAGCGCACTTTAGTAAAAGAGGAGGAAAGGGTTAAATGCAAAAGAGATTCGGACAAAAGGCATGTTCCAGACACTCCCTTCTCCCTTTTGTTCTTGCCATTCCCCTTTTTCTTTTGATTAATGTAATCCCACCCAAATTTCCTTTTGTACCACATCTCGGCAGTAGCATCTTGTGATTTGTAAATTTCCGTTTCCCCGTTTTTGCTTAAATTTTAAATTTTGTATGATGTTAACCACTTTGGTAATTAAAGCGGGATATCAAGCCTCAAAAACTTGATTTAAGGCAAGGTTTTAATAAAAACCTTTTATTTTGGTGAGGCATTTGGGAATGATATACCTTTTATCAGAAATGACCCACATTTATTGAGGAAATTCGATTCGGTGGTGTGACTCCGGGGATTGTGGTGGTTAGGGGACATTCAGATATGATTTAAGATTGGATTGAATTTTTTTAAGGTAGATTATGTCTTTTTTTAAGACAAATGTGATATTATATTTAGTTGTATTCTTTGAGGTCTTTCTATCATTATCGGAGTTACTTTTAAAATAGAATTTGTACTGTAAACCACTTAGATTTGTTGTACGCTCAAGCGGTATAACCAGTTTAATAAAACATAAATCATATAAAAACTCTTTAGCGGCTTGCTTGCAGGAGTTCCAGACACTGAACTCTTCACATACACAAATGTATTTTATTCTTTCAAGTTGTTTAGTAAATTGAAATATATCCTATACAAATATAATTCATTTGAGATGCTTCATATAGGATTTTGTAAGATTTTGAACTCCTAAAAAATTAGTGGGAGAAAGAAAAGAGGAACATTTTAAAATGCACAGTCTGGTGTAGAAAGAAGAGAAGACGAGATCGATGCCAAAGTTAAACTTGGGTCACTGTGACCTAGTCAAGAACCAGTTAGTGTAGTATAGCATAAGAGTTGCTAAAATGTAATGAGAAGGTCTTTAGCAGCTGTCAAGAACAGCAGTATTTTCCAAAGTATTATCTGTGTTTGGGATGGGGCAAGGCAAGCTGCCAACCAGTTGGCTATTTGGGATATCCATAATGAATATTCATGCGATACATTTGTGTGCACGGCTTCCATTGTATGCAAATATAGCTCGTGAATATGTATTAGGGATGTCCTGAGAACCTGACTGGATGGTGGCTCTCCGGGATTGCAGTTTAACCGCCTTGGACAAAAGAGGAGGGTCTTGGATTTCCTAGGCAGCGAGACGTTCCATCTTTGGATGGAGGGAATAATCTGCCTTGTTTAATATACACGTTTTTGTTTTGTTTTTTGATTTATGTCTGGAAGAGTTGTTTTTATTTGTTTATTCAATTTTATCAATACAAACAAGCAATACATTACTTGTATTTCAGATTAACATAAATTATTAAAAAGAAAACTTATAAACCAATTCCACTTAAATCAGTGTTTTGGTTATTCATTTATACTTCCAATATATTTAGTCCACAATCTTTTAAAAGAGATTCTTAGCAAAGAAAATTAACAATAGAAACAATCTTATCCAACCTAGAAAGCGGCAATTATCTGCGGTGCTACAGCCATTCATGGCAGGTTATACATTCTCAGTCATAGGCACTACTTGCTTTTTGGATTCTATAAATCCTACTAGTTGTTTAGGTTCAAAAAACAAGTAATTCTTGTTCTGATAGGAGACAAAGCATTTTACAGGAAATTTCAATAGAAAATTTGCCCCCAAGGCAAGGACTCTTGGCCTTAATGCCAAGAATTCTTTCCTACGCCTCTGGGATCTTAAAGACATATCAGGAAATATTCGAACATTAGAACCTAAAAACTGATCATTGATATGACGAAAATACAAACGCAATATATATTCTCTATCACTTTCCAAAGCGAGAGTTATTAACAGGGTTTTCCTTTCCGTTATAACCTCCAAGGAGTTTTCCAGAAAAGTTGTTAAGTTCATATTTTCATTGTTGGTCCCTTGAATCTCATTAGGAGTGGAAACTTCCACAGGTCTCTTAATTTGAAAATAATTAGCTCTAACAATAGGTGGCAAACTTTCAATAGGAATAAGCAAAATTTCCTTGAAATACTTTCTTGCCATCTCCATTGGTGAAATTAAGGGACATTTTGGAAAATTTAGGAGTCTCAAGTTATTTTTCCTTAATTGGTTCTCGAAACTTTCCATTTTTCTAGCAATAAATGTTCTTTCTTTTACTAATTCCAAGTCCAATGTTTCCATTCCACAAATTCTTGACTCCTGTTTTTCTATTTTCTCATTTAAATCTTTAAGGGCCAAACCCTGTTGCTCCACTTTAGAGTGGATAGTCCCATAGTCAGTATTTAAAGTGGAAAAAGACATTTTGAGGTTAGCGTCCATAACTGAAATAGCCTGCCATAAAGCCTCCATATCAATTACCTTAGGCTTCTCCAACACCCCAAAAGTGATCTTACTTCCTCCCGAAGCTCCTCTCTCCTCTCCTGCAGTATGGCACGGCAAGGTCATGTTGAATGCTATTTTATGTTCACATCTTTTTTTTATTGTGGATTCAGAAGAAAACAATACAAACGGCAAAGACAATGGAACCAACAGCCAACAATACTGAATTTGTGTATAGAAGAGTAGATAACCCGCCGCTCACCCACCCAAACCCTTCCCAACCTACCAAATCCCAGAATGCAGACCCCTCCCCAGGAAAAAAGAATACAGAAGGCGACCAAAAGGTCTCAAACGCTCCAGAGGCCCATATTCTTGTGGCCACTGGGCAGCCAGACAAAGTATCCCCCCAGCAAAAGAACACATCCCACCCCCACCAAACAACAACGCCATTTTAAAGTAGTAGGCTTTTAATTGAGACTTAAAGGTCTTGAGAGATTTCTCAGATCTCAAGTATAATGGTAACGAGTTCCATAGTGTAAGGTGCCATGATGGAAAAGCTAGAATCCTGGTTAGAATCCAATATTTTTCTTGTTCTTTGATCTTCGGATGTGTTTGTTACATTGTGCCTATCATCTACATTTGTATTATACATCCTTCGATTTTGTTGTATGTCTTTTTTGCTTTATTGTAAAACTCAATAAAACTTTTGAACTGAAAAAAAACCCCAAAAACATCGGTCTGAAAGATAGACAGACAATGTTGTGTGGAAGAGTGATGATCCCTTTTTGGTGAGTAGGGAATCAAGTAAATTAGACAAAAAATGAGGGGAGACCAGAAGACTGAATCTGGAAGGTAAAAATATTATATTTGAATGGTATTCTATAAACAATCGGAAGCATATGTTCAGATTTGAGCAGAGGCGTAATATGGTCATATTTTGAATGATAATAAAGAAGACGGAGTGGAGTATTGTGTATAAGTTGAAGACGGCAAAGTTGGTACTGGGGGAAGCCCAATCAATAAGAGAATTACAATAATCCAACCTAGAAATAAACATAGAGTGTAACAGGATCTGAACTGCATTGCGACTTAAGAACGGCTGGACAGTGCAAACCTGACATAGTTTTAAGAACGAGGAAGAAACAACACTAGAAATGTGAGAGTGAAAGGAAAGCGCAGTATCTAAAGTTACGCCAAGAATCTTAATGGATGAGGAATACAACAGAGGGGTACCGAGGTAAAACGGGGAAGGACAGATGTGGTTTCGATGGAAGAAAAAAATCATGGTAGATGTGTTTTGTGAATTTATTTCTAATCTATTTAAGGTTAACCAGTCTGCAACTTCGTCTAGTTTTTGAGAGATCAAGGGATAGTCATCGGAGCAGATGGAATTGAATGGATAGAGTAACTGAATCACCCTATCCAATAGTGGATGGAACCAATGATAGCTTGCATTAAAGTCACAATAGCTACAAGCACTGGAGGTAACCTTTCCCCACATCAAATGATACACTAGAATGGTGGCTTAAGTTAAACAATTGAGGCATTAAACATAAGGAGGAGGAATTCATTCATGTATAGTCTATCCACTATTGGATAGGGCGATTAGTCGGCGACATTGTTTTGTGTAGAGCAGCGTAAATGAAAAATGTAAAACCAAGGGACTGAAGCAGTAATGTTAAAGGAACAAGGAAAATGTTGAAAAGTTTAGGGCCAAGAACTCCATCCTCCTAGTTTATTTATTGATTTATTACTTGGGAAAGTTGGTAAAGGTTGGGGTGCTGTGTGACCAGCCTAAATAATTTCTTAGCTATATTTGTCATTTAAATATCTAGAGATTGTGACGCTATGGACTCCTTTTACAAAGGTGCGTTAGGGCCTTAACGCATGGAATAGTGCACGCGCTAGCTGCTACCGCCTCCTCTTGAGCAGGCGGTAGTTTTTCAGCTAGCGCACGCTAATCCAGTGCATGCGCTAAAAACACTAGGGCAAACATAGTGGTTTAAATAATTGATTTACACTTCCCCCTCCCCATTCGCGGTTTCAGTAATCGCGGTTTCACATTTTCGCAATTTTTTGGGGAGGGGAAAAAAAGAAAAAAAAAACATCGTTAAGTCTTCCCCCCCATCGGCATCCCGGCCTTACCTGGTGGTCTAGCGGGCTTTCGGGGCAGGAGCGATCTTCCTACGCTCCTGCCCCGTGCAGATCGCCATTAGGAAATAGCTGTAGGGAGTTCCCATCGTAGTCTCGAGAGACTACGGGAACTCACAGCAGCCATTTCCTAATGGAACTGGGGGTGTGGCCATGGGTCCAGATTTTTCTTCGGGAAAATCTAGTAACTCTACCTAAAGGAATTGGCTGCCGAGTAATTTTCTACTTCAGTCAGCTTCAGGGCTGATGTAAGTAATTGGACCTTAGATGAAGAGATGTTTTTGGCCATTTATAATAGTATTTAAAGAAAAGGGGGTCTAAATTTCTTTATACCACAAGCTTGAAATAGGTATGTGTTTGCTGCTTTAAACTGGGTGCCCAGTCCATAAAGTTACATTCCACCTGGGTAAACTGGGTAAATATCAGTTTATCTGGGTTGAAGGGCTTTCTGAAAATTGGCCAGCCTCAACTATGTAAAAATACATTGTAAAGGTTCACAATGCATAAGCCTTTAGCTAATTTAGGAAACTGCATGTTCAAGTTTCTATTCAGAGCACCGGAGGAAATACCAGACAGAGTGTTTGCATGTTTAATTTGAAAATACAGTAAAGTGAATACTCAAAGGCACGTTTCAAAGTGAAAGTTTGCTCTAGGGAAGTCCATTCGTTAGTGCAAATTCAGCTAGTTTTCCTTAAAAATTTAACCCCTTTCTACAAAGCCACGCTAGCTGCCCCAAAGCCCGTAGAGATTGAAAGGGTTTTGCGGCATTTGCCACGCGGCAGCTGCTAGCACCGCTTTGTAGTGAACACAAGATGTCATTACATTAGTTTCTTTCATTACGCCAATACCTTGCGGTTCTAGGCGGATTACAAAAGGATGAGATTTTGGTCATATCCAGAAGATTGCAGGGAAGTTATTGGTTGGAACATTTACAGTCTGGTGATGGAGTGAGGTTATTGGGTTGTTTCAGGAGTTTGTCTTGATGTATTTCTTGAATAACCTGGTTTTTATTTCCCTCCTGAAGGTTTTGTAGTTTGGCGCTGAGATCAGTAAATTGGAGATGTGGCTGTCTAGTAGTCCGTCGTGTATTTTTTTACGCTGAATGCCTTTGATCGGGGGTTGGGGGGGGGATGTCTGAGTTCTCCTTGGTCTGGAAGAGTTGTTCCGAGTTAGGCGAGTGTTAGGTAGGATGATCCATTGCCATGTAGGGTTTTGAAGAGCAAGCAGTAGAATTTAAAAAGCATTTGTGCTTGTACAGCCAGCCAGTGTGTATCATGGTAGGCGGCGGTGATGTGGTCGTACTTCTTCAGTGAGTAGATATTTCTGAGTGCTGTATTTTGCACTGTTTGTAATTGTTTTATCATGGTGGTTATTATGATTTCACCCAGCTACTATACTCGTTTGTACTATCCCGCTTAGATTACTGCAGCGCTCTACTAGTGGGCTTACCAGCAAAAAATACTCTCCCGTCTACAAGGTGTGCAAAACGCCGCAATCCGACTCCTAAAAAACTTGGACTTCCGCAACCATGTCACCCCTGCACTAACATCCATGCACTGGCTGCCTATCCAAAAAGATGCGCCTTCAAAGCCTTAGTGCTAGCTTTCAAGACTTTCCACAAAATGACACCAAACTACAAAATTACATCCCCAATAGATCACTGAGATCCCAAACTGGAAAAACGGCTGGTCGTGCCATCAGGCTGCTCACTCGCGTCTGAGACAGCCTGAAGACGCTCATATTCTCATTACATACCCAGAATGTGGCACATCATCCCCCCCCCCCCCATCCATTAGATCACTAGACAATCTTTGGAACTTCAGAAAAGCCGTGAAAACCTTAGTCTTCATAAACCCAGCTCCTTGAAGACCCACGTCTATACCCCGGACGGATGGGATTCCAAAGACATCACCTAATATACCAAACGGAATCTCGCTAAAACTCGCACGCCACCGCAAATATAACCTGAATTCCTACCACATTCTCTGACAACAAAGATGCACCCACCTGCAGAGAGAGCCATTTCACCTCCAAGTATATCTACACTGAAAATGCTGCAATTTAAACCACCCTATGTCCACTAAGTCTGTATTTGTAAGTCTAAATGCTACGTCTATACTGTAATCGCTGTAATCTAAACCCCTTTTGTCCATGCTGTAAAGTCTGTGTCTCGCTAAAATTTGTCGTACCCATACTATGAATGTACTCCTGTAACCCGTTCTGGCTCCTTTAGGAGGACGGACTAAATAAATAATGTCGTTCTACAAATTAACATACCAGAAAATGCAAAAAAGAAATAAAAAATAATAATTAAAATGATTGAGAACAAAATTAGAAAATCAGGGGGACAATTCCCCCCAAAGATTGCTACTAGAAATGTATTTTCATTTTGAAAACTGCTATAAAAACTACAGGTAAAAAGTTTCTGCAAACTTTGCAGCAATGTGGCCGCTTGTGCTTCTGCCGCTTTGGTTTCTTCTTGATCACGGGTGCGGATTTCGTTACCCGCTTCTTAGGAGTTGCTTCTGCTACTAAGAAGGCAACAGAGTGTGCCAGAAATATTCACATGGCAACAACCGAAGCGTTATATTGGGTCAAACAAAGCTTTGGACGGACAGCGGTTTCGCAGCGCTCGGGAATTAGGTTTGTTCATTACCAGCGTTGAACTGCCGGCATTACTGCTGTTGCTTCCCCAAGGAATACCCCCCAGAGAAAGAAAGCCGTTTCATCCTAAAATGCATGCATATCTATTCAGCAGAATGTATGACTGGAAGAACTTGGGCGTTCGTCGTGAGAAAGATAGCATAAATAGCTCCCTCGGGGATAGCGTAATGTTGGTAATAACACTTGGGAAATTAAGCAACTGCTCCTAGAGCCCTGAGCTTTATTGAGAAACATTACCTAGAAAGCAGCAGTGTGACTCACCTGAGGTTACACCTACAGACAGGATTCCTGCTCCTTAATGAGGCTAAATATTTATTTTAGTTTTTATATTTATTTTAGTTTTTATTTCTTCCATTTGTGCTTCGAACAAGCTCTAGGCGACATTACAGAGGAAGGGGTTAGAAGAGGGTAGGGAGGACAATGAAGGGCAGGAAGGAGAGGAGAGAAGCATGTCGAATATTTCATAGAAATTCCTAACTTTACTATGTGAATGATATCTAAACGAATTAAAGGAATATATACAAAAGGAATAGAAGGGAGGAACTGTCAAACAATAGAATTCAGGGAAATTCAATTAATTAAAAAAAAAAAAAAATAGGGGTAAAAACAATGGAATAAAATTTTTTTAAAAAAATCAAATAAGTCTGACAGAAGTCCAATTTCCTGAAGCAGCTCTGTTGCCCCAGCATATTTTAAATAATCCCAACGGCAAAAGTCCAGACGGGACAGATATCAGCTCGGGCTTTCCAGCTGCTGCAGCCCTGACTCATCGCTTCCAGGCGGAAGATGCACAGAAATAGAACAATCCAGCGCCGGGCCGCACTGCTCTCGGTGGGCGGCGGATGCTCACGGGCAGCTCCCGAAGAATACAGCACTCTGCCTCCATCGGACAACCGGGAAGAGGAGTCCACGGCACGGTCCCACTCCACGGATCCGGAGACACCACCAGCTCCTCTCCCGGAGATTCAAGAACATAAGAGTTGCCGCTGCTGGGTCAGACCACTGGTCCGTCGTGCCCAGCAGTCTGCTCCCGCAGCAGCCCTTAGGTCAAAGACCAGTGCCCTGAGTCTAGCCTTACCTGCGTACGCTCTGGTCCAGCAGGAACTTGAATAACTTTGTCTTGAATCCCTGGAGAGTGTTTTCCTCCTATAACAGCCTCCGGAAGAGCGTTCCAGGTTTCTCTGAGCGTTCCAGATCACTCTCTGGGTGAAGAAGAACTTCCTTATGTTTGTACGGAATCGATCCCCCATTGAACTGAAGCTGGTTCCAGTCCCTACTGCCACACACATCACATAAGTTCAGGAAAACCTCTACAGATCCAGAGAGAATGTTAGTGGAACGTATGTGGTCTCCAGCTGCCATGGCAAAGCCTTAAATCAGGGATCCTCATTTTTAAACGGGGGCCAGTTCACTGTTGGGGGACGGACTGTGGTTTGAGAAAAATAACCCCCATGAATGAATTCCTATGCACATTGCACATATCTTACTTGCTAATAGCGCTGGAGCAGCTAAAAACCAACATATGGTCCTAGGGGATCACAGCCAAGCACTCTAAAACACCTGCAGAAAGAAGTAGATGGTAACTACTGAGAAAAGCTATTGGAGTGCCAGAATGAGGTTTGGAATTCACAAAAAGAGCCGAAACAGCATACTGAAGTTTGGAACGCTCAGTGAAGTACCACCAAACCCCTGCAATAAAGTAGCCCAAATATCCAGCAACTCACGAATGTCAAAAGTTTCCCGCCAGCCGTACCGAACTTCCAAGAACCCCTCCCAGCGGCAGCAGGGCTGCGCACGCCAGCCCATGCGCTGAGCGGATGGGGCACGCGGCATGGAAGCGTGACGTCGGCGCTGTGGGTCTGGCCGTCCAACTCGCATGAGGGGGTTACTGGCGGCGCGCAGTGGGGAGCGGTGAGAACTGCAGAGCGCTATAGTGAGACAGCCACAATGGAGCAAATCCGCAATGGTTAGGAACATGAGCAGTAAACTTTCGCGCGGAGGCCGGGTAAATGATCTTGGAGGGGCCGTAGTTTGAAGACCCCCCTGCCTGAAATGTTTGGCTCAAGTAAGTGGCAAGGTGGAACCAAAATATGTATTGGCAAAGCAGTACCTTTTCCCTTGGCGTTATATTTTTGTGCAGAATTACCAATAAAACAGCGGTTGACGCAGCTATCCTGGAGAGCTTTATTGCTAAAAGTAAAGCCTTGCTCAGGCCTCTTTCAGTAGTAAAGTGAGTGCCTTATTGCTGTGTCTTCCCTCTTTATTAAAGCCTCATCCTGCTAATGGAAGGCCTTGCCCTCTGGGGTCCTGTTCCTTTCACAGATAGGCCCTGGAAATGCCTTATCATTGTCGGATATGCTAAAAATGGCAGAGAAAATGTTGACGTTACAAAAAGCAAATATGCAATTTATTTATAGAATTTGGAAAACATTTAGCTACAGTCGAGCCACACACAAAAGGACTGAATTCTTGTGTCTGTTACCATATGTCCATTATTGAACAGTTCAATGGTTTGATCGTTTAACCCCCTTTTTAGGAAGCCACATTAGCATTTATTATCGCCGGCCGCAGTGGTAAAAATTCAGATGCTCATAGAATTCCTATGAGCGTAAGAATTTTTACCACCGCAGCCGGCGATAAAAAACACTAATGCTGCTTCATAAAAGGAGTGGGGGGTGGAGGAGAGTTTAGTTAGAATGATTAGTTTTCAGGAGTTTTTGTGTTTGCTTTTGGAGCAGCTAAAAGCACCCCCAGCCAAGCCTTCATAGCACTTTTCACTTTCCTATATCACGTTTCACCCAAGGAAGCTTCTGCTATCATCAGTCAAGTGTCTGGGACTCCTCTGCTTCTGATTCATGTGCATTCATAGGAGCCAGCTCTTTGGGTAAATGATCACTCCCAGTCAATTCCCTCTAAGCTGCGTGGTTGCGCACCTTCTGACAAGGCCCCTCGGCTGTTCTGGGTCGCTGCACAGCCTGCCCACCAGAGACACTGTTCTTTCTGCTTTCTCAAATCAGCACTAACAACAAAAACAAAATACACTCTGCAAGTCCGCATTGTACCTAACTTCGGCTGCTGGCCCTACCCCCTCCAGAGTCACTTCTTCTTCCGGGGCAGAGCCAGCAGCTACGGGCAGCCCTGCAACAATTGCATTTTGTTTTGCCACTGCTGCTGATTTGGAGAAACAGCAACTACAGCGGTGGAGATATCAAGGAAGGAACCAGATGCTGGATGGAAGTAGGGAAGTGGGGTACATTGGATGGAAGGTGGGAAGAATAGAGTACACATGCTGGAAGGAAATAGGGAAGACAAGGGGGGCATATATTGAAAGGAAGTGAGGCACATAAGGGGTATATTGGATGGAAATGTGGAGGGCAGTGATGGCACATTGGAAGTAAGTGGGGAGGACAGGAGGATGCATGTTGGAATGAAGTGGGGAGGATAAGGGGCATATTGGATGGAAGTAGAGAGGACAAAAGGGCACATGCTTGAAGGAAGTGCAGAGGATAGAGAGGTATATGCTGGAAGGATGTGGGGAGGAGAGAGAGGGCACATGCTGAATGGAAGTGGGGAGGAGAGAGGGGTAGATGATGGATGGAACAGAGGAGGAGAGAGAGTGTAAATGTTGAATGGAAATGGGGAGGACAGGGGCACATGCTGGATGAAAGTGGGGAGGAGAGGGAGCAGATGGATAGAAATGGAGAGAAGAGAAGGGGCAGATGAAGGATGGATGTGGGGAGGAGAGAGGGGCAAATGCTTAATAGAAATAGGACAGGGGCAGATGCTGGAAGGAAGCAGGGCTGAAAGAGGGGGAGAGAGGGCATATGCCAGATGGGGGGGAAGAGGATATAATTAGAGAATAAGAGGACGTGAAATAGGAGGCAAGATGTAGGTAGACACAATAAATAAAATAGGGAAATTGAGGATTGGATAGTAAAAAAATAACATAAATCTGGAGAGAGGCAGAAAATTGAAGAAAGCTGAAAGGAAATGGAAGAGAGAAAACTGACAAATGGGCAGGAAATCTTGACAAGATGCGGAAAGCATGCTGAAACTGAACTGAAAAAAGTAAATAGCCAGACAACAAAGGTAGAAAAAATAATTTTATATTTTGTTTAAGATAAAGTAGTGTAGTAGCTGTATTAATAAATGGTAATTGGAAATAAGGTGCTATCTTCTTACTGGATTAATTTTAATATCTTTTGACTAACTTTAGAGACCAAAACCTCCTTCCTCAGGTCAGAACAGGATACTGTAATAGAGGTATACTGTCCTCACCTGAGTGAATGGTTTTGGCTTCTGAAACCTAATTGAAAAATATATTTAGTCCAATAAAATGGTATCATTTTCAATTTTTTGTTTTATTTGGAATATGCCAGTTTTGGGAAATTTACATCTGCTATCTTAATATTTTGCACATTATAAGTGGACACGCATTGCTTTCTCTTTAGTGTTGTAGTGTTTTGAAGAGTCCGGCTTCTTAGGTTTGTGTTCTGCTTGTGTGAAAGAGCTGTGGTTTTCTGTTATCAACAGCCTAATTGATCTGTTCTAATCTGGTTTATTTAGATTTCCAATAGGTTTATTTTTGCTCACTTCAACTCAGTTCTTTGCTCGGATCAAGTCAGTCCTTAGAGGAGAAGTTTGTATTGTGTTTGGCACCCTCCAGTTATTTTGAAATGTTGGCGTCCGTCCTTGCATGTGCACTAAATCGCTGCCCCGCATCACATTCAGTGGTGTAGAAAGCACAACGGGGGCGAGAGAGATGAAGGTTTTGCCTGCTTTTCAAGTAGCAGTTAGGCGTTTTGTAAAGAAAGCTTCCCCTGACTCTTGTCCTTCTAAAGTCCTTGTGCACACATGCGCTTTATCTTTATCCTGGCTCTTGATCCTATCTGGTTTTTATTCTCTTCTTTGTACAGCTTCTGGGTTATCTTCTGAGCTCTTGACTGTAGAGCTCCTTCTTGATGTGTGGTCTTCTCAATCCATTTACAGCCAGTGATGCAGTGTAGCATTCTGCATGTCTAAGATAGTTCAATATTGGGGTTTCTGGTCTGGTTTTGAATTGTTGTTTCCTCTTGCCCTCCACGATCAAGTTAGGTTTTTAGAGTTCCATTACTTTTAATGGTTGTTCCCTAAGGTTCTATTCTGGCTCTTGTTATTGGCGATGTTTTGTTTAACTCCTAGCTTTCACCCCCTCATTTCTTTCCAGGAAAGCTTGAGGAACAACAGATAAGATGCAAACGAATTTAGTTTTCTTTCTTGTCTTCTACCTTCTCTTTTTTCTTTTGTTTCATTTATTTGGCCAGGCTTAGAACATACATTTTCATTGGTAACAAGGGGACTTTACTTTTGGTGGGGGGGAAAATCTGTGCAAAAAAGTTGAGAATTGTGCATATTTCTGCATACTTTTATTTGTAATTTTTTATTGTGCGCGCAAAATTCCTTCATTATAAGGGCTGGCATCTTCCGCCAGGCATGAAATAATCTACACCTACTGATTTTCCACCATAGGAATTTCCCATGACTCCCACCCCATTCTCGTGGCATATCCACATCCACCTTTTTCCAGGGTCCCTCCTCCCAGTACTCCATCGGCATTAATCTAGACCCCCCCACACACACACACACACACACTCCCTGCCTCCTTCCTTGCCCACTTAGCGCTCTAGCATGTTAAGAGGAGGAGCTGCACAGTCCACATTGGGCTGCTTCCTGCTCCTAGTTTCATAGGCCCATACAACTGCGTGGCTTATAGGAACCGCCAGGAACCAAGGTAGCAGAGGAAGAAGTCTGACTTATGGTTGTGCAGATGATGTTTGTGAGCAAAGTGATGTGTGCGGGAAAGAAATTATAGCTACGTAATGCAGGGTTCTATGCTAGAAGTCACAGGCCAGGAAAAGGATCTAGGTGTCATTGTTGAAGATATGTTGAAGCCTTCAGCTTAGTTTGTGAGAATGTTATAATGCCTTTGTATTGCTCTATGGTGCTGCTACACCTTGAAAACTGTGTGCAATTCTGGTCACTGCATTTCAAGAAAGATTCAGCAGAATTAGAAATGAGAATGGTATGGATGGAACGACTACCCTATGAGGAAGGTCTAAACAGTGGTCTCAAACTCATGGCCTGGTAGCCACATGTGGCCTGCCAGGTACTATTTTGAGGCCCTCGGTATGTTTATCCTAATCACAAAAGTAAACTAAAACAGTTTCTTGATCATATGTCTTTTTTTTATCTATAAATGACAATATTATTATTAAGACTTAGCCAAAAGGAAAGATTTATCAACTTTAAAGAGTTCTTACCTCAGGCAAAATTGTCATTTCTTTAATGAGACATTAACTGTTTTTTTCTGAGGCCCTCCAAGTACCTACAAATCCAAAATGTTGCCCTGCAAAGGGTTTGAGTTGGAGACCACTGGGCTAAAGTGACTAGGGCTCTTCATCCTGGAGAAGAGATGGCTCAGGAGAGATATAACAGAAGTCTATAAATTACTGAGTGGAGTGGGTAGATGTGAGCCTCTTGTTTACTCTTATGGGGCTGGGGACATGTATTGAAGCTATTAAGTAGTAGAGTTAGACCAAATGGGAGAAAATATATCTTTACTCAACATATAATTAAACTCTGGATTTGTTGCCGGAGAATGTGGTGAAGGCAGTTCACAGGGTTTAAAAAAGAGTTGGATAACTTCCTAAAAGAAAAGTCCCTAAGCCATTATTAAGATGGAAGTACTCTTTGGGTTTTTGCCAGGTACTTGTGACCTGGGTTGGCCACTGTTGGAAACAGGATACTAGACTTGATGGACCTTCGGCCTGTCTCAGTATGGATGTTTAGTGAGATCTTGCGAATTGGTTGCAAATCTGAGGTCTCGCCTGAAAGATAGGTCAAAATAGTACATGTCCTGTATTACCATTTACACAGATTGAAAGCATTAGTGAACAAAGATAAAAGGAGAGGAACATAATACTGTAGATCAGGGCTGCCCAAGTCCAGTCCTCGAGATCTACTGGCAGGCCAGGTTTTCTGGATATCCACATTGAACATGCATGAGAGAGATTTGCATACCAAGAAGGCAGTGCAGGAAAATCTCTCTCATGCATATTCATTGTGGATATCCAGAAAACCTGGCCTGCCAGTAGATCTCGAAGACCGGACTTGGGCAGCCCTTCTGTAGATAGATTTTATCTTTGGCTTAGGTAAATTTTGACTGTTGAAAAATCTATACTGGCTACCTTTTCAGCTGCAAAACTTTGTGGTTCTCACAATTTTTAAATGGTTTAACTACAGCTTCAACGAAATGATAATATTATAGTTATTTTTCTTATGTACTTTAGTTTTAATTAGCTCTTCCTTCTCCTATGTTTTCTGCTGTGAACTCTAGTCTTAATTATATGTGAACCGGAGTTGAGCCCCACTGGGAGATTAGATTTTAGATTAATTTTGAAATAGCATGCCTAATTTTTAAGACCTTTATATGGAAAGAATTCACTTTTTCTTTTTCAATTACTTCTCTTTTCTGTTAGATCTCACAATCTTCAAGCGATCACTTTGTCAAATTTGGGTTTTCCGCTCATGATGGTTGTTTGATATAGACATTTGGTTTTCTTTTTTTAAAGACCTTGTTTTTGAGGGGTTTAAGATCTGGTTTTCCTGTCTGCTTTCTAAGAGGCAAAGCTGGAAGAAGAAGACAAACACATCTGCTACAGTCTGTGCCTGTGTGTTCCAGATGGTGATACCGACTGCTTGGCGTTCTGGAAACCTGCTATTCTGGTTACACCAGCATGTCGTTCTTTTGGCAGGGAGCGATTCCTAGTTAGTTTTAGATGAGGAAAGCAAATGATTTACTAAATACAAATAAAGATGTGTCTTTTGTAACCTTAATAATAGGCAAGATTCTTTTTCTGTATGTTTCAGTTCAGATCATAGGTTTTGTGTAGTAAGATTGTTCTATTATTATTGAACACTATCGTGTTATAAATGTACTTCATCTTGAGCTGTTGTGAAACGGTGGGTTAGAAATCAAATGAAATGGCTGTAACCTTTCTGTAACTGTTTATATTTATGTCTTAAAGAATTTTACTTACATAAGAACATAAGAACTGCCATCTCCGGATCAGACCCATGGTCCATCGAGTCCGGCGATCCGCACACGCGGAGGCCCAGTCAGGTATACACCTGATGTAGTTTTAGTCACCCATATCCCTCTATGCCTCTCATAAGGAGATGTGTATCTAATTTGCCTTTGAATCCCAGCACAGTGGATTCCTTAATAACCTCCTTTGGGAGAGCATTCCAGGCGTCTACCACTCGCTGCGTAAAACAGTACTTCCTGACATTTGTCCTGGACTTGTCCCCCCTTAGCTTCAAACCATGTCCTCTTGTCCGTGTCGCGTTGGACAATGTAAATAATTTATTTTCCTGCTCTATTTTATCGATGCCTTTCAGCATTTTGAACGTCTCGATCATGTCCCCTCGCAGCCTCCTCTTCTCAAGGGAGAACAGTCCCAGTTTCTTGAGTCGTTCCTCATATTCCAAGTTCTCCATACCTCTTATTAACTTCGTTGCTCGTCTCTGCACCCTCTCCAACAGTTTTATATCCTTCTTTAGGTTGGGAGACCAATGTTGGACACAGTATTCCAAGTGTGGTCTGACCATTGCTCTATAAAGCGGCATTATGACTTTCTCCGATCTACTCGTGATTCCTTTCTTTATCATGCCTAACATTCTGTTTGCTTTCTTTGCCGCTGCCGCGCATTGTGCCGACGGCTTCAGGGTCCTATCTATCAGTACACCCAGGTCCTTTTCTTGTTCGCTCTTACCCAGAGTTGCGCCTGACATTCTATACTCGTATTCCTTATTCTTACTACCTAAATGCATTACTTTGCATTTCTCCACGTTGAACTTCATCTGCCATTGCTCTGCCCATTTCTCTAACTGATACAAGTCGCTTTGGAGTTCCTCGCTATCCTCCTGCGATCTGATTGCCCGGCATAGCTTTGTGTCGTCTGCAAACTTAATGATCTCACTGGATATTCCGTCTTCCAGGTCATTGATATAAATATTAAATAGGATTGGCCCAAGCACTGAGCCCTGGGGCACACCACTAGTCACTTTCTCCCAGTCTGAGAACTTCCCATTTATGCCCACTCTCTGCTTTCTGTTTTCCAACCATTTGCCTATCCACCTTTGTATATCTCCCTCTATTCCATGGCTTTGTAGTTTCCTGAGAAGCCTTTCATGTGGAACTTTGTCGAATGCTTTCTGGAAGTCCAAATATATTATGTCCACCGGCATTCCACTATCAATTTGCTTGTTCACGGTCTCGAAAAATTGAAGTAAATTCGTTAAACATGATTTCCCTTTCCTGAACCCATGTTGACTGGGTTTCATCAAGTCGTGTGTATCTAGGTGCCGGACTATGCTATCCTTGATCAGTGCTTCAATCATCTTTCCAGGGACAGACGTAAGACTCACAGGTCTGTAGTTGCCCGGTTCCCCTCTCGATCCTTTTTTGAAAATTGGCGTGACATTCGCTATCTTCCAGTCCTCTGGTATCTGTCCAGTTCTGATTGTCAGATTGGCAAGTTTTTGCAATAGCTCTCCGATTTCAACCTTCAATTCCTTTAAAACTCTCGGGTGAATTCCATCCGGTCCAGGGGATTTGTCACTTTTAAGTTTGTCGATCTGGTAGTATATCTGGTCCAACTCCACTTCAACTGTGGTGAGGCTGTCTTCTATTACTCCACTAAACACTTTCACTGCTTCTGGTATTTTAGCGGTATCCTCCTCCGTAAAGACGGACGCAAAGAAGGAATTTAGTTTGTCAGCAATTTGTTTATCTTCCTTGATGTACCCTTTTCTTCCCTGGTCGTCCAGGGGTCCCACCGCCTCTTTTGCGGGTTTTTTCCCTTTCACGTATCTAAAGAAGGGTTTGAAGTTTTTGGCTTCTTGCGCTATTTTTTCCTCATAGTCCTTTTTGGCATCCCTCACCGCCTTGTGACATTTCTTTTGATCATCTTTATGTATTTTCCATGCTTCGATTGTTTTCATGTGTTTCCATTTTTTGAAAGAGTCCACAATGAATATGTATGAGAAGGATTTGCATGCACTGCCTCCTTGAGATGCAAATCTATCTCATGCATATTCATTGTGGATATCCTGAAAACTGACCTGCCTGTGGTTCTTGAGGACTGGAATTGCCTACTCCTACCATAGAGCAATGCAAGGACATTATAACATTTTCTTTTTTTGTTTTCCATTCCTTTCCTGATATTTCCTAACATTCTGTTTGCTTTCTTAGCCGCCGCTACACTTTGAGCTGAGGGATGACGCCTAAGTCCTTTTCCTGGGCAATGACTCCTAAATTGGACCACAGCATCACATAGTAACATAGTAGATGACGGCAGATAAAGATCCAAATGGTCCATCCAATCTACCCAACCATAAATTTATTTTTTTTCTTCTTAGCTATTTCTGGGCAAGGGTCCAAAGCTCTGCCCGGTATTATGCTTAGGTTCCAACTACTGAAGTCTCCGTCAAAGCTCACTCCAGCCCATCTACACCCTCCCAGCCCTTGAAGCCCTCCCCAGCCCATTCTCCACCAAACGGCCATATACAGACACAGACCGTGCCAGTCGGCCCAGTTCTGGCCTTAGTTCTTCAATATTTACTATTATTTTCTGATTCTCGATCCTCTGTGTTCATCCCCCGCTTTTTTGAACTGTTTGGGTTCCTCTATCTCACATGAAACTTGGCATGTGAAAAATAATTGGTAAAAAGAGCTATTGAGTTCAAAAGTGGGCCAAATCAGAACAGGCATTTCAAAGAAATAAGCCCCCCCCCCCAACCCCTCCCCCCCCACAAAAAATGGTGCAATGTATTTCTGTGGGGAAAGGAGTTCCAGCCAGAAGATCTGGAAGAGTCTGAGGTCCAAGGCTGAAGGGATGTGGTGAGTGACTAGCAGAGAGACCAGTAAATGGTACCAGGAGCTGTCAGAAGACTCCCTAGGAAGCAGCCTGATAGACCCTGAGAATATTGGCCAAAGATGACTGGCAAGTGACTGGCCGGGGCCAGAGGCAACTGGAAAATGGTACCGGAAGCTGCGAGAAGACCTAGAGGGCCAATAAAGGGTCAGGGAGGACCCGTAGATGACCAGGAAATGCCTGGAATGTGTCTTAGAAGTGTATGAATGATGTGTGTGCTATGTTATTGTTTTAGCAGTCAAATAACATATAGTAGAAATATAAACAATGCAAACGCATGCACTGTAACGTGCCAGATACTAAACAATGCTAAGAGCACCTTTCATGTCCACTCCTTGAATATCAGCAAGCAATCAATATGTGTATGTGTAAATATAAATGGAATTCATCTTGAGCAGAGGTCAAAGTTGTAGGGGCTTTATGGTTTTTGAGCAATTGTGTAGCGCAGTGGTTGAAGCTACAGCCTCAGCACCCTGGGGTTGTAGGTTCAAACCCCGCGCTGCTCCTTGTGACCCTGGGCAAGTCACTTAATCCTCTATAGCCCCAGGTACGTTAGATAGATTGTGAGCCCACCGGGACAGATAGGGAAAATGCTTGAGTACCTGATTGTAAAACCGCTTAGATAACCTTGATAGGCGGTATATAAAATCCTAATAAAACTTCAAACTTCATGATGCCAGGAGGGAATTGGCAGACCTACGTACAATGCGAATCTCTTTAATATTCATTCTTGTCTCATCTCTCACCAGCACGGCTGACAGAATGGATTTACCAGACCACATGAGGGCTGTGTTTTGTAATATGTTTGCTGCTGTTGACCCCACTGGAAAATGATTATTCATAGCTGTGAGCAGTGGCTTGTTTTGGTACCTGTGAATGTCAGCTGCCGCCCACTTGTAACTTTTTGATTTAGCGAATCGTTATCTATTTAGTTTGGAATTAAATGAACTGGTTTATTGTTTGCTCGCTTTTTAAAATGTAGGGCACAGGATTATCAAGCCAATAAATATGTCTCTGCCCACTTCTTGAAAGTATTTTGATAGCTATAGTAACGGGGAATTTGATTTTGTGAGATCTGAGAAGCTCAGTGCAGCTATTAAAGGATAATTCTGAAGATGGAAAGAAATGAAACCTGATAAGGTCTCAGGAAATGGCAATACCAGCTAGATGCTTCAAAATATCTACCTATTTACGTCCTGTCTCAGATTACAGGAACGAATGTATTGATTCTTTTCATAAACCATTTTCCAGGTTGCTGATCCTTCTTTTCCGAGCCCGCTGCTCTTTTCAGGGCCCAATGCCAGGGGACACTATTATCTGGTACAGATGAGGAAGGGAGAAGCTACCAGGTTCCTGCTTGCCTGGGAGGACTGAACGTTGTGGTTTAAAGCAGTGTCGGTGCGTCTTGGCCCCATTTGACTTTCTGGTCCTGCCCCACTGCCATCCATTTACAGTCCTGCTACTCCACTCGGGGCCCGGCACCAGCAGCAGGTCACCATTGAAGGGGCAAGCCAAAGGGGGAGTGCCCCTTTTCGAGCCCCTTCCTGCGCTCCAGAAGTTCATTCGTTCTGATTGAAGGTACAGGTTTTCTTCCTGAATGACCCAACCCTAATGGGACAGTTCTGTATCATTATGCCTATTATGCACCTGTGTTTCACCTATTCTGTAAAGCAGCGTATCACAAACTGTGTGTTGAGGCACACTAGTGTGCCTCCTGAGATTTCAGGTGTGCCGCGGCACACTGGGGAGGAGGAGAGGCGCCGGCTGACTCCCTGCAGGACCAGTTAAGGGCTATCTCCGCCCAGGTTCCACTCTGGATTGCTTTGTCTGTAACTGTACAGTGCCGTGACGGTCAGAGGCAGTATTCAACAAAAGTACCTGCCTCTCAATATTGGCGGATGGCCAGGTCAACCGGGCAGGCGCTTGGTTAAACCCTTTTGTAGATCAGGCTCTAAGGCCCTGATTCTGTAAACAGCGCCTAAAAAGATAGGTGCCGAGAAACGCAGCACATAGTTCTTGTCAGCCTTTTAGTTTGGTGCCGTTTATGGAATTGCGCCTAGCGGAAGCTAAATTAAACTTGGGCGCAAGTAGACGTCAAAATCTTAGGCACCCTCTATTTATGCCAGGGTTTTCTTAGCCTGAATACCAGCACCTAAGTCCAGTTTAGGCCCAAGATCTGCCCACGATCCACCCTTACCTGCTCCCACATTCTGGTAGGTGCCTTGAGCTAGGCTCCTACCACCCAATTCATTTAATTTTTTGACAATTATGAGCTCATTAACGATGCCGATTGAGCTAATTGACAATCCAATCCAAGTGCAGTTTATAGAATCTGGGCCTAAGTGCCTACTTTCTTTTATTAAAGCATGATAAGTAAAATGCACGCCTATAATTTAGGTGTGAGCATTTAAGGCCAGCCATAGACATAGGTATGTGCGTAACTTGTATAAGTTGCATGTGTAAGTGTGAGACCAGCCCATGTATAAACTCACCAATCAAATAACACACTCTGATTGCACTTATTTACCAAATAGTGTTTAGGTGGGATTGTAACATTATGTACGTATGTGCAGTGTTCTAATCATTTTGACACACTTTTGATGCATAATGTCGCTGCGTCCATTGTAGACTTGCCTTCTGTTTACATGTTAGTAGAACTCTGGATGATGGTGGAAGCAAAGGAATTGGTGTGTTGTCCGGGTTCAGAAGATATACTGTCGAGGTTATACTTTTAATATACTCTATGTAGAGAATTTAATCAGTGCTTTTACCCAGTTAATCGTGTTGATCCTGAATGTGTGTTATGTTAATAGGGATGCCACTCTGATTTTAAGATTGGATTATAGATAGAAATGCTATCAGGCTCGTAATCCAAAAAAGATAGATGTCCAAAGGCTAGCATAAACCAGCACTTGAGCGTCTTACTAGTTAAAACGTCCAAGTGGGCCTTCTCAAAACAGACTTTCCAGACATCTATCTGGTCTATTTCCAGTGCGTCTAAATCTTAAGGAGGGGTGTTGGAGGCATGTTTTGGGCGGGTTTCGTACTTTGACGTTCTGCAGGGATAATCAAACCTTTAACCTTAGATGTTTGGGGCTAGATCTGTTAAAATGAATAAGGATCAAAAAGATGCCCAAACTGAGCAGATGACCACTGGAAGGATTAAAGCATGACCCCCTCCTCCCCCCTTTACCGGTACTTCCCCAGTGGTCACTAACCCCCTCCCACCACCCAAAGATGTGTAAAAACCCAGCGTTTTCCATCCTGTATGACAGATTCACATGTCTCACATACTAGTTAATTCTAGGTGGCAATTTTGCAGGGGTTATGCTGGTCATCTTTGCTCAAGTAATAATCTGGACTTTCTCATTCAGCCTGGATGACACCAGCGCTTCTGGCTCTCTCATCCCCCAGCTTGGGTGACATCTGGTGGTTGTGTTGTTCCTTGCCTTGAGCACCTTATGAAAATGTGGGCTAAAAATTGAAATTTTGAAAAAAATTCATGAGTTCTCCTGTCCTTCATAGTTTCCTCTTGCCACCACCCCACCACAAAACCTCAAAGTTTCAGAATGCCAAAACTATTCTTACACTTTGGATCTCAGTGGAAAGATAGAGTTAGAGAGACAAGCATTCAGGATTCTGAAGTATTCTTGAAGACAGCAAGAAGTTATGAGTGATAACGTTGAAAGGGGATAGATTCCGTTCAAATGTAAGGAAGTTCTTCTTCACCCAGAGAGTGGTAGAAATCTGGAACGCTCTTCCGGAGTCCGTCATAGGGGAGACACCCTCCAGGGATTCAAGTAAAGGTTAGATAAGTTCCTGCTGGACCAGAACATACGCAGGTATGGCTAAACTCAGATAGGGCACTGGTCTTTGACCTAAGGGTTGCCGCAGACTGCTGGGCACGATGGACCGCACCAATCTGACCCAGCAGCAGCAATTCTTATGTTCTTATGTTAAAACTTGTGCAGTGAGTGAAATATCTCAGAAATAGCCTTTTATCTCAGGAAGAGTAGAAGTGATGGTAGTAGGAATCTTTAACGCAGGACCATTTATCTCAGACAAGCTGATTAAAGCTAAAAAAGCCTCAACACCCTGAGGTTGTGGGTTCAAACCCACGCTGCTCCTTGTGGCCCTGGGCAACTCACTTAAACCCCCCCCCCCCCCCCCATTGCCCCAGGTACACTAGATAGATTGTGAGCCCGCCAGGACAGACAGAGTAAAATGCTGGAGTACCTGAATAAATTCATGTAAACCGTTCTGAGCGTCTCTGGGAGAACGATATAGAAAACTGAATAAATAAACAGTGTGACAAGTTTCAGCCTCTGATAACCAGAGCTGGTATTGTGACATCATAATGCCTCATTCCACCAATAAGAGCCAACCTCATCAGTGATGTCACAATGGCTCCATTGTCCTAGACTTGGCTCACTTCTACTACATTTTGATTTCTGCCTTATGACTCTGGGCAAGACTGTGATAACCAGAGCTGGTATTGTGACATCATAATGCCTCATTCCACCTCATCAGTGATGTCACAATGGCTTCATTGTCCCATACGTGGCTCACTTTGGCTACATTTTGATTTCTAGAGTGGCGCAGTGGTTAAAGCTACAGCCTCAACACCTTGAGGTTATGGGTTCAAATCCAAGCTGCTCCTTGTGACCCTGGGCAAGTCACTTAATCCCCCCATTGCCCCAGGTACACTAGATAGATTGTGAGCCCGCCAGGACAGACAGAGTAAAATGCTGGAGTACCTGAATCAATTCATGTAAACCATTCTGAGCGTCTCTGGGAGAACGGTCTAGAAAATTGAATCAATAAATACCAGTGTTAGGACATTATTAGTCAATTCATCCGACTTTCTGTTTTTTCTTTTCCTCTTTTCAGGGCAGAATGAATGAAAATGTCAGGGAATGCTATTCACTACATCCCCCAGCAGCCACGGAGGACCTAGTGACGGTGAAGACTGAGGCCTGCTCTCCCCGTCATGAGGATTATACCCAGCAGTGGTAAGAGGTCTCTGTTCTTCTTTTTCATAGATGCAGATGCTGTAGCCCTCTTCCAACCTAAAGGTCATCATTTCTGCCATTGCACCCACCTCAGAGAGCTATGACTAGACACAAAAATCTGAACGCAAGGCCCCCTAGCCTGAGCAAAACTTCAAATTGTACGTGAGCCATTTTTGGTACCGATTCAGTGTCCGTTATTTTTGGAAATTTTTCGCATCTGCCTCACAGTTCCGTAACAGCCTTAACCCTTTCAGGACCAAGGGACATATTTGTCCCATAACTTTAAAATCCTATACATTTTGATTGGGATAGTCTACAGTTCAAAATTTGATATGTACGGATTCCATAGGATACTGCCTTTATGTAAACAAACTGGTTCCGACATTCATTCATTAGCGTCGTTGCCAGATTGACGAGAAGATTCACTTGCCACACTGTCCATAAGCCAGAAGTTTGATTTTTTTTTAAAAAAATAATGATATTTCACCAAAAAAAATCAATTTTTTGGCATCTGCAAGCCCTTTTTACCATAAAAATGTCGTCAAAACCACAAAAATTGGCCTACGATCCTTATGGTCCTGAAAGGGTTAATTCCCTCTGTAGGCAGATTATTGGTTGTGATATATCATATAAATGATAGCCCCCCCACTAATTGGACTCACCTTCTAGTGCTAATTCATTGCAAAATGTAGACATTGTTACGCCAAGTGATTTATAGGGGGAAGAACCTTTTAAAAAGTTCCAGAAGAATTGGCAGTAAAAATAAAATTGGCCCAAGATAACCATTGAAGATGGAACAAGATAACTACAGCAGTGGCTTGTTTAAAAGGGGAGACTGAAAAACTGAGGGATTTAGAAACAAACTTTAGAAGTGTGTTTTGTTTTTGTTTTTAATAAGTTTTTTTTTATTAGAATTTGCATAAACATATATCTTATACATATATAACACAATCCAACATACATAATATTATGTCTGATACAATATGAAATATACTATGTAGCTATATAGTCATCCAAAATAAAGGAAAAGCATATATTATAACTCAAAAATTAATAATAAAGAATTAAAACATGAATCTAGAACAACAAAACATTGGTTTTTTTAATGCATTACAACTGTTAACTGTACGCCTGTTTACTTAATTCATATTAAAATCCTTGGTTAAACCATATTAAATCATTTTGCTGTACAAAAATTTTGAAGGAAAGCTTTGCCTTATTAATCTGTTAGACTTTTTTTGAAGCGGCTAATAAATGTGATGAACTTTGACTCGCTCATATCCACATGAGAGACTTCTCGGAATATTAAAAAGTCTTTGGGTAGGAGACAGAAGACCCTACTAGCTAAAAGATATTGGTTGGTTTTTTTCTCATTGGAGAGAGGGATCTGTACTGGGATGAGTGATGTTTAATATATCTATAGATGATTTAGAAAAGGGAATGATGAGTGAAGTGAACGTTTCACATTTTTATTAAATTTTGATATTCCGCTTATCGAGCTTCTAAGCCATATACATATATAAAAATATAAAATCAGGTAACATTTTCCAAGACAGACACACTGGTACGCAATGGATGAAGGGGGAGAACTACATGTCAAATAGGATAGAAAGACATCAAAGGGTAGTACAATTGGAAGAGGGGTTAGAATCATGGGAAAGATGTAGGTTAAAGGTCATGACCAAGTTTTAGATTAAAGGTCGAAAGCATCTTTAAATAAAAACATTTTTAGTTTTGTTTTAAAACGTTCTAGTGTTGTTTCTGCAAGTAGGTCGGTGGGCAATTGCGTTCCAGAGAGCGGGAGCTGTTGCCGAGAAGATTGTTGATCGGGTCATGCTGAAGAGACAAATCGATGGGATGGTTAGGTGTTGGGTGTTTGATCTAAGAGTTCTCGTGGGGGGCGTATGAGATCAAGAGTCTGTTCAGAAATTCCAAAGATTTGTGTTGCCCGCTTTAAATCTTCCGGAGCCAGTGAGCTTTTATTAGAAGAGAAGTAACATGGTCAAATTTTTTTTGCATAATTTTCTATAAGCTTTTATTGCTGCGTTTTGTATAATTTGCATGCGCCTTAGCTCTTTTTGGGTGATTCCTTTATATAGTATGTTACAATAATCCAGGCAAGAGACGACGAGAGAATGAGCCAGAATGTTCAACGCAGAAGAATCAAGAACTTTGGAAAGGGAGCGTATCATTCGAAGTCTGTGATTTGTTGCTCATATGTCCGTTTTTTTTGTCCTGTATGACGCCCAGGAGCTTAATTGACGATGTTGTTTGCAGATGCACCCAAAATTATATTAAGTAGTTAAATCTCAAGCTGTGGCAGAAGGACCTTTTGAGACTGGGTGACAGGGGATCTAAATAACAGATAAAATGTAACGGTGACACGATGAAAGAATTGGAGTTTATTTCCCCGGCCCGCCTTTTGTGTTCCAACTGCATTTTCTCTTACCCCTCCCTGCAAGAAAGGCCTAAAAAAAAGCTTATCCTACAGAGGAACTCACTTAAGCCTGGAACTACTCCCCATCATAGGCGAAACTTAAAAACATGCATGTTCGATAAGTTTCTAACAGAGCATTAAACCCTGTGCTCTCACCGCGTGTCACTCTTCCCCCCTCCCTCAGATGACTGTAATGCCCCCTACACTATGTCCTTCCCCCGCTACTTGCGTTTGGGAATTCCTATCTACAACTTTAAATGTATCCGCAAGCTGTTTACTTGGGTTTCTTTGTAATAATTTACCATGAATGAATCCGACCCCAACTCCTAAGCTGTTTGAGTTTCAAGTTTCAAGTTTATTTACATTTGATATATCGCTTATAAAAATATCTAAGCGATGTACAATTAAAAACCAGCAGATTGTGGCATTACATGTAATTTCACTTAAGTTAGACAATTTGACAAAACAATGTGGACAAACATGATTGGGTAGGAAGGAAGGGGAAAGTTACAATTGCATTATTTGTTAGAATTTACATAGAATGGGTAATACAATAGGTATGATTAGAATGAAGCAAGAGAAAAGAAAATTAAAGACATGTAAGAATATAAAATAAATCAATTCATAAATCAAATGCATCTTGAAATAGGTAGGTTTTTAACAATTTTTTAAAAGAAATAAGATCTTTTTCATTTTTAATAAAATTTGGTAGGGAGTTCCACAAGGATGGAGCAACCACTGAAAACATATCTTTGCGTCTAGTGCCGATTATTCTTAATGAAGGAACTGAAAGCTGATTAGATAAAGATGATCTTAAGGATCGAGGAGGATTATATGGAACTAACATTTTAGAAATGAATAGGGGTTCATTTGAGATTAATGTTTTGAAAACTAGAAATAATGTTTTAAAAGTGATTCGGTGAGAAATTGGAAGCCAGTGAGATTTGATGAGTAGTGGGGTAACGTGGTCGTATTTTTTAGCTTTGTGAATTAATTTGATTGCGGTATTTTGTATAATTTGTACCTATATCCTCCCTGCTTATGTCGTCTTTAGTTAATTGTTGTGAACCGCATCAAACTTACATGGTGTATTGTGGCATACAAATAAAATTGGTTACGTTACAAAATAATACATATTGGGGGAAAATAAATCCAAACATCGGTTTCGTTTTGCCGAGTCGTATTAGCCATCGGCACCCAAGTCAAAGTTCTTGGCATCCTTATGGACAATATGTTGAAATATGAGCTCAGTGTATGATAGCAGTTAAAAAGACAAACAAAATGTTGGGCATTATTTGAACAGGGGGGGGAAGAATAAAACTAAAGGTGTCATAATACCTCTATAGAGATCAGTGGCACAATAACATCTTAAATATTGTGTGCAGCTCTTGTCTATCCTAAAACGGATATAGCAGAACTAGAAATGGTTTAGAGAAGAATAACCAAACTGATAAATAGGATGGAAAGGCTTTCGTACCAGGAAAAGTTAGAGGTTAGGGCTCTTCAACTTGGAGAAGAGGCAACTGAAGGGTCTATAAAATAATGAGTTGAGTGTAACGGGTAAGTAGTGCTAGGACTAGAGAACACAGCTAGGTAGCACCTGTAAAACAAATTGTGGAGGGAAAAAAAATATATTTTTTCACCGAGGATGTAGTGAAAGCTGTTGGCGTAGCTTGTGTCTGAAAAGGGTTTTTACATAAGTTTCTGGAGGAAAAGTCAATCAACCATTATTTGCATTGTAGCTTTGAGAAAGCCGCCGCTCATCC
This sequence comes from Geotrypetes seraphini, assembly GCF_902459505.1. Classification (NCBI taxonomy): domain Eukaryota; kingdom Metazoa; phylum Chordata; class Amphibia; order Gymnophiona; family Dermophiidae; genus Geotrypetes; species Geotrypetes seraphini. The sequence goes on from NC_047102.1 coordinate 11,368,104, forward strand.
TTGGATGCGAGACATGGGTCTGTTTGTTAGGATCTTGCCAGGTACTCGTGACCTGAATCAGAGAAAGGATGCTGGGCTTGATGGATCTTTGGTTTGACCCCAATATTGCATTTTTATTTTTATTTTTTTCTTTTAATGCTCTAACGTGCCCTTTTGCTTCCTTCCCAGCTCTAGGATGGTCGATCACCAGTTCATGGAAATGGAACCCAAAAAACTAAAGGGAAAACGGGATTTGATCATGAGCAAGAGCTTCCAGCAAGTGGACTTCTGGTGTAAGTGCATTGGAAGACCACTTTGATTTTTCTTGACTGTTTGAAGCAGGTACATTGTAGGCCCTTTCACTAGTGCTTTATTACGTTTATTATGTCTTGTCTGTGCAAGGATTACAGGCCCCCACCCCTAGCACAGATAATGCCTGAAACTTTGTTGCCAAGTGTGTGACGAGGGTCCTGGAACGCACATAACATTTGTCCCAAATCTAAGCACTTGTGGAGCTTCTGATAGCTATTTCAGGAAAGCAGTGCCAAGAAAACACTGAAATGTGCTTATGTGGGTTACTCTACAGCAGGGGTGTCAAAGTCCCTCCTCGAGGGCCACAATCCTGTCGGGTTGTCAGGATTTCCCCAATGAATGTGCATGAGATCTATTAGCATACAATGAAAGCAGCGCATGCAAATAGATCTCATGCATATTCATTGGGGAAATCCTGAAAACCCGACTGGATTGCGGCCCTCGAGGAGGGACTTTGACACCCCTGCTCTACAAGGTTCACTTTCTCATTAGTTGATCTTTCTGTCTGATTAGCAAATTGCTGGTCATATTTTCTTGTATGCTCCTCTTTGAGCTGTCAGTAATGCAGTAGTTCTGCAGAGCTGCGAAAAGTAAGCCCGGCGCTCGTCATCAGTCGTGCAAAGGTAAAACCTACTAAGGGATGCTTAAGCCAACTGTGTAATCTCAGTTCAAACATCTGTTGTTACATGCACGAGAGGGCTGAGGTTTTCCTTTGCCTGCGTTAATTTTTCTCCTGAATTAATGCCACATTCCCTCCCCCTCAACAGTCTGTGAAGCCTGCCAGGAGTACTTTGTAGATGCGTGCCCCAACCACGGTCCTCCCGTTTTTGTGTCGGACACCCCAGTGCCAGTCGGGGTGCCGGAGCGTGCAGCGCTGACAGTGCCGACAGGGATCGAGGTAGTGAAAGAAGCCAGCGGGGAGAGCGACGTGCGGTGCCTGGACGAAGTGATTCCTAAAGGACACATCTTTGGCCCTTATGAAGGGCAGATCTCCAGCCAGGACAAGTCTGCCGGATTCTTCTCATGGCTGGTGAGTGGATTAATTTCCCACAGCTGGGAACTTGCCTTTCTGCTGGTTCTTTTGTTGTTTGGATTCAAAAAAACCAAAAATATTGCCAATACAGTAGGAAACTAAGGTAGAAAAATTGGTAAAAAAAAACCCAAAACAAAACCCCTTAGACTCCCAACGAGGATGACACCTGCAGTTTAGATTTAAATTTAAACCATCCAAATGAAGGGATTTCAATCCGGGCTCAATTAACCCTCCGTATCACAGAAAACCCTGTCATCACGTTTTTGAGTGCGTTGCTGTGGGCGGGCCTCCTGAGCGTCTATGAATTCACCAGACGCCATTGGTTTTTTTTTCGCCCTCAGATGACGCTGCTGCCGGTGGAGCAGGATTGATTGTACACTTGCTTTTAGCTAACAGACGAGTTCTCTCGTCTCTTCAGTATTCCCCACTCCTGATGAAGATTTCAAAACGGGGCCTTGTCGAGTGGAGACACAGTGGCGATATCAGCCTGAGAGGATCCAGCTAAGTTGAATTGTGTCTTAGCGGTTTGAAACTTCATTGTGATTTTTTTCTTTTACACGGTTTTTGATCATTTTTGATTGATCGATTTTTATTTTTGATTGATTTTTTTTTCTGGGGATTTAAAGCATTTCATATCTCCCTTTCTCATCTCGATGCGAATGCACACCTGCGCTTTATATTTATACATTTACATATTTGCATTAGAATTTTGTTTTGAACAAGGGAAAAGATGATGTACGGGGCAGGGTTTATTTAGACCTCAGGTCTGGTGCTAGTCGCCTATGAATACCTGCCCGGGGCTTTCTGTGATTCGAAGGGCTAATTGAGCCCGGATTGAAATCCCTTTATTTGGATCGTTTAAATTTAAATCTAAACTGCAGGAGTCATCCTCGTTGGGAGTCTAAGGGGTTTTGTTTTGGGGTTTTTTTTTTTTACCAATTATTCTACCTTAGTTTTCTTTTGTTGTATAACCACGTATTTGGTGTCTCCTCATTGGTAACCTGGGCTGAGAATTTATTGCCGTGTACTAAGTGATCAGGTCTGCACTACCAATAACAGCAAGAATAATCAATGGCACGGTGCGGGTAGGACACACCCAGGGTGGTGGCGTCCCCACGTAACCTCCTCTCCGCCCACCCGTACCTTGCGCGCCAATCCCCCGCACCCTCCTCATGTCCTCCCTTCCCATCCCCCCCCTTACCTCTTAAAATCTTCACCAGCGCGAGAAGCTTCTGCTGGCTTTTCCTCTGACGTCACTTCCTGGCCCCGCAACCCGGAAGTTACTTCAGAGGCAGCCAGGCCAGCGCGAGCAGCACACTAGAAGTAGTTGCTTGCGCTGGTGAAAATTTTAAATAGGTGTGGGGGTGGAGAGGTGCCAGCGCCCCACAAAGATTGCGCTGGGCACCCTCCCCCCCTTACTACATCACCGAGAATAACATTGCTGTGTAGAAAAAATTGTTTTCATTATGTTAAATCTAATTGAAGATAAGAATATCACTCTGTGCTATAATTAAGTGATAACTCTCCAGTGCCAAGGGATAAATTAGTCATTAAATCTTAAAACACCAAGAGGAAACTATGGCTATTCTAATCATCGTACTGCCTCACTAACAGGAAGTGTTTTAAGGCGGAGAGCATAAGTCCTGCGCGGGATTGTCGGCGCAGTTTTGTCCTACGCGGTTTTGACGTGTCACCACTCATACATTGCCTCTTGGCTAGTTCGTCCACACAGCACTCAGCCTTTTGTCGTGTAGCAGCCACGAGGTCAGAAACATGGACGCTCCATTTCAAGATTGCACCATTGAAGAACGACGTGCAGTAGTGCACTTTCTTTGGGCAAAGGGCGTGAAACCTGTGGAAATTCACTGTCTGATATTGCACCACGAATCAACGAAAGGTTTAAGAGTTAAAAGGGTTTAAAGGCAGGACGAAAAGGTGTAACTGGCAAAGGTAGTTGTAGTCACCCATCAACATCGCGCACACAAGAGCACATTGCCATGGCGGATGCCTTGATTAGAGAAGACGGACGGATAACTGTGTCTCGGTTGACTGCAAATTTGGATATCAGCTATGGATCTGCATTTGCCATAATACATGATACCTTGGGATCCAGGAAAGTCTGCGCACGATGGGTTCCCAAACAGCTTACTGATCCGCACAAGCAACAGTGTGTGGAGGTCACGACCCAGTTCTTGAAGAAGATCCGAGTATTCTGGAGAGAATTGTCACCGGCGACGAGACATGGGTGCATTACTGCGACCCGTAGAGCAAAAGACAAAGCATGATGAAGTGAAGGAAGCGGTCGAAAATCTTCTTCTCTGCAGGAATGCAGGCGCTAAATGAACGATGCAAGACATGCGTCGTCTTGCATGTGGAAAAGTGATATGTTCAGTTGATCACAGCTACTTCTATTAAAGCCGTTCAATGTATTTTGCCTTTACTTTTTGATTTGCCCTTGTATAAAGCAGAAAAAAAGTAGTCCAAAAACAGAACAGGATAATCCATTCCACACTCATGGCCTTGAATACGGGTGAATGAAAAGCCCAACATGATTGGCCGACAGACCTGCACTCAAATATCATATTCATTCTGTACTACGCAGACCAAAGCATTGGTTTTATTTTACAAATCTTTAAAAATCAATTCAATAGAAACATTTACCTCTATGGCATTAGTTGATAGAAGTGGCTGTAGTTGATATAAAAGGCACCCAATAAGTACTTAATCAAAACCATTTGGTTCCATTTACAGATTGTCGACAAGAACAACCGATACAAATCCATTGATGGGACTGATGAGACGAAAGCCAACTGGATGAGGTAGGTCCAGATACTCTCATGGCCTTTCTGGCTTCAGAAGGAAAGTCTTTCGAATCCTCGTGCACAAGGCTTGGCTTCCAAGGCTCTGTTGACGTATGCTGCTTCTTTACCGCTGACAGTGATCTGGGCCCTAATCAATCCGACATTACTGGCTATTGCTTCTTAGGGGAGACTGGGTCTTCTATTGCTGTGGGCCTTTGGGGATTGCTTTGTTGACAGATTGGTCAGTCCATCCCTGATTGCCAGCACTGTTACGCTTGGCTCACCTTTCCCAGAAGGGCAGCTCCAGAAAGCAAGACTTTCAGGGAAGGCTTTAAGGTTTGACCAACTGATGCTAGGAGTAGTGGCATAGTATAGGGTGGGACGCCATGTTGGTGGGGGCGCCGATACCCCTCCTCTTCTCCACCCCCCGCCTCTTCCCATTCTTCCCCTCCACAAGCGCGCACCCCTTCCCTTCCCTTCCCTCATTCCTTTAGTGGAAGAAGTTGTTCGTGGCGGTCAAACAGCGTGCTGTTTGTGATCCCGTCGGCCCTTCCACCGACGTCGCATCCAGGTGCCGCGCATAGGAGGGGGGATTTCAGGGGTGGGGGAGCCGACGGGGGGTCGCGAGGAGTACGTTGTCGACCGCTGGGAGCGACAACTTCAACCAGAGGTACAGGGGAAAGGAAGGGGCCACGCGCAGCAGACGAGATTGGGGAAGGAGGAGGGCGCGCTTCTCACCCTCGCTACGCCCCTTGCTAAGAGATGCTTTCTGAAGGAGCCATTCTCTGCAGCGATGCCACCCTAATGGAGGGGCTTTGTGGGTATAGACAGAGAATGTAAGGGCAGTTTGAGGTTTGGGTAGACTCCATGGATGGATGGAAAATTTAGGGAAAACGGGGGCTTTAGAGCCCATGGATTTGGGTGGTTTGAGCGAATTTGTTTTGAATTCACAGGGATCATTTCTGACTTTATTTGCTCACTGCTGTCCCTGTTCCCTTCCATCCCACTTCCAGAAAACCTCTGGAAAATGAGCTGAACTGTTTGTGAGAATTGCTTCAAGGAGAGAGGTGGGCTTCCAGAAGGGAATAGAAGCATTTTGCATATCTTGTGTTTTCAAATCTGAGGCTCAGATGCTTTTTTGTTTTTGAATTACTGAAGGATTTCCTGGTAATCCTACTTAGCAGTACCTGTGAAAAAAAAAAAGAAGGGGAGAGATGTTTGCGTACATTCCTTCCTACCTATGTACATATAGCCGCATTCATGGGATTAATTTTCAAAGGACTTGGCTTAGAAGTGGGTGGGGAGAGCTGGTTTTTCATTGCTAGGTTCCTTAATGTAATTTTCATCCTGAAACGTATAGTTTATTATTTATACATAAAAATGTACAAAACTACAAAGTACTTATGTTCCTAAATGCACCTGAGACTCTTAAGTCAGACCTTCGGCTTCCTTAAAATTTCAGCTTCATAGGCTTGGTTTTCTGTCTTAAAGAGGCACATCTTTCCTTATTAGCATAAAATACAGCCATGATCTTTATTTAATGACTGGAAAGGTTACCTTATGAAAGAGGTGAACCATCATTATCCTAAGGCACCTTCATTGGCATAGGGCAGGGGAAGGGCGGTCTTCATAGGGGCGCAACACCTGTCCTCCTCTCTGCCCCTTCTCCCCCCCCCATACCTCTGTAACATTTCTGGTGCAAGCAGCAACCCTCCTCTCCCCCCCGCCCAACCTGCTGTCGCACCAGCATCGGCTCTTTTTCTGATGTCACTTCCCGGACCTGCGCCCAGGACGTGACATCGGAGGGAGAGCCCACACAGGCACGACATCAGGTTGGGGATTGCTGCTCACGCCAGGAACGTTTCAGAGGTATGGGGGGGGGAAGGAAAGTGTTGCATGCGGCGGTGGGGGAAGGGCGGGGAAGGAGCGTTTAGGGGTGACGGAGTCAGGGAAGAGGGTGGGGGAGGGGCACTACCAACCCGGGCGCCTCTCACCCGGGCGCCACTGGGCACACCAGCAGCTAAGGCACTTTAAGCTTGAAAATCTCAGGAGAGAACAGAGGTGAGGAAGAGCTTCATAGCTTTTGTAGAGAAAGATAAATAGTAAGTGCCAGATTTTACAAAAGCCGCTGAGAATTAGGCAGTGGTAGCTAAATTTTTTAATTGAATTTTAAATACAACAATGTATAACAATAAAACAGATTTTTAAATACAATAATATTTTTAAAAAAAACAAAAAACAAGGATGCATAACAATGATACGGTATTACAAAACAAACAAACAAAAACCCCCCAACAACAGCTGCATACAATCGAAACGCAATAGGATTAATTAGAGTTATCATTCAAAACTTAACTAGAGAGGCCCACCGTCTAGTAAAACTAGCAAAATGATTTTGTTTGATTGCTATTATTTCCTCATACTTCCCAATGACGCACAGATGGTTCCACCATTCAGGAAAATTAATCTTAGAGTTATCATTCCTGTTGCCTATAATTTGATGAATGGCCAATGCAATCATGGAATCATGTCGGTAACGAGACCTCTGGGTTTGAGGAGCACAATGTGATCAATTTTAGAAGACAAAAGCAACAAATTATTAGTCGTATACAATATTGCTTGAATTCTGGCCCAAGCACTGGACCAATCGATTTGCAAGTTGGGGCATGTGTAAAGAAGATGCAATAGGGTTCCTGATTGCTGGTTACAAGACCAACCCACATCAGAAGACAAATGCAGTACTCTAGCCATCTTAGCGAGAGTCCAGTAAGCTTTATGGAAAGTAAAATAGGTGGATTGACACAGTGAGCCTAGCTGAGCGAGTCCAAAATAATTTCCAATCCACCTCCCCCTGGGTTTAAATTTAGGTCTCCCAACCATTTATGATCAAAAGGGACATCCTTTTCTCTATCAGCCTCTTTCAATGTTTTATATAGCATTGACGCCTTTTTCTTTCCTAACAATAGGGCTGTTCTACCGTCACCTAACTTAATTGGTTTAATGGGGGTTTAAGTGGCGTGATAATTGATTGCGCCAATTAAACTCTCATTACAAAAAAATACATAGCCGCAGCTACGTGGCCCCTGGGACCGGCGCCTAGGACCCTGGTGGCTAGCAGCACGTAGCGATACGAGAGCCCGGAAGTGAGCGTGTTTAGGGGGGGGGAGTGGCGCCGGACTTCAGTATCAGTTTAGGACCCTGGGCACCGGAAATTTAGGCCTTTAAAACCCTGGCTTAAGTTTACGGTGCCTGGGAGCTGCGATTCTGTAAGTGGTGACCGACATGCGACAGGCTCCCACCCGCCATGGTAGGCACCACTTACAGAATCAGGGCCTAAGGAGTTAATATTACAAGGGGTCCGAGTCAAATTTGTGTGTGCTTGGACGGGGTTGACAACTTTGCATCTGGGCCTATTCTTCCTAATACATTCACACACACACTTACACTTGCCTAAGTGCCCTGTCATAAAATTGCCATCTTTGAGGCTGTTCAGCCTGTCTCTATATCTGGGGGGGGTCCTGATATTCTCACTAGCAATCCAGAGGAAACTCTGCTAAAAAAAAAAGATCAATGCTGTAAGAATCAGGGGGAAGAATGTAAATTGACTGAACTATGTTTGCACATTATGATGAAATATGCGTGAACAAATACCACCAGAATTGCCTAGCGGTAGATACTGCCCCCTGCTGGATGCCTACCAGAAATACAGACCCATTTCTGTACATACCAGCGGTTTGATCTTTATTGTTTAGCGTTACAAATTTGTTTTATTGAGCATGAAATTTTTTTTTGTTTTTCTTTTTAACAGCAAAACATGAACTTTATATTTCTGTGACCCTCCTATTGAAGGTTAAATCGTTCTTGCTTTATTCTTTGGCTTGATAAAGAGGTTCTCAAGCAAACAAAGCTGAATGGGTTAGGAGTCCAGTCTGGTTGCTTGTGTAGAGCATGGCACAGCTTTTGCAATTGCCAGATGTTGCTTGTAGTAGCCAGAATAAAAACTGCAATACTCCGCCATTCCCTTCCCCTAAGTGAAGGAATGGAGGCTCCCTCTACCTTTCTGGTTTGGGCTGGTACAGCTTATTCCAGAAGAAAAACAGTTTAAGAATGGACTTCTATCCAATCAGTAATCTAATTAACATTGAATAATGTCTTTTTTAGATGAACGTGAATTATAAAATGTTTGAATTTCTGATCTGGGAAAGACTGGTACATCACATTTGTATATTCTGCCAAACGTTGCAAGTATACTGCAGAAGTTTTCCGAGTAAGATGTCCCTTAAATCATTATGATAAAACATGCGGTGAGGTTTAGAAGCAGGTCTAACCCTGGAAGATGTAATGACTCCAGTGGCATCCAAGAGGAGGAAAGGGTCAAAACCAGGGACTACATACAGAAGTAGAGTCAGGACAGTTTAAATTGTTGGACAACCTACTAATCAGGTTTGACCAAGAAAAAAAATGACCAATGGTAAAACCATCCCCAAACCCTGGGTTTATACCACCCTGGTAGCCCATGACCACCTCTGGCATTTGCCATGTAGTTTATTGAGTAAGCCACACCGAATGCCATTTACCCAATTGTGCTTTGTGGCATTCAACCCAAGGAACATGGCAGCTGTGACCGAGAGAAAGAGGAAGCCCAAGTTTTCCAAGGAAGAGCTGGACATTCTGGTCACTGAGGTGACCCGAAACGAAGCCATGCTGTTTGGGAGGGAGACAATGAGACTATCCCATGCTGACAGGGACAAGATCTGGGAAGGAATAGCAAGGAAAATCACCTCCGTCAGCCAGGTGCCCAGGTCTGTGAAAGACATTAAGCACAGATGGGACGACATGAAGAGGAGAACCAAAGACAAACTGGCCTTCATGCAGAGGTCCCTGTCCAGTCCAGGAGGAAGCCGCCCTCCAGCAATCGTCCTGACGGCTCATGAAAGGGCTATTGAGTCTACACTTCATTCGCGGCAAATGCATGGCTTCCGAAGAGCACACCTTGGCATGGTTGAAAGTCCCTCAACAAGCTGTGAGTATACTTCCTTAAACACTCTTTAGCCTGCACTGTGTGTCTCAGTGGCCAATAAAAGTGCTGTTTGTGTGTGGTATGAGGTGTCTGATATTTCCTTCATGCTGATTGGTCCATTATTAGTCAACAACTTTGTTTCATTTGGAGTAAAGTAGAAGAAACTGTTGCATAATCCTGAGTGGGGGAAAAAGGTCCATGTCCCTTCTCTTTTCATGTTCATTTAAAGCTCTCAGATTAGGTTTCTAGCATCTCCTATCCTTCATAATCTTATCCAAGCAACCTGGTCGTACAGGTACAATAAACATTAGGGCAGTCCAGTAATTGTTTCTAGTCATTAGAAAGTAATATAATTAATAGTATATGTTGCTGATCGGAGTTTTGCATGTAGTTTGGGCTCGCACTTTGGAGCTTAGAGGTAGAAGCTAGGTTTTAAAATGCAAGATGTAGAGCAAATGGGGCTCTCTAGTAGAGCCTAAGACGTTCTGTCTGGGCCTGAAGCAAACTTACACTCTTTGTCATTGTGGTAACAAGAGCATGGGTGGTCCTGGAGCCAAACAACGGGTACCAGTGAAGGAAAACACAATTTATGATAAGTATTGGGTAGGGGTTCTGTTCTGTTTACAAGTGGTGGAAAAATCAAACAGAAAACTAGTCTGCATATCTTGCTGTCTTCCAGCCAGTGGCACACGTTACTCTGGTCTGGTTCCTCAGCATTATCAATGTAATGTTTAGCAGTTCCTTGGGCCAAACATCTGTCATGTCTGGTTGCTTGTGTAGAGCTGAACTTGGCCTATCTGACTGTGGTAGTTGCATTTCACACATAGATGGTAGAGCCAAATGCTTTCCTCTGGGCCTCCTTAACCTAGCTGTGCCCCTGACTTTTTTACTTCCTGGACTGTGCCCTCCTTCTCCACCCTGCCCGTGTCACTTTTGCCTTGGGCAGGACTATGGGTTTTAAGGTGGCTCTGACACTGTGAAGGGAAGTGGCAGCATCGTATAGACTCTCTCTCAGTCATGTTTTGATTGACTGCTAAGAAACCAGTTATAATTCACAGTGACGGAATAGATATAAACTGTAGACTCTGTCTGATGTCACTTCCTGCAGCCCTTCAGATAATTTCTTGTTCCAGAGAATAGCAAAAGCTTTAGGACTTGATTTTAGATGTTCTCAGAAATACCCAACCTTTCCGTAACAACAGAGATCGACTTCTCTTCCTGGCCTGTCTTTATCGCGCCATCCTAGCTCATGGAATTTGCAGTAGCCCATTTCCCCAGCAACTAGTCTAATCTACTAGGAAACTCTAAACCAGCTGATTCAGAACTAGAAAATGTGGTGACCTTCACCTCCTGGGACCAACTTAATGCCCTGCTAGGAAGTGCTGTATCGCTTCACTCCCAGTTCCCTAGAGCCCAACATGGTCCGCTCTAGTCCTCGCGCTCTGGTGACATATACAGTGACGGGGGCAGTTATCACTGCAGAGGTTCAGAGCTGGTATGTGATTGTTGGTGCTGTGGACTCGGAATGAGTGTGACGACAGTTTTGAGCTGTAGACAACTAGTCATTTGTGTTTGGAGGGGTAGCGAAGACATGGAGATGCACGCTGTGTTCTGAAAGTGAGTTTTTACGCTATGTGAGAAATCGCCTGCTCAAGTGTTTTTTTTTTTGTTTTTTTTTGTTTTTTTTTTAGTTATGTAGTAAGCAGTGGCCAAGCCTCCAATGTACTTGTCTGTTTCTGGATATATAGACTAGGGGAGTGCAGGGGGGGGACGGTCCGCCCCGGGTGCGGTCTTCCTAAGGACGCGACGCCCTCCTGCTCTCTGCCCCCACCCCCGCTCCTCTCTTTACTGCGTGCTCGCCCGCCCCTTGCCTTTGTTACCTCCCAGGGGCAAGGTCGCTGCCCGCATCGGCACTCTTTCTGACGTCACTTCCGGGACCTGCACCTAGAAAGTGGCGTCAAAGGGCGAGACGACACCGGAGAAGTTATAAAGGTGCGGGAAAGGGAAGGGGCCACGCGTGTGGCGATGGGGGGGGCTGGGAAGAGGGTGGGGGAGGGGTGCCGCCCACCCTTACTACGCCACTGACGTAGACTATTAATAGTTCATTAAAAAAATGACACAGATGCAGCAGTGAAACTAGTTTCATTATGTGGTGTTTTGCATCATTTTCAAATCGTTGTCCGGCCGGATGAGGTGAAGTCGGATATAACCCGAAGACAAACTTCTAAGCTTCATAGGTCCTAATTCTATAAACAGCGCTGAGCAACGCAGTGCATAGCGATTGTCCGTCTTGAGTTAGGCGCCATTTATAGAATCGCACTCAACAGCTCCTGAATTGGTCTTAAATGCCAGGAAGCATCAAAACCTTGGGCGCTTCCTATTTATGCCAGGGTTTTCGTGGCCTAAATACTGGCACCCAAGTTCAATATAGGCATCGAAATGCAAAACAGGCCCAAGATCCGCTCACCATCCGTCCTTGCCAACACCTACGTTTTGGTAGGTGCCTTGTCTAGGCGCCTGCCAAATTAGGCACCTATCATCGAAATTGGTTTTTAATTACGATTTTCAGTGAACGGTGCCGATTAAGCCTAATCAAATAATTAAGTTAGGCATCGAGTGGGCATGTGTAGCTGATCTAGGCGTCTTTTATAGAATCAGGGCCTTAGAGTTTATACATTTTTTCAGGAGTACATTTTGAGCACTATCCGTTTACTCTGGTAGTTGGTGTGCAGTTCTGTTAACACATGATAATTCCCATGTCGAATAGCTATCATAGCTTTGTAAATATCCAGGAAGTGATACATCTATATGGATAGATAGAGAGGTATAAGCCTCGCTCAAGGTCTGGACCGCTGTGATGTGGCAAACCACCCTATGGCCAGTCTGGTGCGACTGGCATCACAGCGACGGGACTTTCGGTGACAGTCAAGCCCAACCAGCCACATGAAGAGTGAAATAAACATCTTTGGCCTTCATCCATGACATGAATAGACTTCTCAGTAGTTGCCCTCTAGATAAACAATTTGTTTCACGTTCACCCTAGAGAGTTGCGCGGGGACAGAAATCCCACCCATCCCCGTCAGGATCCTCTCCGTCCCCACCAGGATCCTCTCCGTCCCCACCCATCCCCGCAAGGAATTACCTCCATCCCCGCCCGTCCCCATAAAAAGCAGCAATTACTTCTGACAGGATCATCAATTCCACAGTTTCTTTTGTGTTTGCGTTGCTGTTTTCCTTGTGGAATCTCTTTGGTGGAACCCTTTTTTTTTGTTTTCTGTTCAGGTAATTAACTTATAAACCCCTTCTTTTACTAAGGCTGACGTGTCCATTATATTATATGGCGTACCCTGCTTCCAAAGCCTTCCATCCCCGTGGGAGTCCCGTTGGCTAGAGGGGGGGTCCCCGTGGGTTAGGGGGGGTTTCCCGCGGGACCTGCGGGATTCCCGCGATCCCCGCTCCCATGCAGACCTCTAGTTCACTCCTGAGGGGAGGGGTTTCTGTAATTAGCTTTTGTGCAACAAAATCCTAGTCCACGTTCAGTGATGATCGTAAAAACCTTTTATCTAAGGAGCTACTATTTTATTTCTGCTGCGTGTATGTATTATCGTAATGGCAGAGATGAAGTGATCTGGCTTAAAGTATGGACCTTAGCTTGCAAGCAGTGATAACGCTAGAATTTAATGAAGCAAACTGGAAGTTTGGGGTTTTGAAAATGTGCGGGTGGTCTTCATTTTCATTCCTCGAGGGCCGCCTACAGTTTTGGTTTTCAGGATACCCCAAATGATTATGTATGAGAGAGATTTTCCTGCAGATCTCTCTCAGATATATTTATTGAGAAAATCCTGGAAACGTGACCTGTTGGTCCTTGAGGATTAGGAGTGAAGACCAAGGATTGAGCAGGTATTTTGGCAAGGCATTTAAATACCAAGGAGGAAAAGAAAAAAATTTAAACTCATGGGATCAGGGAAAAATTGTTAAATTTACTAATATTTAACTAGAAATCTCCCTCCCCTCCCCCCCAAAAAAAAAGAATGAATGAATGATTAGGGAGTGAAGAAATCGTGTTGGGAGGATTTCAAGGCTGAGAGGGCTGAAAATGCCTCGGGCCATGATTATGGGGAGATTTTGACGTTTCCTTTCATAGCAATGTTTCTTAGACCTATCTTGAGAGAGTATCAGTCGCTCGTATTTTCAGGATATGTACACTGAATATGCATGAGAAGAAGTAACCTATGCAAGTCATTGCACACAGGTTTATCTCCTGTGTATTCACTGTGATTATCCTGAAAACCTAATTGGCTGGCACCATCCCTTCCCCTCCTGTTCCTCCCTGGACTGATATGAGAGCAAGTATATAGTTTATGTGGCCCACAAATTAGATTTAACATTTCTCAGGATTACAGGTTGATTTTGAGATTTAGAAAGTGGGCTGTTGGGGTTCTGAGTCTTTCAGAAATCAGTAGAGTGTCGTCTTTTCATTTTCTGTTGTCAGCAGATGAAAGGTGCCTGGTGATAATCTATGTCTCTCTCCTTCTGTTTTAAGCTGATGACGACGACGTTGTAATGCCAGGACCCTCTCGGGAACATTATCATCTGCCACCATTTGCCAGCGATCTGGAAGAAGCAGACCTGATCCCTGGGCCCTCCCTCCTTTGCACGTCTTCCTCATCGGATCAGTCAGAAGCCATCAGTCAGAGGCCTGAGGTTCAGCATGCAGCCCCTCGCATCATGTCTTCCAGCAGGCCCACTCGGAGCCCGCCTCTCTCCAGCTTTGACAGACAGCTCTTGAATTCCCACGCTCAGCAGACGGACCTTTTTAAGCAGTTCTGCCATGAGCTGGTGGTGGTCCACAAGGACATGGCAGACAGCATGCGTGTCATTGGCCAGAGCATGGCTGACCTGACAGGGCAGGTGAGCCAAATGCGCCAGATCTTGAATGAGATAAGAGACGAGGTGCACGCGTTCAGTCAAGCGCTGGCTCCGGAAGCCACCCAGATGACCCTCCTGCAGACCCCGTTCTCCAGGGACATTTCAGAACCCAGCATGGATCTAAACCAAAGCCCCTCCGAGCAGACACCCGTGCGCACCACCCGGTCACGAAAGCGGAGGTATCGCCTCTAAGTCTCCTAGTTATCTTAGAGTTAGGTGGGACGTAGGTGCCCGACTTGGGCTGGCGATATTTGTGAGTGGCGTTTTACCTTCATTCCTTGCTTATGCTTTAGGGGATGACGTTCACGTAGCTTGGTGCAGCTGCGGAGTCTGCAGGCACGGTGCCTTGTTCAGAGGCAAATTGCTAGAAAGAGAATACAGGCGCTTTTATAAAAACAATAAGGTGCCTAATTGTGCGGATAAAATCCTGACGAGCATGACAGGAGCATGCCTTGAACGCAGGCACAATTGCTTACACTTGTTCAAGAGCTGGTGTTCATGAAGGTATATAGATTAAGGCATTTCATAATCTGCCTATGTATGTGCTACCTCTGGCCATTCTCCCACCGGCAAAATACGAGCCGTCGTGTCATGTTGTGTACTTTTCTACACCAGTTTTGTGTAAGCGCTCCTTGATGCATTGGATCGATTCCATACCTTACCTCCTAAAAGTGCCTATGTGCTTGTGTTTGCAGCAGGGGGACGGGAGGAGCATAAAACAGGCTTTGGAAATCCTCACAGGCACGCCCTGGAAGCCTGCACGCACTTTTAGCTTATTAGAGAAGGGAGTTTTTCATACAGACCAGGTCCCCAGGTAAACGACTGTGAACACTGACACGATGCAGTGTTTTACCGACACTTTGTGCTGCCTCCGGTTAATACACTAGTCACAGATGTGTGCACACAACTATTAAGCTATAACATAGTAGATGGCAGATAAAACGGCTTGACAAATTACAGCTATACTCGCTCGAGGAGCGCAGAGAGAGGGGGGACATGATCGAGACGTTCAAGTATCTTACGGGCCGCATCGAGGCGGAGGAAGATATCTTCTTTTTCAAGGGTCCCACGACAACAAGAGGGCATCCGTTGAAAATCAGGGGCGGGAAACTACGAGGTGACACCAGGAAATTCTTTTTCACTGAAAGAGTGGTTGATCGCTGGAATAGTCTTCCACTACAGGTGATTGAGGCCAGCAGCGTGCCTGATTTTAAGGCCAAATGGGATCGGCACATGGGATCTCTTCACAGGGCAAAGGTAGGGGAGGGACATTAAGGTGGGCAGACTAGATGGGCCGTGGGCCCTTATCTGCCGTCTATTTCTATGTTTCTATAAAGACCCGAATGGTCCATCCGG
Organism: Geotrypetes seraphini; assembly: GCF_902459505.1. Classification (NCBI taxonomy): domain Eukaryota; kingdom Metazoa; phylum Chordata; class Amphibia; order Gymnophiona; family Dermophiidae; genus Geotrypetes; species Geotrypetes seraphini. Next base: position 11,383,534 of record NC_047102.1, read on the forward strand.
TCTGCTCAACCTGATTCAATCTAAAAATTTGTTGGCTTTTTTTCCCCTCCTTCTTCTTAGCTATTTCTGGGCAAGAATCCAAAGCTCTACCCAGTCCTGTGCTTGGGTTCCAACTTCTGAAGCCTCCGTCAAAGCTCCCTCCAGCCCATTGGAGCCCTCCCCAGCCCATCCTGAACCAAACGGTCATATACGGACACAGATCGTGCAAGTCTGCCCAGTACTGGCCTTAGTTCTTGATTCTAGATCTATTCCAGTGGCATAGGCGCCATGTGGGTGGGGGCGTCGGCACCCCTCCTCCTCTCCGCCCCTCCCCCCACGCATCTTTCCATTCCTCCCCTCACTACACCACTGATGTACTCTTCTCATTACGCTGAAGTCTGTCTTCCTATGCATATTGCATCCATATGCCAATAAAGGACAAACTAGATTCTTACTGACAGTTGTCCCTTTCCCTTAAGCAAAACTTCTTTTCTTTTTAGTTCAATAATTTTTATTAAAATTCCCATAAAATACAATACAGTGCATCAAAACCTGAATTTCATATGCAACTATAAAAGATAATAAAGAAACAATATCATACAAATAATATTCATTAATGCTATCATAAATGCTACAGTAAAGACCGTGTGGATGTAGACCTCGCAAAACAAACCCTCATATTTTAGCAGGCGCAAAACTCTAATAATCCAACGGCTCCCAAACTTCATTAAACTTTTTTAACGCGTTCAATCTTTCATTAGCAACACGCTCAAACTTAGCAGCTATGCCCAGTGTTCCACCAGGTTATATACTCAGCCCTTCTAATAAATCAGGGCCAGTGACTTTGGCTGCATTATCCCACTGTAAACTGCGATACCACCTTAGAAAATACGATATCATGAATATTACCCCCCTCGGCAAATTCAGATGCAGTAAAAAGCTTCTTTCTCTGCGCATTTTGTGCCACCTTCACCCCTGTTCTGTATTCCTCCAGTGCCTGTCAGAAGGATTGCCCTTACTGCCCTAAAAAGCACTTTTGCAAATATCAGCTGTCTGGTATGTTATGTTATCTAGCTCTTGTATTCCACCACCTCCCACCAACAGTGGTTCAAAGCAAATGACAAAAGAATAAAGAATGCAACAGATGCCATCATCAGAAGGTAGGATAGTTTCCAGTTTTGTCGACTGCCTTTCAAAGAAGGAACACAGTCCGACCTTCGCATGCCATTGGATTGGGCAGCATGTGGCCTGGTTGTAGAGGACAATGAAGAGCTCATAGTTGCGCAGTAATTCCCACCATTTGGGGCCCCTTTTCCCGGCGCAGCAAATGCAGTGCAGCCCATAGGAACCGAATGGACTGCGGTGCATTTACTGCGCGGGAATCGCTACCGCGACGTTGTAAAAGGGGCCCTATGCATTGCATTGCAGACTGTTAAACAGCGAGACGGTTCCCTCGGTTAGGTTTTGTCGCTTTTGCACAGTGCCTGGGGCTTAACCTCAGATTTCCTCAAGGAAATAGGTGAACCGGGAAGATTGTTCTCAGCTGCACAGCACAATTGCAGGCCAGCAAATGAACTGAATTTTGGAATCCCTTCACCCTAAATTCTAAATGGCCTTTAAACCAGCCCTGGCAACGTTTGTAAGAAGGTGCATGCGAGTTACTGGGGAAGTCTCTCAACTTGAGGAACAATGTCCAGATTTTTTTTTTTTCTTTTTTGGCCTGGTGTTTTCCTTATGCAGTGTTTGTGCTTCAGCTCAGTTGAAACCAGAACTGGGATTTGATATCATGAGCACTCATTCATACCTATTTAAGGATTAATTTCTCTTCCTTCGCCCAGATTTTATATCCTGTGCCAACTTAACTTTAGTCATTGCAATGAGAGATCTATGGCCAAAGAATGTGGGTTTGGGGTTTTTTGGGGGAGGGGGAGAAGCATGTGCAAGAGCAGCTGCTTCCAATAACCTACAATAATGGATCCTACGACTGGAGCCTAGGTGTCACTCTTGGATGAAGAGATTGACCACTGAACCGCGGGGCTGGCCCTAGAACCTGACAGATCTTAAGAACATAAGAATTGCCAAACTGGGACAACCCAGGTCCCAATACCTAGCTAGATCCTACGTAGTAAAACAGATTTTATGCTTCTTATCCTAGGAATAAGGAAATTATCTAAGCCTTTTTTAAACCCCACTGAGCTAACTGATTTCAGCACATTCGCCAGCAACGAATTCCAGAGTTTAATTACACGTTGTGAAGAAATATTTTCTTTGGTTTGTTTTAAATCTACTACTTAGTAGCTTCATCGCATGCCCCCTAGTGCTAGTATTTTCGGAAGAGCAGGAACTAGAGAATAGGACCTTTTTCTTCTGATTATCTCCGTTTGTGAAGTTAGAAATCATACCACCCCTCAGATTCTGCGCAATCATTTCTGGAGGAAGGGGAAGAGTTGACTTTCCGATTCATAGAAACATAATAGCATTTAAAGGCCAAATGGCTCATCTACTCTTTCCATCTGCAGTAACCATTGTCTCTTCCTCTAAGAGATCTCACGTGCCTAACCCAGGCCTTCTTGAATTCCGACACAGTCTCTGTCTCCACCACTTCTTCAGGGAGACTGTTCTGCACATCTACCACCCTTTCTGTAAAAAAGTATTTCCTTAGATTACTCCTGAGCTTATCACTCTTAACTTCATCCTATGCCTTCTCATTTCAGAGCTTCCTTTTAAATGAAAGAGACGATTCATGCACATTTATGCCATGTAGATATTTAAATGTCTCTATCATATCTCCCCTCTCCTGCCTTTCCTCTAAAGTATACATTATTTATTTATTTATCTTTAAAATTTATAGATCGCTTAAGTCTAAGCAGTGTGCATATCAGTCAAGCAAAATATTAAAAGCATACAATAAAGTAATGCATAGGTAGAGAGATACATATTGAGATCTTTAAGTCTGTCCCCATATGCCTTATCACGAAGACCACACACCATTTTAGTAGCCTTCCTCTGGACCGAGTCCATCCTTTTTATATCTTTTAGAAGATGTGGTCTCCAGAATTGTATACAATATTCTAAATGAGGTCTCACCATAGTCTTATACAGGGGCATCAATACCTCCTTTTTTCTACTGGCCATACCGCTTCCTGTGCACCCTAGCAACCTTCTAGCTTTCGCCATCACCTTTTCAACCTGTTTGGCCACCTTAAGATCATCACATGCAATCCCACCCAAGTCCCGCTCTTCCGTCATGCACGTAAGTTTTTTACCCCCTAAACTTCCGTTCCTTTGGGTTTTTGCAGCCCATATGCATGACCTTGCATTTCTTAGCATTAAATTTTAGCTGCTAAATTTCAGACCATTCAAGCTTCGCTAAGTCTTTCTAAATGTTATTCACACCATCCAGGGTGTTTATTGCAGATAGAGGCAAATCTTACCTGACAACCCTTCAGAAATATCAGTTATAAAAATGTTAAAAAGATCAGGCCCAAGACCAGAACCTTGACGCACACCACTGGTAACATCCCTTTCCTCAGAGCGCTCTCCATTGACCACTACCCTCTGTTGTCTTCCACTTAACCAGTTCCTGACCCAGCCCATCACTTTGGGACCATCCCAAGGGCACTGTTTATTTATTAGGTGCCTGTGTGGAACACTGTCAAAGACTTTGCTAAAATCTAAATACACCACATCTAGTGCATTCCCTCTACCCAATTCTCTGGTCACCCAGTCAAAGAAATTGATTAGATTCATTTGATTTAATTATACTGGTGGATAATTCTGGCTCTTTACATGGTTGCATATCTCTATAATTTTTACCAGAGGATGAATCATTCTCAACTAGGCATCCACATCTAAGGGGAAGATTTATCCAAGCTGCTTTCACACACATTTTCCCAATAAATTTGGAGACTTCTGTTAATAAATCTAGAAAAAATATTTTCTATATCTGGCCCTTAGGTTATACCACTTTAACTATCTTAAGAATTACCATGTAGCCTAATGGTTGGTGCAGCAGCTGGGAACCTGGGTTTGATTTCCACTGCAGCTCCTTGTGACTCTGGGTAAGTCACCAGAAGAGGTGCCTTTGCCATGTTGTCCTGGAAGGAAATGGTGGGATGGACAAGTACTTGATGCAGATCATGTTCTCGGTAGGTTGCCAGGCCCAAGGGATTGCATTTTGAACTCTTGGCATGAGAAAATTCACATACGGTTCAGTTCACTGAATATGCTTCCTGGTCTTGGTAGATCCACCTTGACAGCGCCTGGCTGCATTGTAAAAAAGAAATTCTTATTTTGGTTTGGGCAGGGTCTATTATTAAGATGGACTTGGGAAGATCCACTGCTTATTCCTGGGATAAGCGGCATAAAATCTGTTTTTATTCTTATGGGCTTCTGCCAGGAACTTGTAACCTGGATTGGCAATTGTTGGAAACAGGATTCTGGGCTTGATGGACTATTGGTCTGACCCAGACTTACAGAAGGGGGGATCCTTTCATCAGCCCCTCGAGTCTCATGCATACCTACCCTTGGAGCAGGGGTGTCCAACCTTTTGGCTTCCCTGAGCCGCATTGGCCGAAAAAAAAAAAAAAAAAAAATATTTTCTGGGGCCGCACAAACGCTGCAGCAAGACAGAGGAGGGAGCCGGAAAGACGGTAAACACCCGGGGGCAGCAGAGGAAAACACTGCATCGCCCTCGACTGGGGCCGCAGGTTGGACACCCCTGCTCTCTAGAGTCACAAGTTTCTCATTCCTTGGCCAGATGCGATGCACTGCCGAAGTTTCTCAATGTTGAGATTATTTGCTAGTTAGAGGGTGAAATAAGGTTCCAGGGCCTGGGCATATGCTCTCCCTTGCTATGGGCCATCCCACATTACTTTGGGAATGGTTTCTTTTCTTCTAGTTGGCGGCGATTGGCAGTGCTGACTTGACCCTTCCTCTCCCTTTGTCGCATCCCCTGTCACAAGGAAGAAGCAAAGGGTGCACAGGTTAAAATGGGTCACATGAAAGACAATTCTACAAATTCGAACCTATGGGTAGGTGCCACATACCCAAATATGTTGCAGAATATTAGTACATATGTGACAAAGAGACACCACTGATTGGCGCTTTATTCACATATGTGCTTGCCATGATTCTATAAAATATACATGTATTAACTTTAGCACATATATATGAAAGGCGCATTCCCGTGAGTGGAACAACGGACAAGCAACGGGCATCTCTACCAGAAACATTTTATGTATTCATTAGATATTTATATACCGCATATCAATGTTATCTAAGGGGTTTACGATCAGGTACTCAAGTATTCTCCCTATCTGTCCCGGTGGGCTCACAGTCTGTCTAACGTAACGTAATAGTGTAAATTATGCAAACATTTATGCCAGCTATTGGCATGGCGTACGCGATCGCAGCTACAAGTTCACGTGTAAATGGCACCTTTATTCCCATATTCTATTTTACCACTTACCTGCATAAGTGCCCGCATAGAATACTGTGTGGTGGCATGGTTTTTGGCACTAATTTTGCGACACCCTTATTAGGAGCCATAAGAATTGCCCCCCTTAATCTTCTTTTCCCAGTCATCATTAGCCTTGGTGTCACACTGGGCGACTAGATTTACCATCATACACTTCATTTCTCATTCTGGTTCTGTCACTGACTTGGTTTTACCTTATGCAGCTTGCTCTGCCTCGCTAATAAATGTTTAGAATGTAAGCTCTCTTGGGCAGGAACCTGAGTATATTATACACTCTGACAACACTGACTAAGCAATGAGTATCCTCCCTATTCTGGCCTCTAGGATATGTAGCATTATATCTAGCTTGATTAATCCTGATTTGCTTAAACAGTATGACATTTGTGCTATGGACAATACTATCCTGACTTGAGGAAGGAGGTTTTGGCCTCCAAAAACTGGTCAAAAATGTATTAAGTTAGTCCAATAAAAATGTATCACTTTATTTTCTATTTTATTTTGTCTTATTTATTAAACTTTTATTGCAATAATTGTTTGCATTGAAATGAGTGCTAACACTGCTTTGTGATGAAAGAGGACATTTGAAACACAGTTCTCTGCTAGGCTAGGAAAAGTCCTAAGATCTGTAGTCCAGGACTAATTAATTGAGCTGCACCAAAGAGGCTGATGGTAATAGATGGACAGTAGCCAACTGACACAGCAAGACACAAGGCAAGAGATTGATCAAGCAGAGTCAGGCCGTGCTGAAACTGTTCATGGGTTAGGTAATCATTTAAAGGGCAGTTCTACAATAGGGCATATAGAGCAAACCACAGATAGGAGCCATTTCTGTAAAAGAAAGAAGACGTCCACTTCCCTTTATAAAATACCAGCCTAGCTAGATATATACAGGTCTTTGCAGTTATGCAAACACAAGGGGTTCTTTTATTAAGCTGCAGTAAGCACTAGCGCACACTTATAGCAACCAAAAATGAGTACAGCAGGGTGCACTCGGGTATCCTGTGGTAATTTTCAAATCTGTGTGTGCTAACTTCATGCTAAAAAATATTTTTTTAAAATTTTCTGGAAGGATTAGCAGCTGTGCTTCTATTTTCTAAAATATATGTCTAAGCGGTGATCCTCCTTTGGCCTCATGTAACTCCAGCACTTCTAGAAATACCCGCATGCATGTCGCACAGAGTATGTGCTATTTGTTGGTAGGGTGTTCTTTGGAGTGGGACAATTTTAAAAGAATCTTTATGTATAAAAAAAAAAAAAACTATTCTATAGGCGTAAGTCACTTATAAAATGACTTCCATCTTTGTTGTTAAATCACCGGTGCCTGTTGGCTGCTTATTCAGGGTATGAACAAGGGAGAGCAGGGCAAGTTGTGGAGTTTCTGTGCAGAAACTGTAGGTAGGGACTAGAGGAGAGGCATAAGCTTCAGGATTGTATGAGCAAGGCCCCATTCTCCGGCAATAACTCAAGGCTGAATTCTATGGGAAATCCGTGGGGGAAAGTGTTAATCTTTCTTTTTGCTGTCTAGATCGGGGGTTCCTCATGAACGTTTCAGATGGCCTTTTAATTTGGTATATTGCAATGGTTGTTTATTAAGGGGCCCTTTGGCTAAAGTGTGCTTTTAGCGCGCTAAATACTGCGCAGCCCGGCAGTTCACCGACAAATTTGTTAGTGCCCTGAATCCATCAGTGCACCTTGGTAAAAGGACCTCTTAATGGTATATTTTCTAACAGTTCATGCTGGCCAATAGTAAAAGACACCTCTCCCCCCCCTCCTCCCCCCCCCAGATGTATTTGCAAAGAGTCCGAGAACAGTGCTACCTTGTAGAGAATGACACGGGGATAAATTTGTCCTCTTCCCCGCAGGAACTCAATTTCTTTGCCCTTGTCCGTGAGGTTTGTCCCTGTCCATGTCCCATTCCTGCAAGCTCCGCCTTCACCGCACAAGCCTCGAGCACTTATGGGGCAGGAACAAGAAAGAAACTCATGGGGGACGGGACATTCTCTTCTACCTTGCGTAACTCGACTACTCTGAAAATCACACCTGTCGAACCTTCAAGAGCCAAAGCTGAAAACTCCTGACCTAGATAATACAAGTATTGTGTAGAAAAGGGAAGTGTTTATGGTACCGACTGGGTATTGGGATTCACTCGTAGGTCATAGAATCCAAATTCACTGCATCTCTTTTAAATGTTGGAGGTGGAGGAGGGGTGGTTTTGCACAACCTGGGTAACAGACTACATTGAGGTGTACATCTTCAGTTCTAAAGGTTCAGGACTGCGTCTGAAAAAGCATGCATTAAGCCAGACTTAACTTTAAATCCAGTTTTCCTCTTATGCACATTCTTTTAGACCTGTAAATGCATTAGAGTGCATCGTCCCTAGTTTATTAACCTTAATTATAGGTATCATCTCCATCGAGCTATTCTTTTGATTTTTCGTTGACTAATTATAGGTGTGGCCAGTTAGCGTGACATTCTTTCTCCACGTCATTCACAAAGAGCAAAAGCCGCTCTTATTTTTCACCTTGTTAAGGTAGTCATGCTGCTTCTGTGCACCAAGGGCTAGATTCACTAAGCTTTGCGAGCCTTCGACCAGCGTGCGAGCCTTCTCCAACCCCGACTACGATTCACTAACCTGGCCGATCCAATCCGCACCCGATCTGCACATGCAAAGTAGGACGGCAGCGATTCACTAAACCAACAAAGAAACACCGATTGGGGCTGGGCGATCCAAAAAGAAGCGGCTGATGAGGACCAGTTGCTCACGTCCTTGCCGACTGTCCTGCTCTCTGCCGCCCTGAAATCCCAGTCCTGCAGCCCTAAAACCATCAAAATAAAAAGCATCTCCTTATGCAAAAAGCTCTCTGCCTCTCTGCCAGCCTGTGTTTTTAACCCGCGGGTTTAAAGCAGAGCTGCACTACGGCGTGTTCTGCTTAGGTGTTCCGGTCTGGCTGCAAAGCGTGCTTGTTCCCTTGAAATGATTCGCGTGGGGCTGGTGAGTGCAGCCCTCCCACCTCCCCCCCCCCCCCCTTCTGTTTTGACCTAAAGCTTTTGCGGAGAGCAAGCACATGCGCGGATCGCATCTCCAGGCAGAGAGGATGGTCTGCGCATGCGTTTGGATCGCTCTGCAGCGATCCTTGGGAATTGCTTGTAGGCGTGCGTCTGATCAGAACATTTGCATGGGGACTCTTTAGTGAATCGGTCGTCCAGCAAGACTCGGCCACGGATAGCCCACGGATCAGATCAAAAAGGTGAGTTTAGTGAATCTAGGCCCAAGTGTGTGAGACGGTTCATAGACAAAACCGCCAAAGACAAAGGCGCGCGCCGACAACTGAGCGCAAAACGGAAGCGCGCACCGAAGAAAAGGTGTTTTTAGGGGCTCCGACGGGGGGTTTTGTTGGGGAACCCCCCCACTTTACTTAATACAGATCGTGGCGGCATTGTGGGGGGGTTGGGGGGTTGTAACCGCCCTCATTATACTGGAAACTTAACTGTTTCCCTGTTTTTTAGGGAAAAAGTGAAGTTTTCAGTAAAATGTGGGGGGTTACAACCCCCCCCCAAGCCCCCCACAACGCAGCGCGACTGGTATAAAGTAAAGTGGGGGGGTTCCCCCCTACACCCCCCATCGGAGCCCTTTAAAACAGTCATTTTCTTTGGCGTGCGCCTCCAAGTTGCACGCCTTTGTCCCGGCGCGCTTTTGACCTGACACCGTGTGAGACAGCTCTTGAGCATCCTAAGCTTGTCTTTGCGGGAGAAAACGTGATTAAGCATTTGGACAGGCTGTCGATTTCCTGCAGGGGGCACGTCTTCTCTTCCAGTTACACGTTATAAACTTTTACGATACCATTTCAGTGCGTGTTATAAAACAGTTTTGTAAATGTTTTCTTAAGATAATCAGAAATCTAAAGCTTGCATACTACTGTACTGCATTTCCTGCCGTTATTGGAAATTAGGATACTGGTGTGTTGGTAAAGCCTGCAGGGTCATCCCAGATAATCCCTCCGTTAGGATCTGGGGGTTATTTTGTTATAGCTAAAAAAAAAAAAAGATCAGGAGCCCTGCGAAATATGATTGACTGAGAAAGAGCTCCTGATTTTGATGGTAATCGATGCAAGGTCATAGTTTCTAAACAATCATATTAGCTGAATTATCTAATTAGTTAAAATAAATACAGTGTAAAAAAAAAATATATATATATATATTTCTGATAAGCTGCTTCCAAAATCCATTTCCTAAAGCAACCAAATGCCCAGGCCAGGACCAGATTAAAATAAGAAGGCCCTGAAGCAATGGTTTAGTAAAGAAATTGTCAAGTTGTGAAAGCTCACGACTGGATATTTGTAATACTCCCTGTTGTGACTTCTTGAAACCTCTTGTCATATTTTAGCTACCGTTAAATTTAAAGGGGATAAAAACTACATTCTTAAAAAAATCTTCAAACATTAGTAAACCAATGAAACATTGAGAGAGAGCAAGAATTCTCTAGACACTTAAAAAAATGAAAAACTTATCTGGGTTTAATGCCCTTTTCCCCCACGCCCCATTTTACAAAACCGCAATAGCGGTTATTGGCGCAGGCCGGCACGTTGAAGGCTCTGCACTGCTCCCGACGCTCATAGGAACTCTGAGTGTCAGGAGCAGCGCAGTGTATTCGGTGTGCCAAAAAGCACTATCACGGTTTTGTAAAAAGCAGGGGGGGGGGAGATAGGGACAGATTCTGTAATTGGGTGTCTAAAAAGATAGGCGCCTAAAGTTAGGCACCAATTTCATGTCAATCGCACTTAGGCATGACTCTATGAGGGTCAAGATAAGGAAACTGGGTCATTAGGGAATAGACAGGGGGTGGGTAAGCAGAGTGGGCAAACTCCCTCTAAGCTGAGCAGGTGTCCTCCAGCTGCATTGCTACCACTAGGGGGTGGAATATTTTCAGTCGCTAAGGACAGGTATGTTCCCTGGAGTCCTGCAGAACTTGCCTGTCCCTCACAATTGAAAAATGTGACAGTAAAACAGCACCCTCTATTGGTGAGACTGTGGGTGGAGGACTCCTGCTCAGCTTAGAGGGAACAGTGGTGTAGCCCTTTTCTGCCGTCATCTTCTATGTTTCTATGTAACAGGCGCCTAACTAGAATTACGAGATGCCGGATTTACCCTGACATGTCCTCTTTCTAGAGGACTGTCCAGACGGCTTTTCAAAACCCGGCACTTTGTCCGGGTTTTGAAAAGCTTCGAGCTCACGGCCGCGTCTGGAGTTCATCCGCCCGTGCGCGGAAGCAACGAGGTGACGTCACACCTGCGCGCGCTTTGAGGTCCTCCAAACGCGGCTCCGAGCTCGAGGAGAAGAGGTTGAGGGGGGCTGTGGCGGAACGGGGCGTGATTTGGTGGAACTGGGGGGTGGGGCTACACATGTTCCCCCCCCCAAAAAAAAAAAATAAAAATTGTACTCGCTAACATGATTTTCTGGTTCATCGTGAATGGGCCGTAAACTTCCAAACTCCACTTTTGGAGGTTAAAGCGTCTCGTTTGGGGTGGTTTAACTGCTTTCTTCCTGGCAAAGAAAGGAAGGAAATTTTTAATGTTCAGAATAAGTTTCAAGTTTATTAGATGGCTTGATTAACCGCCTTAGACAAAGTTTCTAAGCAGTGAACATTTTAAAAAATTACATAGATTAGGTAACAAAACAGTCCATACAATTAATAAATAAACTTAAAAAACTAAAAATTAACATTGTTAACACAAGGTAAGGAGGGATGAAATACAATTTGTAAAGTAAAGAAGAAACATCAAAGGAAAGTACAAAAGGGTAATAAGACATTAAAGGGGAATTAAAATAAGCAAAGTAATAAGATTAAAAATTAACTTGCAAATGCATCTCTAAAAAGGAAAGTCTTTAATTCGTTTTTAAATTTTAGAAACTCTTTCTCCTCCCGTAAAAACATAGGGAGGGCGTTCCATGTCTGCGGTGCCGTACAAGAGAAGATATATCGTCTCCTAGTATTGATAATTTTTAGAGAAGGAATAGACAAAAGATTTTGTTCGCTTGATCTCAAGGTTCTCTTTGTAGAATAAGGGATAAGTAGTCTAAATAGAAATGCCGGGGACCGATAAATTCCACAGCTGGTTCATGCATGCAGTTCAGGGGGCCAGATGTTTTTATATGCTTTTCACTCCCCTGCCATTCACCTTGTAGAGACTCCAGGGGTCTTAAGAACATAAGAAGTTGCCTCCACTGGGTCAGACCAGAGGTCCATCCCGCCCAGCGGTCCGCTCCCGCGGTGGCCCACCAGGTCCTTTGACCTGTGAAGTGATTTGACCATTTTTATATCCTACCTCTGCTTCTATCTGTACCCCTCAATCCCTTTATCCTTTAGGAACCTATCCAAACCTTCCTTGAACCCCTGCACTGTGGTCTGGCCTATCACAACCTCTGGAAGAGCGTATGCTTCTTGCATACGATGCTCTGACTTCTTGTTACTAAAGCTGGCTGGCCAAGTAGCATTTTTCTCCTTGAGTATCCAGGGAACAGAAGTATTTCCTTAAAATATTTTTGTTAAAATAATCAAATCTATAACGCGTTAATCATACATGGCTTCTGGAACATTTTTCCTTCATTTTTAATTGTTTTTACTTCCCCCACTGAGGTATGGATGCGCTAAACATGGCCTGTTAAGGCTGTGTGGGTTTCTGCAGGCCGATTGTTTGTCCAATTCTGAAACGGCGATCGATGTTCCAACAAGTTGGCATACAAATGAGTTTTGCAGAAGTTTGCCGTAATCCCATCCAGCCGGTTGTTGTGAAAGCGACTTTGACACGTGCGCAGAATAGTCCACTTGATACAGGCCCAAATGTACGCGTGTGCCAAGGATTGCTACGTAAGCATGAGCGTCAGTCGCAGGCGTGCCTTATTGTGCATGTCATAAGCACAGGGCTCATCCATTTTTGTTCATGACGAACGAAAGTTTGAATCGTCCCATTTTTTTCATTGCCCTTTCTTATACTAAGTTTACGCTCTTCGCAGGTGTGTGTAAGAGACTCCCTCAACACACGCGCTCAGGTTTTCAAGATATCCATAATAAATATCTCAACAGGTGTGTATAAGAGACTCCCTCAACACACGCGCTCAGGTTTTCAAGATATCCATAATAAATATGCATGAGAGAAATTTGCATTCATTTCTTGGTGTACAGATCTATCTCATACATATTCATTGTGGATATCCTGAAAATCTGTCTGGCTGGATTTGCCCCTAGACCTGGGTCAAGAAGCACTGATCTAGAGTGTTACTACAGCATCAATAGAATGTGCATCTTCTACCGTGTTCATTTTTATAGGGGTATCCAGTGGATATTTTTTAAGGACTGTATAGTTTCTCCCTCCTTCTAGTGTCCTCCAGGTCAGTGAGAACCAGTTCTTGGATCCTGAGCGTGAACCTTCATTGGCAATAACTTGGAGATTTTCCTCCTGGTTCAATAGACCCGTTCTCACTCTATTCTGAGTCTAATTTGTATCATATGCTTTAAATCCAGTTCCCAGGTGTCACCTATACTGATAACCCTGGTTCCGCACACCACCACCACCACCAAGAAACTCTGAATGCTCTTTCTGCACCAGAGGCAACCTCAACTGAGCTGGAGTATGGAAGACAGTCAAGAAATTGAGCTAGGAACTTGCCACATGGCAGCATGGAGCACTTCTAGCGAGCCAGCGGGAATCGTTGTTAAATTGCACACATTGCTCAGACAGAATGAGCTGGCTCTGGATTAGTGAGTCATTTTGCTGTGACCTGGACACTGAATGGACTCATCTGTACCATAGAAATATGTTGGCAGATAAAGGCCAAATGGCCCATCTAGTCTGCCCATCCACAGTAACCATTATCTCTTTCTCTCTCTCTCTCTGAGAGATCCTACATGCCTATCCAAGGCCTTCTTGAATTCAGACACAGCCTCTGCCTCCACCACCTCTTCTAGGAGACTGTTCCACGCATCTACCACCCTTTCTGCAAAAAAGTATTTCTTTAGATTACGCCTGAGCCTATCACCTCTTAACTTCATCCTATGCCCTCTCATTCCAGAGCTTCCTTTCAAATGAAAGAGACTTGACTCATGCACATTTATGCCACGTAGATATTTAAATGTCTCTATCATATCTCCCCTCTCTCACCTTTCCTCCAAAGTATACAGATTGAGATCTTTAAGTCTGTCCCCATACGCCTTATGATGAAGACCACACACCATTTTAGTAACCAAACAATGAAGTCGGCTAAAAGCTGACCAGATTTAATATGGTGCCTTTCTGATCAACTAGTTATTTATGGAATTGTGAACATTTATGCTCTACACGTGGTCTGAAATTTGGTAGCTAAGATTTCATGCTAAGAAACGCAGGATCATGCTTTAGTACTGCAAATACCTGAGAGAACAGTACAGTTTAGATGGTGAAGAACTTTTGTTCACGAAAGAGGAGCAGGTCTTGGGTGTGATAGTATGTGAGATTGAAAAGGTGAAAGTGAAAGCTAGAAGGAATCTTGGATGCATAGGGAGAGGAGTGACCAGTAGAAAAAAAGAAGGGATTGATGCCCCCTCTTTAAGACTCTGGTGAGACCTCATTTAGAATATTGTGTACAATTCTGGAGACCACACTTTCAAAACCATATAAACAGGATGTGGTCAGTCCAGAAGAAGGCAACTAAAATGGTTGAGAGTCTATGTCGTAAGGCGTATGGGGGACAGACTTAAAGTTCTCAATATGCATACTTTGAAGGAAAGGCAGGAGAGGGGAGATATAATAGAGACATAGTAACATAGTAGATGACGGCAGATAAAGACCCGAATGGTCCATCCAGTCTGCCCAACCTGATTCAATTTAAATTTTTTTTTTTTTTCTTCTTAGCTATTTCTGGACATTACATTTATGTAATGTAAATGTGCATGAGTCAAGTCTCTTTCATTTGAAAGGAAACTCTGCAATGAGAGGGCATAGAATGAGGTTAAAAGGTGATAGGCTCAGTCGTAATCTAAGGAAATACTTTTTTTTTTTTTTTTTAACAGAAATGGTGGTAGATGCGTGGAACTGTCTCCCAGTAGAGATGGTGGAGACAAAGACTGTCTGAATTCAAGAAAGCTTGGTACAGACACGTGGGATCTCTTAGGGAGAAGAGGAGATAATGAATGCTGCGGATGGGCCTTTATCTTCCATCAGTTTTCTATGTAATTTATAGGGGAGAAGGAAGGCGAGCCCACAAATATGTGGACTTGCGTCCCAAATCTTGCTGAATGGAGCTTGTTGGGAAGCTGTCATCAGCAAGTTAAGAACTTAAGATAACAATAGCCTTACTGGGTCAGACCAATGGTCCATCTAGACCATGGTCCATCTTCGTGGAGGCCAATCCAAGTCACAACTACTTGGCAAAAACCCAAATAGTAGCAGCATTCCATGCTACTGTCCCATGTCTGTCTCAACAGCAGCCAATGGACTTTTCTTCCAGGAATTTGTCCAAACCGTTTTTAAAACTAGCTATATTAACTGCTCGTATCACATCCTCTGGCAACGCGTTCCAGAGCTTAACCATTCTCTGAGTGAAAAAATATTTCCTCGTATTGGTTTTTAAAGTATTACTCTGTAACTTCATTGAGTGTCCCCTAATCTTTGTAAATCTTGCTGCAGTAAAAAAAAAAAAAATCGATCCGCTTGG
The DNA here is from genome assembly GCF_902459505.1 of Geotrypetes seraphini. Taxonomy (NCBI): domain Eukaryota; kingdom Metazoa; phylum Chordata; class Amphibia; order Gymnophiona; family Dermophiidae; genus Geotrypetes; species Geotrypetes seraphini. The sequence goes on from NC_047102.1 coordinate 11,398,680, forward strand.
AAGGTTGCATAATAGAGGCTTGTCAGATGCTTACTTTGGTAATACTTTTCCCTTCAGGTACGTGATTATTTCCCGGGAGGAGAAGGAACAAAACTTGTTGGCTTTCCAGCACAGTGAGAAGATCTACTTCCGAGCCTGCCAGGATCTGCAACCAGGAGAGAGGCTTCGAGTCTGGTACAGTGAGGATTATATGAAGCGGCTTCATAGCATGTCCCAGGAGACCATCGACCGAAACCTGACTGGAGGTGAGACCGTGTTCTGTTCCTCCCTAATTCTAGGCCCGATACCCAAAAGCTTGCCATAGAAGTAAGACTGGTTATAGCCAGACTTACTTGCAAGACAGCTCAACCTTTGATGCACAAAAGGGTCCGATAGTGGTAGCAGCCACCGAGAATCCTATGTAAATGCATTACAAGGGACTCATTAGTATTAAAATGAGCACTCCCTGCAATGCACAGAAGGGAATGCCCACCTTCTACTGGGCAAAATTTTCTGGCAAGTCTAGAGCTAACAATAGCTGTTTGTGCATTTGTTGTGTGTGTGTCCTGCGCCTATGGTCAGAACGCACTTGTTAGGCACAGAGCACGCACTCGCCCAAAACACGCACAAACAACTGCATCCATATCGTGTCCAATCAAAAGTAAACGTGCCCAAGAACTAGGGTGATCAGGAACTGTACTGGGCCCCAGTGGCGTCGTAAGGGGGAAGGTGGTCCGTAAGAGACACAGGCACTCATCCTCCGTCCCTCGCGCCTAGGCCCCTTCCCTCCCCTCTTTAATTTTCCCTGCGCGAGCAGTATTATGAACTTGCTGCCGGCATCACTGTCGCCTCTCTCTGACCTCACTTCTGGGCCCTGCGCCTAGGAAGGGGTGTCGGAGGGAGAGCCGGCACGACGCGAGCGGCAAGTTCATGATGTTGCTCACGCCTGGAAAATTAAAAAGGTACGGGGGAAGGGAAGGGCTTGCATGCGGCAGGGGGTTGGGGGGGCGCCACTGACTGGATCTGCGCAGAACAGCTTTGCTTACCGCACAGCTCTTGTGCACAGGCACCAAGCACAGTTCCTCTCCCCTCTCACCAGATTACTCAGCACGAATAGCCCACATCTGATTGCATGCTATTGGTGCTGAGTATAGCCCAGCAAATTGAAATTGCTCCCAACTGGATCTTTTGTGCCTCCTGCCCTCTCTCCCTTCTAGCTGTTCTTCACTATGAGATACATTTCCTGCACCATAGGGACCCATGTTTGATTTCCAACCTTTGAATTCTTACAGAGGTGGGTGGTTTTGTTTTTAAAACTTCTGAAGCCAGTGCCTTTGAAGTCGAGAATGACACGGGGACAAATTTGGCCCCGTCCCGGCAGGAATTCAATTCCCCCCGTCCCTGCCCCATTCCTGTAAGCTCTGCCTTAACCACACAAGCCTCGAACCCGTATGATTTTAAAGCATTTGAGGCTTGTGCAGATGAGAATGGAGCTTTCAGGAATGGGGCAAGGACAGGAAAAGAATTTGCTGGGATGGTTTAGGGAAAATGAATTCCTGCGGGGATGGAGGAAATTTGACCCCTTGTCATTCTCTACTTTGAAGGACCAGCCTGTGCAGATTCTTTCCACCACTGTCATCTTAAGCTGTGGTACAAAATAATGATCTGTTCCTGCTAAGAACAGTCTGAAATATTAATTATGACAAAGCTTCCTTTTTGCCCTCACTAGAAATATTAGCACTAAATAGTCTCAACAGTTGACGTCTTGGGTTGGTTCACTCTTCAGTCAAGAATCTGTTTGAACCTCGTCCATCTTTGAGCATTTCTTTTATGAAAAGGAGATGTCTCTTGTGTTAGGAAACCGTCTTCTTCATCAGTCTGTTGATAACTTTCTTGGAACCATAAGAACGCCCTCAGCAGTGTCATAATAATACAGTATCGGACTTGTATGTTGACCCAATGAAGGGCGTCATAGTCCACCAGCAAGCTGATAGTGCTGCGATGAGCTGCAAAGTTGACTGGATATTTCCATCTGGTTAACTTTAGCCCTTGCGTTTAGCAACACTCCTCTAAGTGGTAGCCAATCTGTTCTGCTAAAGTAAAGAGAAGAAATGATAACTTTGGGAGACCCCCCCCCCCTGCACGGCAACCAAAGTTACCTGGGTAAGTTTATTGCGGTAGCTCTGATCTTCCTAGATGTGTTTGTCCTCGGTACATCTATCTTTTTGAACCGTTTTCAAAAAAAGTCCAAATAAAAAAACGCACAAAAGCCAACCTTTGGGACATAAGAGGGGCTACTGGCCCCACAAACATCCCAGCAGTGCAGTGGGGCACCCTAGGGAGCATTGCAGGGAACTTTGCATAAAAGGTCCCAGGTACACATTTCACCATAACCCCCTGTACAGTGTAAAACTCACTCACACCCTACTGTGCCCAGCTGCACACCACAAAAATAGCCTTTTTGCCTGAAGCTGTCACCTATATGTCAGTACAGCAGGTTTTGGTGGATGTTGGTGGGCTCATACGTTCAACCACACCTATACCAGTTAAGAGTGGGATTTGGGCCTGGGTCCCCTTCTTTGCAGTCCACTGCACTGACCACCAGGCTACTCCAGAGACCTGCTTGCTGTTCTAATAGGAGTGGCCGTAACATCTGAAACTGTTATACAAGCTGGTATGTACTGTTTCATTCACATCTTTGGAGGAGAGGTGGTCAGTAATCATGGAGGGAATAAAGGGGCCCATGCCTTTGTGCATCCAGTGATTATCTGGTCACTCAGGTTGGGCACCCTTTTGGCAATTATTCATTATTGAAACAGGTCTAGTTTCAAACATCCAAGTTTTGCTCTGGGCGTTGTCTGCAATCTTCCATTATTGCCAAAAAAAAAGTCCAGATCTTAAGTCTAGCCTAAACCCCGCCCAAAACATGACCCCCTTGAGATTTAGATGCACTGCAGACGTTCAGCATAGAAAACCATCTAAAAATATGTTTCAGAAATGGCAATTTGGACGTTTTAGCAAATAAAAAGGCCAAACGCCTTTTTGTGGTCATTTTTCTCTTTTGAAAATGAGCTCCATAGTCTTACTCCTCACTTTGCCGCCACATTTGCATATAAACCTGCCAAGCTCCGTCACTCTTTCTGCCAGCACCTAAGAGTGACCGTTCTTCTGTAAGATTACATAGAAAATACTCCAGACTGGCCGAGCTCAAGCAGTAAAGGCGTCTGTTCTCTTTCAAAATTACTAGCCGTGTGATGAAAATGAATCAAGTCTCTGAAATCAAACGAAGCACTCTGAAATGGTCAAGGTAACAGAGGACGACGCGGAAGCTCATATTTCTACGGCGCATCTCAGTAACGCGGGTGCGCCTTCCCCGTTTTGGTTTGTCTGTGTTTTTTTTTTATCACTCTTGCTTGAATTACAATTCCTGAGATTCTCTTTGCTCCCCTTATCCTTTGCTTGTCACCCTCTGCCTTGGCCGATCTCGACCTGGTAAAACGTTTTTTCACCCTGTAAAAATCACAATAACCAGGTACAGTTAGAGATCCTTATTTTTTATTTTTTATTTTTTTTTAGAAATTTCAGATTATTCCTTATAAAAATAATAAAAGACACAAAAATATTTTATGTCAACCTAAAATAATTTTCAAGTGTCTAGCCCACATCTAGGGAAGATCAGAAGTGACACTACATCAAAAGTGTTTTTTTTTAGCGCAGGCTGGCACGCTGAATGCTCTGCGCTGCTTCCGACACTCATAGGAACTCCTGTGAGCGCCGGGAGCAGCACAGAGCATTGGACGCGCCGGCCTGCTCTAAAAAATGCTTTCCCGATTTTGTAAAAGGGGAGTAAGATAGGCACGTACATGCCACCTTTTGTCATTGCCCAACCACATTCAAAGCGGTTTACCTACAGGTAGTCAAACATTTTCCCTGTCTGCCCCAGTGGGCTCGCAATCTGTCTAATATTACTGGGGCAGTAAAGGATTAAGTGACTTGCCCCGAGTCACAGGAAGAATCCCAGGGTTTGAACGAACCACCTCAGGGCGCTGAGGCTTTAGCTCTAACCACTGCGCCACACTCTCCTCCAATACAATATCAGAAGTGAAACAAGTATAGAACAATGAAGCCATTGTGACATCACTGATGAGGTTGGCTCTTATTGGTGGAAAGAGGCATTATGACATCAGGGAAAGGGATTGGGACTTGTATACTGCCTTTTTGTAGATTTACAACCACACTCATAAAGTAGTTTACGCACAAGTACTTCAAACATTTTCCCTATGTGCCCCAATCTATCTAATGTACCTAGGGCAGTGGAGGATTAAATGACTTGCCCAGAGTCACAAGGAGTAGCCCAGGGTTTGAACCCACAACTGCAGGCTGTAGCTCTAACCACTGTGCCGCACTCTCCTCCAAGTATAGAACGATGAAGCCATTGTGACATCACGGATGAGCTTGGCTCTTATTGGTGGAAAGAGGCATTATGACATCAGGGAAAGTGATTGGGTCTTGTATACTGCCTTTTTGTAGGTTCACAACAACACTCAAAGCGGTTTACATAAAGGTACTTTAAGCATTTTCCCTATGTGTCCCAGTGGGCTCACAATGTACCTCATGTACCTGGGGGCAGGGGAGGATTAAGTGACTTGCCCAGAGTCATCTTAAAAGAAAGCATTGATTCTGAATTACTGAAGGCAAAGAAATAATAATCCCTGACGAGCCTGTCCTATCTCAAAGCAAAGCAATCTAATTTTTAACTATCTTAAGAGACAAAATATTCTCAAGACGTGTAGGACCTAAAAATAAATAAGAACGATTCTCATGTGTGACGAGGCATTTGCAGGGAAATTTTAAGAAGTGCCTCTTGCAGCTAAAACATGAGGTTTAAGCTGAAGGAAGGCTTTCCACAATGAAGTTGTAAGAGACCCTTATTTATTTAAGTCCAACCAGTGGTGCCCCTCCCCCAAGCCTCTTTAATGTTTCCGGCGCAATCAGCAACCCCATCTTGCTGCTCGTGCCAGCGTCAGCTCTTCCTCTGACGTCACTTCCTAGAAAGTGACGTCAGAGGAAGAGACAATGTTGGTTTGAGCAGCAGGTTGGGGTTGCTGCTTGCAGTGGGAACATTAAAGAGATACGGGGGAAGGGAAGGGGCATGCTCTGTGGTGGGGGCAAGGGGGGAGCGCAGAGAGGAGGGCAGGTGCTGGCACTTCCACCAAGATGGCACCCGAGGCAGACCACCTCCCACTTACTACACCACTGAGGCCTATTAAGAAACCTGATAGTGTTAATGTGATGTCTGTAGCTATTCTGGTCATTCTGATCCTAAAACTTGGACCATATGCTGTGGATGGGCAGACTAGATGGGCCATTTGGCCTTTATCTGCCATCATGTTTCTATAACCACAAGCCTTTATGACCTCACAATGCAGGTGTAGCCTATAAGGAGAGGAGATGCAAATGTTAAAAGCCTTAGCCAATAGGGAGAGGAGGAGAAAGTGCAGTGTCTCTTCAATCTTTTTCGAGCCGGGGGCACACTAAACCTAGTGTCCCCGGCTCGAGACACCCAGAAGTGCGCTAGCGTCGGTGTGATGACATCACACGCATGCATGATGTCAGCGCATGCACAAAGGCCCTTCAAACGGGCCTTGCGCCAAGAGAAAAGAAGAGCCGGCTTCGGGAGATTGCTTACAGGACGTGCCTCGGTCCTGTAGACGGTCAACGGCGCCTTCGTCTCTCCTCTTCCCCGGTGTACCGCAGCATACAGTTTGCGATACACTGAGATAGTGGAAGCTGCAGATGGGCAGACCGAACGAGCCATTTGGTCTATATCTGACATCATGCGCCTATGTTTCATTTGTGCTGCAGTGGTATCGTTTGTTAGATTCCTGGCCAAATGCAAGTAAGCTGGGAAAGTTAAAGATATGGTAACCTAAGCAATTCCAGGTGATTGGTCACTGCTCACCAACCACCAGGTTGGCTCAGAATACTTTAAAGAAGGAATATGTTGCAGATTATTTTTCATTTTCTGCACCTCTGTTCCACAAAATGTGTAGGTGTGTAAAACTTCCAGTCCACTTCCTGGTGCCAAATATCTTCCAAGCCAGCTTGGATACCTTTTGTTTTCAGCATGGGGGAAGTCTTCAGAATTGAGGCCTATTGATCAAAAACTGCTTTTAGGTTACTTGAACACAAAACAGAGGTTAAGTTGTGTCGAGATGGAGAACAGAATTGCTTTATCACCACAGTAGAGTCTTCAAACCATATGAGATTCTGTTTTGAACAGATTTTTGCCATTGACACATAATAGAAAAGATCTTTTGCAGAGTCGGGGGTTCCCCTTGGCACAGTGGAGAATCGGAGAGATGACAAGTTTTCAGATTTGCAAAAATGCTGAGGAAAGTGAGGAAAAATGAATGAAAAGGAACCAGCGATACATACGTTCCTTCAGCATTAAATAATTTCCAATACGATTGCAGTAAAGAGTTTGCTTTAACTGGCTACATACTTTTGCCTGTTTGTCCCAGAGCACAAATACAGTAGGTTTTGTAGTCTGAGAAGACATTCCTGTCTCTTCACTGCTACTGTGCAGCCAAAATCTATGTTACGGGCAGTGGTGACTTCCTAGGACAGTGACAACATTCACCACCAGAGACGTTTCATCCTGAAGTCTTTGAGATTCCACCCCACTATTTTCCCAAAACAAAAAGGATGTGGACCAAAAGTGAAGTCGTTTGAGACGGCGCTGGCACTAAGGAGGTCTGAAGAAAACGATGGATTTTGAGGCACAGGTGTCAACCTTTAAGTGGCAGGTAAGGACATTCAGCTATTCCTTTTTCCGGTAATCATTTTAATGTTGATATAAGTGTTCTCCTCCCTTATTTTCAAACCCTGCTACACTCCAACATTGTAAGCTACAACTTGCACTTGGTTTTAGCAGGTCTAGCTTGGGAATAGTGGAAGCTGTATCGTGGGGGTGGGGGCGACGGGCAAGCAGAGGAAGGGACAAAGACGTTAACAGAGAGTAGTTGAAGTATCTTCATACGAAGAGGCTCCAACTCTTCCTAAATTTCTTTTCTGGAGCAACTCCTGACTGAAAGACAAGTAAAGGGAAGGGATGTACAAATGATTTATCCAATTTTGTTATTTGACCTGATTTAAGTACAGTAAAACTTTGGATTGCAAGTAATTTGGTTTACAAGTGTTTTGCAAGACAAGCAAAACATTTGATTAAATTTGAACTTGATATACAATCAATGTCTTGCAATACAAGTACACATAGTATATGCACATCACAACTGAGCAGATGGCTCTTCTTTCTCTGACGCTGCAGAATTGTAGTGACTGTTCTAAATGAGCAAGGTCTTGCAATACGAGTACGTATAGTATTTTGTATTAAAGGTTTTGGCTTGTGGAACGAATCGTCTGCGTTTCCATTATTTCCTATGGGGAAATTTGCTTTGATATACGAGTGCTTTGGATTACAAGCATGCTTCTGGAACGAACTATGCTTGCAAACCAAGGTTTGACTGTACTTCACTACCTATTTCATCACTTCCTGTGCTATAAGAATGCATCCATATTTTTGTCTTGTTTTGTTTTCATTCCAACTGTGAGCACTCTTGATAGATTGGGATTTACTAACCATCTTTATGAACAGATTCACCCAAGGTGGTGCAGTTCAACATGAAACTCATTTTGATATCTGCATAAAAATGGTAAAGTAACCAAAAATAAACATAAATGCAATTAATGAGGCAAACTTGGAAATGGTAAATTGAAACCTAGTGCTAGGGGAGAGTGTGGCGCAGTGGTTAAAGCTACAGCCTCAGTACCCTGGGATTGTGGGTTCAAACTCACGCTGCTCCTTGTGACCCTGGGCAAGTCACTTAATTCCCCCATGGCCCCAGGTACACTAGATAGATTGTGAGCCCACCGGGACAGACAGGGAAAAATGCTTGAGTACCTGAATAAATTCATGTAAACTGTTCTGAGCTCCCCTGGGAGAACGATATAGAAAACTGAATAAATAAACAGTGTGACAAGTTTCAGCCTCTGATAACCAGAGCTGATATTGTGACATCATAATGCCTCATTCCACCAATAAGAGCCAACCTCATCAGTGATGTCACAATGGCTCCATTGTCCTAGACTTGGCTCACTTCTACTACATTTTGATTTCTGCCTTATGACTCTGGGCAAGACTGTGATAACCAGAGCTGGTATTGTGACATCATAATGCCTTATTCCACCTCATCAGTGATGTCACAATGGCTTCATTGTCCCATACGTGGCTCACTTTGGCTACATTTTGATTTCTAGAGTGGTGCAGTGGTTAAAGCTACAGCCTCAGCACCCTGAGGTTGTGGGTTCAAATCCAAGCTGCTCCTTGTGACCCTAGGCAAGTCACTTAATCCCCTCATGGCTCCAGGTACATTAGATAGATTGTGAGCCCACCGGGATAGACAGGGAAAAATGCTTGAGTATCTGAATAAATTCATGTAAACCGTTCTGGGCTCTCCTGGGAGAATGGTATAGAAAATTGAATCAAAAAAATAGAATTAAAACGATGCACTGTCAGAAATAAAAGAAACAATCGAACAGGTCTGCAGTGGACAAGTTGACTGATGAAATCCAACAGGAAAATCTGCTAAGGCGGTGTACAAAGGCGCCAAGCTACTTTATGAAAATTAATAAAAATATAGCGGTTTTCATGTGTGAAAATACGTGACCCGACACGGGCCTTGTTTCGAAGAAACACCCCTTCATCAGGGATCCAGATGAGCTAAGGTCGCAATATAGACCAGGGGTAGGCAATTCGGGTCCTCGAGAGCCGGAGCCAGGTCAGGTTTTCAGGATCTCCACCATGAATATGTATGAGATGGATCTGCATTCACTACCTCCTTGAGATGCAAATCTATCTCATGCATATTTATGGTGGAGATCCTGAAAACCTGACCTGGCTCTGGCTCTCGAGGACTGGAATTGCCTACCCCTGACCTAGAGGATTGGATAGAGCAGGGGTAGGCAATTCGGGTCCTCGAGAGCCGGAGCCAGGTCAGGTTTTCAGGATCTCCACCATGAATATGTATGAGATGGATTTGCACGCACTGCCTCCTTAAGATGCAAATCTATCTCATGCATATTTATGGTGGAGATCCTGAAAACCTGACCTGGCTCCAGCTCTTGAGGACCAGAATTGCCTACCCCTGACCTAGAGGATTGGATAGAGCAGGGGTAGGCAATTCGGGTCCTCGAGAGCCAGAGCCAGGTCAGGTTTTCAGGATCTCCACCATGAATATGTATGAGATGGATTTGCACGCACTGCCTCCTTGAGATGCAAATCTATCTCATGCATATTTATGGTGGAGATCCTGAAAACCTGACCTGGCTCCAGCTCTTGAGGACCAGAATTGCCTACCCCTGATATAGACAATTTGATGAACTAACGTGACATGAATCTTAAAAAAATAGATTCATGAACATCACAAGTAAAATAAGGTCTACAATGTGATTACAGATTTTGTCATTTTGCAAACAATTTCCATTGTCTTTTTAAAACTGTGGAGTGAGGTCAGTAAAATCATTGCAAATGGGGCACATATATTCATTTTAGGCAAGGTTTGGGATCACTCTTTTTTATGACCCCATTATTAAAATGTACCGTATCTTTACCAGATACTGATTTCACTGAAATTAGTCTACTGCAGCATCAGATAAAAAGACCTATTTTAAATTCTCCTCGAGGGCCTCTCAGTTGATTGTCATGAAGCAGATGGCTGTAAGTTCTAGAGCCAAAGCCATATATGTCTGATAAACAAGATTCATTTTACCAGGTCATAACTCAGCTCTGTAGTACGTGCTTGAAAATGGTTTGTTTCATTTCAGAAGAGCCTGGTTCTACATCCTGGCCCATTTATTTTCTGTTTTCTTCTCCTAAAAGTTCTGAGTCCTCTGGACTTGAACAACTATCTGGTCTGCATCTTTGTTGCCAAAACTTGCTGTGGTCTTGGTTTCCAGGGTCTACAGAGTTCTATACCGTATTCCGATTCTGTAATTTTGAGCTGACTCCAGTACGTAGGCTAAAGGCAGGAACTTCCAAGAAAAAGTGCTTTTACTTCTATTTTTAATCATCAGCTCTTAACTCTTAATGACAGTGTCACTTGTTTTCATTTTCAGGAAATAAAAAATTGCAGAAGGAAAGGTTTGATAGGATTTTGGAGAACCAAGAGGACATCAAAGGCCCATTTCAACTGGCAACATTAAGACAAGGGAGGAGCCCTTACAAACGTGTCTATGGTAGTGGTGAGGATGAGGACGTCCACCCACAGATAAAGAAAAAGAAGATAGACCTTATCTTCAAAGATGTTCTTGAAGCTTCTCTAGAATCGACAAAAACAAATGAGCACCCACTGGCAACAAGTAGTCCTCTGTCTATGAAGAAAACTGCCAAGTATCAAATTGAAGATGTCTTTGATCGATGTAGTGCAGTCACTCAACATAGTTCTTCTACCCTCAGCAAATCCACGGGTGAAGGTGAAAGGAATGTTCCCTATGGGTCTTCTTTTGGTATTGCCAAAGAGTTGAGCTTCCCGGAACAGGATGAAGAAGCTCCGTCGTCGGTTAAAGTAGAAAGCCCAGCAGATATATCCACTGCGGGAGATTGCCAGGAGATCCCCACGACGTCATTCTGTCCCAACTGCATAAGGTTGAAGAAGAAAATTCGAGAACTTGAGGCGGAGCTGGAAATGCTGAGGTCTGAGAAGCTGTCCGAAACCACCCAGCTACCAGCCCGGGTCCCTGAGCATCAAGAATTATCAGAGCGTCCAGGTAAGTTAAACAACAAAGCCAATGCCCAGACATTAACGTGATAATAAACTCATTGAATATTGTGGCGGTCTTTGGTCTAGAGATTGTTTTGTAACTTATTTAAAAGATTCCTATCCCACTAAACCAGTGGTCTCCAACTCCAACCCTTTGCAGGGCCACATTTTGGATCTGTAGGTACTTGGAGGGCCTCAGAAAAAAAGAGTTAATGTCTTATTAAAGAAATGAGAATTTTGCATGAGGTAAAAACTCTTTATAATTTATAAATCTTTCCTTTTGGCTAAGTCTTAATAATAATATTGTCATTTATAGCTAAAGAGACATATGATGAAGAAACTGTTTCATTTTACTTTTGTGATTATGATAAACATACTGAGGGCCTCAAAATAGGACCTGGTGGGCCGCATGTGGTCCCCGGGCCGCGAGTTTGAGACCACTGCACTAAACTGTGTGCAACCAACATACATAGCCATCCATTAAAACAGTAGCATAAAACTCAGACTAAAAACAGTTACAGAATAAATAAAAAAATACAAATAACATCACTACCTAATATAAGGTTATCACTAAAATGATCTTATTAAATATATCAACTTCCTACTTTAAATCTGTAAAGAGTTTACTAGAACAGAATTCAGATATACAGACCATATGATGATATTGCAATCGGTTATGCAAAAGTTTGCACTAATTTGCATTTGCCAATTTCCTGAACACAAGAGGTGTTATTTATCGATTGTAAAGTTGCTGGCGATACGTCCCACTGAGTGACATTTACAGCAGTGAACATTTGAGACATAGCAGCCAGTGCTCTTACTGTGAAACCAATAGGATGTCTGTAATGATCAGATAAGCTATTTCTTTTGTATTGAATGCATGCTCAATAAAAAAAAAAAAAGTTGGATTACAGTGGGCTGTTTGACGTATTTTTGATCCTCTTTCTCTAGAGAGATATCATTAAGCATAAAAACAGAGAGCTTAGCGTCTAACTCTGAAAAGGACTGCGCTAAATTACAAATTTTTTTCAGGCCGGAGAAGAATCCACGGTGTCATCTCTCAATCTAAATTGATGTGTTTTCTCACTTTTCCTGTATGTACTGAACAGATATCCCTTTGTTGCCTGTTTTCTGCGTCTTATACTTTTTTGCTGTGATGTCACAATGCTGAAGTTGTGACATCACACACACACACTCCTATCGCCACACCCTACACAGAGAGCCAGTGCAGAAAACAGCTGAGGGAGACAGGCAAAGACCTGCGTGCTCCTTATCACATGCGCTGTTTTCTGTTATCAGAGAATAGCTTTAAGAGGGGGAACTGACCATTATAGGTAAATCAACCAGAGTCTTTTCCTTCTGTGCGATCACTTATTTTGCAGTAATATTGCAGTGCAGGTGTCTTATATTGCCCACGATCTGTTTATCATTTGTCGAATTTGCTATACCGCCCTTTTCACAGCGATATCCGGCTTAGTGGATTGGCTGGTGGCTGGCTATGTCACGCGACAGTCACCGCCAGTATTCAGCAGCTCGCCTGATAGGTTTCGGCAGCCAGAGACAACCACCTAAAAGAGTGGGATATCTTTGGCCGTTGAGACCTAGCCAGCCAAAAAAACAGACCGGAAATTCAATGCCGGTGGCCAGATATGGCACCAGCATTGAATTTCCAGTATGGCCGCGAACCGCCGGAGATTGCTGGAGATCTCCCGCGATCTCGCTATGTGCCTGACTCTCTTTCTAGTAATTTTACTGACTTATGATTTTTAATGGTTGTTAGTATCTGATGGTATCTTGCCTTCTGGGGGTCATATGGTGCATTGTGTAGAGAAGGAATGTGCTTATTCACAGGATATTTCATTCTGAGGGCAATTTTCAAAGGCATTTAATTAGGTCTAAAGGCCTGACTGAAAATTCCTCTTCTCAAATTGGTTTAAAGCATATGTGACTTCGATAACATATCTGCTTGGAGCCAGGGGGGAAAGAGGCATTCCTGTGGTGATGGTTAGTTAATGGAGGGGGGTTCCAACATGTATACCATACATTTGTTTTTCAAATGTATGGCAGCATGTGCAGAGTATGTGGATGCTCGTAACATTTATGTTTGAAAATTTTCTGAGAGAAACAAGGCCAGTAGTTTGTTTTTTTTTCAAGTTTCGAGTTTATTAAAAATTAGTTGTACACGCAATGTCAGATACTTCAATGCGTATGACAGTTTCAAATTAGGAGACAAATAAGCATACAGTGTATACGTACAAATAATTACCAGTACAAAAAGAAAAGAGGGTGAACTACAATCTTTAAAGAAAATAGAGATACATTTAGGGGGGAAACCCAACTTTTCCTAAAGTAACCCATCTTAAAACAACCCACAAAACTTTTAACTATTCATCCTATTTGAAAATTGCTTCTTGTTAGTTCTTTTCTCTCTCTCCCTCTCCTACCTATCCTTCTCCCCTCTCTCTCTCCCCTCCTCTCCCTTCTCTCTTCTCTTTAAAGTCGCCTTGAGCCTGTCTAGGTATGAGCGATGCACAAATAGAAGATTAGATTAGAATAGATTTTCTATTCAACAGAGTTTTTAGTAGACAATAAGATACTAATTGAACAGTGACACGGGAACAAATTTTTCTTCGTTCCCGTGGGAACTCATTTTCCCGTCCCATCGACTTCTTTTCCTGTCCCTGCCCCTTTCCACCAATGCCTAAGCTCCGTCCTCATCTGCACAAGCCTCAAACACTTTAAAATCATAAGTAGTAACATTCTAGAGCTGAAATTGTGATGTCATAATGCCTCATTCCACCAATGCCTAAGCTCCGTCCTCATCTGCACAAGCCTCAAACGCTTTAAAATCCTAAGTAGCAACATTCTAGAGCTCAGACTGTGATGTCATAATGCCTCATTCCACCAATGCCTAAGCTCCGTCCTCATCTGCACAAGCCTCAAACGCTTTAAAATCCTAAGTAGCAACATTCTAGAGCTCAGACTGTGATGTCATAATGCCTCATTCCACCAATGCCTAAGCTCCGTCCTCATCTGCACAAGCCTCAAACGCTTTAAAATCCTAAGTAGCAACATTCTGGAGCTCAGACTGTGATGTCATAATGCCTCATTCCACCAATGCCTAAGCTCCGTCCTCACCTGCACAAGCCTCAAACCCTTTAAAATCCTAAGTAGCAACATTCTAGAGCTCAGATTGTGATGTCATAATGCCTCATTCCACCAATGCCTAAGCTCCGTCCTCATCTGCACAAGCCTCAAACGCTTTAAAATCCTAAGTAGCAACATTCTAGAGCTCAGACTGTGATGTCATAATGCCTCATTCCACCAATGCCTAAGCTCCGTCCTCATCTGCACAAGCCTCAAACGCTTTAAAATCCTAAGTAGCAACATTCTGGAGCTCAGACTGTGATGTTATAATGCCTCATTCCACCAATGCCTAAGCTCCGTCCTCACCTGCACAAGCCTCAAACCCTTTAAAATCCTAAGTAGCAACATTCTAGAGCTCAGATTGTGATGTCATAATGCCTCATTCCACCAATGCCTGAAACCCTTTAAAATCATAAGTGTTCGAGGCTTGTGTGGTTAAGGCAAAGCTTACAGGAATGGGTTAAGGACAGGGACAGTAATTCAACTAGCAGGGACAGGACAGGGAAATTGAGTTCCTGCAGGAACGGGGGCAAATTTGTTCTCATGTCATTCTCTGTTTGGGTATTTTTTTTTAAATGTGTTCATTCAACATGACAGATGGTTGCAGAAAACCCAACAGTTGTTATAATCATTTTTCCTTGTTTTTCAGCAATTGAAAGCATGGTCAGTGTGCCACCCGTCATGGAGGATGAAGACCAGGAAGTGGACTCCGCTGACGAGTCAGTCTCCAACGAAATGGTGGCCGCAGCAGACGAGCCTTCCAAAATGTCCACCGTTGCTGGCAGGAGAATTCGTCGTTTCAAGCAAGAGTGGCTGAAAAAGTTTTGGTTTCTCCGGTATTCTTCCACCTTAAACGAGATGTGGTGCCACGTTTGCAGACAGTACACTGTGCAGTCCTCCCGGACTTCGGCCTTCATCATTGGCTCAAAACAGTTTAAGATCCATACGATAAAGCTTCATAGTCAGAGCAACCTCCACAAGAAGTGCCTGCAGCTTTATAAGCTCAGAATGCATCCAGAGAAGACCGAGGAAATGTGTCGCAACATGACCCTGCTCTTCAATACAGCCTACCATTTGGCTTTAGAAGGCAGGCCTTACGTTGACTTTAGGCCTCTTGCCGAATTGCTAAGAAAGTGCGAACTCCGAGTGGTTGACCAATATATGAATGAAGGCGATTGCCAGATATTAATTCACCACGTTGCCAGGGCCCTTCGAGAAGATTTAGTGGAGCGACTAAGGCAGTCCCCGTTTCTTAGTATTATATTAGATGGGCAAAGTGAAGATTTAATTGCTGATACAGTAGCAGTCTATGTACAGTACACAAGCAACGATGGACCTCCTGCAACAGAGTTCCTATCTCTCCAAGAACTTGGCTTGTCTACAACAGAGAGTTACCTCCAAGGAATAGACAGAGCTTTTTCAGCCTTAGGAATTAGACTTCAAGATGAAAAGCCAACTGTTGGCTTGGGTATCGATGGTGCTAATATTACAGCTGGCCTAAGAGCTAATATGTACTTGACAATCAGAAAGACCTTGCCATGGCTACTCTGCTTACCTTTTATGGTTTACAGGCCTCATTTGGAAATTTTGGATGCAATCAGTGGGAAAGAGCTCCCATGCTTAGAAGAGCTAGAAAACAACCTCAAGCAGCTTCTCAGTTTCTATCGCTATTCCCCAAGGCTCATGTGTGAACTAAGGGCAACTGCCTCAACTCTTTGCGAAGAGACAGAATTCCTGGGAGATATCCGAGCTGTGAGGTGGATTATTGGTGAACAGAATGTTCTAAATGCTTTGATTAAGGATTACCTTGAAGTAGTGGCACATCTCAAAGATCTCAGCAGCCAGACTCAAAGAGCTGATGCCTCTGCTATTGCACTGGCTCTCCTCCAGTTTCTTCTGGATTATCAGTCAATTAAACTCATCTACTTCTTATTGGATGTAATTGCTGTGCTGTCACGCCTGGCTTATGTCTTCCAAGGTGAATACCTCCTTGTGTCTCAAGTGGACGAGAAGATAGAGGAGGCCATACAGGAGATCAGTCGGTTGGCAGATTCCCCTGGGGAGTACCTGCAAGAATTTGAAGAAAACTTTCGAGAAAGCTTTAATGGAGTGGCATTGAAGAACCTACGGGTGGCTGAAGCCAAATTTCAATCAATACGAGAAAAGATTTGCCAGAAAACCCAGTTAACCCTAGCTCAAAGGTTTGATTCCCGTACTCGAACATTTGTCAAGGCTTGCCAAGTGTTTGACCTGTCAACTTGGCCTCGAAGTACAGAGGAGCTAGTGAATTACGGAGAGGAAGATATGACTCAGATATTTGATCACCTGGAGGCAATCCCTTCTTTTCTAAAAGATGTTTGCAGGGACGGAGCAGACACCAGAGGGAGCTTGCTAATGGAATGGCGGGAGCTCAAAGGGGATTATTACACCAAAAATGGCTTCAAAGACTTAATTGGTCACATTTGCAAATACAAGCAGAGATTTTCCCTCTTAAACAAGGTGGTGCAGATCTTGAAAGTTCTTCCCACATCCACAGCCTGTTGTGAGAAAGGTCGCATCGCCCTTCAGAAAGTGCGTAAAAACAACCGCTCCCGACTCACATTGGAGCAGTTGAGTGACCTTTTAACCATTGGCGTAAACGGACCCCCCATTGCCAACTTTGATGCCAAGAGAGCACTGGATAGTTGGTTTGAGGAGAAGTCAGGAAACAGTTACTCGCTCTCAGCAGAAATGCTGAGCAGAATGTCTTCTCTGGATCAGAAGCCAGCGCACCCCAACACAGACATGGGATCTGAATTTTATGCTGATATTTAGGAAGGAATGTCTCTACTTAGAAAAGCTATAAAATATTTTTTATATTCTATTCCTATGCTTTGATATGTTATATATAAATATATTATATATATATATATATATTACAAATACACACACATGCATATATTTACAGTATATATACATGTGCAAGTGTTAGAAAAATCCCATTAAATTACAAAAGAATTTGATATGGCTTTTATAGGAGCCAGGGGAAACTGAAAACTTGACAGGCCTGAAAAGTACTACTTTGGATTTACTGCTAACCTGCAGCTTGAAATGTCTGCAGACACGGCAGCTGCAACTGCGATCAGAACATTTCCTTCTGACACATGAATCCCATCATGTATCTGTTTTATTTTCTTTCTTGAGTTACAAGCTAGAACTTTCCGGTCATTTTCTATCACTGTCCCCAGATGTAATACTTTCTTCAGCCTTGGTTTGCAGTTAAAGGGGCCTCCCCTTGCTCACTGGACACCTTGTAGACTATGAGACAGACCCTTTATGGTTGATGGCAGAGTGACATGGCACCACTTTTATTACTTTAGAATCGGCTTTATAATCACTTTTTATTTGGTTAGGGTTTAAGGGTGGGAGCCGGTGGGAGCCGATATTAAAAAGAATCTCCGCTAAACTGTGACACTTTCCACATCCCTTTCGCCCTGAAATGAATGGGATGTGTAATACAGCTAAGGGTTCATTCCCTGTGGTTGCAACGTTTGTGATTTATAGAGACTGCAATGTGACGTCATGTACAGAATAAGCTAGAATAACGGGAGGGAGGGGGGATTTCTGCATTTTTGTATTGTGAAGGGGGGGAATAATTAAATCTAATACCAGTGCTACTGGGACAGTAGATAGCCAGTGAATCCAGTCCTAATAAGGTACAAAGATTCTTCGGCTTTAAAAAAATTTTTATTCTTCACAGCCCCTAGGGGGCGTGATTCATAGCTAGCGTTAAGGGCGAAGCCTGGGTGGCTGGATTTAGAACCCATGATATGATCCCTTCCGCACGATTCTCAGTCTTAATGGCCAGACTGGGAATAATGGGAGAGAGGGTCTTCTAAAGCAGGGGGAAATTCCCAGACAGTGAGGAATGAAGGCGCATGGCACCAGCGTTCCCAGCATTGGTTCTGACTGAGCTGGAAGAAAGAGGAGGGTGGGTAGCGACCTAGTGGTTAGAGAGAAAGCAGGGTTCAAATTCCATTCACCCACTGGCACTCCTTGTGACGTTGGGCAAGTCACTTTATCCCCTGTTGCCTCAAGTACCTACTTAGATTGTAAGCTCTTATGAGCAGGGACTTATTGTACCTGAATCACTAATAATGCTGTAAGCCGCCTTTAATGATTATTTGAAAAGGCGGCATAAAAATACAAATTATTATTAGGAGAAATTACCAGGCCAAAAATGATATGCTAATTTTACAAGGTTTATTTATACTCTTTAAACATATAGTTTATTGTATTGTTACAAAATGTAAAGAACACCTGTTGTGTTTTATAACCAGAGGTATCAATGCAAAACTTCTTCATGGGGAGGGGTGGGGATAATTTTAATATTATTGTCCAAGTGGAAAGAACTCTCTTCTTTCTGTGTGCTGAGCTAGGCAAAAACTGGCTTTAAATTTCCATTTTATGGATCTAGAATTGAAACTGTCTAAGCCACTGTATCGCAAGCAGTGTGCCGCCCGAGAATCCAGGTGTGCCGCCAGATGCTGGGGATGGAGGAGAGGTGCCAGTGCCAGCTGCCTACCTACAGGATGTGCCTCTTGCAACAAGAGGCACATCCTTTAAGCAGTCAGCCAGCGCCTCTCCTCTCTGTGCCTCTTCCCTTCCAGCACCCCCCGCCCCCTCCCCCCATTGGTGGCTCAGGGCCCCATCTAGAGGGCCTTCATGCATGGATATTGACGTGATGTCACATTATCGCGTCAACGTCCACACACGTCCGGATGCCCTCGAGCCGCGGCCACCACGTTTAGTGCGTCAGGGCTTCGCAAAGTTTGCGAGACGATGCTCTGGGCGGTTTAGCCTTTCCTCAAGAGTGCCTCTGGTATTTGATTGGCCCATGTTACCTGCATGATCCATGAACCAAGTGGGCCAACCAACCATCCTTTGGACCACTCTTGCCAAACTGGCTGTTCCCAGAAATAAAAGGGAGCTACTTAAAGACTTTAAAACAAAAGATTGTTTGAAAATGGAAGCATTGCCACTTTCTTTGGAAAATTGTGAAGTTCTGCGTACAGTAAGCAGAGATTCATTTTGCTGTAGTTCATTTTCCAGATCTGAAGCTTTGTGTTTAACTTCCTGACAGTATGATAAAGTGGAGTAGCCAGGCAGCCAATTATAGGCGGGCCTGAGCCCAAAGTGGACAGGCCTCTCTCATTACCTCCCTTCCCAACCTCCCCAGCATCTCTCATTCCCTCCCCCCCCTGCACATCTCTCTTTTCCACCCCCCAGCCCATGCAGCGTTTCTGTTTTCTTTAGGTTGCTGGCAACAGTTCCTACATGCTGCCGGCCTGCTGACCGGGAAGCGTTCCCTCTGGTGCAAAATATAAACTTGTTAGAGGGAAGGCTTTTGGGTCAACCACCAGCAGCGTGTAGGAACAGCCATTGGCCTGTGGCTGCCAGGTCGCTTGACCTGAGCCCAAACTAGGTGGACCAGACCCCACCCTATGGCTCTGCCCCTGGAATGACTCCAGATCTCCTTTGAAATGGTTTGCTCCTTCATAGGTATTGGAAAAACAATCCCATAGAAGTACTGTAGGCTGTAACCCTGGATCCTGAGATGTTAGTACCTGAGCTGTCCCCTGAGGAGAGAGGGAGGGAAGGGAAGGAAGGGCACAGTCAGATTGGGGTGCAGTTCAGTCTAGACAAAGGGGCCATCAGCACTGCTAGAGCCACAAAACCACTGCTGTAGGCCTGCCACGTTTACAACTCCTGATCAAAACAGGAAATCATCCAGTCTAGCTGTTTTGCACTTGTGAGAAGAATGGGTATTTTTTTTGCTCACAGTGGGGAATAGTAACCTTAACTATTTTTCTGTATTTCCCTTCTGGTTCTGATGCTAAGGATGTAACCATTGCTGCTAGACAGTGTCCTCCTCAAAGGAGGACCATAAGTGAAAGAAGTAAATCCTGGTGTCCTCTTAAAGAAAAGACACAGCTTTCCTTGACCCATATCCCCACTCCCCAAACAACTCTGCCCATTTTTCCCTAGCCATAGACATGGAAGAATAGGACACATGTAGGGGTTTCAGCCTTTCCATCCTAGTGCGGGACATACATGGCTTCGGCCTATGGTGATGGCTGACAGCACTGTACAGGCTCTCCTGAGGTGAAGATTTGGATGGTTTTCTAGTTCCTTGCCTGGTTTACCTGAACTTAATGCCAACTTTCAGCCTCAGATGGTTTGACAAACCAGAGTTTAGCTTCACACAACGTTGTACCTTTACTGTGTAAACAGTAGATCTGCTTCTTCCTGTTTCCAGGGGATACTTGGAATACTAATGGCCCTCGGACAAGATCTTTATCCATCCTGTGTTTCATCTTGTTTATCATATTATTATTCCTGGGCATATCTCTACCTCTTCTGATCTCATAGCTGTACCTTGAACCCAGACCCACCACAACTACTGATAAACTGACTTTTTACTGTAGGTGATAAAAGCAGGTCCTCCGTTCGGCCTTCTGATCATGCCCACTGGTGGGACTCATTGCAAGGCAAAGAAGTATCTGGTGGTGGCTGGCCAGTAAAAACAACAGCCAATGGAACTCAAGACTTGGTTTCCCCATGTTCCGTGACCTCATGAAATGATCAAACTGGACGCAGAAGAGGAAGAAGACTGGGTTTCAGGACTTAATGATCACATCATGCTTGACATCAAAGAACGATGTTATACTGCTGATATTGCATGGGGTGCACAGGAGGTCATGTTGCCAGCGACACGTGCGTGTACACTGCTGTTATTATTGTACTCTTACTTTTATCACTGGTGGGCATTTTACATTAGTCGAGAGAACAATCATTTGTTCTGGGATTAGTCATGCCTTTTCACATTTTATGCTGCTAGACAAATCTTTGCTTTCCAGAGTATATTCAGAGCGGTAGAAAGGCAATCGGTAATTCTCAGGTGTGTCGGAGGGACCTGTGAAGTGTGCCAGTGAAGGAGCCCCCCAGCCGGGCTTGGGGAGCGCTGCTGGAAATCTGCTCTCCACTGTAAGACAGTGGGTTGGCAGCTTTTCCAACGCCCTCGCTTTACGCCCTTGCTCAGTGGTTAGCTGCATGGCATTTCTTTGATGCCTTGTTTTGTTATCTGCTGGTTCAAGACCTCAGAAGCCTAATTCAAATCCTAGTTCTCGTTTCCCTTTCCTGGGGATCCGTTTTCACAACGGACATGTTGCCTGGGCTTAAATGGGGGGGGGGGGGGGGAGGAAAATCAGCAGCAGAACTGTTAAAAAAAATTTTTTTTTAAAAGGTACTGCAAGCCTCTTTCTTGCACTCTCTTCTCAGCCCACCTGCTGCCAGTAGGTCGGAGGCAGCAGGCATCCCTCAGGGAGGGTTTAGAAAGCTTGCACAGAATGAGGAAGTAGTACATTAGGTATCAGCGTTCCTTTATAAGAGCAATAAAGGCTTTCTGGCATTTATTCTGTACTTATATGACATATTTATGTTTATCATGTATAGCACTGCACCTTCATCATTATATAAATGATGGTGAGATTTTCTCTGTCTTTTACTAAAAAAAAAAAAAAGGCAGAATATTATTTTCACTACATTAAACTACTTATATTCTTTCTGCTGTAAAGTTCTTTGTGTCAGCGGATATGGCCAGTTTTGAGGACTTGTCTGTTCTGTGTCCCAAGAGCACCCAGCATATACCATTAAGCTGCATTACTGTATTATTGGAATGGAATGAGCTATTGTGACATCACAACTGCATTGGTTCTCATGCATTCTAAAGTCTGTGATATCGCAAGCTATGCAACGGCTCCAGGATTTTGGAAAGAAATGGGTCTTGCTGCTACAGTTTCTTGCTGTATTTTTAAAGTTACACTGTGTTTTGGTTATGGTTGGTGGGACTGAGATGTGGGTGTGCTAGTGCTCAGTTAAAAAGCTCAACTCCTAAGTACAAATGTGTACAGGTTTCTGCACTTAGCAGGTTGCTGAAATTATGGATGGTAAAACTGAGAAGGCAACCATCTGGTCCTGGGGTCTTTCTATTCCCCTGCAAGACGAGGGATTCTGATTCCTACCCTCTCAATCTTTAACTATTTCCATGGTACGTTACAGTGAGGTGTGCTGCAGACAGAAAAAAAAAATGATAATAAAAATCTTTACTCCTACACAGCCTTCTTCCCCAAAAAAATCATATGTAGCAGACATAAAAGGTTTTGATTTTCTGAATAAATTTGCTTCTTTCTGACTAGTTGGAAAAGGGGAGATATGAGTATGAGTAGTCTTGCTCTACGGCGGTAAAATATCTTTGCTAAATGTTTTATTCTGTCACATCTGTGGCTTATATACAGCCCACAATATGATGCCAGGGTACATTAGCCTTTATACAAACAAAGAGGACAAACTGGCTTTCTCCTTTTATACAGGATCATGTCTTGGAAGGGGGAGAGGAAAACATCCTGTTCAGTGTTCCCTGTTCAAGTAAGCAAAGAACATAAGAATAGCCATACTGGGTCAGACCAATGGTCCATCAAGCCCAGTAGCCCATTCTCACGGTGGCCAATCCAGGTCACTAGTACCTGGCCAAAACCCAAGGAGTAGCATTATTCCATGCTACCAATCCAAGGCAAGCAGTGCCTTCCCCCATGTCTTTCTCAATAACAGACTGTGGACTTTTCCTCCAGGAACTTGTCCAAACCTTTCTTAAAACCAGCTACGCTATCCACACTTACCACAATCTCTGGCAATGTGTTCCATAGCTTAACTATTCTCTGAGTGGAAAATATTTCCTCCTATTGGTTTTAAAAGTATTTCCCTGTAATTTCATTGAGTAATTTTTGATAGAGTGAAAAATCGATCTACTTGTATCTGTTCTACTCAGGATTTGGTAGACTTCAATCATATTGCCCCCTCAGCCGTCTCTTTTCCAAGCTGAATTGATGAGGAAATAGCTTGAAGGGTTTGCCTCTATCGCCCTCCTCCTCTTAGAAAGAGTTTCACAGCCTCTGAGTGGGGTACCGCTCCAACAGTGATTTTAAGATTTAATACGATAAGAGAATCAACTGTGATGGATAAGAAATCCAGTCTCATGAGTCTATGTCACATCTATGATCCAAGTGCTGGCATTCAGCTGTTCATAGGTGAGCCACCGTAGCCTGATGTTCAACCCATATCAGCATAGTATAGGTTTCTGAATGTAATAAATTCTGTTCATTCCAAATATGTGGTCACATATGTCCATAAATTCTGACAGGTACAAAAAAATATGCAACCTAACTTGATGGTGCTTACTGTGCACAGTTTGGTTGCAGTGTGTGGGTGGACTATGCCAAGTACACATGGAGATGATAAAATCTGAACATTTATGCACCAAAATAATCTAGTCATGGACTTCATATCTGCTATGTAGGCACCATTTCAGCTGCTTAAGCTAAGTAGAAACATAGAAGATGACAACAGATAAGGGCCATAGCCCATCAGGTCTGCCCACTCTACTGACCCACCCCCAAGTCTACTATCCTAGGGATCCCACTCCTGGTGACAGGTTCCCTTGGCTTAACCCTCTAAGGGATCCCACATGGGCATCCCATTTGCTCTTAAATTCTTGCACGCTGTTTGCCTCGATCACCTGCACCGGGAGCTCGTTCCAAGGATCAACTACTCTCTCAGTGAAGAAATATTTCCTGGTGTCTCCATGAAATTTCCTGCCCCTGAGTTTGAGCGGATGCCCTATTGTGGCTGAGGGTCCTTTAAGAAATAGAATCTCTTCTTCCATCTCGATACGGCTGGTAATAAACTTAAACGTCTCGATCATGTCTCCTCTCTCCCTACGTTCCTCGAGTGAGTACAGCCGCAAATCTTTCAGCCTTTCCTCGTACGATAGATCCTTGAGCCCCGAGACCATCCTGGGGGCCATCCGTTGCATCGACTCTACTCTCAGCACATCTTTTCGGTAGTGTGGCCTCCAGAATTGCACACACAGGTACCTATGAACCCTCTTAAACGAGGCACCATGATCTAAAATTACTCTCCACAGTGCCGAGAGCCACCACCCATCACCTGATTCGCATCAGGAAGAGATGAAGTTGGCCTAGGATTTTTGACTCCTGTTTCAACAATAATCTGGGAGTTTTCCACTGCCGAAACCTTTGAAATAAGAGTTTCAGAATGAACAGGGCCATCTTCCATCTTTCCTATTCATAATCACCAGTTTAGGAGGTGTGGGTATATGGTCAGAAGATGAACAGAAAGCACCCCTTCCATTTGTTTACCAAGTACACTAGCTTGTCTCCAACATGAACTTTGAGGATTTATGGCAGCTTTGGTTGTGTTGGCAATGACTTGCGCTCACTGTACGCCTTAACATCGTTTCTTATTGCGAGGAGAGTTCTCCACTTGGTTCTTCTGAATACTGAGATCAGGATTTGAAAGAGCGAGTCCAATTTCCAAATTTTGCTGGGACGGAATGCATTATGTGTAGCAAGTAAGCTATTTGTGAGCATGCAGTGATGTCCGAGCCCCTTCACTGTAATGTACGGTACTGCAAATCCACAGAGGAGCGTAGCACTCGACACAGGGTCACCAGGATCTGCCACAACCGGTCACTAATTCTCCATGACATTCTTGGAATGACTTGTTCCGACAATGAGAAAAGGGACGACATCCCTTTTCCCAGTACACAAGCAATGGTGTCCAACCCACACGCAAAAAAAAAAGCAAAGTATAAGACACCTTCCTTTCTTAATAATCTGTTAATCTCACACTTAGGAAAGGTTATGTTAATCCTTTGCAGACTATGCTTTATCGTACCTGTGTGAACTGGCATAGAACACTGGATACAAATAGAGCTACGTTGGAATATAAGAATATGTATACAAAACAGCTTTTTTGTCATATTATTATTCCTGTAATGTAAGATGATTGTTAATAAAACAGTTAAATTTACCCTTCTTGGCTGCCAGTTTTCTTTTTGACATAAGGCTCTCTTTATTAAAATTAAGGGCTCCTTCTATCAAGCCACGCTAGTGGAACCTTTTCTAATTCTGCTATATCTTTTTTTGAGATATGGTGTCCAGAATTGCGCGCAATATTCAAGGAGTGATGCAAGGGCATTATAACAATTTCAGCTTTGATTTTTCAGTTTCCTTTAAATTTATTACCTAGTAGCTTCATTGCATGCCCCCGAGTCCTAGTGCAATATTTTTAGAAACAGTAAACAAGCGGTTCACATCTAGCCTTTCCGTTCCACTTGGTATTTTATAGACCTCTGTCGTATCTAGCCTGAGCCATCTCTTCTCCAGGTTGAAGAGCCTAGTCGTCCCATCCCCTTTATCATTTTCATCACTGTTCTCTGTACCTTTTCTAATTCTGCTGTATCTTAATTCTTCACGCACTGCATATCAAATCAATTTTGTGTGCACCATTGGCTGATAATTCATACATAAATCTATCTCCAAACTCATACCCTTTAAGGATCAGTATTGAAACTATAAGATGCCCCAATGTGGAAAAGATGCATCTACAACTGTTTCCACAGTGGCCAATCCAGGTCACAAGTAGTCTGGAAACCCAAAGCTGTATTTCTGTACCTCTGCAACCCCTGGAACCCACTTCTGGCAGCTCTTTTTAAGGTCTGCTTTTCCACAATACCCCTTGCCAAACGTATTTACAAGTTGTAGGACTTCTAATCGCATTACAAAGGTCGCGTATGATCTCCCTCCGCAAGGTGTCATTGGCCCATGGTGACGGCATCTTCCAGTAAGGAGGTGGAAATTGAGATAGCAGCAGAGCTCCGATGATGTCCTGGACCGAAGAAATTCCAGTTTGGCTCTCCAGTAAGTTGATAATCGTAGCATGCAGATGCTGCAGAACTATTTCATTCAATTTATTATTTATTTAAAAATGGTTAAATTCTGCCGATCTAAGCTTCCAAGCGGGTTATAATTGAAACAAAAAAAACCAAGCATAGAAATCCATAAACAATGACAAAATATTTGTGCAAATAAGACAGACAAAATAAAGTATGAAAAACTTTCATTAATCCTGTCGTAAACCTCTCTTAAATACCTCTTTGATCATCTCTTCTTTTTATTTTTTTTAAAAAAAGTTTCAAGTTTATTGAAATCTTGATATACTGCTCACGAGCGAGCATTTACAATTTAAAAGGTAATACAAAAAAGAGAAAGGATTAACTACTGATAATAAGATCCACAAAAAAGTTAATCAAAAGAGCAATAATATGAATGATTTTTTACCTTTTTAATGAAAAATAAAGATATAGGGTGGATTAGTTTCAATAATCATGTTGATGAATCAAGTCAAATCATCATATAATATCAGTGAAGGTTTTTATGATCAATGAAAGATATCCACGCCACTATTCCATGTTGGATGATATTATTATGATCCTAGGAGTGGCAACTCTGAGATCTTTTCCTTCACTTTGATAATTATGATTTAATGATCGGACTAACATCATTCATATTATTGCTCTTTTGATTAACTTATTTTGGCCTTTTACAATTTAACAAAATGTAAGCGGAATAAGATGGACGAGAAATACAAATTCTGACCGTAAGAGATTAAAAAAAATAAAAATAAAAAAGTGAGAATAAGATTAACGCTTGGTTTTAATAAATGGCAGTAGAAGCGTCTACCGCGAGCCGCCAAGTTTAATGCTCCAACGCTCATAGAATTCCTATGAGCATCGGAGCATTTACCTCGCCTTGAAGAAGCGGTTATATGACTACTTTGGACCCCCCTGAGGAGGGCGTGTCCGCCGAAACACGGACCCGTGTTGGGTCCTGTCTCGCCCAAACACATGTGGATTATCACGAACAAATTGGTTATTGTGGAAATTTACTAATAAATTATCATCAAGAACATCTCCCGCCACAGTTTCTTTTCATTTTGTTTTTGTCTCTCTGGGCTAGATTCACTAAGCAAACCGATCGTATGGAAAATGAAGCATTTCAAAATTATGTTACAAACAGGGAGAAATGATGCAGTTAAGTGCTTAACTTATAGTGGTCTACAAGTAGTGCACCACTCACATGTGTGCCCCCTTGCACTTTTGCGCTGTGTGGGTTGCGTGTTAGGCTTAGAGATATCTTTTGGCGGCCAATGGCACCTAAGCACATGAATGTTACCTTGACAGGTGAGAATGGCATTGGCAACCTTCTGATTCAGATGCAGCAGCTCCACCAACTGGCCAAAAGAAGGCTTTGCTCTACTTGCTACCATTGAACACCAGAGGGCATTGCTGCACCCCATTGCAAATCAGCGCCAAATGAAAAGTGACAAACAGAGCAAAAACTTCACCTTAATGCATGATTAGCGCATGATTTCTCATTCCTTACTGAATAATATCATTTCAATGACTGTCTATCAGCACTGGTGATTGTAGAAGCATGTCTAAATGACGCAGATGTGATGAAATACCAATAATAATAATATACACTTTCTCATGGACAATAAAGAGAAAAACACACAAGCACAGGTCAGAAATAATAAACTCAGGGGAGGAAAAAGCCTCAGAAACAAACCCTCCCACACCCACAGTAGTTCAGGCGAAACCCTCATTGGCATAAAAAAAACCTCCCCTGGAATATCTAAAGTAGAGAATGACACGGGGACCATTTACCGCGGTAAACCGTGGTCACTGCAGTAAATCCGCAGGAATGGGGATATTTGCAACTGGTTTACTGCAGGAATGGGGACAAGACCTTTCACCGTCCCGTGGAAGTAGTGAAAAGTCTTGCTCCTGTGGTAAAATAAAATTGTGCCTGTGTCAGACTCAGTATCTCCTCCCCAGCTCCACTTGTGCCTATTTTGCCTTCAGGAGCCAGCCATGCCACGATGAAGACAGAAGGAACCCAAAACCAAAGCCTGAGACCCATGTAATTTGAAGAATAAAATTATCAGACAATAAAAGGTAAAAAACTATATTTTTAAAAAAATATTTTGTGATTAGAATACTTCAGATTTGAAATATGTATCCCGCTAGAGCTGGTATTAGACATAACTGGGGACCGCAAAGTCCAGGCTGTGCTTCTTTAGCTTCCAGCTGGCTTAGGGCTCTCTCTCTGACCAGAGGGCAGTTGCCCTAGTTGCACTCCCCTAACATTATTCTTGCCATGTGTGACTGAAGTATTATGTTAGCTTGATTTTTCTATGTAGCATTCTGTAGTAATTTGATTTGTTCAGTTTTCACAATAGTGGAGGGGGATATTTGTGAAAGGGAGGGGAGACAGGGATTTTGTTGATCCTTGCTCTGTATTATTTGTGTTTATGAAATGACAATTGTACAGAATTTTGTCTCTTTTTATACTTTAATAAAATAAGTTCAGTATAAAATCATAACTATTCTAGGCTTGTGCGGAAGGGATATGACAGTTTGCGGGGCAGGGGCGGGAACGGTGATAAATTTTTTTCGCTGTGTCATTCTCTAATCTAAAGGCTCTATGCGGTGCAATAATCAAGATAGATAAGAAAAAATTTTAACTTATCTCTAACAGACGATCGGTACACCAACAGTGGCCAACGTTTTGCATTTCTGCTGCCTCAGGGTGTGACCGATCCAATCGCAAAGTTTGTCGTGGGACTTGTAAACGTGTCTCCCTCCCCCTGAGTTTATCATTTCTGGCCTGTGCTTGTGTGTTTTTCTCTTTATTGTCCATGAGAAAGTGTTGTATATTATTATACAAGTATGTTACATTTTCAAAAGAGAATTATATTGATTTTTTTTTTTTTTTTTTTTAATTCATTTGTGCTTTTCAGTTGCCCAAAAGGAGTCAGGGCACTTTTATAGTTTGATGCTAGATTTGAATAGTCTTACTCTGTCTCAAGTCAAGAACTTAAAGTGCTTTTCATATGTGAAATGTGTCATCTGTATGAACATTCAAGCATTAAACTTTCATGATGTCACAGGACTTCTGTGGAAATATGAGGCGAGTAGTTCTCCTGTCACAAAAAGGCAAATAAGATAGTTCTTCTAATGGGAGGTTACCCTGGAGCTGACAAATATCATGTTGATTGTGCTGAAATTACAGTTGCGTGGGATTCTTCTGATCAGGGACTGGAGTAGGCGAGGACACCTATTACAACTGAGTTTGTATTACAAAGAAAATCTGTTAACACTATGGTGGCAGTGATGAGGCAGGTCTGAGGTGACCAACCCAATAGGGCCCACGGCCCGGAAAAGCCACTCTTTCACTTTCCACGCTTATTGACAAAGCTTATGCCATTTGGCTATCTGCCTGCGAGGATTCGTCATCATTTCCTGCCAGTGACTGCTCTCTGTGCCCTCATACTGAAGCCCAAGGTGGCATCTGCCCAGATGGCGTGTCTGCCGGCTCCTGATTTCACGGCAAAACATTTCCAGCTCCACACTGGAGGCCTCCAGCAGCTCCTGAGGAAGTTCAAACATGATCATCTCATTCCAGACAGGATTTATCTGCTTCCTGCTCTGCTGGGAGTGTTTCTTCTTTACTTTCAGGTCTTGGTGCCACAGGGTTATCCTCACTGACACGTCTACGGCAAAGAAAGCACAGCAAGTACAAGGCTGTTACAAAAGGCATTATATACATGCTAGGCAGACACCCACAGAAGGTCGAGAAGAAATGACCTGCTGGGTTCCACCATCGGTTCACTAAACCCAGCACCTGTCTTTACGAAGTCTGGGTCATATGGAAGTACCTAGGGTTACCAGATCTTACTTGAGTAAAATCCGGACACATGGCCCCGTTCCTCATCCCCGCCCAGTTCCACCCAGCCCCGCTCAAGTCACGCCCTGTTCTGCCACAGACACCCCCCCCCCCCAGACCTTCTCTTCTCAGGTTCAGAGGCGCTTTTGGAGGGCCTCCGAGCATGCGCGGGTGTGACGCAATGACTGCCACACGCAAGCGCAGATGTTCTCCAGGCGCGGCCCCGAGTTCAAAGTTTTTCAAAACCGGGACAAAGTTTCTGTTCATTGGACTAGACCAGGGGTCAGGTCAGGTTTTCAGGATATCCACCATGAATATGCATGAGATCGATTTGCATCTCAAACATATTCATGGTGGAGATCCTGAAAACCCGAACTGGCTCCGGCTCTCGAGGACTGGAATTGCCTACCCCTGGACTAGACTAGAGGCAGGGTACTCTACAGCAGTGGTTCCCAACCCTATCCTGGAGGACCACTAGGCCAATCGGGTTTTCAGGCTAGCCCTAATGAATATGCAAGGAGCAGATTTGCATGCCTGTCACTTCTATTATTTGCAAATCTCTCTCATGCATATTCATTAGGGATAGCCTGAAAACCCAATTGGCCTGGTGGTCCTCCAGGACAGGGTTGGGAACCACTGCTCTACAGATGTACTGCGTGCACAAGTCCCTGCTCCCGTGTGCTCACCTTTTCCCTGTGTGGACGGATGAATATTTCTAGCCTTTATTGGCACAACGATGAGGCGATTAGCTGAAGGCAAATAATTGACGGAGAGCAGGATCTCTGCGTGTTCTGCAGCTGCCGGGGCCTGGAGAGGACAAAAAGCTGAATGGAAGTTTCTGAAGGCTTCCTGAGCGCACCTGGTTCGGGTGAGATAATATTGTAGGCCCCTACATGATCTTTTTGTACCATGTCGGTGGGGGCGCCGGCATCTCTCTGCCCTACCCTGCTCATTCCATCCCTACTCCCCACCCCGCTAACATGCTAACATCAGATACAGAAAATATTTATCTCTTTTATAATCCGCCTTGAACCGCAAGGTAATGGCAGAATAGAAATCTCTAATGCAGTGGTTCTTAACCTTGTTGGAGGTACTGAACCCCACCAGTTTCATATGCGTGTTCACCGAACCCTTCTTTATTGGAAAAATAAAATATGATTTTTACAAATTCAAAACGTAGGTATACAGTGAAGGAAAAAATAATATCAATTTTGAAAACAAAAAAGTTCTCCTATATTTCGAATAATAATAACATAATAATGAAATTTACTGCAAATCAGTGTGACTTCTGCTGTTGATTGATAGATCAAGAAACCGAGTCCACGATCCGTCTTGATCAAAATCACTGAATAACTGATAGATGATTGAACGTGACCGAAGCGCTATATGAGTCGGAGGTGTGTTTTGACCTCCGCCGAACCCGCGAGACTGACTCACCGAACCCCTAGGGTTCGGTCGAACCCAGGTTAAGAACCACTGCTCTAATGTAATGTAATGTAAAATATTTTTAACTAGTATACTTAATTTTTACTAAGGAAAGTAGTGCTCAGAGACATGGAGGGAAAAGGGGAACAAATTCCCCCCCCCCCCCAAAACTTCACCACCCAATCATTGCAATACTTTCCAATTAACAACAGGTGGTATTTTTCAGTGTTCTCTAATGAAATAAAGTTGGAAAAAAAACTTATCTTTGGTTATAATTCTTTGGCCTCGCCGTGCCACGTTTCAAATCTTTTGGGGAATGTGCTCCCCTTTTCCCTCCATGTCTCTGAGCACCACCTTTCTTTGTAAAAATTAAGTATACGCGTTAAAAATATTTCCCATTTCTGAGGTTAGCGTGCTGCTTTTTATTATTTTGTTTTTTGGAAAAGCCGTCCAGACGCCAGGACAAGTCCGGGTCAATCCGGAGTCCGGTAACCCCCTAACTGGGCTACGCCACTCCACTGAGGTAGAAAATGATTTTTTACCTCCTCGGGAACGTTCAAATTGGCCCAGCAGTCAGTTCCGCATGGTGTGTCCACACTGAACTTGCCCTGGCCTGCGATTCTTTGCCTGGAGAACTTGTCGCAGCTCCACAGAGTGATGCATAGCGAGGCCTCTGCCTGCTCCTCCCGGACAAGCGAGAAGAACAGGCTGTCTTCCCAGGTCATGTAGGATGTGTTCCTCACCAGCCCTGTTCGGGCTTCCAAGGTGCCAGAGCGGGTGGTAAGGCTGCCTAGGATGTAGCAGTCACATGCAGCGTCCTGGTTGCCCTCAGAGCCTCCAAGTACAGCTAGAAGACAGGAGGAAGGGACATTTCTGAAGTACAACGAGGGCACACACTGACTGACATTGGGTTTTTTCCCAGTGTACTACACCAGCGTTTTTCAACCTTTTTATACCTATGGATCGGTAGAAATTAAATAAGTATTCTGTGGACCGGCATCGGTCCATGGACTGGCGGTGTAAGAACACTGGGCTAAGTCATGGGCCAGACCCCGCCCATCTCTACATAATCTCCACCCCAGACCCCGCCCCCATAATAGTACTAATTGCACCTTGCACGTCCCATGCCTCATCTGGAAGCCTTCCCTCTGACGTTGCAACGTCAGAGAGAAGGCTTCCAGTTCAGGCGAATCAGTTAGGAAGAGGAAGCTAGCTCGAAGATAACACCGCATCGATCGCACTGTGGACCGGCGGTTGAAGAACACTGTTTTGGGCCTGATGCACATGCTGGCCCTGTGGACCAGCAGGAAATTTCTGTGGACCGGCACTGGTCCATGGACTAGTGGTTGAAGAACACTGTACTACACAAATAGTCAGGATAAATTTAAATACAGTATAACCTTGGTTTGCGAGCATAATTCCCCATAAGAAATAATGAAAACTCCACAGCCCACAAAACTTTAATACAAAATACTGTATGTAGAAACGTAAGGAAATTCTTCTTCACCCAGAGAGTAGTGGAGGTCTGGAACGCTCTCCCGGAGGCTGTTATAGGGGAAAGCACCCCTCAGGATAGGTTAGATAAGTTTCTGCTGGACCAGAACATACACAGGTAAGGCTAGACTCAAACAGGGCACTGGTCTTTAACCTAAGGGCCGCCGCATGAGCGGACTGCTGGGGCACGATGAACCACTGGTCTGACTCAGCAGCAGCACATCTTATGCTCTTATGTACTCGTATTGCAAGACTTTGCTTGTTTAGAACAGTCACTACACTCCGGCAGTGTCGGAGAGAGAAGAACCATGTGATGCGTGTATACCGTATGTACTCGTATTGCAAAACCTTTTTTTGTTTATCAAGTTAATATGTAATCAAATGATTTGCTTGTCTTGCGTACCAAGTTACTTGCAATCCAAGGTTTTACTGTATCGGACAAAGTCACTCGCGCTGTAACACAGGTTGGGGCACGGACCTGATCTCCTGCCTTGCACAGAAGTGCAAGTAAACGGTGACTCCCTTCCCGCCTAGTAAAAACTGGACAGTGCTGCAGAGTGCAAGAATCCTTCTCAGAACAAGGTGACGTCGCTATTTCTTTGGGTGTATAACTTAATGATGTGTCTCTTCTGTGCTGTTTTGCTGGCGATACAGAGTCGTGCCGACTACACATTCATACAAGCCAGCACAGTGGAGAAAATGCTGGTGTACAGTTTTATTCCACAAATCATAAGATCTTGTGCGACGGCTCGGCACGCACGTGTTTTGGCCTCTATGGCCTGCCTCAGAAGCCTTTAACTAAACATGTAATCTAGCTTGATATACAACACGGCCTGTTGCCTGCTCAACCAATAGAATTCAGAGCAGTGTCCTCAGGGCCTTTAGGGGGTGGGGGTGAATTCCCTGATCACGTGACACCGATTCTACTAATCTCATGAGAATGGAATCGGTACCATGTGATAGGTTCTCTAGAGCAGTGTTTTTCAACCTTTTTACACCTATGGACCGGCAGAAATAAAAGAATTATTCTGTGGACCGGCATCGATCCTTGGACCGGCGGTTAAAGAATCCCGCCCCCATACTAGTACTAATTGCACCTTGCACGTCCCGTGCCTCATCTGGAAGCCTTCCCTCTGACGTTGCAACGTCAGAGAGAAGGTTTCCGGTTCAGGCGCAGGATGCCCGTAGGAGCCACTCCCTGTGGCTTTGTGCACTGAATCAGTTAGGAAGAGCGAGCTGGATCGAAGATAACGCCACATCGATTGCACCGTGGACCGGCAGTTGAAGAACACTGTTTTGGGCCTGATGCACGTGCTGGCCCTGTGGACCGGCAGGAAATTTCTGTGGATCTATTCACAAAGAAAGGTAGGGGAGGGTCTTTGGGGTGGGCAGACTGGATGGGCCGTGGCCCTTATCTGCCGTCTATTTCTATGTTTCTATGTTAGAGCACCTTAAAGCACGTGCCTACCTTCAAGTAAAGAGACACACAATTCTGCCTTCTGACAATCATATCCTAGAGAATAATGGAGCTTGGGAGCTTGGCAGGTGAGTGGCTTTTCCGGGTTGAAGTCCAGAGTAGTGCCACCATTCTCTTCTTCACCTGGAATGCAAGGACACATTGGCATCGCCCGGTCATTAAATAGTTGTCATCAGGGCAGCTGTCTCCCATCAGAGACTTTGGTTTATCTACATTGACACCTGAGCTGAGCTTCCACCTCCATCCTTTCTATTTGCCTCTGCTCATGCCATAGCCCTACTTGCTGTCACAGTGGCACCCTGGGCAACATGGCAATGGCTTTGAGCCATCACAAGGATCTGCCATAAGAGCTGTGGCTTAACTCCTGGTTTCCTCTATCTGTCTCCCATTTTTAATCTCATTTTGGGACAAGGAACTGAGGGCGAGACTCTCAAAACTTTAATGCCGTCGTGAAACTGTTTTCCTGCGGAATTATCCAAACGGATTATCTCTGTCTTTAGCGAGGTTTCAAGCGAGGGCCTGCGAGTGTGCTCTTTAATATTGAAATGAGCCTTCCGGTGGATTCTTAAAAATTGCCGAGGCATTTTCGAAGAGCGGCGACATTACCAACCCCAAAAAAAAAAAAAAAACAAACAAAGCAGAAAAAACTCAGCGTTTTGTGTTTTGTCTTTAATCGTGAATAACGGGCATCTGTCACTGCCCATCAGGTCAAACATTCGAACCAGGCTCTCCAGAGTGAAAGACTGCATTTGGACCCCCGTAACTCACCATTCGTTGAGAGAATAAATATGTCCTCCGAGCTCTGGTCTAATCCACCA
This sequence comes from Geotrypetes seraphini, assembly GCF_902459505.1. Lineage (NCBI taxonomy): Eukaryota > Metazoa > Chordata > Amphibia > Gymnophiona > Dermophiidae > Geotrypetes > Geotrypetes seraphini. The sequence goes on from NC_047102.1 coordinate 11,433,529, forward strand.
CTCTCATCTGAGTCCCGGTGGTCCCCTGACGAAGTCAAGGTCTCTTCTGCACTCTTCTTCATGTCATCGCTCGTGTCATTAACGGTGTGCGCAGATGTCTTAGCCAGTTTTGTCTTGCAAATCCAAGGGGACTTCAGGAGAGTTTGGGGTTGGACAGGTTCAGTTGACTTCTGAATAGTAATCTGAGGGAAGGCAAATGGAAAAGCAGCGATAGAACAGAGGGAGAGGAGACAGAGAACGAGACAAAAAGTGAAGGAAATGTTATTTCCCCCCCCAAATTTTGGAAAACTTAAAACAAGGGCTGTTTTCAAATATTTCGTAAATAAAGCAAGATATAAGGAAATCAACGTTACTTAAGAGCGTCCAAAGGTAACTCCTACAACTGTATTTATAACAGTCTCTTCTCAGCTTTTGTTTGGACTCACAGAACCAGTCTGATTGTGATTTTTAAATAAGGGAGACATACAATATAGGGATGGACAGACCTGCACTTTGTAGGGAAGTCAGGGAAGACTAACAATTTGATAAAGAGAATTTTCCTTTTATCATTATTCATTAAGGGCCTGTTTCTATATGTTGCTTAAAAAATCTGCGTAATTCTATAAAAGATTCATGCTTAGCACTGCCTAATCACTACTGTACATCATAGCTTTCACATGTACTCATTTAAACCAACGAAAACTAGGCCTAAAAAATAATAACAGCTTTATTTATATCCCGTCAAACCTTTTCAGTTCAAGATGGTATACAGCAGTGGTCTGAAACTCAAACCCTTTGCAGGGCCACATTTTGGATCTGTCGGTACTTGGAGGGCCGCAGAAAAAATAGTTCATGTCTTATTAAAGAAATGACCATTTTGCATGAGGTAAAAAAAACTCTGTATAGTTTATAAATCTTTCCTTTTGTCATTTGTCATTTATAACTAAAGAGACATATGGTCAAGAAACTGTTTTATTTTACTTTTGTGATTATGATAAACATACCGAGGGCCTCAAAATAGTACCTGGCGGGCTGCATGTGGCCCCCCAGGCCACGAGTTTGAGACCACTGGTCTACAGTGTGGAAGCAAGCAGCGTGATTGCGTGGTATTGCTTCAGTTCCAGGTTTGTGGAGAATACAGGCCTTGTGCGACAATACATCACGGGTTGGGGGTGTGGATGGATGGAGGGGAGGAAGGTAAAGAAAGTAAGAAGGGAATATGTTGGGGGTTTCGTCATTGGAAGGAAGGACTTTCAGACGAATTTGTCGAATAGGTGGGATTGGTATGTTGGGGATTTCAGAAGGAGGTCACTTAGGGTGTCGTTCCAAATGCCTGCTTGAAACGGATAGAGCTCTATCCAGGAATCTTTTGAATGTGGCGTCTCTTGGGGGTTCGGGAAAGCGAATAGTAATGGTTTGCCAGAAAGGCGGGGGTTTAACCTGTAGGACAAAGTGTCTCAGGAGGTAGGAGGGTGGGTGAGGCGCCCACTTACCTATCTGAAGTATTTCCCTATACTCGGTCCAAGCATCCACGCAGTTCGCACGGCCTTTTCACTTTCCCAGCGGTCAAAGGCTGTCGTCACGCAAAATGCCCCCAAGCTTTGCTTCCTTATCAGGCGGCTTTCTGGGACAAAGAACGGAAACTTTTGTTATCGCGTTCCACGTCTTACAATTGTTTTTGAAAGCAACCAAAGACACGTTTGCTCGCAGAATTAATCAATTTTCTTTGAGATTGCATTATTTGTTAAATTTTGTAAACCGCATCGGTTATGCGGTATAGAAATGACTTGTTCTTCTATGCCTACGCTGTGCGCAAATCAGTGCACCGGCGTAACGAGATGGAAGAGGCCTAGGGCGGCGCCCCCCCCCCCCTCACCCTTTTCTCCATCCCCCCTGCCGTGCATGCGTCCCGTCCCTTCCTCCTTACCTGATTAGCTTGCCTGGTTCAAGCAGCATCTCCAACTTGCTGCCCGCGCCGGCGTCGGCTCTCGCTCCCTAGTCACGGGACCCGGAAGTAACGTCAGAGGGGAGCGCTACGGCCAGCATGAGCAGCAGGTTGGAGCCGCTGCCCGCACCTAGAAAGAGTTAGCAGTATGGTGTGGGAGGAGGAGTAAGTGAAGACGCATGTGCGGCAGGGGAGGAGTAGGAAGGAGCAGGGGGCGGAGAGGAGGCGAGGTGCCCCCCTCCCCCCCCTTAGTACACCACGGCATCAGCGCATACTCTATAAACTTACGCCAACGTGGGGATGCCAACGTGCACCATTCCCACAAACCCCCTCCCCCCCCCCCCCACTCCACTTACAATTTCGCCCCAAAGGTAAGGCAATAGGGCGGTACGCATTTGTCCTGCGCAATCATCAAGAAAGAAGTGACAACCTCCCAGTTTTGTGTGCAGCAGTAATACAATTTCAGTGTTGCTCCAGAATTTACAGCGTTAAAATCCCAGTGCTAGGGAAGAGGATATGAGACAGAGAGAGAGAGAAAACCTGTCCAGCATAACCCAGACTTGTTTTATTGGGCAATATGGATTTGGAAGACTATCTTTAAGAGAAGAGAGGGGACAGGGGTGCTGCAGGGCAAGATGGAGGTGCACTGGCAGAACTGGGAGTGGGGGCCTCAGCACTGGGACAATGGAAGAACAGGATTTAATAGCAGAAGCCCTGCCGGCACAATACCTGGCTGAAATCACCACCACTCGCTTCCAAAATTCACAGAAACTTTTTTTATGGGGGGGAGGGGTATGGGGAGAGGACCCACTGAATTTTTAAAAAGCTGCAAAATCTTCTTCCTTTGCTTGATCCCTCTCCAACTTGGGAACATAGAGAAGCTGCCAGCAGCCGTCTTGCACGGGGTGAGGGTACCTGAAAACGACACATTACCTGCTGGTGTGGCTGCAGCAGAGTGAACTTGGAGTTCTTCCTCCCGGTGTCTTCGTCCCAGTGGACCGGCACCTTTCTCGCCCGCATGCACTTGCACAGAAAAGTCAGCCCGCATAATGCCAGCAGGCCACTCGCTGTGCCCAGGGTGGCCCCGAGAGCTATCAGTGGGAGCATTTAGCAAAGAGTTGCAATGTGGAAACTGGTGAGTCATGGAACTTTCCCTGCTCTCCTCGTGGGTCCTGTGCCCTCGTGCGATCTCCTGGGAGTTTTGTCCGCCCCTCTGATCTCTGTATATGCTCCCACCAGTTTCCCCCCCCCCCCCCCCACCCCGTGAAGCACGTGACACGCAGAGATGTCCTGCTCACGCCAGGTGGAAGGAAGCTGCCTCTGCTCCAGGTGCCAGCTTGCAATGCTGCAGCCTGAGCAGGAGGAGGGACCTACCAGTCCGGGAGGCAGGTCTCTGTGTTTTCAGCTTTTCTACTGATGATCTGTAAGTTGCACTGGCCTTTTCACTGATCTGAGGAAGAAGAGTCACCTTCGAAAGCTAGTCCAATTTTTTTTTTTAAGTATGTTACCTTAATTCCTTTTACTTCTATATATTAACTCAATCCGTGGACTAGCATGGCTACCACACCATTTGGCTCCACGGGGAAAGAGTGGATTTCTGAGATATGAAGGAAGCTACGGTAGGAGGAGCCCCGATGTCCAGGATATGCTGGAGGATCTTGTACTCACACTGAACTCAATATCCCAAAGTGTTCCTGTGCTAATTCATCCCCTTTTTGGGTTCGGTGGTGCTCCTTACTCCACATCTTATTTATTCAATTTTTTTTATACGCTTCTCCCAAGGGAGTTCAGGATGGTTTATATGAATTTATTCAGGTACTCAAGCATTTTGTTCCTCTATCTGTCCTGGCAGGTTCACAATCTAGCTAATGTACCTGGGGCAGTGGGGGGGGGGGGGGGAGATTATGTGACTTGCCCAGGGTCACAGGGAGCAGTGTGGGTTTGAACCCACAATCTCAGGAGGCTGAGGCTGTAGCTTTAACCACTGCGCCACTCTAGAAATCAAAATGTAGTAAAAGAGAGCCAAGTATAGGACAATGGAGCCATTGTGACATCACTGATGAGGTTGGCTCTTAGGTATTGGTGGAATGAGGCATTATGATGTCACAATACCAGCTCTGGTTATCACAGACAGAAACTTTTCATGCTATTTATTCAATTTTCTATACTGTTCTCCTAGGGGAGCTCAGAATGGTTTACATGAATTTATTCAGGTACTTAAAGCATTTTTCCCTGTCTGTCCCTTTGGGCTCACAATCCATCTAATGTACCTGGGGCAAAGGGGGGATTAAGTGACTTGTCCAGGGTCATAAGGAGCAGTGTGAGCTTTGAACCCACAATTGCAGGGGGCTGAGGCTCTAGCTTTAACCACGGCGGCACTCTCTCCCCCTTCCTGTTATCAAATTAAAAATGCAATCGTATTCAGCTTCAGACAGTTTTAATGGCATGACAATTTTTCACATGCTGCCAAAGTAACAGGTGATGAGCTTGATTTGAGACGTCCATAAAGGACCCTATTTTAAATGTATTTTATAAAAAGTGGCATTAGGTGAGTGTATGCCTTTAGAAAACAGGCTCCCAAATCCAACCCCTGTAGCAGGCAAATGCATTGCACTTCTACCCCTGATCCACTCAATCTGTTCCCCTGGCTATGTATATAATAATTGCATATAGGGAAAGGGAAAGAAGGTACCAGGCCCCGAGGCAAAGCAAAATCGGCAAAGAGAGGCACTGGAGATGTCACATCCAACCTGTAGACCAGGGGTAGGGAACTCCGGTCCTCGAGAGCCGTATTCCAGTCGGGTTTTCAGGATTTCCCCAATGAATATGCAGTGCATGCAAATAGATCTCATGCCTATCCATTGGGGAAATCCTGAAAACCCGACTGGAATACGGCTCTCGAGGACCGGAGTTCCCTACCCCTGCTGTAGACATTGAGCCTTTATTTGCAGTTTGTATCAAAGTTTCATAACAAGTCTTAAAACAAGGAAAGTTACCAAAAAAAACAAACAAACAACGAAGTCCCGACTAGGATCCGAGTTTCGGCGACACCATCGCCTTCCTCGGGGGACAATTTTGCGTACTTGCAAAGCTCTGCAAACTGTGCGTGCGCGAACGCGGCGGCGTCTCTCCATCCAAACAGAAGAAAACGATGCCGAGTCGTAACTCTATTGCTTTTGAGGAATCCTCGTCCGCGCAGAATTACGACTCAGTATCGTTTTCGGTGGTTAGTCCACGTGTTTTCATATCAGGACTTTTAGAGACCCCTGAGGAAGACAGCATTGTCGAAACACGGAGCGTGTTGGGTCCACCATACCTCTATACGGTTTAGGCCCTAGATATATTTTATGTGGATTATCCAATTGTACATTTTAAATAAAGCCTGCATCTCCACAGAGTTTTCGCTGGATTTTGCTTTTCCTGTGGAATTAAGGGTCAGTCTTTTGTTTGTTTTCCTATAAAAGATCCCCAAAATAAAAGCTACAGGAATACCAAGGAGCAAGTTTCTCTGAGTGAACAGTTCCAATGTGTCCTATCTCATCGTAGCTCTAACTTCCGTATTGCTTTCATTTCTTGACACACATGGGTGATGAGGAAGAGCAAAGAGGCGTGGGCCACGTGTTCCTAAATGAATCCAGGCTACAGCAGCTCCGGGCACAGGCCTCAGTTTCTAAACAATGTGTCTCTTTGAAGCAGCAAAAGAAAGGCAGTGTGATTACACCAGGCAATAGTCCAAACTTCACCGGGAGTGACTGGGCATTGCTCCCACCTTGAAAAATTTGAGGTTTCACCGAAGTAAAGAGAATTGGGACATCCTAAAGGAAGGCAGATTGGGGGTGGGGCAGGAGAACAATGTAGGGCAATTCTATAACTGATCCCCTGTGGTTACACGCTTCTTGCACATGTAGGAGCCAGGGAAATTGACACTTATACATATAATCACACTATGTACCATTCTATAAGATAGAACATAAGTATCTTATATTTCTAAGAGGTCCGTGAGAAGTTTTGCCACTAGGCCTTCCGTGAGCTTGACGTATAGACGTATTGAGGCTGTAATTATTTTAATGATGCAACTTGAGAATCCAGGTTGCCTAGCTGCTCACCTAGTGCAAACAATTTCCTTCCAATGTATTGTAACAATCTTCCAACTTTCCCACGCCTCTCTCAACAGCAGTAACATTTATTTACACACCTAGTGTGCAACTGCAAGGAGGCATGCATGGGAGGGACAGAAGCGTGGTTCCTACTTACACATGCAACCTAAAAAAACAGTCCAAGTTATGCACTTTGCATGGCACACGTAGGGGTCATCAGTTACAACTGCCGTTCACTGTTGTCTCTAAGCTGAGCAGAAGTCCTCCAACTGCATTGCTGCCAGTAGGGGGTAGTGTTTCAATATTGTGTGCTACAATCACTAGAGGAAAGTTCCCTGGAGTCCTGCAGAGGTTGATATTCCCCTCACTATTGAAAATGTGAAAGTGAAACAGCACCCCCCACTGGCAGGACTGGAGGTGGAGGACTCCCACTCGGGTCAGAGGGAAGAGCGCTGCCATTGACCCCTTGTAAATGGTCGCTACACTAGGCACGCTGATTCAGTTGTATGCTAGTATTCTAACAATTATGAAAATATTCTTAATTTTAAAGAACAGCAGTGGATATTTAATCTAAATATAGTGATTCCAGCAGGGCTGAACCTTGAAATGGAGTGGACAACTTTGTTCTGAATGAGTTTTGTGAATGGGCTGAAAGTGACCAGTCACAAAACAGATGGTGATGTCATGCGTGGGAGGAGGAGTTTATTTGATATAAGAAGAGGTGAAGAGACTAATGGTTCAAGATGGAGGGGCAAAACCATTAAGGTAAATGGGATTTTGAAGGTGGAGTTGGAGAAGAATTGCTGCTTTTCATGCTGGATATTATGGGAGATGATTTAAAGAATAAAAATTTGTGTATTTTTATGCCACAGGGGGGGGGGCATCCTTGACACAGCCTTGGGGTGAAATATGCTGGATGTTGTCCCCCACCGACAGACTGCATTAAATGAACAAGATAAGTACAATTTTAGAAGAATTTTAATAAATAGAAGAATTTAAATTTAAAAAAAAATTTGCAGAACAGATCAAATGAGGAACTATAGTGGCACTTCTGAAGATCTGGCAGAATAAGCAAAAAATTGTGAAAATCCTGAAAGCCCGACTGGGTTGTGGATCTCAAGAACTGGATTTGAGGACCCCCCCGGTTTATGCTGCCATCGCGAATAGGCTAGTAAAGCCCTGAGAAAAATTTGGCTATCCTTTCCTTCTTGTCACACTTTCTCGGGCTTGCTTTCTTAACATTTAAAGAATACGAAAACCCTCTAACGTTATCAGTATGTCATGATGTGAAATGAACACGGACAATAGATTTCTCTGTTTCCAGTGCATGCTTTTACATGACTTTTAAAGAGAAGTATCTGTTGTCCCAAGATTTCTTCCTCCGGCTTTCAAAGGGTGGAGTCTGCTGCTGACTGCCACATGACTCGTTCCCTGTTTGCACAAATGGCCGCCCGCTGGTCCTGCGTTGCCTTCAGGTGCATCTTGATAGAGTTATAAATTGTAGTTGGAGACCGAGGAGGATTCTAGTCCATTGGAGATGCAGCAACTAAAAGATAAACACAGACTGACGTTATTTGCACGTGGCCAAATTTCATATCCTTCTTTTGGATCACAACCCTTCCCTTTCTCCTCACATGACAAAAAGCTGAAAGAATCTTCATTATGCCTCTGTTTATTACATACTTGATAAACCACCTTTCTCAGACGATCAAAGTGGTTACCAATATAATCCCATAAAGCAGAATTGAAAAGAATTACACAAACGGATAGGAAGGGGGAAACATTGGTAAAGAAAGAGGAGAGGAGAGAAAAGAAGACCCAGTAGCGTGGTAAAGGGGTGGAGTATGCGGACCACCCTGGGTACTGTGTCGGTGGGGGGTGCTGACACCTCTCCACCCTACCTCACCCCGCCACACTTGCGACATCCCTCCCCCCCACCCCGTCCCTCTGCAGATCTTTGCCAGCGCGAGCAATTTCTCCTGCCTGTTGCTCGCAACAGCCTGGTTCCCCCTCTGAATCGCTTCCGGGTCACGGGGCCAGGAAGTGATGTCAGAGGGAAACCCGACGCTGGCTCGAGCAGCATGCTGGAGAAGCCATTCGCGCTGGCGTAGATTTACAGCGGTATGGAGGGAGAAGGGAGAGTGCGAGTGTGGAGTGGTGGGGGGTGCCGAAGGAGCGGTGGGGCACAGAGTAGGGCACGGGGGGGAACCACCACCCTGGGCACCTCCTAACCTAGCTACGCCACTGAGAAGACCATCTACTTCTCATACTGATCAGCCACAATCACCCCACCGGCCCTGAGAAGGCTATGGAGAAGAGGTGGGCCTTCAATACAACTCAAGAATCAAAGGTGCCCTTTATAGAATCAGCTCCTTAGTGCCTAAGAGGAAGGGGGCGTACTTGTGGGCGGAGCAAGGCTGGCCATGGTTGTGTTTCCCAATTACATGCATGGCCTATAGATTATTACAAACGATGGGCCTGATTCTATATATCACACCTAAAAAATCAGCACCTAAGCGCGATTCTATAAACTTTATGTGTACCTTATGGAATCACGCCTAGTGCCAGGACGTGTCATAACATTTAGGTGCACTCATTTAGGCCAAGCAAAGCCTGGCCTAAATGCCTGCGCCTACGTTCTGCGCACGTTGGCGCATAATCTATAAATCTGCGCGTAAGAATGCCCAGGATTCACCCCCCCTTAACCGCACCCCTTTTCAGATTCACTCATGCAAACCGATGCAGTGTTAGACAATTAAGTTATGCACGCAAATAGGCTGTGTTTACCGATTTGCGCAAATGACGTAAGGCACTGTGCATAGAATTGGGGGGTATGTGCGACCACACGGCACACCTACTTTACACCTGCCATTGGCATGGTATAAAAGGACACGCCTACAGATAAGCATGCCAAATGCCAGCTTTACTCTAGCATTCTATAATGGAACTTAGAGCTAAGATGCTGTGATATATTTGGTGATAGACCTAGTCTGAGGCATCAGATTATGGAGTTGACCTTTTAACCTCTAGTAATTCCTCTGCATAAGAATGATGTGGAATAGAAGAGATAAGCGCAGCCGGGACTTACTGAATGTGTAGTGTGCCAGGAAGCCCTCGAACTCCTGGGAGCCGTCGCTATGGAATTCCATCAGCAGGGCACGCCCACTGGAGACCAAAGCCGGGACCCCTCCTGTACCGCAGAACTTGCCCAGCAAGCTGGAAGTGAGTCTTCCTCCATCCCGAACCATCAGATAGTCGTAGGCGCATCTATTGCTCATCTCCAGACTGAAAGATGTGAAACTCAGTGACACCTGTGTCAGAGCAATCCACCCCCCCCAAAAAAAAATGTTATTGTTCTATGCTTCATTTCTATTTCTCTTAATTACATGGCTTACTCCGTCAAAAATTATAAACACTAGAGGACACTCAATGAAGTTACATGGAAATATTTTTACGATCAATAGGAGGAACTAGGAGTCAGAACATCTGGCGAATCAAGGGGGAGAGAGTGGCACAGTGGTTAAAGCTACAGCCTCAGCACCCTTTGAGGACTCAAATCCACTCTGCTCCTTGTGACCCTGGGCAAGTCACTTAATCCCCCCATTGTCCCAGGTACATTAGATATGGAACAAGTTACCTGTTTGTTTGTGTGGTGAAACTTCTTTAGAAAAATTTAAAAGCACATTAAAAAGCCACCTATACAAAGATGCATTCGAGTCATAAACAGGATACCTCTTTTATCAACAATCTCAGGCTCAAATACTTAAACCTAACCAGATCTATATAAACTTCTCCCTTTCACTTTTAGACCTAGCTTTATTTGTAAAACATTTTCAATTACCCTCCTGATATTGTTTTTCCTTAAATGTTCTTCTACTTTCTTTAACAATTGTAGTTCACTCCTTTTTCCCTATGCATCACTAATTAATTGTGTGCATCGATTGTATGATTACCTTTATAAATTGTTTTATTTTGTCTCTTCCCCCCAAAAAACCCAAAACTTTTATTGTTATACGCATTGAAAATATTTGATATTGCATTTATATCAAAATTTTAATAAACTTGAAACTTGAAACATGATAGATTGTGAGCCCACCAGGACAGACAGAGCTGGTATTATGACATCATAATGCCTCATTCCACCAATGCCTAAGAGCCAACCTCATCAGTGATGTCACAGTGGCTTGACTGTCCTCTACTTGGCCCACTTTTGCTACATTTTGGTTTCTAGAGTGGCGCAGTGGTTAAAGCTACAGCCTCAGCACCCTGAGGTTTTGGGTTCAAACCCACGCTGCTCCTTGTGACCCTGGGCAAGTCATTTAATCCCCCCATTGCCCAAGGTACACTAGATAGATTGTGAGCCCACCGAGACAGACAGGAAAAAATAATTGAGTACCTGATTACATTCATGTACAATAAACCATTCTGAGCTCCCCTTGGAAAACAATATAGAAAATGAAATAAATAAAATATTTTTCTTCACTCAGAGAATAGTTAAGCTTTGGAACTCATTACCAGAAGATGAGATAGCAGCAGTTATTGTAGATGGGTTTAGAAAAGATCTGGACAATTTCATGGAGGAAAAGTCCATAGAGACAGACATGGGGGAGGCCATTGCTTGCCCTGGGATCAGTTACTCTGTGTTTTTTGCCAGGTACTTGTGACCTGGATCAGCCACTGTGGAAATGGGATACTGGGCTAGATGGACCATTGTTCTAACCCAGTTTGGCTAGTCATATGTGCTTGTGAGCTAAGTATAGGACAATGAAGCCATTGTGACATCACTGATGAGGTTAGCTCTTAGGCATTGGGGGAATGAAGTATTATGACATCACAATCTCAGCTCTGGAACGTTGCCATTATTTGAGTTTCTGACAGGTACTTGTGACCTGGATTGGCCACTGTTGGAACAGGATACTGGGCTAGATGGACCATTGGGTTTATATACAGGTACTTCAAGCATTTTCCCTATCTGTCCCACCTAGGGCAGTGGAGGATTAAGTGACTTGCCCAAAGTCACAGGGAGCAGCACAGGATTTGAACCCACAGCCTCAGGGTGCTGAGGCTGTAACTCTAACCACTGCACCACACTCTCCTCCATTGGTCTGCCCCACTATGTCTATTCTTAAGTTCTTACGTCAGTACTGTATGAATAGCTGCATGAAGTCTACCTCCCAATTGGGATCTATTCTCTTCTTAGGCAGCCCCTTCCCATCTGCCTTTTTCTCCCTCACCTTGTATTCAGCGGGGGCGACGATTGTCCAGATGCAGTCCGTCAGGGGTGGATAGTATGGGGAGCCCGGGGAAGAAAAGTTCCCATTAGCTGCTGTCAGAGTGCCACCACAGGTCACTGAAAAAGCAAAACACGAAGGATTAATGAAAACAACAAATGGAAAGTAAGGGCTAACTTAATGCATTTTTTTACTAGCTTTTGAGGCTAGATAGAACCACCTTCCGCTGGTCAGGACAGTATGAGCAAAAGATAACAATATCAGAATATTTAAGTGAATCATAAAAGCATTTCAATGGCGGTCTCAAGGGGGAATGTGGGGGGGGGGTGGAGAAGAAGCAGAGGGTGATCAGAATAATTTATTACTTCTAATACGTTAGAAGTTTCAAGTTTATTAGAGACATCTGGCCGGTTTACAATGTTAAAATAGTAATTAAAAAGTAAAATAAAAAAAAAAAAGGAGAGGAGGTGTGAACATTTATTAGACACTTCAAAGTCTTATATTCCTGGATGGTTTTAAAGTTTCCTTTTAGTATCCCGAGAAGCAAAGAGAGAATCGCTAGAATGAAACTGAGACCACAGAGCATTCAGGGGCACTGGTGAGCAATGGAAATGGACCTAACCAGTGATTAATTTAAACTTCATACGTTTGCAAATATGTTTTCTTAGCTGGTGGTTTTCTCATGACCTTGGTAAGTCACCGTATTATTGATCACTGCTTCATTTCTAGATTGAGAGGCATTGGGTTGCAGATGCAAAGCCATCCGTAGAGGGAGGGAGTAATCAGAGTAATAGCCTGGCGTCTTGCGTTACCGCAGTCGTTCTGCCCCGTTTTTACCAGCTGCAGAGTTCGGTCACAGCATGATTCTCAGTCTGTTCCCATCTTCCCTTTGGCTGGCAGAATGCGTGAGAAGACGTCTACCTGCAGACGACTCCTCTGCCATCTTCATCGCGTGGGAAAAGTACAAGAGAAGGACAGAGATACCATGCGCGGATACCCTCCTGCCGATTTAGAGGAAGCTTTTCAAAACCTGGACAAAGAGCCGGGTTTTGAAAAGCCGTCCAGACCCCCGGACATTTCCGGGGAAATCTGGATGTCTAGTAACCCTACTTTTGACTAGTAAGATGTCCAAGTGCCAGTTTATGCTATCTTTTGGACGTATGTCTTTTTTTTTAAAAAAAAAAATAAGCCCCATAGCAGACATTGCGCTTCATCTCAATCTGGGTGACATTATATAAAAACCCAGTGTGCATTGATTCTCGAACAATATAAGAGCACAATGTCAGCAGAATACTCGTTACCAGAAGTGTAGGAAGCCTTGAAGCCACTGGCTGTGACGGAGCCATCAGTAACAAACTCCACAAGCATCTTGTTGGCGGAAGCTATCATCAGAGGGAGCATCCACGTCCCACAAGCCCTGTCAAGTAAGACGGGAGATATCCGGCTGTCTCCATCATAAACCCTAACGTAATCGGAGGCACAGCCAGGAGAGGATTGAACATCAAAGGCATCGAACTGCAGGAGAACCTGAAAATGAAGAACCCAAAATTAAAATGTTATGGTCTGCATTGGTGTTCTGACTATTACATAGAAACTTTTTTTTTTTTTTTGCTGAAAGATTAAAGGAGTCAAGATCTTCAGTCAATCTTTGGTTTTTAAATTCTCTCAACTGTGGAATGATCTCCCCCTTTTTTTTTTTAAGGAGTTCCAGTTCGTTTCAATTTTTCCGTAAATCTTTAAAAACTACTCTTATTTGCCAAACATTTTAAAAATTCATTCTTTTGAAATTCTGCTATTATCTTCTATTTATCATTTGTAAACCATTCCCTGTTTATTTAATTGCTGTAAACCGAGTCGAGCCTTCTCAGAATGATGATTCGGTATACAAAGTTAAGCTTTAGTTTCATTTCGTTTAGAAAAGGTTCAAAGAAGAGCGACCAAAATGATAAAGGGGATGGAACTCCTCTCGAATGAGGAAAGACTAAAAAGGTTAGGGCTCTTCAGCTTGGAAAAGAGACGGCTGAGGGGAGATAGGATTGAAGTCTACAAAATCCTGAGTGGAGTAAAACGGAGTAGAACAAGTGGATCGATTTTTCACTCCGTCAAAAATGACAAAGACTAGGGGACACTCGATGAAGTTACAGGGAAATACTTTTAAAACCAATAGGAGGAAATATTTTTTCACTCAGAGAACAGTTAAGCTCTGGAACGCGTTGCCAGAGAATGTGGTATGAGGGGATAGCGTAGCTGGTTTTAAGAAAGGTTTGGACAAGTTCCTGGAGGAAAAGTCCATAGTCTGTTATTAAGACACGGGGGAAGCCTCTGCTTGCCCTGGAGCGGTAGCATGGAATGTTGCTACTCTAGGGATTCCGGAATCTTGCTATTCTTTGGGGATTCTGCATGGAATGTTGCTCCTATTTGAGGCTTTGGAATCTTTCTAATCTTTGAGATTCTGGAATGTTGCTACTCTTTGGGGATTCTGCATGGAATGTTGCTCCTATTTGAGGCTTTGGAATCTTTCTAATCTTTGAGATTCTGGAATGTTGCTACTCTTTGGGTTTAGGCCAGGTACTAGTGATCTGGGCTGGCCACCGTGAGAACGGGCTACTGGGCTTGATGGACCATTGGTCTGACCCAGATAGGCTATTCTTATGTTCTTGTGTGTTTCTCCTATTGTTTTATCCCTCATTGCCTATGAAGTTCCTTGTCATCAAGAATATCGATTCCATATAGCCTGGCGGAAGAACTGGTAGGGAACGTTCACCCCGTCTCCCCAATTGCTTACCTTTTCCCTTGGTATGCGAAGCAGCCAGACACAATTGGCGTTATGGGAGTACCGGGATGGATAGTTGGCAGACACAAAGCTTCCGTTAAATTCAGAGAGTAGAGTGCTACAGACACCTAAATACCGAATTAAATTTTTTTTTTATAAAAATGTGAAAAGTCTGCCTCAAATTGCTCAAAACGTTAATACCCTGAAAACAGTGTAGGTCAGGGCTGCCCAAGTCCGGTCCTCGAGATCTACCGGCAGGCCAGGTTTTCAGGATATCCGCAATGAATATGCACGAGAGAGATTTGCCTGCACTGCCTTCTTGGTATGCAAATCTCTCTCTCGTGCATATTCATTGTGGATATCCTGAAAACCTGGCCTCCCGGTAGATCTCGAGGACCGGACTTGGGCAGCCCTGGTGTAGGTCATATATCAAGGGAAAATGCAGTACAGTTCAATCGTCGAAGCGCTATAGGTACCGCGGGCTGTGCATGCCAAAAATCACCCATCAGAGCAATCGATATTTCGGTGCCATAGAGAAAGGTAACCAGGGCTCACCCCCCTGTTTTACTAAGGTGCGCTAATCGAATTAGTGCATGGTAAACGCTAATACTTCCATAGATTAACATGCACGTGTTAGCGTTTAGTGCATGCTAAATCGATTAGCGCATGTTAATAAAACATGGCCTTAATTTCCAGTAAGGCTATTCTTATGTTCTTATGTCTGCACATAAATTGAGCCTGGACATGTCCTCTAAAAAAAGAGAATATGTCCCGGTAAAATCTGGACGTCTATCTGCAGCAGAGGGCTCTAAAGTAGGGTTACCAGAATTTACGTCAATAAAATTTGGACCCCCCCCCCGCTCCCATTATGCCCCAGCTCTGCCCTCAGCCCCCCCCCCCCGCCCCCCCCCACACCGCTTGTTCATCGGGCAGAAGGGCACGTGCACGGGTGTGTGCTGACATCACCACATTGCAACTGTGCATGACGCGATTTCTTTTCAAAACGCAGACAAAGTGCCAGGTTTTGAAAAGCTGTCTGGGGAAATCCAGACGTCCGGTAACCCTATTCTAAAAGGAACGAGGGGCGTTAAATGAGGTGCATCACGCAATGCTTGTGCGCACACTTTTATGATTGTGAATGTCAGAGAGGCACTTACTGCAATTGTATAACCTGTTGATTTTAGCCACATCCAGGTTACTGAGGCCGTATCTCTGTCCGATGGCGAGGAATTCATTAGGGATGGGTTTTATGGTTGCTTTGAGGTAATTAGTTGTGAAAGCAAATCTGTACAGGGAGAGAGTGAACGGAAAACAGATTGGGTGAGCCTCATTGCAATACAAAGGGCCTGATTCTACATCAGACGTGGGCAACTCCGGTCCTCAAGGGCCGGAATCCAGTCGGGTTTTCAGGATTTCCCCAACGAAAATGCATTGAAAGCGGCGCATGCAAATAGATCTCCTGCATATTCATTGGGGAAATCCTAAAAAAACCCGACTGGATTCCGGCCCTCAAGGACCAGAGTTGCCTATGTCTGTTCTACGTACAGCGTTCCCCCCCCCCCAGGTATGCGTACCTTATAGAATCACGCTTAGCGCCAGCGCGTGTCATAACTTTTAGGTGCGCCCGTTGAGCCAAGGAAAACCGGGCTTAAATGCCAGCACCTGACTTGCGTGTGGGATGGGGCGCATTCTATATCAGTGTGCTTAACTTTTAGGAATGCCCCACGAGCTGGCCAGGCCTCCTTTTCAGTTTCGCACGCTAAACTGACACACACCACTTTATAGAAAGCGCCTACCAAGTGGCGCGTATACCTTCTAATTAGTGCCAATTGTGATGTGTTAATTGCCAATTACCGTCACCAATTAGGCTTGTTAAACAATTAAGTTGTGTGTGCAAATCAGCTGTGTGCACCCATTTGCATGCACCAATTGTAGCGCTGTACAGGCAGTTCCCGGGTTAAGAACAGGTTCCGAATTACATTTCGTTTTATTTCTTTATTTTTGTCACCTTTCATCTGGGGAGGGGGAATTGATTATGGGATGGAGGGGAGGGAAATGGGATGGAAGGGGGGGGAAATGAAAAGATTTGGAAGGAGGGGGTGGGGGAGGGAGGAAGTGGGAGGGAATGGGGAGGGCCGGGGGAGGGAAGGGGTGAGAGGGGGCTGATAGGGGGGGGGATTATGGTTTATTATGTAAAATGTTTGGAGGAATGATAGAATTTTATAGAATATATGGATTAGAATTTTAACATTTGTGAAATCATTTGTAAAGAATATCTTTCTGTATAATATAAATGTATTTTTACTTTATTCTTTGAATAAAATGTTTGAACTTAAGAACAGGTTCCGTTTTTTGAAACCGTTCTTAAGTTGAATTTGTATGTAACTCGGATCCTAGTATTCTTCCCACCTTCTCCACCTCCTTGAGGCCCCTCTTGCATCCCTTTCCATCCATCCCACTGTTCCCTCGCCACCACCGCACCCAACATTACCGGTACTCCCTCTCGTCTCTTCCCCATGCATCTCTACCTCACTCCTCACATTAGAAATAGGAGAGAAACATATATGGGAAGCAAGAGGATCTCCTCTATGCCCTCCCCCCCCCCAGTGATCTCCTCTCAGCTGGTTAGTCCCTCCTATCTGTGCCCTTCTCTTCAACTGCCAACTCCAGACTCCGTCCGTTCTGCCTTGCTGCGCCGTATGCTTGGAACAAGCATGCCCGAATCCCTACAGCGGGCTCCGTCTCTGGCAGTGTTCAAGGCCCAGTTAAAAGCCCACCTCTTCGAGAGCGCTTTCAACTCCTAACTCCTCTCACCTTGGGTTCTGCATCCCCAACCCTCTATGTCATGTCTGTCTGTCCAAGTTAGATTGTAAGCTCTTTTGAGAAGGGACCATCTATAAATGTCAGCCCACCTCTTTGAGAATGCTTTCGACTGCTAACTCCTCTCACCTTGGGTTCTGCATCTCCAACCCTATATGTGTCATACCTGTCTGTCCAAGTTAGATTGTAAGCTCTTCCGAGCAGGGACCGTCTACAAATGTCAACATGTGCAGTGCTGCGTATGCCTTTCCGCGCTATATAAGTGATAAGTCGCAGTAGTAGTGAGAGAGCAGCAGGCTGAGAGACTTACTTCCCATAATGCATCACAGAAGAGTAATCATACTCCAGGCCTAGCGTGTCCTGATCGGAGATGTAAAAGTTACTCTGGTAACCTGTTGAAAAAAAACAGATGAACATCTCAGTAGCCTCCATAAGCCAACGGTATGTGGATATGAAGATTTTCAACCATCTGAATGAACGGGGAATACATTATTTATTTATTGATGTATCATTTGAGATTTATTAGCCGCTTCTCCAAGAAGAGATTCACCCAAGCGGTTTACAATTCATTGAACAGTAATATCGTGTTTTCCGAAAATAAGACAGTGTCTTATATTAATTTGGGGTCCAAAAAATGCACTAGGGTTTACTTTTGGGGATGTCTTATTTATTTCATGTACAACAGTCCTCTCTTCCTTCCTCTCCTCTACTCCAATTCTTCCTCTTTCCTTTCTCCCCCCCCCCCCCATGTATAGCATCTTTCCTCCACTGTCACCCATCCCCTTGTGCAGCATCTTTCTATTCCTCCCTCCCTCCCATCCCCCTGTGCAGCAGAGCCCCACCGACCTTCCTACCGTGAGACTGATATACCTCCGCTCCGAGGCCTCCTAAAGCAGTAGGGGTGGGGGTTGCTGAATCGACGAGTCTGATTTTTTCAGCAAATCAGGCAGCACTAGTGTCAAGGATGGAGTCAGGGAGTGTCAGGGACATTCGGTTGGGGGGGCTTCAGGGGTCAATCTTATCTAGGGCTTATTTTTGGGGTAGGGCTTATATTAGGAGCATCTTTAAAAATCATGCTAGGGCTTATTTTCAGGATAGGTCTTATTTTCAGGGAAACAGGGTAGGTACTCTTAGGTATTTTCCCTATCTGTCCCGGCAGGCTCACAGTAATGACTCGTACACACTAACCTACAGAAAACACGATTTTCATAGTCAATACCCAGAGGTACCTTGTGTTTGAAAATGACCTGGCTCTTTGAGGGCTCTCAGCTATGAGATGTGAGTAGCTTTGCTGAAAATGTGCCCAATTTTCTAATGGTTTTACACTGTGGACCTGATTCTCTAAAGCAGGGCTGCCCAATTCCGGTCCTTGAGATCTACTGGCAGGCCAGGTTTTCAGGATATCCACAATGAATATGCATGAGAGAGATTTGTCTGCACTACCTTCTTGGTATGCAAATCTCTCTCATGCATATTCATTGTGGATATCCTGAAAACCTGGCCTGCTAGTAGCTCTCGAGGACCGGAATTGGGCAGCCCTGCTCTAAAGCTATGTTTCCTGGAGACACAACATGGGAGAAAAGCCTTAGGTGGCAACTCTTTACAATGACGCCAAGATTGAGGTGCCCCAGTGCCAAGTGTTTGACGCCTATCCTTAGGTGTTAATCTCTAGGATTGGCCTTTTAATGATTCAGGCTTGTCGATGCTAATGTATTGGAGACCAGACGACAAGCAGTGAAAAAGAAAAGAAAATCCCCTCAACAGAAAACTTCCAGAACTCCAAGGATTGTTTGGTGAGGATTGGTTGAGAAGCACAACTGAAGCCCTTCACCAAGTCATCCTTGGGGTGAGGAACCTTGGAGTCAAAAGAAAAGGATTGGGGTTTAATTTGATGCAGATTTGAAAGGTACCGTCGGCAATGTTCTCCCAGTAGATCTGCACAAAGTTGTCCCTGTCGGTGCGGCACTGCTCATGTTCAAAGCCCAGCACGTGGTTCAGCTCGTGCTGGATAATTCCTGCGATGAGGCAGGCGTTCCGCTGCAGGGACAAATCCTGGGCTCCCCCAATTCTGCCAAGGTAGGAATAACAGCTTGGAAAGAAAGGAGAAGAGTCCTGTTAACATCTCAGTAGCAGAGGGACGCTCATTAGGGAGTTGAGATGGCCTCTGGACATGTCCGGAAATCCTCTTCTGTAATCCACCTTGAACCGCAAGATAATGTAATGTGTTGTGGGATTTGGGGGGAGCTCCCTAATCTGATGTTGCTAACAAACACAGGGAGAGAATCTCAAAACTTAAGGCTGCCTTTAACGTTTAGCGTGCATGCATTTTAGCGGCAGGTTATCAAAACGGCTTACCGTGGTCTTTTCCGAGTTTTCTAGCAGACTCCGATACTGCCAGGCAAATGTAGTAAAATGACGTCATTAATATTACAATGAGCACTCTGAGCGATTCTCTTTCATTATCAAAGTGATTCCTTAACCTCGTTGTGCCAAATTTATCGACAGGTCTGAGCTGTCGTAGCCTTACTTTCTGATCAGTGCCTCAGCGCTGATTGGCTCAGGCACTGACAATAAAGTAAGGTTTGACAGCTCAGATCCCCCCCCCCCCCATGGAAATTAAAATAAAAAAATACAAACCCAAAATCAAAGATCGGAAGGAAAAATGCCCACTCTCTCCCACTGACCTCGCACAACCTCTTGACTCTCCAGCTGTGCTCGCACAATCCCCCAACTCTACCCCTTCTCCTGTCGTTGCCCAATCCCCCGACAACTCCCCACATATCCCCTGCCCCTCCCTACCTTATTCAGGAAGTCCAGCCCAAAGGACGCTACCCTCCAACCAGCAGGCCCACCTCTTACAAAATGGCGGGCAGTCCCCTGCCCAGTGTATCCTGGGATGCGCCGGGGAGGAGCCTAAGGCTCTGATTGGCACAGATTGCTTAAGGCCCCTCCAGGACCGATTTGGGAAACACTGTCCTAGAGTACCTTAATCCTCTTCCACCAGCCCTGTTTTGCCCTGCTTTTGGCACTTACCCAGCATCAGATATAATATTTATATAGTTGTCTTCATTTTCTCGATTTGTAAATCGAATACAAGTCAAGGTAGTGTACTCTTGCAGGGCTGCAGAGAAAAGGCCCCGATCCTGTGCAGCTGAGGATGAAAGACATAAATGCTATTTTGCGTATTTATTTATAAACTGCCTTTTTGAAGGAATTCTACTCTGCCAAGTAGGCATGGTTACGCGCAGATTGTGGGCGTGTTTTGCCTGTAGGCGACTGCTTTGGCCTTAGGTGCTAGTAGGCACCTAACTTACCCTCCCTAAGTTAAGTCCAAAACGCCATTTAAGATGGAACTTAAAAAGACATTTCAAGGTGCCAGAATTGCGCCTCCAGTGGCACCTACCGGTAACTTACGCCGCTGTAGTCATGGCTAACACCGTAAGTGGCATTGGTCACCAGCAGGCACCTCCGGAGGCGTGATTCGCATCAAAGGTAGGCACCAGAAATGTAGGCCTTGAAAACCCTGGCCAACATTTCCAGCGCCTGCCTTTGCCGGAGGTGCGATTCTCTAAACAGCGCTGTCGAGTGATTGACATGCAATCGGCAGCCGTTTTTAAGGCGGCCCCCGATAACGGTATCACGCAGAGAATCCGGGCCACTGATTATAACTTTTGGGAACACCCATGACCCGCCCCCATGGCTACGCCCCTTTTGCAAGCAGCTAATTATTTAGGGCCCCTTTTACAAAGCCGCAGGAGCGATTCCCGTTGCGTCAAGTACAGCAAAGCCCATTCAATTTCTATAGGCTCCATCACATTTCCGCATTTCCTGTGCTTGGACTTGCTACTGTAGCTTTGTAAAAGAGACCCCTTAGTATTAATGGCTCATGAGCCCCCCTCTTTTGGTAAACCACGATAACAGCTATTAGCGCAGGGAGCTGCGCTGCTTCCGGCGTTCATAGGAACTCTATGAGCATCGGGAGCAGCCGAAGCATTCAGCGCGGCTCCCTGCACTAATAACCGCTATTGCGATTTAGTAAATGGGGGGGGGGGGGTAACTGATTTAGTTGCGTGCACAACTTAGGACAATGTGCAAATTCAGGCAACCTTAATTTATTTATTTTAACTTTCTTTTGACTAATGATTTCAAAACGTTAAAGTGCTTTATACTTAAACAGAAAAATCGGATACGTTCGCCAAGAAAATCGATCAAACGATGAATTTTGTTGCTTGATTGATTGCAAGTAACGAATCCATGAGAACATAACCTCTACGTAGCTCTCAATACTGGGTGATCGTGCGGAAATCACAGAGAATTTGTTACAGGAATAACATAAAAGAATAAAAGCCTCTCTGGTGATATTATTCAAACACTCCCTTTCTATAAGGAGGAATTCCCTCTTATCTGAAAACGTATTATTTATTTTAAATATTTATAGACCGCTTAAATCAAGAAACATTCCCCACCACCGTCCCCTTTTACAAAACCGTAGCTTAGAATTCCTGTGAGCAGTTACCGCCGCTGCCAGCGCTAAAACCCACGCCACGCGTTCATAAAAGAGGGGGGAATATGTGCAAGTTGGTGATTGATAATGGAACACGTGAGTTGGCCGCTTCTCTCCATCTACTTGCCTGAACTCTCCAGCAGTAGCATTCAATGTTAGCTATGACTGGGCATCACTTACTGAAATCGGAGGAGATGGTGTAGGGGATATTGACGGTTCCATCTGTAGACCTGGTCCAGACTTGCACATCAGAATGTCTGGGATGTAGGGCGATGTCCCCATGGTGCAGCTCTTTGCTGATTCCTAGAAGAGGAGGTGAAGAGATTGGTCAGAAAGTATGACGAAGGTGGTCGGATCACCAGCACAGCCCGAGTCATCTCCAAGACGCTGGGAACTTGTCTGCCTTCTTTATATTCCTACAAGTGGATCGATTTTTCACTCCGTCAAAAATGACAAAGACTAGGGGACACTTGATGAAGTTACAGGGAAATACTTTTAAAACCAATAGGAGGAATTTTTTTTTTTTTTTTTTTTCACTCAGAGAATAGTTAAGCTCTGGAACGCGTAGCCAGAGGATGTGATAAGAGCAGATAGCGTAGCTGGTTTTAAAAACGGTTTGGACCAGTTCCTGGAGGAAAAGTCCGTAGTCTGTTATTGAGAAAGACACGGGGCAAGCCACTGCTTGCCCTGGATCGGTAGCATGGAATCTTGATACTCTTTGGGGTTCTAGAATATTGGGGTTCTTGATACTCTTTGGGATTCTGGAATGTTGCTACTCCCTGGGTTTTGGCCAGGTACTAGGGACCTGGATTGGCCACCGTGAGAACGGGCTCCTGGGCTTGATGGACCATTGGTCTGAGCCAATAAGGCTATTCTTATATTCTTATGTTCTAAGGGGACTGATTGGAAGGAGGGAGTGTAGACGTGTGACTGTCAGAGCCGAGTAGGAAATTTTCCCTGTGTTGCATCAGGCGGGAAATGCGACTCTTCTCAGTGCTGGTAGCACTCTAGAAATATTAGTAGTAACAGTGGATGTGGAATTGGTGAAGGAGGAAGTTTTAAAACAGAAAAACAGGCTTAGCAGCTTTAGAGAGGTTTCTGACGTTCTGCCAGTCACTGGATCCACGGCCTAGGTTGAGAATTTCAACTTGGAACGGTTTCAGAGGCAACCTTTGGTGAAATACTGTAAGTGCCCTTGAAACATCATCTCACACGTCATTAGGTCAAGGAGCATTTCTTACCTTTCGTGTACTGTTCAATGATGCTGAAGATGTCCCTCTCCTCCACTGGAGCATCCCAATACGAATCTACAGCGGGAGAGACAAGTGGGGACAGACTTGGCTAAATTTCAGGACTGATTGTCTGGGAGCAGCGTAGCATCTCTCTAGCTGGCTCTTTGGCATAAGCTAATCTTGGTGCTGAATACAGACATCAGAATAGCATTTTTGGTCAAATGTGAAATGGATGCTTACCTTGTTTTTTTCGATCTGCAGAACTCTGTAATGGAATTAAAAAACAAAACAAAAACCAACTCCTTTAGTGCAAAATGTGCTTGTAGACATGTGAAAGTAATCTGGTTTTTGCACTCTGGAAATGACAAACAACTAACAGTGAGAAGGTAAATAAATAAATAAAATTTACTAGAACTGATAGGAAGGGGTTCAAGTTTATTAAAATTTTGATTGAAACGCAATATCGTACAGTCGATGAGAAGTACAAGCTATGGTTGTCTGAATTGCATTCCAGATCTGGTTGGTTTTGGGGGGTTTTTTTTGTCACCTTTCATCCGGGGAGGGGGAAGGGGGAATGGGATGGAGGGAGAAGGGAAGGGAAGGGGAGAGAGGGGGGTGATAATGAGGGATTATGATTGAAGAAATGATAATATTATTTGATAATATGAATTATATGGAATGGAATTTTTAAATATGTGAATTTATTTCTATAGTATCTGAATGCATTTTCTTTTGTTCCTTCAATACAAATATTTAAATATAAATTTAAAAGAGGGCGTAAGACTATAACATAGACCAACGGACAACAGCGGGAACAAAAGAGAAAAGCTACTAGGTATCAAGAACAGCAGAACAGGAACGGAAATAACAATAGGTTAAAAGTTAAAACACATAAAATTTGGTCTCCTTGCAGCTTTTATCGTTCAAATGCGACTTTAAACAGAATGCAAGTCGGGTTGGGCAAGCACAAGTCAACGGGGAGGAGCTAAGGGTGAATCCATTCCCAAAGTGTTCTAGGGAAATGCATAATGACCCCAGAAGGTTTTGGAATGAATTGGAAAATTCAGTACACCCAAAACCTTGTAGGATATCCTGTTTCTAATCATGAAATAATGCTTCCACTGTTCATATCCAGGGCCTTACACACAGCATGCTGGACCCAGAATCCAGACCTATCACTCTTCAATCAGTCCCCGGTCTTAGTAACAAACTATACAGAACAGTTTTGCAGTCAGTTACCTCATTAATCAATAAATTGTGACTCTTTTCAAAGCTTCACCTTTTTCCACATCTGTAAATTCCCTACTAGGTTTTGAAAATAATAAGAACATAAGAGTTGCCATTCTGGGATAGAATGAAGGTCCATCAAGACCAGTATCCTGTTTCCAACAGTGAAAAATCCAGGTCCCAAGTCCCCGGCAGAATCCCAGAACAGCAGATATGAAAACAATATGAGCAAATATCAACCAGCAAAACAAAACAAACACAGAATGTGATGGTAGCTAAAGACCCATCTCAGCTACTTAATTTCATTCCTGATGAATTTCTACTTGGGGGGGGGGGGGGGGAAGAGGAAAGAAAAAATTCCACCCAAAATCGATCAAAAAAGTTGAGGAGAGATGACCAGGGAATCCAAGCTGGCAATGCTTTAATGCAGGGGTGTCCAACCTTTTGGCTTCACTGGGCCGCATTGGCCGAAAAAAATGTTTCTGGGGCCGCACCAACTTTCAAACGCTGCAGCAAGACACAGGAGAGAGATGGCAAACACTCGGGAGCAGCAGAGGAAAACACTGCATCGCCCTCGACCGGGGCCACACAAAATACTTCACGGGACCGCCTGCGGCCCTCGGGCCGCAGATTGGACAGCCCTGCTTTAATGAGTTACAAAAGTCTGTAGCAAAATACGATTAAACCCGACATGGGCCGTGTTTCGGCAAACTGCCTGTATCTGAGGTTTTCAGTCTCTCTTAACTATACTATTGTATAAGATCTTTTCGTTAATTTTTTTCTTAAGAGCATTAACTGATAGAAATACTTAGCCAGATGTAGTGATCTCACTCACTTTGCACCCTAGGGGGAATGGGGATGACATTCTATGTCTCCACCACTATTTATGTGAAGAAATAGTTTAACCCCTTGCACCCTGAAATCAGTAGCATGATGTCATTAGTTGCCAAATGGCCTATCTCTTAATAATAATAATAATTTATTTTTCTATACCGCCTAACCAGCAGTTCATAGTGGTTTATACAATAGGTACTGGGCATAAAATATAACAATAACATCACACATAATAAAATTTTAAGTAACTAATACAAGCATTAAAACTAATGAATAAGAAAAGCACACTGTAGTGTGACATTGTGGGGTATCCATATGAATAAACACAGGTCAGTTTATCATTTCCTCTACCATAATTTCCCTAAATTAGATTGTAAGCTCTTCTGAGCAGGGACTGTCTATTGTATGTTAAAATGTACGCCTTTTC
Organism: Geotrypetes seraphini; assembly: GCF_902459505.1. Classification (NCBI taxonomy): domain Eukaryota; kingdom Metazoa; phylum Chordata; class Amphibia; order Gymnophiona; family Dermophiidae; genus Geotrypetes; species Geotrypetes seraphini. The sequence goes on from NC_047102.1 coordinate 11,458,598, forward strand.
AGCGCTATAGAAATAATAAATAGTAGTAGTATAAAGACTCATCCCCCAAAACGTGTCCCTAATTTCTTCTCGGAGACAATGGCTCCTTGACCCCCTTCTTTTGGGATGTTGCACACAGTGACAAAGAGCAGAAGGCAGACACACCCTTCAAAACCCACGTATGGCAATCAGAGTAAGCAAGGTTACTTACCTGTAACGGGAGTTCTCCGTGGACAGCAGGATAAGTCAGCCACACACGAATTGGGAACGTCGGCTGATTCATCCTGCTTGGCCATGGAGAACTGGGAAAAACAAGACTAAAGAGACAGCAGCAGAGAGAGAGGGACAGGGGTGAAAACAGAGCATCGGAGACTCACTTGCAGAGGTTTCGCCCATGTCACAGAAACAAGGCAAATAAGCAAGGCCACAGGCATCCTGAAGGCCATGACTACACTCGCATGAGATGGACTACTCCCTGCGAAGAGCCTGGTAGACAGCGCTTCCCCTTGAAGGATCCTGGTACCAGAATTGCTCTTTATAAGCAGTGGTAAGTGGAGATTTAGGGGAGGAGAAAGGGGCATTGAAGCCCAGGTGGGAAAGGATTTTACTGACCAACTCCTCAGGTTAGTAAACAAGCAATCAATCTTATGCAGAGGGCAGAAATCTGTACCCGAAGGGCTTCTTTAATTAACCGTATCTTAGAAGAACAGGTTTTGCATTTCTTCATACCAAGTCATGGAGGAACCTGGGGAATGCATTCTTATGCTTTTGGACAAACCCTGCCTGAGATTACAAAAGAGGAGGGAAGAAGGGAGACATTTCTGGTTTCACTCGTAATCTCTGCCAGGGAGGTGCCACGGCTGAACCAAAAGGCAGAAGTTTAGTGAAACTGGGAAGCAGATGTCAGGTGTTGCTTAGCGCCGTCCGATTCAGGGACACATTTTTCGATTTGATTCGATTCAGCCTCTTGAATCGATATTTCGATTCGATTCGCTTTTCCTTGCCCAATCAGGCGTTTTGTTTTGGTTTTTTCAAACGTCCTGGCATGTTTATTTTGTAGTCTTTCCACCCACCCCACCCTCCTTTGCCCTCCCCGACCCCACGCCGGCGCAGTGGTGTTGTAAACAAGCAAAAAATACTTTTCCTCTCTCTCTTAGGTCCTAGTTCACGCTCACTGTCTAATCCCAGCTCTGGAAGGATACATATTTAAATTCTGACATATTGTAATCACAAAAGAGAAAATACAATTATTTTTTTCTACCTTCCACTGCCACATCTAACATTTGTTGCTTTGTCACTGTCTACCATCTCTCTCTCTCCCCCCCCCCCCTTCCTTGTGCCCTGGGTTAGACCTCTCTATTCCCCTCCATGCGGCTTCTATCCCTTCCTCCCCTCCATATCATGTGCAACATTTCTTTCTCTCTTCCCGTGCACCATCTCGTCCTGCCCTCCACCCTATGTCCACCATTTCTCCCTCTCTCTTCTCCATGCATGTCTCCCTCCCTTCCACCATATGAAGGTTTTCTCCCTCTCACCCCTTTTTACCACTTTGTTTCATTTCTCCATTCTTCTCCTCCACCCAATTCTTCCTCTCTCCTTTCTCCCCCCCCCCATGCAACATCTTTCCTCCCCTCCCATACCCCTGAGCAGCAGCTTTCCTCCCCTCCCACCCATCCCCATGTACTGTTAGAGTTACCATACATCTGGATTTATCCAGACATGTCCTCCCGACAATGTCCCAAATATCAAATACCTGTTAAAGCTATACAGTATTCCCCCACGAATTTATGGTTCGCGAATTGCGGACTCGCTCATTCGCGGTCTGCTCTGACCGCCTCCTCATGTAGTGAAGTCGGGCTACACCCAATTAGGAGCTGCGTGTCAAAGCAGCTCCTGATTGGTGTAGCCCGACTTTACTACAGGAAGAGGCGGTCAGAGCAGACCGCGAGTGATTTTCCCAGCTGCCCTCTCCTGCCTCCCCTGTCTTTTGACAGGCGAAAAACCGCTCTTGCGGTTTTTCAAAATTCACGGGGGTTCCTGGAATGGAACCCCCACGAATTTCGGGGGAGTACTGTGTAGCCTTAGTAGATATCTGGTATTATTATTACCGTTCTTTCAGTGGATAATTGTTTGTAGTTATTCCTCAGATTATGACAGCAAAGCTGGGTGCTCTCAGCCTGACACAGGAATTGGCAGCTTACCCCTTAACCGCCCCCCCCCCCCCCCAACAAAACCTTTTCCATTTCAGAGAGTGAGGAGATGGAAGTACTGGCCTTTTCAGAAGCCTGGAATTCATTGCCTCAGGCCTGTAGATAATTTGTTGATAACTTTGAAGTGGTCAGTGTTCGTGTGCTGTGTTTCTGGGAAGAAAATGACGTAAAGGATGGTTGTCTTGGGTGAAAACTGGATCACAAATTATTATATTTCCTTTTTAAGTTCCAAATGTTATTAAATTTTGAAATATACTTTAACAAATCCAAAAGGGAGAGAACATAAGCACAGAAAAATGTGTTCCTAAATACAAAACATAACCATTGCGTGGGGTATTTGAAAATTCACCTGAATCATGCTACAAAGGAAACCATCCACCCCATATCCCCAACGCAGAGAGTGATTCACATATACCAACAATCATCCACATATTCTTGCATGGGTGACCATATCCTACGAAATTTGGCCTTCTTGCTTCTCTTTTCCATAATTGCTGCCTCATATTTCCTAGTCAAACATACAGAATGCCACCAAAGCTGAAAGATAATAAAGACGCATTCTTCCAGGCTCTTGAGATGATTTGAATTGCAACAGCAGTAAGAATCGCCATTAGCATCTTATATGGCTTTTAGTGATATTGACAGAAGCATTGCAAATACTGAAAACAGCTCCAGCATATGTTACAGAAATATCTATATGTAGTAATTAGGGTTACCAGACGTACGGATTTCCCTTTTGGCTGGGTTTTGAGAAGCTTCCCAAAACAATCGCCTCAGGAAGGGGCATCCGCGCATGCACAGACGCAATGAGGTGATGTCAAAACATGCGCGCACGCATGTCGTGTCATTGTGTCATGTCCGCGCATGCGCGGATGCCATCTGGGGGCAGAACAGGGCAGGGCGAGGGCGAAACTGGGTGGTCCTGTGGGCGTGGCCCTGGGACCGGATTTTCCCGAAGGAAAATCTGGTAACCCTAGTATTTACAGCCTTGGTCCTCACTAAAAAGCTCTAGCACAGCTTGACGAGGGCTGTAAGATATACGTTATAATTAATTAATTGTACGTAATGTTTTTGTTTCCTTATATGTATATTTTATTGTACATCGCTTAGAAATCCGATTAAGCGATTAAACAAGCCAATTAATAAACTTGAAACTTGAAACTTGAAACTAGAATGCTGGCACATTCGCACGCGTAAGTTCGCTTTGCACGTGCTATCGAATTCTAGATTGTAAACGCAGAGATCGCCCGGCATTTAACTGCAAGGGGGCATTCCCAGTGGGACGTGCATGAGCGAGGCGCGGACACAAGTTATGAACTAAAAATGCAACATTTACGCCTGTCTTTCACATGGCACAAGTCAGTGATTCTTAAACCTTTCCTGGGGGGACCCCCAGCCAGTCGGGTTGTCAAGATATCCCTAATGAATATGCATGAGTGAAATTTGCATGCCTGCTGCCAACTTGATAGGTAAATCTCGCTCATGCATATTCATTAGGGATATCTTGAAAACTCGACTGGCTGGGGATCCCACCAGGACAGGTTTAAGAGCCGCTGGCATCAGCGATAGTACCCAGTGGTGTAGTCCCTCTCCCGCCCCCATGCCGCGCCCCCTTACTCCTACACCCCTTCCCCGTACCTTTTTAACTACGGCGCAAGCGGTCACGAACTCGCTGCTCGACTCGGCTTCAGCACCCTCTCTCAGATGTCAATCCCAAGGTGCGGGTCCCAGAAGTGACATCAGAGAGAGCGCCGAAGCCGGCGCAGGCAACAAGTTCGTGGCTGCTCGCACCAAAGTTAAAAAGGTATGGAGAAGAGGGTACACGCGTGGCAAGGGGAGGAGTGGGAAGGGGGAGGAGAGGAGGGGGTGCCGGCACCCCGAGGAAGACCACGCCCGGGACGGACCCCTCTGCCCCCCCTCACTATACCACTGATAGTACTTAAATTTTGGTATACAAATGCCGACTTATATTCTGTTCTGTAATGGAATCTGAGCAGCAGAAGGGGGGGAAGCCATCGGCGCGATGCAGCACGGCCCTGACATGGCCACCCGCAGTGGATTGATGCCGGTGTCGGAAGATCTCCTATGGACTACTCTCTCTCCCCCTCTCCTCGGCGGACTTGCACTCCTTCAGCTGCGTGGTTGGACCCATCGAAGGAAACCTGGACTTCACTTCAGGGGTCTGCTGTCAGCGGTGCCTGGCCTTGCCTGTCCAGTGACTGGTGTCACGGTGGTCTTAATTGGCGTGGTTCCTGGTCCTGCTTCTTCAGTGGCAGCCGGTTGACCTGGTTCTAGAACCGCCTCAGAGACTTCAAGAACCAACTTCATCATTTAATTTTAGTTTATATCATTTTATTGAAGGAATCATACAAATATACAAAAATATAATACATAATAAACTTATAACAATTAAATTCATAAAAATATTTGTCAAATATAGTTCTATTATTCCTCCAAAATATATTTCCATATTATCCACTATGAACCTCAATACATTTCCAAACTCGACCCCCCTTTTTCAATTCCTCAATTCCCTCCTCTCCCTTCCCTACCCCCATTTATTATGTTGTAAACATTTTATTAAAGAAATAAAATAACCTATAAACTAAACCCCCCAATCCAAATGAAAGTTGACAAAATAAAGAATAATAAAAATAAAGAACTGGAATTTTAAGTAAATAATCATAGCTTCAATGTAAATCATTAAGAATTAAACTTCTTGCCTTAGGTGAAAGATTTTGAATATACAGATCCCAAATTTCCATAAAAAGATGAGTTTTCCTAGACGGACGCTTAGCCTCCCAAGTCTCAAATAACAATAGACGATGAAACTGATTCCTCCAATGCCAAAAACTAGGCACTTCTTTCAATAACCAAAATTAAGTGATATATTTATGATCTATTTGTTATATTATATTGATGCACTTATTGTACGTTTAAAAGTGAATAAAGAATTTTTAAAAAAAAAACCCCAAATTGCATAATACATTTATGTCCAATCATACACGCCTTCTGAAATAAGACACGTTTCTTTTTGAAAATTTGGGACCTATATATTCAAATCTTTCCTCTAGAGCACGAAGTATGATTATTAATATTTTACATTGAAGCTTTGGAAACATTTATAACATTGCAATACCTTGTAATATGTGTCATCTTCCACTGGGGGGGGGGAAGAATTGGGGGAGGTGGAGGGGTAGGATGAAATAGGCCATATAGAAATGTATATTAAAGGAATGATAAATTTCAATTTAATTTGATTAATTACTTCAATACAATGTGAATAGGAGGGGGAAGTGGGGGGTTGATATGGGTTATATGGAAATATATTTTGGAGGAATGTTAGAAATATGTATGAAAATATCATAATTGTGAATCTATTTGAAATGAAAATCTATTTGTATTATATTATATTTACTTATTTCCTTCAATAAAATGTTATAAATTAAATTTGTTTTGTTTTATTTAAATTTTTTATCTTCTTTCATTCTTTCTATTTTCTATCTCTTTGATTTTTTATCTTGAAAACGTATTATATGTTGTTATTACATATTTTTAGTTTATCAGGTACTTTAGCTAGATTGTGAGCCTTCGGGACAGATCGGGTCGTTTTTCTCAAGTATCTAATTTCATTTTAGTTTGATACTTTGTAAACCGCTTAGGTCAGTCAAATGCAGGCGCAGTAGATCAAATCTTAAATCAACAAGAACAGCATGCAGGGACCATATTTGGGAGATCTTTATAGAACTGACCCTCATGTATTGCTTTCATAGCTTTAATTAGTGCTGCCTTCGGTGGCTGATTTTCCTTATGCTTTGATGCCGTGCGTTTTCTATTTATTATTTGCATCTTGCTGTCTTCGACCTTGGGAAAGGCGGGTTATAAACGAAGATGACACAAACAGGTGTGGAAGGGCTGTTGCCAGGATTCAAGAAACGGATTGCCTGTGGTCATCTCTCCGTGAGGCCGGTCAGACAAGATTAAATCGCAAAGACGGTAATAACTGCCTCGGTGAAATAGTCTTTGAGCAGAGCCGGGCGTCTTGTTTGTAGTAAAGAACTAGAAAATCCAGGTGAGGCCGTCTTAAAACAGGGGCCAGAGGCAGGTAAAATCTGCAAGAGAAAGACAACAGCGTTAACATGATATAGATCTGGAAGAGGTCATGGAGAAGCCTAATGCTATGGATGAAAGATAGGGGCTTCTTTATGGATATTAACTAACCCCATCCTTTGCAAACAGTTTTGCATTGACTGAGAACTCTGCTTGTAATAGTCTAACATTTTGCCATTGCTGCTGTAAACACGAGGGCGTTACTGGAGTGTACGCTGTATCCCTAACACTGTTAAGGCCATTTATTCTGACTGCGTAGCCAGGAATTTGCCAAGGCATGACAGGTCTGGAACTGGACAACCTTGCGGTTTGAAAGAAGAAAAAGATTAGTACATCCTGTTGAGGCTTGGTTTGTGTATTTTGGAGGAGCTCCAGCAGGTGTTACAATGCCCGGGTACTCGGGCTACTGGCTTTCTGCCTATTCAGACGTCAATCCAGCATCCCCGGGGTGTGATTCAGTCACCTCTGCACCTGTCAGCCGAGCTATTCTCTCACAATCGAATAAAATCTGGTCTGTCTCCAGGGGCTGGAGCTTTGGCAACCTGGTGGAAAACACCGGGCTGGGAGCAATTTTCATTTGGCCGGGGATGCTCGGCCCAAATAACATGCAAATTCTATGCGCGCTAGTCGTGCTGAGTGCCGCAGTGAAAGGAAGCAACTATGCCTGGCCCCATGCGCACAAGAGCACAGCATAATCAAAATTCTTGCACACAGGCCCAGTACAGTCCAAGGTTGTTATCGCGGGGCTACAGTAAGCAGCAGCAAGGGCAAAACAGAAAAAAAACCAAAAAAAACCTTCCAGTCGCAGCTGAAACCCCTTTTGCTGCGGTAATTTCAAAAGTTTTTTTCTTTTGAGTTACACGTCAATTTTAGACATGGCTGTTAGGTGCAGGGCACGCACACGTCAGACTAAAAATTCAAGCAAACTGCTCCCTGAGGTTGTGGGCTCAAACCCTTGCACTGCTCCTGGTGACCTTGGGCAAGTCACTTAATCCTCTACTGGGAGAGATAGGGAAAATACTGGAGTACCTGATTTGAATCCCATTCTGAGCTCCTTTGGCAGGACGGGCTACAAAAAAATCAAATTAATAAGCAAGTAAAGAAATAAAGCCACCGACAGCGCCAGACTTGCCCGAAAAGTTTGTACGGTAAGAGGAGGGTGTTCCTTGTTGTCCATTACATGGAGTGCTCATTTTAATATTCATGAGCTCCTTGTAATGCACTTGCATAAGGTTTTTGTGGCGTAGTAAGGGGGAGGGGCAGTCCGCCCTGGGCGCCATCTTGGTGGGAGCGCTGGCACCCCTCTGCCTTTCTCCCCCTCCCCCGCTCCTTCCCACTTCTCCCCCGCCGCGTGCACGCCTGCACTCCACCCCTTCCCCCCCTTCCCCCCCACACACGCACCGTACCTTTAGCTCTTTGCCGGCATGTGCAACCTAGTGCTCGCGCCAGCGATGGCTCTCCTTCTGTCGTCGCTTCCGGTCCCATGCCTACAAAGTGACATCAGAGGGAGAGCCGACGGGTTAGTGATGCAGCTCACGCCGGTAAAGTTAAAGAGGTGCGAGAGAAGAGAAGGTACATGTGCGTGCACGGCAGAAAGGGGGGGGCACCACCGCCCTGTGGGGGCCTATCACCCACAGTTGGTAAAAGCCCCCAAGAACCTTTCTGTACATTGAAGGCTGAGCTACTTCGTACGAAAAGCTGGCTACAACCGGGCTTAATTGCACAGCTTTTGAGCGTCAGGGCCCAGATCTGGTGCATTCTGGGTCATCAGAGCAGTGTGGGATTATGGGTTTGTCCTGTTTAGCGAAATAAAGGTCATCTCTATGAACAGTGTTTATGTTGACTTAAGATTTGATCTACCGTGCCTGCATTTTACTGTCCTAAGTGGTTTACAAAGTATCAAACTAAAATGAAATTAGGTACTTGAGAAAAACGACCCGATCTGTCCCGAAGGCTCACAATCTAGACAAAGTACCTGATTAAAATAAAAATATCTAGTTCATTTCCAAGATCAAAAATCAAAGAAAGAAGATTAAAAATTAAAAATAAAATAAAACAACTTTAAGAGATAGAAAAGTCTCTGAGGCGGCTTGATAGTAAGTTCAGTCTGCAGAACCAGGTCGACCGGCCGCCACCGAAGAAGCAGGACCAGGAACCACGCCAATGAAGACCACCGTGACACCATTCACCAGGCAGGCAAGGCCAGGCGCCGCCGTCGGCAGACTCCTGAAGTGAAGTTCAGAGGGCCAGAGGGACTAAGAGGATCATTAAAGACTGTGTGGGTTTGCACCGAACCAATTTTTGGGGCCGATTCGGAAAGAGCTGTCGATGCAATAAAAAGTTTTCGTGCAAATGCTTCGCGCGGATGTTCCTCCTAATCCCCGACTCCGCCGTCCAATTGACGGCGGTGAGAGCGACTCTCACACATGCACGGAGACGGCAGGGGAAGCCCCGAAAGCAGCCTTTAGGCCACTCAGCTGTTCAGAGCAGGAAACCTTTTTTGGGCACAGATGCTGTAGAAACATAGAAAGATGACGGAAGAAAAGGGCTATAGCCCATCAAGTCTGCCCACTCTACTGTCCCACCCCATTAAGTCAGAGTGCTGCTCGACCCATGTAGAGATCCCACTGGATGTCCCATTTATTCTTAAAGTCGAGCACGCTAGTGGCCTTGATCACCTGCACCGGTAGTTTGTTCCAGTGATCCACCACCCTTTCTGTAAAGAAATACTTCCTGGTGTCACCACCAAATCTCCCTCCTCTGAGTTTGAGCGGGTGCCCCCTTGTGACTGAAGGTCCCTTAGGAAAGAATATGTCGTTTTCCACCTCGACACGACCCGTGACGTACTTAAATGTCTCAATCATGTCACCCCTCTCCCTGCGCTCCTCTAGAGAGTAGAGCTGCAACTTGCCCAGTCTTTCCTCGTATGAGAGACCCTTGAGTCCGGAGACCATCCTAGTGGCCATTCGCTGGACTGACTCAACTCGAAGTACATCTTTACGGTAATGTGGCCTCCAGAATTGCACACAGTACTCCAGATGAGGTCTCACCATGGCTCTGTACAGTGGCATTATGACGTCAGGTTTACGGCTGACGAAGCTTCTATTGATACATCCCATCATCCGCCTTGCCTTGGATGAGGCCTTCTCTACCTGTTTGGCAGCCTTCATGTCTGTGTGATACATATGCATAATATCTGCCCCGTTTAAAAAAAAAAAAAAGAACCCCCCCCCTCCCGATGATGGCCCTCCCCAATGAAGGAATCACAAACTGCCCCCCCTCTCCGAACCAGCGAAAATGGCAGGAGGAATGCCTACTTCCTCTTGCCATGCCAAATTCCTCCCCGCAAAAGAAAATTGGCAGGAGAGATGCCCACTCCCTCCTACCAATGCGACTCACCTCCCCCCCCCCAAAGAAGCAATATGGGAACGCCCACTCCCGCGTCTCCCTCAGAAAAATCCTCTACCCTCGCCCTGAAATAAAAGGCAGGAGAGATGCCCACTCCTTCCTGCCACCGGAGGAGTGCTATTTATAGGATCACAGCTGGAAATGTAGGCCAGAGTTTTCAAGGGATACATTTACGGCGCTTTATGGCGTGTAACACCACTTCTGGCATTAGCCATCCCTACAGTGGCGTTAGACGTCGTAAAATGTCTCCATAGCCGCATTGCAGGTGCCTACAATTTTTTGTTTTTTTAAATGCCTTTAATTGTTTTTAAACGGAATTTTGCACTTAAGTTAGGTGCTTTTACAGATTATGGGCCCAGGTGCCTAGCATTCAAGGAGGACTCAAGCTAGATCAGGCCCAGACCCAGGGATACTTTCAAAGGGGGGTTCTGCACTTATGCCTTGGACCAGTGAAGGAATCTGGAATTGGAATCACAGTTACCATTCGTTTGGTTTGATTGGGGCGATTCAGAATGCTTTGGGGGTCCTTAAAAGGCCCAACAGAATATTCTTTCATGGTTATAAAGCTGGGGGGGGGGGGGGGGGCGCACTTATAATCAGGGCTTCTAATTTTAAGTTTTAACTGATAAGCACAATAAGACACCTCCAGAACAAAAATGTGAAAACTGGTGGTGATTGGTTAAGTGCCTGTTTCAATATTTTTATGCTTCAGGGGCTCGTCTTCCTTCTTCAAAGGCTGTGGCTGGCAGACGACCATGAAAAAAGGCAGTGTATGAGAATGCACCTTTAACTGTTCCGTACACTCCATTTCCAGAGAGAACATAACCTCCCTCCCCAAGTCCAGGTGACGCCCCTGAAGAGGCAAATCAACTTGTGGCTCATTGTCCTCAGGATAGATGCAAAGTGACCTAAAATCAAGTATTGGCGCCTTCTGTTTGTGTGGCTGTCGGGACTTGGATTGTTGCTACTCTGAAGGGAGGGAGGAGAGAAGGGATAAGAGAGAAAGCTGGAAGAAAGGAAGCCAGAGACAACATAGAAAGAAGAGAAGAATGAGGCAAACAGGTAAGGAAAAGAGTTCAAAAAAAACGGAGAGAGAAACAAAGAAAGAGAAAAGGAGAGGAGAGTAGAAAGAATGAGAAGTGGGGGAAGGGAGAGAGCAAGGGGAGGAAAAAAGAAAAAAGTTTCAAGTTTCAAGTTTATTCAAGTATTTGATTAAACGCTTATCCTATGGTAAAAGCGTTATACAATCAAAATATTTTTTTAGGATTACAAAAGGACAAACAACTTAACTAATTGACAAACGTGGCTATTTTAGCCTTAGAGATACAAAGGTATGGAGGGGAGAACTACAATATTTTAGAAGAAAGGGTACATAAAAGGGAAACACAATAGGGAGGGATAAGATTAAGAATTGCTGGACATGAATCGAATAGTCAGTTAAAGGCGTCTTTAAAAAGAAAACAGAAATAGAAATAGAAAATAAAAAATAAGAGAAGGGATTTTGCTCACAACTTTTTCATAGTATCTCTAGGCAAGATACATTCAGGTACGGTAGGTATTTTTCTTGTTCCCGAGAGGGCCTAGTTTGTACCTGAATTAGAGAATGACGTGGGGACAAATTTGTCCCCATCCCCGCAAGAACTCAATTTTCCCGTCCCGTCCCCACGAGTTTTGTCGCTGTTCCTGCCCCTGCCACATTCCTGTACGCTCTACTTTAACCACATAAGCCTCAAACATTTATGATTTTAAAGTGTTTGAGGCTTGTGCAGATGAGGACGGAGCTTAGGCATTGGTGGAATGAGGCATTATGACATCACAATCTGAACTCTAGAATGTTGCTACTTAGGATTTTAAAGCGTTTGAGGCTTGTGCAGACGAGGACGGAGCTTAGGCATTGGTGGAATGAGGCATTATGACATCACAATCTGAGCTCTAGAATGTTGCTACTTATGATTTTAAAGGGTTTGAGGCTTGTGCAGACGAGGACGGAGCTTAGGCATTGGTGGACTGAGGCATTATGACATCACAATCTGAGCTCTAGAATGGTGCTACTTATGATTTTAAAGTGTTTGAGGCTTGTGCAGGAGAGGACGGAGCATAGGCGTTGGTGGAATGAGGCATTATGACATCACAATCTGAGCTCTAGAATGTTGCTACTTATGACTTTAAAGGGTTTGAGGCTTGTGCAGATGAGGACGGAGCTTAGGCATTGGTGGAATGAGGCATTATGACATCACAATCTGAGCTCTAGAATGTTGTTACTTATGATTTTAAAGGGTTTGAGGCTTGTGCAGACGAGGACGGAGCTTAGGCATTGGTGGACTGAGGCATTATGACATCACAATCTGAGCTCTAGAATGGTGCTACTTATGATTTTAAAGTGTTTGAGGCTTGTGCAGGAGAGGACGGAGCATAGGCGTTGGTGGAATGAGGCATTATGTATGAAGTAAGTTTTTTAAAAAAAGAAAACCGAGTGGAAGAGGGAGAGAGGACCAGGTATGGAGCCAGAGAGGACAGCATGTCCAGTGAGCAATCTGGGGGAAATGTTGGGAAGAAGAGCGAGAGGGAACCAGAAATCAAACTACAGTCAACTCTATCATCATATTCCACAATTCCAGGGGCTTGACTTTATCAACTGGAGACTGTAGGATTCCTGTACTGCTGGGCCAAGAAAGACAGAGCAACAAACCGGATGAAACAGAAAGTAACAGCAAAGCATGGAGAACATTCCCAGGAGCTGAGCAAAAACCGGTGAGTAGCAACAGTGAAAGTGGCGCAGCTACTGCTTCTTGGGTGAGGTTGCTGTTGGGGAAAAAAATTGATTCCTTGAGGAGAGCACTGCGAATAGGGTTACCAGATTTGACATTTGTAACATCTGGATCTCCCTTAGGCCCGTGCCCGTCCCTGCCCCGTTATGCCACAGTCCTGCCCCTAATTCCAGCCTAACCCCGCTCCCTCTGCTTGCTCTGGTTGGGCAGGAGGGCATCAGCACATGCGTGGATGCCCTCTTGCCCGACACAATTTCGGGGGAAGCCTTTTCAAAAGCCGGACAAAGTGTCGGGTTTTGAAAAGCCGTCCGGACACATCCTCGAAGGACGACATGTCTGACGTCTGGTAACCCTGACCGTGAACAATATTTCATAATGATAGGAGCCACTTATGATACCAGTAGTTTTGGTTTTTTTCTGTAGAACTGGTAAATAGGTCAGAAGCGAAAGGGAACTTTGACGGTGCACTTCAGCAATTTTGTAATATCGATGAGATGTGCAGTACAAAGTGCCAGGTGGCCTTTTAATAAGGCAGGGCACTCATAACACACTAACCATGAGCTGTTTTCAGTCCCAGGGTCGCTGTTTCCCATGAAAGTGTGCGCTGGTTTCACTAGCTTGTGTGAGATTCCACGTGCTACACACCTAGAGGGATGGCACTAGTGTCGGAAATTGTCATCCTTGTGGCTCTGCTTCATGTTGCCCTGGGCTTTCCTAACCTGGTGAGTCATGGAGATATGAGGGCACACTATAGGGCGAATTCACCCCATAGCTAGATGCCAAATGATCACATGCTAAGCCCGAATTCTAGAATGGCGATTCCACACATGATTGGCATTCTAGAATGCTTAGCACATGTTGGCATTTATGTGCCAAAATTTAGGTGTGACCATTTGCTAGGATTACCAGATTTTAACAAATGGAAAAGCCGGACCCATGGCACCGCCCCATTCCGTCGGTCTTCTCTAATCAAGGCATCCACCATGGCAGTGTGCTCTTGTGTGCTCCGACGGTCGTAGAGTTCCTATGAGCGTCGGTGCAGTGCAGAGCATTCAGCACGCCAGCCGGCGCTAAAAACCTTTTGCGCAGTTTTGTTAAAAAGGGGGGGGGGAATTAGTGAGGTGTTTTAGAAACGGGCTCATTTCCACTCTCATAAGACAGTTGCCCGACTTTTCAATGAGGAGTTACTCACTACAAGTGATTTGGGTTTTGTTTTAAAATAGAGTGAAAATCGTGACGTTGGCGTTTAGATGAGTTAAATTCTTTCTTACTGGAGCATATAGTCATGAGAGATGCTTTTTGTCATCCCCATCTCAACCCGGGGTTGTGAAATAAAAATGTCGTTTAGGCAGTGACCTTGTCCAAAAATGTTACTGATTGTTCTTTATTTTGCAGATGAGGAGAGCGGAAGAAGGAAGTGAGTGAGATTTATTTTATACCCATCCTGTTGGTTATTAAGAATTATATTAAGATCTGGAAGTCCTGAGCTCAGGTAAAGAAACAGGAGAGGAAGGATCAGTTCTGAAAGCTGAAGCCAGAGAGCTCTTGGGATATAGGGTCATATCTTACTCTGCTATTTCACTTGCTTTGGGGGGGGGAGAGCAGTGGCAAAGCGAGGGTAGGGGGTGCTCAGGGCAGAGATGCACCTCTGTGCTCCCCCCCTCTGCGCTCATACCCTCTCCCCCGCTACCAAAACTGGGATCCCTTGACATCCCCGCTCCCCTGCCTTCCGATAACCCCTTCCCCCAAAAAAAATCCTGGTGGACTAGTGGGCTGGGGGAGGTTCGGATAAGACCTTCCCCAGCTCAATAACCCTCCAACCTGACGTTCCCCCCCCCCCGTACCTCTCATCAAAAATCTGGCAGGAGGGATGCCCACTCCCTCCTGCCTTGAAGGGCCGCCTCTTCAAAATGGTGACCCTTCCCCCTCCTAGTGCATCCTGGATGCACTGGAAGAGGCCTATATCGCCACTGGGGGAAAGAGTAAGACTGGTAGTGTATCTTCTGCCGGTTTCTTAGTTCTAGTTCTGGATCTGGCCCTCACTCCGTGTAACTCTGATCCAGTCACTTTAACTCCTAATCCCAGAAGCCCCAGCTTTCTAAGTGATATTGAAGAACTCACTTTATCTCCTCAGACCCTCAGCGTATTCAGGCAGAAGTGGTTGATGATCATTTCACTGGTTCTTTGCCACCACCGTTACTAGTTCACCATCTTTGGATGCCAGCCTGTACACATATTTTCCTTCCTCCTTTGCAAACTTTATTGCAAGATAAAAAAATGTTGCTGTGCATCCCAGAACTGGCTGCATATATAGATAGTAGAGAATGACTCAGGACAAATTTTTTGCCCTCCCCACGGGAACTCATTTTCCCATCCCATCCCATCTTTTCCTGTCCCTGCCCCATTCCTGCAAGCTCCGTCCTCATCTGCACAAACCTCGAACCCTTTAGAATCCTAAGTGGCAACATTCTAGAGCTCAGATTGTGATGTCATAATGCCTCATTCCACCAATGCCTAAGCTCCGTCCTCATCCGCACAAGCCTCAAACACTTTAAAATCATAGATGTTCGAGGCTTATGCGGTTAAGGTAGAGTTTACAGGAATGGAGCAAGAGCAGCGACATAACTTGCAGGGACAGGATGGGAAATTGAGTTCCTACAGGAATGAGGAAAAACTTGTCCCCGTGTCATTCTCTAATAGATAGCAGGATTTGCTGCTGTTCGGAGGGAGAGGGGCACTTACTGATAAGGTATGACTCCATGCTACTGTCTTTTTGCAGGGCGCTGGATTTATTTGCCGTTTTATTCTCAGGCTGAAGACGAGAAGATGATTTTCAATAAAATTTTAAGGCTTAATCGAGGTAACTCTGGGGCATGGGAATTGTTTCCGTCTCGAATGTGAAGGCCTGTCTGTCTGCCTCTTCCTTTTGCTCTCTTCCGGGGTGTCTTGATTCCTGCCAAATTGTGCCAATGAAGAGAGGATCCGCTAGGTGCGTCAATCTAGGCGACTAAATTTGAGCATCTTTTATAGAATCTTCCAGTGGGTGATTAGTGCATGCCCTGTCAGGTTTCGTTAGTGGTCCCCCCAATATTAGGTGGTAGGGGTTAAGTGAGAGGCGCCCTGACAAACGCCAGGTCCCAGGTTCAGTTCCCTCACAGATGACTCACCAGGAAGTAGAATCAAAGAGGCACAGCCAGAGGTGATTGCATAAAGAATATATTATAGAAATAGTCTTACAGAAAAGCAATATTCTGAAGCATTACAATAATTAAGCATTACAATTAAGCAGAGAGCAAAGCAGTTTCCCTGCCTTACATAGTTCAGAGACAAAGAGACAGAGAGTCTGAAGTTGTAGGGAGAGCCAGAGAGAGAGAGAGCACCCTCTTAATCAGACATTAACACCTTTTAGCTAGTCATGATTCAATCAGGGCTACTTAAAAACAGTTTCCCTGCCCTCAGGGTCTATCTGCATTCCCATGCCAGAGTCAGATTGATATAATTTCCCATAGGCCTTTGCTGACATAAGTAATGCCAACTAAAAATGCTGAATGGTAAGCGATAGCTAGGCTGACAGCCCCCATCGACACTTTCACAGTTCGCTTGGGCTCACTTACTTCCTACTACATAGAAAGTGCTAAGTTCTTCTGCGCCAGTTCCAAGCACAGAGCCACGTGGTATCCACAGATTGAATGTGTCACCTGTAACGTCAAACGAAATGTGACTAACATTATATGAGAGGGGGATTAAGAGGTGGTCTAAGTTGGTCTACTCTCGAAGCAGCGTGTTTATATGACACACTCTCTCACAACTATTTGGGTACGCTGATTCTATAGTTGTTTATATATCAGCATTTATGCAATGGCTGCCCACAAAATGCGCCGGGCAATTTGTACCGAATGTGAGCAGATATTACCCTCCTGTTCTCACTTGCTTCTCTCCAGGTTCTCCGCAGAAGTTGTCAGAGGGGGACATTGCCCTGAGGTCCGTTCGCAGTGCCTGGAACTGTCCAGCAAGCAATTGCTTCTGGCCCAAATCCAGTGACGGAACCATCCCTGTGCCATACACCTTCTCTTTGGTTTATTGTAAGTCTCCTTTCCAGAGAATGACACAGGGACAAATTTGTCCCCGTCCCTGCTGGAAGCTCAATTTCCCTGTACCATCCCCGCGAGTTTTCTCACTGTCCCTGTCCCTGCCCCATTCCTGTAAGCTCAGCCTTAACCGCACAAGCCTCAAACACTTATGATTTTAAAGGGTTTGAGGCTTGTGCAGATGAGGACGGAGCTTAGGCATTGGTGGGATGAGGCATTATGACATCACAATCTGAGCTCTAGAATGTTGCTAGTTAAGATTATAAAGCGTTTGAGGCTTGTGCAGATGAGGACGGAGCTTAGGCATTGGTGGAATGAGGCATTATGACATCACAATCTGAGCTCTAGAATGTTGCTAGTTATGATTTTACTGCTTGAGGCTTGTGCAGATGAGGACGGAGCTTAGGCATTGGTGGAATGAGGCATTATGACATCACAATCTGAGCTCTAGAATGTTGCTACTTAAGATTATAAAGCGTTTGAGGCTTGTGCAGATGAGGATGGAGCTTAGGCATTGGTGGATTGAGGCATTATGACATCACAATCTGAACTCTAGAATGTTGCTACTTATATGTATAACAATTTTTATTGAAAGAATCAAATAATCAGTACAATAGGATAATACAAAAATACATTCAATACAATAAGAATCACAATAATAGTTCATACAAATTTAAATCATTCTTTCAAATTTAATTTCCATATGAATTAATTCAATCTTATCTACACACATCCCCCCCTTAATTCCGTCCCCTACCCACTATCTTCCCCTAAATGAAATCCCTCACCCTGGATGAAAGTTGACAAAAATAAAGAATTAAAATAAAAAAAACTGGAATGTAATTAGTAAACCTAATTTTCATAATAAATCATTGATAACCATACTTCATATGATTTTAAAATGTTTGAGGCTTGTGCAGAGGAGGACGGAGCTTGCGGGAACGGAGCGGGGACAAGAAAAGAACTTGCGGGGACGGGGAAAATGAGTTCCCGCGGGGATGGGGGAAATATTTGTCCCCCGTGTCGTTCTCAGGTCTCCCATCCGTCCCTGCAGACCACAGACCTCTGGGCCCCATGTTTGCTGCTGAAAGCTCTGGCGGCCAAGTGAACAGTATCCCTTTCTTCCGCAGCTGAGGACCATAGAGCAACGATTACCTTGGCTATGCAAGAGTTCACCACCATGACCTGCATTCGCTTCATTCCCCGCAAGGCAGAGAGTAATTACGTGCAGTTTACCTCCAGCCCCAGGTCTGGGTAAGTTTGCAAACTGATAACTACAAAACTGGAAACATTTCTCCTTCTATTAAAAAAAAGGGAGAGGTACATGGGGGAAGGAATGGGGTATGGGTGTGCAGGTCAAAATTTTTGGTTTCTTTAGTTTCCATACTACGTATAGGATTTTTCATTTTGTTTGGGTTTTTTAGGGGGGGTTTTTTGTTATTGTTGTTCCGAAGGTAATTGTTACAGTAGTATTACAGCAGTACTCCCCCCCCCCCTCTTTTACGCATGCGTAGCGTGGGTTTTGGCGCTGGCAGTGGCGGTAACTGCTCAGACGCTCCTAGGAATTCTTTGAATGTCGGAGCAGTTACCGCCGCTGTCGGTGGTAAAACCCGAATTATACGTTAGTATAACAGGGGGAGTAATATGCAATATTGATAACACGGGGGGGGGGAAAAAAGAAATTTCAGATTATTTCCTGTACATTTGGATTCTAAATGACATGAAAGAGCCGTCTTGTGGAGTTCCTGCAGCATGCAACGTGGGGAGGGGGAGGGGAGCCCCCATCCCCCTTGACACGGTCTGCTCGGATAATACCGAAGTGGCTTTGATTTAACAGAGGAGTAGGTGCTGGGTTTGGAAACGACAGATGTGCCCGTGCAGAATGCATGATCAAGCAATTGCCCCCGGCTCGCACTCCGTGATCTTAGTGCATCCTTCCTCTGCCTCCTCCGTGTCTTTCTTCTAGTCCAGGGATGCCTCTCGGTGCTCCAGTCTGACATCCAGTGTCGTCATACAGATGCTGGTCGTACATCGGGATGGTTGGCGGGGGCCAGGCCCTGAACTTGGAACAGGAAGGCTGCTTGGAGAGAGGGATCATTGAGCATGAGTTGTCCCATGCCTTGGGCTTCATCCACGAAAACAACCGGAGTGACCGGGACGCTTACGTTCAAATCCAGTGGCAATACGTTTCCGAAGGTGCGTAACGGTCAGAGCGTGTGTCGTTCAGTTTGCGTGCTGCGTTGCACCTTGGGAGTTAGGTATGGTCGACCTCTGAGCTGGGACCACCAGGGCAGTCCTTGGCTCATTCGTCCAACGCAAAGGCGGTGTGCATTGCTCTAGTCAGTAAAGAGTGAGAAGCTAACCTGGTGATCAAACCCAGCTAAAACACGCAACGCTCTGGTGAGCCTTTGAAATGTCTCTTCTGGCTCATCTGACTCGTTTATATATATATATATATATTTTTTTTTTTTAATATTCTTTATTTATTTTTAAAACTTCAATTGCACACAAAAGATGATGTATTCACATAAATTAATATCAATACAGCACAATATACTTAATAGAATAAAGACAAGACTTATTTTCTCCCTCCCACTTTCCAATTTACAAACACCTCATAAAAGTACTTGTAATCAACCCTTCTATATTTCTTAACAAATGGTAAAACATATCTCCCTCCCCGGATGTGCATGTTTCCCTCAGTTTATACAAATAAATCAATCTTTACAATATTTAGTTAATGGTTCCCAAACTTCCATAAATTTTTTTTATAAAAACCCTTCTGAATGGCCATAAACGTTTCCATTTTAAAGATACAACACAGGGATTCCCACCAGAATGAAAAATTTAATCTATCCCAATTTTTCCAATTCTTTAAAATAAGCTGCATGGCGACTCCCGTCATTATAAACAAAAGTTTGTTATTTATATATTTATTACAGTTGATATGATTATGATTGTTGAGAGCTTCTATACCGCTACAAATGACTGGGGAGTCAATTCAGAGCAGTCTACATGAGCCTCTCCAAAGGTGCTACAATACATGAGCTTCAGTAAAGGTGTTATGATGCATTAGCTTTTGTAGAGATGTTACCATAAGGAGTTGTGAGGTGTTACAATGCGTGGGCTCTATACTGAAATACACGGAGCTCTGTGGTGGTGTTACAGAGTTATTAATACCGGCATGGTTATGCCATAATCCATCATCCCACTTATTAGGACCAGTCCCTACCCAATTCCCCCTCCAACCCTCTCCATACCCTTAATACACTCTAATGTGCTTCTAACTACCCAACAAAGTCTAAAATGCTTCTAATTTACCCAACACTTATCACCTTAAGATCTCGACAACTCTTTGGTAATTCTTATTACCCAACACTTATCACCTTAAGATCTCGACAACTCTTTGGTAATTCTTATTACCCAACACTTATCACCTTAAGATCTCGACAACTCTTTGGTAATTCTTATTACCCAACATTTATCACCTTAAGATCTCGACAACTCTTTGGTAATTCTTATTACCCAACATTTATCACCTTAAGATCTCGACAACTCTTTGGTAATTCTTATTACTCAACATTTATCACCTTAAGATCTCGACTTCTCTTTGGTAATTCTTATTACCCAACATTTATCACCTTAAGATCTCGACAACTCTTTGGTAATTCTTATTACTCAACACTTATCACCTTAAGATCTCGACCTCTCTTTGGTAATTCTTATTACCCAACATTTATGTAATGTAATTTGTAATGTAATTTATTTCTTATATACCGCTACATCCGTTAGGTTCTAAGCGGTTTACAGAAAATATACATTAAGATTAGAAATAAGAAAGGTACTTGAAAAATTCCCTTACTGTCCCGAAGGCTCACAATCTAACTAAAGTACCTGGAGGGTAATAGAGAAGTGAAAAGTAGAGTTAGAGGAAAAATAAAATAACAAGACAGCATTGATCTAAATACTTGGAAGGTAGAAGAGAGGAGAGAAAGGAATAGAAGCAGAATGGGTTAGCGTCAGTGATGAAGTGGAGCAAGTAAGTTTAGGAGGAGCGATTGACGTTTCCAGAAAGGGCTTCTTCAGGGAAGAGACTTGGCCGACAGTCCCAGGATGCCTATGTCTCCTCCCCTGCGATGTTCTCCCATCCATGCATTCCCTCCCAGACACACTGCCCGTGCCCCATCCGCTCCAAGGAGGCTGCCCCAGATGAGGCCCACGGTGAATGCAGGATTCTCTCCTCTGCGGGAAAGCCGCCCGGAGCCGACAGTCGATCTTCTTAGCGGATTGCAGGGTGGGAAGAGTTCACACTCTTGGTAGGATCGGGTCTGTGTGCTCTCTTATTACCCAACATTTATCACCTTAAGATCTCGACCTCTCTTTGGTAATTCTTATTACCCAACATTTATCACCTTAAGATCTCGACAACTCTTTGGTAATTCTTATTACTCAACATTTATCACCTTAAGATCTCGACTTCTCTTTGGTAATTCTTATTACCCAACATTTATCACCTTAAGATCTCGACAACTCTTTGGTAATTCTTATTACTCAACATTTATCACCTTAAGATCTCGACTTCTCTTTGGTAATTCTTATTACCCAACATTTATCACCTTAAGATCTCGACAACTCTTTGGTAATTCTTATTACTCAACACTTATCACCTTAAGATCTCGACCTCTCTTTGGTAATTCTTATTACCCAACATTTATGTAATGTAATTTGTAATGTAATTTATTTCTTATATACCGCTACATCCGTTAGGTTCTAAGCGGTTTACAGAAAATATACATTAAGATTAGAAATAAGAAAGGTACTTGAAAAATTCACTTACTGTCCCGAAGGCTCACAATCTAACTAAAGTACCTGGAGGGTAATAGAGAAGTGAAAAGTAGAGTTAGAGGAAAAATAAAATAACAAGACAGCATTGATCTAAATACTTGGAAGGTAGAAGAGAGGAGAGAAAGGAATAGAAGCAGAATGGGTTAGCGTCAGTGATGAAGTGGAGCAAGTAAGTTTAGGAGGAGCGATTGACGTTTCCAGAAAGGGCTTCTTCAGGGAAGAGACTTGGCAGACAGTCCCAGGATGCCTATGTCTCCTCCCCTGCGATGTTCTCCCATCCATGCATTCCCTCCCAGACACACTGCCCGTGCCCCATCCGCTCCAAGGAGGCTGCCCCAGATGAGGCCCACGGTGAATGCAGGATTCTCTCCTCTGCGGGAAAGCCGCCCGGAGCCGACAGTCGATCTTCTTAGCGGATTGCAGGGTGGGAAGAGTTCACACTCTTGGTAGGATCGGGTCTGTGTGCTCTCTTATTACCCAACATTTATCACCTTAAGATCTCGACCTCTCTTTGGTAATTCTTATTACCCAACATTTATCACCTTAAGATCTCGACAACTCTTTGGTAATTCTTATTACTCAACATTTATCACCTTAAGATCTCGACTTCTCTTTGGTAATTCTTATTACCCAACATTTATCACCTTAAGATCTCGACAACTCTTTGGTAATTCTTATTACTCAACATTTATCACCTTAAGATCTCGACTTCTCTTTGGTAATTCTTATTACCCAACATTTATCACCTTAAGATCTCGACTTCTCTTTGGTAATTCTTATTACCCAACATTTATCACCTTAAGATCTCGACTTCTCTTTGGTAATTCTTATTACCCAACATTTATCACCTTAAGATCTTGACAACTCTTTGGTACTTCTTAAGTAAATATTATGACATCGCTTATGCTATTCCCACAAACTTTTAATGTAATTTTTGATAATTTTGATATAATCCGCCTTGAACCGCAAGGCATTGGCGGAATAGAAATCACTAATGTAATGCATTATGCACATGTTTATACCAAATCAGTTGTCCTATGTATGTACACATGTAATACTAGGTTTCCTATTGCAGCTAAATACACTATACACTTTTTTGTACAAACCTCTTAAAGAGGTTGGCCACTTCAACTAAATATAATCTATTTACACCATCCCTGAAAGTTCTAGTTTCCTCTCTGTCAACTTCATAATTTCAGTTGAAGTAGTTTGAGGAAAGGATAGTCTTTATCCCTTTCTTGATATACTGTATTTACTTAATAAATGTCAAAGCAGCTAAAAATTCAAAAATAGCAACAGCAAAATTAACCATACCATAAACCTTCCCTCCCTCCCATCCCCTTGTGCATTAGCTCTCCATCCCTCCCATCCATCCTTCGGTGCAACAGCTAATCATCCCTCCCATCCCTTGATGCAGCAGCTTTCCAACCCCCTGTGCAGCAGCCTTCCATCCCTCCTTTCCCCCTGTGTAGCACTTCCCGATCGACACCCTCTTCCCCCCAACTTTCAGGCTGCGCGGTGAACAGGCTTCTTGTGGCCTGCCACCAGGGCTTTCCTCTGCTGCATCATCAGTGATGCCATAAGTGACACAACAGAGGGAAGGCCCCAGCGGAATAGCCCAGGAGCAGCCTATTCACCGCCTGCCTGCCCGCCAACCTCTGCCACTGCTTCTGCTGCTTTAGGAGACCCAGATATATCAGAAGACTCAGGACTCACTAAATCGGCGAGTCTTGATTCAAATTGGTGAATCTGGCACCATCCCCTACCCATGCCCAATTCTGGGCTTCAACATTACTATGTGCTTTTAGCCGCCAGGGACCTAGGCGCTGGTCCCGGAGGCCACGTAGCAATTCCTTTTGGGTTTTTTTTGTAATTCCTTTTTAATTAGTTTTAAATTATGTGGCTAATTACTGTGTCATTTAGCACCAATTAATTAAGTTAGGCGGTGATAGAACGCCTAATGCAGGCTAACTTTCGGCAGCCCGACAAGAATCCAAGCCTCAGCATATAGTCCTCGACTGAGACTGCCCCAACTTTGTTAGCTGGGCTGAGAACCTTTCAGCGGCCCCCATATATATTATATTTTTTTCCTGCACTTTTGTTTGTTATACTGTGATTGTATGGAAATGACTTTGGTTCACATTTTGAAACTATTTTAATTTATAACATTTTAATGAAGAAATCAGTAAATATAGAATAATATAATTATTTTGAAATTATTTTAAAAAAATAGTCAACTAATGGCCTTGTTGTGGCAGGAGCCTGAGATGCCAGGGATCCCCGTTTGGTATTTTTTTTTTTTTTCCTTTTTTTTCAACAAGAGCAGCTTGTAATTAATCCACCAACTCTCTCTCAACTTTCTTAAAAGTTTGGTCCCCTGTTATAGACTTTTGTTTGTCTTAACTGTATTGAGTGTCAGGAGTACCGTACCTTTACGCCCTTTTGTTCAACCTATACGATATTATCTTTCTGAAGCCTTTATAGCTTCTCTCATTATACATCACTGTGTATGGACTTCTTCTTGTTTTGACCTTTTACACCTGCTAGTCTTGTTCCTAATGATAATGTTGCACTGCAAGTTTATGATTGTAGTTTACGGATTGTACTTTATGTTGCTATAATATTTGCTTTTGTTATTGCTTGGTTATATTATAATGAAAACTTCAAATAAAAAGATTGAACTTAAAAAAAAAAATCTTCCACCTTGTAGGCGACCGGTACAACTTAAAACGACAGACAGACTCTAATAACCTGGGCCTCCTCTATGATTATAACTCGGTCATGCATATGGGCAGGTAAGTAATTGCTCTCCACATGCATCATTTTACGAGCCGTGGGAAACAAATCCCTTACCCCTATATACCTAACAGAGGGCTCTGTTTCTACTAAGCTGCAATATAATGTGGCCTTAGCGCACTTTACTTGGGTCTTTACCATGCACTAAGGCATGTTTACTGTAGGTGAAAAATGGCCCACTGCATGCTTTTCAAACCTTACGTCACCTGCTAGGGTGACCAGGTTACCCATGGCAGAAGCGAATCCTGGTTTTAAAATTGCATCCCAAAGCAGTATTAGGGTTACCATAGGGCTCCAGAAAAAGGAGGGTTTTGCTTCCATTGTGGAGCTAAAGCCCGGAGGTCTCAATAAGAACATAAGAGCATAAGAAATGCCTCTGCTGGGTCAGACCCGAGGTCCATCGTGCCCAGCAGTCCGCTCACGCGGTGGCCCAACAGGTCCAGGACCTGTGCAGTAATCCTCTATCTATACCCCTCTATCCCCTTTTCCAGCAGGAAATTATCCTTTCTTGCACCCCAGTACCGTATTCTGCCCTATTACGTCCTCTGGAAGCGCATTCCAGGTGTCCACCACACGTTGGGTAAAGAAGAACTTCCTAGCATTCGTTTTGAATCTGTCCCCTTTCAACTTTTCCGAATGCCCTCGTGTTCTTTTATTATTTGAAAGTTTGAAGAATCTGCCCCTCTCTACTCTCTCTATGCCCTTCATGATCTTGTAAGCCTCTATCATATCCCCTCTAAGTCTCCTCTTCTCCAGGGAAAAGAGACCCAGCTTCTCCAGTCTCTCAGCATATGACAGGTTTTCCATACCTTTTATCAGATGCGTCGCTCTCCTCTGAACCCTCTCGACTAACGCCATATCCTTCTTAAGGTATGGCGACCAATATTGGACGCAGTACTCCAAATGCAGGGCTCAGTGCTCGGGCCGCTGCTATTTAATATCTTCATAAATTATCTAGATACAGGTCTCAATCCGTCCTCCTTTTTCTGCAGCCCTATGGTAACCCTAAGTATATTAGTTGTACTCCATGATTCTGTCCATTGAAATCAGTGCTGCAGGTCCCATAATGCACCAGGATGAGATTGGCAGAAATCCAGGACTGGCCAAAAAAGTCTCTCTTCTGGAATGGGTGACCTAGTCACCCTATCACCTGCCCCCTCCACCTCCCCCCCCCCCTTGCAAATAGTTCACATGCTTCAGTGTACCTTCTGAATGGCAACGAGTTCCCAGTTGATTCCCCGACTCTCTTCATCAAATACTGAAACCTTATTACTGATTGCTCGCAGGTACTCTTATACTAACACATCGGGCATGGCAACCATTGTACCCGTTCCTGACCCAAACATATCCATCGGACAGAGATATGGCCTCAGTAACCTGGACATAGCCAAAATCAACAAGCTGTATAACTGCAGTAAGTGATCCCGCTTTCCTTGCTAACCTCTTGGTGTTTAGAGCTGCCCTGCAAGCATACGTGCAGACTGGGAGTAGGGCTTGGGATAGGGTTGCCAGATTTTACGTTAGACTCGCCCCCTCCAGGCCCACACAGTTTTACCCATCCCCGCCCTGTTATGTCCCAGCTCCGCCCCCGCTGTCTGTTCGTCGGGCATAAAGGTATCCACTCATGCGCGGATGCAATGCGATGACATCGGTGTCAGGTCAAAAGCCCGCCGGGACAAAGGCGCACGCAGACAATTGAGCGCAGCGCGGAGGCGCGCGCCGTAGAAAATTACAGTTTTTACGGCTCTGACGGGGGGGGTGTGTGTGGGGGGGAACCCCCCCACTTTATTTAATAGAGATCGCGCCGCGTTGTGGGGGCGTTGTGGGGGGTTTGGGGGGTTGTAACCCCCCACATTTTGCTGAAAACTTCACTTTTCCCCTGTTTTTAGAGAAAAAGTTAAGTTTACAGTAAAATGTGGAGGGTTACAACCCCCCAAACCCCCCCCACAATGCCGGCGCCATCTCTATTAAGTAAACTGGGGGGGTTCCCCAACAAAATCCCCCGTCGGAGCCCCTAAAAACTGTAATTTTCTTCGGCGCCCGCCTCCATCTTGCGCTCAGTTGTCGGCGCGCGCCTTTGTCTTTCGCCGAGTTGTCTATGAACCGATGACATCACATGCATGAGCACATGCGTGTGACTTCCCCGCGTTGCATCCGTGTATGCGCGGTTGCCCCCGCCTGACGCGATCTCTTTTCAAAACCCAGACAAAGTGCCGGGTTTTGATAAGCCGTCCGGAGAAATCCGTACGTCTGGTAACCCTAGCTTGGGATCACCATATAGCAACTAGGGTT
Source organism: Geotrypetes seraphini (assembly GCF_902459505.1). NCBI lineage: Eukaryota > Metazoa > Chordata > Amphibia > Gymnophiona > Dermophiidae > Geotrypetes > Geotrypetes seraphini. The sequence goes on from NC_047102.1 coordinate 11,485,094, forward strand.
ATCATCTGGCTCCAGAAAAAGGAGGACAGATTGAGATATCTGGGTTTTACTTCCATTGAAAGCAGTGGAAGCAAAAACCCAGATGTCTCAATCTGTCCTCCTTACTGTCAATGGAACTAAAACCCGGATGTCTCAATCCGTCCTCCTTTTTCTGGAGTCATATGGCAACTCTCATGGCAGCTACTGATTCTCGTAAAGGAGCTTCATCAAGCCACCTCCCCACCACCCACAACATGAATGTTCTCTCCTCTGATCTTGTGTGTCCTGTGACCTCCTAAGAAGAAAACAATTTGTTTATCAAACCAAATCCCTAGATTGGCTGCATACGTGTCTGGGAAATACCTACAGACATGGCAGCTCTGTTGAAATATAAGGGCCATTCAATAATTTATCTACCTGAGTATGACCGTAGCAAGTGTGTTGAAAGAAGTCCGTGCATGTTATGATATGCTTCAAGGTTACTCATGCACAGTTTCAGATGAGTGTAAGTCTAGCATTCCAAGCGACAGGATGTCAGGAGAGTCCTCGTGCGAATCAAGTAAGACATTGCTAGATTTGGAGAACCATTCAGTGATAAAAGATTTCACAAAGGAAGGGAAAAAGCCAAAGGAGATCCATGAACGCATGAGTGCAGTTTATGGTGAGTCTGCCCCATCATCCTACAAAGTAAAATTTTGGAGCAAGCAGTTTAAGTGGGGTAGAGAGTCCATTGAAGATGACCCTCACACTGGACAGCCTTTTATGATTGGTATTAGTGCTGAATATTGAGTGATATTCTCAATGTGCAAATGTGTTTATGTATTATCACACTTATTGTACATATAAAAATGAATAAAGATTTTTAAAAAAAAACAACATCTGAGAATGTGGGTTTCAGCAGCTCCCTGGGATTATTTCCTGTTCCGAGTTTTGAAGAAATCTCTCTGTGGACAGCAGTTTTCAAGTGATGAAGACATCGAGGAAATTGTGACGTCCTGGCTTGAAGGTCAAACAGAAGTATTCTTTGCAAATGCATTAAAGTCATTGCAGGAAAAGTGGATGACGTGTGTGGAGCTATACTGCAAAATGAAACAAAACTTTTTTGAAAACTCTTGTCTTTCCTACTGAGGTAGATAAATTATTGAACGCCCCTCGTAGCTTGTGTACGAGTTTTCATGAACTTCGTGTTCTTATAAACATTTGTGGATATTTCCCCTTTGGCTCTTCCGTGTTTTGTATTTCATTTTTTTTTCCTGCCACAAAATTGTCATTTCAGCACGACTCAGAGTTTTATCCACGTTTCCTGCACTTGTTCCTATCTGTTATTGCTTGAGGAAGAGCTGTCTATGAAATAAATTGAAACCATAAACCATCCATCAAAGAGAATTCCAAGTTGCACGAAGCCTGAATTCAGGTTTTCAAACTCATTTTCAAAGACTTTTCCCTTTCTGCTAGTCCCCTCTTGTAAAACTTATTTAAGTCCCTAGGGCCCTCCGGCTTTATTTAACACCTTGTTCTTCCAGATCTCTGCCGGACGTTGCTCAGTGAACCTACTGGAAAGTTTTCCTTCAGCCTTTCCCCGACACTCTGGACTGGAGGCAGTTGTCTTTGGCTGATGCGAATTCCGTCGGAGCAGGGCAGCTCTAAACAGACACAGGTTAGCCCAAATTTTCCAAAAGCAAGAGATTGTTAATCCGGAACAAGAGTACAGTAGAGCCTTGGTTTGCGAGCATAATTCGTTCCGGAAGCATGCATGCAATCCAAAGCACTTGTACAGTACTCCCCCCCAATATTTGCGGGGGTTCCATTCCAGGAACCCCCGCAAATGTTGAAAAACCATGAATATGGTTTTAAGCGGGGGAAACAGGAGAGGGCAGCTGGAGCGCCGGCGAGTGAAGGAAATCATGACTTGTATTCGATAACTCTATATTGTAACCACTTCGCTGATTGTCCAGCACATCTTGTTGTAAACCACCTCGAACTATCATGGCTTTGGCGGTATAGATCCTGGATGAGGAGAATCTACGGGATCCCCGACAACATGGATTTACTAAGGGGACTTTAGCAAAGCATTCGATAGCGTACCACACCGCAGGTTGCTGAGCAAGATGAGTTCTATAGGATTAGGTGACACATTGACGAAATGGGTTGGGAGCTGGCTTGGAGGTAGGCTCCAAAGGGTGGTGGTGAACGGCACCCCCTCCGAAATGACGGAGGTGATTAGTGGAGTACCACAGGGCTCAGTCTTGGGCCCAATCCTATTCAACATCTTTATAAGAGACTTGGCAGAAGGGCTTCGAGGTAAAATAACATTATTCGCCGATGACGCCAAACTGAGTAATGTAGTGGGCAAATGCACAACAGACGAAGATTCAATGCCCGACAACATGATGCACGACCTACTCCTACTGAAGCGATGGTCTAGGACATGGCAACTCAACTTCAATGCCAAAAAATGCAAAGTTATGCACCTGGGCAGCCAAAATCCATGCAAGTCTTATACCCTTAATGTAATGTAATGTAATGTAATTTATTTCTTATATACCGCTACATCCGTTAGGTTCTAAGTGGTTTACAGAAAATATACATTAAGATTAGAAATAAGAAAGGTACTTGAAAAATTCCCTTACTGTCCCGAAGGCTCACAATCTAACTAAAGTACCTGGAGGGTAATAGAGAAGTGAAAAGTAGAGTTAGAGGAAAAATAAAAATAAAATAAACATTTTAACAAGACAGCATTGATCTAAATACTTTGGAAGGTAGAAGAGAGGAGAGAAAGGAATAGAAGCAGAAGGGGGAGCCGTTAATGGCGAGATCCTAGCAAAAATGGTAGCAGAACGAGACTTGGGGGTAATCGTCAGTGAGGACATGAAGTCTGCCAATCAAGTGGAGCAGGCTTCGTCCAAGGCAAGACAAATCATGGGCTGCATACGAAGGGGTTTCGTCAGTCGTAAGGCGGAAGTCATTATGCCATTGTATAGATCCATGGTGAGGCCCCACCTGGAATACTGTGTGCAATTCTGGAGGCCGCATTATCGCAAGGATGTGCTGAGACTGGAGTCGGTGCAAAGAATGGCCACCCGGATGGTCTCGGGACTCAAGGATCTTCCATACGAAAAACGGCTTGACAAATTGCAGCTATACTCGCTCGAGGAGCGCAGAGAGAGGGGAGACATGATCGAGACGTTCAAGTATCTTACGGGCCGCATCGAGGCGGAGGAAGATATCTTCTTTTTCAAGGGTCCCACGACAACAAGAGGGCATCCGTCGAAAATCAGGGGCGGGAAACTACGAGGTGACACCAGGAAATTCTTTTTCACTGAAAGAGTGGTTGATCGCTGGAATAGTCTTCCACTACAGGTGATTGAGGCCAGCAGCGTGCCTGATTTTAAGGCCAAATGGGATCGGCACATGGGATCTATTCACAGGGCAAAGGTAGGGGAGGGACATTAGGGTGGGCAGACTGGATGGGCTGTGGGCCCTTATCTGCCGTCTATTTCTATGTTTCTATGTTTCTATATAAGAATAACATTATTATTATTATTATTAATAAAGCATTCTGAGCTCCCTTGGGAGAACGATATAGAAAACTGAATGAATGAATAAGAGGCTCTGGGAGAGTGTGACGCACTCATCTCCTGAAGTTGTGGGTTCAAACCCACACTGCTCCTTGTGACCCAGGGCAAGTCACTTAATCTCCCCATCGCCCCAGGTACATTAGATAGAGTGTGAGCCCACTGGGACAGATAGGGTAAGATGCTTGAGTACCTGAATAAATTCATGTAAACTGTTCTGGTATAGAAAATTGAATAAATAAAATAACAAATCAAGCTGTACCACAAGTAACATTTATTAGACTATGCGTTAGAATGCTATTCACTGGGACGCCTTGTGCATTGAGCCTCAGGTAGCCAAAAACAAACTTGACTTCCCTTCTCTCTTGTCCTAAAAGGCAACAGCAGGAAAGAAGCAGCTGAGTAGATTAAGGTTTTAAAAATTGTTTCTAGTACAGCAGCCATGTTTAAAATTAGGAATTCTTGAGGGGGGGGGGGAAGAAGTCAGAGAAGAAAATTTTACCTACATTGACTGGTCCTCCCTCCACTTTCTCTCCTCTTCTACGTCGATCCCTGAAATTCCCCATCTGTTAAAATCCCAAAAGAATAAATAAAGTATTCCATAAACTAAGCAAGGAAATCATGGAAATAATGGAAAACTACAATATTTACATGCTTTAACATGCAAAAGAATTTGCATTTCTGAAAATATACCGCATAAATGCCAGATAATTCCAGAAATGTTGCCACAGAATTTGCTGTCTCATGCCATCGAATCTACCCCTGTGCTTCCACAGGAAACCGAGGGGGGGGGGGGGTGAATGGCTGTGTATGTATTACAAATGAGTTCTTCGCAGGCTGATGTTTGGATTCAATTGTGTTCCTTCTCAGGTTCTCCTGAAGTTTAATCGGTTTTATATCCAGTCCTCCCCAGGCTGCTCCTCCAACTACATCACGGTTTATGATGGAGACAGTAGGACGTCGCCTTTATTACTGGACAGGGCTTGTGCAATGAGACAGGCCTTGGCGATGGTAGCATCCAGCAACCACATGCTTTTGGAGTTTTTCAGTGACGGCATGAACGCATCAAGCAACTTCAGCGCCTCCTACAGCTCAGGTATTGGCCTTTTTCCTTGTGAACCTATTAGAAACATTTGCACGGAGAGCTCTATTAATGATGCTGGATTTAATATGAGTATTGCTTATATATTAACAAATTATACGAGGACGCACAACATATAATATGTTCATATAATGATTCAAAATGTTGTGTGATCGTGTCACCGAGGTACCCCCCTCTTCCAAACCCAGCATGCACCCAAAAAGAGGGAGAAAAAGCCTCAGACTGATGTAGCAGTATAAAACCAAAAGGTACCGATCAAAACTGTTTTTGATACTTTCACTGGCAAAAAAAACTCCCTCACAGAACAGCTCAGGTTTCGAAAAGGGCAAAGTCACCCGGAGGCACGTTCAAGGACTTAGCTGACAAAAGACGACTTGAGCTCCAACGTTGTCACGGCTTCTCCAATCTTTCCCAGAACAGCTCAGGTTTCGAAAAGGGCAAAGTCACCCGGAGGCACGTTCAAGGGCTTAGCTGACAAAAGACGACTTGAGCTCCAACGTTGTCACGGCTTCTCCAATCTTTCCCAGAACAGCTCAGGTTTCGAAAAGGGCAAAGTCACCTGGAGGCACGTTCAAGGACTTAGCTGACAAAAGACGACTTGAGCTCCAACGCTGTCACGTCTTCTCCAATCTTCCCAACAAGCGACCTTCTATCACCAATGTTTGGCTCATCAGGGGAACAAACAATACAGCCTTGAAAAGTGCACACACGCTGAGACCAGCCCCCAAGGTCGCTTGTTGGGAAGATTAGAGAAGCCGTGACAGCGTTGGAGCTCAAGTCGTCTTTTGTCAGCTAAGTCCTTGAACGTGCCTCCGGGTGACTTTGCCCTTTTCGAAACCTGAGCTGTTCTGGGAAAGATTGGAGAAGCCGTGACAACGTTGGAGCTCAAGTCGTCTTTTGTCAGCTAAGTCCTTGAACGTGCCTCCGGGTGACTTTGCCCTTTTCGAAACCTGAGCTGTTCTGTGAGGGAGTTTTTTTGCCAGTGAAAGTATCAAAAGCAGTTTTGATCGGTACCTTTTGGTTTTATACTGCTACATCAGTCCCTCTTTTTGGGTGCATGCTGGGTTTGAAGAGTGGGGTACCTCGGTGCCACAATCACACAACATCTTGAATTATTATTGGTTATATATGCAATGTAGAGAGTTGCGCGGGGACAAAATATCAAACCCATCCCCACTAGAAATCGAATCCGACCCCAGAAATAATCTCTTTCATCCTTGCCTGTCCCCATAAACTTCAGAAGTAGTTATTTCATTTACCATTTCCCCCCCCCCCTTTTTTTTTCTTTTATTACAAACCTGTAGCCCGGTTTTTAGCACCAGCCGCAGCAGTAACAGCTACGATGCTTGGATGAAAGCTCCCCTGAATTAAGACTGAGGCACGGGAGTAATGGAACCGTCGTATTAAGGGGAACTTCCTTGAAACAGCTTCAACAAAACATAGTCCTACGTCGGAATATGATTCCCCCCTAGCCGCGTTGATGTTAAGATGAGTGCAATTTAAAATTAAAAAAAGAAAGAAAATACTGCTAGAAACGAGAAGACCGATGACGATTTGGGCGCAAGTAGGTTGCGTGTGAAAGTAATAGACACAGAGCAGCACCGCCGAGGTCTGCAAGTGACTTATGCAAGGTGTTGTGATAGTAAGAGCAGATTACTGATATAATCCTTAAGAAAATTGCATGAGAAATACAGTGCCTGGAACATTCGTGTCTATAAATACCCAGCCCACTGCAGCTCCTTGTCTCTGGGCATCAGTCTTATCATGTCCCATAACCTTTAACATCTTTGCTCTCTCCAGTGAACTGTGGTGGCACATTTACCAGTACTAAGGGAGTTGTGACCTCACCAAACTTCCCTTCCGAGTATCCACCTTCTCTTGACTGCACCTGGACCATCATAGCACCCCTTGGATATAAGGTGAGACGGGATTAAATTTGGGACCCTGCACTGTCTAGGAGATGATTAAACTATGAGCGCAAGAAACCGGTGAATTCTGATCCCAGCGATTCAAGCTGTAACCAGTCAAAGTCTATCTAAACTCACCGTTCAATCAGAGGGAGGGAAAGGAGAAAGCTATCTCTTGCACGAGAAGAGAAGCAAATTAGTGAGTCTAGAGTTGATCAATTAGACCGCTCCTTTACAAAGCCGTACTAGCATTTTCAGCTCCGTTCATGGCGGCAAGAACTCCGACCCTCATAGGAATTCTATGAGTGTCGGAGTTCTTACCGCCGTGGCCGGCTCTAAAAACGCTTGCGTGGCTTTGTAAAGGAAGGGGTTCCTATAAGTGAGTTTTATTGCAAATGGCGGCTTGAATCCATTGCAACAGTCTATGCTGAGTGGCGGATGCACTAGCCCAGTGATTCCCAACCCTGTCCTGGAGGAACACCAGGCCAATCGGATTTTCAGGCTAGCCCTAATGAATATGCATGAGAGAGATTTGCATATGATGGAAGTGATAGGCATGCAAATTTGCTTCATGCATATTCATTAGGGCTAGCCTGAAAACCCGATTGGCCTGGTGTTCCTCCAGGACAGGGTTGGGAACCACTGCACTAGCCCATGCTCTGCAAAAAGGTTTGTGGCACTGCAACCTAACATTTTTGGCTCTGGAACTTGTATTTCAGGCTCTGGCATTGTAAAGCTCTTTGTAACCCTGTTTAAGGAAAGTTGCAAGACAATTATGAGTTATTGTTACTTATTAACCTAAGTTGTTTGTTTGTTTTTTTTTTCAACCACTGAGAAATGTAGCGTTGGAAAACAGTTTTATATCTGTAGGTAAACCTGTAATAAGTGTGGGGGATCAGATCTCTTTCCTTATTCCTATGGCTTAATTCCATTGAGGGTGAGAAATCAGGAAACAGAGAACATGACCACGGAATAAAGACCGGTCTGTCAATCCACTCCAATTGTCCAGTCTTCTACTATCTCTTCCTCCTCCTTAGAGACCCTCTGTGTTTGTCCCATGCTTTCTCACATTCAAATACACTTCCTGTCACCACCACCTCTGCCCTCTTTCACCTTCACCCTATGACCCTTTGCTCCAGAGCCTTCTTTCCATTGAAAGAGACCTGCCTTCTGAATATATACTTTGTAGGTATTCACATATCTCTGTCATATCTCTTCATCCCACCTTCCTTCCACAGTATACATATTTTGATTTTTGAAGCTGTCCCTATATGCTTTATGACAAAGACCATTGACCATTGCATTAGCCAACTCTGTTGGCTTTATATCCTTTCAAAGGTGTGATCTCCAGAATGAGTTCTCAGCAGAGAGAAAAGATCACTTTCTTTTTATTTCTGGCCATATCTCTCCCTATGGAGTCATCAGGGCTGAACCTAAGATTGAGTGGTCCTACAAAGATTCTTTTTGCATAGCCCCACATCCAAACCGTTCCTGTTTTCATTTGATTGGCGAGTTTTATTCATTCCTGTAGACCAGGGGTGTCAAACTCTGGCCCGTGGACCAAATTCGGCCTGCGGTGTAATAAAATTTGGCCCGCCAGACAATTACAAATTTGCACCGTAAGTTGGCCCGCCGGCAGACTTTTTTTTTTTACCCAGTCGAGTACAAGCGCCACATCAGCTGCAGGGTCACGCAGGATGCGTCGCGTCACGCTTTGCTCCGACGAGACATCCTTCACTGCGGGTGCTGGGGTAGCGACTGTGCTCCTGCTGCGGTCGGCACGACTACAGCTTCCTACTCCTTCCGATTCATTTGCTCCCCTTTATTTATAAGGGTTAGTGGTATTATAATGGAGTGTATTTAATTGTTCTTTATTTGTTCTTCGTACATTGTAATGCCTTTGGTTTGTGTTATCATTTGATAAAAAAATAAATTATTATTTAAAAAACAAACAAACCAAGAAAGAAAGAGTTGCATGTACTCCCAACATTGACTGAAATCTTTCCCATTTTATTAAAGTGTGCATTTAGCTTGTGCTAAATCGGTGAGCTTACCTTAATAAAAGGACCCCTAAGCATCTTATTTTAAAAAAATGGTCCCGCGACTTAGCCTATGTTTTAGATTTTGGCCCCTTATTTGATTGAGTTTGACACCCCTGCTGTAGACCAATCAATGTGCCTTTTTGTCATATCCCCACAGATATACCTGAAAATGAATGCCTTTGAGCTGGAAGACAGCGCTTATTGTACTTATGACTACTTGACTATCTCGGATTCAGACGGCTTTCTGGGCAAGTACTGTGGCTATTATGGGATGCTCCCTATGCTCTTCTCCGGCAGCTCACTGGTTCTCGCTTTTCACAGTGACGAATTCATGGAATTCCAAGGGTTCAACGCGACGTATTTCTTCCAAAATTAAAATTCAGGGACTGGCGCTCTTTTGCTCTCTCTGAATCCATTTCAGGGTCAAGACCCTCCCATGTATCTTCATGGAACTTATGCTAAAATGGAAATGACTAGTGTGGATATGTTCTTTGGGTGAGTCCTGTTACCCTACTTGCTGAAGGTTTAATTTTACTACAAAACGCAATATTCACCAGCAACAAATGGAAAACGAGAAAATATATATAATGGGGTATCTTCCATCTTGAGTAAAACGGTGTGGTAGCCTTGCTAGACCACTTTTAAAGGTAATATATACAGTAGAAAGAAAACAAAATGGCTACCTTTGAAAGCTAATCAAAAAATACATCATGGGGAAAGTCTCTATATATGGAGCTAAAATTCAGCGCTGAATGGTATTCTGTAACTGGCATTCAGGAATGGGTGCTAGGAATTGTTTATAAACGGATGGTTAACAAGACTAAGCATGTCATAACGCCTCTGTATCGCGCCATGGTGAGACCTCGCCTTGAGTATTGCGTTCAGTTCTGTTCACCTTATCTCAAAAAAAAAGATATAGCGAAACTAGAAAAGGTTTAACGAAGGGCGACCAAGATGACAAAGGGAATGGAGCTTCCTCTCGTATGAGGAAAAACTAAAGAGGTTAGGGCTCTTCAGCGGGCCGGGACGTGATGTCAGAAGGGAGCTGAGGCCGGTGCAATCAGCAGATGGAAGTTGCTGCTCGCGCCGGTGAACATTTCAAGAGGTATGCGGGGGGCAGGGGGAGGTGCACGGTACGGCGGGGAAGAGCAGGGGGAGGGGGGGCATGGCGCAGCCATGCTGAGCACCAACTTCCCCAGCTACGCCACTGCTTCGCCACTGCTTCTGTGCTGAACGGGGCCTCCGTTTCGCCGTTCAGCGAGGCTTCTTCAGGAGCTAACTGGAATGCTTGGCTTTCAGTCAGTATTCATAAAATGGCGCCATTGAGCACAGAAATCTGGTGGCTGTCGATTTAGTGTCGTCCGACGTTCCACTCAAGATAAGTGCTTTTGAATTTAAGTTTGTTCACAAGGCACCATTTAAATTTGAGTTTAATTCACAAACAACAAGGAGGTTTTTGGACCAGTGATCGAGACATGGTCGACCACTTGTCTCTCCATTAATTGGTGCAGTAGTTTTTAAAAAAAGGTCTCTGAGGTCCTTTTCTCCTATTACAATTGTGCTATAGAAGAGGTACAACTATATATAAACAAACTGATTGCAGCTAGTTTTTATAGCTAGACCTCAAACACTACTTAATTACACACTACTTAAGACACTACTTAAGACACTACTTAATTACACTACTTAAGACACTACTTAATTGATTTTGTGTCCTTACTGGGGTAACAAGTTCATCATTGGTCTGGTTGCATTTTTTAATGCAGGCTACACCCTAATGCAGGGGTAGGCAATTCCGGTCCTCAAGAGCCGGAGCCAGGTCAGGTTTTCAGGATATCCACAATAAATAGGCATGAGATAGATTTCCATCTCAAGGAGGCAGTGCATGCAAATCCATCTCGTACATATTCGTGGTGGCGATCCTGAAAACCTGGCCTGGCTCCGGCTCTCGAGGACCGGAATTGCCCACCCCTGCACTAGGCCAAGAATTCTGCGACAGGGACCGACATGTAGACATCAGCAAAGAGAGATCCATATTTTAGTCCACACCTTTTTAGCAGTCACTCAAGGCAAGTTGCGTTCAGCTTCTCCGTTCCTAGGGCAGAGCATCTCAACCCAGTCCTTGAGGCACACATAGGCCCATCACGTTTTCAGGATACCCACACGAGAAAGATTTGCATACATAAGGAGACCGTGCATGCGAATCTCTCCCATGCATATACATTGAGAATATCCTGAAAACCTAGCCTGCCTGTGGCCTTGACGACTGGAGTCCAGTAGCCCTGGTCTACGGGGTCTTTTTTTTTTTATTATTGAGATGCACTAAGAGATTTACCACATTCGAAGTGCCATATAGCCCATTGTCCAGCTGTGGGCTGCATGGCATCTAACATAAGATAATTCGTTAGCGTGTGCCAATCCATCACCACACCTTAGCAAAAGGACCCCTAACTGTGACTTGCCTCAGGCCACAGGGAGCTACGGTTCAATTTGAACCCTGATTTCCCTAGCCCTCAGCCTGCCGTTCTAATGGAATAGTAGAATATCCCTCCCCTCTTTGAGATTGTAGATCATTTGCCACATCAGCATTTCTGAAGATTCCTCTTTTCTCTACATCGGAAGACAGGTTGTTGTCGATCATTATATTTTCCTTAAACTGTATTTGCACGCATCGCCCAACTCCTAAAATAAAATTGCACCTGATAAACAGTTCCGTATTTTATTTCTGTCATTTGTCACCCACTATCATGGCGGTAAGCTTCCCGTTCATATTGAAATTACAACTCTGCAGAACAACATCACTCATGAAATACTTAACGAGTTCCAATTATCCTTCTTGTCCCACCATCTTAGAATCAGCCCCAGCTTCTAAATCTTACACAGTGAAAGATTCAATAAGGAAAATAGATAGATAGATAGATAGATAGATAGATATAGATAGATATAGATAGATAGATAGATAGATAGATAGATAGATAGATATAAGCAAGCCTTAGTAAAGACAAATAAATCATAAAATCATTTTCTTTCTCTCCACCAGGGAAGCTTTAGGAGATGCCAGATTTCACTCCGTGTCTCTCTGTCATGTTCGAGTCCTGTTGGATTATTTCACTGTAGGAAGACAATGAGGATTAAAAAAAAATATTAGACTGTAGCTCTGGAGGATTGTAGGAATAGGAGTCTAAAACTGCAGGGTAGGGTCTCCCAGTCATTCCAGGCACTGAGCCGGAGAGGTATTTTGTAATAGAAACATGGGAACATGATGGCAGATAAAGGCCAAATGGCCCATCTGCAATATCCACTATCTCCTCTTCTCCCTATTGGTTAAGGCTCTTTACAGCTGCATTGTGATGTCATAGAACTTTATGGTTATAGAAACATTGTAACATGATGGCAGATAAAGGCCAAATGGCCCATTCAGCAGCATCCAATAATTATCTCCTCCTCTCCCTATTGGCTAAGGCTCTTAACATTTGCATCTCCTCTTCCTATAGGCTAAGGTTCTTTACAGCTCTTTACAGCATTGTGATGTCATAGACCTTTATGGTTATAGAAACATTGTAACATGATGGCAGATAAAGGCCAAATGGCCCATCCAGTCTGCCCATCCACAGTAGCCATTATTTCTTCCTCTCTCTAAGAGATCCCACGTGCCTATCCCAAGCTTTCTTGAATTCAGACAGTCTCTGTCTCCACCACCTTTTCCAGGAGACTGTTCCATGCATCTACCACCCTTTCTGTAAAAAAGTATTTCCTTACATTTCTCCGGAGCCTGTCACCTTTTCACTTCATCCTATGCCCTCTCATTTCTAGTGCTTCCTTTCAAATGAAAGAGACTCAACTCATGCGCATTTACGCCACATAGGTGATGCTATTAACATATACAAGCGCTCCTGTCTAGATGCATGGGATATAGGTAGGGTTACCATTTTTCGGGCCACAAAAATCCGCCCTGTTCCGCCTCTGACTCTGCCCTGTCCCCACCCTGTTCCACCCTGTTCTGCCCCAGCCCCTCCCAGTTCAGCCTCCAGCCCTGGCCCCCACAAACCACCTCTCTTCTTCCCCGACAAGCTCCGGCCACGTCTGGAGGGCTTTGAGTATGCGCGGATGGGTGTGACGTCATCAGCGCATGCTCCGATGCTCTCCAGGTGTGGCCGGAGCTCGTCGAGGCCTTCCAAACCCCGGACAAACCACCAGGTCTTGGAAAGTCCTCTATAAAGAGGACATGGCCGGGTTTTCCCGGACATCTTGTAACCCTAGATATAGGGGATTCACTGCTGCACAGGAAAGAGGGATGGGTTAGTATAAGATTATTAGAAGAATTTGTCAAGGCTGACCCTTCATCTTAGTCCTGGCACCTTCTTACTAGGAAATAAAAAAATAAAACAACTCTGCTCATGGCTGGACTGGCACTTCAATCCGCCCAGATTCTGTCACTTACTGGCCTTCATACGGTTCATAGACAACCCCGCGAAAGACAAAGGCGCGCGCCGACAACCGAGCGCAAGACGGAGGCGCGCTCCGAAGAAAATTACAGTTTTTCGGGGCTCCGACGGGGGGTTTTGTTGGGGAGCCCCCCCAGTTTACTGAATAGAGATCGCGCCGGCGTTGTGGGGGGTTTGGGGGGTTGTAACCCTCCACATTTTACTGTAAACTTAACTTTTTCCTTAAAAACAGGGAAAAAGTGAAGTTTTCAGTAAAATGTGGGGGGTTACAACCCCCCACACCCTCCACAACGCCCCACAACGCGGCGCGATCTCTATTAAGTAAAGTGGGGGGGGGTTCCCCCCCACGCCCCCCCCCCCCCGTCGGAGCCGTAAAAACTGTAATTTTCTACGGCGCGCGCCTCCGCGCTGCGCTCAATTGTCTGCGTGCGCCTTTGTCCCGGCGCGCTTTTGACCTGACACCCTATATACAATTCAGGAGAACTTACCAAAGGCATACGTGGCCTGGAATCCCTTGGCTTGTGTGGAGCGGTCAGTGTGAAACTGGAGCAACAAGGAATTCTGGGAGGAGACCACCGGATCAATAAGCATGATGCCACAGTAAGTGCCCAGTCGGCGTGAGCTGGCGTTGGGTCCGTCGTAAATGGAGATTCTGTCGTAGGGACAGTTACGCGCCCACTGAAGGACAAAGTCTGTTACTGCCAGTGAGACCTGTGACGGGACGTAGCAGGAGAGAGAGAGAGATGAGGGATTTGGTGCGAAAACTGATCGCAGTCGTCTCACGGTGTGGGGTGCTATGTTCAACCTTAAGACATTCGAGTGTGGGGGGTGGGGGACATTGGCGCGCCGACAATCCCGCCCAGGACTTCAGCGTCCTGCGTTCAAAGTGTTCCTATTACCGCTGTGAGTGGGGGGGGGTCTGGGGGGAACCCCCCACCAGTCAACTGACACATGTTCGCGCTCCTGTAGGGGGTGGGGTGGGGGAGGAACCCCCCCTCCCATTACACTGTAAACTGCCATTTTCCATCGGTTTTCAAGGAAGCTTTTCAAAACCCAGACAAAGTGCTGGGTTTTGAAAAGCCGTCAGGAACCCCCCCCCCCTCCCCCCCTCCGGACATGTCCCTGGAAATCCAGATGTCTGGTAACCCTAAGCTAAAAGCAGTATGACGTGCTTTTACTAGGTCAGAGTTTCCATGCAGGCATGCTTTTAAAAGTATTCTGCCATTAGTGGTCAAATGCTTCTCTTTTTGTGATAGTTGAGGTTCTAATCGCTTTCTTTCCTTTTGGTTAAGAAGGCCCAATTTCTTGGATTGCTTTATTGTTCTCAGTGCAGGATTCCATCGCCAGTCAGTGTTTGAAGGGCTCTGGCTCACTCCGCACCCAGAGGTGGCGAGATCAAATCCCAGTGCAGCCACTTGCGATCCTGGGCCAAGTCACTTAATCCCTCAGGCCCACAAAAAAGGCGATGCACAAGTCCACGTTCCCTCTGACAACTGACAAAACACTATCAGCTCCAGGGACATAACACAGCATAAGTTCCGTGGACTAACGCAACGTCCAAGATTCCCGCTTACCTTGTAGCCTGCTGGCGCTGTGATGATATAGCTGCAGTCCAGGTTAGGAGGGTACGACCTGGGATAGTTTGGAGAGGAGAAGGTCCCGCTTTGGGCAGTCAGCGAGGTGCCACATGGCACTGGGAAAAGAAAAGAGCCCCTGATAAATATCATTAGATTCATCGCACCAGGGCGGAATCTATCCATTAAGTAAGAAAGGGTGGTTGCCTAAGGTGGCATCGGAAAGCAGCTGGAAACAAAGAATAAATGTCCTGGTAGGCAGACAATTTTTAAAAAAACATCAGTGTGCACTTTTACTTGCAAAACAAAGTTTAATATTTTCATAGAAGAGTCACAGACCAAGGGTTCATCCAGGCCAGTAGTCGGCTTTCAATGGTGGCCAATCCTGGTCACAAGTACCTGACAGGATCACAAAAACTAGCCAGTTTCAATGATATCTAACCTCAGGGATGTGCAGTGTTTTTCTCCAGCTCTGCCTTAATAATGGTTTATGGATGTTTCCTCAAGGAATTTGTTCAAACCTGTTTTTTTAACCCAGCTACTTTTCTTGACACTTTTCGTTTCATTTCATATCACTGAAATGAAAAGTGTGGAATAACTTGTAAGTTTCATGGCTCCACATCATTCTCCTCTTGGTTGGGCTGAGAACTTTTCAGTGGCCCCTGGTATTGTGATGTCATAATGCCTCATTCCACCAATGCCTACGAGCCAACCTCATCGGTGATGTCACAATGGCTTGGTTTCCTTATACTTGCGCCCATTTGCCTCACTGAAACAAAAGGTGTCAAGAAAAGTGTGGAATAACTTGTAAGTTTTATGGCTCCACATCATCTTCTTGGTTGGGCTGAGAACTTTTCAGTAGCCCCTCGTATTGTGATGTCATAATGCCTCATTCCACCAATGCCTAAGAGCCAACCTCATCGGTGATGTCACAATGGCTTGGTTTCCCTCTACTTGTGCCCATGTACTAGATGCATCTGCCTCATTGAAATGGAAAAGTGTCAAGAAAAGTGCGGAATAACGTGTATGTTTCATGGCTCCACATTATTCTCGTCTTGGTTGGGCTGAGAACTTTTTCAGCGGCCCCCCTCGCAACTTCACGGAGAGTAAACGATCGATTTGCATTTACCCATTCCATTCAGACTTCTATCCTATCTCCCCTCTCCAAGCTGAAGAGCCCTCACCTCTCTTTCCTCATATGAGAGACTGGATCTGTACAGCTGTGGAACTTACTGAAAATCGCCTTCGGGCAGGAGGGCATCCTCGCATGCGTGGATGCCATGCGTTGACATCACGCGCACGTCTGCATGCTCGTGATGTCATCGCATCGCATCCAGGGTTAACAGATTTTCCTCCGGGCCACATGGACCAACCAGTTCCGCGCCCCCTCCCCCCCCAGATGGCATCCATGCATGATACAATGCAATGCAATGAAGGCATGCACACGCATGGCGTCACCACGTTGTGGACCTGCATGTGCAGATAACCCTTCTCGACGCGATTTTGTCGGGAGGCTTTTCAAAACCCGGAGAAGGTGCCTATCCAGACTCCTGGACATGTCCTCAAAACGGAGGACAGGTCCAGGAAAATCCGGACATCTGGTAACCTTACCTACACAGGAGATCCTTCAAGGATCAGCTGCTCAGGAAGATGCAAGATAACAAAACCTGTCCTGGTTATGAGGAAGGATCCCTTCTTAGCTATCAGCCAATCTATATCTTTAGCAGTGCAGACAGAAAAGGCTGGACAGATTCAACGGGGTCAATCAGTTTTTGATGTCATCTACTACGTTACTACTTACGTACCAGAGCTGTAAGAAGCCTTGAAGCCACTCGCTCCAACGGCGCCGTCGCTAACAAACTGGACAAGCAGCATTTTTGAAGACGCTATTAGAGGAGGGGGCAACCCCATCCCACACGCCCTGTCCAGTAACACCGGGGATGTCAGGCTGTCCCCGTCATAAACCCTGAGGTAGTCTGAGACACAACCAGGAGAGGACTGGACATCGAAAGCAGTGAACTGCAGCAGAACCTGAAGAGAGAGAGAGAAACAAACCCGGTCCCAAGTTTTCCACCGTACAAATATGCCAGGGCAGCTCCGATACACAGTCACTGGCTGAATGTCACATTCCCCCCCCCCCCCCCTTCATTTAATTGAGCTTTTTCTTAACAATCGTTTTTTGGAAGGTCTTGTTCATACACACATTTCAGAAAGTTATTGAAATCATCCTTGTTTGTAAAAAAATTTTTGAGAATTGAGATGATTGACGATTGGTGAACCTCATCGATCCGTGAAGTTTTGCGGTCTACCAATGTGATGTAATGCAAGAGAACCCCGCTAGAAAGCCCCAGTTCATTAAATCCTGTACACACAGTCCTTTATTTTGAGAAGAACCCAGGCATTAAAAGAATCAAGCTTAGTGGTGGAGGGGGGGAGCTCGTGGCTCACAATGCAAGTTTTGCTACCCATCTTGTGGGTTATAATTCCGTTGATTTGTTGGTCTATTGTAGATTGGCTTACCATTTTGAGAAGCTGCCTCATCTGTAACACTATACCAAGGATTTGACAATGATGCAGTCGCACAGGGCAAAAATATGGAGGGGGTGCAAAACTTCCCACTAGGTAGCGCAGTAACCCCCTTAAGATAAGTGCTCGTCTTTATTAGACTTCTTGAATATATTTACATGCCAGATAGCTAATTTTCAGCCTGCTGAAAATAGTTTAAGCTTATACAAGCCCAATGATGAACACTTCATCCCAGTAAGGACACAAAGAGTAATTCTAGTAGTGTCTTGGGTGTTTGAGGTCTTAGAAAGAAAAAATACTTGAACTTAGTATCAGTTTGTTCTCGGAACAGTTGTTAATACATGTGTTGAATAAATTGTGATGTTCCATAGTCAATTAAAAATATAGAGGGGATGTAAAACTTCCCACTCTGTGGCCTAGTAATCCCCTCTATATTTATGCCCTCTGTGAAGACAGCGCCCGGGTGGGCGTGGGAGGGCAGACCACCCCGGGCACTGTCTTCACAGAGGCACCGACGTCTCTCCTCCTCTCCACTCCCCTTCCAGCATACCTCTTGATATGTTCGCCACCGCGGGCAGCGTCTTCCTGCTCGCGCCAGCCTCTGCTCCCTTCTGACGTCACTTCCGGGTGGCGGGACCAGCACGTGGCGTCAGAAGGAAGCCGAGGCCGACATAAGCAGCAAGGTGGAAGGTGCCGCTTACGCCGGCGAACGTTTCAAGAGGTGCGCAGAGGGTGTACGGCGCATAGCGGCAATGCTGGGCGCCAATCTCCCCAGCTGTGCCACTTTTCCCTCTAACCCATCATTCCTCTCACTAGCAGTAGCGAAGCGAGCAGGGTGGGGACGCCCGGTCCTGCTTGTCTGTAAGGTGAGCTCCCCCATTAAGTTGACTCCTTCCCGGTACAGGCAGGCCTGCCTTGGATGTTTTGAATTGTTGCAAACGCTGCAGCTAAGGTGGCGGGAGGTCACACTTTACGAGCCGTGACACACTAATCTGGTGGCCACGGCTTGAGAGCACCCAGATGTCACCGCGATGATGTCATGCACATGCGTGGCATCATCATGTCAACACCCGTGCATGAGCGGAGGCCCTCCAGACGGGGCCCTGAGCCGCCAGTGGGGGTGGGGGCGCTGAAAAAGAAGAGGCACGGAGAGGAGGAGAGGTTCTGGCGGTGGCTGACTGCCACAAGAGGCGCGTCCTGTAGGCAGTCAGCCAGCGCTTCACAGCATGCCCGAAATCTCATGCGGCACACAGTTTGTGATACCACTGCACTAGCAGGTGCAAAAAAAAAAAAAAATATTCAGAGACGTTTGCCACCACGAAAGACGTTCAGTTTCAGCATCGGAAACGGGAGGGCGCTGACAGGACTTTACATTCCACCAGGTGTCGCGTCCCCTGAGACAGTTACCTTTCTGTTTGGGAGTCGGATCAGCCAGACACAGTTGGAATTAGGGGAATATTCGGAGGGGTAGTTGGCAGAGGACAGGGATCCCGTGGTATCAGAGAGAAGAGTGCTGCACACACCTGTGGAAGGAAGTCCAGCGAAACTGCAGTCAAAAATGCGATGAACAAAAGACAAAGAAAGGTTCTACAGACCAATGCACAAGATGCAGGCAAAATTATTTAGGACAAGCTAACAGATTGTTGCGTGCAAAAGCTTTGCCTGCTTCTTGTGCATTGGTCTGCGCACCTGTGGAAGAGCATGAGATCAATGCAGACAACCCCCTCACAGCTAAGAACGCTACAAGCTCTCACAATGACCGAGGGGGATCGCTTAGCTCTTTATCAAAAGAGAGGAGTCCGAAGTGTACACAGCTCTACACATCAGCACTTGTAAAAGAGGGAATGGGTCTTAGAAACATAAGGTTTATGGTTTATTAAACTTGTTTTACCGCTCTTTCATTTCACTGGTCCAAGCGGTTTACAAAAAATACAATCAAATTTTTAAAAAAATAACAAATAAAAGAACTCCATTGTTAAATAGGATAGACCTAATCCAGTGGTGTCAAACTCGCGGCCCGGGAGCCTCATGCGGCCTGCCAGGTACTATTTTGAGGCCTTCAGTATGTTTATCATAACCACAAAAGTAAAATAAAACCGTTTCTTGATCCTATCTCTCTTTAGCTATAAATGACAATCTTATTATTAAGACTTAGCCAAAAGGAAAGATTTATAAACTATAAAGAGTTTTACCTCATTTCTTTAATAAGACATTAACTCTTTTTTTCTGAGGCCCTCCAAGTACCTACAAATCCAAAATGTGGCCCTGCAAAGGGTTTGAGTTGGAGACCACTGACCTAACCCATACAGACAAAATGCATTCAAGATAACATTCACTCCTAAATAAAACAGTAATATCATATCTTGTCCAAATGCTTCTTTTTAAAAAACCAAAAAACAAAAACCCAAACACGTTTTTAACATAGTTTTAAAGGATTTAAGTTTTTCCTCTTATCTCAACTCTCGGGGCAGATGATTCCATAGGTTTGGTGCTGCAAAATAAAATACTTTCTCTCGTGCGGACTCCCCACCTAGCTCTACCACCTGTTCATTCCTCATGACTCATAGGCGACAAAGAGAAAGTAAAAGGCCCACATTCCCACAAGTGCATTCCCAAGGCACAGCCCGCCTCCGAGAGAGGAAGCAGCGCTGCTGTGCCCACCCTAGCTTAGGAGTTATTCAAAGACCAGGGCACAGACTGAAACTGGATGGTGCATTATAGCCCAAAACCCAGCTTGATCACTACCCCCTTTACTGTATGCAAAATCCATTTAAAACACATTCAACTGTATTATTGTATTTTTGTACGTTTGTAACCCGCCCCGGATAAGGGCGGGATATAAATAAACAAACCCAAGCCTGAGGTCAGCATGCAGACATCTTACCGCACTGATATAATTTGTTGATTTTAGAAATGTCCAGATTACTGAGTCCATATCTCTGTCCAATCACTACGAAAGGTTTGGGAACTATGGTGGCCTGTCCAGACGTGTTAGTAAACGCATATCTAAAGAAAGAAAGACAAATTCCTCCATGAGTCCTTGCTCCTTCTGTTCATAGAACTTCTTCATATAATTACGTATGGTTTCAATTCCTGATGATCCTGGGTCTCTGTATTGCTCCTTCCCCATACTACCAGTAGCTTCATGATAGAATCTCGAATTTGAAAGCTAGCCCTTACTTGAGGGATTCAGAAGGGGTCTCCTACAGACTTACTAAGCCTCTAACTCCAGCAATCTCTTTCAGGTAAAGTAGGGCCATCCTATATTTTTCATGCTGTAGTAATTGCCTATGCTTCAGGGAAGTCTCCCCACACCATTAATATTAGAACTAATTATTACTCAATGACTCATGAATTCAAATCACAAATATATACTGTAGCAACCCAGTATATTAGGCTGAAGAGAGACTATAGTGTTTCTTTTGTTGCTCCAAATCACGATTCCATAGAAGGCAAAAGCCGCCCCTCTCGGTCAGAGAGAGAGAGATTAATTAAGGGTCGCTAACAGGTCACTCTGTGACCCAAAGTCCTGTTTGCCCCGGGACCTTCAGAATACATTCTAAAAATAAATTCATCAGGATCATTCCAGATCAGATAGAAAACATATTGCATCAATTTAAATCTGCTGCTGGTTGACCGAAATTTGATCTTTCATGAGGATCCAAGCAGCCCATACTGGGACAGTATCAAGCCCAGTATCCTGTTTCCAAGGGTGGCCAATACAGGTTACAAGAACCTGGCAAGATCCCAAAAGAGTAAAAATAATCATTTAGTTCTACCAGGATTGGCCACTGGCAGCTGCCAAGCAGATGGTACTCACTGTCCATAATGCATCACAGAGGTATAGTCATACTCCAGGCCCAGGTTATTGGTGATCTCTTTCTTAAAGTTGAATTTGACATCTGTAAAATGGAATAAGCAGGATGCACATTAAAGTGTAAGATTTCTTCATCAGCTTCCATTACTGACACACTTTTGTGTTGTTCTTAATAGACTGTTTCATCTGTAAACTATAGAATTTGTAATCCTTTCTATCTACCACAATTATTCTCTCAGCAATCCTTAGGGGATATTACATACTAAAACCTGTATATGCATTCTGAGTATGGCCAGTAGATGTCACTGATGAATCATAACTGAGAGTCTTCTTCATACTAAAACCTGTACATGCATTCTGAGTAAGGCCAGTAGATGTCACTGTTGAATCATAACTGGGCATCTATTTTATAGGCTCCACATATCCTCAGCCCACCCAGGAATCAAGCCAAGGTCTCCTACCTATCATTTTAGCATTTCTCGGTAAACTTTTGTTCTGTCAGTCGCATAGCCCTAACGCCATAGTTTTCTTATTTAAGCACAGCATTCTATCATTTAGCTTTTTGTCTTATGCTCGCATTTATAGCTATTCAGTCAGTGGGAGAGCACTTCTACAAGCGTTCAGAAAGGATGATCCTTTGATACATGGATTTTTTAATGAAGATTGGTGCCTACATATATGCCCAAATACACATACTACTGCCAAGAAAATTGGTAATTAGGTACATACATAAGTATACTAAACACCGCTCTATATAAGGTGCACATAATGGATTCGGTGGGAAGATGCTAAGGGATGTGCCTAGGGTGACCAGAAGGGGGACTTTTTGGCCAGTCCTGGATTTCTGCCAGCTTCATTCTGGTGCATTATGGGCAGTGGCGTAGAGAGGATAGGAGGTGCCCGAAGCAGTGGTGTCAAATCCATACCATCTATCACATAAGACAATTCATCATTCAAGGTCAGCTGATGCCATTTTGCAAGACGGCGGGCACTAGAGGCAGAAGCAAATGGGCGTCACATCTGTCTCCCAACTTTTGGAGGAGCACAGGGGGAGGTCAGGACGGGAGTCTAGAAGGTGTGAAAGATGGGCCACTAGATGTAATTGTGAGGTCACGGGAGGGAGATCCATTGACTACTTGGTCAACCAATATGTTTTTTGTGAGGTTGGGCGGGGGGGTGAGCAAGGATCACCTGGGCTACCAGGAACAGTTTTTATGGGGCTGGGAAGCACAGTTGTGCCACTCTTCACCTTGGTGGCCTTTCACCATAGATCACCCTCCATTCCTCCATTTCATCTTCATGTCAGCCTGAGCTGGTGTCAAGATTAAAAAGTAAACCTGCACTAAAGTTTGTGATTTTTTTTTTTTTTTTACATTGAGAGCAATTATTCATGCAATGATTTGCATGTGTTCTGTATGTCCCCTATGGTACCCTATAGCACAATATTTTTACACCGATTTTCCTGTGCTAATTTTTCATCCTGTATCAAAACGTAAACCACTGTACCAAAGTATAGTGAGATTTACTGCATTGACCCCTCAGCTTCCAAAGGTATTCATAGACGAATTTAGAGAAATATCCCATGGAAGCTTTAAGAGCTAACTCGTTACTCCTAATGTAATCTAATCTAATCTAAATCTTGGGTTTATATACCGCATCATCTCCGCAGATGGAGCTCGACACGGTTTACATGGTTAGGGAAGGAACGGAACTCCAGTGGAATTATATAAGTATGAGAGAAGAGAGGTTGGTGTGAGAGTGTCAGGAGCGGGACGGGGTTACGTTCTGGAGAAGAGCCAGGTCTTCAGATGCTTACGGAATGGTAGAAGGGGGCTCAAATTGCGGAGAGGGGAAGGGAGACTGTTCCAGAGCTGAGTGATCCTGGTTGCAGAGAAGACATTGTTTGGTCTAATAGTATAAGAACATAAGAACATAAGCAGTGCCTCCGCCGGGTCAGACCATAGGTCCATCCTGCCCAGCAGTCCGCTCCTGCGGCGGCCCAAACAGGTCACGACCTGTCTGAATCACTAGAAGGGGCCCCCTTGCCACCTTGGTTTCCCATTGAGTCCTATCTTCCCATCGAAGTCCTAACCCTTCGGTCTTGCACATGCACGAGCTGGTTGGGTTTCTATACTTATTACCTGGTTAGCTTTCTATACCTAAGTTACATCCCAGCACCTCTCTCAGTATCCCACGATCCCTTTATCCTTCAGGAATCCGTCCAATCCCTGTTTGAATCCCTGTACCGTACTCTGCCTAATCACTTCCTCCGGTAGCGCATTCCAGGTGTCTACGACCCTTTGGGTGAAAAAAAACTTCCTTGACTTATACCTAAGAGTTCTTTCCATTCTACCTTATAAAAATAAGATGGAGCTAGATTTGGTGATAAACCCAAGCATAACCCCAGCTTCATGTATTAAGACCCCCTACTAAGAAATGTATCGTTTCGAACTTCCTGTTCGTGTTTTCACCCTTTTCTTGAATCAAACCGCCTCCGTGTGTGGCGACTCTCTGAAATCCTGGTTGTGTTAATGTGGAGGGTGCCCTGGATACCTTGTGGGATGAACTGATACATGATGGTCACATAATTATCCCGGTCACTCCGGCACTGCTCGTGGTGAAATCCCAGGGCGTGGTTGAGCTCATGCTGGATTACTCCTTTGGACATACAGCCGCCTTTTAACAGAGACACGTCCTGTACACCCCCAGTTTTCCCAATGAAAGACCAGCACCTGCGAGAGATGTTGAACGAAAGACACTGTCTACCCCATCGAATTACTTAACACAAATGTATTCATTCCCACTTCTATAGAGTGTCGACAGGCATTTTGCTTTGCTGAAGGATTAATGCCCCCTTTTTTTACTGAACCGCGAGAGCGGTTATTAGCGCAGGGAGCCGCGCTGAATGCTCTGCGCTGCTCCCGACGCTAAATGCTAAGACATCCATTATAGTCTATGGGCGCCTTGGCATTTAGAGCACGTTGGTATTCCAACATTAAATACGCATATTATGTAAAAGCGATTTTTAGATGGATGATTGACAGTATGACTTTGGGGCTTTGTTATCATGTGTTTTTTGTAACTCGCTCTGGTTAAAGTGGGATAGAAATTCAAAAATCAATCAATCAATCATAATATTGCATGTACTAAACATAGAACCCATGAGCGTTGCATCAGGGTGCATGCAACACAGCTGGGCTGAAATTTACCCATCTACGGATTTAATTTGCAGGTAGTCCGTTTCCGTCGTGCGCTCAGCAAAACGGATGCACGTCAGGGTGGCAAATTCTCGTATAGCCGAAGCAATCAAGGCCTTCTGGTCAGCGGCTGGAGGAGGAAAAGGCAGGAAGATGTCTGCGATTGTTATGACAGTGAAGAGGGCGGGGGACGGTGGACAGCCTTGAGAACGCACGCAATCGCCGCAGTGATGCATACATACATTCATAGAGGATGCAATGTTTAACAAGGACATCCTCTTAACAAACACTGTGACAATTACAGAACAGAACTCACTGTAATCCGAGGAAAGTGTGTAGGGCACCTTCACAGTCCCGTCGGCGGATTTGGGCCAGAAGCATTTGTTACTTGGGCAGTTCAGGGCACTGCGGCCGGTTCTGACAGCGATATCCCCGTTCTCCAGTAGCTGTATGCTCCCTGGAGGAACAGAAAGGTTTCCACAATGAGATCTAGAATTCCAGATTGAGGGGGGGTGACTTCTGGAGCTCCAGTGGTAGGGAGGAAGTTGAGGGAGGTTCAGGAGAGGCTCCATAGCTCAGTGAGAAACCAAATGTAAGGCAAGAGGTTGAGGTCTATGATATTGCAATTCGACAGAATATATATCCTGTGCCATGTTTGTGAGTTAATATAAACTTTTTCTGTATCTAACTGGCGCCAGATACATGGAAGTATAAAAATCCCAAACAGAAAGCCTCAGAACTCCATATTTCACACATTAAAGGCGAGGGAATTGTGTCAAGCCATTTCAGTAATTTCAAATGCTGCATATGTCCCTGGGGAAATGATAAGGGTAGGCGGCATTCTGGGAAGTGGGTGTTGCACACTCTCTGCCTCTCATAAACTCCATACACTCATTTCCCTTTCCCTCTCTTCTCTCCTATCAATTTGCTCGTTCTCCACTCCTCACTCTCCTCTCTTGCCCCTTCCCTCCTCTCATTCAACTCTCTCAGCCAATTTCTTTTCCTCCTGTCCTGCTAGGGCAGAGCTAGGCAATTCCAGTCCTCGAGAGCCGGAGCCAGGTCAGGTTTTCAGTATCTCCACAATAAATATGCATGAGATAGATTTGCATCTCAAGGAGGCAGTGCATGCAAATCCATCTCATACATATTCATGGTGGAGATCCTGAAAACCTGACTTGGCTCCGGCTCTTGAGGACCGGAATTGACTATCCCTGTGCTAGGGTAACCAGGTTACCCATTCCAGAAGGGAGACCTTTTTGGCCATTTCTGGATTTCTGCCAACATCATCCTGGTGCATTCTGGGACCCGCAGCACTGCTTTGAATGGACAGAATCATGGACTACAAATACCACACTGCTTTGGGATGTAATTTTTAAACCAGGACTGGCTAAAGAGTCTCCCTTTTGGAATGGGTAACCTGATCACCCTATGTCAGTGGTTCCCAAACCTGTCCTGGGGGACCCCCAGCCAGTCAGGTTTTCAAGATATCCCTAATGAATATGCATGAGAGACATTTGCATACCTGTCACTTCCATTATATGCAAATCTCTCTCATGCATATTCATTAGGGATATCTTGAAAACCTGACTGGCTGGGGGTCCCCCAGGACAGGTTTGGGAACCACTGCCCTATGTCCTGCTGCCCAGGGCATGAACACAAATATCTGTGCCTTTGCAACGTAAAATATGGGAAGCACCCCCCGCCCACCCTTCCTATAGAATCAGTAGTGCATAGCCCATGACAGTTATGATCACAGGAACCGACTCTGATCACAGGAACCAGAGACGGTTGGATTAATTCACTTTTAGCAGTCTAGTTCTGCAGTCCTGTTCTGGAGACAACGACTGTTCCAAGCCCTCTCACTCTTTCGCCTAATTTCTGGGTCATTGCTCTTTCTCCCCAGAGGGGAGAAAGAGGAGGAGCAGGAGGACAGTCTATAAACACTGGGGGAACTCAGTAACAGGAATAAGAGCTAAGGCTTCCTGGGAATGAGCTGCCCTGCTGTCAGTTTTCAGGCTAACTCAATGCATTTTATGATGAGCTTTTGAAGGGCTGCAGGAGGGAGAGAAGGAAGTACCTAGGGCGGAGGCAATAGGCATCAGCTGGATCTAACAGGGAGAGGGGAATCGTGGCAGGGTGGCCTGGAATCTGGATGGCATTTCTAATGAACCTTCTAGTGTCTGTCTATCCCTTCCAAATCTAACTGATGTAATCTCGCTGAACTTACAGCTTCACTTGCTGTACACCGTCTTGAACTGAAAAGGTATAACGGGTTAGAAATAAAGCTATTATTATGATTATTTTATTATATTATATTCTGAAGGCAGGCTGAATTACGCACTCTTCTGGAAGGTTCTGCTCTTTACCTTGATTCGCTTTTGATATGATGTTGAAGACATCGTCCTTATGCTCAGAGTCCACTCCCACATGGTCTTCTGGAAAGAAAATTTTTTTAAATTATTTATTTATAACTTTCAAGTAAATTTTACAAGAACACATCTTGCTACATGAAACACAGAGAAGGAAGAAACAAATTTTAGGAAATTAAGAACCCCCCCCCCCAACAATCTTACAATATAACCAAATCTTAAACCCCCCCTTCTTAGGCCACAATAATGGTGGGGGCGGTTAACGAATATAAAAGGAGAAATTAAATGTATATCATTCTGAAGGAAGGCTTAGGCCCTCTTTTACAAAGACGCGCTAACCGTTTCACCGCGCGCTAAATCAACGCGGGCGCTAACCACTAACACATCCATAGGATAACATGCATGCGTTAGCACACCTTTGTAAAAGAGGGGGTTAATGTGATGGAAAGAAAGTAAAAAAAAAACCCATCAAATTATTAACTCCTAACTCCAAACTTCACGTGAAAGCTTCTCCTCTACCTTTAGTTGAAAATAAGCTGGTTCCTGAGAACCTGCTGAGTGGAACA
This sequence comes from Geotrypetes seraphini, assembly GCF_902459505.1. Lineage (NCBI taxonomy): Eukaryota > Metazoa > Chordata > Amphibia > Gymnophiona > Dermophiidae > Geotrypetes > Geotrypetes seraphini. Next base: position 11,512,193 of record NC_047102.1, read on the forward strand.
AGCGCCCACGGGAAGCATTAAAAACCCATTCAACAGGCATTCAGGGTGCCCAGTTGAAAATTGATACAGCGCTCCCAACTCTGGCAACCCCTAACTGGCAACTCTGGGTGCCTGATCTTTTGTGGAACCTGAATGCAACGAGATGCCTAGTGCTGGGCTGTGATATGATTTAATATCTCTATCCTGATACCTGAACATCCAGATCCGATAGAAACCTCTGCAATTATACGCTGAGTTTTACGACAAAGATGTGCAGTTCGTGAATAGTGAGTCATAAGGTGGAGAGTGGTACAGTGATCAAAGCTATAGCCTCGGCAGCCTGAGGTTGCAAGTTCAAACCCACACTGCTCCTTGTGACCCTGGGCAAGTCACTTAATCCCCCCCCCCCCATTGCTCCAGGTACATTAGATAGATTGTGAGCCCACTGGAATAGACAGGGGAAAATGCTTAGTACCTGAATTGAATTCATGTAAGCCATTCTGAGCTCCCCTGGGAGAACAGTATAGAAAATTGAATAAATAAATATTATGAAAAGTTTCAGCCTCTGAAAAGCAGAGCTGGTATTGTGACATCATAATACCTCATTCCACCAATGCCTAAGAGCCAACCTCATTAGTGATGTCACAATGGCTCACTTTTACTACATTTTGATTTCTAAAGTGGGTGCAGTGGTTAACGCTATAGCCTCAGCACCCTGAGGTTGTGGGTTCAAACCCATGCTGCTCCTTGTGACCCTGGGCAAGTCACTTAATTCCCCCCCCCCCATTGCCCCAGGTAAATTAGAGAGACTGTCCACTGGGACAAACAAGGCAAAATGCTTGAGTATCTGAATAAATTAATGTAAACCATTTTGAGCTGCCCTGGGAGACCAGTATGGAAAACTGAATAAATAAATAATAAGTTGTAAATACCTGTCTGTTAATACCAAATACTGCCCGTCTCAAGCTTTTGTCAGATTCTTCTCTGGTTGGATATAGAAGTTTCCTACAAACGTAATTGCACTTACCGCTTGTGTCATCCTGCTTGAAGATAACCTGCCAAAGTCCAAGAAAAAGTGTTGAGGGTGGTATCTGGTTGACCGCAAACATATTATTTTCCAGATAAGTTTTATATTTAAAGTTATGCTTCTATTCAGCCAGACAGTGGCGGCACTTCTGCACACCTGGTGCCATAAATTAACCAGACCACAAAAAAGGGGAGGGGAAAATGTCCACCATGCAAAGTTAGCAAAACCAACAGTGAAACATGGAAACCAATATCTGGATGAATCAAAGTCAGCTTATTGGGGGGGGAGGGAGGGGGGAACCAAGTAGCAGCAGCAGTGGCGGTGGCCGGATGCAGAAGCAGCGCGATGAACAGGCTGTTCATGGCCTGCCCTGCCAGGGCTTCCCTCTGCCGCATCGTCACTGATGTCATCAGTGATGCAGCAGAGGAAAGGCAGGCCAGGAGCAGCCTGTTCAGAGTGCTGCCTCTGCTGGCCGGCCACTGCCATTGCTGCTGCTGGTGCTTTAGGTAGCATGTCAGGACTCGCTGAATGAGTGAGTCTGATTTTGGAAGAAAATGAATCGATTCCCCAAAGTGAATCGGTGAATCTATTCGAATCGGCAAATCAGGCAGCACTAGTGCTTACACGTGTGACCGCCAATTATCTGTGCCAAAATATGTGTGTGCAATTGGCGCCTAACTTTAGATGTGTGTTAAGAGAATTGCCCTTTACGTGTTCATGTGGAACTGCTGAATATACAGATACCGCTTGGCCATATAAACATGCCTGCTGTTTGGGAATTTCACCTAAAGTTGTTACTTATTTATTTATATTTCTCATTTCTAGCCCGCCTATTAACTAGCCAAGAGGAGTTGCTCTTTTAAGGTGTGAAGAACTTAAGGGCACGACAGAAGAGCGGGACTTGGGTGGGACTGTATGTGATGATCTTAAGGTGGTAAGGTTCCCCACTGCGGAACCTGGGCTCCCTCCAATTATTCCACAAGCAACTAAAAACCTGGCTTTTCACTAAAATGTAATTCTATTCCCCCTTACTCTTCTCTTCTATATATAAGTTCATGTAAACCTTTTTTTTTTTTTTCCTTCTCTTCCTATATTTTAAGTTCTTGTAAACCGTGCCGAGCTCCACCACATCCGTGGAGATGATGCGGTATATAAACTTAAGGTTTAGTTTAGTTTAGTAAAACAGGTTGAAAAGGTGATGGTAAAAGCTAGAAGGATACTAGGGTGCATAGGAAGAGGTGTGGCCAGTAGGAAAAAAGAGGTATTGATATCCCTATATAAGACTCTGGTGAGAGAAAATTGTGTACAATCCTGGAGGTCACACCTTCTAAAAGATATAAAAAGGATAGAGTCAGTCTAGAGGAAGGCTACTAAAATGGTACGTGGTCTTCGTGATAAGGCGTATGAAGACAGACTTAAAGATTTCAATCTGTATACTTTGGAGGAAAGGCGGGAGAGGGGAGATAGGATAGAGACGTTTAAATACCTACATAATGTAAATGCGCGTGAGTCGAGTCTTTTTCATTTGAAAGGAAACTCTACAATGAGATGGAATAGGATGAAGTTAAGAGGTGATAGGCTCCGGAGTCATCTGAGGAAATACTTTTTTACGGAAAGGATGGTAGATGCGCGGAACAGTCTCCAGGAAGAGGTGGTGGAGACAGAGACCGTGTCTGATTTCAAGAAGGCGTGGTATAGGCACGTGCTATCTCTTAGAAAATCTTAGAAAGAGGAAGAGATAATGGTTACTGCGGATGGGCAGATTGGATGGGCCATTTGGCCTTTATCTGCCATCATGTTTCTATCTTAAAAGCACTATGGATCATTTGGACACAATTTAAAGATGCTTAAATTAAACTATGCTCTTTATCTCAGATTACAGATGATATTCTTGGATTTCCTGAAAGTAGCATGACCCAGAAATATAATGCCACGCACATGTGGTATTTATTCTATGCACAGACTCACATAATTGCTTGTGATTCTCACCTGCAGGGGACTGCCAATGACAGTACAAATGAGACACACTAAGAAGGCACCGGTTGGTCTCACGTCCATCCTCAGGTTCTGCACAGAACTCTTCCTTTGATCTGTACACCTTTCTCTTCAATTCTTCACTCAGTGGGGACCCAAAGATGCGCCTTATATCCAGTGATGGGCAAGAATGTGAGCCAATCAGCTCCCAGCAACAGATTTAATAAGAGCAAAGTTATTAAGAAACAAAACTGCCCAGAGGTCCTGTCCAGAGCCCAAAGTCACTGGGCCTGGATGAGGAGGTTCTCGTGTGTAAAATTCTGCTTATTATAGACTGTGACCTGGATAATAGTTTTGTTTTGATTAAAAAGTGTCTCTTCTGAAGCACAGAGTGGTCAATTTCTTCTCCAAACCAGGAAAAATTGAAATTACATACGCTTACCACTCCCCTCCCCTAACATCATTTTAAATCTGCATCATTAAAAGTGTGTTTCATGGGCCTGAAGGCACTGACCAGCTGCCGTGACATGGAAGACAGGTGACTCCAATAATGTAAGGCAGTAGCACAGTGTCAGCCATCAATAAACCTTAGGCGGTTTCATAAAATATATGTCGATTTGTTTATAGATTTGGATACTTGACTTTACATACGGTACAATCCAACTAGATTGGCAGAGTATATCAAGGTGATGAAACTGATTACTATGGCAGGTTGAAGATCAATGTTTTATGGGAGTTCCCCCAACTATTTCTTCCCTGCGTGCCCATCTTACCTCCATCAGGCCTTTGCTCAAATTTGCCATTAAGATTTTGGGACTAATACTGGACCAGGGCTTGACGATGAAGAACCAGGTTGACTCTTTGGTCAGAAAGGGTTTCTTTACTCTTTGGAAGCTTCGATCCTTTAGGGCATATTTGGATATTTCATCATTTAAAGTTTTGATACAGTCTCTTATACTAAGCCAGCTTGTTTACTGCAATATGGCCTATATGGCAATTTCCCAGAAGAATATGCAAGGATTGAGAATAATACAAAATGTGGCGGTCAGGCTGATTTTTAGGTGGAAGAAATACGATCGCGTAGCACCCTCCTATCGAGGACTGCATTGGCTGCCAACGCAGGTGAAGTTTAAGTTTGGTTGCTTCTGTTTTAAGGCTTTCTTTGGTTTAGCTCCCAAATATAGAATTGAGCTTTTCTCTTTTGCAAGCAGGAGACATAAGAGAACCTCACATCTGAAGTCTGTTTTTCCGCCTGTTAAGAGGATGTAAACTTAAAAAAACATCATCAAAATCTTTTTTCATATCGAGCAGCGTTATGGGGGTCAGGATTTAGAACAATTGCTTTTGCTTACTGACACTTATGGGGAATTTAGGAGACATCTGAAAACATATCTGTTTTCGAAGCATTTAGGCAGCAAATTCGTAAAAATTTTATTATGCACTATTTTGATCATTTTAGTGTCTCCAATTATTGGCTTTTAATTTTTTTAGTTCTATTCAACTTCTTTTATTGTTTTTTTTAACTATTGTAAACCGCATAGAACTTTATGGCCTTGCGGTATATAAACTGATTATTATTATTATTATTATAGACTGTGACAAGTATAATAGTGGATGACATCATAATGCAACTGTATATGGTTCCTCCACCTGAGCACAGTGTATTAACGTACCTTCTTGTCCAGTTTGTCTTGACTAGATTGTAAGCTCTTTTGAGCAGGGACTGTCTCTTCTGTGTTTTGTAGTAGCACTATGGAAATAATTAGCAGTAGTAGTGCATTCTCTTTAAAAAGACAAAGTTAACGAGATGGTCATATTTTGATGATTTAAAGCTGCTTCTCTGAAATAACCGAAGCCCCTGGTAATTCTATTATAAGGTTCATCTAATCCCTGTTGTAAGACTTAGGAAACAACATTTATTTCTTGTAGTGTCCTCAATCTATCATGGCTTGTGCAATCTTTGAGTGCCATAGGCACCTGCAGACACCGTGGAAATTGTTGAAAGCAAGATAATAACAAGGGCTTGGTCAGGGTCAGAGGAGAGGAGTTTGGAAATCGTAGAAAACCTGTAAGTAGTTCTGGAGCTCTACGTGAAATAAATATTAAAAGTTGCCTATCTGAGGGGTTTGTGAAGTTTTTTGCACTGCTCAAGTTTATTAGGTTTTTATATACTGAAACGAACAAGATCCGTTTCTTGGTCCCGAAATCGTTCTGCAAAACATTCTATCATCTATTACAGACGTCCGGAGGCAATTTCCTTAGGTAAGAAGGATTCACAGAAGGCCCAAAGAAATTACCTGTTTTATTTCCAGAATACATTCAGTTATATATCCTTTCACATGGGTCAGTGGTAACCATCACAGGAAAAGGGGGATGGACAAGAGAGGGGAGGGGGTGCATGAGCAGGATGTGTACTTCATTGTTTAAATCTTAAAGGTGTTAAGAGCTGTGGGGGGTTGAGCCTTCATGTCTCAGACAACTAACCTAGTTAACATAAATTAAATGACCTCTTCCCAAACCATTAAGAGAGTAAACACCCAACATTCTACATTTGATTACTTCCAGCATGGACAGAGACAGAAAACTTAAAATGTGTCCTTTCATAGACAGAGACAGAAAACCTATCCTTTCCTTTCATATACCACCTATCAAGGTTTTACAATCAGGTACTCAAGCATTTTCCCTATCTGTCCCGGTGGGCTCACAATCTATCGAATGTACCTGGCGCAATGGGGATTAGTGACTTGCCCAGGGTCATAAGGAGCAGCACGGGGTTTGAACCCACAACCTCAGCGTGCTGAGACTGTAGTTCTAACCACTGCACCACACTCTCCTCTGATACAATATCAGAAGTGAGCCAAGTATAGAACAATGAAGCCATTGTGACATCACTGATGAGGTTGGCTCTTAGGCATTATGACATCAGGGAAAGGGACTGGGGCTTGTATACCGCCTTTTTGTAGTTTTAAAACCACACTCAAAGCGGTTTACAAACAGGTACTTCCAGCATTTTCCCTATCTGTCATGGTGGCAAAAATTCAACTCTGCAACTGCTCTGGGTACATTCTTAAATTCATACTCTCTCTGACCATTGGGTAATTTGAATCTCCATAATATATAGTGACATATTTGGTGACATCCTGGCTATGACATATTGTAATTTGGTGCTGCTAGGTGTTCCCATGAGTGCGATTCATGCACTACAAGTTACACAAAACTCGATTATTCACGTTTTGTTTGGTATTGGGAAATTTGACCGTGTGTCGGAATGTTATGGGAAACTTTACTGGTTGAAGATTGATTTTAGAAATACGATATGAACTGCTGTTGCCATCTTACCTTTGACTTCATGGAATGGCTCCGAGATATTTAATCAACTGTATATCTGAGTATGTACCATCACGTAATTTACGCTCCGCTCAAGCTGGAGCGTTCTATGCTCCTACTATACAGCAGGCAAGGTTGAAAGACGCAAGAGCGGGAGCTTTTTCTTATGCTGGTTCAGACGCGTGGAATGCCATTCCATTGTAAATTCGAAAACAAAAAGATGTGATTGTTTTTAAGAGGTTCTTGAAGAGACATCTCTTTTGCGAAATGAAGCACGGGTGTTGAGCAATTTTATTGGGTAAATTGTATGATATGTTGATGAAATTTATACATGTGTGTCTTATGGCTGTTTGTAATGCTTATTATGAATGTGGTATTGTAACACACCTTGTTAAAGTAGGGATATAACTAAATAAGGAACAAACAAACCAAAACTGCAGATATGTACAATGGTGTAGGCAAAATTTATTGTGACAACCAAATTGTATCTAAAAACCTTTTTACCAAACAGGGGAGCCAACACGGTCCGTGTTTCGGACAACCTCCATCAAGGGTCCATGGTGTCAGTCTAGAGGCGTATGGGAAATTATATCAATCTGACCCTGGCATGGGAAGGCAGATAGACCCTTAGTGCAGGGAGACTGTGTTAAGTATCCCTGATATGTTTTAAGTTTCCCTGATTGAATCATGACTAGCTAAAAGGTGTTAATGTCTGATTAAGAGGGTGCTTAGGACAATGGTGCACAGATCAAGCCAGAGACTTAATCCCATCACCATGCTTGCAGATGTCACACTCTCCTTTGTCAATTAAATGGACCATTGTCTCAAACAGTTTGCAAGTTCTAAACAGAAAGATACTGGGAGATACAATATTTTCTCTAGTCAGAATAAGATTCCAAGGTATAAAAGCCTGCTCTCTGCTCTATCAATGTATCTCTTTTTCTATGGAGCTATCAATGTCTCTTTTCCTATCAAGCTATCAGGATAGGGGTCTTGGCCCTCTCTCTCTCTTTCTATCTAGATATCTCTTGGCTCTTGGCTTGGCACACTGGTTCTCTCTTGAGCTCTCTCTATCTCTCTGTCTATCCTTCTCTTTATCTATGGACCACGAAACATCACCCCATCCCCCTTTCTCTCTCTCTCTGCCTTTCCCTGAAACTTAACACTTCCTTCTGGACTCTGTAAGGCAGCAAGACTGCTTTGCTCTCTGCTTAAGTGTAATGCTCTCTGCTTAATTGTAATGCTTATAAATATTACTTTTCTGTAAGACTATTTCTATAATATATATTCTTTATGCAAACACCTCTGGCTATGCCTTCTTTATTCTACTTTCTGGTGAGTCATCGGTGAGGGAACTGAACCTGGGACCAGCGTTTGTCAGGACGCCTTTCACTTAACCCCTCCAACCTAACATTGTGGGGGTGCGACCATCCTTACATTTTTATTATCTGACACATGGTAGAAAAGGGAAGAAAATATGTCACAAAAAATATATATAGTAGAAAAAACGGATTATATAAATCGCCAAGGGTCACTGGATATTGTAAAATCTCGCTATACAATATCCAATGATATCAATATCCAATATCCGTTCCTGGTTAGTTTTTTTTTACTGCAGACAAAGTTGGAACTCCCTTCTCCCTTTGGTTTTGTTGCCATATAACTAAATAAGCCATAAACCATCCCACATACCAAGCTCTTAGCACTGAGAATTCATGCACTTGAAAATCTGGTGCTTAGAGAAGAATGCAGGGAAAGAGACACAGTTGATTACGTACTAAATAAAGACCTGCTATGCCAGTCTAACTAGGGTAATAAAAGACTTCTCTAATTTCCACTTTCTGGTGCACGCCTCTGCATTGTCTTTAATATTCAGGAAGGTCAGGTGCTAAGAAAAATATTCATGTCGTTACCATCTTCTGAGGATCAGGATATTCATATGGTATGAAGAGGAGCTGATGCCATTGTTCTCTGTCAGCTCTCATGAGCAACAAGGTGGAGGGCCTCAGAAACTGGGAGGGTGATATCTTTAAGATAAAGCAGTCTAGATTGAAAAGCTGTTCGTACTCAGAAATCTTCTCTGTTTTTGAATGTTGTTTTCCCTTCATTTCATGCATTCAGTTTAGTAACATTTTTTTGAATGCATATTAGAACTTTTTAGTACATGCAAATCAATTGTACGTGCATTAGTTCTTAGATTTACACGCATTAAATTGATTTTGCATGCATTAAAATTTTAAGGCATGCTTATTAAATAGATGGAACACTAGGAAGGGCAAATCCATACAGCTTCAATTCTGGCATCATTAGCTACTATGATGTAAGCAGCATACAGGGGGAAATTTTATAAGGGATTCGAGTGCGTAGGTGGAGGGGCATAATCAAAAGTGCGCCTAAGTCTGAGGTTGGAAAAATATCCATTTTCAAAGCTGCCAAACGTCTTGTCTTTTATTTTTGAAAATGAGCTAGGTATAAGTTTTGGTTCTTAGGACGTCTACCATTTTTGCCCATTTTCAAAACTAAAAACGTCCACGTGAAAAATGTACAAAAGCAAGTTTTGTAGATGCATCCACCAACTACCTTGACTGATCGCGGCAGAAGGAATCCCCATCAGCTGCGCTGGTTTCGTGGATTCCTGGCGGCTCAGCTGATGGGGATTCCCCCTGCCAGGATCAGCTGAGCTGCGGAGCCCTTCACCCCTCCCCCTGACATCTCGTACCTCCCCCACCAACCCCCCTCCCCCCACATTCCTGGGCCCCTTTCCCACATCCCTGGTGATTTTGAGCCATTCAGGAAAGAACTGAAAACTATACTTTTCAAAAAATTTGTCAAATGAGCTAATCAAAAACCTTATAAACCCTCCCCCAAAATCCATCGCTCATGCTAGTCTTCAATTTGTGTAAGCTTACGCTATCTATCAACTCTGTAAGCTCCCTGGGAATGCCCAGGCCAACTCTTTTTGTAAACCGCCTTGAACTGAAAGGTATTGGCGGGATAGAAAACACTAATGTAATGTAATAACCTGAAATATAGCAACTTGTATTGGGCAAGGTCAACAGTACACACCTTCCGTGAGATATTTTTAGGATAATTATGCACAATCCTACATTCCTTGTGATAGAATTTTTTTAAAGTGACTTACAATGTTAGTATTTGATAAGATTTGTCAGGTGTACTAGGAAAATAAGCATAGCCTACATGTAGAATGTTTTTATTTTCAGTCCCTGCAATGATAAACCTTTCACAAAGGCAGCCATGTTGGTCTGCATAGCAAATGTGACACTGAGGGTGGTGGCGCCTTATAGACTAATGACTTAATCGAGGCAAAAGCTTTCAAGAACAAGTGTCACATCAGACAAAGCACTTTGATGCCTCAACAAATTAGCTAGACTATAAGGTGCCAGAAGTCTGTGTTATTTTTACAGAAATTACAGTTCAATATTAGCAAATGTAGCCACCATTTCATATATGCAGGACCCCCTCCCCTCCCCCCCACCACCACTGTCTTATAGCCGTTCTGGGGAGCATCCGTGTTTAGACTTAGAAACGTCTGTGCCAGTTTTTCAGGATTCTGCAGGACAGTTGCAGACAGCTGCTGAAAATACCATGTTATTTACCGAAAATCTTTTATTTCTTTAACATAAGAACATAAGAAGCGCCATCTCCGGATCAGACCTTCGGTCCATCAAGTCCGGCGATCCGCACACGCGGAAGCCCTGCCAGGTATACACCTGGCTTATTTTATAGCCAACCATATCTTTATATGCCTCTCTCAAGGAGATATGCATCTAGTTTGCTTTTGAAGCCTAGGACTGTCGATTCCGCAATAATCTCCCCTGGGAGAGTATTCCAGATGTCAACCACTCTCTGTGCGAAGCAGAACTTCCTGATATTAGTCCTGAACTTGTCCCCCCTTAGCTTCATTTCATGTCCTCTTGTCCGTGTCAAATTGGACAATGTAAATAATCTCTGCTCTATTTTGTCGATTCCTTTCAGTATTTTGAAGGTCTCGATCATATCCCCACGCAGTCTCCTCCTTTAAAATAGTTGCCTTTCAGAAACCTACATCTTTGAAACCTTTGCCGTGCTTAATTGCTCCGTGTTCTCTTTTTTGCCCCCCTTTCTTTTCCTCTGTCTTGTGTGTCTGTTCTCCTACTCCACCCGGCCAAAACTGCTCTCTCCACTTGGCTCCAATCCCCTTCTCCTTCACCTGCCCCTTAACCTGAAGAGCCATGGACCACTGCTTGGCCCATAAACCAGTGCAGAAAAGTATTCCAGCTTTATCTCGCAATGAAAAGTAGTTGGATAGGGGGAGCAAGAGAGCATGGCGCTAGTGGGATTCAGCGCGATGCAATGGGAGCAACCTCATCTCTTGGAAGTAGTAAGCAGGATTTGGGCGGGAGGGGGCAGGCTGTGGTACAGTGGAAGCTGGCTAGAAGTACAGAGGAAATGGCACTGGCAAATGGAATTGAAGAAGGCGGGGGGGGGGAGCTCTCTTTTTACTGCCATTGGGCAGAAAGCAAAGTTTTGTGGGAGCTGTCACAGCCACTAATTCTTGGCAAACCAGGGGCCTGATGCTTATACAACTAGTAAGAGGTTGGTATAACAGCAAAGGACCTAGATAGTTATTATTTTGCTGAATCAATGCATTTAGAGCTGCAATTTCAGTCAGACTAGCATAAGCTAATTATAGTTATTTACCCTTTACTCAGCACACGGAGCGTGCAATTATACCACTATACAAGTAATTGGTTCTAATTACTCATTCCGTGCCACATATCTGTAACTAGCCGTAGTTATTCTTCCCCTGTCAAATAGAGCACAGAGCACTAGAATACCTGGAGATTTTTTTTAACTGGTCATTTGTTTCTATACAAGCTAAAAAGCACCAAAACCAAAAGGTACTATTTTGTGATCAAGAGTGTTTAGGCTAACAGTTTTGTTTCCTAAATAGCAAACTCGTGAGATTTTCTGTCCTGGCTACCTTTCCACTGGAACAATAAACAAAGAAAATAATCATATACGCTAAAATATATTCATGTTCCGTAAGCCCCTCCAACTATATCATTTGCACTACCCTGTTTCCCCGATGGTAAGACACTGTCTTATTTTTTTTGGAAGGCCAAAATATGCTCTAGGGCTTATTTTCGGGGGGATGCCTTATTTACCCATGAAGAAGACTACAGTACACAGTTATTGTTGAAAAAAAACAGAATTTTATTACGTTCGCGATAGGTACGTTCGCAATGCGTTCGTTGGAGGAAGAAAACGGTCGGCTGAAGAATCGGTCGGCCGAAAAATCGTACCGTGTATGGCCAGCTTTATCCATCATACCATATATTGTACCATTTAATGTCCCCAATGTTCTCCATCAGGGAAACACAGTAAAGAGATTATTCTGTAGTGCAGCATCAGAGGGGACTTGACAATGTGAAACCATTGTTTATATACCGTATGCATTTTAAACAGGCTTTATATACAGTAAGTGGTATTGCTCACAGCAAAAGAAACCTGTCTGCGTGTCTCACTTTTGGATGTTCTGGCCGTGAACAAACTCCTGCAGTCTCCGTTAGGGAGGGACGAGGGAAGCTGCCTGTATTTCCTTGCGCGGAGTCATGTGCGCGCGCTGCAGTCCTGTCACTTCCTCCTCTTCACTTCATGACGAGGCGCGGCACGCAGCCATGGAGGCAAATACGGCAGACGGAGGGACCACACGGAGTCACCCACCGTACCACCCGATTCGAGTAAGCGCAGGTATCGGTGGGTGGCTTATTTGCGGGGGGGGGGGGGGGGGTGTGTGCCTTATTTTACATTTTTTTCTAAAAAGGGGGGGGGCTGTCTTATTTGATGGCCCTGCCTTATCATCGGGGAAACAGGGTACCACCTTTCATGAAAATCGTACCTAAATCCAACAGGCTGATATTCAAATGGACTTACCCTGGCACCAGCTGCTACTGAACATATACAGTAAGAGAGGCACAATCAAAAAATACGTCCAAGTCTGTTTTGGATCGAAGGTGCTAGTCGCCCAAATTCGGTAGCGTCTAAAGTCCATTCTGGGGAAAAAAAAAACGGTCCAAAATATTTTTTTCCCCGAGAATCGACTGCTTATACGTCCAGCTGTTTGCCGCCATGTCATCAATCTTTAGACCACATCCTCGACCAAAAATTTGTCCAAGTCCCATATGCCCAGAATAAGACCTTTTGGACATGGGAGAGGCCATCAAAGTGATGGACCGGCCACCCAGACATGGTATCAGAGTAACGGGTCACCTTACAGGGCACTGCTGTGAACTTCACAAAAAAGGTGCCACATAAACACCTCACAACTCCCTTGCAGGTCATGGTGAGCCCCCCCAAACCTACCTGTCTACAACCACAATAGCCCTTATGGCTGCAGGTGCCACCTATACAGTAGTACAGTAGGGTTGGGGGGCTATTTTCCACCATGAATGCAGTGGTTAGAGTGGCTTATGGGCTTGGGTCCTCCTCTCTATGGTTCACTAGCTCACTCCCCAGACACTTAAGCCACCGCTGTGCAGCTCTACTAAGCTTTCCTATGCCAGGTGCTGATGCTCTGGAAGCAGGTATGTACATTTTCATTCCAATTTTTATGGCGGTGTGAGGGTTAGAGGAGCAAGTTGACAATCAGGGAAATCTGGTTCAAATCCTACTGCTGCTACTTCTTAAGACTTTTCTCGACAAGCTCGTCATCCCTCTCTGCCCTTCTCAGACCCTTAGATCAGCAGATCAGAACTTACTGACCGTCCCTTCCATCAAAGAATTCTACTACACTAGGAAAACTAACTTCTCTGTAGTTGCTCCAACTTTATGGAACGCCATGCCACCTCAACTCCGCCATGAAAATCTTCTTGACAAATTCAAGGCTAAACTAAAAGCATTCTTATTTCAAGACGCATACCACAACTTTTAAATACTTCCTCTTCAAAAGCTAGCAAACCGCTTTTAAGAAGCGATCCCCATTCCTGATGTTTTATCCCCCCTCCCTTTTCTTTTAAACTTTGTTTTTAATAATGTAATTATTGACCTCCCTTCCCCTTATTACCCTCAAGTTCATGTTTGTATTTGTAAATTGTCTTTTTAATGTTCACTCTGCCCCCTTCTATAATTATTATTTTACTTTTTATTTTGGTTTTTTTAGCATTGTAAACCGGTCAGATACATGCTGATGGTCGGTATATTAAAAATGATAAAACTTGAAACTTGAAGATCTTGGGCAAGCCATTTTGCCCTTCAATTCATTTAGTTATCAACTCATACTGCAAACCTCCAGGGACAGGGAAATACCTCCTGTATCCAAAAGTAACCCATCTTGAACTACTATGGAAAAGGTGCAAGCTAAATCTAAATTTGTAATATACTTCTCCCTCCATATTTGCTGTGACAGGGGATTAACAGACCCGCGAATACAGAAAAACCGCAAATAAATTTTTCATATGTTATTCGCTGTTTTCTATTTTAAAAAAACCCATCATGAATATGGTGAAACCGCGAATAACATGGTGGGAGATCTGGCCTGTTCCTGAAGGAGAGGCAAAACAAGGTGAAGAAAGTGTTGGGTGATTTTCTCTGTAAGCACCTGGAATCGGCGATTTCTCTATGCAAGCTGATGTAATTTGGGGGGAGGAGCCAACAAGCTAAAAACCACAAATAATCAAAACCGCGATTGCTAAACCGCGAATACGGAGAGAGAAGTATAATAATAAACAGGTGAGTGTTCAGTTTCTTTCTAATCTCTACATCAGTTTCAAAATGTATTAATGGTGGTCACCCATTCTATCACTGATGGTGTCCCAAGAACGAGTCCATGTTTTATATACCGCTTTCATCGTAGGACATGCCAACAGCAGCTGTTAACTGGATCCTAAACTACATCCAGGGAGATAATACAATAGAGAGTTAACTCTGATCTTATAGGTGAGAAACATGATGTAGTAGGAAATGTCCCAAGCTACCTTTGTCCCTTGGAAGGAAAAAGCAGATATTCCCAACATTTGTTCCAGACTTCCTAATGAATCTGTCCCAGTAAGCAGGAAATACCGGTCGAAATGTGAAACGTCGTTTTCCCGCAAGCAAAACTTTGTCACGTCTGTCCCTGTATGTTTTGAAGATAACGACTCCCAAAGGAAATGGAATTGCCAATTAAAACTATGATAAGAAAAACAATTTCTGCCTTGTCAAATAGTGTCATCATAAAGCTATCAAATCAACACATCTATCCGTCACATTGGATGCAGTAGTAAAGATAATTACATGCACACATTAAACCCCCAGTTTATTACAGCGGTAAAGACATTCCTAGGATAGGTTATGGCAATAAACCATGATGACTCCCCTGCTCGGTATTGTTTTTAATTAAGCTTGATTTGAAATTCTGAACTCGTGACAGTTAGAAGCTAGGTCTAGAACAGTGGCCTCAAACTCGCGGCCCGCCAGGTCCTATTTTGAGGCCCTCGGTAAGTTTATCATAATCACAAAAGTAAAATAAAAGAGTTTCTTGATCATATGTCTTTTTAGCTATAATGACAATATTATTATTAAGACTTAGCCAAAAGGAAAGATTTATAAACTATAACGAGTTTTTACCTCATGCAAAATGGTCATTTCTTTAATAAGACATTAACTATTTTTTTTTTTTTTTTGCGGCCCTCCAAGTACCAACAGATCCAAAATGTGGCCCTGCAAAGGGTTTGAGTTGGAGACCACTGATCTAGAAGGAAGCTCTCCTGCCGCTACAGGGGTTCAAAGAAGCTTTGGATAGGTACTTGGAGGACAAAGGGATAGAGGGGTACAGATAAGAGCAGAGGTAGATTATAGGGATGGGATTAGAGGTAAGTTATAAAATTAATCAGGGACCACTGTTCAGGCACTAGGCCTGATGGGCCGCCGCGGGAGCGGACCGCTGAGCAAGATGGATCTCTGGTCTGACTCAGCGGGGGCAACTTCTTATGTTCTTATGTTCTTATGCCCTTCCATGGTATCGATGCTCATACAAGAGAATTTTATAGGTAGTCAGACTGCACGGTGAGCCAAAGCCAGCCTAACCGGGAGCCAGACTATGTCATCACCTAGAGTAGCAGCTGTACTCAACACTAATTCACAGAACCTAGCACATACTTTGGAGGGGTATGGAGGGGTGTGGTTGTGGGAGGAGAACGGACAGGTCAGGGGGCATGCCCAGAACTTACACGCTAAAGATTATAGAATACCAACAATTACCCACACGCACTGTAACATTTACACCCCCCTCTTTTACGAACGCATAGCGTGGGTTTTTAGCGCCGGCAGTGGCGATAACTGCTCCGACGCTCGTAGAACTCCTAGGAGCGTCGGAAAAGTTACCGCCGCTGCCGGCGCTAAAACCCGCGCCATGCGTTCGTAAAAGAGGGGGGTTAGTCACGAACATTTACACCAGCTATTGGCATGGTCTAAGTGGCCGTGCCTAAAAAGTTGGCGCGCAACTGCGAACTTAAGCTAATAGTCTAACACAGTAATTATGCCTGAACTTGATATTGCATTTGCACTTGGCACATATAGCATTCCAGTGCCAGACTTTTGGGGCAACCATAGAGAATTACGGTACTCCCAAAGGCCCGGATTCTATAAACGGTGCCGTGATTGGCAGCTGCCCCCCCCCCAAAAAAAACGGCGTCAAATCATGCGATGGTGCCATTTATAGCATCGCGGCTAGGTCACCGATAGGCACCGGAAACGTAGGCCTGGGTTTTCAAGGCATACATTTCCAGCGCCTATCTGTGTCGAGAATTGCAACCACAGAGGGTGCCTACCGACGCCTATTCACCTAATGAATAATTTTAGTTCCATTTTTAGAATATCATATACTGATCTTATAGTTAGTACATTTTTGCCAAATTTTATTGTATTTTAGCATATTGTATTTTATTCATCTATTCACCTATTGTATAATTCTAGTTCAGCTTTTTAGAATATGCTGGCGCCCTACCACATTGACTGTACATTGAATACATTGACTGTACATTTTTAGTATTGTATGTGAACCGCCTAGAACTATGTGGTAGGGCGGTACACAAAAATAAAATTATTATTATTATTATTCCAGCGTTAACCACGCCTATTTTACCCTTAGGCGCTGGCAGGTACCTCTGTAGTCATGGTTCTAGCGCCATTTGTATAAGCGCCAGCATTTTTAAATGACATTTTAATTGCTTTTAAATGACCCAATCATCGCATCGATTAAAGACAAAACCGGCACCTAACTAGCAGCGCTCTTTATAGAGTCTGGGCCAAAATGCTTTACAGCCACATCGTCTCAGAAATATAGATAGAGACACCTCTGGAATGGGAAGGCCAAGTTGTTTTCTTGCACACTCTGAAGTGCCGGTATGGGTGAATTCTAGATATATTTGGTATCTCAGTGTCTCCGATACAGAGAGGTATCATAATACTGGATTTGGGTAGTGCTAGGATTGCAACACATAAATGTTTACATATTTTTAGTCTGTGGACATCCTTCCCATTGTTATACTCAACAGATATTCTGAACCCGGAGACAGGCCTAGGGTTCAAACATGAATCATGTATCGGGTCTTGTTGTTTAACTTGGCTATTCTCTGGTAGATTTTTATGAAGTCGTCTTCAAATAAAGACTTCTTATTGGAACTTGCAGTTCTCTTCACTCTGTGGAAAGTTTGTGGTTCATCCCTACTCTGTAGGACCTTGGTTTAATGCAGTGTAGGGCAGTGTCCCGCAAACTTTTCGACACCAGGGCACACTAAACCCGGTGCTGAGGCCGGAGGGCACATGGAAGTGCATGGAGCAGATATGCATGCCTGCTACTTCCATTACATGCAAATCTCTCTCATGCATATTCATTAGGGCTAGCCTGAAAACCTAATTGGCCTGGGGGTCCTTCAGGACAGGGTTGGGAACCACTGCCCTAGATCAGTGATTCCCAACCCTGTCCTGGCGGAACACCAGGCCAATCGGGTTTTCAGGCTAGCCCTAATGAATATGCATGAGAGAGATTTGCATATGATGGAAGTGATAGGCATGCAAATTTGCTTCATGCATATTCATTAGGGCTAGCCTGAAAACCCAATTGGCCTGGTGTTCCTCCAGGACAGGGTTGGGAACCACTGCCCTAGATGACTCCTGAGCTGATCCCCCCTCTTAACCTCATCCTTTATGCCAGGGATAGGCCATTCCGATCCTCGAGAGCCGGAGCCAGGTCAGGTTTTCAGGATCTCCACCATGAATATGTATGAGATGGATTTGCATGCCCTGCCTCCTTGAGATGCAAATCTATCTCATGCATATTTATGGCGGAGATCCTGAAAACCTGACCTGGCTCCGGCTCTCGAGGGAGAACTGCCGGGAAGGGCGCCAGACCCTCCAGACGCCGACGAGCTTCCGGCCGCTGCGGTTGCCATGGCGCCGCTCGCCCGCCTGGGCCTGCCCCGCCGCGTCACTTCCGCCGTCTGCAGGGCAGCCCGTTCGCAGGTCGGCGAAGCGGTGGCTGCTCGGGTTTCGCGGACTCGCTGCGCCTCCCGGGCGGACCGAGAGAGGGAACGAGAGACAGCCGGGTTGCTATGAAGGTGGGTGCTGCTGCTACCGAGCCCCCGAGAGAGCAACGTCCCGCGCTCGGGGCTTTTCCCTCTCGCGCACGTCCTTCCGCCTCGCTGGCTTCGGACACAGCTGGGCAGCCAAAGGGACGGACCCCCCCCGCCCCCACCTCGGATTTCCACCGCGCGCGGACGCCGGGGCTTACCGCGTTCTACCCTAGCGCCGGGCTTTTGAAAGCTGGGCAGCCGTTTGGACTTTCACGAGCTTCAGGCTTAATACACCTTTAGGGGGGGGGGGATGAGGTCCAGGTCTTCCTGAAGAGGAGCTTTCTTGTGGGGGTGGGGGTGGGGGGATGAGGTCCTGATCTTCCTGGAGAGGAGCTTTCTTGGGGGGGGGGGAGTATGAGGTCCAGATTTTCCTATAGAGCTTTCCAAGGGGGGGATGAGGTCCAGATCTTCCTGGAGAGGAGCTTTCTTGGGGGGGGGGGTATGAGGTCCAGATCTTCCTATAGAGCTTTCAAGGGGGGATGAGGTCCAGATCTTCCTGGAGAGGAGCTTTCTTGGGGGGGGGGGGGGATGAGGTCCAGATCTTCCTATAGAGCTTTCAAGGGGGGATGAGGTCCAGATCTTCCTGGAGAGGAGCTTTCTTGGGGGGGGGGGGGGTATGAGGTCCAGATCTTCCTATAGAGCTTTCAAGGGGGGATGAGTTCCAGATCTTCCTGGAGAGGAGCTTTCTTGGGGGGGGGGGGGGATGAGGTCCAGATCTTCCTATAGAGCTTTCAAGGGGGGGATGAGGTCCAGATCTACCTGGAGATGAGCTTTCCAGGGGGGGGGGATGAGGTCCAGGTCTTCCTGAAGAGGAGCTTTCTGAGGGGGAGGGGGGATGAGGTCCAGATCTTCCTATAGAGGAGCTTTCCAAGGGGGAGGATGAGGTCCAGATCTACCTGGAGAGGAGCTTTCCAGGGGGGGATGAGGGCCAGATCTTCCTATAGAGGAGCTTTCCAGGGGGGGGTGGGGGGGATGAGGTCCAGATCTTCCTGCAGAGGAGCTTTCTGGGGGGGAGGGGGGATGAGGTCCAGATCTTCCTGGAGAGGAGCTTTCTTGGGGGGGGGGGGGATGAGGTCCAGATCTTCCTATAGAGCTTTCAAGGGGGGGATGAGGTCCAGATCTACCTGGAGATGAGCTTTCCAGGGGGGGGGATGAGGTCCAGGTCTTCCTGAAGAGGAGCTTTCTGAGGGGGAGGGGGGATGAGGTCCAGATCTTCCTATAGAGGAGCTTTCCAAGGGGGAGGATGAGGTCCAGATCTACCTGGAGAGGAGCTTTCCAGGGGGGGATGAGGGCCAGATCTTCCTATAGAGGAGCTTTCCAGGGGGGGTGGGGGGGATGAGGTCCAGATCTTCCTGCAGAGGAGCTTTCTGGGGGGGAGGGGGGATGAGGTCCAGATCTTCCTGGAGGGGAGCTTTCCAAGGGGGGGGGATGAGGCCCAGATCTTCCTGGAGAGGAGCTTTCCAAGGGAGGGTGTGTGAATGAGGTCCAGACCTTCCTGGAGAAGAGCTTTCCTGGTGGGAATTTGTTGACAGTTGCCCAGGCTTGTTGACGTGGCAGGCTTCTGGGAAAACCCTGTTAGAGAAACCCTTTTTGTTTTTTAAAATCTGACTCTCTTAGATGCAGTTACTGTTTTTAGAGCTGTGGTTAAAGCAGATCTGCATCTTAGTTTGTTGGCCAGATCACCTGTCCTTTGTACGGCAATAACAAATGGAAGTGCTTAAAAGTCCTTACTCCCCTGCCTTGGAGAGGACAAAAACCTCAACTGATCCTGGTTGCTAAATAGATGTAAATTCTTCAGTTGCATGTTTTGGTTGTAACATATAATACGGGTCCTCCCCCCCCCCCCTCAATATGTTGGCTTTGTATAAAATAGGAAAAAGGAAACAGGATAGAGGATGGGATTGTATATACTGTACCACCTTTCTATGCTTATAATTAAAGCAATTTATATATTATATGCAGACACTTATTTTGTACCTGGGACAATGGAGGGGCGTGTGTCTTGCCCGGTGTTCCAAGGAGCTGTACTCACCTGGTTCTCGGGCATCTACACTAACCATTAGACTACTCATAATCCATGGCCCAAGAGGATACTTGGAGAGAACTTCCCGCACCTTTTTAACGTTGGCGTAAGCAGCCAGCAACTTGTTACCTGCAACGGCTTCAGCGTTCTCTCTTACGTCCCTTCTGGGACCTGCGCCTAGGAAGTGGCGTCGGAGAAAGCGCCGAAGCCGATGATGGCTGCTTGCGCCAAAGTTAAAAAGGTGTGGGGGAGGGGTGGTGCTGCTCACCCTTGCTACGCCACTGAATAGAAGCTACCAAGAAGTTATAAAGTTCTCCCTCTGTTATGACGGTGAGACTCCTTATTTGTGAACTTGAAAGTCGATTTGGATCTCTTTCTCCTAATTGATAATTGGTTCATATTTTTTGATGGAAATGCCCAGAGAAACAATATGACAGATCAGACAGTGGGACCTACCTAATCTACTCATTTCACTTTTGTGGTTCTGCAGTACTGACTGCACTGGATCTGTTGACTCGAGCTGATATTTTATTAACAAACAACCAAGTTTGAATAACAGGACCACTGAGAGCAAGAAATGTAAAGCCTCTTCCAGAACCCGGGGACACCAAGTTGTGGAAGTAACGTGACGTATTTTTCATGCAGAATTCCATGTCCCGTCAGATTTCCAAAATATTTATTTAATTTAAAAATTGCTATGCCGTTTTCTTCCAAAACAGTTTACAAAAAGTTACATACATAAAATATGAAAGAACAAAACAGACAGATTCAATCTTTACATAAGATCAGTTGCTCAACCTGCTTCTAAAGGTTTAGAGGGGTGAAGTAATCTATATAGTAACAGATCTTGACAGCTGTGTGCTTGTTATATTAAATATTGACTTAACCGTGTAAACAATCACTTCAGAGATTTCCTTTCGTGTTCACATTTTGCTCTTGATGATATCTCTTTCCTATTCCACTGAACTCTGGTAGTCTCATTACCAACCTCTCCATCCCGGTTTCTATCTTACGGGCATTGCACATCGCTCAGGGTTTAAAATGGGGAAAAAAATTGCAAATGCTGTCCCTCTTGTCCAGCTCGCCAATCATTTTGCTGCCTTCTCTTTCTTTCCATTAGAGAGTGACATGGTGGCAGAATTTGTCACCGTAACCATCTCCGTGGTTAACCACGGGAAACCAGCCCCATGTCCTTCTTTAAGGAGAGAGGGAAGAATTGGAGTATGAACGGGCACAACCACTAATCCTCAAGCCTTGCATTGGAGAATGCTGATGGATTAGGACTGAGGTTGAGAAGGACACTAAAGCAGGAGTGTCGGAGTCCCTCCTCGGAGGTCGCAATCCAGTCGGGATTTCAGGATTGCCCCAATGAATATGTACTGAAAGCAGTGCATGCAAATAGATCTCATGCATATTCATTGAGGAAATCCTGAAAACCCGACTGGATTGCGGCCCTCAAGGAGGGACTTTGACACCCCTGTACTAAAGAATGACACGGGATGGTTTCCCTCAGTTATCCACAGGGACGGTTGCAAATTCTGTTATCGTTTCACTCTCTACGATCACCTTAGGTCAACACAAGCAGGCTGATGCAATCATGTTTACTATAGTGTATCAGGGGTGTCAAAGTTGTGTGGTTTCCAGCACCTTCCCATATGGCTACCCCACAGGAAAGTCTTTTGCTGCTCGTTAAGGATGTAATTTTATGGGGGAGTGTATTTTTCGTGGTACAATATGAACCCACTGTGGGGTATTTTAATCTTTTACATGTGGCTGTGGACACAGATAAGTGACTTCTGAAAAATACCAACACATACAAAAATTGGAAACAGATTGAAGATCAGTTCTCATCCCATGGCAGGAGTTATTGGTCGTAGTCACTTATCTGCAAAAAAAAAACCAACAAAGGTGTCAAAGCATTGAATCGAGGAACCGGAATTCTAATCCGAAAAGTCTTGCTTGTGGAATTCTTACTTTTTGGAATATTTTTATAAATGTTCTTTCACATTGACTGTGTTGATATAAGTAAACAAATAATTAAAGATGCACCGAATTAAAGATCTTTTTCAGGCACCTGCTCAAATTTTCTAGAAGCTGCACATTATACTCCAGACTTTGGGCAGTCAATCAGTGATGCCGACTGTTGGATCCAAAATACTGCAAATGGCTGATTTTTCATGTACATGTTTGAACTTGCTGTAATGCTCTATTTTTTTCCCTTGAAGAATTGGGTTTGGACTGTGTATTACAAATTGCTTGGTCTAATAGAATTTTTTGTTTCTGGAGACTTCAGCCACTTGTTTTCCCAGAGATGGTCCTGTATATTGTATGCTTATAACATTCCTCTTTTTTGCTGATTTCTACCTCCTTTCTTTTGCATGTTTAGTGTTCTTAATTTTGGTTTTGTAAACTGTGTTTTGAATGAAGAACTGCTGCCTGATGTACATTGCATGTTTAGTTTAACTTGTTCTATGTTGCCTGTTCAAAATAGGAGGTTGGTATAGCATAATAAAGCCAGTAACAGCGGGATCTGGATAGGGCCTGCTGTCCGCTTATACATTCCCACATCCCCCCCCCCCCCGCAACCCTCATGACCTTCCCCACTACCTTTTTACCACAAAACACACTACAGTCTTTATGATGGTAAAAAAATTAGCCGCAGCTTAGTTTATTAAACCATAATTTATTATTTTTTAAAATTTTTTTATTTTATTTAAGCATTTGTATACCACTTATAGTCTAAGCGGTTTTTACAATCAGGTACTCAAGCATTTTTCCTTATCTGTCCTGGCAGGCTCACACTCTATCTAATGTACCTGGAGCAGTGGAGGATTAAGTGACTTGCCCAGGGTCACAAGGAGCAGTGTGGAATTTGAACCCCCAACCTCAGGGTGCTGAGGCTGTGGCTCTAACCACTGCACCACACATTAACATATCTTAACTTCAATTAACATCATAGCCAAAGAGCTCCTCCTGAGCTACCAAATTACATCATTCAGTGCCCTCAACCGCGTCACCTCAGCAAGGGTCAGAGGGGTGGCATGTCCCTCATGCCCCTTTATCCGTGTCACCTGACCCACCAGGCACGGCACCCCCGCCGGCCAACCGCTCATCACTTGATGAGCCCCAATTACCCAGTAGCTCAGGAGATCTGCATCCCTGAGCTACCCTCCACTGCCAAAAGCACGGGTGGGTGGATGGGAAAAAGCCGCCCTGGAGGGCCCTGGAAGGAGCTGAGTTATCCAAGATCCCTTTAAAAATCTCATCCCTACGCGCTTCCCACCAATTTATTTAAACCCTCCTGCCTGACAGGCCCCCCACCCAATCCTCGCCTACACTACCCAACCTCCTCCACTCCCTAACCACCCCGGCCAATAGGAGACACGAAGCCCCATGTTAGCTACCGCCCATCGACACAGGGGTCTTGGGGCTCCCATTTACAAGCCACTCGGTGAATGATATGAGTACTGGTTTATTTACATTCAGTGTTGTAACATAGGTATTTTGTAACTTAAATACTTCAAAATGTACAGATATTGTTAAAATGAGAGCAGGTGCTTGAAAATCGACATAATCCAACCTATTGATCTGGTTCAGATCACCAGGATTTCTCCCCTTCACCCAACACGTCTGCGTTGAACAAGAGTCGTCTAAAGTCCTATCCATTGTTGTCTTATTTCATATTGGCTCTAAAGCGTCACATTTTCAGAACTCGCTGGCCTTTTCTGAGGGTCCTCATATTTTTGTTGCCTAGAATTCCCAAGGCCAGTAATCGGAGGAGCAAGGCCACGCATGCCCCAGCCTATTAACTGACTGTTCTTGCATGGTTGTGAAGATTTCTAGAGCTTACCGTAGTATACAATGCATAGCCCTGAATTAGGCAGACCCCACTTCCAAAGCATTATGCTATAGTATCCAGTACTTTAGGAGAAAATAGAGCATTGCAATGTATTGAATATCACTAAGATTTTGGGTTTATAGTACATATTCTTCATTAAGTGACAGAATTGATGATTCACTTAATAGAAAAATGTTGTGTTCTTTCGTCAACAAGCAGGATTGAGTCAGGCACCCACGTGGATGATGTCATTGATGGTCCATTACACAGGATATTGGAATCAAGTTTGTTTGTTTCTATTTTATTTATAACCCGCTTTTCCCAAAGCGGTTCACAAGTCTAAACATACATAATAAAAAGTACATAAAATACATATAAAAACAATCACAAATAAGCGACCACATAAACAGCTGTCTTCATGCTCATATTTCATCGCTTTCTGATATATAAAGGTAGGAAATTCCATGTGTAAGATGCAGTATGTGCAGGATAAAGATCCTTGTGAATAGATTGTATTTGCAGCCCATAATTTAGTATTTCGCCCATTCCTGCTCACTAGCCTTTTATGAGGGACCGCTGAGAAATTCTCAGCCCAGCCAACGAAGTTGGGGCGATACACTTAGCCCAGTGATTTTCCACGTTTTTGTTCTGTCGGGAAAATACAGAATAAAAAAAGGGGAAAATCGCTGGACTAAGTGTGTAGGAGACTGCCCCAAGTTTGTTGGGCTGAGCACTTTTCAGCGGGCCCTCCTATATCCGTTATTCTGTAGCGATGCAAAACTAGATTTATTATTGTTAAAACATTTATTGAGAAACTGTGTTCGAAATATGAAACTCTCTAAACGTTCAAGCAGTCTACAACACATTGAATAGTAATCGGGTATTCTTAAGTACGGCATTTTCCCTACCCGTTCTGGCACTCACAATTTAACTGTGACTTGCTCCGAGTCACAAGGAGAAGGCTGGGATCGAACTCAGTTCCTCGGGATGCTGAGACAGCAGCTCTAACCACTAGGCCACTCCCTCAACTGCTTACCATAAGACCTGTAGAGTCATCCGAGATCTGCACAAGAATTGGCTGCCCAGGGAACCAGTTAGGCTGAAGTTTGCTTCCCCCCCTCCTTTGCATGTAAGCTGGATCTCCTTTTATTGGTAGTCCTAAACTGTAATACATGCCCTGATTAACTTCTTTGACGGATGACCCAAGAGAGTTGGATCAAGAGAGAGTGCTAGAAGTGGTGCACTTAGATTTTAGTAAAGCCTTTGACATGGTTCCACATAGACAGTTTATAAATGAACTGGATCCTCTTGGTTTAGAACCTGAATTAACTTCTTGGGTTAGGAACTGGATGAGTGGAAGGCTCGTTGCGGTTTTCTGGGTTTCACTGCGTCTGGTCAGGTAGAACCGATGTTTCGGCCTTCATGCTGTGGCTTTCTTCAAGGTATGCTGTGAAGTCTGCACTTTGTCTTTATATATATATATAGTAGGTCCTTCGATCTGATTGGTTGGGGCTTCAGGTGAATGAAGCAGGAAAAGTCTGTTGGTCACCAATTTGACCAGAGCAGTGAGACCCGTAAAACTGCAACAGACATGATGCCAACTGCAGAGGTCTTCACTCAACCAGTTCCTAACCTTAGCTTTTTGTTTGGTGTGGAGAGTAGTATCTTTAACCCTTCTATAATTGTGCCTATAGGGGGGCGGGTGGAAGAATATTTCAACATTTATATTCTGCTTAAACCAAAGCGGCTCACAATTAAATATACACAACTTTAAGTGCGTACAAGTTTTAAAAATCCACATAGTAGACAAGAGAAAGAAAAAGCAGAGAGCAAAATATAAACATCATATCGTACACATCTTAGAGAAGGGCAACATAGTCCTAACAAAACTAAAAACAGCAACAAACAGATTTCCACAAAATCTTAATTCTATAAGACTGGCCCTGCAGTGGAGAAGCATGATTTTTTTTTAGTTCGCTCGTTCAAAAGTAAAGGTTCTATACTTTGAAAATACAAATTTTGTTCGGATGGGGGATTACGTCAAGGAATTGTGTCTGGAAGGAGTAGAAATGCAGCGGGCAAAACTGAAAGGCGTAATTGCAAGGGCAACAAACCTTTTTGTGAGGCAAGTAAGTAAAAAAAAGTAAGAGGAAAAGAAAGCCACTTTGGTACTCAAAAGTAGTAGCTGAGAAGGTAAGGAATGAGAGGTTAGCTTTCATAAACTACAAAAGATCACAGAAAGAGGAAGATAGGCAAAAATATGTGGAAAAGTTAAGAGAGGCTGGTCGAGAAGTCAGGAAAGCAAAGATACAACTGGAAGGAAAAATAGCTAAAACGGGGAGACAAAACATTTTTTAGATATATCAGTGATAGGAAGAACTACAAAAGTGGCAGTGTGAGACTCAAAAGTGAAGGGGAGGAATATATAGAACCTGATTAAAGAGAAGGCTGAATTACTTAACAGATATTTCTGTTCTGTGTTCTCAGCTGAAGATCCGGGAGCGGAACCGCAGAAGACAAATGCGAATAGGGATGGTGGAGTGCTAGACCCTGATTGATTTTCAGAGGGATGTGTTCGTGAGGAGCTAGCTAAATTAAAGGTAGACAATGCAATGGGGATGGGTGATGTACATCCGAGGGTTTTGAAGGAACTTAGGGAAGTTCTGGTGGTTCCGCTGACTGACTGCTTCTCTAGAGTCGGGAATGGTACCGGAGGACTGGAGAAGGGCAGATGTGGTCCCTCTACACAAAAGTGGAAGTAAGGAAGAAGTAGGGAATTATAGGCCAGTAAGTCTGACCTCTGTGGTAAACAAATTAATGGAAACACTTTTAAAACAGAGAATGGTGAAAGAGTAAATACTCTTCCACCATTTCTGGAATCCTGTGGATTACAGGACCAGAGACAACATGGATTCACTAGAGGTAGGTCTTGTCAGACAAATCTGATCAATTTCTTTGACTGAGTGACCAGAGAATTGGATAGACTGCAGGTCACGTGTTGCTGTGAAAACTATCTTTAATTCAGATCCTCTACAACAGGGGTAGGGAACTCCGGTCCTCGAGAGCCGTATTCCAGTCGGGTTTTCAGGATTTCCCCAATGAATATGCATTGAAAGCAGTGCATGCAAATAGATCTCATGCATATGCATTGGGGAAATCCTGAGAACCCGACTGGAATACGGCTCTCGAGGACCGGAGTTCCCTACCCCTGCTCTACAACCTCTCTCTAAACAAAACACGCAATCTTTACCCTAATTCTGTATATGTCGCTCAGTATTGCACACACACATGTGGCATGCACTCAATTTGCAAGCATAACTTAATTGGTAAATGAGCTCATTAATACCAGTACTTGGTCGCTAATAATTATCAATGCCAATTTGGATTAATTTAAATTTATGCATGTATCTTTAAGTGCCAGGATCTGTGACCATGGGAGGGGTATGGGCAGATGGAGGGGTGTTTTCTAGAATTTGCATCCATTTTTTTTAAACTAGAGTAAGGGAGGTCCATGCTTGATTTAAGCGCAGGAATTTACACCCGGTTTGGTGTAAATTCTCACAGCCAAAATTGTGTGCGGATTCTAGCGCCCAACTCTGAATGCTTTTTATAGAATAGCGCTTGGTGCAAATTTTTATTGGCCCTCAAATTTGGGCAACATTTTATAGAACTGAGTCCTTTATTTTTTGTTTGAGTTTACAAAATCTTTTCAATTTGGGTTGGGTACAGGGATGGGAAAGAAAATTGTGGGAATGGAATGGAATTGACAGTGGACAGGTATGGGTGGGGAGCCAAATTATGTCCCCTGTGTTCTTTAGTGTAGACATGCTAGAAAATCCTGAAGGAAGAATAGGGGGATGCCAAGATAAGGTTCCGAGGGAAAGATGGATGGGTAGGTTAACCGCAAGGATACTTCTGAGGAAGGAAAAGAGAGGGTGAGAGGATGTCGGGGTTTGTAGGGAGCACTAAAACAACCAAGAAAAGAAACAGCAGATGATGGAGAGCTTAGGAAATTTCTACAGGGATGGGAAGAACTTGACAAATTCATATCTTTCCTAGTGAATGAGTCTTGAACACATTCTCAGTCCATCGTGATGATGGTTCTTCACAAAATTTCATAACAGATTTCACCCCTGACACGGCTGTTTGTTTTCATCTCTGATGTGTTCTGCAGGGACCCAGCACAGAGGCGCAGATAATGGAGGATACTGAAGATTCATCCGGTGAAGAACTGCCACCCCACCTAAGGGAGGAGCCACCTGAAGGTACTGTGCCCAGCCATTTTGAGATATTGCTCTCATTCTGGTATCTGGTAGTGATCTCATAGAAAGGAGTGGATGATTTTGCAGTCTCTGAGTTCTGAGCTCTGGAACAACATTACCTCCCCTCTTCGGAATCTGAGCTCCCTCCAACTTTTCTGTAAACATCTGAAAACCTGGCTATTCTCAAAAATGTAATACTTCCTCCCTCTCTGGTATACTAAGCTCTCTATTTCTTTATACTATGGCCTAAAACCCTTCATTGGAGTTCCTTTCTATCCCAACTCCTGTAAACCGTGCCGAGCTCTACGATTGTGGAGAGGATGCGGTATACAAACCTAAGGTTTAGTTTAGTTTAGTCTCTGTTAATGTTTCTTTTTCATGCTTTCTACAGAGTCGCAGCTGAGAAAGGATTTGTTTTAATTATACAAGACACAGACAAAGTGTGTTGGTCCACACAGGTTTATCCATCGTTAGGTTACCACTCTCAGAACTCTTAGACTGGTTCTGCCTTTTTGTCTGTGTCTTTTGAAGTTCCTGTGGCAGTTCTTTTAGAGATTGTGTACTGTTTTAATTATACAAGGTCATATCTCAAAGGTCATGTTTTGGTTTTCACTCAGTTCAGGCATTAAATGCAACAGGCAGCAATTTAAAAGACTAATACAAACCCCCCAAAATTAGTTGGCAGGTAAGTCACTGAGAATTCGGTAAACGGCGCCTTAATTAGGGATGTCTAACTGAATTCCATGCAAAACTTAATTGTTTTTGCTGTAATTGGTTTAATTGGCATGGTAATTGTCCATGTCACTAAAAACAATTCAAAAACAGTTTTGTGCAGAATAACGTGCGGCACCTAAGGATGTTGAAGACGAGGCACCTACCTGAAAAGTAGACGTGGTTAGTGGTTGACTTAGGCGTTGCTGGCACCTGGGTTAGGCATTGATAAATTATGCTAGGAAAATCGTGGCCTAATGTAACGGCACCTACCACTAGTAATACCTAAGCCTGTTTAGACACCAGGAGTTAATTGACAACTACACTGACTGGCACCATTTATAGAATCAGGCCCTTAGTGAGTTTGCTCCTGAGCACTTCTATAGTCAGTGTTTGTCTCCCTCTTCCTTCTGCCGCCACCTCCCTACGAACCCTCTGGCTGATAGGTTCACCACTCCAAAATGGCGGGTTTTACTCTTCCCAGTGCATTCTGGGATGCACCAGGGAAGGGCCTAAGGCCCTGATTGGCTCAGACTAATGCCCAGAGACTTAGGCCACCTTCCCAGTGCATTCCAAGGGAGGGGCCTTAGATATTTATTTTTATTTATTTATTTAGATTTTTATCCCGTCCTCCCAGTAGCTCAGAACGGTTTACAAGTAATCATTCACAATGGAGTGAATTGGACATACAAGATTATACAGTAGATTTAAATACTTGGACATACGAGACTGTGCAGCAGTGTAAATATAGGGACTATATAGCAAATTAAGAACAGTAGTTTAAATATAAATAGTTTGGTTTAGATACAAGTTATTTGAGTATAGGCTGAGAGTGGACTATACAGAAATTTTTGGCAGAAGATTAGAATGGAGAAAGAAGCGTAGAGGTGGGGTTTAAGGGGTTGGGTGTAGACTGAGGGTGACCTTTAGTTGAAGAGGAGGGTCTTCAACTGGCCAGTTGGAGTCTTAAGCCACTCTCAGTGCATCCCAGGATACGCTGGGAAGTAGGCTAAGATGCCAATTGGCCCCTTCCCAGTGTTTCCCTGCCATTTTGGAGTGGAGGGCCTACCAGCCGGAAGGTGTAAGCATCCTTCTGGCTGGACTTTCTCCTATGAGGTATGGGAGGGGAAGGTGTCGGGGTAGACCTAAGGGTGCAGAATGGGGGCCTGCAGCTTTTGGGGGATGTCAGGGGAGGGGGGTTAAGGCTTGCGGGATATTGGGAGTTCCGGAGGGGGTGGCGGCAGAAGGGAATGGGCATCCCTCCTGCTGGTCTTCAACAAGGGGGGGGGGGAGTGGGAGTTCAGGGGCAGGAGGGAGTGGGCATCCCTCCTGCCAATTTTGGTGTGATTTGTGGGGGGTCCTTTGCCACAGCTACTTAGCTGTTTGGGCAGGGGGATTTCCTTGCAGCGATCAACTCAGCAGCTGCATCTATTTGAAATGTAGGCCAGCATTTTTCTGGCTTATATTTTAGGCATCTGTTGTGGCCCTAGGGAGGTGCCTAGGGCTGCTTAAGCTTGCCCAAGGCTACTTCTGAGTGAAACCACGCCAAGCCTTGGGCCTACCTAAGTATCCCAAGACGTCTCCCTTGACCATGACAAACGCCTACAATGTAGGCATCCTATCTTTGGGGGGGAGGGGGTGGTGTTTATGTGCATCCTGATTGGCTGCTAGACAGCGGTAGGATGTCTACCGCTGCCTACAATTGAGATGCACATTTATAGAAATTTATAGAATCAGCCCCTTAGTGCAGGAGATGGAGGGGGTGGACAGTGTTGGCTCCCCCTCATTCAATGAAACTGACTTGATAGCAGATGCACAAGGCTATGACTTCTGGTTTGGTGATTCTCTCCTGTTATCTGTGCTTCGTGTTTAGAGCGTTATGTGACCCCTTTTATGGAGGGAGACGTTTAGGAGGTTTGGCCTTTTCACATCTTGAATGCACTGTATTAGCTGCAGGATTCATTTGAAATATATAAGGCAGACCCGTAAGTCTCATAATGCATTGAGAAGTGACGTTCAAAGTTCAAGATTGGACTGAGGTCGCACCTCTGCAGTCCCCAAGAGCCAGCTGGAAAGACTTAACATGAAGAGAAACGGATAAAACTCCCCCAGCCCTGATGGTTGTCTCCAAAGGTGTCTGCATACTTAAAAGAGACAGTCTGTGGCTCACTAACCTTTTGGTTAGTAATAATTGAAAGCAACCAGAAGAACCACCACTTTGTAAACATTTAGTAAGCCACAGTTCAGTAGGTTTTTATAGCTCAGTTATTAACGGTGTCGATAATTAATCTCTCCAGGAAGCTGGTCCTATGGGAACGAACTGTCCTGGTTAGGAATTAAAACGTCTTATCTGGTTAAATATGCTAGTATCCTGATTGTGTTCTTTTCTAATTAGAATGGATTTCTGTTTTTACCGAAAGTGACCTGGTTAATTATCTGTGCACTCACAGCTGTGCTACATTTTCAGAATAAGTTCAAGGCCCCCAGACTGCATTGAGGTGGTTTCCTGGAAATTGATGAAATTTAAAAAGTGCAAATTAATGCACAGAGAAATTTCTTCTTTTAGTATGTATGAGTGTGTTTACAGAAGTGACAGTGGATAGACAGGTTACAAGGCTCATTCAACCCTTCTTCATAGGCACATGGCTTATTGGTACATATACTGCCAGGCTTTGTACTTCATATGCCGTTTATCAGCCGTGCTTGCTTTTCGGGATGATCACCAGGTCCCACAGTGCTTTATTTATACCACAAGGGGGCCGTCAGTGGCATCTGTGCAATTTACGACAAATAATATCCTAGTACAGTATCTTCTTTTCTTCCTTCCATGTCGCTGAATATCTTCCTCTCCGTTTCTTTCCTTCCTTTGGCTGCCATCAACCCAGAATCTCTTTCTCCCCCTCATCTCCTGCAGAGGCAGTGGGACAAGTTGGCACCCTGGTCCCATTCAAGCAACATCATGGGTGAACACAGGTCTGTGCAGCAGGGAAAGGCCTTAGTCTTGTACAAATGACCTGTTTTTCATTTATTAAGAACTTGCTAAACCACACTCTATTAGCAATCTAAGTTTTACCTACACTGTAAAATTAAGAAGAAAAATAGGAAAACAGCATAAATATTCATGTAATATTACGTCATCACCTGATATAGCTCTCAACAGTTGAGGCAAACACTATTTCCTGGATTCTGTAAAGCTTACCCAAATTTACTTGTATAACTAATCATTTCTATAGCACGATCCAGAGCTATGCACACAATTGAATTGGTTAACAAGCCATTAGTATTCAATTGGGCACTAAGAACTAATTAATGATATTTCTAGGGTTTTATGCTCATCTGCCTGTACGCTGTTGTTGTTTTTTTTTTTTTTTTAATTATTATCTTTATTAGCAATTGCAAAGGGAACATACAACCAGGAGCACAACAAGCAGAACAAACAGATCAGGCCTAGATACCAACTCTAGAAACCCATGACAGCGAAGGAGTCACCAAACAGGAACCCAGTGGTCAGATACCCAACACAATTGACATTTTGTTTTTGAAGTACCAAACCCCCCAAGCAGACACTCACAAACCTCAAGCACTCGGCCTCAAACCACAACAAGCAGACCGCAAACACTATGCAATTAAAAATTCTGCATCGGGCTTATATTTCTCGGGCCCAGGGGGCTCGCATGGGCCTCTGGGAGGGAGCCGTTTATACTAAACGCTATTGTATAGCAGATGAGCTCTCAGCTTTCATAGCGAGTAACCCAAAAGGAAGCATGACCGTGGGAGGACCATGGGTGGATCAGCAGCCCTTCAGATATTTGCGTGCAATATTATAGAATATGAAGGACTCTCATACAACTCGTGCACCGGAATTACACCAGGTTTCAGTTGGCGTAAGCCCTTGCCCCCAAAGTTGAGCATGGCTGTTGTATAAAGGGTGCTCAGCCCAGGGCACTCTTTATATAGAAAAGCACCGACTGCTGGTTTTTCAACACTATTTTCAGAATCTAGCCCTCTAACCCCAACGATTAACAATGGAAGGCAGTCACTGTATCACATAGGCTCTCCATAAGCTTGTTCGAAAAGATTTGCTTATCAATTAATTTGGCTTCTAGGTGTTGGGATAAAGAATTCCACAGCATCGGCACGGAAACTATGGGAAATACCCATCTGTAAGCCAAACTTAACATGAGGTAATAGCAAACCCAGAAGCTTTAAAAAAAAGTTCAGATTTGCCAGTTCCAAAACTGCAAACTTCAAAACATTATTCACACCGCAGTCCTAGCATAATATTGCTG
Source organism: Geotrypetes seraphini (assembly GCF_902459505.1). Classification (NCBI taxonomy): domain Eukaryota; kingdom Metazoa; phylum Chordata; class Amphibia; order Gymnophiona; family Dermophiidae; genus Geotrypetes; species Geotrypetes seraphini. Next base: position 11,545,235 of record NC_047102.1, read on the forward strand.
GTACTTTGGAATCGACTACTGGGGACCTTCTAGGAGGAGAGGCTTTAAGCGGAAATTGAAAGTGTATATCGCTTTTCTTTACGGTGGCCTTTCCAAGGCCAAGCTTGGGAGTCTGAATTTTAATTATGTCCTGCGACAACTGATCTTTCCTGTTTTTATTGTAGTTCTTCTCAGTTTTCAATTTTATGTACCGTATTTGCCGGCGTATAAGACGACTTTTCAGTACCTTAAAATCCTCCCCAAAGTCGGGGGTCGTCTTATACGCCGGGTACAGTTTACATGCCCTTACTTGCGGGGCTGGATGTACTCAGTCGCGCGGCTCTTCTTCTCCCTACCTTCTCTGCTTGCAGCACAGAGCCGAACGGAAGTCTTCCCGACGTCAGCGCTGACGTCGGAGAGGAGGGAGGGCTTAAACAAAGCTTAAACAAAGCCCTCCCTCCCTCCGACGTCAGCGCTGACGTCGGGAAGACTTCCGTTCGGCTCTGTGCTGCAGGCATGGCAGGTAAGGAGAAGGAGAGTAGCCTCCGGTTCGAGTGGCTACCAAGAGAGAGGGGCGGCCGCCCCGCCCCGGTTGCAGCACAGCCGGCCAGGTTCCCTTACTTTTGTGGCACTTCCCCGACCGACCGATAACAGCCCGGGTCCGACAATCCTCCCTGCCCTGTAGCCGCGAATCTAAATACCTTCTTACAGCAGCTGTAAGAAGGTAATTTAGATTCGCGATTAAGGGCAGGGAGGTTTGTCGGACCGGGGCTGTTGTCGGTCGGTCGGGGAAGTGCCACAAAAGTAAGGGAACCTGGCCGGCTGTGCTGCACCCGGGGCGGTAGAGAAGGTGTGCGGAAGAAGGGGTCGTCTTATACGGCGAGTATATAACAAAACTCTATATTTTAACTAAAAGTTGGGGGGTCGTCTTATACGCCCAGTCGTCCTATACGCCGGCAAATACGGTATATTGTGAACTGCTTTGATATTTTTGTGGTGTAAAATGGTATGACCAAAATGAATCAACTGAAAACTATAAATCAGAGTTATAATTCCAGGGAGCACATCCAGCCCCGTCGTGGCTATTGTTACTGCCAGAGTTCATTCCGTTCTGCTGTAGCATTACCAGGATCTTCTGATGTAGGAGTGTCTCTGCATTAGGTGACTTGTGCATATCCTCTAGGGTAGGGGTGTCAAACTGTTTTTAGGATCTCCCTAGTGACTATTTACTAGAGCGATTTGCTTGCACAGCCCCTCTCTGAATGCAAAATATATCTCATGGATATCTTGAAAACCAGACTGGTTTGTGGCCCTCTAGCATTGCAGTCTGACGCCCTGCTCCAGGGTGTGAATATGTAGTAGCTATGAAGCCCTTTTGTATTATTGCTGTTACAAAAAAAAAATGAAATAGCAAGTTAAAACAGAAGAGCAGAAGGATGTGATGTCATATGTTTTATTGAATCCGGCTTTTCCATTTAAAAAGCAAAATAAGGTATCGCTTTGGTACGCAGCCACTTTTCAGAGAAGATTTTATATTTCCTGCCCCGTTGACAGCCACAGCGTAACAGTCTGCGACACAAATACATCCCCTGTTACCTGCTCTCCCCTGAGACAAAATAACCAGACTGCCTTAGAAAGAAATGAACCACCTGAAAATAACTTCTGTAAGATTCTGCAGAGGCTCTGCCTCGTGTTGCAGTGTCTTAACTTCTTGATTGGTTAGTCGTTGCAGTGCGCCTCTCTCCTTTCCCCCCCCCCCCCAGCTGCCACAGAAGTTTCGGGCCTGCTGTAGGATCCCCGTAGCCCTCAAGGTAGTTACACAGAACCAGATCTGGATGTTAAGCCCTTTGCTTTATTTTTGGCCTGTGCTTCCATCCCTGCTGATAGCTGCATCTGATAACATTTTGGAGCCCATTACAAAGAAGCGCACAACTTTGGTTCCTTAGGAGCGATCCATTTTGAGAACATGTCTGAGTAGGTTCCTGTAATGAGTTCACACGGGAGCCTGAGCCCTCTGGAGCATCGTGGGGTCGCACTCCAGTATTTCACTGAGTTGCATCATGATGAAATTGCAGGTTCTGCTTTAGTGCTTGAGCTCTGGGAGAGGAGGATGTTTAAGATTAAAAATATACCGTAAAAACAAAGAAAGGAGGCTTTTCCTAGGAGACTGGAGTCACAGCAGATGTCTGGGCTGCTGTAGAGAAGCTGAACTTCTAGGACTCGAGCACAGGATGTTTGCTTTTATGATGGATGAGTTTGTAGTGGGGGTGGGTGAGGGGGGTCAAATGTAATGTGGAAGATGCCATAAAGCAGTGGTCTAAATTATTTTTTAAGTCGGGGCCACCCTGACTCAGCTCATTTGGCTTCAAATATCTTCCCAGGAGGCCTCGACACTGCTGATCAGTATGCTTCAATAACATCCGCCCCACCACCTGCCTTCAGACTTGTGTGTGTATCTTCAAGGAGGTAGGCGGTGGGCATTTCCGTATGCATTCTCTTCATGCCTTTGCCCTTTTTAAGCATGTGACTCCCCTTCCTATCCACAGGGGAACCCCCCCTCCCCCCAGAATGATGATGACAGTATTGAAATCCATGCTGAAAGCCTAAATTTTTTTTGAAGCTGCGTTTAAGCTCTAGCCCAACCCACTTGTAAAGCACTCAGATCTTTTGGTCATTCCCTCTATACCAGTGGTCTCAAACTCAAACCCTTTGCAGAGCCACATTTTGGATTTGTAGGTACTTGGAGGGCCGCAGAAAGAATAGTTAATTTCTTCTTATTAAAGAAATGACAATTTTGCATGAGGTAAAACTCTTTATAGTTTATAAATCTTTCCCTTTCGCTAAGTCTTAATAATAATATTGCAATTTATAGGTAAAGAGACATATGATCAAGAAACGGTTTTATTTTACTTTTGTGATTATGATAAATATACCGAGGGCCTCAAAATAGGACCTGGCGGGCCGCGAGTTTGAGACCACTGCTCTATACTCTCCTACCCTATCCGCCTCATCATTCCCCGTGTAATTCCCTACCTAAGCAGTGTGTATAGATTCACCCTTTTTGTCCTGTTTGCCAGAATTAGATTGTAAGCTCTTTTGAGCAGGGACTGTCGCTTGCATGTTTAATGTACAGTGCTGCGCACATCTGGTAGCGCTATAGAAATAGTACGAGGGCTGCCACGGGCCTTGCATTAAAGCACAGTGTCATAAAGTCATGCGGACCAGGGCGGATGAGATGCAGTTTTCAAGCTTGATGTCTGTGTTACTGTTCGGCATTAGCTGATTTAGAAACCAAAGAATATCTGTATTGCTTCGTTGTCTAATTGCACCTCGAACAGTGTGTACTTTTGGTCTCTATCTCAAAAAATACAGAGAATGGCGATCAAAATGATAAAAGGGGATGGAAAGGCTAAAGAAGTCAGGGCGCTTCAGCTTGGAGACAGAAGTCTAAAATAGTCTACCATGAGTAGAAGCAGAATGGGTAGATCTCAATTGAATTAACTTCTGCAAAAGTACAAAGACCTAGGGAATGTGTCATGACATTATGACCTTGGTTAAGTCACTTAACCCTCCTTTGCTCCAGGTACAAAATAGGTATATAATATGTAAACTGCTTTGCTTGTAACCACGGAAAGGCAGTATATCAAGTCTCATCCCCCTTCCTTTTCCCTTTATTAAGTAATACACTCAAACAAATCAGAGGAAATATTCATTGCTGGGGGATGTGATAATTTGTCAGCATGGCAGGGTTTAAAAATTTAAATTCCTGGAAGAAAAGTAGACCTGGGAGTAAGTAATAAGGGTGGGCTGTCGTTTGCAACAGCATATCCTAGGCCATCCGCATATCTTTGTCAAATGAAAGCAAGCAGAAAATGCACAGCATTCCATGTTGTTTGTCATTCCTAATGGTAGTGTGCCTCTTTCCCAGTAGTGGAATTGGCATTCATGCTGAAACCATAGCGCAAGCGCAAATTAGTGCACTCCCTATCGGGAAAAGAGCGTATCCTCTTTCTAAAATAGTGCTCACCATTATCAGAAACTGACAAAAGGCCAGAAAACCCCAAATAAAATAAATTCGTAAACAATACGAAACCCCAAATATAAACAATACGAAACCCCAAATAAAATAAATTCGTAAACAATACGAAACCGAAATAAACAATATGAAACCCCAAATAAACAATATGAAACCCCAAATAAACAATATGAAACTCCAAATAAACAATACGAAACCCCAAATATAAACAATACAAAACCCCAAATAAAATAAATTCGTAAACAATACGAAACCCCAAATAAACAATATGAAACCCCAAATATAAATAATATGAAACCCCAAATATAAACAATACGAAACCCCAAATAAAATATGAAACCCCAAGTATAAACAATATGAAACCCCAAATATAAACAATATGAAACCCCAAATAAACAATACGAAAACCCCAAATAAACAATATGAAACTCCAAATAAACAATATGAAACTCCAAATAAACAATACGAAACCCCAAATATAAACAATACGAAACCCAAATAAAATAAATTCGTAAACAATACGAAACCCCAAGTATAAACAATATGAAACCCCAAATAAACAATACGAAACCCCAAATATAAACAATACGAAACCCCAAATAAAATAAATTCGTAAACAATACGAAACCCCAAGTATAAACAATATGAAACCCCAAATATAAATAATATGAAACCCCAAATATAAACAATACGAAACCCCAAATAAAATTAATTCGTAAACAATACGAAACAAACATTTTCTGGCTGCCCATCCCTGGTAAGTTGCATGAAATCTCTAAACTTTTTGGGATCCTGCCAGGTACTTGTAACCTGGACTGGTCCCTGTTAGAAATGGGATTCTGGGCTTGATGGACGATTCTTCTGTTCTTAATTGTTCCTGCTTTATACATGCTTTGGGTGACTTAGGTTGCTAATCTCTGCTCCCTGAGGGTTTCTCCATCGGTTCTTGCTGTATTTATACTTTGTGTGTCTCAGGATGCTGCTCTCTTTCCTAGATCTTCTGGAAGAGATCAGAAAGGTAGAGCTATAAACTTTTTTTTTCTTATGAATTTTATTTGTGAACCTGTTTTTCAATTCATTGATTTGTTTTTATTATTTTTTTTAATCTATTCAGTTTTAATATAGAACAGTATGTCACAAACTTTTTAAACTGTGGCACACTAATCTCAGGGCTTTGGCTGGAGGGCACCCGGAAAAGCGTGGATATCTATGCGATGAATGACATCACGCGCATTTCCAGATGCTCTCCTATTACCGGCGGGAGGGGGGGCGGGGTGCTGCTGCAGAAGGAGAGGTGTCGGAGAAGAGGAGAGGCGCAGGCAGCGGCTGACTGACTACAGGATGTGCCTCTTGCCGCGAGAGGCATGTCCTGTAAGCAGTCAGCTGACATCTTGGGGCAACCTGGAATCTGCCGGGGTGTACAGTTTGCGATGCAGGTATAGAATCACAGTCTCGTGCTTTCCGCATATTTATATACCCATCACAGTCCTGTGGACACTTTCTCTCTCCCTTCCCCCTCATTTATAGATGATCTAATCCCAAGAGAGGGAATTCTTATGAATCAAATCTATGACCTGCTGCTAGTTGAACTTCCTGAGAAGTAGAAGGTGAAGAATTTCGGCCCCTATTTTCTTTTACTCTCAAGCCTTATACTTTTCTTTTTTTTTTCATTTCCAGCTCAGAATATTTGAAAGCCACGGAAGCTCTATACCAGGAAGTCACTGTGGATGAGTTCAGGGCTTTACAGTATCAAAAGAACCAGTGTATGCAGGAGACAGGAGCACTTGAACTAGGATTGATCTTTGCTCTAAATTGGTGCTTATCAAACACATACTTATCAGAGACCTAGGAGGCTCCTCTGATCCCTGGTACCGCTTCTGGCCCTCCTATACAACACAGCTGATGCTGCCACTATCACCTGCCTTCCATGGAGGCTTTGTATTCAAGTTAAAGTTTCAAGTTTATTTAAATTTGATAAATCGCTTATTACAAACTAAGCGAGTAACATTAAAATACAAGATAGATCTAGGCCTAATGATAATGTTGACTAAGAGATGAGGGCAAAGGTGGCATTTTTGGCTCAACCAGGTCATAACCCCAAATGTGAATTTTACAACTCCTCTTCCCTCCATTAAAGTTTTGAAGCCTTGTTCTAAATGATTTTCAAATCTTTACTGTGCTCTCCCCTCCCTTCTAGGAATGGCATTAGGGAATCCACAGAAAAAAATGTACCTGTGTTTTTGCTGCCAGTTCTTTTGCTCTGAGAGAAGCATTGCCCATAAGCCTGCCCATCCGACACATCCTGTGTTAGAGAGCCTTAGCAAGGAAAATTGAATCTGTAGCTGGCACTTGGCACTGCTGCTTTTAGGATGCAGTGGCTCTGAGGGATTGGGTGCTAATCTTTTCCCTTAGTTTGCTCTGCAAGCCATGAACTGTAATGGAGAGGCTTTGATGGACACCACTGGGAACTTTAGGAGGTGGTTTACAAATTGGAAGATGAATCTGTTAGATTTCCAACAGACAGGCCGATTATTACCAGTTTCTCTTTGAAGTATCACATACTGAGATTTACTCACTACAGTTTTTGTCATAATATAGCATGTCTCAATATACTTCTGCAACTTTTGAGTTAATTTATTGTATTTGTAAGTGTATTGTTTAATTTCTTATGTTTCAAGGCTACTATAACCGAGTGAGCACTTCCAATTAGGGAAAAGGATTGAGTTAAACACTAGAGGGCGCCCAAGCCTTTAAAAAAAGCAGCTGTGGAAAAGCATCTTGGTCAATTAGGCCTTTTAATTAGAATCCAGGGAATTATACGCCACAACTCTCTAAATTTAATTACTGACAAAAATCAAAATTATGTAAAAGTAAATGTCTATCTCCACATAAATAGATTAAATGACAGTATAGAACTTGTTATAAATAGATGCAGATACTTTGCAAGAATTATGAGAATATGTAACTAACTGCCTGTTCACGTCTGTCATGATTATATCAGGCATTACACATACAATTGTGTCACAAGTCATGAGATTTAAAGGCTTAAGCTGCAGAAAATAACCCAATTAAAAAGTATGACCTTTAAAAAAAATAAAACCCCAAAACAGTGGGCAGTGGGAAAGTAGACACTCTTACTAAAAGTACGACATCCATAGATCTCTTTCTTAAAAGATAAAAATGTGGTGTGTCCATCTTGGTAGTGAATGAGATACAGGAGGTGGCCGTTGGGTGAAGGTAGGGGAACAGGTATGTGGCGTAGCTGCAGAATGTTGCAACCTGCATATGGAAGTGTAGCCAGGGGGAATGTGCGTGTATGAGACTATCTTATCTGTTTCATGTCTCTCACCATATCCAGCTTCTTCTTTCTCTCTTCCTTACCTCCTGTATCCCCTTCCCCAGGTACAGGCTTTCTCCTATCTCTCCTGCCATCCTGAACCCTGCCCACCTACTTTGGAGCAGTATCTGTCCGTCTTGTACACTTCCCCTTGTGGTCTTGCATTTCTCTCTCCCTATCTCCATTAGTCCAGCACCTCTCCTCTGCTTTCCTCCCCCTCTTTTTGGTTTGGTCTCTCTCTTCCCTTCCCTTCACCTCAGGTCTGGAATCTCTCCTCCCCTCCTTCCTCTTTCCTCCTCCTCTCTCTGCACAGGCCTGCCTCCCCGCCATGAAGGCCTTCTCCCCTCTGAGGAAGGAAGGGGAGGAGAAAGGCCTGTACAGGTGCGTACAGGTGAAGAAGGTAAGACCTCCATGAAACTGGAGGTTAAGACAGAGCCCCCTGAAACCCCCAGAATAATAGGAAAATGTGCATTGGCGGTAATGCATTACATAGGGAAGTGGGTGCAGTGTTTCTGTGACTGTGTACAGTATATGCCAAGTGATTGCTAGGTGCAGTGCAATTTGAGTGGGTGCAGTGAGGGGGACCTAGGGTGTTTTGGGGAGGCCAAGCAACTAGACCTACTATGTCTGAGTGGGTGGGGAATTGCCACGGGGGAATGTGAGTGTCGTGAATCAGTAGAGGATGATAATTGCAGGTGTGGACTGTGAATGGGGGGGAAGGGGTCCAGTGTGTCTGCACGTGTGTAAGTGTACTGAAAGTATAAATAAGATAAGCCTGAAGAGTGATGTTCATTTATCCTCTAAGCAGGGGGTTGTAGCCTGCAAACGTGCACCAGTGAGTTTATTTTGGCAAATTCTCACAGACCCTCTTGAATGAAATGGCAGGGAGGTTGGTCAACACACCTACATCTGTGATTCTAACATCTTAGCTTTTTCATAGGCTGCAGCAAATCTTAAACGTAACAGTTGATTGACTTATTGTATATCATATTTATAGGTTTTCAATATAATATCACAAATAAATGGCAGCTTTTATAGCAAAAAAAGAAAACTGGTAATAGCATCATATTCCTTATCAGTTAATAGCTCATAAGAGGAAAATTAATTGACCCGATCCTCAGCATTGACAAGGTTCAGGATCCAATTTACTAATCAAAGGATATATATAGCTCTTCCCTCCCCCCCTTGGGTATTACAAGGGTCAATTGAAAAGTTTTCGGCCTGACCAAGAAAGAGCAAGCTTCACATTATAGCTGTCAGACAGATAGCGTTAACAAATGCCTACGGCTAGAGTTTTAAGTTAGTCTTTGTTTGACAAAGCCGCGCGTCAGCAGCTCCGAAGCCCTTTAAATCTCTATGGGCTTCGGGGCCGTGACTGGCAGCTTTCTAAAACAGGCCCTAGTTTTCTTGTGTCAGCCTTTCAAATGTGAACAACTGCTCCGCTTTATAAAAAATGGACAAAATTGGGTAGCGTGCCGTGATAAAAATTCCTTCAAATCGCCTAATAAAATTCAATCTGAGCTGGACGCAGTGTATGGTGATGCGTCTCCCTGCAGGCTACCATAGTTCTATATTTTGGAGTGCAGGGTTAGCTTTGAAAGGTGGAGTTTTTTGCCAGATGAAGCTGAACTGAGGCTTTTTCTCCACCTTTCTTTTTCCCTGTTACTACCTGTTGTGTGATTGGCTTGTGTATGTGTGAAATTAAAGCCTGTTAGTGTTGCAGAGGGGAGGTTTGTGTCCATATGGGGTTCTGATTTAGAGATAATATAATTGGGGTTTGTAACCCCCCCTTTTCCTGAGAGTATATGTATGGAACCCCTCCCCCATTATAGAGGAAACTTAACTTTTCCCGATTTGTTTTTTTTTTTTTTTTGGAAAAAGTTGTTTTCTGTATAATATAGGGGGTTGCACCCCCCATGCCCCCCCCCAACGGCATTCAACGGCAGCGCGAACAGTATCACCCCCCTCCCATTGGAGCTCTTTAAAATTAACTTTTAAAGCGGCGCGCTGGAGTCTTGCGCCCAATTGTCTGGGCTCAAATGTTGGCACAGCTTTGTCCGGGGCGCTTTTGTCCTGTCACCCTCATGCCGAGATGACACTCCTAGCGCAGTTTCCTCAGTTGTCTCGCCCGTTGCACATGGTCTTTCAGTGTTGTCAGCCAAAGCAGCAGTTCTTAGTCCTCTGGGCTGGGAGCTACCTTCTGCCACTAAGATGAATGCACCATCGAATGGGACCACGAAGAGTGTATCAGTCCCTTAATTGCTGAGATATGAGCTGGGACACACTACAAGGGCTTACCTTTATCTTTCTTGATTTAATACCTGAACCTTTCATATACACTTTCCCAATTATATAAATGACAGAAGATAAAGACCCCAAGAATGAATAATTAAGAATAATGGTATCTATTTGCATATAATTTATTTAAATGCCAAAAGTCTGCCTAAGCTTTTAAGTAAATACATGGTATATCATACTTGGTGTGTAGTTTACAGGTAGGCGTGCACATAGGTGGAACATGGGTGGGATTCACTCGCATAACTTAAAATATTCTGTAAGCATCCAGGTGCAAGCGCTTAGCACAAGTTCTGTGGCTGGTATAAATGATTATATCTAAATAGTTACCCAGCCATTCTAAAGCGAAAACCTAGGTCTAATCCAGTGGTCTCAAACTCGTGGCCCGCCAGGTCCTATTTGGAGGCCCTCGGTATGTTTATCGTAATCACAAAAGGAAAATAAAACCGTTTCTTGATCATATGTCTCTTTAGCTATAAATGACAATATTATTATTAAGACTTAGCCAAAAGGAAAGATTTATAAACTATAAAGAGTTTTTACCTCATGCAAAATTGTCATTTCTTTAATAAGACATTAACTATTTTTTTCTGAGGCCCTCCAAGTACCTAGAAATCCCAAAATGTGGCCCTGCAAAGGGTTTGAGTTTGAGACCACTGGTCTAATCTAGTCTAAGCCTTAGATTTATATACCATATCATCCCCTAAGTAGGGGCTCGACTCAGTTTACACAAGACTTCAGTAAAGCTCTTCTCTTCCCTCTGTTGCCTTGTCGCTTGCTCCTTTCACCACTCCTGGTGGGTACAGCTGGACAGGGGCATCAGTGATCACCTACAAACACTTAGCCCAGGGGTAGGGAACTCTGGTCCTCGAGAGCCGTATTCCAGTCGGGTTTTCAGGATTTCCCCAATGAATATGCATGAGATCTATTTGCATGCACTGCTTTCAATGCATATTCATTGAGGAAATCTTGAAAACCCGACTGGAATACGGCTCTCGAGGACCGGAGTTCCCTACCCCTGACTTAGCCCATCATCCCTGATCAGAGCCAAGGCTTACCAACAGAGCATTGTGTGGGAGAGAGGCCTGATAATTTGCCTTCCCTGTGACTTTTGAACACCATCGCAGCTGAACACATGCTCTGCCTAGGCCTCATTTCAGATTCCCTGCAAGTACAATCTGTTTCCAGCTTTCATAAGCATTAAACTTGCTTCCAGTGTTGCTTTTCTCTGTGGGTAACTTGTGCCCTGCGCTGGCATTGCAGAGCGATTCCTCTTGCATAAGGGTTGTGCTCTCTAATTAGGTTTCTATGTGCTCTCGCTGGTTGAAAGCGTTCCTTGTTTCTGTTTTCTGCAATGCCTGCTCTCTTTCACCAGGATTCTGTCCACTGGCATCATCCCCTTCCATGCATACTCTATCCCTCCTAACTTCTGATCTGTGCCATTTATGGAAGATGCCCAGTGTCTGATGGAAAGTTCCCTTCCTCTGGTAGTTTTCCATCCTTTGAATCAAGATACAGAAAGTTCTGTGTTTTGTTTTCCCGTGTTGTGAATTGACTTATTGCTTGCTGTGTTTGAGGAGGCCGACGCCGAGCAAATTTCCCTCAGTCTGCCAAATCGGAGCACTGACAGCTATAGTATGTTTTCAGAACATAACAAACTTGTCATTCTCTTATTTTATTTTCCTCAAAGCAATAATTATGCAAAAAAATGAATTTTAAAAAAAATATTTAATCGCATTTACGTTGTCCATTCAAAAAGGTTCTCAACAATGTACATCCGTACACAAAAATATAAATAAGAACAAATGACACAAATAATACATCAATAAAGCACAATAAAATGTACAAAAATAAAAGTTAAAATAATGATAAAATTTCCCATCAAAGGTGGAGCTAAGCAGCCATGTCTTACAGCTGTTCGTTAATAAGCGAGTTGAAATCTTCTCGATTGCAGTTAGTTCAGAATATTACCATAAAGCTTATCTTGGGTAAGAAGAAATTCAGATGAGACACTCCTATACTCTATTGTGAACATTGTCTAGTTGTCGGAGATAATTGGTAGTGAGGTGAATGCTCTCAAAATAGAGAGGTCAACCAGGAACCAAGACTTCTCAATATATGAAAGTCAAAAATGGATCTTAAATATAGGTATTAAGAAGTGAGGTAATACGATTTTCACATACACTCAGGATTGTGTAATCCGACCAAGAGCCTTGGCTCCTATGACCAAACCCACCGTCCCATCACTGCGCATGACTTTAATGCAAAATAATAGTAAATAAGGCAACGTGCTCTTTGAATGCTAGATTTGTTCTCAATGGCAATAAGAGGAAAAACCACTCCACTTAGCTTTAAGGTGTGTTAGCAGGTCCCGACATGGGCCATGTTTTGAGGGTCTGTTTCAAGGAACCCAAAGGAGATGAGCAAAACTTCAAATGCCAGAGAAATAGTTGTTGAGTGATTCGGACAAAACACTTGTGTTCATAGATTGAAAGGTCTCTTCTGATTCTGATTACACAATCCTGAATTTATGTGAAAATCGTATTACCTCACTTCTTAATACCTATATTTAAGATCCATTTTTGACTTTCATATATTGAGAATCTTGGTTCATTGTCTAGTTGTGCCATATCACACCCCATTTAAAATCGTTACGATCACCAGGTTCTCTAAACAGGCATTCCTCTATTTCTCCATGGACAAGCAGCCACTCATATGGGTTGATGTCATCCTGACATGCTGCCTTAGATTCATTCCTTCTCTTTGGAACTTAGTGGCATAACTAAACATCACTTTTCGAGCAACATACTTTCAAGGTAGCAGACTTGCTCAGTTGTAAGTTGAACCCTCATGAATGGGCTATAGATTCTAAATTAGTTAAATGTTTTTCAATCATTGGGGAACCCCTGCAATGGATCCCTTTGCATCTCAGGAGAACACTCGATGACTTATTCTGCTCCATTCACCCAAGCCTCATCAGTGGCATTGATGCATCCTATGCTTTTCCTCCCTTCCCTTTTGTAATGAGTCATTACATCAGACGTCGTCTCTGGCAGTGTTCAAATCCAAGCTGCAAGCCCATTTTTTCTATGCTGCCTTCAACTCCAAACTCCCACTCACCATAAAATTACTTTTGTCCATCCTATCATTCTCTCTGCAGGAAACTCCCCAACACCTACCGTGTTTCCTCATAAATAAGACACTGTCATATTAATTTTAGGCCCATAAAAGGCACTAGGTCTTATTTTGGGGTAGGTCTTATTTTTTCCATGTACAATGATCATCTCTCCCTTCCTCTCCTCCACCCCAATTCTTCCTATTTCCTTTCTCTCCCCCACATGTGCAGCATCTTTCCTCCTCTCTCACCCATCCCCTTGTGCAGTATCTTTCTATCCCTCCCATTCCTTGTGCAGCAGAACCCTTGCAGCTTCTATCTCTCCCTACCTCCCATCCCCCCGTGTAGCATCTTTCTATCCCCCCTCCATACACCCCCGACCCCTCCCCCTGCCGACCCATCTCTCCCTCCCATCCAAACCGTGAGACTAAAATAAATACCTTAACACACCGGCAGCAATCTAGATAGTCTGCTTTGCAGCTTTCTATTGCCCGGGCGTTCCTCTGCTGCGTTGCTGATGACATCATCAGTGATGCAAAATACAAAAAAATCACTCTTATGTTACTTATAAACTTACTATATTAGTGATTCATAGCTTTTTACTAAGTTTTACGCTCAGAATCATGGAGGCAGGGACTGGGGAGAAAAATAACCCCCGGTACCATAACCTCACTGCCCAATCATCGCGTATATAAAGATGAACAAAAATTTCAAATATATAAACTTATAGCCTGCCACTAGGGCTAAACTTGTGTACGTCTAGAATGGAAAGAAACTGCAAACTTATCTTATAGCTTGCAGGTTCCGATGTGCCACGCCAGAGGAAGCTGTATGAATCACTGTGTATTAACCATGGGAGGTTTAGTCCATCATTTGAATCACGCTCGCCTGTTATTAGACATTTGTAGTTCCTCTGTTGTAGTTCCTTCCTATTTCTCCTACTGTAAACCGCGTCGAGCTCTACGAACGTGGAGATGATGCATTATACAAACCTAAGGATTAGATTAGATTAGATTTGCTGTAAATCATCGTTGGTTCCCTGAGCTTTTCATTGAAGTAGTTGCCTGTTGCTTTGGAATAGACTTCCCCTCTTTTAGACTGGAGACTTCTATTCAGAAATTTAAGCCAATAGCGTTTGGTTGGCTAAAGGCTAATACCCAGTGGGAGAGAACCAGCTATATCGTGTAATAGCTGCCGATTTTTAAACACTGGCCAAGATTAGTGACCAAATCAGGCTGCCAGATGGTCCATCTTTGGCCGCTATAACTTACCAGACCTTCAGTGCTAGTCAGTTGCCCGGCATTGTATAACCAGGCTCAGTGTCAACCATAGGAGTTAGCCAACCTCCCTTTTGTGGTCTCAATATCAGCCCCATTATTTTACAAAAAAACATTACTCCTGGATTAAGTAACCGAAATAAGATTACATTTAGGATTTAGTCCCTGAATCCTGTCTCTGTTGCCCTTCCCTTTCTTTCCATATCCTTATGCTGTTCATAAATGTGTTGTTTTGGGGGGGGGGGTTTGGAGGGGGGGGGCACAGAGGTTTACCCCGTTTCCCTTTCTCCATTATAAAATTTATTGTAACCTAGGCCTCGCATTTTTTCACCATGTTTTCTTCCCTTTCTCATACACTTGTTTTCTGTAGCCCACTTAAATATCGAGTACAGAAACTGTGTAACTGGTGAATACGTAGTTCACTTTTTATCAGAGCTCCTTAAAACAGGTCTACACAAAAGAAGACTTAGTCTGTGACAAAGAAACCAGGAGTACACTGTATCCCCTGCAGGTGGCAGGAAGAGAGAAGTTGTGCCGTGGTTTCAAGGCCAGACATCATTGCTGTGCTTAATCGAGTGATGATGGGTCTGATTGTGATAATAAATTGGTGAGACCTTTTTTTTTTTAAGAGAAGGTAATCTGAATGATGAAGAAAAAAATTACATTTGCTGCTTCCTTGAGTTTAATTCCAATACATTAGAAACTCTGATTTCACGGACAAAGTGAAGAGGTGGAAGGAATTGTTTTCGGTTCTCCCACTGCCTGCGTGCATGTCAGAAGCAGGGTGATGGTTTCTTGAAAAAGAGATGATTTGCTAATAGCGCCATTCTGCAGTGCAGTGGGGGGAAGACTTTTTTTTTTTTTTTTTTAAAGCTGCTGCTTCAGACAAATAAAGCAGCTTTTTGCCCACCACACTGAACGCAAAGTCACCATTCCCCTGTCCCCAGTTTCCTGCGCTGTGGGGTCTTCCCATTCCTACTGCCTGGCCTTCACATGACTGGATGAATCAAACTCGCTTGCTTCAACTCCCTTTGCGTCGTCTGATTTTTTTTTTTCTCAGTCTTTTTGGCTAAAATCTTATATGCAGGATGTGAGCTCTTAGTCTTTTGGCCGATACTTAAAATATTGGAGGGAGAGGTTAATATCCTGCC
Organism: Geotrypetes seraphini; assembly: GCF_902459505.1. NCBI lineage: Eukaryota > Metazoa > Chordata > Amphibia > Gymnophiona > Dermophiidae > Geotrypetes > Geotrypetes seraphini. Next base: position 11,560,425 of record NC_047102.1, read on the forward strand.
ATTTGATCCTCTGGGAGTCATGGTGATTTATAATAACCATTTGTCTGATCAGGAGAATTAAACCACCTTCTACCAAAAATAGGGCAGTCTGTGATTATCATAGAGAACATAGTTTTGTCTGTCTCAAGGCTGGGCAACCTTCTCAATGCACGATGGGATTCCTTAGTAGCAAAACAAATGTCCCCTGCCTTGTTTGACCCCATTCAATGTACAGCACAGACTGTTACAAGTGCTTGTTTAACATGAGAAATAAAGATTTGAGAATGACAGTGAAGCAGTAGAGATATTATAAAAACTTACTGATCTCTTAAGAAAAAAAAAACACCCAACAAAACATTGAACAACAAAGAGGAATAGTAACACATATTTTTAGGTGGGTTTGTGGTTTTGGGATTTTATTTTTTCTTCAAGTGCAGAACAACATTTTTTTTTAGATTTAAATTTCATTAATCTTTTTCTGATTTAAAAGTCCAAGGTCCTGGAGCAATTCCTTTTGTCTGTAGGGTAAGTTCTCATCTCTTTTCTTGCTTGTCTCAGGTCTATTTGTCATGTTCTCTAAATATAGAGGAGGACTGTGAGAAGATGAAATGATAATAATAATTTATTCTTATATACCGCCAGACCACGAATGGTTCTAGGCGGTTCGCAGCAGATAAGGCTGAACATCCAACGAATATACAGTTCAAAAAAAGATATATCAATTTCTAGAATGTACACATTATATGTTATATTTAAAAAGCATTAGAAAGCTTGGGTTACAATTTTGTCAAATAGTTGTGTCTTTAATAGTTTTCTAAAAAAATAATAGGATGAGACTCCTGGCATGATTTTACCAAACCAGGCATTCATTTTGGCTGCCTGGAAAGAGAGAGTTCTCTCGAAATCTCTTCAAACGACATGATTTGACAGTAGGATAACTGGACTCTATGTGTGGGCTTATTGGAATGATTTAACGAGAAATGGGAAACAAGGTAACCTGGAGACATACCGAAGATTGATTTGAAGCAAATGCATGCAAATTTGAATAAAACTCTAGCCTCAAAGTATGAGAGTACAAAGTACTTGCTTTTCCCACTAGCCCAAATTTGGAATTACTTTCAGTTGGACTATGTCTGATGAAGGTGGTATACAAATAAAACACGACTTGGGTACAAGACAAATCAATCTTGTGGCTTTTATACCTTTATGAACTGTGGAAGGAAAAGGTGAGGAAGTAATAAGAAAAACCTATAACTTTGGTGTAAGAAATTGAGGTAGTTAAAAAAAAAATAAGTCTGCGGTTCCTGCAGAATCCTGTAGAGGGCCTCGTGACTTTGTAACAGTTGATTAACCAGTGGTTTTTTACCAGAATGATTGCAGAGCCGCTTTTTTCTACTGTCTGGACGCTATTATCTGTTAAGAAAATAATTGAAAAATGGCATATGATCTACGTGTGAGAGCTGAGAAACATTCTGAAATGGAAATTATTTTTAGCATATTTCAATGAATTAATCAAAAGGCAGCATTAAAAATGTAGAGTCATCACCTGAGGTGGGCACTCCTGCTGTCCACAAACATTCCAGCTGTTCACTAGTCCTGGTTTTGGGGTGTTACACAGAGGTTCACCAATGAGACTCTCTAAATACACACCTGAAATTCGTTTCCCCACCGGCTAGAGGATGCAAATTTAAGAGACACCATCAACAACTTCTATCGTATCAAGCAGCCTTATGGGGCAAAGACCTGGAAAAACTAATTACACACACAAACAACTATGGTGAATTTAGGAAACACCTAAAAACATACCTGTTCTTGAAATACCTAGGTAACGAATCTGGACAATAGACCCCATCACAATCCCACCCCCAAATCTGATCTCGTAAACTGTTAACCACTAATCTCTAACTATGAATGTTCCATTCAGTTTGTAGAATCTTTCTAATTCATTGTAAACCGCATAGAACTTCACGGTCCTGCGGTATATAAACTGTTATTATTATTATTAAATACCTTTGTTAGCAAATGGTAGTCGCATATGAAATATAAGAGGCTAGATAAGCACAGGTTGGCATCCTGGCAGTATTTTGGTAATAAACAACACACACAAACACCTATCTTATTTCTCTTAGTACCACTTTCTGTATTTACTAGAGGCATTATCTTGAGGTCTTTGACTAGAATTTTTGTTGTAGTTGTGCTTTCAAACCTAATGGACGTTGGAAAGAATTGCACAAAAAGGGTTCAAAATATCTGTCTCGGGGCAACATAATTCTCCAAAAATCTATCAGAATGGGATGAAACTTGACATGTGGAAAAAATAGTCAAAATACACATTGAGATGTTTCCTGATGTGGCAAGATCGACCCAACTCAGAAGGGAAGGGCTTTTTAGTCTTGAAACCTCGAGTTGTGGAACTGGGTTCCACATTTTTCTGAAGTTCCCTTGCAAGTGTTTGGTGACTTTTCAAAATACAGATTATATTTTTGGGGATCCGGCTCAGTTGATACAATTTCTTGATCAAAAACAATGGGGGATTATATATTTTGTTGGTTGAGATAGCTAGTTTCAAATTGAGGAGCCTGATTTGAAAAAGATGCTTATACAGAAGGATGTTTTCTTCCTTTAATTTTCCTTTGAAATAGATTTCTGTTATTAAATAGTGCAACTCTTCTTTTAATGAGGGCTAGATGGAATTTCTGATTTTGTAATGATGATAATTATGTAAAATGATTTGATAGGTTTACGTATCCTGTTATGCTTCTTTGTAAACATTTATTTGAAATTTCAAAATTAAAAAAATAAATAAAATACACATTGAGTTTGACAGTGAGCCGTATTAAACTGAGGTCTCCAAAGAAATAGGCCCCCACCCTCAAAAAATGTCCCAGGAAAAGTTCTAGATTTAGTAGCATAAAACATATAAGCAGAGAAACAGCAGTTAGGGACTTACTTTGACTGCCTCATCATGTTCCTTCTGCGTGCGCACACAGGTCAGAAAAGATAACTGTGCCCAAAATTTGTGCTAGCTTTCCTTATTGTGAACATAGGCTATAGCTAAGAAGAAAAAAATAAAAAAATTTAAATTGAATCAGGTTGGGCAGACTGGATGGACCATTCGGGTCTTTATCTGCCGTCATCTACTATGTTACCACTCACATTGAGTCGAGGAAGAAAACATGCGTGGAAAACATTTATTATGCACACATGGGCCAGTTCTCACTCTCGCCATCCCTTAGAACTAAACTCTTCTCCCCCTCAGCATGCATCCCTGCTTCTTGTTCTGGTCCCCAGAAGGCTTTCCAAGGACTGAATCAATAGCCGATTGTCAGGCAGAGGAGAAATGAAGCTTTTTCACAGCCTAATGAGAAGATGTTGACTGCAAAGTGTGGTTGTCATGGGCGAAAGTCCACAAGTGGCTCTGAGCAGGGCAGGAATGTTACTGAATGGTCAGGTATGTTCCATATTTCTCCTGAGCCATTGCTTTCTTAATTCTTACAAAATTCTACTTAGTTGTTGACAAGTGTTCCCCAATTCTAATAGAACAAGCAAGAACAGTAAGGCTTCCGCAGCCAGTGGGACATTTTTAATCGGGTCAGTGGTGTAAAGCTAAAGACAGACCCTGAGGGAGCTGCCAGTTACTTTGTATGTATGCTGAAGTCCTTTCTGTTACTGAATGCTGATTGGGTTTACCGCTTCATATTGTTCCAGAGTATTGATTCCCCTTCCCTTGAGTCAATAGGCTTTTTAATTGGCGATTACCTTCCCTTTCCCCCTCCTTCCCCCCCCCCCCCATTCCAAGCAACCTGAGATGTTGGAACTTTAATTTTGAACATGGTCTGGTACTTATTTTAATATTTCCTGAGACCCATTGGGACTCCTGTGGTTTCATGCCAGGGAGAAGGATCAAGAAGCAGTATGTCATTTTTGAAAGAATGGGCTTAACACAGCTGACCAACTATACTATTGACGGAGAACTTTTCCTTATTTGCAGATTCCATGATTATTTGCTGAAAAGCAACTTAGCCAAAGTCAGCCATTCTACTCCTGATTTAAGCCTTTGAAAATGTTACCAAATTGATAAGACAATTGATCAATTGCTGTCAAGTCAAAGCCGACTCCTGGTGACTATACTGACTTCTCCAGCATGTCCTGTCTTCTGTTTGTGTGTGGAGGCATTTTAATGGAGCATTCATTGTTGTGATTGTGTCAATCCATCTTGTTGCTGATTTTCTACACCCTTTTTTTTTTTCCTTCAGCTGTTCCTTGCATAATTATGCCTTTTCCAGGATCTCTGGCTGTTGCATAATATGGTTGAAATATGATAGTTTGTCTAACTATGTGAGCTTCTAGTTAGGGACCCATCAGTTCAACTTCTTGACTGTCCATGCTATTCATAATTATCTTTAGAACCACAACTCAAATCCCTCGATTTTCTTTCTATGGTCCATACGGTGTAATAGGAAAAAAAATCCACTGTCCATATAATTCAAATCTTTGTTGGTAATGAAAGCATCACATGACTTGAAAATGTTCTCCAAACCTTTCGTTGCAACTATACCAAGTAGATATCCTGCGGTGTACTTCTTGACGACTGGAGCCTTTGTTGATTTGATCCTGAGGAAGAAACTGTATGATAGATACATCAGATGACTAGTCAGTCTGGATATCTTGAGCACCACACCAGTTCATGACTCTCGGGGATCCAGAGCTACTGACATCTGGCTTATGGTATTGTTGCCTGAAGGTGCAAGAACATTCCCTGTATCTGCGTACGTAGGCTGACGGTCCCTTTTGTGATAAGACTTAGACCAGCTTTATGCAGTCATGAAAGCTTCAGCCCCGGACACTGAGAGCCACATTGAGTGCTAGCTTCTTCCATGAGTGTACAATGCATTTTTAACTCTGCTTGGCCATGCAGTGTTGGCTCTGCAGTTTTAAGGGCTTATTTATTTATTCAGTTTTCTATATTGTTCTCCGCAAGGGAGCTCAGAATGGTTTATACAAATGTATTCAGGTACTTGAGCACTTTTCCCTGTCTGTCCCGGCAGGGTCACAATCTATCTAATGTACCTGGGGCCATGGGGGGATTAAGTGACTTGCCCAGGGTCACAAGGAGCAGCGTTGGTTTGAACCCACAACCTCAGGGTGCTGTGGTACGTTTTATGTTGACAGGGTGGTAAGAGCGTTTGTGTTTGCTCCTCAGAGTCCTATATTGTATTGAAAGGTACTCTGTCTTTCCTCCTTACCTGTTTAATTCACTAGTTGTCAGCTGTCATCAGCAAGGAGATCCCAGCTTCCTCTTCATAGGCTGTTCTGCTCTCCTGTAATCCAGTATGAGAACTTAACTAATTAGCAAAACCAAAGGAAGCTGTAGAGGAATTGCAGATGTGTGACCTGGGGGATCTAATTATGTTCAAGTGACTTATCTACCAGGTTTGAATGACAGGTATCTTTCATTAATCTGTAGTACAGTTGGCTCATTATTTTATTGGGTAAGCTTACAGATTTGAAAAGCCTGTCACATAAATTAATGGCAACATTATGATTTCAATAAAAAAAAAAAGAAAACTAAGAAGATTTAGGGAGTACCCAAACACCAAAATCCTTCCACATTTAATCAAATACTTTTAGCCAATCAATCCAACTCCAAAATCAATAAATTTGGCTTAAAACATCAGGGGTCATTAAAAACGTCCATCATACCTTCTCTAAGGTGTCTGCACTGGTCTAGCAGGCTGAAAGGAAATTAGAAGGTAAGGCCAAGTTTCACCTTGAAAACGTTTCCTAATATCCTGTCATGAAATAATGAGATGATAATTTTGTTCACATTGCACAAGATATGATGGAAGTTTTAATTATACAAAGTATGATGGAACTTTCTTGTGACGACTGATGTTTTAATAACACAAAAGAAAATATAAGTAAGTAATTTATTTCTTATATACCGCTAAATCCGTTAGGTTCAAAGCGGTTTACAGAGAAATATATATTAAAGAATACAGTAAAATAAGATAAATAAAGAATAGGTACTTGGAATTCCCTTACTGTCCCGAAGGCTCACAATCTAACTAAAGTACCTAGAAGACAGTTATTGAGCAGTAGGAGTAAAAATAAAGACAGAGATAATAAACAAGATATGAAACATCCTAACAAGAGTACACTGATCTCTCTAAGGCCATAATTCTTTTAAAGTAAAGTATACATTTCAGTAATAATTAAATAGATAAACTAAATAAATTAAATTAAATTTGTTTGGATTAAAACTAAATATGGAAATTTTTTTTTTTAAAAAAAGAACATATATGGACATAATAAATGTGAAAAAGAATGAATAAGAAAGGAATGTGAGTGGAAAAACGTTGAGCAATGGAATTCTGAGGAATAATTTAAAAATAAAGACATAAAACAAATAAAAAGAGTAAAATTAGGATATAATAAACATGATGATATAAGAGACAAAAGGGAGCAGCATCACTTAAGTCAGACCAACAAATCTCTGTCCCAAGCACTTCAGCCGTTAATCCGATCAGCCGCTGTTATCATCCGATGTACACCAACCACATCTCCGATGAAAAGAAACATCTTTCAGTTTCCAGGTCGACACCCAGTGCGCTGGACAGTACAACCTCCACTCAGATTTTGCCGACCTCATCTCTCCGCTCCCAGGTCCGGTAGTGATCCTTTCCGCTAGCCCCCGCTGTGCGACACCGGCGAGAAACTTTGGAGAAAAGCCGGGCTGATGGACGCTGGGATTTCGGGGCAGAAGCCCTCAGATTCCGGGCCGGGAAAGCGCCAAACAGGCCGCTGCCGCCGGAGCCAGGTGCGCAGGAGACAGGCGGAGGCGGCGAAGAGGACCACAACGACCACGGGGCGCCGAAGCTGGACACCGGGGGCGAGTCCCCCACTCAAGCATGATCCATCAAGCACATCCGGACAGTGGATCTCGTGGGAAGCTCCCTCCAGCTCCTCTAACTGCAGGCCATCGACCTCAGGAGCCTGGCTCGATCGCTGCCTCCGGCCGCCCACCTGAGACCTGCCACCTCTCTTTCCGCTCCCAAACAGGGGCAAACTACAGCACGCAGCCGTTGGCACACAGGAGCAAAGGATTCAGACCAGGTCCTCCACAACCCCAACCAGAACAAGGCTCCAGTCCGGTCTCTCCCAGCCGCCACCACAAAGTCCATCAAACCACAAGTGCAGGGCCCCTCAACTGCTGAGCTGGACCCAACGGTCAAATTATATAAATGTGCATTACCTGTGTTCTATTCATAAATCAAATGCATAATTATTAATCCATATAGATTGAGGAGAAACAAAGTTGCTCAAATATATTGCTTATTCATTTCTCCATTCTAGAGCTATCATTATAGTGAATATTTATCATTGTATTACTGTCTCATCATTTCATCAATTTTTTGCATGAGAAAAATTTCCAAAAAGTAAAAACAAAAAACCAGTTGCACTATATAACACTGTCCCTGGGACCATTAAGAAATATGTGGGCAAATTTTCTCTGGAAGATGAGAAAAACAATTTCCCATATAGAAGGGAATTGAGCCAAGATAGAATAATCCCCACCTCCAGTGGTTTTGCTGTAATAGCTTTCTCAAGAAGAAAACCTTCAAAATGAATAATACACCTTTGTGTGGTGTTAATGTACTTTATTCTTGTGGGTATATATTATTGAAGAGAGTGTTGTTTTTTTATTTTTACAGTATTGGTTTATTTTCACTGATGTTTTAAGCCAGTTGATTTTAGAGTTGGACTCACCAGCTGCTGCTGTTTTCCTCCATTTTCATATTTAATTTGTGTGGAAGGTGTTTGGTGTTTTGAGCATTTGTAAATGATGTGATCGGCACTATTTCAGGGGCCTTAGGAAGCCAGAGAGGGGTTTGTGGCACGATACTCAACCAAAGCCTGAGGAAACAGAGGAAACTGCAATGATACAGAGATATGAACCACAGGTGATTGAAACAAGAAGTGATGGAGGCTGAAGAAATGACTACAGAAGCAGCTCAGAGTGTGAAACGAGAGCCAGAAGAGGCTAAAGAGGGAGCTGCAACAATACAGAGAGAGCCAGAGCATGAAGCTAAACAGGGCTGAAGAAAGCCTAAGAAGAGTCAAGTTAATTAAATTCTGTATTAGTGAATGTCTGTGTAGATCGTAGGTGTCAAAGTCAGTCCTCGAGGGCCGCAATCCAGTCAGGTTTTCAGGATTTCCCCAATAAATATGCACGAGATCTATTAGCATACAATGAAAGCACTACATGCAAATAGATCTCGTGCATATTTATTGGGGAAATCCTGAAAACCTGGCAGGGTTGCGGCCCTCGAGGACCAACTTTGACACCCCTGGACTGTAGATGATGATGTTATTTATACACGATATAAAAAGATCCACTTAATATATATGAATGCAAGTATAATAAATAAGTAAATAGTTCTTGCATTTTATTATATTTGTTTTTACAAGAAATATATAATCCTATGTATTTTTTAATTTTGTAAAGATAAAAGCACTGTTCTGACACCTGCTTTGCAGTTACTGTGTTGGATTCAATCATTTGTAAGCTTCAGTGGGAGTTTTCTTTACTTTCCAAGAAATGAAAAGTCTGTAGTTCTACGCTAATCTATATAAACTTTCTCTCTAGTCCAATGTTGTCCCCTTCTCACCTATACATACATTCCAGAATACCCATCAATTTAAAATGTAATAGAAGTATCAAACATTGATCAGTCTGAGCCGGATTTGCTGATAACTCTCTCTGATCTGCTATGAAGGAATGACATTTCCAGAGCTTATGTGCCCAAGTCTAATTGTCTCAAGCCCCCCCTCCCACCCCTTCCACATTGGATCTCTCAGGGGTCTACATGCAACTGCTTGTTCTCCCAACAATTAACAGAAGATCAACTCAGTGATGTGCACGGGAAGCATTGTTTGCAGAAGCAGCTGTATGACAAGCTTGTAGAAGGAGGGCAGTTTTTACACATCCAAATTCTGTATATGGCGTCTGTGGTTGTGTGCATATCAGTGCGAGTAACCAATGTGCGTGCACATCTTAAGTGATTAAGTGGCACTAATTAAAGGTGGTGTGCACAACTTGGAAAGCACAATTCTGTAAAAAGTATGTGCCAGTTGCACTGTGTGAATTTAAAAGGGGGTGTGGCCGGGGCATTCCTGCAAGTTATATGCATGGTTATAGAATGCACCTAAGTTATGCATACCTCAAATAACAAAATACCGTTTATACTTGAATATAAACCGAGATTTTTAGGCCCCAAAATGGGGTTCTCGGTTTATATTCGAGCCTTCTTTGGATGATGGTGCTTTTTTCTCTCCCCTAAACTAAACCTTAAGTTTATATACCGCATCCTCTCCACGGAAGTGGAGCTCGGCACGGTTTACAAGAACTTAAAATATAAGAAGAGAAAAGGAAAAGGTTTACATGAGCTTATATATAGAATGGAAGAGTAAGGGGGGAAAATAGAATTCCATGTTAGAGAAGAGCCAAGTTTTCAGTTGCTTGCGGAATAGTTGGAGAGAGTCCAGGTTCCGCAACGGGATAGTAAGGTCGTTCCAGAAACCTGTGATTTTGAAGAGAAGAGATTTTCCCAGTTTACCTGCATAGAGAATACCCCTCCCCACCTGATGACCAACAATGCTATTTTCCACCCCTCTAGATGCCCGAAACTGCTATCCACAACCCCTTTCCCATGATCGGCACGGCTATCCCCACTGATGATGTTGCTGTCTCCTCCATGGGGCTATCTTCTCTCCACAATGACTGGCATTCCTATATTCCCTCTCCCCCCCCCCCCCCTGATGACCGGCATTCCTATCCTCACTACCCACTCCCCCCTGCCCCAGACCGATATCGCATATACAGTCCCGATACTCTAGAAGCTGATGCTGACTCTGTTGGACTGAAGGGCCTTGAGCGTCTGTGTATGCTCAAGGCCTGCTGGCTCCTAACCCCTCCAAAATTCTCAAAGGGAGTCCAGCAAGCCTTGAGCATGCGCAGATGCTCAAGGCCTACCACTGTCTAACCAGCCACTTGGGACACACGTTAAAAAAAACAAAACACCTCAAGGCAGGCTTTAGGCATCTGTAGCGGTTGAGGGAAATGCATAGGGACGCTTAAGCTCGTCCAAGACTAAGTATAAGCGCAGTTTTGCCCAGAGGTGGCCTTGGGTGACCCTATGTGTCTTCTTGTCCACATCAGTAAAAGGTCCTTAAGTAGCCAGATTCAGGAGTCATTCATTATTTGAGTTTTTGACTAGATGGGAAGGGGAGAATACATAGATTTGTGAAAGAAATCCCTGGTTAATTGGGAATGAACACTTGGATATCAAATCTCAGCCCCAGTTCTAGTTCAGCTTGAAGTACAAAGGAGCAGGGGGAAGCTACAGAGTTAAAATCAAAAGGCTGCCTGGGAGAGTTTCAGCAAGTTTCTCCATTTGGACAAGATTTGCAGAAATTCACAGCTGGGTTGCTGGTGTACAGATGCTATAATTAGGAGTTCTGATGTTAGGTTTAAAGCAATAAAAACTGAAAAAAAACAGCTCTCCCACTCCTTCCCTCACCCTCCTCTTAGCCTGCCTTGTATCTTTCTCTCTGGTTTCTGGGCTGTCTCAATTGCACAAATGGGTGTGTATTGGGTTCAAGCTGTATCGTTTAGAGCAGTGTTTTTCAACCTTTTTACACCTATAAAGAATTATTCTGTCGACCGGCATCGGTCCGTGGCGGTTGAAGAACACGGGGCTAAGTCGTGGGCCAGGCCCCACCCATCTCTACCCAATCTCTACCCCCAGACCCCGCCCCCATAATAGTACTAATTGCACCTTGCACGTCCCGTGCCTCATCTGGAAGCCTTCCCTCTGACGTTGCAACGTCAGAGAGAAGGCTTCCGGTTCAGGCGCAGGATACCCGTGGCTTTGTGCACCGCATCAGTTAGGAAGAGGGAGCTGGCTCGAAGATAACGCCGCATCGATCGCACCGTGGACCGGCAGTTGAAGAACACTGTTTTGGGCCTGATGCACGTGCTGGCCCTGTGGACTGGCATCAGTCCATGGACCGGCGGTTGAAGAACACGGGGCTAAGTCATAGGCCAGACCCCGCCCATCTCTACCCAATCTCCACCCCAGACCCCGCCCCCATAATAGTACTAATTGCACCTTGCACGTCCCGTGCCTCATCTGGAAGCCTTCCCTCTGACGTTGCAACATCAGAGAGAAGACTTCCGGTTCAGGCGCAGGATGCCCGTAGGAACCGCTGCCCGTGGCTTTATGCACTGAATCAGTTAGGAAGAGGGAGCTGGCTCGAAGATAACGCCGCATCGATCGCACCGTGGACCGGCGGTTGAAGAACACTGTTTTGGGCCTGATGCACGTGCTGGCCCTGTGGACCGGCAGGAAATTTCTGTGGACCAGCACTGGTCCATGGACCGGTGGTTGAAGAACACTGGTTTAGAGAATCCCAGAATCCAGAAAATAACCCTTTCTTTATACAGCATCTCTAAACACCTAAGAATAGAGGGTCTACCTGTAACATGCAGGACTTTGGAAGAGCTTAGAGGAAGACTGACGAGTACATATTTTTGTGTAATTGCCTCTGTCAATAATAAGACTTTTCCATGACTTTTTCTCTTATATTGCAGCACATTAGAAATGGTAAATTAAATCAGTTTTACTCTGTCCCCCTCCTCCACACAGGATCATCTACTACATTAGGATTTTCTGTTGGGTGTCCCTGGATGTGCATCTTCTTCCTCTTCTAAATGTTTAATTCTTTTTCGTTCTGAATACCGTTTTCTGCTTCTTTTTCTTCGTGCTGTGCGCTGCTCATTAATAAGACGGTCCAGATTTAGACTGCCAAACACTAGTGTTTATAATTACAGACATAAAGCAGTCCGGCTACAAAGAATGATTTGACTCCTTTTTCTCGATAGCCTTTGTTTACTCAATTACCGATAAATGAAAAGCTGCTGGGGACAGAGGAGAGCCCTGCTAATGTATGTCTCAAACTAACAGAAGAGAGCTGACATGAAGCAAACTTTTCCGGTGGGTGCAGGATTTAGGCTTTTGCAAACCTCTGCGGGTTAGAAAACCAGAGACCTATGCCTGCTGTGGTGCTCAATAAATAACAGTTTTGAGATTTGCAGACTTAATGTTTCCCTGAGGTAGCAAAATACTGGGGAATTAGGCCTGAAGGCGTTTGAGATGTTTCTATTGTACAGAGAATTTGCAACATTGGGAGATTAGTTCTATTTATGATCTGTTGAAGTAAAGATAAGTATATGTTTACATGTTTGCTATTTCATTGGACCCAATTTAAGGATTTTTATTTTTCCGAGAGGAGAGCACAACCTTTGTTTTGGAAAAATAACAAAATTAATAGACTTTTTAAAATGACCAGTGATGATGAGATCACAGGATGCAGTCTTGTTGAGCGGGTATGTGTGGCGTGAGCTCCCGGGTCAGGTTCTGTTCCCCCCTCCCCAAACCCTCCCTCTGGAACAGCTACTGTCATTTTGAAGGAGTCCCTTTGCTAGCGATCATACTCGTAATTGCGTAGCTACTGACACAAGTTCTTACGGTAGTACTGTGGTGACAAAAACGCTACGCAAGGACCAAGAGAAACCTCGTGGAGTCGATCCCAAGATGGCAGAAGGTGAGATGGGGAGGCCCGCCCTGGGCCAGCTGGGCGTGGGTGTCGGAGATCATCTCTGAGGTACGAGTGGCCATTCAAGACACCTTTAATGACCAGCTCCAGAAAATATCTGATAAGATAGACGCAGTTGATGAATCTGTGAGCCAGTTAAGAATGGAATTTAGTTCCTACCAACAAAGGGTGTTGGATCTGGAAGACCATTATCTTCAAGTTCAGGAAACGCAAACTGTTGTTACTACCCGTCTGCAACCACTTGAAATGAAACTCGAAGACCTGGAGAACAGATCTCGACACAGCAATTTGTGTTTAGTGGGTAATAGTAACCTTCGCCTACCAAGCAGCCAAGCTCAACACATGGCTGGCCCAAATGATCCTCGAGGCCCCCTCCTACTTCGAATTCAGAAAATCTCTCAAAACTTACCTTTTCAGCAAACAAGACCTCTAACGGCCCCACCCGCTCACATTTTCCTCTCCCCCCCCTGCTTTCACCCCCCCTTTTTCAGCTCCTCTCTTCCACGTCTTCAACAACCTCCCCCATCCTCGGTCAATTTCAGTTTTTACTTGTTACTGAACTGCTTTATTTTATTTGTTTGTAAATCTGCTGGATAACGTAGATCCTTTTGAATTGATGTAAACCGCCTAGAACTCGCTGGGTATGGCGGTATATAAAAAATAAATAAATAAATAAATAAATAGGGTATTCCATAATCGAATATTAAAGCCTGAATATTGATCACCTGAGTAGGACTTTACGTGATGATGCATTTTCCTGATAGGATCTGAAAGCAGACAGACCGTGAAAAATGGAGATATGAGTCTCCTGAGAGAGGTAGAGCGAATCTACCCCTAATTCATGACAACCACAGTGCAGGCTCGTAGAATAGAGAAGGCATTAGTCAATTATGTAACGGGTAGCATTGCTGAATTTTGCCTTTGTGGTAATTTCAAACTAATTTTATTCAGAGCTTTAACCTGAAACGTGGTGAAGAATCCAAACTGACCTCTAGCTTTGTGCTTCCAACTTCCCTCCAGTATCTGCTGTCTTTTTTATTACATTTAGAGCGGGCTCACTCCTTAAGATGCAGCACCACTTCTCACAGAGTGTCCTGGGAGGCAGACAGCCGGCAAAAACAGATGTAGCTGTAACATTGTTCTCTGTAAAATTACTTCCCTAATCCAGGCCCAATCAATAAAAACAATAATTGTTTGAATAAAAAAAACAAAAGAGGAAAAAAACACAGTTACATAATGTGTAGGAAAAAAGTCTTAAACGAATTTCTTCTGTTTTAAAAGCCAACATGTGGCTGCACTCTTGATTCCCAAATAGTATCTGCTCCCACTCAGTTACCCCAGTGGAAAAAGGGAGCGTGTTTCTTGAGTTGATGATGTGATAGTGAGTATCAATTTTGATACTCTATTTTCTGCTAATCCTATATCCTTGGCTCAGTCTAATACAATTTTTTTTAAAATTTAATTTAATGCAGAGTTTATATACCGCTAAATTGCCACGTAGGCTTCAAAGTGGTATACAAATGATCAAATTAGGTACTTTGAACTTCCCTCTCTGTCCCCAAAAGGCTCACAATCTAACTCTAGTACCTAAGAAAGATATTTACTTATATAAGAACATAAGAATTTGCCTCCGCTGGGTCAGACCAGAGGTCCATCGCGCCCAGCAGTCCGCACCCGCGGCGACCCATCAGGTCCATGACCTGTCATGTTATCTTGATTTAGCCCTATAGCCCCCTTGTTTTCATCTATACTCTTTCCATACTCTTATCTACCCTTATCTGTATCCCTCAATCCCCCTATCCTTCAAGAATCCATCCAATCCCTCTTTGAATCCCCGTAGCGTACTCTGCCCAACCACTTCCTCCGGGAGCGCGTTCCATGTGTCCACAACCCTCTGTGTGAAGAAGAACCTCCTGGCATTGGTTCTAAACTTCTCCCCTTCCAGTTTCTCTGAGTGCCCTCTTGTGCCTGTGGTTTCCCGTAGTTTGAAGAATCTATCCTTGTCTACCTTCTCCATGCCCTTCATGATCTTGAAAGTTTCAATCATGTCCCCCCTAAGCCTCCTCTTTTCCAGGGAGAAGAGCCCCAGCTTGTCCAGCCTATCAGCGTATGAACAGTCCTCCATACCATTTATCATTTTCGTAGCTCATGACAGAGATATATTAAAAGAGAGAGAGAAGAAAATAATTTAGGCAAAACTTCAAAACATTAGTATCAAACATATATAGGGGCTCCTTTTCTAAGAACATAAAAATTGCCATAGTGCAGGGATCTCAAAGTCCCTCCTCGAGGGCCGCAATCCAGTCGGGTTTTCAGGATTTCCCCAATGAATATGCATTGAAAGTAGTGCATGCACATAGATCTCATGCATATTCATTAGGGAAATCCTGAAAACCCGACTGGATTGCGGCCTTCAAGGAGGGACTTTGAGACCCCTGCCATAGTGGGACAGAGTGAAAGCCCTAAAGATTTAAGCCCTCAAAACATCAGACCCGTATAGCAGAAAAAGAGGGTGCCAAGATGATCAAATATCTTTTCATAGTGAATTAACAATCAACTATTAATTGTCATCACAACTTGTAAGTTATCATAAATATCGTTTAATATTCATTTCTGCTATTAGTTTTTATCATAATTACTCACATTTCTCCTTTTGAATAACTAAACTAACAGCCTGTTTACAAAGCCATGTTAGCGGCTGCCACGCGGCAACAGCCCCCAAACCCTTTAAATCTCTATGGGCTTCGGGGCCGTTACCGCGCAGCTTTGTAAAACAGGCCCTAAGGGTGGGCATATCATAACTATACAGACGTCAATCTTCAGAACCTCTTATGATTTATATATCATTTCAAATCCCCCATCTTGAAGATCTTTATAATCATTGATGCCCACCATCACCTACCATCCCTCATCTGTTTCTCTTATCTATTGTTTATTAATAACCCATTTAATTTTTAATACCCATACCTAATGTATCTGTAAAAAACATTTATATAGAACCTATAACTGGAAAAAATTTTCTTCTTTATATAAGTTAACACTTATCTTAGTGGATCCTGCCACCGTCAACGCTGACAAGTAGTAAAGAGTGAAGGGCCATCGGGCCCAGTCTCCTGTTTCCAACAGTGG
This sequence comes from Geotrypetes seraphini, assembly GCF_902459505.1. Lineage (NCBI taxonomy): Eukaryota > Metazoa > Chordata > Amphibia > Gymnophiona > Dermophiidae > Geotrypetes > Geotrypetes seraphini. The sequence goes on from NC_047102.1 coordinate 11,576,214, forward strand.
TCGACCCAGATCCCAAGTAGTAAAACAGATTTAGCACCTGTGATACTTTGTGTGTCTGTGTTTTAAAAACGAGTCCCCATAATTATAGTCAAAAAATGAAGAAAGTAGGGAATAATATTAAGAGAGATGCCGTGTTTGAATGTGGAGATCAAAAATCCTAAAACTAAACACAAATGGTCTCCAATTGAATATTCAATAGCCGAAAATAAGGTTTAACTTTTAAACTTAAACCTTTAAACTTTAAAGTTAAACCTAATTGTCAGCTATTGAATATTCATTTGGAGTCCCCATAATTATATTTAAAAATAAGTCAGCTGCTGATTTTATACACTAACTTTCTTTACCCTGATATCACCTCTGTTAGCTCTGTTTGAATGATAATACCTAGCTTTTAGAAAATCATCTAATTGTTACTTATCTGTTCAACGTTTCCCCCCTTTTTGTATTGTAAAACGCTTAAAATTTATGATTAACGTTTTATCAACATTTTAATAAACTTGAAACTTCTCAATCCTTCAGAAACAGTTGTTTTGTGGGTAACAGGAAATTCACCCAGTCCTAACTTTGAACAATTCGTGGAAATGGTTAGGGCCGTGACCTAAGAACCAGAGAAACCAGGCTCGATTCCCACTGCAACCCCTTGTGAATGTGGGCAAATCACTTAACCCCAGGCACAATTTAGTATCTGTATTTAATAATGAAACTGCTTTGATTATATCTGCAGAAAGGCAATTTATTAAATCCCATCTCCTTTCCCTTTTCCCTATTAACATGCTGTCTGATATTCAAATTTAAGCAGGCAGGAGATGCTCCTGCTTACTTAAATCTCCTGGGGCCTCCTAACCCCCAATATTCAGCAGCTCTAATTGGCCCAGAAAAAACGGGCAGGCCAGGGGCGATACAGGGGTGGAGTTGGGAAGGAACCAGCAGTGACATTGCAGGCCCACACAATAAATGATGGCAGATGAAAACCTGCACAGTTCATCCAGTCTGCCCAACAAAATGACCAGAGCCATGCTGCCACTAAATACAGGATCACAAGCACCCCTACTTAAACACTGGTTGGCAAGTCTCCACCATTCCATCCTCATATAGGCAGCCAAACGCGATGGAGTCTTTGTTATAACCCTATATCAATCCAAGTATTGCTGACAGTACTCAACTTACCAGGCAAAATGTCTTTCCCTTTCCTCTGAGCTTCACAGCACCTCATTTGCAGCACATGACAATAAGCAGTGTTTATCAACTTCTTCAAGCCAAGTACCCCCTAAGCCTGCCAAAAGTACCACCTGAGTACCCCCGCCCAAGGTCCGCCCCTGACCCCACCTCCATAATAGTACTAATTGTAACGCAATTTCATCAATTCATTTTTCATATACACACAATATAATCTTATTAATACATAATGGTATCCACAAAATTAAAAGAACACAAAGCATACTGTATTCACAGAAAATGTTAATTATCATTTATATTCAGTTATTTTTTAAAAGAGTTCAAGGCAGATGACTTTAAAATATGCATTCAGTAACTATAGAAAAATAGACAAATATAGACAGCAGATATAAATTCACAAAATGGTCACATTTTGATCACTAAATTTGAAAATAAAATTATTTTTCCTACCTTTATTGTCTGGTGATTTCATGAGTCTCTGGTTGCATTTCCAATATTTCTTCCTTTCTGCCTCCGGCAGCTTCCTCTCCCTTCCCCAACCAACATTCCCTTCCCCAACCAACATCTATCTCTCTCTCTGTCCCTCCATGAGTCCAACTTTTCTTCTTCTCTCCTCCACCCCTATTGGCAATATGTCTCTGTCTCTCTCACTGTTCATCTGTCTTGAGAGATCCACTCATCTCTCCCACCCCCTCTATTGCCACATCCAACATTTCTCCCTCTCTCATCTACCAGATCATGTGCAGTATTTTTCACCACTGCCCACCAGCCCTATGCCCATTTTTCCTTCTATCACCCCTCTCCCCCTTGCATCCCCTTCAATTTGCCCTCTCCACTACCATATCCAACATTTCTTCCTCTCATCCTTCTATTCTCCACACATCTCTATCTCACTCCTCTCTCTCTATGCCCAATTTTTCTTTCCCCATGTGCACCATCTCTCACTCACACACATGCCCATCAATTCTCCCTTTCTATTCCCCCCTCCTATGTCCCAAGTTAGTGCCCCCATGTTCATGCCCCTTTCCTTCTATGTTGAGTTCGTACCCCTCCCCCCCAAAGCCGACCCGTCTACAGAAGCTGCAGGTACCACCGGGGATCCCTGCCCGCCCGCCGATGAAGCCGCCACCTGCGGGAAATCCCTCCCTGCCTCCCTGTCTGCCCGCCCGATGTACCACCCCTGAAGCTGACCCTGCCACCTCGCCGGAGCTGACACACTTCATCTCCCCAGCAGCAACTCCGTGCAGGGACGGGCCACGGCATTTGCAGCGACTCACATGCTGCACGCAGCTGGCTCACAGGCCTTCTCCCCGACATTAATTTTGACGTTGCAGAGAAAGTTCCGGGCCAGCCAGGCCTGGAATCCTTTCCAGTTCTGCCATATCTTTTATGAGATGGGCAACCAGAGCTACACAGATCACACTGTACATTTAAGAGTGACTTTCTGATATGAATGAAGCTGAGACTTTCTGAATAACTCTTACAGAGCAAGCCTGTTCTAGCACAGGAGAGAGGTCGGACTTTCTATTCTAGCTATTTCAAGGTATTGTGGTTGCTGTATTAGGCTGCTTGGAGATGTTGAAACAACTATCAACAAATAAGTTTTAGGCCAACTGGCATAATATATCTGTGATATAGCTTTCAAGAATTTCTCCCCTTCCTGGTGGAGAGAATAACTGTCAAGATGGTTGCAGACACATTAAGTCAGTCTAGTAGAAAAGTACCTTTAGTACCTAAAGTCCAGAACAACTGCAGAATTTTATCCTGTCTTAAAATGATGGGCCTTGAATACAATTCTCTAAAGGAAACATTTATGAAAAGCTCTGTTATTTCCTTTCTCCCTTGATCTCCATGAGTTTGGATCCTTGCAGAACAACAAAGAAAAATGGGGAGACCCAATAATCCACAGTGAAAACAATCCACCGATGAAAACAAAAAACTGTGGATACAGATGTTCTGGCTCGCTTGTTTTATCTTGCAGTCGAGTATAGACACTAATATGCATGCTCCAGATTGCCATCACAGTCACTTCTTATCTTTCTATCTTTCTCGTTATCATTATTCATCATTACCTCTTCCTTTTAGGACCCCTGGGGAAGGCGTGTTCGCCGAAACACGGACCGTTGGATGTTTATCACTGTATTTTTTATTATTGTACTTTTTAAATTGAATTTTCATGTTTTTATATGTCGGTGTTTAATAAATTATCTCCAGAACATCTGTATTCACAGTTCTTTTTTTTGTTTGTTTTCATCGGTGGATCCTTGCAGAGACACTTTGGATTGGTAGTGGAGAAATAACAGCCCCGGTACTTTTGTATTTTATTTTAGACTAGAGTCAGCTGTGTATATTTATATGTAAAATGTTTGGTGGTCATTGCAGTATTTCCTGCAGACCGAGGACTCGTGTGTATCTCTTCCTTGATGACTGGCTGAGTGAAAGCACAGCTTTGAGAGTAAATGAATCTATGAACACCACCATCTAGATGTTGACGTTAACCAGGATTAATCCCAAATTACCCAAAATCAATCACTCTAAAACAGATGTTTATCACAGAATCTATTGCTCTGTATACTCTTGACATTCTCCATTAAGCATTGAGTATTTTACAGACATTTCATATGTGCGGTTTTATTTGTTCCCAACCAGACCACGACGACGTTGGTGCAGTGATGTTTCTAATAGCTCCCAGCAAAACATATGTAAAGCTTGTCCATTAATGCTGCTATTATGTATGCAGAAATAATGAGAAATTTTGAGTATTTTTCTCTGAATTTGTAAAATGGCCTTGAGGTGGAAAGACACACATTACAACTGAAAGATTTCTGTGGGATTTGTCCCATCTGTCACTCTTCCTCCAGGGTAAAATTATGACTATTAGAAAACACCTCTGCTTGAGATTCTTGGAGCTTGTGCACTCATTACTCAGGGCTTTGCAATTCCAAGCACATGTGTCTCTCCTAGCTAGTGGGTTGGGGCAAGATGGAGGAGCAGCTGCAGTCACAGTGGCAAACAGAATTCCATCTTGTTCACAACAGGTTTTGTCTCTGAAAGAACAGAAGAGATTTTGCAGATTCAAGTGACACTGACAGCTGATTGGGTGACCATTTTAGCTTCTTGAACCAGACAATTTTTGGACCTTAAATATATGGCATGCTTATTATTCAACTCCTGTAGTGTCATCCCTGTGTTCCTTATAAATGATAATAATAATAATGATGATGATAATAAATATTCCTAGTAAATCCTACTGAGCAGTGCTATTTCTCTCACTGGGAGTGAGGAGAGGACTGCACTGATTGTGTTCACTTGTTCTCATGTCATGTTTTTCCTTTCTGTTCCCATTCCACGCTTTCTTCCTCCCATACCTTCTCGGAGAGTATCAACAGTTCAGGATCCCTCAGGATGGAAGTCATTATTTTGAACCTTTCATTTCTTCCTTTGCACCAGTATGGAACGCTCATACTGCACCTTCCCATTGGTCCTCTATAACATGCCTGGGCTCTTGACCTCAAGCCAGGATGTTTTTCTTTTGAAACCATGATACCAACAAAATGTTGGCCTTCCCGCTCCTTTTTATTTCCAAACTTAAAAAACAAGTTTCCTGCAGGAACAGCCACCACTTATTCTTTGATTGTCGTGGTTGTCCAGGTCTTGCCGCATCAGATAGACAACCAAAATAATCATGATGCCAGCCGCAGAAGCCTATGAGAACATAGCCTATTCCCTAGGCTTGTTTTGGTATGCTTTTTGGTGAGATTTGTTGACGAGCCCTTCCTGATGCTGTACCTAGAAATATAGAAACATGATGGCAGATAAAGGCCAAATGGCCCGACCAGTATGCCCTTCTGCAGCATCCACTATCACCTCCTCTCCCTAAGAGATCCCAGGTGCCTGTCCCACACTTTCTTGAATTCAGCCACAGTCTATGTGTCTGCCACCTCTACCGGGAGACTGTTCCACACATCTTCCACCCTTTCTGTAAAAAAGTATTTCCTTACTCCTGAGTCTATCACCTCTTAACTTCATCCTATACCTTCTCATTCCTTTCAAATGAAAGAGACTCGCCTCATGCATATTTATGCCACGTAGGTATTTAAACATCTCTAATATATCTTCTCTCACCTGCCTTTCCTCCAAAGTAGACAGGCAAACAGTAGAACACCTCACCTTAGGATATATACAGTCAAACAGAGAGGCAAGGAAGGAGTCTTTCCAACCAGTGATAAGTCTTTATATACTGGGACCACTGTTTACAATAAAGACTTTATCACTGGTTGGAAAGACTCCTTCCTTGCCTTTCTGTTTCCTCCAAAGTATACATTTTGAGATTTGTAAGTCTGTTCCCATATGCCTTATGATGAAGACCACCAACCATTTTAGTAGTCTTTCTCTGGATCAACTCCATCCTGTATTATATCTTTTTGAAGGTGTGGGCTCCAAAATTGTACACAATATTCTAAATGAGGTCTCCCCAAAGTCTTATATAGGGGCATCAGTACCTCCTTTTTCCTTCTGACCATACCTTTCTCTATGCACCCTAGCATCCTTCTAGTTTTCGCCATCGCCTTTTCAATCTGTTTGTCCATCTTTAGATTATCACATGCTATCACACCCAAGCCCCGCTCCTCTTTCGTGCACAAAAGTTCTCCACTCCTTAAACTGTACCCTTCCCTTGGGTTTTTCTTGCCCAAATGTATGACATTGCATTTCTTAGCCTTAAATCTTAGCTGCCAATTTTAGACTATTTTTTAAAAGCTTCACTAAGTCCTTCCTCATGTTATTCACACCATCAGGGTGTCTATTCTATTGCAGATTTTGGTATTATCCATAAAGAGGCAAATCTTACCAGACAGCCTTTCAGCAATATCTCTTACAAAAATGTTATAAAGAACGGGCCCAAGATCTGAACCTTAAGAACATAAGAACAGCCTTATTGGGTCAAACCAATGGTACATCAAGCCCAGTATCCCGTTCCCATGGTGGCTAATCCAGGTCCTTAGTACCTAGCCAAAACCTAAGGAGTAACAACGTTCCATGCTACCAATCCAGGGCAAACTGGCTTCCCCCATGTCTTTCTCAATAACAGACTATGGACTTTTCCTCGAGGAAATTGTCCAAACCTTTCTTAAAACCAGCTACTCTATCTACTCTTGCCACAACCTCTGGCAATGCATTCCAGAGTTTAACTATTTTTTGAGTGAAAAAAAATTTCCTCCTTTTGGTTTTAAAAATATTTTCCTGTAACTTCATTGAGTGTCCCCTAGTCTTTGTAATTTTTGACTGAGTGAAAAATCGATCAACTTGTACCCGTTCTTCTCCATTCAGGCTTTTGTAGACTTAATCATATCTCCCCTCAGCTGTCTCTTTTCCAAGCTAAAGAGCCCTAACATTTTTTGCCTTTTCTCACATGAGAGGAATTCCATCCCCTCTATCATCTTGGTCACTCTTCTTTGAACCTTTTCTAGTGCTGCTATATCTTTCTTGAGATAAGGAGACCAGAATTGAACACAATATGCTAGGTGAGGTTGCACCATCGAGCAAAACAGGGGCATTATAACATTCTTAGTCTTGTTAACCATCCCTTTTTTTTTAATAATTCCTAGCAATCTGGTTGCTTTTCTGGCTGCTGCCGCACATTGGGCAGAAGGTTTCATCGTATTGTCTTTGATGACACCCAGATCCTTTTCTTGGGCGCTAACTCCCAAGGTGGACCCTAGCATCCAGAAACTGTGATTTGGGTTATTCTTCCCAGTGTGCATCACTTTGCATTTGTCCACATTCAATTTCATCTGCCACTTGGACGTCTAGTCTTCCAATTTCCTAAGGTCTGCCTGCAATTTTTCACAATCTGCATGTGTTTTAACAGCTTTGAACAGTTTAGTGTCATCTGCAAATTTAATCTCCTCTATTTCCAGATCATTGAGGCACGCCACTGATAACATCCTTTTCCTCAGAGCAATCTCTATTGACCACGACCCTCTTGTCGCCTTCCATTCAACCAGTTCCTGACAGCCCATCACTGTGGGGCCCATACCTAGTGTGACCATATGGCTCCAGAAAAAAGGGGATGGATTGAGACATCCGGGTTTTACTTCCATTGAAAGCAATGGAAGTAAGGAGAACAGATTGAGACATCTTGGTTGCATTCAATGGAAGTAAAACCCGGATGTCTCAATCCGTCCCCTTACCCATACCGAATGCATCCAGTTTATTTACAGTATTAGATATTAGATGCCTGTGTGGAATACTTTTAAAGGCTTTGCTACCGTACCTGCGGAAGTAAACACGGACATGACTCACCGATAAGGCATTGAACCTCCACGCCGCTTAAAGAAATAACTAAATTGTGATATTTCATTAGTTTTCTTCCCTCGGAAGGGGAGGAATGCATGAAAGGACAGTGGTTTCAGACAGATCTTTTGTCTGCCCAGGATATGGGAGGATGCTATATAATCATAACAATCAATACTAAAAATGACACTTTGAAAAATTAAAAGTCAGAGGTTTCAGGCAGCGTTTAATTACCACAAGATGAAAAAGTGGTGTGTGAAATAGACCTGGCTGTAGGAGTTTGCATTGATTCAGACCTAGGAGAGGGAGGGGAGATAGGTGGCCTCCATAACCCATTCTGCTTTGAAGCAGCCTGCCTGACATTTAGTACTGAAGAGTGGGTCTGAACCTGTATAGCTAATGAGGATACTGGGGGTGGGGGGGGGTGGGAGGGAGGGATGCTCTGCTGTGCAACAGAAAGCTAACAAGGAGACAGAAATGAAATGGAAAATTCCTGATATCAGTTAATGGATAAAATACCTGATGTCGGATGACTGTGGTAGCAGCCACTTTCTACTATGATATTAGCACAAAACCTATACTGCAGCAATTCTAACACGTAAGGACATCACAGTGCAGTTAAGAACATAAGAATAGACTTACTGGGTCAGTCTAATGGTCCATCAAGCCCAGTTGCCCGTTCTCACAGTGACCAATCCAGGTCACTAGTACCTAGCCAAAACCCAAGAAGTAGCAACATTCCATGGTACCGATCCAGGGCAAGCAGTCTTTCTCAATAACAGACTATGGACTTTTCCTCCAGGAACTTGTCCAAACCTTTCTTAAAACCAGCTACGCTATCCGCTCATACCACATTCTCTGGCAACGCGTTCCAGAGCTTAACTGTTCTCTGAGTGAAAAAAAATGTCCTCCTATTGGTTTTCAAAGTATTTCCCTATAACTTCATCGAGTGTCCCCTAGTCTTTGTCATTTTTGACGGAGTGAAAAATCGATCCACTTGTACCCGTTCTACTCCACTCAGGATTTTGTAGACTTCAATCCTCAGCCTTCTCTTTTCCAAGCTGAAGAGCCCTAACCTTTTTAGTCTTTCCTCATAGGAGAGGAGTTCCATCCCCTTTATCATCTTGGTCGCTCTTCTTTGAACCTTTTCTAGCACCACTATATCTTTCTTGAGCTGTGTTCTGTCATAGCGATGGCGAACAGGTGCCGTAAACAGATCTTCTTTTCCACATAGACAGAATATAGAAATGAACTTGCTTCTTGGATTAAAAATGTGTGCAAATGTGTCTCTTAAATAATCAGTTTAGAGGTATTGGTGGCATTGGTGCACTGGATTCTACCACGCCTTCTGCACTGGAAGCAAAGTTAGGTTTATGTGTCCAGACAATTAGTACACCCAATGTTAAAAATCCATACTTAGCAATTGTTTCATAAGCATACCTCTCCCTATGCACCCTAGCATGCTTTTAGCTTTCACCACCTTTTCAACCTGTTTGACTACCTTAAGATCATCACATACAATCACACCCAAGTCCCGCTCTTCTGTCTTGCTCTTAAATTCTTCACCCCCTAAACTGTACCGTTCCCTCGGGTTTTTGCAGCCCAAATGCATGACCTTGCATTTCTTAGCATTAAATTTTAGCTGCCAATTTTCAGACCATTCTTCAAGCTTCGCCGGGTCTTTCTTCATGTTATTCACACCATCTATGTTCATTGAATCCTCTGCCGATCGATCAGATCATTGAGTTAGAGGTTGCGGTACTGTCCTTTTCACAGCTCCTCAGTAACAGGGCTAGGATTCTCTGCAGGCTTTCCCCCTACTCCTTTCCTTCTTTATTTCTCTCTCTTGGACTTGTCCTGGTTCCCATTAGGAGTGATACTCATTTGACCCATCAGAAAAAAAATTCTTCAACTTACCACAAGCACTAACCCAAGGAAATCTAAAACTCTGCTGTTTTTTAGACCCTTACAACAAATATTAGCAACCCCCATCCTTCTCTCGTCTACTCCAGTTCCAGCAGTGAGCACTGTCAAAATCCTTGGTATAATCCTAGACCAGGGCTGCCCAATTCCGGTCCTCGAGATCTACTGGCAGGCCAGGTTTTCAGAATATCCACAATGAACATGCATGAGAGAGATTTACATACCAGAAAGGCAGTGCAGGCAAATCTCTCTCATGCATATTCATTGGGGAAATCCTGAAAACCCGACTGGATTGCGGCCCTCAAGGAGAGACTTTGAGACCCCTGGTATAAAGGATCCTGTAGTGCAGTGGTTCTCAACCCTGTCCTGGGGATCCCCCCCCAGCCAGTCGGGTTTTCAAGATATCCCTAATGAATATGCATGAGAGAGATTTGCATACCAAGAAGGAAGTGCAGGCAAATCTCTCTCATGCATATTCATTGTGGATAGCCTGAAAACCTGGCCTGCCAGTAGATCTCGAGGACCGGAATTGGGCAGCCCTGTCCTAGACCCTTGCTATCTTTTACAAACCAGGTTTCTTCAGTTTTTTCAACGTACTGTTTATAAAATGCGTATGATCCACCTAATAAGAAACCTTTTACCATTGGCACGCTACATCCTAGTTCTTTCTCATGACTACTGCAGTTCTCTATATAAAAGAAACCAACAACGAGGCAAAAAAATGGTCAAGGGTTCCGAGAGTGGGTGCAAGGAACAGAAGACACCGCGAAAAACTAGATGACAACTAAATAAATTAAGCACGTGAAAATAAAAATTTAAAGTGAATTTAGGTACCCTCAGTGTGAGGGGTCAGCGACGGGAGCAATGCTCCAACGCTTCACACAACAAGGTAGAGACCAACAGGCCACCACCTGCACACCATCATCGGGTACCTAGGGTGTGCTTTAAATCAAAATAACACTGCCACCATGAAAAACAGTGCACAATGAACACAGGTGAATTCAGTCACAACAACCACTCAGGGAACCCCCCAGCCAACTCCCAAAAAATAAAAAGAAAAGCAACTTAGCTTCAATAAAACTTCATCCTACGTCCAGGGGAGCGAGGACAAGGCATTAAAATCAAGGATCTAAAACATCTTCAACTACCGCAATAAAATTTATCACATGTCCCTGCAAATATGATCATGTCACCCCACTATTAAAATCTGCTCACTGTCTCCCTATTTCACACAGAATCCCTTACAAAATCCTATTGCTCTTCTTTAAAATTCATACAGCTGACACCCCTCACTACCTAGCTAGACTTCTTACTTCCCACTGCCCATCAAGAACACTCAGATCCTCATTCCAAAATTGTCTCATCCGGAGTCTGTCATAGAGGAAAATACCCTCCAAGACAAAGTTAGAAAAGTTCCTGCTGAACCGGAAAGTACGCAGGTAAGGCTGGTCTCAGGGCGCTGGTCTTTGACCTAAGGGCCGCCGCGGGAGCGGACTGCTGGGCACGATGGACCACTGGTCTGACCCAGCAGCAGCAGTTCTTATGATATACTTCCAGAGACCATTTGTTGGTCTACTTTCATTGTTCAATGACCGGAACTTTGGAATGCTCTCGCATCTCACGTTAGGCTACCTTAAAACATTTCTCTTCCAAGATGCTTATAGTTGAACTTCTCCAAGCTGCCTACGGTGGGTCACTTCTCTGTCTTCTGGAAATATAGTAGAGTGCACTCTCATATTAATAATAATTGTATTTTTATATACCGCCATACCCGAAAGTTCTAGGCAGTTCACAACAATTAAGCATATTACAAACAATGCAAATCATTCCTTCCCCCTACTTTTCATTTTATATTGTAATTCTGACCCTCATCCCGCTCAAGTCCAATCACAATTTAGCACTTCCCATCCCACGAATAGCTTTTGTAAGTCGCTTAGACATTTTATCTCATAAAAAACTTGGAAATTTTGGTATCAAGATATATTTCTGATTTGTCTTTAAGATGCCTGAGGTCATTTCCTTAAAGTCCTCCCTCCCTTTATCCCACTTTCTTGGAACTCCTCAAATCCTAATACCACCAGACCCACCCACAAACTAAAACTCATTAAAAGGCATTTCCCATGCAGGAAAACTAGGGACCTCCCTCCCCTTCAGAATCACTGAGCTCTGGAACAACCTTACCTCCCCTCTTCGGAACCTGAGCTCTCTCCAACTTTTCCACAAACATCTGAAAACCTGGCTATTCTCAAAAATGTGATACTTACTCCATCTCTGGCATACTAAGCCCTCTAAATATTCTTCTTACTTTATCCTTTAACCTTCGTTGGAGTTCCTTTCTCTCCCAACTTCTGTAAACCGTGCCGAGCTCTACGATTGTGGAGAGGATGCGGTATACAAACCTAAGGTTTAGTTTAGAGATTGAGTGGAACCAGTAGCTGGGTAATTGTGAATAATGTTTCTCAATCCCAACAGTGTGCTGTCCTCCGTCTTTGTCATTGACATCCACCTATGTCTGTATAGTAAAACTTTTGTTTGTCCTCCTTGACATGTGACACAATCATTAGGTTGTGGTTTTAAAACAAAATGCTAGATGCCAGGATATTGGATTTATTATTGAATGGATACTGATGGTTGTGACCTTTTGTACAATGGATTTATTTTCCCATAACACAGTTCAACTAAAGATCTGACAAATGAAACAAGGAGGAAAATGCACAATGAGGCATTGTGCCATACTATTTCCTTTGTTTTCTAGAACTCCACAGCCAGCAGATTAACCGTTCCCCTTAACTATATCCATGACATGTTGTGTGTCTGTCTTGTCTGTTTAGATTGTAAGCTCTTTGAGCAGGGACTGTATTCGTTGTAACGTTGTACAACGATGCGTACGACGGGTAGGGTTCGTCGCTTTTTTCATCAACATCATTTTGCTATATTGTTTCAGGCTATAATATTGACATATCTGGACTATGCCAATTCCCTTTACGTCGGTTTAAGTAAATGTAGCTTGAAGAGATTCAGAACACTGCTGCCAAATTGATCTTTGGTTAAAATAAACGTGATCATGTTACTCCATTGTTGGCATTGCACTGGCTTCTGGAGGGTTCAGTTCAAATGTGCTACTGTGTTTTTAAGAGTTTATATGGGGTTTTCTCCTCATTGTTACCTCTTTCCTTCAACTCCTATCGTCTCCAGTCGACTATGTATACACATAAATTTATATTAATACTCCCTTCAGTTAGAGGGATTCAAACTTTAGGTAGACTTTCACATTCTTTGGCATTCACTATGGTGAAAGTTTGGGATGATCTCCCTTCGGATATTAGAACTCTTTCCTTTCTGATTTGCTTTAGAAGAACCTTGAAAACACATTTGTTTAAGAAATTTCTAACTGATAATTGATAGATGACTGAATGTTTGATATTTATTGATTTTTTTCTTGCCCATTATCATTCATCAATGTATTCTTAAGATAAAGTTCTGTTAACCGGATCGAGTCCCTCAGGGGAATGAGATCCATATCCCAATTTAATCTTAATATCCCTTCATTAAAAATAATTGGCACACGCCGTACTACCATTTTTTCTGTAACAGCCCCAACGATTTGGAACTCTCTTCCGCTTTATTTAAAAATGGAAAATAATTTAAAAACATTCAAAAGCAACTTAAAATGCTTCCTTTTTAAAGATGTTTTTAACTGAAGTTTTATTTTATTTCAAAGTTGATTTTAACTGATGTCTTATTTTAGGTTTTCGTTTTTTTTTTTTACTCCCTGCCCTTTTGTACTTGCCATAAATGTTTCTTCCATTTACTATAGCTATTGTATTTCCTCCCTCTTTACCTTGTGTGTCTTTTGTTCGTTCGTCCACAATAACTTTGCATGTATTATTGTTCGCTTTGTAGTTTTTAGAAAGTATGTATTAACTGTAATAGTGTTTGTCTAAAGGAAAAATTTTTTACTCTGTACAACGCTTTGTAGAATCGATAAAGCGTTTAATCAAATAACTAAATAAACAATAAACAAACAAACAAACAATAAACCCGGTATATAAGGTTAAAGATTAGATTAGTAGTAGGCAGAAACTTAATAAAAATCTGGCCAGACCAAGGTCCAGTGATGGCAGTAGCAACAGGATCAGTCTAAGACATGGAAGACGGGGGACAGAGGGGCCATCAGCTCATGTTCCTCTGTCAGGCTCTGCTTCCATATAGAAATTGCACGATCTGGCTGAGGAATGTGAGCTGATGTGCCCCTATAACTGCCATTGAGTCCTATATGAGCTTTAATAGGTTTGGTTTTTGTCTATGAGAAAGGAGACAATAGGCAAGGGTTTTTTGGTGTGTTTTTTTTTTTAGTAAACATAGAAACATAGAGTATGACGGCAGAAAAGGGCCGGCGGCCCAACAAGTCTGCCCACTCAAGAACCCTCCCTCCCTCGAGAATCCATCTTTTAAGCATAACTCTGTAGCAACCCCACCTGTTTGTCCCATCGACTCTTGGAGTCGAGCACGCTACCGGCCTCAACCACCTGGCGTGGAAGACCATTCCATCGATCAATCACCCTTTCGGTGAAGAAGTATTTCCTGGTGTCACCATGAAATCTTCCCCCCTTACATTTTAGCGGAAGTCCTCTTGTCTTGAGTAATTCTGCTTTGTCTGCGTCCGAGTCTGTAAAGTTGCCGTCGGGTTTCTTTAGGCGCCCAATACCGCTTGTGTTCTTCTTCCTGTCGCTAACTTATTTGAAAAAGGATTTCTCCCCTTTCTTTACCTGCCTAGCTATGTTTGGCCTCTCTGACTTGCGTTTTAACTTTTCTAGATTTCACCAGATAAGTTTCTTTAGCTCTTGACCTCTGTATAGTCTCTATAAAAATGAAAAAACTTGTGACTTAAGATGGGGGACTAGCAGTCAGAGCAATCTACTCTGGAAGGCACTAGAATTTCTGACCTGCCTTCTTTTATAAACCATCTACAAATAAGGAGCTGATAGGCAACTTATAACCAAGAATGGCAATGTCTCTTGTGATATAGAAGAAATCTCCTCCTCCTCAGATGGGCAAAAATGCTTAGATTTTTGATTGTGGTCCTGTAGTCCATCTAATAAGATTGGACATCTTCAATACCGTAAGATATTACTTGCAGGACCAATTAACTGTTACAATTCTGCACCTCCCTTTTTTCCTGGTCCTGAGAACCTAAGTTAAGACACAGAAGTGAACATTTAGAATTGGGTTTTGAAAACGGGTGAACTGCTAGAAATAATATTCTGAGCCACTTCATTTAGAACTAATCTGATTTGATGGTTGCCTCTGGCGCTTCCAAGTAGCTGCTTTGTCTTTGTCAGTTAATTATCTTCCCGGAGTGCAGTAATATTTCTGTGATGAAGAACGTGTGAAGAATGTGTCTGGAAAAGAAAGCAAAAATATTTTACGCAGCCTGCGGTAGATAGAAATTCAGATCTTTACATGATAGGTCAAATACATCCTGAACAGGTATTGTCTGCTGATCCGTGGCATTATGACACTCCTTGAAACATAGGAACTCCCAGGACAATAGCACAGACTTGCTATGTATTAATTACCGAATGGGGGACTGAGCCTGCGTTTCATCAGAGAGTCAAAATGCAGGGCTTTTGGAGTTTCTTCTTACCCGTGCCCCTAGTGCGAAGACTTAACAGGAATTGTTCTAGTTCAGACATGGGCAACTCCTCTCCTCGAGGACCGGAATCCAATCGGGTTATCCAATGAATATGCATGAGATCTATTTGCAGGCACTGCTTTCAACGCATATTGATTGGGGAAATCCTGAAAGCCCGATTGGATTCCAGCCCCCGAGGACCAGAGTTGGCCACCCCTGTTCTAGTTCATGCTCTGGAAGTGGGATAATGTGACCTGGAACTTTCTGGGTGTCTCTGTAGATAGACTTTCACCTGTTGATTTGATAGAAAATAAGCTCATTGGCCTTTTAAGAAGAAAAAGCTTACTTTTTTTTCCAGCTCCATTGTAGAGTTTATAGCTTTGTTGCTGTATCATGGCAGTTTTGTTTTTTATTGTAATATTGGTTTTGTTATATGCTGCCTTTGAATAATCATTAGAAAACTGCTTAAGATACATCTCTTCTCCCTGAACTGATTGTCTTGGAAATGCCTAAGACATATTTCATTTCATTTCTTCCATTTGTGCTCTAGGCGACATATCTGATCTGAACCAACCCACTATTTACTATTTATTGCCATTATTCTGGAATTCTTGTTGTAAACCGCATTGAATCCTTGTTGAAACTTGTGATATATAAGAAACTGTATGGTGTGGTATTATAGGCCAGGAGAGCAAAATATGAATAATTAGCACGAGTTGTATGCTTCTTTAAATTGTACATAACACAAGATACAAACAGTAAGTTAACCCTCCCCCTTTTTTTTTTTTAAATCAATGAAGGCATGCTCAAAATCCCCAAAACCCTTTAAATTCCCATGGGCTTTGGGGCAGTTAACGCTTTGTAAAAGAGGGGGTAAAATACTAATAAATATATTCTCATACTGCCTTTCTAAAAAGTCAAGGCAGTTTACAAACTAAAATCAACAGAGAGAAAAGGAACTCCCGATATAGCTTTATGTACTGGAACTGTCCAGTGCTGAAATTTTGGCTTGACAGTTTTGTGATGACAAATCCTTTCCCTTGACTCCCTTCAACATGAGTTTCATGATCTACTTTTTGACGTACCTACTTATAAAAATATTTCCTCCTGTTGGCTTTAAAAGTATTTCCATGCAATGTCATAGAGTGTCTCCTACACTCACCTCCTACATTCACTTATGATTAGGAAGAGCTCTCCATACCCTTCTGGCACCTCATTTCCATCCTCCGTAACACACATCATACCCCATGTACAGACCTCTCCCATCTACATCCTTCTCGTAAACTCACGTACCTCCCAACCCTGTAAAGCTACATGTTCCCCGTACCTTTGGCGGCAGAGTTGCTCTCACCAGCAGTGAGAGGGAAGTGTGCCATTGTGTCATGCTGTAAGTATGCCCTTTCCAACTTGTTTCATTTCATTGTTGAAGCAGTTCTGGCAGTCTCTTGTCTTTGTTCTCACCCTGTCAGTCAGTCCATGTTTTATCAATAACAAAGCATCAAAAGAATGTTGCAGATCATTTTCTACCCTTGATGTATCACTTTATGTGACTCCTGTATTCGTTCGTACAAGTTTTTAGTTTGCCTTGTCTTTCTGACACAGAGAGGTTTGCGCAGGAAGATTATGACATAAGCAATAAAAGTGAAGTTGCAGTTGATAAAGAAATGAAGAAGGTAAAATATTCCTAGTGATTGGATGTTAAAATGACTTAGGGCTCCTTTTATTAAGCCGCGTTAGCATTTTTAGTGCACGCAGCATTTTAGCGTGCGCGAAACCCACGCTACGTGGCTAAAACTAACGCCAGCTCAATGCTGGCGTTAAGGTCTAGCGCGGGTGGCATTTTAGCGCGCTCTATTCCGTGCGTTAAAGCCCTAACGCGGCTTAGTTAAAGAAGCCCTTAATCTGGAAAATGACTCTTTAGAAATTGTCCTCCATACTAGAAGGAAAATAAAGAGCAGACCGTTAAAAAGTAGTCTTTATTAGCTCCATAAAAACACCTAGGTGTTTAACAGTGTTGTCCAGCGTTCCTCAGCCTTGGGTCATTTGTATCGAGAGTTTTGGTGGAACCTGGAATCTCATAACAGTTGGTATATATCGCCCCTCTCCTTCCTGTTTACCAAGCCCTCCTTCCTTCCATTGGAGTTCCTTGCTTTGTTTTTAATTCCTGTAAACCGTGTCGAGCTCCACTTCTGTGGAGTTGACGCGGTATAAGAACATAAGAAATGCCTCTGCTGGGTCAGACCTGAGGTCCATTCGCGCCCAGCAGTCCGCTCACGCGGCGGCCCATCAGGTCCAGGACCTGTGCAGTAATCTTTTATCTATACCCCTCTATCCCCTTTTCCAGCAGGAAATTGTCCAATCCTTTCTTAAACCCCAGTACCGTTCGCTGCCCTATAACGTCCTCTGGAAGCGCATTCCAGGTTAAGCTTAAACTTAAGGTTAAACTTAAGGTTTAGTTTAGTTTAGCCCCTGATGCGGCCGTTTAGCGAAGCGTGGCCACATTGGGCAACAGTGTTAAACAACCAGGGGGGTTTTAAGGCGCTAATGGACTACTTTTTAAAGGTCTGCTTTTTGTCTATTTTCCATCTTGGTTATCACAGACAGACTGCCAGCCTACCTTGCTGTTTAAGCTGCTTGCTTAGAAGACCTAAACAAGAATAAGTAAATTTCAACCGAGGCAGTTTCAATATAGCTTACGTGTCTTGGGAGCTTTTTGTGCTCAGAATCATGAAGACAATAACTGGGGCGCAAAGCCCCGACACTACTGTCTCACCACCCAATCATCGCATTTTAAAGCCCCATTTGTAGATAACGTGAATGTTTAAATTGAATAACTTAAAGTGCCAAAAAAGGGCAAAGCTACTTCGTCATCTGTATACGTTAAACCAAAAGAAGGAATTATCTTGTGGCTTGCGGGTGTCAGGTTCCGACGTGACACGTTTCGTGTCTGCTTCGGGGAACCCACAAAATAGCGAGAAGTTATTACATAGGGGCAGTGTAGACTCACTAAAGGAACACTTTATGCTTTACTGATTACACTATAATATTAGTATCAGAGGCTATTCATAGACCGGACTCTAATAATAGCTTCACTATATAATATCCAGTCTTTCTATCATCATTATTTCCAATATTTATTTATATAAACTTATCATGATCCTCAGAGGGCTAAAGAATCCCATTGGTCCATGTGAATCCAATCACTGAACCCAATCGTCATAGGATCGATAGTTTATATTTTATTTATATTTTGTTGTTATAAATTAAATATATTTTTCTAAAACCTTTTATAACTTATTTTTAACTTTTTTAGCTTTTTTTTAACCTTTTTTACTTCATTATTATATTTACTTTTGCATAATCTAATCTAATCCTTAGGTTTGTATACCGTATCATCTCCACGTTCGTAGAGCTCGACGCGGTTTACAGTAATAATATTCTTAACGTATTAGTATTAATCAGAATTTAATGAGTCTACACTGCCCCTATGTAATAACTTCTCGCTATTTTGTGGGTTCCCTGAAGTAGACACGAAACGTGTCACGTCGGAACCTGACACCCGCAAGCCACAAGATAAGTCCTTCTTTTGGTTTAACGTATACAGATGACGAAGTAGCTTTGCCCTTTTTTGGCACTTTAAGTTATTCAATTTAAACATTCACGTTATCTACAAATGGGGCTTTAAAAAGCGATGATTGGGTGGTGAGACAGCAGTGTCGGGGCTTTGCGCCCCAGTTATTGTCTTCATGATTCTGAGCACAAAAAGCTCCCAAGACACGTAAGCTATATTGAAACTGCTTCGGTTGAAATTTACTTACGAGTGATTATCTTATTCTTGTTTAAGTATACCTCTTTATTATCACTCAAGTGTAAAACTCCTGAGTTTATTTGCTCCTATTTGTGTGTATTTGACGGAGTCTGCTACTTAGAAGACCTAGCATGCGTCTGTCTGTCTTTGGTCTGAGAAAACAACTCTAATCTTACTGTTTTACCTCCAACTTATATCAGTTTTTTTTTGTGTGTGTGTAAGTGCCAAAACTTATTTCTTTATGGTTTGTCAGGAATAATGCGAAGTGTCACCTTCATTCATCCATTCTGTTGCAAAAGGAAATCCTGAATAGAGAGCTGTTCCGTTCTGTAGGTTATTTTAATGCAGTTGATCTGGTAACCTAATTTTAGAAATGTCAGGCTCATTGCTCTTTACTGTGACTTGTAATCATTGATGTCAGAGCCAAGTCTTCAAAGTCTAAAACAAAAAAATGTCTGCTTAAGAGATGCTGATAAATCTTCTTGGGTGAGAAGAGTCTTTGTCAGTGGATTTCCTGCGTAGAGAAGTCTGAAGTCCTTGGTATATCTGAATTTATGTAAAAAGAAAAAGGTTTCAGGATCAGTTTTTATCAAGAACCTCAAAATGCTGTCAGTTTAACTATACAGGAGTCACACAGCAGAGAAGCATTACCAGTGTACCTTTTCCAGATGATGCTTTTATCATTCATAGTACCACAACTATATCTCTCAATGCCGCTCTCTCTTCTTAATAGATTGTTTTAGTCAAACTATCAGGGCTTCAGACATGCCATTTGGTCACCACACAATTTCTTGTGTTTGCTTGGTTGCCATAATTCTTCTCACTGGCTATGGCTTCTTCAGTAGCCCCTACTCAATATGTTTCACAATTTTTTGGGTTTTTTTTGAAGTGCTTCATTATATCTCAAACTTATTAAAGTTCTTAATGTCAATAACTTAACCGTTATAAAAACTGGTTAAAACTTATCTTATTATATTCTTTTTCTTGATGATCTTATCTCATCGGGAAAGGGACCTGTCATATCATTCATAGGGAATTTTCAAGCCAAAAATCTTCAAAATAGACAATATACCTGTTGTTTACGTATGTTCCCATACTGGTGTACAGAATAATCCTTCGTCTGTAAAGAGAATAGTCAATTAAAATTATAAACATTTTCACTTATGTCTAGGGCATATTTCATAAATATGGGATGGGATGAAGTCTTAATGACATCTAATGTATACATGTACAAAGACCCTATGTCTAAAGCAGGGATCTCAAAGTCCCTCCTTGAGGGCCGCAATCCAGTCGGGTTTTCAGGATTTCCCCAATGAATATGCATTGAAAGCAGTGCATGCACATAGATCTCATGCATATTCATTGGGGAAATCCTGAAAACCCGACTGGATTACGGCCCTCAAGGAGGGACTTTGAGACCCCTGGTCTAAAGTAATCACTAAAGGCAAATCTGATTCACAGCGGGAACAGCGATAATATTTATACTATGTGGATATGAGAGTCCTAGACATTAGAATGTGCCATTTAAAAAAAAAAAAAAAAATTAGCCAATAAAATAGAGGGTATCCAAAGTGCAGCAAAAAGAAGCACAAGAGGCCTCAAGAGATGGGATGGAACACTCTTTATTAATATACCTGACGCAGGATATGTTTGGCGAAACTGCCTGTTTCAGGGGTTGTCGATATATTATGTTCCAAACCAATCAAATGGGATAAATAACATTCCAGTTGACCAGTGTATAGAACACTCGGCAAAATATGTCAACTCCAACCTTGACAGAAAAAGAAATATAGCAAAGGGAGGTTCAAGATGATGGCTGATTGAGTGTGTTGGGCTGAGGTCTTGGTGACTCTTCTTTCTTTCCTGTCTACGTGCAAGGGCTTGTTGGTCCTCTCCACCCTTTGGACAAGCTGTGTTGGTGCCGCAAGCTGCTTTCGCTCAGTACCTCAGCCCACTAGGCCATGCCTGTGCTGAGTGGTGCTCATCTTGGAGTAATAGTTAAGCTGTAGAAGCAGAGAATGTGTAAAAGTTTCAGTTAGAAAAGATTTAGACAAATTCCTGGAGGTAGAGTCCATAAATGTTTTATTGAAATAGACCTGGGAAAAGTCACTGCTTTGGAATTTTGTCACTACTGGGGATTCTTGTGGCTTGGCTCAGTCACTATTAGAAGCAGAATACTGGGCTTGATGGAATTCTTATGTATTATGTATCTAGGCCTGGATTCTCTAAACAGCGCTGTTTTCTTAGGTGCCAGTGGGTGCTCAAGCTCAGTGAAAAACGCAGTTTAAATGACGCCTAAAAAACCGGCACCGGAATCGTGCCTGCAGGCATGGCTAACGCTAGAAGTGGCATTAGGTACCGTAAAGCACCTATTGGGGTGTAATTCTCATCAAAGGTAGGCGCCTGGAAAACCCCGGCCTACCTTTCCCGGAGGCGCAATTCTGTACCTGGCGCCATCACGTGATGGACACAGGATCAGCAGACACTGACCATGGTGCCAATTAGAGAATCCGGGCCTTAATGCTTCACGTTTCAGGTTTATTAAAATGTTGCTGTAAACGCAATATCAAATATTTTCAATGCGTATAACAATAATAATTGGGGGGGACAAAATAAGACAACTTATACTAATAAACATACAGTCGATATGCATAATTAAATAGTGATACATAAGGAAAGAGAGCTGCAAGATGAGAATAGGCATCCCAGAATCACCTCCATGTGTGACTATTAATTTATTAAAGTTTTTGAGCTTTTCCCCCCCCCCCACCCCCCATCATTAGCAAGTGCAAGTAATCGGCAAAACCAAGTCATTTCTTTTCTTTCAGAAATTAGGGCTATAGCATGTATGTGAATAAGGGAGACGTAACTCATGAATGGAGATGCCCTGCCATACTGTTTTAGTCCTTAGGATAAGTCCTGACTTAGCTGTAAGTTAGATTAATTTCGTGAAAATGTTCCTTCTTTCTTTGGGGTGATATATGCACTGGGCAAAGGTGTGTTAGGGGGGGGGGGGGAAGGTTACTGATTTCTGATGTGGTAGGATGTTAGCTGCCTAATGATTTAGTAATTAGAAAGCCCAGGCTAGCAGGATCCATGGAAATTGATTTGCACTGTGTCGGTCTGTGTTAATGAGGCTCATGAATTGCAGTTCTTCACTTCCTCTTCCTCGCCACAGCTAATGAAGGAGAAGGAGTCATTTAGGACAGGGCTGCAGTCTAGCCAAAGTTTCTTTTGTCTTGTAGGAATAGCAAACTTTAATAACACGTCGCTTTCAGAAGAAGCCCAGACCAGAAATTGTTGTGAGAATACATAAATCTGTTTCTTCCCGTCAGCATTTTACGGCTGCACTGTGTCCTCTTTCATTGGCCTGACCCAAATATACCGTACCGTGTAGCATCCATCATCTGAGTCCAGTGGAAGTTATTAAACGTGGAAATATAATATTTGGGACTGGCTCTCACAGCTTGTTGTCTAAACTGTCAAAGATAACGGCTCCCTTGAGTAGAGCAGCGAAAAGACTGTTGGCTCGGTTTGTATTGCCAGGTTCCCCATTTTATTCGAAAGAGAACAAGTAAGAATGAAGACGCTTGCTTTCAGAATCTTACATTATATATTGAAAACAGTTCTTTCGCAAGTTTTCTGTACTGTTCTCCCCAGGGTGCTCGGAACGGTTTACATGAATCTATTCAGGTACTGAAGCATTTTTCCATGTCTGTCCCAGTGAGTTCACAATCTAATGTACCTGAAGCAAGGGGGGGATTAAGTGACTTGTCCAGGGTCACAAGGAACAGTGTGAATTTGAACCCGCAACCTCGGGGTGCTGAGGCTGTAGCGTTAACCATTGCACCACTCTAGAAATCAAAGTGTAGTAAAAATGAGCCAAGTATAGAACAATCGAGCCATTATGTCATCACTGATGAGGTTGGCTCTTATTGGTGGAATGAGGCATTATGATGTCACAATACCAGCTCTGGTTATCAGAGGCTGAAACTTCTCACTATTTATTTATTTAATTTTCTAGACTGTTCTTCTGGGGAGCACAGAATGGTTTACTTGAATTTATTCAGGTAGTCAAGCATTTTTTCCCATCTGTCCCAGTGGGCTCACAATCTATCTAATATACCTGGGGCATTGGGGGGGGGGGGATTAAGTGACTTGCTTGAGGTCACAAGGAGCAGCGTGGGTTTGAGCCCACAAACCCAGGGTGCTGAGGCTGTAGCTTTAACCACTGCGCCACACAGTCCCACACATGTTCAGCTTCTTGTAATCTGGAGTAAAAATGAAAATGAGGGGAGTGGGAAGAAATCTTGGGATGTGCCTCTCAGGGAAGGTGCAACTTTAGGGAAGGTTCTGTTGCTTAATTTTCCCTTACTTGGGACCTGGGTCGGCCACTGTTGGAAACAGGATATTGGGTTTGATGGACATTCTTATGTTCTTATTACTACTATTTGTGCTAGAGATAAAGCTATCATATTTTTCTAGCATACACCTAATGATAAATATGAATTATTCTATACCTTTACCATAGAAATACTTAAATCAGACTTTTTCCAGTAGGAACTATAACATTTTTTTTTAGCAACCATTATATAATATTTGGGGTTAAAAAACAAGTGGGATCTTTATTAAGGTGCACTAACCGATTTACTGCGCGCTAAGGGCTCCTTTTACAAAGCCGTGCTAGGGCCTTAACCCGCGGAATAGCGCGTGCTAGATTTCCGCAGGCGCTAGCCGCTGCCGCCTCCTTCTGAGCAGGCGGTAGGTTTCCGGCTAGTGCGCGTTAATCCAGTGCGTGTGCGATAAAACCGCTAGTGCGGCTTTGTGAAAGGACCCCCTGTATGTCACTTGCTGTGTGACGTTTCGGTGACAATGGTTTGCTGTCTTTAATTTGTTTTAATACAGACTTTGATCTGGATATGGTTTGTACCTTGCTAAACTAAACGAAACCTTAAGTTTATGTACCGCATCCTCTCCATGAATATAGAGCTTGGTACGGTTTACAAGGGTTCATAGACATAATCGCGGAAGACAAAGGCGCGCGCCGACAACTGAGCGCAAGACGGAGGCGCGCGCCGAAGAAAATTACTGTTTTTAGGGTCTCCGACGGGGGGGTTTTGTTGGGGAGCCCCCCCACTTTACTTAATACAGATCCAGCGGCGTTGTGGGGGGTTTGGGGGGTTGTAACCCCCCCACATTTTACTGAAAACTTAACTTTTTCCCAAAAAAAAGGGAAAAAGTGAAGTTTTCAGTAAAATGTGGGGGGTTACAACCCCCCCAAACCACCCACAACTCCCCCACAACGCGGCGCGATCTGTATTAAGTAAAGTGGGGGGGTTCCCTCCCACGCCCCCCCCCCCCCGTCGGAGCCCCTAAAAACAGTAATTTTCTTCGGCGCGCGCCTTTGTCCCAGCGCACTTTTGACCTGACACCGTTTACAAGAGCTTAATAATGGAAAGTATAACACATTGAGTTTGGAGGTAGTGTAAAGGGGGGGGGGGAGGAGAGCATTACGTTTTTGTGAAAAGACCAGTTTTCAGGTGCTTGCGGAATAGTCGGAAGGAGACCTGATTCTGAAGACGAGAGATTGTCCCAACCACCTGGAAAGCTCAGCATTCCATTTAAATGGAGATTCATTTGTTCTTTTAGATCAGGACACTTGGTCCTTTTTCTTCCTTGCCATCATCGTAACTCTCAGGTACTTAAAAGATGACCCTGTGTCTTCTTCGTTACCAGGCGCGCGGCTGTGAGAAGAATGTTGGTTCAATTGTTTAATAGCAATCATGATTCTTGGTGTTCTTGCTCATCAAACAGACTCCTTGCCTTTGGCTGTCATGTGTCTTTCTTCTTATTTCTATCTTAGCTGGGAGCATGTTTTCCTTTCCTTTCTTCCTCCCGCAGTGACATAGAATAAAAGAAGCTTTTATTCTAAGCCGCAGAACAGCAAATGTGGATTTTCAGCGGCTCTTCTGCCAAGGAGAAAATAAACGTACCTTGGAGAGGACAGTACCGCTTTCCTAAAATACCTTACAAAAGAATAAATATGCTCAAAATCCATGTATTGAGAATCAGTCCCTACGGATCCCGCAGCAGTAGGAAAAAAAAAAGCAAAACCCCAAACTTGAAAGAAATAGAAAGGATTGAGCTACTGTGGGACATTTATTTTTTCTAACCTGAATGAGGTTTTCACAGCAGCGCCGAAGACCTGTTTTTGGATTCTTTTCTGCTTGTTCTCCCTAGCTGTCCATTAAGTACTGCAAAGATCAGTAGTAATAATAGGTTTAACAGTGACTGCGCTGGTCTGGGGGGGAAATGGATAATATAAAAATTAGACACAATTAAATGCCGCAACTTCCGGTGTCACTATCAAACAGATCTAATCCAAAAAACACCCGTAAATGATAAAGTACATACTAAACCTAATCTAATCTAAACCTTAGGTTTGTATACCGCATCATCTCTACATACGTAAAGCTCGACACGGTTAACGAGAGTTAGGGTAGAAAGGAACTCCAGTAGAGGGAAGAGGCAAAATGAAGAGAGAATTTAGAGGACTAGAATAACCCGAGAGAGAGGAGGAGTTACATTTTTGAGAATGTTTACAGATGTTTTCGGAAGAGTTGGAGGGAGCTCAGATTCCTAAGAGGGGAGGTACGGTTGTTCCAGAGCTGAGTGATTCTGAAAGGGAGGGAAGAACCTAGTTTTCCTACAAGTGAAACGCCTTTTCGAGAGGGAAAGGAACGTTTCAGTTTTTGGGTGGATCTGGCGGAATTGGGTTTAGAGGAGTTCCAAGAAAGAGGAATGAAGGGAGGGAGGATACCGTGTAGGATCTTGAAAGTGAGGCAGGCACATTTGAAATACGTTATGGGAGAAAAAGACCTCAGAGACCTTTAAGGCAACAATACAAGTGTAGCAGGGCTTGTCTCAATCATTGGTCTTAAAAAAAAACCTCCCAAACGCTAAGCCAAAATGATTGAATTTTGATTTATAAATTTTTAACCTTTTTTCTGTATATGTGTGGGGAGATTTTTTTTAAATAATAAATTAATTTAAAGCATAGAGAGCGCTATAATAAATGACAGCACTTATCTGTTGAAAGAGTGATCAGCACCCACGCTGTAACATAAACACTGATATTTAATAGTCCAACGGGGCCCTCGTTTCACCATCCTAAACGAGGCTTCTTCAGGGGGAGGTGCTGCTGGCTGACTTCTCATAATTTCCATACACACAAGTAAGGGAAACCCAAACTCCGGGACCACTTCCCTCCTTCCAGGGCCTCGGCCTCAGGCTTTCTCCTAGAGAGTTCTTGTCTCAGGGCCTCTGAGAGAAGAGGCTCTTTAAATGAGAGAGAGCTCCATCCTAGGCTAGAGTTCCAGCGCAAGCAAGAGCAACCATAAGAATTGCCGCTGCTGGGTCAAACCAGTGGTCCATGGGTGCCCAGCTCACGCGGCGGCCCCCAGGTCAAAGACCAAAGCACTAAATGAGTTTCTTATTGCTCTTCCTGAGGGGCTACTCTGGTAATTTTGCAGTTTGTTGGCTGGTGGGTCATTGATAGGATCAAGATAGATGCTGGCCAGGAGGTAGACGTTAAAAGGGGCAAGCCATGTGACTCACCTTTGTTTCCTTTTCTTGTTTTCTCGCATCCTCCTCATGGTAGAATTCAAAGTGTGAGGCAAAGTGGATGGGTTTTTTTTGTGGCAGCTTCAGGGGAGGTGGATACCAGAGTTGATGAACCCCTGGGGGAGAGTGCTACAATTAGGGTTGCCATGAAAACAATATGACAGAGGAGGGGATGACAAGAATGCCATTTGGCTTACTGAGTGAAGACTTGAGGAAAGGAGGCACAGGCTGGCCCCAGATGGCCATGCCCAATGCTATCTCAGCCTGAATGGCTCTGGATGGCAAGTTGAGGGCACTGGATAGAAAATGAGCAGATTTTGATTGGGCTGGGTTTTGGTGCCATTTCTTATTTTGGCTATATAATAAAGTTTGGCACATAAAGTATGCCTTGTGGGTTGTTGGGAGTTTGGAATCAGTGGAGGGAGCTCACAGCTGCTTGAGTTAAAGCTTCAATATCATGGAAGAGCATCGGTGGTGTCATTAGTTACAATTGGATTTATGAATCTTGCCTTTGGTTGATAACACAGGACAAAGACTTGAGAAAAGTGCAAGACTTCTGGTAGCCAGCTGATAGAAAAGGTGAAAATTTAACTCGGGAAGAGAGCTGCCTTTGGTCGCAGGGGAAATTGGATGGTGTGTATGTAGACTTGTTACTGGATTGCAAATTTTGCGCCATCTTAGGAGCCATTAAAGCTTCTGGCTGGAATTTTGGAATGACGGTAAATCCCCCCAAGTATCCCAGTGGAGCTTCATAAGAGCCTTCCTCCCTAATGAGGTTGCCAAGGCATTTATAGACAGATGGTAAGTCCAGCAATGTATGCAGCACAGCCCGTTTTAATGCCGAGTTAATGTACTTTAATAAGAGCGGTGATTAACCCACCTGTGTAAGCAAGCTATTCATTGCTGTTAAGGTTGCCCTTAAAAATCCATAGAGACATTTTTGTAGATTTGAAAAGCTGACTCTTCCAAAGAGTTTTGCAATTTCTTCGGTGTACTTGAATTATAGCACAGCATGCATCCCTCGGAAATCAGCGGAGACTTTGACCGCCGATGAAGAAATGCTGCCTTCAAAATGACAAAGAGCTCCAGAAAACATCCCCCTAACGATGGACTAAAAGTTTTCCCTGCGCAGAAAATGAAAGCACCAGCCTGTGTCCAAAATGAGTAGAGCCCAGTATCCCAGTGCTGACATCCAGCAACATGTTTGATCCCTTCACAGAGATTCATCCTAGCGTTCATCCTGCCCTTTCTCTTCTGATTGCTTGAGAGTATGACTCAAGTGGTTAGAGTATGGGAATAGAAAAACACCTGCCAGTTTAAGCGATAATCTCATTTTTGCCACCATCTGCCGGTGTGATTCTAGCCAGGACACTTGGCCTCCTGTATAGCAGTCTGCGCCAGACTGATTTACTTGGTATAGGGGTGTGAAGGCTTCTCTTCTGTAAAATAAGGACCACTAAGGGAGTGTGTTCCTCCAGATGATCAGCTCGGTTTGGTCTTGTTTCCCATTTTTTTATTCTGTAACGATCATGAATTAAGTAAGTTGAGATCTCTACTGCCATGCCACTTTTAAAGACACCAACCACAAATTACGCAATGATTTTGTACTGCCTTTATGCGCCCGTAAATGGTGGTGGGTAAGAAATATGAACCCTGTCATGTCCTCATCTGTTTCAGAGCTTTTCAGAGGAAAGACAAACTAAAAATATGCTTCTTTCTTACATTAAAGCAGACCCAAAAGTTGGAAAGAGATGCCTGCTGTCAGGGGGGGGGGGGGGGTGTTTCATCTCTAAGCAGAAGTTCTATCTGATTTTAACCATGCACAACCCTGCTGCTGTCCACATAAGGAAGATTGCAGCTGATCAAAACACTTTTTTGGTCAGTCTGCCAAAATTTCACTGTCAACGTTTTAACAATTGCTATTATGGGCTTCTTTCTTTTATAATGGGAACTTGGGTGAAATCCAAAACTGCATTTGCATGTTGGCTTTCTGATGACTCCTCTGTGAGGTTTATTTTTTATAAGAACATAAGACTAGCCTTATGGGTCAGACCAATGGCCCATCATGCCCAGTAGTTCGCTCTCATGGTGGCCAATCCAGGTTGGGCTAAAACCCAAACAGTAGCAACATTCCATGTTACCGATCCAGGGCAAGCAGTGGCTTCCCCCATGCACTTTTCCTCCAGGAACTTCTCCAAACCTTTCTTAAAAGCAGCTACACTATCCGCTCTTACCGCAACCTCTGGCAATGCATTCCAGAGCTTAACTATTCTCTGAGTGAAAAAAAAATCACCTACTATTGGTTTTAAAAGTAGTTCCCTGTAACTTCAAGTGTCCCCTAATCTTTGTAATTTTTGATGGCGTGAAACATTGATCCACTCGGGATTTTGTAGACTTCAGTCATATCTCCTCCTCTCAGCTGTCTCTTTTCCAAGCCCTAACCTGGGGCGCCCAAATACCTGTTTCAAAGTTGGTGTAATTGACACTGAAAATGAGGTGCCAGGAAATATCTGTGCTCAACGCTATTCAAGAAAGGGGTGGCTCCAGGAAAACACATTTTATTGAATAGCATGAATTTCCACAACCTAACTGTAGGAGTAAGGGCTTAGGCCTGCTGGAACCTGCCGTGAATCCTGGCACGCAAGTTGCTGGGCACAGATCTCTGACATTCTAGAACGCTGTACCTAAATCTTGTGAATCCCACTGATCCACCATTGCTCTCCCTTGCCCCCTTTCGAGTTGTGCATGATCCAATTTAGGCATTTATTGTTATAGAAGAGCATGCAGCCAGACAATAATTAAATCATTGGAGCTCTTTAACTAATTGTTTTGTGCACAGATCTAGGATCTGTGGACAAATTTAAGCAACCGTGTTAGCCTGGAGATATACAGCATGTGTGCTGGTGTATTTTATAATATGTTAGCAAACATTTCCATGCAACCTCTGCTTTGCCTAAGCTACACAGCGTGTATAATGTGTCGTCACCTATACTTATACACTAAATATTGCCAAGCAGGTTTAGAAAAGACCTTTTCCGTTTGTAAAAGAGACTTTATACATGGAAAAACCTTTTGTGGACTATGCTGACATTCATAGACTGAGCAATAAAGCCTCACAGAGTCTGAACTCATTGCACTGGAAACAGGCCCCAGAGCTCATGTATTTGTATAGATGATGGGGGGGGGGGGGGTTTCCTGTCAGCAAATTTATTCATAGCTAATAGTCATACGGTTCTTACATTGATAATATATGGGAGCCACAAGGATTTCTTGTGTTCTATAACACTCTTGGCACTGAAATGTAGGGTGTGAGTTATGAGCTGAGGATGGCTTCTTGTTTCCTTGAAAGATGGTACTTTGCAGAGTGCGGTCCTGCAACGCTCAATGCTATCACTCTTAATATTCAATATTTATTTAGTCCATTTGCCTACTGTTACTGTTGACAACTTTCCAGCTTGTGACAACGTGACGAAGAAGTCTTGGATTTAACCATCCTTAACTCATACTTAGAAGCCTCTGCTAAGTGACGCTGTACTTGGAAATTGGAATTAAACCTGGGAAAAGGCAAAACTTTGGGACCAACATTATTAGGTACAGTACATCAATTTCAGAGAAAGAATCTGTGAAATTATACTTGACCATTTAACATACAAGTTTCCACAGAGAATCAAATCTTCCTTTTTCACTTTTAGGAAGGGTCTAACGGAAACAATCTTTCTTTGTTCTTGAGATCTACTGTCCTTGATCCATTCAGTGATCTTAATCCTAATGCTCTTTATAATGGACTTGGGGGGTTATAATTAAGATACTGCAGCTGATGCAAAATAATGGTAGTTAGGCTTTCCTTAAGGTCCAGAAATCAGATCGTCTGTCCACTTTTATGCAATTTGCAGTCGCTCCCGGTTTCTAATTGGCATTAAACTCAAGGCCTTGCTATTAACGCATAGAGCATATTATACTTGTACCCCTGCTTTACTTGCAAACTTTATAATCTAGGTAGAGAGAGCCCTTTTAGCATAATTTACTTGCAATATCTCCTCTGTCCACAATATGTTTTGAGTCCATCTATTGTCTGGAACCTGCAGGTTGGGATTTGTTAGGAAAGAGGATTATCCTAACTCACAAAGTCCTTTGCACTAACACTCCCAGTTAGTATCTGTGGTCTTTGAATGACCACAGGCCTGTTTTTCCAGGCTCTGCATGAGCTGGCTGGGAATCTGCAAGGATTAGCACCTTTTTTCCTGACCCTATACCCTTTGGGATAACGTACCCCTTCCAATTATATGCAGAAAATCCATATGGAAAATTCTGCTCAGCCCTTAAAACATATTTTTTAAGACTGCCTTTAGGAAGAGCCTAGAGGTCTAATTATTTTATAATTAACTGCCTTGACTTACATCGCAAATATGGCATTATAGCAACATTGTCATGATAAATGATATCAAAGCACTTACTTATAATGTTCCAACAGTGAATGCAATTCTCTACAACTGAAGGGGGTTACAGGTCAAGATATAAGTTCCTAGCTAATAAGCAAATTAAATACAAACAATACATAAAAATGTATTTATTTAAAAACTTTATAAACCACACAGTCCTTCATTTCTAAGTGGTGTATAATATCAAAACATACATAAAATAAAACATTACTCCTGGTGGAAATATAATATTGACTCCAATATCAAAAACAAAGCAAAACGTAAAATCGTAGAACGGTAGCTTTGTTTGCTAAGATAATGGAAAACTAGGTTACAATAAAACCGACAGAATATTTGGACAAATTTGATCTGTTACACCCAATTCAGTCAGGGTTTAGGGCTGGTTTTAGTACATAGACCTTGCACTGTTCGTTAGTGGTTAAAGGTAGGTCATGACTTAAATGGTTGCATTTGTATTTGATGTGTTAAACGGAGACTTAGATGGAGACTTCAGCTGTTGAAAACTAAGACCGGTACTGAGCAGACCAGCATGGTCTGGTATATGGCAATTCAATTAGGAGCAGTTGGAGAGGGCTTCAACGGAAACTCCACTAATCTGGAACGTGAGGACAGTGCTGGGCACTTTTAAGGTCTTTGTCCTGTAAATTACAAGAGGGTTCAGATAAGCTGGACCTAAGGTCAGTGCTGGGCGGAGTTCGACGATCTTTATCCCAGAAATGGCAAAGAAAGAAAATGTAATCATGAATGAATAATGAGTGTGACTGTTGAGCAGATTGGATGGACCATTCGGGTCTTTTTATCTGCCGTCATTTACTATGTTGCTGTGCAATGTTCATTAGATGAATCTGTGATTCTTACCAGCATAGGTTAGGCTCAAGATTTACATAGTAACATAGTAGATGACGGCAGATAAAGACCCGAATGGTCCATCCAGTCTGCCCAACCTGATTCAATTTAAATTTTTTTTTTTTTTTTCTTCTTAGCTATTTCTGGGCACAGTACCGGGTAAAAAGCTTTACCCGGTACTGTGCTTGGGTTTTTTCTAGACCCTCCCCATGCGAAGGGAAAAAAGGAATGGTTACAATCAAAACTGTTTACATATTATAAAGTTAATGCCATCTTATTTGGCTAAATTCAGCATGAAATTTTTCTGGATGGAGCGATTTCTACTGTGTGCATGAATACAATTTGGGAGCCTCGACCCTGAGGAAAGCGTCTGAAACATGGACATGTTGGTGGAGGCGCTCCCTGCTAAAAATTGAATATAGCTAAGTACAAATCTTTTATGATTCGTTATAGGATAAAAGAAAAAGAAAAACGTAAAAATTTAGTAAACAAGATACATTTGGATCCCATGAAGATCGGGTTCTATGGGTTATCACCCATTTGAACCTTTGGGTAATTCGACCCTCTGAGGATCGCGTATCTCATTTCTCCTTATGAATTTGGAGTGTATTAGTATCATTATACTGGATATTTCTCTCTTTTTGGCATAAGTGATATATAGATTCCAGTTTTTGTATAGCCATTCATTTAAGGATCTTATTTGGTGAGGCAAGGTTAAGAGCTGCTTTACTGTGAAAAGGTAAAAAGGACTTCTCACCTCTCAGGGTTCAATCACAGAAGTTTTCACTTGCAGGGATATCGTGACAGCAAGAGCTTCTTACTGGATCTATTAGTTGTAATAAGAGCTTTTAACCAATACAAGTATCAGACAGGTGAAGAGATGTTTGCCCTCCGCCCACAACCTGTTTAAAGGATAAGAACGTCAACTTGTCTCAAATGAATGGTGCTTCCATGCTAATTAACAAGGCAGCTCATTAATGATGTCCTTAGATATGAGGAATTTGTTGTACTTGGCAATACTTTCTAGAGGATTGCCAGAAAGGTAATTAACCTGGGGGCTGTTAATTACCCATCCACTTTCCTCCACATCATTTCACCTTTGTAGACGTGTCTCATAGTGAAGTTGTCTTCGAGTAATTGATGGGATGGAGACGTCTGGCAATTAAAGCTTTTTTCGGTGTGGTCACTGCCTAACGATTATCTTCTGATCACATGTCAAATTATTTATTTTCCTAAAAAGACTTGGGGCTCCTTTCACGAAGGCGCGTTAGGGCCTTAGCGAGCGCGGAATAGCTCGCGCTAGCCGCTACCGCCTCCTTTAGAGCAGGGGATAGATATTCGGCTAGCGCGCGCTAAAACGCTTAGCATGTTTAGGGCTCCTTCATAAAAGGAGCCCTAAACATGTACCACTTACTATTCTAGTTGGGTACAACTTTGCACATAATCAAAAACTGGAAACATCAATTAGAGCAATAAAAAAAAATTTTTTAAGAACAAATGAAGAAATAAATTAAAATCATTTAAAAACATTCTTTTCTTGTAAACACTGGAGCCACTGAAAGAGCAAACTAGTCGCTTACATAACGTCTAAAAAAAGTGCCACTAATCAAATATCCATTGAAAAAAGAGCCTTCAGCAGTTTGTCTCGATTCTTAGGTTTTTTGGAAGGCAGTGCCATAAAGGCTCATTGCTGCCAAGTTAACTATAGCACAAGGGTTGATGGGATATCTTAAAAATTCTGGTTCCATGTCCATAGAATACCTAGATAAGTGCCATTGGATCGTATTCGAGTTCTAGCGACCTGATGAATTACAGAGCTAAAAATAAATACAGATCTAAATAGAATAACTGGGGACTTACAAATTTTACAGTACTGCATTTGAGAACTCACCGTGAGGAGCCGGAGAGAAATCTGGTCGTAAAGGGCTCGCAAACCGATCGGTACACGATCGGTTCGCTTAGTGAATCTAGCCCAAAGTTAGACAAGTTCATGCTGAACCAGAATGTAATCAGGTAGGGCTGGTCTCAGTTAGGGCTCTGGTCTTTGACCTAGGGGCCGCCGCAAGAGCGAACTGCTGGGCACGATGGACCACTGGTCTGACCCAGCAGCGGCACCCCCTCCGAAATGACGGAGGTGATCAGCGGAGTGCTGCAAGGCTCGGTCCTGGGCCCGATCCTATTCAACATCTTCGTAAGAGACTTGGCTAAGGGGCTTCGAGGTAAAATTACGTTATTCACCGATGACGCTAAACTATGCAATATAGTAGGCAAGAGCACAACAGACAAAAGCACATTGCCTGACAAAAGCTCAATGCCCGACAGTACAATGCATGACCTACTCCTGCTGGAGCATTGGTCCAGGACCTGGCAACTAAGTTTCAATGCCAAAAAATGCAAGGTCATGCACCTTGGCAGCAAAAATCCATGCAAGACTTACACCCTAAATGGTGAGATCCTAGCACGGATTATAGCAGAACGTGACTTGGGGGTAATCATTAGTGAAGACATGAAGTCTGCCAATCAAGTGGAGAAAGCTTCATCCAAGGCTAGACAAATCATAGGTTGTATCCGTAGAGGTTTCATCAGCCTTAAGCCTGAGGTCATAATGCCATTGTACAGATCCATGGTGAGACCCCATCTGGAATACTGTGTACAATTCTGGAGGCCACATTACCGCAAAGATGTGCTGAGAGTTGAATCGGTTCAGCGAATGGCCTCCCGTATGAGGAACGGCTGGATAAATTGCAACTATACTCACTCGAGGAACGCAGAGAGAGGGGTGACATGATCGAGACGTTCAAATATCTCTCGGGCCGTATCGAGGTGGAAGAGGACATCTTCTTTCTCAAAGGTCCCACATCAACAGGAGGGCATCCATTGAAACTCAGGGGTGGGAAATTTCATGGTGATACCAGAAAATATTTCTTCACCAAAAGGGTGGTTGATCGCTGGAATAATCTTCCACTACAGGTAATTGAGGCCAGCAGCGTACCAGATTTTAAGACAAAATGGGATTGGTACGTGGGAACTCTACATAGGGGAAGGTAGGGGTGGGTCATTAGTGTGGGCAGACTGGATGGGCCGTGGCCCTTTTCTGCCGTCAGTTTCTATGTTTCTAGAAACAGAATTTCTGGTGAAATCTTCACCTGTAGAAGGAGTGGTGCTGCCCTGGAAAATTGCCGGTATTTTCTGTCTCCAGTAGATGGTTGCAGCTTAGATAGGTGCATTAGGATTGCCTTTGCTCCTTAAATTGGGCTCCATGGGATTCAGATTTGTGACAGGCCTAATTCCATTGACATTGTGGTGGTTCTTAGGCTTGAATGAGGGGAAGTCTTTTCTTCTGAGATTCTGACTTGAGGATCCCAGCTTGGACAGACTGGACCATGGTCTGGCAGTAATGATTCTACAAGAAGCCCCTGTTGGAGAGGTCTGTTCTTGTAGATTAAGTTGGGGCCCTTTGGAATGCCCCCTCTTATTGTTTGCCCTTCATGCTTCTGTCTTTCTTGGCTGGGCTGTTCTTTAATCTATCTGTTAAAATTGAGTGCAAAAAAAAGAGAAGGAAAGAGGAACGGTTAGTTTCACAGGGGAATTTCCTATCCTGGCAGCTGGATTGTGAAGGAAGAATCTCACAATGGTGGTGGCAGTGAGTTCTCGGCAGGGTTGAGGCTAACATGCCTGCCCTTATCAGTTCTACAACTACCGCCTTATTGTCAATGACATAGTCTTTGTTGAGGTTCCACACTTGGTTGACTGCCTCTTTCCTGAAGGAAAAGCCCATAAAACATTAGTAGCCCTACTGTTTCTCTCTGGGTATGTGCAGGAGAGAATAGATCTTCTTTGAGATTCTGCCATGTTATGTGTGGCCTGGATTGACCACTGTCAAGAGACAGAATGTTGTATTTCAGGAAACTAGTCTGATTCAGTGTGAGATTTCTTTTGCTCTTGTGTGTTTGAAAAAAATAAAAAAAGCTTTCAGAAGATTTTCATTAGACCTGAGAAAAGCCTTCAGCTGATGAACCAGACTACTGTCATATTTAGGGGGGAAAAATATAATAATTTTTACACCGAACTGCTCTAAATCTAATTGCCACTTGAAAATGATAAAAAGACAGTTTGTCGTCCTCCTTTGATAAGATTCTCATGTAGATTGTCTTGCTCAATACTGTACATTCCCACTTGTAATTATCCTGTCTGCACTTCAAACGCAACGTGAAATGAAATTAGCACTTTTCAGAAAGCTGGAAGTCCTCTCCTGCTTCCATCACACTCTTTAAATTCTAAGATGTCAGCCATCCCCCAGCCATTGTATAAATTCCATCTTCAAGACTTGCCTGGAAGTAGCACCGTGAATTTAGGTTTGCTTGGGGGTGGAGAGTTGTACCTGTAGCTTCTTCCAGCTCCTTTAGGTCCAATGGGGAATGGGATCCATCACTATAAAACTACATTTGCAACTACCCAGCCAGCTCAGCATGACATCAACAGTCCTTGGCCATAGGCCACAATTTGCAGCTCACTCCATAGTCAAACTAATGTGGATCTTAATTTAGCCAGTAGGTGTCGCTCGTGCCATAGTCAAATTAATGTAAGTCTTAGTATAGCCAGTAGGTGTAGCTGTTGAGGGATGATCAGTGCCATGAATAGCGCCCAAATGGTCCCTGCAGGTCACAATCAAGATGTAGGCCCAGCAATTCCTATGCTTCAGGGGTGGAATTAGTGGAGTCACTACTAGCCTCTAGTCTAGGGTCTTATAATACAGGTAGTCCCCCTGTACTAAGTGCAGACTATCAGTAGGGTAGTTTGCCATTGCCTTCCCCAGTGATCTTTATCCCCTAGCAAAGATAAGAGCTATAAAATATGGTTCTTACCTCAAGTCTTGACTCCAACAGCATGAAATAATATGCATGAATCTAAATCAGCTACTTCCGAATACCACTGAGCTCCCCTACAGATTAAAGGGCAAATTAAATTTGAAGATACAATGCATTTGTTAATTTAATTTTATTGGGATTTATAAACCACCTTTATGAAGAGATTAACCCGAGGCAGTGTGCAGCAGGTATAGGTTGACATAACATAGCGCTAACAGTATAACACTAGGAAAATGACCAAATGTAAGCATAAAACAGAACCAGTGGGGTGATGACATGATACAGTATCAGAAATACAATTAAATGTCCGTAAAATACAAATGATACATCATAAATGCCAGCATGAAAAAAAATATTTCATATAACATAGATTTGGTCCGCATGATGTCAACACTATGCAGAGGAAACACATAAGAACATAAGAAGAGCTTTACTGGGTCAAACCAACAAGCCCAGTAACTTGTTCTCACAGTGGCCAATTCAGGTCACTAGTACCAGGCCAAATCCCAAAGAGTAGCAACATTCCATGGCAAGCAGTGGCTTCTCCCATGTCTATGTCAAGAACAGACTATGGACTTTTCCTCCAGGAACTTGTCCAAACCTTTCTTAAAACCAGCTATGCTATCCGCTCTATGTTGTATGAAAGAACATTTCGTATAATGTAGATTTGGTACGCCTAATGTCAGTACTACGCAGATGAAACATCTTCATAAGCATGCATTAAATCATTCAGATATTGCAGATACGATGTGCCCAATGTGCAGCAGTGCCCGAAAAGCAAACAAGATGCTAGAAATTATTAGAAAAGGGTTGGTAAATATAACTAAGAATGTTATAATACCTCTGGATTGCTCCATGGTGCGACCTCACCTTGAGTCTTGCATTCAATTTGGGTTGCTGTATCTCAAAAAAGATACAATGGAATTAGAAAAGGTTTAAAGAGCGGCCAAGATGATTAAGGGGATGGAACTCCTCTTGTATGAGGAAAGATTGAAGAGGTTAGTTCTCTTCAGCTTGGAAAAGAAACGGCTGAGGGGAGATATAATTGAAGTCTACAGAATCCTGATTTTCCCATCATACATTGTAGTCCTTCCTTCTCTCCCTCCCCCTT
The DNA here is from genome assembly GCF_902459505.1 of Geotrypetes seraphini. NCBI lineage: Eukaryota > Metazoa > Chordata > Amphibia > Gymnophiona > Dermophiidae > Geotrypetes > Geotrypetes seraphini. The sequence continues at coordinate 11,613,937 of NC_047102.1, forward strand.
CCCCCCCGGTTTAACTGAACTAATTGTACACAACATTGATATCCTTTGTGTTGCAGTATATCAAATTTAAATAAAACTTGGAAAACTCGGAAAGGGAGTGGAGTGGGCGGGGGATTGGGCAGATCCTTGCTTCTGATTGGCTGGTGGAATCAGAAGTGGGCATGGCTACCTTTCCAAAACATGCAGATTAGGTTTGACAAAAGCTAAGTGACAGTACTACTTCAGTCTTTCGGCCTCTTTTACAAAGCCACGCTAGCGGCTGCGCTGCGCTAATGGCCCCGAAGCCCAAAGAGATTTAAAGGACTTCGGGGCTGTTGCCGCGCAGCTTTGTAAAAGAGGCCGTTTGTGAGAAATCTTGTATAGATGCGTTGCATACAGTTTTTCCATATGGGGTTGAATAGTAAGAAAAGTCACAATAAATTTGCTGTCATTAGAAAACTTTTATCTTTTATCTAGTTTAGAGTTCGGTACAGAATATATTTTGAAATTTTGGTGTCACCTTAGAACAGCAACATGAAATCCAGATATTGTTGAAATAACATAAAATCCGTCAAATATACTTCTTGGAAACTATGGGCTCCTTTTACAAAAGCATACTTTTCAGATAGCGCCCACTAATCCACTAAAAACGCTAGCGCACCTTTGTAAAAGGAGCCCTATGTAGCAAACAGAACATATAGACAGCAGATAAGCAGCATTTCCATTTGAGACTGGTCACGACAGTTATCATTGGGACTAGTTGAGAAGCAGAAAGAGGGACAAGTTATGGCGATTCAATTACCTGGCTCTCTGGCCTTCTCACTGCTCTTGGTCGATGCGCTCAGTCTATACTGAATCGAAAAATGCATCTGGGTAAATGGAACAGAATAGGAGTTGTCCCGAGGAGTTGTCGAGTGTTGTCCCGAGATGCAAAGAGATCCATTGCAGGGGTTCCCCAATGATTGACAAGCAGTGAGCTAATTTGGAATCTACAGCCCATTCGGGGTAGATCTGGTTCAGTGGATATGAATAGCTGAGAAAACAAAACTAAAAACTCTTTGGAGTGACGACGTTCCTAAATGGACTTTATTTGAAAGCAGTGCTGTGGAGTCGGAGTCGAGGAGTCGGAGTCGGAGGAAATTTTGGGTACCTGGAGTCGGAGTCGGAGTTGCCAAACAATGCACCGACTCCAACTCCGACTAAATTTAGATTGGAATTTAAAAAAAAAGCAAGTTTAAATGTCCCAATTCACAAAAAGTTATAATTAATGACTTCTCTACTGTAAGAATAAAGACCAATGCACGCAGTGCCTCACGTAACCGCAAAACGAACACGTGCTTCACTATATGGCACGCAACGCACAATTTGGAGCACCAATACTTATAAATGTATTCTCCCTTGTTGTTGTTTACAACTTATTTCCAACGTTCAACAAGGTTTTTAATACCTCGTTGGTAGAAATCACCTGGTGTAGACTCGAAAAATTCATCCAACCAAGCTCTCCCACCATACGCACAACATCTTTTTACGCGGATGAAGATCTTGTTTCACCGGAGTTGGAGTCGGAGTCAGAAGTACAAAAAATTGAGGAGTCGGAGTCGGAACATTTATCTACCGACTCCACAGCCCTGCCTCTGACGTTGCAACGTCAGAGAGAAGGCTTCCGGTTCAGGCGCAGGATGCCCGTAGGAGCCACTGTCCGTGGCTTTGTGCACTGCATCAGTGAGGAAGAGGGAGTTGGCTCGAAGATAACGCCGCATCGATCGCACCGTGGACCGGCGGTTGAAGAACACTGTTTTGGGCCTGATGCACGTGCTGGCCCTGTGGACCGGCAGGAAATTTCTGTGGACCGGCACTGGTCCATGGACCGGTGGTTGAAGAACACTGTGTTAGATTGCTTTAGAAAGAGAGTTTTGCTGTATGAATGTTTTGTAACTCAGCAGAAGAGGTTCCTGGCCCCTTCAGGAGATCTTTTTTTGCTACACCAGTCACAGTCTATGTCAGTCTATGGAACATGACGCTTCCCATTGCCGCTGAGTAAAGCCAATTGATATTTCATGTCCCAGCAGGCTGGAGCCTGACATGGAGCGGAACTGTATGTGGTGACAGTTAATCCCCTTGTAGCAACAGTGCTTAATGCAGCAAAAATGATTTTCAGATTCATATCGCCTAGCCAACCAAGGAATGGATTTATTGGCTTCAAATACAAGTTAACAATATGGAACCTCGATGTCTTAAGGGTCCCCATGGTGATAAGTCAAACAGTACAAAGGCGCCCTTTGGGTTTCAGCTTGTATCGTCAACAGTTAAAATCCACTTTTTCTACCCCTTCGAACTTTACGGAAATGACGGCCAATGGACAGCATGCTACTTTTCTCCCTTAACACCTGCAAGTACTTGACAGAATTTCTGTGAACAGCGATGAGTGCAAAAGGAAAACCTTTTGTTGTATTGTGATACAAATGCTAAAACATCCCATTCCTTATGTTTCATCCTTCCCTTTTCCAATTTTTTTTTTTTTTTTTTTTTAATAATGTATTTTTTTTTCTTTTTCCCCTTCTATCTCATTATTCCCTGCCTTCACTTTCCAGTATGTCTAGTTAAAGTTTAAATGTCCACAATCCCCTTTTCTTTTTTTCCTTTTCAATTATATTATTTATTGTACTATTTTTAACTTGTAAACCGGCTAGATACTCGTTGATGGTCGGTATAGTAAAAATTTAATAAACTTGAAACTTGAGTAAGTAGCAAGAGAGGAATTTTTGAAATGCATAGCTCCCATATTCCCATTCTTACCATAGGACTACTAGGGTCCATAAATTACAGATTTTTCTTATTTGCGTTTATTGATCATCTTTGGGGCAAGCTTGTCTGCCTCAAACCCAAGGACTGGTGCAGAACCCTAGACAACTTAATGTGGCCGCTGCAAAGGACATAAAAGAAGACGGATGTGAAAGAGCCCTAGTGTCATGACCACTGCTTTCCTCATGCAGAGCTGGCATTTGTTCTCATTAAAGGATGGCCTCAATCTCCTTTGAGCCAAAGGACAAACCGGTGGCTAATAAGGAAGCTGAAAGCATTACAGGCTCATCAATAACACTCAGGTTTTCAGACTCTTTCCCTTTCCACTGCTTCCGAGGTCCTCCATGTCGCGTAGACTGAAGAGGCCAGTGCGTGCACTGTCCACTAAACACCCTAGTCCGGAGCCAGGTCAGGTTTTCAGGATCTCCACAATAAATATGCATGAGATAGATTTGCATCTCAAGGAGGCGGTGCATGCAAATCCATCTTGTACATATTCAGTGTGGAGATCCAGAAAACCTGACCTGGCTCTGGCTCTTGAGGACCGGAATTGCCTACCTATCCCTGCCCTAGTCCATCAAGCTCTTCTTTTAACAAAGCCGTGTTTCAGTGGAGTGGAATTTCTTCGTTTATCTACTAAGTGTGCATGTCGAACCCAAGGAGAGAGCAGGGCAAGTGCACACTGCCAATTCAGGCCCTGGAAAAGCGGAGACTCAGAGGAGACATGATAGAGACCTACAAGATTATGAAGGGCGTAGAGAGAGTAGAGAGGGACGGATTCTTCAAACACTCAAAATCTAAAAGAACAAGAGGGCATTCGGAAAAGTTGAAAGGGGACAGATTCAAAACGAATGCTAGGAAGTTTTTCTTTACCCAGCGTGTGGTGGACACCTGGAATGCGCTTCCAGAGGGCGTAATAGGGCAGAGTACGGTACTGGGATTCAAGAAAGAATTAGACCATTTCCTGCTAGAAAAAGGGATAGAGGGGTATAAATAGAGGATTACTGCACAGGTCTTGGACCTGTTGGGCCGCCGTGTGAGCGGACTGCTGGGCGCGATGGACCTCAGGTCTGACCCAGTGGAGGCATTGCTTATGTTCTTTCATGGGGGCTTTTTGCATTAAAGTGGCCAGTTTGGCATAAGTGCAGTAGGCAGCTGAATGACTAGTGTAATGAACTGTTCTTTAGCTTTTCTCCAGCATCAATTACTGTGATTGGTGCATTAGTTATTAGCAAAAACCTACCAAGATTGCCCCTTTTATCTGCATTGCGCTTTTTATTTTCTCTGTCCTGTCTCAACAACATTGTCCATTTATCTTGATCTCTCTTTTTGCATCAGTATCTCGCTCAGATGTGGGCCCTATCCCTACAATACAAATCTCTGTCTCTCTGATCCAGAAACTACTGTAACATTGTCTATTTGGGCGCGCCAAGAGAATAGAGCAGAATACGGCTGTTCGCCTGATGTTTGGGCTGAAGAAAAGCGATCATATCAGCCCTTATCGATTTTTTTTACTGGTTGCCAGTGGAAGCACGAGTAATGTTCAAATTCACATGGCTTTGTTTCAAGTTGGTTTGGGGATTGGCCCCTACCTACTTGTTATCTCATTTCGTGCTATATAGGAATTGTAACTTATTTGCATACCCGAAGATTTTAGGCTGTAAATTTAGGTCTTTCTTAGATAGGATGCTCGCTTTTCAAGCAAGTAAACAACAGTCCTGGTTCGGTAACTATATTAGTGGAGCTATGTTATCTTATGGCGCCTTCCGAAAAGAAATTAAGACAGTACTATTTGATAAATTTATCTCTTAATTTGAGATTTTATTCTCAACATAATAATTTTACTGTATTAACTTAAATTTTTTACTGCCCTTTTAGTTAATATGCTGTATTCTTACTATTACCATTTTGCATTTCGCCAATTGTCCAGTTTTTCTCTTTTGTGTAAACCGCCTAGGGATTGGACGGATTCCTGAGGGATAGGGGGATCGTGGGATACTGAGAGAGGTGCTGGGATGTAACACAGGTATAGAAAGCAAACCAAGTAATAAGTATAGAAATCCAACCAGGTCGTGCATGTGCAAGACCGGAGGGTTAGGACTTCGATGGGAAGATAAGACTCAATGGGAAACCAAGGTGGCAAGGGGGCCCCTTCTGGTGACTCAGACAGGCCGTGACCTGTTCGGGCCGCCGCGGGAGCGGACTGCTGGGCAAGATGGACCTGTGGTCTGACCCAGCGGAGGCACTGCTTATGTTCTTATGTTCTAATTCTTTTGATTGAGGCGGTATAGAAAAATAAAGTCAAGTTGTGTTATGTTCTACTCCTGGGAACCGGAAATCTCTACTGTACCCTAAAACAGTGGTTCCCAACCCTGTCCTGGGGGATCCCCAGCCAGTCGGGTTTTTAAGATATCCCTAATGAATATGCATGAGAGAGATTTGCATATCTGTCACTTCCATTATATGCAAATCACTCTCATGCATATTCATTAGGGATATCTCGAAAACCCGACTGACTGGGGGGGTCCCCCCAGGACAGCGTTGGGAACCACTGCCCTAGAATATGCAGTAATATAACTTATGCTATGAAGTCAAGATCTGATCTCAAGCTTGCTTGATGCGCAAGTCATGGGTGAATTTACTTTTGGACCACATCTAACAAAGCAGAAAGTGTAAGGATTAGAATAAACACCTCCAAACAGATGAATGTCTGACATAGGAGAGATCTGCTCTTTTGTAATCCTGCTTAGCAAAGGGCAGGATGAGCAGTGAGTGAGGTCGCTTTTCAGGTGTGAAATCAAGACCATGAATTTGTAGCTTCTATAAAACCACATTGAGTAGGTTGCAACACACTTGCATGGGTTTGTAAGATATTTGTAACAGAGCTGAGTGTGTGCCATAGAGCAGCAGAGATTTTGTAGTAAGGCTGTGCACTGCAGACCTCATGACGCAAATCGTTAAATAGAGTGAACTGATTTTCAAGGTCTGTTTATCAGACCTGGTCCATTTTCATTCACATCCATAAAAGAGCCAGCGACCTATCAGTGACTGTTTTGAAAACTCCGAATATTGAAACACAAGTGTTAACATACCATAGATCAGGTGTGGGCAACCACAGTCCTCAGTGGTCACAACCCAGTAAGGTTATCAAGATTTCTACAATGAATATTCATGTACTGATTCCCTTGTATGCAAATAGAATCTCATGCATGTTCATTTTGGAAAATCCTGAAAACCCAAATGGGTTTTAGCCCTCCAAGATTCTGGTTGCCAACCTTTGCTTTAGATATGTCCTTCTGGGGGTTTCTTCCATCATACTAGCTGGGTTTTTTTTTTGTGCAGTAAGAGGTTAAAGAAGAGCGGAGGAGACACAGACACCCCCACCTCCGGCAGTGTCAGCGTGAATCCCATTAGCACCACTGATAGAAAACAGTGATCGAGGGCTGGCAGCTACCCACGTTGATCTATGCACTATAAATTACAGCCTCTGAGGAGTAATCTGCTGGCAGTGCCAGTGTTTATGGTCATGTCAACAAAGGAAAAATGAGAGCCTTCAAGGGGCTCTGCGGCTCTCGGGTCGAATGTGTATGGTGTGCTCGTTGATATCCCTTTTCATATCTCGCTATTAAGCAGAGAAGTAGCACACTACATTTGGTGTCTTCTCTCTGCACCTAATGTCACTACACTCCCCCCTCCATATTCGCGGATTCAGTTATTTACAATTTTTGACCCAAAAATACATTTTAATTTTTCGGGCTTTTTTTAGCTCTGTAAACCCCCCCCCCCCCTTAAGCCTTGCCTTGTGGTCTAGCGGGTTTTCAGGCAGGAGCGATCTTCCCACGCTCCTGCCCCGTGCAGATCGCTCACAGGAAATGGCTCGAGAGACTACGGGAGCTCAAGGCAGCCATTTCCTGTGAGCGATCTGCACGGGGCAGGAGCGTGGGAAGAGTTCTCCTGCCCCGAAAACCCACTAGACCACCAGGTAAGGCTTAAGGGGGGGGGCTTACAAGGCTAAAAAAAGGCCAGGGGAAGCCGGGGATGAGGGCAGAACCAGCCCGAATATTATTTGCGGTTTTTCCATATTCGCGGGCCGGCTCTGCCCCTAAACCCCGCGAATACGGAGGGGGAAGTGTATAAAGAAATCCGACCTTGTTATCCCCCTCTTGCAAGAAGCCCACTGGTTGCCAATGGAACACAGAATCGCTTACAAAATTCTTCTGTTAACATTTAAGACCAGACAAAATAATCAACCCGAATTTATTAATAATCTTCTTATTCCTTATAATCCTTCTAAGATCAACAGCCAAAAATCTTTTTTCTATTCTGTCACTGAAGTATATAAATACAATGAGGTCTACTGTTTTCCCTGTTACTGCTCCCTCTCTCTGGAATAGTATCCCAAATTACTCACGTGAAGAATCAATTCTTAATAATTTCAAGATAGACATTTCTCTTTCTCGATGCCTTTGAGACCTAACTGTCCTTTTAAGGGCAGTTGAGTTCGACTTTATAGCTGCCTCTCCTATTAGTTTTCTCCCTAGTTCTTACCCTTTTACCTTTGGTTCCTGTTTGTCTTTGTTTTAAAAGTCTCCGAAAGTTATTGTTATTGTTAGGTGATGCTCTGTCATCTTAAATTTGTATTTTAGCTAAAGTATGTTTTTATGATTTTGTACACCACCTAGAACAGGGATCTCAATGTCCCTCCTTGAGGGCCGCAGTCCAGTCGGGTTTTCAGGATTTCCCCCATGAATATGCATTGAAAGCAGTGCATGCACATAGATCTTCATGCATATTCATGGGGGAAATCCTGAAAACCCGACTGGATTGCGGCCCTCAAGGAGGGACTTTGAGACCCCTGGCCTAGAAGGTTGATTGGGCGGTGTAAGAAATTTTAAATAAACTTGAAACTTTCATAACACATCTGCTGCAGTATAGAGAATGACACGGTGACAAAATTCATCACCGTTCCCGTCCCCGCGGATAACCGCGGGAAACCATCTTCATTAAGGAGAGAGGGAAGAATCAGAGTATGAATGGCCACAACCACTGACCCGCAAGCTTTGCTTTGAAGAATGCTGAGATTGAGCAGCAACATTCCAGAGCTGAGATTGTGATGTCATAATGCCTCATTCCACCAGTGCCTAAGAGCCAATCACATCAGTGATGTCACAATGGCTTCATTATCCTTGGCTCACATAAGAATCAGAGTATGAATGGCCACAACCACTGACCCGCAAGCTTTGCTTTGAAGAATGCTGAGATTGAGCAGCAACATTCCAGAGCTGAGATTGTGATGTCATAATGCCTCATTCCACCAGTGCCTAAGAGCCAACCTCAGCAGTGATGTCACAATGGCTTCATTATCCTAAACTTGGCTCACATAAGAATCAGTATGAATGGGCCCAGCCAGTGACCCGCAAGCTTTGCTCTGAAGAATGCTGGTGTAGAAAGACTGAGGTTGAAATAGACACTAGAAAATGACAAGGTTATCCGCGGGGACGGGAACGGTGATGAATTTTGTCACCGTGTCATTCTCTACTGCAGTATATAAAAAGAACACCCATTATTTCACTATACGGTATAGTGCTGGTGGATGTCTCCAGTCCTTGTGCAGATACACATAGGTAGGGCCTGCTTAACCATGAGGTAAAAACAGAGCAGCTGCAATCAAGTAAAACAATAGATTCTGACAGCCACATATACACATCAACGCTTCTTCCCCTTTACTTTTACGTGTAGGCAATTTTCAAATAGTCCATTTTCCAGGTAAATGGCTTTTGATAAAGTATATATGTACATACGCATGATTTAAAAGAAAATCTTTAGCCCTTCTAGCAAGAAACCTATTCAAGGATTGGTATAGTTTAAAACGTCTCTCAAAATAAAGTATAGAACGCAATGTGCAATCAGTATAGAACAGATAAAACAAAAAAGAATCGTACCAAGGATCTACGGCTAGAAGCCCTCCCTTTACCACTGTTCATCAGTAAGCAGCAAGCCTAGACCCTGTGAATTCTACTCCCAGCAGCTACTGCAATTTGCATCTTCATTAATTAAATTACTAATTTAATTCATTTAATTGGATTACTTTAATTAGAAATAAGACTAGGACAACAAGGAGCTTTAACATCTTCAGCATCTGGAATTGAAGTAATCTTTAATTTTAATTGATGGTCTAAAATAATTTAAATACAATTAACTTTTTTTTTTCTTTACCTCCTGTGGTGTACTTTGATTTCTCCAGCAAGTGTTTATCATCAGGTGACAACTAGCAATTCCTGAAAATCTGCTATATGCACTGAGGCTCCCTGGCAGTTAGCCCACTGCTAGTTTATGTCTTCATTTGCTGCTTGTGTATCTTGGTAGTCTTTGATTTGTCAGGCTAACTGGTGACTGTCAGTGCAACTTTCGGGCTTGGTTGGCCGCCATCTCTTGAACCTCCCTAGAATTAGTGATAAGGAGCACAGAGGGAGGAGAGAGGAATATTAAACAATTAATTAGCTAGCGTGGACAATGACGTATTAAATAATGGCAGCTAAAGGAGGTAGGTTGTGGTAGGAGTAGGGTTTATCAGTAGAGGAGATTCACATAGGGCAGGGGTAGGCAATTCCAGTTCACGAGAGCAGGAGCCAGGTCAGGTTTTCCGGATGTCCACCATGAATATGTATGAGATGGATTTGCATGCACTGCCTCCTTGAGATGCAAATCTATCTCATACATATTTATTGTGAATATCCTGAAAACCTGACCTGGCTCTGGTTCTGGAGGACCGGAATTGCCTACCCCTGACATAGGGTATCCAATTCCTTACACCTGACCTGAGGAGATGGCATGAGAGGAGAGGTGATAGCGATGCTACTGTGAACAACAAGAAGAAAAAATAAAGTCTAGATCTAGCATGCATTTCTCTGGGGCTTAGTCCTGCCTAGCTTTGTCCATACAGATTGATTAGATTATTGCTGGGTGAATGCACAACAGGTTTTGCTGTTTTTCTTCCAAAATCCAATAATGACCGAGCAAGACCACGCACTTGTTTCTATGGATGCAAGACTCTAGTACAGACATGGGCAACTCCGGTCCTTGAGGGCCGGAATCCAGTCGGGTTTTCAGGATTTCCCCAACGAATATGCATGCGATCTATTTGCATGGATTGCTTTCGGTGCATATTCATTGGGGAAATCCCGAAAACCCGACTGGATTCCGGCCCGCGAGGTCCGGAGTTGCCCATGTCTGCTCTAGTATGATATCAGTATAATTCAGGGATCTCAAAGTCCCTCCTTGAGGGCCGCAATCCAGTCGGGTTTTCAGGATTTCCCCAATGAATATGCAAGCGATCTATTTGCATGGATTGCTTTCGAGGCCCTCGAGGTCATAGAAACATAGAAACATAGAAATAGACGGCAGATAAGGGCCACGGCCCATCCAGTCTGCCCACCGCAATGACCCTTCCCCACCTAACTCAGTGAATAGATCCCACGTATCTATCCCATTTGGCCTTAAAATCAGGCACGCTGCTGGCCTCAGTGACCTGAAGTCCAGAGTTGCCCATGTCTGCTCTAGTATGATATCAGTATAATTCTAAATGCCATTCAAGTTCCAGTCGGCAATGTTGTGGTATCATTACCATGGGGTGTAGCTTTTGACAATCATTTCTTCCTAAAGATTTGTGACAGCCAGCCCCTCATATCCGACCCCACCCACCCTGCAGCCTAGTTGCTCTGAGCAGCAGGGAACCCTGAAAATATGGGGCTGAGGAGAAAAGCTCAGGGACTGGGGTGAATTATAGTAGCAGGGTTATTACATGAAGTTGAAAATTGATCTGCTAAGCTTGAAGGTTTATTTGGGAGATTTGCCTCTAGCAAAACCTTAGCTGCAGAGGCAGATGCTGAATGCGAATAAGGCTGGAAAAAGCGAGGGTGAGAAACACTTTCCGCCTCCGAGCGGAAGATGATCTTCTGATGTATCTCCTTAGAGAAATCAGATTTTTGTGTTTGCATTTGGGAAAGTCTGTGTTCTGTGATGCCAGGTGTAGTAATCATACCCAACCTCATGCTCTCCTGCACAACCTTACCTCTGTGAGTATCAATGCCACACTGTCTCATCACCAGGCATATGGGACTGGATTGAGTCTCCAGATTTGTCACTATTCTGCATTTATTTATTTAATTCGTTTTCCCCAAACAGCTCAGAACGGGTTACAGGTTAAACATACATAACATACAGTTTACAGCAGGGGTGCCCACACTTTTTGTGCTTGCGAGCTACTTTTAAAAATGACCAAGTCAAAATGATCTACCAACAATAAAATTAAAAAAAAAAACCAAAGCACACAGTACCCAGAGAAAATGTTAATTATCATTTGTATTCGGGGTTTTTTTCAGAGGTCAAGGCAGATGACTTTAAAATATGCGATGTCACCTCAGTAACAACTATACAAAACTAGACAAATATACCCCCTCCTCTTTTACTAAACCGCGGTTTTTAGTGCAGGGAGCTGCGCTGAATGCCCCTCGCAGCTCCCGACACTCATAGGCTCCCTGCACTAAAAACCACTATAGTAAAAGGGGGGGCCATAGTGCAAAATATAGACAGCAGATATAAATTCTCAAAACGGACACATTTTGATCACTAAATTGAAAATAAAATCATTTCCCCCAGCCTTTTGTCTGGTGATTTCATGAGTCTCTCTGGTTGCACTTCCTTCTTCTGTAAATCCAATATTTCTGCCTTTCTTTCTTTCTTATTTATTTATTTAGATTTTTATCTCGTCCTCCCAGTAGCTCAGAACGGTTTACAAGTAAACATTCACAATGGAGTGAATTGGACATACAAGATTATACAGTAGATTTAAATACTTGGACATACGAGACTGTGCAGCAGTTTAGATATGGGGACTATACAGCAAATTAAGAACAGTAGTTTAGTTTAGATACAAGTTATTTGAGTATAGGCTGAGTGGACTTTACAGAAATTAAGGCAGAAGATTAGAATGGAGAAAGAAGGGTAGAGGTGGGGTTTAAAGAGTTGGGTGTAGACTGAGGGTGACCTTTAGTTGAAGAGGAGGGTCTTTACCATTTTCCGGAATGTCATTAGTGAGTTCTGTAGTCTGAGTTGAGGGGGGAGTTGGTTCCAGAGTTGGGGAATGAAGTGGCTGTAAGAGCATTTGCGGGCGGTTTCTGAGAGGAGGGACCTTCCGGGGGGAATGCATAGGCGTATCTCCGTTTCTGAGCAGAGGGTGTGGGTGGGGATGTAGATGGGTAGCTTGGATTTTATGTAGGAGGGGGTGGTGTCTCTCTTCCCCCTGCCCCCTCTTTATTTCTGTCTTTCTATCTTTCCCCCTGCCTGCCTGTCTTTCTTTCTCTCTCCCCCTGCCCCCTCTTTGTTTCTGTCTTTCTTTCTTCCCCTGTCTTTCTTTATTTTTCCCCTGCCCCCCTCTTTATTTCTGTCTTTCTTTCTCCCCGTCTTCCTTTTTCCCCCTGCCCCCTCTTTATTTCTCTTTCTCCCCCTGCCTACCTGTCTTTCTTTCAATCTCCCCCCTTCCCCCCCCCCCCAAGCCATCGTGACGATTTCTCCCTGCTTCCCCGGGCCCACAAGCCTCCCCCCCCCTAATGTCAATTCTGACGTTGGAGGGGAAGTTCCAGGCCAACCAGGCAGCGATTGGCTGGCCCAAAACTTCCTCTCTGACGTCAGAATTGGCATTGGAGGTGAAGGCTTGTGGGTCCGGCGCCTGTACGCACCTGGCCTGGCTCGGGGAAGCAGGAAGAACAAGATCACAAAGGCAATGTAATCGACTCGCATTGCCTTTGCGATCTACTGGTCGATTGTGATCGACCATTTGAGCACCCCTGGTTTACAGGTTCCAACCTGTCATAATTATCCTTACAGTGTAAGTTATCCAATACAAGTTTTCTTCTAACTTGTCACACAGAGAGTTTAAAGGTTAAATTTGCCACTGGTGCTGGGCACGATGGACTACTGGTCTGACCCAGCAGTGGCAATTTTTATTTTCTTATTATATGTTAAAGATCATAGAATAAAACAGAAAAAAAAGAAGAGTGCTGTCCTCAATAATAACGCAAAAGTAAAAATAGAGGCAAGAGAGATGTGTCTATACCAGCCAACAGTTACATTTATTTCAAAACAACATAAATATTAAAGCAATATTGATAAAACCAAAGTTCTAGGTCTTTGAAAAGATCATTTGAAGTCCCAAGAAATGGAGTCCTAGGAAAGTCCCAACCAGGATCCAGGTTTTGGCAGATAAAATTGCCTTTCTTGGGGGACAACGTGGTAAAGGTTTCTTCCGTGTTGGCGTGTAGGAATCTCAAGAACTGAAAGGCGCCAAGGATATTGAAGAGATAGAAGTGGCAGGCCTTGTAGGATGTGCATAGAAAATGAGAGGTCTGAATTGAAGACAACTCAAGCTTGTGAGCAGAGGAAACTGGAACTATGACAGTATTATTTGCCAAGATAGAGAAAGGAGAAGGAGGAGCAGAGCGTTTAGGAGAAAAGAGGAGCAGCTCAATCTTGGACAGACTTACTTTCAGATGATGGCAGCACATCCAGGCAGCAATGTCAGCCAAACAGGCAGAGACTTTCTCTTGGACTTTAGGTGAAATTTTAGGTATAGAAAGGTAGATCATCAGCATATAGGTGATACTGGAAGCCATGGGAGGAGATCAGGGCACCGAGGGAAGAGTTGTGGAGAGAGAAGAGAAGAGGAACCCTGGGGTACGCCAACCACTAGCGTACACCAACACATGCACTAAAGGTGCGTTGGGAGAGGTAGGAGGCAAACCTGGAGAGGACAGATTCATGGAATCCAAGCAAGGACAACATATCAAGAAGTAAGCTGTGATTAACAGTATCAAAGGCAGCAGACAGGTCATATGAGAAGTCTCTTTCAGTTGAAAGGAAAGTCTAGAGTGAGAGGACATAGAATGAGGTTAAGAGGTGATAGGCTCAGGAGTAATCTGAGGAAATACTGTTTTACAGAAAGGGTGGTAGATGTATGGAATAGACTCTCAGCAGAGATGGTAGAGACAGACTGTGTCTGAATTCAAGAAAGCATGGAACAGGCACGTGGGTCTCTTAGGGAGGACTGGATGGGCCATTTGGCCTTTATCTGTTGTTAGGTTTCAGAGCCCAGACATGGCTCAGCATTGAATTTCCCAGCAGAATGGCCAAATGTAAGCCCTGAGCCCTGTGTTCTGTAGAAAATGCTCACAGTATGGAAAACAGTCAAGTTTGTTACACAGTTTCACTATTCCGGGCCTAGCTTTGCCCCTCTCCAGTGAGGAAAAGTAATCGAGCACATTAAAGCCAGAAAACAATGTGTCAGCATGATGCTTTCTAATCAATCAATCATTCTTTCTTGTCTCCTGGCACCTTGCAGTACTGTGGTGCCACCAGTTAGGATGGGAAGATATTTCAGCTCTGCACGCAGCCTTCAGATCGCATTAGTGAAGCTTCACTTTTCAATTGTTTCTTACAAGACCAAGGTTTGCTCATTCAGCACTCACACCTTAGAGTTATTTAAAGGCGTGGAGAGTTAATGCTCTTGGTTATCAGGTGAGCAAGCTCAAGGGGGCCTATGATGGACATCACTGATCGTGGGAATGACAAATGAAGGCTAGACAGGTTTGCAGGATAATATTAGAGAAATACATCTCTCTCTGGTTATATCTGGAAGCATATAATATGTGGAGATGTCATAGCTGAAGAATAAGGTACTTTGTGGTTTTACTATTGGATAACAGGCTCCAGGACATGACCAAGGTGTGTTGGCAGAGATGTGTGCGAAAGGTCCAAGAGCAAAGTGAATAAATCAGTTGAACGAACAGTTAAATTTATTTCTTCACTACATCAAATCTTCCATGTGGCGCAGGTCTAAAGATCCAATATGGCCGTTTTTCAGCAAACCATTGTCTGCAACAGGAGTCAAAAGATTCTACAAAATATATCATACGCGATAAGATTTTAAGTCATTTCAGAAATTAGTAAATAAAAAATTCAGAAATGTAGTAATATGAGGGACGTTCAATAATTTATCTACCTGAGTATGAAAGAAAGTAGCAAGTGTGTTGAAACAAGTCTATGTATGTTGTGACATGTCTCAATGCTACTCGTGCACAGTTGCAGCTCAGTGCGAATCTAACATTCCAAGAGAGAGGATGTCAGGGGAGTCCTCATGCAATTCAAGAAACTGCTAGATTTGGAGCACCATTCAGTGATAAAATTTCTCCCAAAAGAAAGGAAAAAGCCAAAGAAGATCCATGAACGCATGACTGCAGTTTATAGTGAGTCTGCCCCATCGTCCTACAAAGTAGTTTAAGTGGGTAGAGAGCAGGGCTGTGGAGTCGGAGTCGAGGAGTCGGAGTCAGAGGAAATTTCGGGTACCTGGAGTCGGAGTCAGAAGTACAAAAAAACTGAGGAGTCGGAGTCGGAACATTTATCTACCGACTCCATTTTTGAACTTGGCATACCAATCACGAGCGATTCTTTCAGCTATAGCATCCATTATATACACAGCACAAATGTTGCGAGCAGCTTCTGCGGCCTTAGAACCTTGATTAAAAGCAAAAAGAAGGTGGTGTCGAAAATGCTCATTTCTCTCAACTTGACATTCCATTTTAACGATCTGAAAATTAACCAGTGCTGTGGAGTCGGAGTCGGAGGAAATTTCGGGTACCTGGAGTCGGAGTCGGAGTCAGAAGTACAAAAAACTGAGGAGTCGGAGTCGGAACATTTATCTACCGACTCCATTTTTGAACTTGGCATACCAATCACGAGCGATTCTTTCAGCTATAGCACCCACTATATACACAGCACAAATGTTGCGAGCAGCTTCTGCGGCCTTAGAACCTTGATTAAAAGCAAAAAGAAGGTGGTGTCGAAAATGCTCATTTCTCTCAACTTGACATTCCATTTTAACGATCTGAAAATTAACCATTGCTGTGGAGTCGGAGTCGGAGGAAATTTCGGATACCTGGAATCGGAGTCGGAGTCGGAACATTTATCTACCGACTCCACAGCCCTGTTCCCTATGTTCCAGTGAAATTTCATAATAGTTCATAGTATACTTAGTGCATAAAAATACATAAAAATATTTGATAAAAAAATCATGCAAAAATTCATATAGTAAAACTGATACCAAAAATCCAATTTCATGTCCATATATGCAGTCCATACATTAAGTCAAAGTTCATATTCCCTTGTGGCAGTTCATAACGCCAGTCAGTTTGTATGAGATTTCATTCGGGACTATTAAGCACAAAGAAAAACTTGATTAAATGATGTAGAAAATAAATATTGCATGTGGAAATTTGATATCATCATATAAAGTTCATATTCCTTTGTGGTAATTCATAACACCACTCGGTGTCTGAGAAAATCTATCCAGGACTATTATATAAGAAGAAATACTTAGCTGAATCCTGAAAAAAGTAATAATAAATGCTGTCTGTAGAAATAGATATCACCACTCGACAGAGCTCCGTTTCGCCACTTTTGTCAGGAGCGGAGATCGCTAAAGGACACAATACTTTAGAAAGGCGACAGGATATAGTCAAATCCGTCAGCTCGGTCCACCCCAGCAGGAAAATAATCTAGAATACCAGAGGAGACAGTAAATTCTTTAGGTTGAATCAAATGGACTAATGGGTTTCTGTCTACTGTCATCTACCTCACAATATATCCTCTATAACCAGAGCTAGGTGCCCCTGGCAGAGCTGTGTGTGTATTAACAAATTTACCAGGGTTACATCCTGAATTTATACAATATTTCACTGCAAGCCTGTGCCGCACATACCAGAGACCTTGCTGGCTTTCATTTAACCAGTGGTCTCAAACTCAAACCCTTTGCAGGGCCACATTTTGGATTTGTAGGTACTTGAAGGGCCGCAGAAAAATGAGTTAATGTCTTATTAAAGAAATGACAATTTTGCATGAGGTAAGACTTTATAGTTTATAAATCTTTCCTTTTGTCTAAGTCTTAATAATAATATTGTAACTTGTAGCTAAAGAGACATATGATTAAGAAACTGTTTTATTTTACTTTTGTGATTATGATAAACATACCGAGGGCCTCAAAATAGGACCTGGCGGGCCGCATGTGGCCCCCGGGCCGCAAGTTTGAGACCACTGATCTAAACTGAGCTATTCAATATCTTAGCTCCTGATAACTATCTCAGAATCAATGTTTCTTGTTTGGTGTTCAAAATTTTATATGTGAGCTCTCCGCAAAGTTATTTATAGACAAATGCAAATTAGATTAGCGTAATTTCCTTTTGTTGTATTAGCTATAGCGAGCTCTTACTTATCACTTCAGTGGCTTCAGCCATAAATATTTTAGTATTTAAAGGACCTATTAACTGGTGACTCAAGTTATGCTCAAGCTCTCAGTGATGAATTAATGGGGTTAAAGAAATCTAAAAGTACATCAGAGGCTTTGGAGCTAGGTCAATAAAGAAGGTGTAAATTATGCAGAACTTGGTTTTCAAAAGACCTTTTGAATTCTTAAGCAAGCATTTGAGACTTTGGTGTTAGAACTTGCTAGAATCTCAGCAGATAATGTCTTGTTTCCAGATGACCAGCTAATGGATATCTGGTCATTGCTGCCTCAGTCCCAGACAGAGGCAAGCAAGTGGTATTGAATTCCTTACAGATTTCCTTAAGAACATACGATGTGCCTTTTTATATCAGATCAAAGGTCCATCAAGCCCAGCTTTCTGTCTCTGAGAGTGGCAAGTATAGCAGGATCCCAAAGAGTTGATCATTCCTTATTGTTCATACTGAGAGATTAATAGTAGCTTCTACAGACTTACATGGGTAATATTGGTTTGTGGATTTTTCTTCTAGGAATCTGTCTAAACCATTTAAAACCCAGCTATTTTTACGGCCACCTTCACATTTTCTGGCAACAAAGCCCACAGATTAATAGTGTGTTGAGTAAAAAATACTTTATTCAGTTTGTTGTACGTGTGCTACTTGCTAGTTTCATGGAATGTCTCCACATCGTTGTATTAGTCGAAAGAGTAAACAGTAGAAACATAGAAAGATGACGGCAGAAAAGGGCCATAGCCCATCAAGTCTGCCCACTCTACTAACCCACCCCCCTGTCTACTCTCCTAGAGACCCCGCGCCTAATGACCCAATACCCTGACTCGACCCTCGTAGGGATCCTACATAGGCATCCCATTTATTCTTAAAATCTGGCACGCTGTTGGCCTCGATCACCTGTACTGGAAGCTCGTTCCAATGATCAACCACTCTTTCGGTGAAGAAGTACTTCCTGGTGTCCCAATATACTCGTACACTAATCATGATTTCATCCAATCATGAGTTTATAGACTTCTATCATATCTCCCTTTCCAGGCTATAGAAGCCCTAATTTGTTTAGCCTTTCCTCATAGGGATCCTTTACATCCTGTTATCTTTTAGTTCCTCTTCGTATCTTCTCTAGTTTGGCTGTATCTTTTTATGTGATAGAGTGGCCAGAACTCTACACAGTCACATTTTGGATTGATAAGAGGCTTCTATTTGTGTTTGACCACCACCATACCCAAAGCAGAGGATTTCATGTTGTCCATGGTGAGTTAGATTTTTCTTCTGGGTGGCGACTGCTAATATGGAACCCAGCATCATGTACCTAGGGTAAGCATTATTTTTGCTTCTGTGCAGCATCTTGCACTTGTCCACATTAAATTCACAGATGGCACAAAATTATTCAAGGGGAAAAAAAGGAGCAAAAGCCCTGGAGATACTAAATCACAGCCACAACAGCAGAGTAGATGGCGAACTGATGGCAGAAAATCCTAAGACAAAGATGAGGAGCAAATGGAGAGCCTTTATGCCACAACATGGTTGTCCAGAAAAAACGAGAGTTGGAAAAACTGCAAATTAAAAGTTTTTCCCATGAATTTGATTCTGCTTGATCAGAAAATACTTTTTTAAAGCCCATCCTGGGGTTGCTCAAAGCCACTGTTTACATAATGTTCCATTTGTCTTAAATTTTGCTATTATTTTTGCTTAATGGAGAAAATTTCTTCGTAATGTTTATGTTCACACTTAAGAACATAAGAAATGCCATCTCCGGATCAGACCTTCGGTCCATCAAGTCCGGCGATCCGCACACGCGGAGGCCCTGCCAGGTGTACACCTGTTGTAATTTATAGTCCACCATATCCTTACATGCCTCTCTTAAGGAGATATGCATCTAGTTTGCTCTTGAATCCTAGGACGGTCGATTCCGCAATAATCTCATCTGGGAGGGCATTCCAGGTGTCAACCACTCTGAGTGAAGCAGAACTTCCTGACATTAGTCCTGAACCTGTCCCCCCTTAGCTTCATTACATGTCCTCTAGTCCGTGTCAAATTGGACAATGTAAATAATCTTCTCTGCTCTATTTTGTCGATTCCTTTCAGTATTTTGAAGGTCTC
The DNA here is from genome assembly GCF_902459505.1 of Geotrypetes seraphini. Taxonomy (NCBI): domain Eukaryota; kingdom Metazoa; phylum Chordata; class Amphibia; order Gymnophiona; family Dermophiidae; genus Geotrypetes; species Geotrypetes seraphini. The sequence goes on from NC_047102.1 coordinate 11,633,158, forward strand.
GATCATATCCCCACGCAGTCTCCTTTTCTCAAGGGAGAATAATCCTAGTGTTATAAGTCTGTCCTCGTATTCCAGTTTTTCCATACCCTTCACCAGTTTTGTTGCTCGTCTCTGCACCCTCTCCAGCAGTTTTATATCCTTCTTTAGGTAGGGAGACCAATGTTGGACGCAGTATTCCAAGTGTGGTCTGTGATACGCTGATAAAAAAATATTTTAGGCAAAACATCTACTGTAGCAGTATTTTATTAAATGAGCTTTCAATATCTGCACTTTATTGTGGAAAATAACAGAAATGTAGCATACTTTGCTAATACTATAGCTAAACACTTACATTTTGATGTAGTCATCTACCAATGTTGTTCCAAACACTCAAGCATTCAGTGTTTTCTTGAAATAGAATAAAGCCTGTGATGCTGTTCAATTCCTTGCAACAAAGCCTCTCACTGCACTGGGACTGTGATGAGAAGACTTGAGTGTTTAACTTATTTATTTCATGAAAAATTTACAGCCCACCAATCCAGGAAACAGACTCTTTTATCTATTCCCTTTCTTTCAGCCAGTCCTCAATCCTCATGAAGAAGTGGGACCTGTGCCGAGTGCCAGATTCAACTCTGGCCTCCTTGTTGGGCAGACTTGATGGACCATGCAGGTCTTTCTCTGCCAACATTTTACTATATTTCTCAATAAGACATTGCCTCTTATCTCATGATTTTTTGATTAATTAAAACCCAAATTCATGAACTCTCTTACCGTGCAGACAAATTATACTGTATGTATTTCAGGCATTCACTCAAAGCTCAGCTTTTTCGGAAGTATTTTAATGTATAGCAGAGGAATAGACCATGCTTCCCCCAAAATAAGCCCTAGTTGCCAGCAGCAGCAGCAGTGCTTCCCCCCCCCCCCCACACACACACACCGCCCTCCCCCCTGCCAACCCATCTCTCCCTTCCATCTGAACCATGAGACAGAAATAAATATAACAAATCGGCAGCAGTCTAGAGAGGCTGCTTCGTGGCATGAGCCGTTTCTCTGCCGCGTTGCTGATGATGTCATCAGAGGTGCAGCAGAGGAACGGCCCAGGCCGCGAAGCAGCCTGTCTAGATTTCTGCCAATGCTGCCGGTTTGTTATAAGGTACTGTATTTATTTCTGTCTTGCGGTTCGGATGGGAGGGAGAGATGGGGCGAGGGGGTAGGGATAGAAAGATGCTACACAGGAGGATGGGTGAGAGGGGAAGAAAAATGCTGCACATGTGGGGGAGAGAAAGGAAATAGGAAGAATTGGGGTGGTGGAGAGGAAGGGAGAGATGATCATTGTACATGAAAAAAATAAAACATCCCCGAAAATAACACCTCGTGCCTTTTTGGGGCCCAAAATTAATATAAGACAGTGTCTTATTTTCAGGGAAACACGGTAGTAAATGAAAATACATTGGATCCAAAGTAGGTTTTCAATTGTATGTGTACACACTCTCCCCTAATATTTAGCATGTGCTCACAAAAAACAAAAATGTAACTCTTGCTTTGAACCAAGTGTTAATTATTTAGCTCGTATTCTATTTCTAGGTATCAGATTCCAGGTTGCATCTTGATTTAAAAATACCGAAAATGTGGCTGCAGAAGTCGGAGTTCTTGGTGGAGGCGTAGAAGAGAAGCAAGGGAGAGAGAGAGGAGGTCAGTGAGAAAAGAAACGTAGACGAAATGAAGGATCAGGGAGAAGAGACAGAAATGGGGGAGGATACAACAGCGGCTCGGGAATCAGAATAGCAAGACGTCAACCCCAGCTTGGAATAAGAACATAAGAACATAAGAAGTTGCCTCCACTGGGTCAGACTGAGGTCCATCTCGCCCAGCGGTCCGCTCCCGCGGCGGCCCTTCAGGTCTGCGACCTGTGAAGTGGTTTCTGACCACTTTTATAACCTACCTCAAGTTCTATCTGTACCCCTCTATCCCTTTATCCTCCAGGAACCTATCCAAACCCTTCTTGAACCCCTGTACATCTTTAACATCTTTTCTCAGTTGCCATTGAATGTGTTGATTTGAGTCGATGCCTAGGTTACTGACCTTTTTTTTTTTTTGGGGGGGGTGATGTTCTGCAGCCTTTCCCAAAAAATACATGTTCATTTTCCAGCATCAGCTCCAGAATGTGATTTTCTTTGTCTTTTATGTGAACCAGATTATCTGTTGATAGCATCTCTAATAATAAAACGCTAAAGCGCTCATGCGCACTCTTAAGCCGTGTTCCCTGAGACCTGAGCTGTCGGGATGTGGCCGGCAAGAGTGCGCCTGCGTGCTTACTACGTCACCAGGACTCCAGCCGGGACCGCAGCCAGCCGCCGATCGCCTCCACGAGCCGCAACCCCAACTCCCTCTCCCCCCCCCCCCCTCTCAACGCACGCAGGGCCCCGACCGAACAACTGCCTACAGCCCCCAACATGGCGACACCGGCTAGGCAGAGCACCGACTAAGAGCGAAGAGATTGAGGGTAAAAAAAAATTCCATAGGAAGGAGGGATAGGCAGCTATGGCAGAAACTTTAAATGAATCAGAAGCGGTTGTCTTAAGACTGAAGGTTGTGTGGGGTGGATTTTTTTTTGTTTTTTCAGCACGCGTTCCCTTGCGGTAGAAAACTTTTAGCAAAATCACATTTGTGGCTGCCCAGGCGAAGGTAAAGTGCCACGGTGCTTAGTTTTCTTAATCCTGGTCAGGTTTAGCTCGATGACAAGCGAACCGTATATGAGCTTCACACAGCTTTTTTGCCAGGCTCATGGTAGTTCACCCAACTGGACCTGTGCCCAGCTTCTTAGTGCCAGAGTGCGTGCAAGATCTAAACAGCCAGTGGGCACCTTACTATAACACGAGAAAACAGGTTGCATAGTGTGCAGCAGGCATTTTGAACTAGAGCATGTCTGTTTATTAAAATTTTATAGACCTCCTGGCTTCTTCAGATCAGAGTGGTTAAGAAGTTATTTTAGGGGGAGGGGGATGGGGTGAAATGCTGCTGCTGCTGCTGCTGCTGCACAGGGGGCAGGGAAAGAGACAGAAAGACAGACAAAGAAAGGGGGCCAGTGAGAGAGAAAGAAAGACAGACAGACATATATTCTAGCACCCGTTAATGTAACGAGCTAAAAGACTAGTTTATGTATATATGTGTAGACATAGAACAACATGCAACTGTACAGATAGCACATGTGTCGCTCGAAAGATTTATTTTTAAAAGTGGCATTGCTTACGTTATCCATATTCTGCACCATAATATATATTTCCAGTGCAATAGGTGAGACATTCTAGACAGTAGGGTTGTTTCCCTTGAGCTGCATGGTTGCAGTAGAAATCCACTCTGAATTTTTCACTCGGAGTTTGTATGAGGAGGTCAGCATGATAAAGTCAAGTTGGCAGTAGATGGGCAAATGGCCAGCACGTGGAATATGACTGGCTGTGAAAAGACTCATTAGGCTTATAGGTACCCAGGGAAGTATTATGAGAGCCAGACACTGATGATACCTAATGCTAACAGCTGGGTAATAGTACAGGGTGTTTGGATGTTGCCGTGGGGAGGTTTAGCGTGGCACTCTTGCCGAAAACACAAGCTAGCTTTCATTACACAGAGTTCTAGGCCTAATGGACAGATTAACGTCCATGGAACAGAGGATCTCTACACGGCAAGAAGATAGAAACTTTTCTGCTATTTTTTATATGCTACCATCTATTGGGTTCTGCCATTGAGCCTCTCATATTATAAGACTAGAAGTTTTGTAGCCTGAAAAAGGAACTCATCTCCAAAGAGCAAATGCAGTAAGAACACATTTACAAAAGTTTCAGTTTTGGGTTCTTTTGGTGGGGAAGATGAGGAAGCATAGAGGGTTGATGAGTTAATTTTCAGTTCATTAGTAGGATCTTTTCAGTTCATTGGAAGGCTGCCAGCGAAGGAGCTTGTTTCTCAGTTTGCTGGTGAGTGAATGCGTTGGTTTTCAGAGTGGCAATAGTGACTCATTTGTATGGGAGAGGAACACTCTGCTCTGGTGCCTGTCTACAACCCTTCCTTCTTTATTCTGTTAAACAAAAAAAAAAGGCAATAGAGATGTCCTAATCAACCAAAGTAAAATCGTTATGTATAAAAAGGGTCCCAACAAGGATCCAAGTTTTGGCATCCAACAATGCCTTCCTCAGGGGACACTGAGTAAGATTCTCTCAAAATAGCATGTGATGAGCGTTGGCGGAGCTTATAGCTGGGGTCAGCAGATTGTTTCACTTTCAGTTTGCCGAGCAATCCACTGACGTTCCCAGTTGTAAGTTAAGCCAACGCTTATCACATGCTATTTTGAAAGAATCTTACTCAATGTCCCCTGAGGAAGGCATTGTTGGATGACGAAACTTGGATCCTTGTTGGGGCCCTTTTTATAAATAACGATTTTACTTGATTAGGACACCTCTCTTGCCTTTTCCTTTTGTTTTGTATACCTGTCGGTATAAGGCAAATACTCTCTGTTCGTTCTTCTTTATTCTGTTGTCATAATGTTGTGGGCCCACTCTTATGACATCATAAGATACCACAAAATTTCTGCTTCCTACTCCAATCTCAAGTATTACTGATTTCTCAGGACACCAAAGAGTAATCTACATTTGGATGACTTTCAGAAGAGAGTACTGGGGTCAAATATGACGATGACGCTATGGAGTTAGATTGTCATTAGCAGCAATGTCTTTGTGCTTATACTCTTGCTGAAGAATTTGATCTTAATTTGCTCACTTGTTGATTGACATTTTATAGAATGAACAGTATAAAAAATGTTTTTAATCAGGAAACCACCACTGAGGATGTACATTCACTATCTCACCTTTGGTTTGGAAATTTTATGCACATAAAGAATGGGGATTTAATTGACCGTGTGCATAACATTTTTGAATTTTAAATGGCATGTAAATTTGATTAACACATGCGCCTTTAATTTTACATACATCAATCAAATGTTTTGCACATTAATTTTTCAAAAACAAAAAAAAAGTCCAAAAACTGGCGAAATGTCTTCTTTTTTGATTAGCTTTTGATGGCAGCACCTTCTTCAGATCAGAAATGAGCAAATATTGACAAATATCTGAATATATATATGAAACATAAAATATATGAAACTAGTCCAATGAAAAAGGTATCATCTAAACACAAATACTACTTTACTGAAATTTCTCCAAACCTAACCCAAAAATGTTTGTCTTACACACCATCCTTAATAGCCACTACTGGGGAAGACAGTTATGCGGTATTATTCTTGTCATAGATTGCCCAATAAATATATATATATATTTTGTTAATCTTTATTCATTTTTAAAACTCACAATAAGTGTAACATATAATACAATCATTCATAAGAACATAAGAATTTGCCTCCGCTGGGTCAGACCAGAGGCTCCCGCGGCGGCCCTCCAGGCCCATCATCACCTGTGCAATGATCCTGACTATTCCTATAACCTACCTCAACTCCTATCTGTACCCCTCAATCCCTTTATCCTCTAGGAACCTATCCAAACCTGCTTTGAAGCCCTGTAACGTGCTCTGGCCTATCTCGGCCTCCGGAAGCGCGTTCCATGTGTCCACCACCCTCTGGGTGAAAAAGAACTTCCTAGCGTTTGTTTTAAACCTGCCCCCTTTTAGTTTCTCCGAGTGCCCCCTTGTACTTGTGGTTCCCCACAGTGTGAAGAATCTGTCCCTGTCTATCTTTTCTATGCCCTTCAGGATTTTGAAGGTTTCTATCATGTCTCCTCTAAGTCTCCGCTTTTCCAGGGAGAACAGCCCCAGCTTTTTCAACCTGTCAGCATATGAGAAGTTTTCCATACCCCTTATCAATTTAGGCGCTCTTCTCTGGACTCCCTCAAGTACTGCCATGTCCTTCTTGAGGTACGGCGACCAGTACTGGACACAGTACTCCAGATGGACATGGCATCAAATATCCCCCTCTCTTATATCCAATAATTATTCATAAGCAAAAGAAATCATAAAATATCTCCCCCCCACCACCCCACCCTGGACGCCTATGAACAAAAGGGAAAAAAATTAATATTTATTCTATGCAGTAATTTCAGTCTTTACAGTATCTTGTTAATGGCTCCCAAATAACCTGAAATTTCTTAAAATTTCCCTGCTGCATGGCAATTACCCTTCCCATTTTGAATATGTAGCACAAAGAGTTCCACCAAAAGCTATAATTCAGCCTATCCCAATTTTTCCAATTATTCGTCATCTATTGTATGGCAACCCCTGTCATAATGAGTAGAAGCTTATTGTTATTAGAGGATATTGCCCAATATATTAACACAGTCGATACTTAAGGAATTTACAATCAATTGTCTCTTTCCCACACCTTCTTCTTAACCCTATGGTCCCAGTGCTCGAAACCTCCCATGCATTTAACAATCAACGCTAAACCAGTTCTAACCGGTTCAGCACGGAAGGATTTGATCGATCAATGCACATAATGGCTCACCGCAGCCTTTTCCGCGCTTTGCAGCAGCCTCCAACTCTGCTATGCAAATGTAGTTCAGCAAGGTCATTAATATGACAATGAGCATTGGGGGAAGCTCTGATATTGCCTTGGTGTTGCATAAACTGAAGCGCTGACTCTAAAATTACTGGCTGGTCCGGGGATGACAGTTGTATGTCATGGAAATTTTTTTTAAAAACCCAAAACCTGGCAGATGTCACCGTCATATTTCTCAATAAATTTTTCCTGTATTCACCAATGGGGGTGGGGAGAAAAAAAAAATCTCAAAATAGCAAATGAAAAAGCACACGTGTTAAAAACCATGTCTCACGTGTGTGTATTGAAGGCTGCGTTCATTGAAAGCTACCAGTTGCATAGTTTTCTGCCCCTTCCCCTCCATCTAAAAGCATTGGCACGCCTATGATAGATACATACTTGTTCGTGCCTACGACATAGCATTTCCTGCCCTTTCCCCTAGAGATCCCACCGAGTATAAAACACTTGCAAATTTTGTGCTGGTAACTGACTTTCTTACAAATATTTTTTTCCTGTTGCGCATTTTCCATTACAAAGTGCAATTTGTAGTCCGCAGTGGAACAGCCTCCCTGCATCACTGACAATGCATGCTGTTCGACTGGCTCACTGCCGTCTCTAATCTAGTGAGTTGATCAGCTGGACGCCTTCTGTGGTTTTATAATGACTGAACTTCAGGGGTGATGGAAAGCAGAGCTAGGTTATTCTTGTTTTTGATCTTATGTATGTCTAGGAGAGAGAATTTGCACTCGTTTTAATGGGCTGGCTCTGAATGGTACACCGTGTGCAGGCCTGTCGCACATGCTTCTTTAGATAGCTTTAGCTGGACCAGTGGAGATGATGCACCTTGTGAGATGTGTGTATATCTTAGGTTAATTGTGTAAATGCGGAGTTTGCGAGAATGTGTAGTGCTGGTAGGGCTAGTCTCAGTTAGAGCGCTGGTCTTTGACCAGAGGGCCGCCGCGTGAGCGGACTGCTGGCCATGATGGACCACTGGTCTGACCCAGCAGCGGCAATTCTTACGTTCTTATGTTTACCACCCCCACCCCCCTCCCCAATCTAGATGGATTAAAACCGTTTTGACTGTCGGTGCCCGAGTCCCTGCAGCTGCTCTTATTATTGATAGATCAGTGTTCAGGCTAAGGATTATTAAAGTATGTCCTGGACTGGAAGGTGCCAATGTGGGAGTTTCATTGGCAGCTCTCCCTTTTCTCACACAAATCACAGCTGAATAGGGCTCAGGAGACTCTTATGTGACTACAAGCTACAGAGATGCAAAAGGCGTAAAATTCATGGGGGGTGGGGGGAGATTTGCATTTTTCTCCATGATGTCATCAACAAGTCAGATGATTTCATTGCTGTGTTTCTCTAGAAGGTTCTCGTATAGACCAATAAAACAGTGGCAATGTCGATGCTATTGTAACCCGCTTAGAACTGTGTTGGCGAGGATTTGGTGGGATATAAGACTCCATATAACATAACCTAGTAGTTATTTCTGGATTTTGGGGCATAATAAATTGATATATATATATATTTTTACCCCCTTATTTGATGAAAGAAGTACGAACAGCACTTTTGTCAAACTCTTCCTCTGTCACTGCTCAATCTTGCGCCATTTGTGCACAGCTATATTTCGCCGTAATGCGTAATATTCTGAAATCAGACATCTTGGTTATTGAGAAACAATCCTGCGTAGTTGAAGAGAAGTACACAACTGGAGTAACTGGCTGCTGAGGGAGAGACATTGATAGAGCTGCCACTGCCCTCTGAATAATGACACACCGAGGAAATCTATCAGTGAAGACCAAATACACATTTCTTTCCAAACTGATGGAGCCTGCCCATCAGTGTCGGTATCTTGCTATCTCTTGGACTATCTTGATGGTCATGAAACAAATCTCACTGTGTAGCTGTATTCTTTAAGTTTGAACAAATTAACTCATTTCTGGCTGCCTAAAATCAAAGATGGTAGCTGGTGTATGCTCAGGGGGGCTCCTGGCCAGTCTTTGTGGACCAGAGCAATTGGCCCTGCCCCATTGCAGGAGAGAGGGTGGGGATTCCTGGTACCTGTGTTCCCTGTAAGCTGTGCATTTGCTCAGCCACATCTAGGCTCTTCCACCCCATCCACAACTAGACCTTACCATTTCTAATTCCCTTTTTTTTCTGTCCTCCCCAGGTCCGGCCCTATTCACACGCCCCCCTCCCTCTCTATTTTCTCTTCCCACTGTGTCTCTCCCACCCTCTGCTTTCTCTTCTATCTCCAAGGTGACACCCCATTCTAGCCTTCCTTCAGACCTGGCCCTTCTTCTACCTCTCCCATGTTGTTGTGGACTTTTTATTGGCTTGCATGAGCCATTGCAGATGCATCCTTTTTACTTCTGATTCATACGAACTGGTTCAGTACACCGATGCTTCCTTCTCGCCAGCAAAGCCAAATGATATCCTGCTGTTCTCATCTCCCTTTTACAGAGGGGAATTCTGTACAGATTCTGCATTGCACACTTGCTTAGAATTCCTCAGGAATAAAATGATTCCCTTTCTCCAGCCATGCACTCCTCACAGACTCGGCCTTCTCGCAGTTTCTAGTTCAGATTTTGCATGTGTATTTCTAATTTGTGGCTCCTTATGTGCATTTGGTGAGAGATGTTGCTGGGGTTGCCAGCTGGCTGGTTTTTCAATAGCCAGGCCAACTGCCGGCAGACTCTCAAAACCAATAATAGAAAAGTAGGATTTTTGTCCCCGATACCATGGGCCAAAACTGTCAGCATCTCTCCTTCCCTTTGACGGGTTCTCTCTCTCTCTCCTCGCACCACCATCCCTTGTCCTGAAACACCCTATATCATCTCATCTACAATATAGAGAAAGGATTGCCATAGAATACTAACAGCCCTGAGGTCATTTTTTTCTCCACATATGAGTGACTATGTTCAGATATTACTGTTGTGTTCTGTGGCAATACTACTACTATTAATAATAATAATAATAATAATAATCATTTCTATAGTGCTGCTATATTTTAGAGAAGATTTTGCAACTTTCTGTTGCCAGCGGGTGGGATGTGGCCAAGAGAAGGGAAGGCCCTGGATCCTGTATCTCTTCAGGACCAATTGGTGGGTGGGGGTAGGGACACTGAATGGATCCAGAGAGAGGGAGCGGATGAGGCACTGGACTGGGGGACGGAAGAGATGCTGGCAGTTCAGTGTGGACAGTTAGGAGTAGTAGAGGAGTGGAATGGGGACTTTGAGCAGGGCTTGGGGCCGGAACAAGTGTTGCTTTTCTCTGTCAAAAAGTTGTCAACCCTAGATGTTACAAGTGCCCTCCAGCCGTCCTCTCTGCTCGTGTTCTGTTGGAGGCCAGGTTCCTGAAGAAGGGCTCCTCCCGAAACCAGCGCGGTTGAACCTTTCCTCCTGGCGCGGTTTTTCCGTCGGTGTGACAGTTTTGGATAAGTATTGTTTATTTTGGGATATGTTCTTCACTTTTTGGTATGGTTTTTGATTTCGTTGTGATTTTGTGCGTGCTTTTTGAGAGGGTTTGGCTGGCAGGGTTTGTGTGGGGGTCGCTCAGGTTGCTTGTGTGGTGTTGAGTTTTATTTACTCACTTTGATTGTTGATTGCTTTGATTCTTGCACACACAGGGCGCTCGATGATGGTGTGTGGGTGGAGGCTTATTGCCTTGACCCAGAAGTGAAGTGTCGGAGCTGTGCTCCTATCACTGAGGGTTCACACTGAGAGCGCCCTACAACATTATACAGTGTGACATGCTTTTTTGACTTGTTACACTGTATTTGGCTTATAAGTTGTGAGACAAGTTTGGCACTGTGGGCTTCCCCCACGCAGACCTTGATGTGACTTGGTTGCCTTCCTTGTTTTTTCTACTGTAAACTATTCAGCAGCATGGATAAATATTGTACATTAAAAAAAAAAAAATACCCCACAAGTAAAATTTTTCTAAACATCCTGCAGGAAAGAACTTGAGAATGCACTGTTTACCCTGGTTAGTTAATAGGCCTGAGTGAACTAGCGGAAGGTCAAATTAAGAGCTCCAGATCAGAAAAGATCACAGCAAATGACCCAAAAACATAGAAGTGGTCTCCTTTTTATGACATCATCTTGTACACTGGACCTGATTTCATCATTTTCTGATGGCACAATCTAAGCAGCCTTGTTTCTCTGCAGATGCTGGCTTGGGCGCACCTTTCCCTATGTCACCAGAGCTCAGTAACAGCAATCTGCGCCCTGGCTTCGGCCTGAGCGGCTGTGTGTTGAGCCTCAAATGTGGAGAATCCTTGTTCTGCACATCCCATGCTTCTGTCTTTGTATTATTTGCTGCTGTTGGCTTTTCTTCGCCTCTCTCTTCTGATTTCCTGCAGTCCCACCAGCATCAATGCTGAAAGCTAGCAAGGAGAGACGAAAGACCCTTGAAAGAGACATGTTTGTGTTGGCTCTATACAAAAAGAGAAATGGCTGCAGGAGTTGCTTTCTGAAGGCTGAGATTTGGGGTGTTTTTTTTTTTTAAATTTAAAAGAGGACCTTTAGCAAGCAGGTTGCCCAGTAGCTGGAGAGGAGGCAAAAGACCACCTGCATTTGGCCCCCAGCAGCTTCACAGTTAGCTGCCACTGATGTCCACACATGTGAGACCTGAGATCTATCATAGTAGCATAGAACCTTATAGCAGGACCTGTAATCTGGTTTCCTTACGTGTGCCATTGACTGTCATCTGCCCCCTCTTTCTTCCTCAGAATTTCTTTCCATGCGTACACGTTTTACTAAAATGAAATATTGCTTAACAGAAGTATTTTCAAATTACTAAGAAGGACTAGCAATATGCACGATGCTTAGTGATGTTCACGTCTCCTTTTCCCCTTCCTATCTCCCTCATAGATTTAAAATGTTTTTGTCTGATGCAGTGCATTTTGACTGAGGATACAGTCCATAGGTAACCTCCTCCCTAACTGCTTCATATCCAAAAGAAATCATACTTGGTTTAGTTTGCTTTTCTTTTTTTTTTTTTGTCTCTGCAAATCCCTCTCTAAATTGCTCCCTCACTGCTTTCTTGGACAGTCATCCTCGTGTTTTCTAAGTCCTGCCTGTTTTTCCATCTCGCCAGTACTGAAGGAGCCCAGGGTCCCCCTTTATTGCTGTGCGATGGGGCAGCTCATCACAACCTGCAGGCAATGCCTTGGCATCAGGCCTTTTAGCAGCTGCACAGCTCAGTGGACCTCTGCCAGGCTCCAGCTCAGCTTCTGAATCTGAATGAGAGTTCTGTGGTAACTCTCATCCCCCCCCCCCCAGACAGAAAGAAGAAAACATGTCAGTGTGAAGAGCTTGAGCAGACAGTAGCTGAAAATCTTCTTTCAGAGCTGGCAAGGCTCATTTCCATATTTGTTTTCTGTTACTTATTCTGCTGATGTCTGTGTTTTTCTCTGCATATGTTTATCAGCTTGTTCTTTCTTTGATTCTCGCTCTCTGGTGATGTCTGGCCTCTTGCCTCCATCCCCCATCAGGTCTCTACTGCTTCATGCCCCTGAAGGCTGTGGGAAGGAAGGGGCCAAGTTTACTCCTCCGAGGTTGCAAACAGGCTATTTTTAGTGAATATGCATGAGAAATATTTGCATGCCCCCCTGCATCCGTTGTATGCAGATCTCTGTCATGCGTATCCATTAAGGCAGTGCATCGCAAACTGTGTGCCCGGGAAGATTCTAGGTGCGCCCCGAGATGCCGGCGAGAAGGAAAGGGGCTGGTGCCAGCTGAGGCTAGAGGCATGTCCTGTAGTCAGTCAGCTGGCACCTCTGCACCTCTCCTTCTGCAGCACCCCCTACTGGCGGCAACAGGAGGCTCAGGGGCGCAGCTGGAGGACATCTGCGCATGGGCGGACATTGAGATGATGTCACCATGCATATGACGTCTGCGCATTTCCGGGTGCCCTCCAGCCGCAGCTCTGAGATTAGTGTGCCAGCAGCTTTAAAAATTTGTGAGACTCTGTGTTAAGGATACCCTGAAAACATGGTCTGCTTGCAGCCCTAGATGTCTGAACTTGGACCTGTCTGTCTGAAGGTAATTTAAGCAAAAGACCAAAGTGGGAACAATTGAAAATGAGGAACGTTCCTCTTCCTTTGAGGTGGCGAGTGGAGAGTTATTTTTCATAAATTGAAATAGAATCTAAAGCTTTCCAAATGTCATTTCTGAAATAGTTTAATGATTTTGGAAGGAAAGAGTCGTGGGTCCAGTCAAAGCAGTTTACATATACTATATGCAGGTACTTATTTCTGTCCCTTGCGGGCTCACAGTCTTAAGTTCTAGACCTGAATTGGGGGGAATGAGCAGAGTGCTTTTTGAAGGTTAGCACAGTGATACCATAACAGATACTGCTTCAGCGTATGATTGCTATGGATATTCATGGCTGTAGTACACCAGCTGCATAAAAATAATATAGAAGGTATATCGTGATCACTGAGGCACAGGATTGCAAGTGGAGCAGACACTGTTCCTGGAGATACAACACTGCTGCGGAGACAGACTGAATGGTAGTACCGTTTGCAAAGGCCAACCGAATATCAGATTCAGCATGAAAGCGGACCAGAAACCAACCCTCACACCCCTTCCACGGGCTCACCTTAGGAAGGCCTGGTGGCTGGGGGGGGGTCTAGTGACATCTTTAGGGACAGAAATGAATCCCTCTCGTTTCTGGCCTCTGCCACTGCTCCATCACAACGGCCGCGGAGACTACCACAGAAGGTCCCAGCGGCCATTTTGCACAGGCACTGGGAGAAGTGCGTGCTGTTGCATCTCATGCATGTAGATGGTAGATATCCTGCAAACCCAACTGGCCAGCTGGTTCCTGAGGACTGAGTTGAAAATTACTGCTCTATGATGTCCGCAGTTCCTGAATTTCCTGAGAACAGTGTTTTTTTTTTATTTATGCTTAGAAAATTTTCCATTTGTTTCTTATACTGTATCTATTAGCTGAAACTGTCTGTTGTGGTGGTAACTGCTGCTTCTCTCAGTTGCTAATTAGCTTGAGGTAAACAAGTAGTGTACGCGAAGTATTAATAATAATTTGCAAACATATAGCATCTTCCACTCTAACAAGATGTCTGTGTCGTTAGCAATCAGAGCATATCACAAGCACAGATGTAACGAGTCGTAGAGATGGGTTTGCATTGTGCTTGACAGCTTCCATTAGTGAGCAGGGCCAGTCTCGTTGCCAATTAGCCGTTTAGAATCGGAGGGTAAATGTAGTTTTGGTGACTGGTCAGAAATCGCAGAGTCTGTGCCAGAGCTGAGAAGGGAGCAGGTGAACGGAGTGGTAAGCCATCTGTCATGATGAGTGCGGTATGGGGAGCTCGCTGTCTCTCCAGAAGATCATAAGGGAAACCTGAGGTGCTGCCAGAGGCATTCTTTATCGTGGGCCACATGCGTTACCCATATTTGCTGAAGATTGGGGGTGTTCCCTAATGAATGTTAGTTTCCACCTCCGGGGGGCGATGCAGAAAGCTTCCCGCATGGTTACTGAAGGGTTTTACATAGGTTTACCACTGGATAGCAATGTAGAGAGTTTCAACACATATGTATGTTTGCGTGGAAACCCTGACTGCACACAGCATTGAAATGAATGCAGACAAGGCACATTTGCTCTCCTGCGCCAGGCAGCAACAATGACCAAAAAAAGGTATTGGCTGTGGAAAACATACACTAAAATCAACAATTTATTATTTCCACAGCACTACAAGATGCATGAAGTGCTATACATTGTACATGCAAGAGACTGTACCTGCTCAGAAGAGCTTACAAATGACAGACAATTGTGTTGCTGGACATCAGAGAGGCAGGTTGGTGTAGAAGGGTTAATTGAGAGGAGAGAGTTCCTACTGGCAACCCCTCCCCCCACCTCCTAACTACCCTGCCCTGGATACTTACATTGGCTTCATTCCTGACCTGAACCAACCCCCACCCTGACTTAACCCACCCCTGGTAATCTAGTGTCCCACCACTTCTCCTATCTAACCCCCTTTCCTCAAATTAAAAAAAAATTAAATCCCTGGTAACTAGGGGGACCCGAGCTCACCCGCTAAGACTAACAGGAGAGACAGGAGCAATGCCCACTCGTTCCTTCCTCTGGCACCTTTATCTTGGAAAATCTGCCCTATAAAGGAAAATTATATGGCAGAAGGTTTCACCCGGTATTCCCTAGGATTACACCGCGCCAGGCAAGGAACCGCAATATTTCAAGATCAGTATGCAGCAGCAGCTAAGAAAACAAACAGAATGTTAGATTACCAGGGGAATCTTTTAATTTGTGAATAGGAGGGTCTCTATACATGATTATAGGTTAAGATTCTAGTATGTTTCTTTATTTGTTTTAAAAATGTCCCTTCCTATTGGTGCCTGTCAATCAGGCAATGACAGGAAGGATTACATCGATGAGATGTACAGGTACTCATTGACTTACAACCTATGCAAGTTACGACTGTTTGACCTTACGACGCGACTTCCGCTCTCCCAAGTCTCGCTACGCAGAGTAATAACATACACAGGGGTGTTGCCCCACGTGAGTTTGTGCCTTGTAGTTTGGGCGATTTCATGCCCTTAAAATAACTACGAAGAGGAAATTGTCTCTGTCCACTCCTCAGCCTTGCGAAAAGGAAAGAAAGGCCACAGATCTGGACACCAAAATGATGATAATAAAACAGTATGAAGGAGGAAAGAAAGTGAAAGCGGTCGCATGTGATATAAAGTTATCACACTCTACTGTGTCAACGATTATAAAGGACAAAAATAGGATTTGTGAAGCTGTGAAAGGTTCTGGCCCTTTGCGGTCAACAGTGTTTATGGGCCCATCCATGAAATGGAGAAATTGTTAAACATTTGGATGGAAGAGACTACGAGACTATGACGGGAACTTTCCGTAGCCATTTTGTATGAGTGATCTGCACGGGGCAGGAGCGTAGGAAGATCGCTCCTGCCCCGAAATCCCGCTAGACCACCAGGTAAGGTCCGGGATGCCGGGAGAAGGTGGGAGTGGATCAGAGCCGGCTCAAAAGTTATTCGCAAATTTTCAATATTCGAGGGGCGGCTCCGCCCCTAATCCCCGCGAATATTGAGGGAGAAGTGTAGTATGTTTTGAACAAGTCATTAGTAAAGTGAGTTGGAGAACTCCATATCAGTCTGAAGGTTTGTAGTGGAGTGTGGAATCTATCTGGAGAGAACCCACTCCCTTGAAGAAAAAAGTGCATGTGCCGATGAGAGGGTAGAAAACCTGGAGAAAATAAATGTTCTGAGAGCCACCAAATGGACTCCCTGAGTTGAGGTACCCCTTATACTCATAAAATCTCGAGTGGAATAGAACAGTTAAATAAAGAACACCAGGAAACTAGCAATCAGTATGCTGAAAACAAATTGTAGACTCTTTTTTTTTTTTTTTTTCATTCACCATGTAATAAATCTCTGCTTTCTATTGCCAGAAGATGCAAAGTGACTAACATAGCAGAGATCAAAAGAAATTTGGGCAAGTTCCTGGAGGAAAAGCCCCTAAAAATTACTAGTCAGACTTGGGAGAGCTGAGAACCTGTTTGAGATCTGCTGGATACTTGTAACCTGGACTGGTCATTTCTGAGGCAGAATGCAGAGCTTTTCTTATGTTCTTAGTTTCATGTGCATATATGGAAATGATAAATTAAGACATATTTAAAGATGTTCGTAATAATTAGGTGGATATAGAGGTGAGATAAACAACAGTTGTTCCCAGGAACAATTCATGTGCACATAAAGATACAATTTGGGAATGTCTCTTGACAACCGATTGTTCTATCAACATTATGTCAGGCTGAAAGGCCATATTAGCTGTCAGTAATGGTCACCCTTATGGTCAAATTTTAGCTGTCTTGCATACGCCTGTGCGAGCAATATATGTCAATGGGCTAGGCTTGCTGTCATGTTATCTGTTGTCTCTCCTCTTTCAGCATGACTCCTTGCCCCTTAATTAGGAGCTTCTTGGAAACTGGCTTCACTGCAGTTACTATCTGAAAATGTCACCCGTGCATTCTGCCGTAGGTGGACAAGTTCAGTAACGGAGAGAGGCTGAGATTGCTGCTTTCTGCCTGCCGAACAAAGGCAGTAAACATTGTCATGGAGAATGTGTTGAGGAAAAGACTCGAGAGATCCTGGTTTTTAAATCAAAAAGTAAAGGCAAAATACATTTAACAGCTTTAATAGAAGTAACTGTGAGCAATTGAATATATCACTTTTCCACATAGTCCCCGTGCAAAACAATGCATTTGTTGTGTCGTTCAGCCAGCTTCTGCATTCCTGCAGAGGAGTTTTTCGACCACTTCCTTTACTTCATCATGCTTTGTCTTTTGCTCTCCGGGTCGCAGTGATGCACCCAGGTCTCATTGCAGGTGACAATTCTCTCCAGAATACTCGGATCTTCTTCATACCGTCTCGGGAACTGGGTCGCAACCTCCACACGCTGTGGCTTGTGCAGATCAGTAAGCTGTTTGGGAACCCATCGTGCACAGACCTACCTGTATCCCAAGGCATCATGCATTATAGCAAATGCAGATCCAGAGCCGATATCCAAATTTGCAGCCAATTGAGACACCATTATTGTCTGTCTTCTCTAATCAAGGCATCTGCCCTGTCAGTGTGCTCTTGTGTGCACAATACTGATGGGTAACCAGAACTACCTTCGTTGGTTACACTTTAAACCTTTTGTATCCACTCATAAACCTTGTGTTGATTCATGATGCTATGTCTATACTGGTGAATTTCCATAGGTTTCACTCTCTCTGCCCAAAGAAAGCTTAGTACATGTTGTTCTTCAGTGATGCAATCTTGCAATGGAGCGTCCATGTTTCTGACCTCATGGCTGCCACACGACTAAAGGCTGAGCGCTACATTGTGCATGAATGAACTATCCACCAGACAATGTACGAGTACATGATAGATGTATGATATGTAGTTTATTTTTTGTTTTGCCTTTCCTATTTCTAAATGGAGTTCTTTTATTACTGTGATTGGATTATTACTTTACTGACTTTTATTCCGCCATAACCTCACAGTTCTAGGCGGGTTACAAAAGAGGTATGCTGGACATTTCCAGGAACGTTGCAGGTTTAGGAACTAGATACAAGGCTGAGACTTATTCAGAAGCATGGCAAACGTAGGTACGGTATTGACAAAGTTCCTAAAAAGCAGGATCTTTATATCCCTTTGGAGGCTTTTGTAATCTGGCGAAGTTAACAGGATTTGGGCTAGATGGTGGCCTATTTTCGCTGCCTGAATTGCTGCTAGTAATCCCTCGTATAATCTCTTGCAGTGCGTGCCTTTGATTGTGGGGTGGATAAATGAAGTTTTGAGTTCTCCTTGGTCTGGTTGAGGCGTTCCGGATAAGGCGATCGTTCGGGTAGGTGGAGGTAACGCCATTCAGGGATTTGTAGTTTATTAATAAGTTTCAAGTTTATTAATAAATTTGATAAATCGCCTATTAGATTTGTATAGTAGACAGTAGAATTTGAATAATATTCATGCTTGTATTGGGAGCCAGTGCATGTTTAGGTATGCTGTAGTGATGTGGTCATATTTGCTTAATGAGTAGACCAGTCTAAGGGCCGTGTTTTGAACAGTCTGTAATTGTTTTATCATGCTTACAGGGCATGGCAGGTATAGGATGTTTCAGTAGTCTCGTAGTCCCAAAACTAGGGACTGAACCAGGAGTTGGAATTGCTCCCTGTCGAAGAATTTTCTTATTTATTGTAGGTTCCGCATGACTTCAAAGGATTTCTGGATTGTTTTGTTGATGTTCAGTTGCATGGTGCAGCATCTGTCCATCATCACCCCGAGAAGTTTTAGGGCGAGTTGTATGGGGTATATGGTGGATTTTATTTCTATGTCTGTTGTGGATGGAGTTTTTTTCCTTTTCAAGCAGTAGGAATTTTGTTTTGTCCGTGTTCAGTTTAAGTTGATGGTCTGTCATCCATTTATCAACTGCTTCTATTGTCTTATGCAGTTTTTCTGTTGTGGTGTTAGTTGAGTGGTCAAAAGGAAGGAGGAAGGTAATGCCATCTGCGTAGCCTAATTTGTCTAAGCAGGTACTAAGGGAGATGACGTAGAGGTTAAATAGCATAGGAGATAATGGTGATCCTTGGGGGACACCACAGGGGTTGGACCAGGATTCAGATACTTCTTTGTTTGTTTTGACTTTATAGTTCCTAGCTTGCAGGAATCCATGGAACCATGTGTGAACCCTGCCTGCGATTCCTATTCCTTCTAGTATTTATAGTAGGATGGCGTGATCTACTAAGTCAAATACAGATGAAAGATCTAGTTGTATGACCAGCATTTTCTTTCCTTTGCTTAGGTGTTGTTGGGCTGTATCCAGAAAAGACCCTAGTAGTGTCTCTGTGCTGTAGTTGGACCTGAATCCTGGTTGTGAGGTGGTGGTCTTCTAGGTAGTTAATGAGGTATTGTGCCACTAGGTCTTCCATTAGTTTTACTTATATTGGTATTGAGGTAATGGGACTATAGTTGGAGGGGAAGTTAATTGCACCCTTTGGGTCTTTGGTGATTGGGGTGGTGATTATTTTGCTGAGCTCTTGTGGGAATTGGCCCCCTCTGAACAGTGATTGTTTCTAGTTCATGAGGTGAGTATGAAAATTTGGAGAGGCGGTTTTTTAACAGGTAAGGGGGGGCAGTTGTTAAGGTTGCATGCTGCCTGGCTATATTTTTTTATAGAGTCGGTTCAGGTCTGGCCATTGTATTATTGGAAAGTTGGTTCTATCTGCTGTGGCTGACTCTCTCCTTCTGTGGGTTGTAGTGTGACTTCATCCGGAAGGCTTGGGGTGTTTTCAAATGTGGTTCTGGCATTTGTAATTTTGTTTTTAAAGTATGAGGGGGGAGGTTTCCATTGGTGGTTAGGTAGGGTTTGGTGTCGGTGAGTTCTCTTAATAGCTTGAATAGTTTTTTTGTGTCTTGAGGTTCCGTGCCTACCTGCTTGGTGTAGAATACTTTCCGTTTCTCCTTTAGTTTGGTGTTGTTTCTCCATTCTGTTTTTGTGTTCTTTTTCTCCAGTTTCTTTCGAGTTGTCTGCATCGTCTTTTGAGTAGGAGAAGTTCGCTGTCGAACCGTTTGTCGGCTTATCTGCTGATTCTGTTCTTTATTTGTATTTGGCGCCAGCTCGTCCAGGATTTTCTCACTTAGTGCGCGCCATTGGGCTCTAAATTTGCGATCGCAGGGTTCTAGAATCTGCTTTGGTCCAGAATGTGGGTGAGTCGATGATGATTTGTCAATAACTTGATTATATTGGTAACCGCTTCGATCCTATTTGGCAAATTGAGTGGTATATAAAGATTTTTAATAAACATGTTGCATTTCACTAGCTCTGTTCCGGTTATCGTGCAATTTAACAATTGCCTTTAATTTTTGATTCGCCCTCGTAGTATGAATTCCAGACTGCACCAGTCACACATAGCACTTTTCCATTAGGTTGTAAATAGCTTTCTGTCAAGCCTGATATCCAGGTTGCATAAAGTTACTAGCATGTCATTGTACACTCAACTCAAGTCTACTGGCAGTAGCAAATAAAAACAGTGCACTTCAGATCCTTAATGCCATTGCCAAACCACAAATCCAGCCCACGTCATTATTATATTTCTGGACTTGAGACAGGTTTCCTAATCTGACCCTCTCTTTAGTAGATTTTGAGTTTTGTTTAGCTCCTTCTCTAGCTGAAATATTCATTCTCTTTTCATTTTCAGCAATGGGGCAATATTTAGTTGAATCAAAAGAAGAAAAATATCGTGAGAAAATTGCCCTAGATCATTTGCAGGTTACACTTCTCCCTCCGTATTCGCGTTTTCGATTATTCACGGTTTTTAGCTTGCTGGCTCCTCCCCCCCAAATTACATCAGCTTGCTTAGAGAAATCGCTGATTCCAAGCGTTTATGGAGAAAATCGCTGATTGCCGGCACTTTCTTCACCGTGTTTTGCCTCTCCTTCAGGAACAGGTCAGGTCTCCCGCCATGTTATTTGCGGTTTCACTATATTCACGATGGTTTTTAATAGGGGGGGATTCATTCTCAAATGGATATTATAAGAATATTAAGTGTGATATTTGAGTATAAAATGTTATATTTACTGTTACACTTATTGTAAGTATTGAAAATAATAAAGAAGGGGGAAAAAAAAAAAAGAAAACAGCGAATAACATATGAAAAAGTTATTCACGGTTTTTCTGTATTTGTGGTTCTGTTAATCCCCTATCACACACAGCGAATACAGAGGGAGAAGTATATACTGTATATACTTGCACCAAAGTACTTAAACATGAAGAAATAAAGACCTCAGAGAACTTGCTTTCTAATGCAGTTTCACATGCAGTGTCACATAGGAAAGCTGCTATAGTCATCAGTTTAAAAATCACACTGTTTGCGTTAAACTGTTTTAGGAAGTGGGTTCTCAGAGATCTTTTTTCTCCAGGTTTACCTGGATGCAAGTATATATAAAATGCAAACGTTCTGTGGCGATCTTCTCACTATCATAGCATGGGTGGCGGTAACTGCTCCAATGCTCATAGAATTCCTACGGTCAAATTTGACCTGTCTTGCATACGCTTGTGCGAGCAATATATGTCGCTCATAGAATTCCAATTCCTATGAGCGTCAGAGCAGTTATGCGTTCGTAAAAGAGGGAGTATTTTTTTCTTCTTTTGATTTTGCTGATCTTTATTATAGTGTGCTCTTTGTAATTAATTATTGCTAAAGTAGTTCGATGAATCCGTTCTTTCTTCCCGTGCCGCATAACAGATCCACTCCACGCTTAATGATTGGCAAGGTGTTCTTTACTTCCAATGCTTCATTCTTTTTCTTAAAATATATTTTGTGCGGGTTCATAGTCCTTCAATAATTGCAATGAAATCCTCTTTTGACACTTGCTCTCCATTTCACTCACCACCTTATGGTTTTCCCTTCTTTTCTCCCTTTCTTTTCCCTGCCCTTTGAACCTCTTTTCTTCTGCTGCCTTTATCCCTCCTGACGTAAACATTCTCCTTTTTCCCGGAGGGAAAGGGACAAGGAGAAGAGAAAGCAAAAGGAAACGGAAAGTATGTAGGGTAGTGGTTCCCCCGCCAGCCAGTCAGGATAGCCACAATGAATATTCATGAGAGAGATTTGCATGTGCTGCCTCCATTGCATACAGATCTCTCTCATGAACATTCATTGTAGATATTCTTTAAACATGACTGGCTCCAGGTTAGAGAATTGTGCGGGGACAGAAATCCCACCCATCCTCGCCCGTCCCTGCCAGGATCCTCTCCGTCCCCACCCGTCCCCATCAGGATCCTCTCCATCCCCACCCATCCCCGCCAGGATCCTCTCTGTCCCCACCCATCCCCGCAAGGAATTACCTCTATCCCCGCCCGTCCCCATAAAAAGCAGCAATTACTTCTGACAGGATCATCAATTCCACAGTTTCTTTTGTGTTTGCGCTGCTGTTTTCCTTGTGGAATCTCTTTGGTGGAACCCTTTTCTTTTACTAAGGCTGATGTGTCCATTATATTATATGGACGAACCCTGCTTCCAAAGCCTTCCATCCCCGTGGGAGTCCCGTTGGCTAGAGGGGGGTCCCCTTGGGAGTCCCGTGGGCCAGAGGGGGGTCCCCTTGGGAGTCCCTTGGGTTAGGGGGGGATTCCCGCAGGACCCCCGCGGGATTCCCGTGATCCCCGTTCCCGTGCAGGCCTCTACTCCAGGTTTGGGAACCACTTCCCTACATACTTAGGTCCTCTTTTACAAAGCCACGCTAGCGGCTGCCCTGCGCTAACGGCCCCGAAGCCCATAGAGATTTAAAGGGCTTCGGGCTGTTGCCGCGTGGCAGCCGCTAGCGCAGCTTTCTAAAAGAGGCAGATAGTTTCCTTTTATTATCCCTTCTTATCCCGTTCCCTCTTTTCTTACAATGTTTTGGTCCCTTTCTCGTTCTCCGTCCCCCCTTTCACACTCCCCTTCTTTCTACCTGCGTTTTCAACACAGAACTGCCAGCTCTTATTATGAGCTATTTTGAATGTAAATAGCAATATTTAATGCATTTGCATCTTGACATTAACACTTAACACACTCTGATCTGGCAGCTCTCTCTCCCTTCCTCTTCCCTGACTTCCCATTTCATGCCATTTTAAGCAATTTTACTGCTAAGGCAATGAGATTTATGATGGATTTCAAGGGAAAATATTAAATTCTCACTTAACGGTGCAGCTTGTTCAAATCTGCTTGGTACAAGCAAGTAAAAGCAGAAGAATTTAGTGCAGGATAAAGCCTGAAAACAGTTCTAAGAAGTGCTGGTTTGTGATAAATCTTTTGCTGTGATCTTGTAGCCTCCTTGCTGGGTTTTGTTGTCTGCTGCCAAGCAGTCATCACTGGGATTATCTCGGTCGTATTCAGGCCTGAAAAATAAAAAAAAATCCGTTTTATAGTTCATGCGGAATTCCATGCAAAAAAAAAATTCAAAATTCTGCGCACAAAATGTACAAATTCTGCATGTTTATTTGACAACATTTAAGCAATATTTTTGCTAATTATTCTCCAGAATTTCAGTATAATTCAAGTTTTTCTCGCTCAGTGACTTTCTTCTAGCCGCCTGCCTTAGTAAAAGCCCACCTTAGTGAAGCTTCATTGGTTTCTTTTCGTAGTGCTTCACTTTGCCTTTATGTTGTTGGAAAACGTTTCTGAAAGCTGCCATATTTCAATAAATTCAAAAGAAAAAACTTTTCTATCTTTTGTTGTCTGAGCAGTTTATTTTTCCATTCACTTAGGTCCCTTTTCTTTTTCTTCCTAGGATCACCTGTCCATTTCATGTTTTGCCCCTATCTGTTCTATCCAGCATCTGTCGCGAACCCCCCCCCCCCCCCCAAGCTTCTCCCTCTATTCCCCTGAATCCATTATCGCTCTGTCGGAATCACTTTTCAAGTAATTCCCCTCTCTCAATGCTCTCTCCCCATCAAGCATTCTTCTTCATGTTTGTCCCTCTCCGTGCCTAGTATTACTTCTCTACGTTCAGTCCCCATCTAGGATCTCTTCTCTGTGCCTCTCGGTGTGCAGGATCTTCCACACCTGAGTTAAACTCTCTCCCCTACCGCCTTAAGTCCGCATCTGTCACTCATCCCTCTCACTCTCCCCTATCTTCCCAAGCCGAATCTCTCTCTTCCCCCTCAGCCAGCATCTCACTCTAACTCCCTGAGCCAGCATCACTCTCCCCAGCCAGCATCTCTCACCTTTTTCTCCCCTGCCCTCCGAGCCAACATCCTTCTCCCCATTCATCCCTAGCCAGCACTCTGCCTTTTTCCTATCCTGTCTACATCTATTAGTGCCATAGTAATAGTTAAAAAAAATATGGGCCCTGGTTACAAACCATCTACGGACTTTGCACCTGTCTTTTCTGTAGGCAAATGTTTGCTGGAAAGCAATGCATGTAAATTTAAAAATCCAATATATGTGCTTTGTTTAACTAGACTGCCTTTTCTCAGCTCTGTTATTTCTAGAGCTCTACCAGACCTACACAGCGCTGTACAGAGTCACAAAAGAGACAGTCCCTGCTCGACTCTAAATCCAGCAAAAATGTTGCAGCCAGGCCAATGTATCTGAGTAAACACTTTCAAAATTACCCTCATTCTGGTTTGGTCTGGTCACAGAATATGCCATATTTTGTTGCTCTAGCAGCTGTTTCCTCTGCTTTCCCCCCCCAAGATCTTACAGAAATATTCATGCTTTCTTTTGTGAGAAAGCTTTTATGTTCTCTGTCGGCTTTGGGAAATGTGCATTGCTCTCTTTGTATTCTATGCAGGTCTTTCTGGTTTTGTTTTGGGGTTTTTCCCAGTGTCTCATTGTATCTAGAGTCTATCTTCTTGGAGTTTTCTTTGAAGCACTAAAAGTTAGCAGTTCTCTCTCTGGGTGTTACTGAATAAATATCTTTTCTGTACGGACAGAATGGGAGAAAGTCCTTATTCTGTAGATTACACCAAAAATCAGCACTCGGAGTTAAGATGTTGTGAGATTTTAATGGTGGAGAAAGCTCAGCTTAGGGGCAGTAAGTTAGGATCCCATGAGGCTATGGTGGAGGGGTGAGCACGGTTTAGGATAATGTTTAAAAATCTTGAGATTGTAATACTGGTCTAAGCTGAGCCTGGGGAGTGAGTAAGGATCCCAGGATACTACAATACTGCTAAGCTCTGTCCCTTTTCCCTGAAGCTTACAGTCTAGTGAGAAATTATTCTCTCTTTTGACTTGCTGTGAAGACCCAGCTTTATATCTGTCTTAATCAAAGAAATCAAAACATACTTATTCAAAAAACACGTCCTTACTCTCTCCCCGCATTAACAACACACTATACAACTCCTCGAACCACTCCTACCAAAAATATTCAGATCCCTACATAACCATCTACCATCTGCACCCAATACCTCTACTCCAGAAATGTTAGATAACTTTCTTCTTTCCCCTAATACACTGTTATTCCCCTCTGTATCTAGTAATCACCTATTGTCATTACCTATGTAATTATACCGGAAAAATTCCCCACTGTTATCCCTAAACTACCTTCAATGTTAGGTAACGCTCTTCTGTTACCTGAATTTATTGTTACTCCCCACTGTATCCTGTAACTACCTAAATCTGGCTATGTAATTCTATCAGAAAAATTCCAGATGTCTCTAATTCTGTAACATTCTACCATAACATGTAATTTACTTGAATCGTTGTATATGTAATTCTCTCGGTAATGTCCAGATCTCTTCTAATTGTAATCCACTTAGAACCACAAGGCACAAGCGGAATAGAAATCACTAATGTAATGTAATGTTAATATTTGTTTTAAATTGTATTGCATAACATAACAGATAACTTCTGTACCGCATAACTTGTAAGTTCTATGCGGTTAACAAAGTTAAAAACAATATTATAATTATAACATTGTATTATAATGTAAACCGCTTAGGTCTGTAATATGCTGATGCGGTATAACAAATGCTAATAAAACATATAATCATTAAGAATAATTATTTAGGAAACAAATATGTTTTCAGCTGATTTCTAAAATGATAGTAGGCCTCTGAACTCAGTAATAGAGACTTCAAGTCCTTATCCCAGACTGCTGCCTTAAAAAGAGAGAAGACGTTGATGAAACTTTTTATGATGGCAAACTTTTACCAAAGGAAAATGAAAAAGACCGTGAGATTTTCCCATACGAGTTGAATGAGCAATGGCGAATGAATCCACTTAAGTAGCTGGGAGATAAACCAAATAAGTCTTTATAACAAAGGCATCCAAACTTAAATTTAACATGGGCCTCGACAGGCAACCAATGAAGTTCCCGATAATAAGGGGACACATGATCGGACTTCTTTAATCCACAGATGAGACAGCCCATCTAGTCTGCCCATCTGCAACATCCACTATCTCCTCCTCTCCCTAAGAGATCCCACGTGACTGTCCCAGGCTTTCTTGAATTCAGACACAGTCTTTGTCTCCACCACTACCAGGAGACATCTGCCTCCTTTTCGGTAAAAAAGTATTTCCTTAGATTACTCCTGAGCCTATCACCTCTTAAACTTCATCCTATGCCCTCTCATTCCAGAGCTTCCTTTCAAATGAAAGAGACTCGACTCATGCGCATTTACACCACATAGGTATTTAAACATCTCTATCCTATCTCCCCTCTCCCGCCTTTCCTCCAAAGTCTACAGATTGAGATCTTTAAGTCTGTCTTTCCTTGTTGCTCACAATTCCTTCTCTTCATACCCTGTTCTTACCTTAGCACAGGATACATAATGCAGTTGAGATCAGAGGAAGCTTCTGTATTATGACAAACCCAAGTAATGTCAGTTTTGCAGACTGGGATGCAATGAAGTCTGACAGCCCATGTCTCAGAGCTTCTCTCTCTCTTCTCTGCCAACAAGAATGTACCAGACTTCGTGAGAACAAAGCTTTAGTTTTTTAAAGTGATAGGAGAATATGTGGGGAGGAAGAGTGTTGAGGGGTCAGAGTAGTTCACACACTGCCACAGCCCTTCTCAGTGAAGGACTAGAAAGGATTCATGGCTTACAATGCCCATTGCTTGAGTCTGATAATCCCAAACTTCCTTCCCAGCAGTGGTCACAAGTATAGCCCTGCAAAATGAGGAGAGTTCACTGCCATCTCCCACTTTCCATTGTGACACTTGCCAGAAGAAATCAGGAACCAGGGGCAGCTCTCAGCGATGGAGCCAATCAAACATGAAAAGAGACGGAGACAAGGCAGTGTGTCTCTATCTGATAGAATCACGGCAAGCTAACGTCCAAAGGAAAAGACTACCCTTGAATCATAAACTGAGCTCTGCTGCACTTTCCCTTATTGATTCTGTGAGTTCTGTGATTTTCAGCTTTTCTGGAATTGATTTTGGAATGACAAGTGAAGCTCCTGCGTATATCCCTGCCTGATGGGATTTTAAGCTAAACCTAATCTACAAATATCTCATTTCTTTTCCTTCCCTTCGTTTGAAAACATTGTTTTAGTGAAATGTGTCTCAGCTGTAAATGTCTCGTTGGAATCATCGCAGCCCTTTTAACAAGAAAAACATACAGTGATGGCATTGTACAAGGGTTTCCCAGACCAAATGCGTTTGTCATCCTTTCACTCCATCAAAGTAGAACTTATGATGTCACTCACTTAGCATTATGTTCCAAACTATCCCTCAGAATAGGTTGCCAGTTTTCAAACAGTCTCTCAACCACATTTAGCACCTGAGAGCCCATCTAATATATCTGGGTTGGCAAGAGTAGACCTCCAACAAGATTCCCAGAACTGTCCTATTTTATTCTAAACCTCCCCCCTCCTCAAAAAAAAACAAAAAAAACCCTGAAAATGTAACCCATTACAAGGTATAGAAAAAAAGGCGAACAGGAACTAAGGGCTAGATTCACTAAGGCCTATCCGTGAGGGATCCGATCTGTGGCCAGGGGGGCTTATTCATGAAGCGATCGGAATTACACCCCCAACCCACCGCACGGATCGCTCTCTAGCGATCCCGATGCATGTGCAGACCATCTTCTTTGCCTGTAGATGGTCTGTGGCATGCGCTGGCCCTCAGTGTCTGGCAGAGCTGGAAACTTTTTTTAAAAAAAACTTTTTAATACTTCGCGAGCCCATGGTTTTAACCCACAGGTTAAAACCACGGGCTCGCACCGCAGGGAAGGGCAGGAGAGTCAGGGCGGCAAGAGAAGGAGATTTGGGGCGAGAGCAGGGCGGCGTGTCGGGGCGGCAAGAGGAATTTCAGGGCAGAGAACAGGGCGGCGAGAAGAGAGTCGGAGCAGGAGATGCAGTCGGAAAACATGTGAGCAACTGGTCCCCAGCAGTTGCTTCTTTTGTTGATCGGCCAGCCCAGTCGGTGTTCCAGATTTGTTTAGTGAATTGCCGCCCGACTACATTTGCATGCCGTTCCCCCTCATTTGCATGCGTGGATCGGATAGGAAGTTGCTCAGCACCAAGGTTAATGAATTGGGTCGGGGAATAACCGGGTCGCAAAGTGGTCGGGACATGATTGGTGTCCTTAGTGAATCTAGTCCTAAGACCAGTATTAAAAGGAATAGCCCAGCTGATACCAGATCTTGAACAAAATTTCTCTGTTTTAACGTGAGAAGAACTTCCCAGCTTTCAGCTGCGATTTGCTTTTGCAGAGAAGCCTGAAAAGCTTTAATTATGATGATTTGTTAAAGAACTTTTCTGTGGGTGCCAAGGAAGGGTCCTGTATCTTCTAAGCCGAAATGGGGGTTGTGACATCTCTTATACCAGCGATGCTGATAGCAATCTCAGAAGCTGTCTGCTAATAGAGTTTGATTTCACAAGTCCTGAGTCCCCGTTAAGATTAAAGAAAAAACTGAATATCAGTGAGAACTTTCTGATTAGGAAATTGACAGCAAAAGCCAAAGCTTCTAATGAGTGGTAATAGGATTTTGGAACAACACATTGTGAAAAGATTATTAATATGATCCTAAGAAAAGATAAGGTGTGTTATTGTCCCCTTCTCTTCAGGTAGGATTATTTAAATTCTCTCTCACTCCACTGGTAAAGAGGACTGCATTTAAGCTGAGAGCTCTTATCTTATCCAATGTCTTGTGCTAATCTTTTTTTGTATGTCCATGCTTTGTATTTCTTGTCCTTTACTGAGAGCATAGCAGACCCTCTTGAGTAATAGTCAAAAAGTTGGTCAAGAAATTTGCTAATTAAATAATTACTTAAAAATTGTAAAGGATACACCCAAAGTATTATAAGTTAAAGGTACTTTTTGGGGTTTGAAAAGGGCATGAGATAGGGTTGACAACTTACCTGAAGTGGCCAACTGAGGCTAGTTCTGGAACTGATGCAGAAAGCACAGATGGGTGACGTCATTCACGGAGCCCGGCATGGACAGTGCAAAAGTGCACTGTCACTTTAACTTCTATAGAAGTCTCGTGACTGCCTGTGAGTGCCTTTCTGCCCGACACTGACTCGCGGGAACCATCAGTTCTTAGTCTTCCGTGGAGCTAAGAAGTTGTATTTGGAGCATCTCCAAACGTGCGTTTGTTCTTCCATTTTTTTTTTTTTTGCCTTTCCATATTTTTTCCTCTTTATTTTCTTGATCATTTTGTTTCCCTACTGTGTTAATTTATTTTCATTGAATTTTTTCATTTTTCGATTTTGGGGCCTTTGGGCTTTTTTCATCCGCTTCAGAGGCCGACTGCATTGATCAAATTTTGGGTTCTGATTCATTTGAGCAGCGCTACAATTAAGTCCGTCAACCTCACTGCGGCTCTTTTCCATCAATGTCCAAGGCTCCCCGCAGATTTAAAAAGTGTCCTCGGTGCAACAGATTTGCACAGTTGCCATGAGATATGCACAAAGGGGTTCAGGGCAGTTAAAGGCAGTATTTAAATTACTGAGAAATAAAATAAATAGAAGTTACCATTCATGTTACATGTGAATGCCCAGTACATTAAATGAATGGTAATGAGGCCATCAGGTATCCCTCTACAATGCACTGGAGTATATAAAAACATAAGAATGATCCATCAAGCCCAGTAGCCCATTCTCACGGTGGCCAATCCAGGTCACTAGAACCTGGCCAAACCCAAAGAGTAGCAATATTCCATGCTACCGATACAGGGCAAGCAGTGGTTTCCCCCATGTCTTAATAATAGACCATGGACTTTTCCTCCAGGAAATTGTCCAGACCGTACTTAAAACCAGCTTGGTTATCTGCTCTTACCACAACCTTGGCACTTATTCATTACTAGTCTTTAAGTCCGTTACATTAACGGGTGCTAGAATATGTGTGTGTCTGTCTTTCTTTTTCTCTCCTTGGCTGCTCTCTGTCTCTCTTTCCTTGGCTGTCCACCACCACCCCTTGCCTGCTCCCCCTGTCCAGCAGTAGCCCTTCTCCCTTCCTTTTACCTCCCCCCCTGTCCAGCAGCACCTCTTCCCTGCTCCCCCTATACTGCAGCACCCCTTATCTGCTCTCCCTGTCCAGTCCGGTGATCTCCAGCCATCGGGCCGGCTCCTGTAGGAAGTCTCGTTCCTGCCCTATCCCCGCCAGGCGTGTGAGCCTGCTCCGCCCCCTCCCGACCTGCCGGGAGTATTTGAATTCGACCCGACAATTCCTGTTGAGAGAGCCTCTCCTCACCGGACTCAGCGATGGAAGGGTTGGATGGGAGGGTCAACCGGGGTTTGGGTGCGCCAGGGAGGGGTGTGCCGGGGGAGCGACAACGAACTGTGCCTTACAGTGAGTGAGGGGGGGATTTGAAGCGCGCATGCGCACTTCTACCTGCCACGGACATACGGATCACGGAACACGCAGATAGGAGTGTGCATGGGTGCTTAGGGTTTTATTATTATAGATTGAAACAGGTCTAGCCTCAAACATCCAAATTGTGCCCTGGACATTTTCAACAATGTTCCGTTATTGCAGAAAAACACCCAAATCATGCCCGCCCAAGTCCTGCCCATGCCCCCACGCCTCCAACATGCCCTCTTGAGATTTAGATACGCTGCACATGAGCCACATAGAAAACTGTCTACTGTTTTGAAACTAGTGATTTGGACGGTTTGACCAGAAAACCATTTTTGGATGTTTTTGGTTTTTCCAAAAGAGCCCCATCATCTGGATCCTGATCCAGCACTGGAATACAGAAAAATTCACCGCCTTTCTGAAATGTTGAAGCTTTGTGATTTGGAAAGAGTGTTTAGAACAAAAGTGGTTTGAAAAGGATGTCTTGTAAAGAAGATCTTTAAAGAGTGTCAAAGTAGCCTTGTAACGTTCACACAGCTCACTGGATGATGGGTTTTACCATATTTAGAAGAAAGACAAATGAATTATTAACCTGATAGAGGACTGGACTTGAAATAGGTTTAAGACCTGTAGCCCTTTCAGGACCAAGGGACATATTTGTCCCATAACTTTAAAATCCTATAAATTTTGATTGGGATAGTCTACAGTTCTAAATTTGATATGTACGGATTCCATATGATACTGCCTTTATGTAAACAAACTGGTTCCGACATTCATTCATTAGCGTCGTTGCCAGATTGACGAGAAGATTCACTTGCCACACTGTCCATAAGCCAGAAGTGTGATTTTTTAAATAAAAATAATGATATTTCACAAAAAAAATCAATTTTTTGGCATCTGCAAGCCCTTTTTACCATAAAAATGTCGTCAAAACCACAAAAATTGGCCTACGATCCTTATGGTCCTGAAAGGGTTAAGAGGTTCCATGACCCTTAATTTATCTGATGTCCTCTTATTCCCCCATATAAACAGGGGATTTTAACACATGCACATGAAAAATTTACTGCCAGAACCAGGGCAGCATAGAAGGGTTAGTGGACAGAATTTAATGCGTTTTTGGAATTTACTATCGGTTTTTCCTTTTTTTTTTTTTTTTCCTGTGACCAAAGCAAGTACCTGCGACTTTAAAAGGTAGAACAAGAAGAGCTCTGGTGGAGATGTCCGATGAAAATGAAAGTACTACCATACCTCTGCAACTCTAGCCTCCCCCAAATTTTGCGTGCAACGCATATTAGGCTCCCTTTACAGAGCCGCACTAGCAATTTCTGCAGGGCAAATGCGACGAAGCCCGTTCAGGTCCTAGGAGCTTCATCGCATTCGCCGCGCAGGGATCACTAGCACGGCTTTGTGAGGTTAGTATTTATGCAGAGCGCGGCATTCCAATTCTTGCGCAGATGTGTGCTGGCGCTTTCATTTCTTCGGATGTGTGCACCGAGTGAAGCCGCCCTTGCCGCCAAACCCTTATGCGCATGTGTCTGGCACGCTTTGCCTGATTACCACGCAAGTGATGCATACTTTGAATTTGCATCTCATTTGCTCACTGCATTGCTGGCAAATATTTTCTTGTCAGTCTCGCAGTAAAAGCCACATATTTAGCCCTAGGCACGTGGTTTTCTGTATCAACCCCTCATTTCTAAATTTGGTGCACTGCATACATGGATTTCTAATTCTAATTTTCTTTTTGTAGAGGAATCCATGCATGCAATGGGGAAGAAACAAGGATTAGATCAAGCTGTTTGACTGGCATGAGATGAAGTGAAAAAGCTATTTAAAGTGAGTAGATGTGATGCAGAATTAACAGAGCAGTCTCATGTCTAACTGGTGACACAATTCTTATGTCACTCGGCTCTTGAATATTCCTTAGGTTTTCCTCTGTTTTGATGCTTGCCGAATGCAGATTGCAAAACAGAGAGAAGTCCTAGGACATGAGGAAATGTTACCAATGTGTAATACCCACAAGCACGAGGAAAACTGGTTTCTTATCACAATTTGCAGGAGTAAAGATTGGGTAAAGTATATAGATATCGTCAACAGGGCAGCTATTTTACGCTAATTAACTCATTAATCTGTGTATTGATTTAGTCATTCTTGTAACGCTTTTAAATTTAAAATTCTAAAACTGGTAATACCATTTTTCCAAAACACCCTGAGCTTCTATCTCAACAGAAAACATATATCTTGTAATAAAATCATAAAACAGAAATTGCTAGATTATAACCTACTTCCTGTTCTATTCCAATGATGGCAGCTAAGCACTAATTGATCCATCCAGTATAGGTCATGCATTTGATATACTGCCTTTCTGTGGTACAGCAAAAATGGTTTACATATTACAAACGGGTGCTTTCTCTGTCCCTTAGTGGACTCACAATCTCATGTACCCTTGTTCCCATTTCCAGTGCTCAGAATAAGGAAAAAATAAGGCAACATCTGTCTCATGGCCTCCATGCCCTGGGTCTTTACCATTCTGTGTTCATGAGCAGACACATTCCAGTACTTACTGGTGGTCAGATCTACAGCCCCCTCCAGTATCTCTTACTGAAATGCTTCACCGTGTTCTTACCATTGGTCGCTGTGAGGAAAATTTTATAAGCATTTTACATGCTTAAGGGAGATGCTTTTAAATGACCACAGCACATAGATATATCAAAGTGGGGGGCACAAAAACATTGCCCGCACTTTTATGCAGTATACACACAGTTCCCAGGGATGGCTTGTGGACAGAATAGATCGATACGTGTGTATTTTATTAAATGCCCACACATGCGCTGATTCCTTCTAGCATCTGCAGAGAGTTACTTCGGTCTTTGAGTTGTCTTTTAGAGAGGTACATGATGCGTATGTGTTCTTTGTAAAATAGGCCTGGGATCAAGCACGTTGATATCCAAGGCAGCCTGCTCTAAAAACTGCTCTCTCAACTAGTCCCAAGCATTGCTGGCCTCCACTCATCCACCATTTTCAGCATCGCTAAATATTTCCCCCTGTTTAATCACGCTTTATTTTGCTTGGTCTTTATGACCCATTTGTCTTCAGATTTATTTTTCTGTGGGGAATTATACCTTCCTGTAATGCAGGGGTAGGCAATTCGGGTCCTCGAGAGCCGGAGCCAGGTCAGGTTTTCAGGATCTCCACCATGAATATGTAGGAGATGGATTTGCATGCACTGCCTCCTTGAGATGCAAATCCATCTCATGCATATTTATTGTGGAGATCCTGAAAACCTGACCTGGCTTCAGCTCTCGAGGACTGGATATCCACAATAAATATGCATGAGATAGATTTGCATCTCAAGGAAGCAGTGCTTGCAAATCCATCTCATGCATATTTATTGTGGAGATCCTGAAAACCTGACCTGGCTTCAGCTCTCGAGGACTGGATATCCACAATAAATATGCATGAGATAGATTTGCATCTCAAGGAAGCAGTGCTTGCAAATCCATCTCATACATATTTATTGTGGAGATCCTGAAAACCTGACCTGGCTCCGGCTCTCGAGGACCGGAATTGCCTACCCCTGCTGTAATGCATGCAAATCTGCTAAATATCTGACTGTCTCTATCACATCTATCTGTTTTCTTTTGTTTAGGATGTACATTTGGGGGGGTTTGTGCTACTGATGATGGAACGCCATTTCGCCAAGTCCAGGGTACTCATACCTGTCCCTCTTCCCTGCTGAGAGTTCATCTCTGCTGTTTTCATCTTCATAGTGCTTTCCACTTGCTGCTTCATTCACAGGTTCTTGTGTTGACTTTTGCCTAAATGCCTTAAGCCACAGGTAGGGAACTCCGGTCCTCGAGAGCCGTATTCCAGTCAGGTTTTCAGGATTTCCCCAATGAATCTGCATGAGATCTATTTGCATGCACTGCTTTCAATGCATATTCATTGGGGAAATCCTGAAAACCCGACTGGAATACGGCTCTCGAGGACCGGAGTTCCCTACCCCTGGCTTAAGTATATCCGTTGTGTATTTCCAGTTGTACTGAAGAAACAGCGACTTGCCAAATCCTTTCAACTCCTTGGGAGTTTTTTTCTAGTGAAGACTTCAAATCTGAGTCCCATAACTTTAGCGTATTTTTAAAATTGTTTTCTGTCTAAATGTGTGGATCTCCTGTTTCTCCATCGGAACTGCTATTAGATTATTTACAAGACCTAAAGTAAAATGACTGATCCTGGTCAGTCTGAAATATCCAAGTTCAGAGAGACCCTGAACATGAGAGTCCTTTTCTGATGGAATCGATCACCTATTTAAATAGAGTATGAATTAAATCTATTATAGGCTGCTCCATATTAGCAATTGCATGTTGTAAATTGTTTCTCTCACGCTGAATCAAGGGCCATATTTATTTTAGAAGACCCAGAAAAAAGACATGGGATTTGAGTCTCCTACCATCAAACCTTCGCCCTTTTGCAGGAGAATAATAGCTGGCTAGAGCGCAGTTTATCTTAGTTTTGTGGGTGCAGTTTTGACTCCTTCCCCTGGCTTTCATCACCCTACAATTGTAGACTTGATGTATCTCCATGTGATGTGCTTTGAAATGCCTTTTCAGTTCTGCCCCACTAAGCAAGAACACTGTATCTGTAATAAATCACATTTCAAGGAAAGTGAACTTTTGTAAAGATTCATTTGCTAAACTGACAATATAGTTTGTTTCCAAAGGATTGTATAAAAACACACACACACAGATTACCGGCTCCCTCAGTGCACCTCTGTTCCCCCACCTCCAGGATAAACTTCTGCCTACGGGTGGAAGATGGTCTGGTCTACACGGATGTGCATCCGTGTGATGTGCTTTGAGATGCCTTCATAGCTTCTGCTTTTAGAAATGGCCGTCAACCAGGTTGGTTGGTTGGGTTTATTTTTCTAATGAAGGTTATTAAAACAGTTATTTTTAAATGAGCTCGCATAAAGGTTTCAAGTTTGTTTATTTAGTTTAAAATTTATTTTTTCACCTAAAACTTAGATAATTTACAGCATACCGTACATAAAACCAATCTCCATAGCCATTCCAGACTCTATTTTATAAACGTAATTCTGACCCTTATGATTTAACAAAGTGTCAATTAATGAAAGCCTGCGTAAACAGATGAGTTTTAAGTAATCTTTAAAAATGACCTATATTGCTGCATAAGCTTACAGTACCTGGCAACTCATTCCATCATTTTGCCGCAGCCACTGAAAAGGCTGACTGACTTGTGTCATCAGCCGCATAGCTGTTTCAGATCTCCGTTTTCCCCCACGGACGTAAAGCCAACACTTGATGAAAATACCATGCAATACCTACCTATTGAGAGGGCGTCTAGGCAGAGTCCAATAAGGTTGACCTCACGTACTGTCTAGAGCAGTGGTTCTTAACCTTGTTGGAGGTACTGAACCCCACCAGTTTCATATGCGTGTTCACCGAACCCTTCTTTATTCCCTTAGTTTTGCCGGAGCTAGACTAGAATTACTCAACTTGGCATTGCAAATCATGCAATTAGGACGCTGACTCCCATCACGTTCCGTTATACATGTGAATCCATATTGTACATATTCGTCCGACCACTTTCGTATTTTGCTCGACATAGTTAGTAAGGGATTAAAATATTAAGATAGGTATCACACGACGTACCATCACAACAGTTACAATTCGAGTACTGTGCGCATCAAATCCCCTGCAGCACAGATAGGCCAAGCGATGTTGCGTGATCACCTGCAGCCAATTATGGACAAGCGGGGCGTATCATCACGAATCATAAGCGCTTCAGTCACATTCAATCATCTATCAGTTAAATCACAAATTTTGATCAGGAATTGATTGATGTATATAAGGCGTTAGTTACAGATTGATAGATCAAGAAACCGAGTACACGATCAGTCTTGATCAAAATCACTGAATAACTGATAGATGATTGAACGTGACCGAAGCGCTATATGAGTTGGAGGTGTGTTTTGACCTCCGCCGAACCCACGAGACTGACTCACCGAACCCCTGGGGTTCGGTCGAACCCAGGTTAAGAACCACTGGTCTAGAGGCATGAGAGTAAGAAAGCTAGCATTAAAACTTCTCAGTAGGCTTTCCGTAGCTCCCCTTCATCTCCTCTCCCCCTTCTCATATGTAATTAGACTTAGCAAATATGTATATAGCTGATCAGGCATTCATCACCACCTGAGCGACTGACTGTAGAGAACTGCTACATTCTCATAATTCATTTTCCAGTGCAATAGGTGTATATGCTGGACAAGCAAAACTGATCACTTCCCCATAGCTATGAGCCTTGCAGAAGGACTCCACTCCCGATTTTTTTCTACTTCATAGAGGGCTATACTGCCACCGACAGTTTGTTCCTTCTGCACGCAAGCCTGAAAGAGTGTTTCTGTTCTACTCTACCTTTTTTTTCTTTGTTTTGGTCAGTTTTCGGGTATCTTCTTCAGTTTTCGGTTCTAAGAGCTTAGCAGACTCCCTTTCAAAGAGCAATTGTTATTCGGGAAGGGTCTGGATGATCTTATGACCAGTGTGGTTGATTGTCGGCCGAAATCTTTGCCTGATAACAGACCCAGAACCTCTAGAGGCTCAGGACACAGTAATTTTCGTGGCTCCAGGCAGTTTTGACAGTACTCAGGAGCCATATCCCTTATAGAAAGAGGTTTGTTGGATCCAAGCGCAACCATGCCTCCGGTTCCCATACTTCTTCCTCCGAGAAGAAACAAACAGCAACCCATGGACACAGAATACATTTGCTGCGTTTTGCCAAGACCCCCTCCTTCACTTGTGAGAGTGAAAACGGTTTTCCTATCTGTCATCCTGAGACCAGGAAACATACCTTATGAAGCCCTGGCTTTGACTTGTTTTGAAGGCTAAGCATGAATTGATGGTCACCATAAGTATCGCCGTGCGCTTTGAATTGTGTCCGGGGGGGCCCCTGAAGTTGCTGTGCGCAGGAGTGGAAAAATCCCGGGCACCTGGTTGTCTTGGTTACCAAGAATTGCATTGCCCAGGACTGCACTAGCCTGCAGAGAGCAGGGGATATCTCAGCAGCTCTGGCTGCCAGGCTGAAGTGGGGGGGGGTGGGAAGGAAATGAAGAAAAGCAAGCAAGCAAAGGCTCTGGTAAGAAAGAAAGGTAAAGCACGCAAAAAGTCTCAATGGATGCTACAAAATAAATGGATTTCCATCGCGAGGCCTGCCCTCAGTCCTTGTATGTGCTGACAGTTGTCTATGCTTTATTTATTAAAAGCTTATATTTGCAAGCACCTTTCCAATAAAAGCTCCAGGCAATAAACAAAACTGCCGTACAGAATGAAGTTAAGACATGGCTAATAGCTATGTATTTAATGTATAGACAGACTAACCCAAGTGCAAGAAGATCCAGAGATAAAACAAGTATGACAGAATATGAGAAATAAAATAGGAACGCAACCAAACGAGCCAGAAAGACAAGAATCAAAATAAGTTCATTTCTGTATTAAAAAGCCAAGCCTCCCAACACTCGTGAAAGCAAAGGGCTTTCAGCAGAGTTCCAGGCTACTAGCTCAGCTCAGGAGAAGACTGGCTCTTCCTGCTCTCGACAAGCCCTGTAGGTCAGGGAAGAGGCCCACCACGATGCCGGTCCTCAGAAGAATTCAGCCTTCTCCATCGTTACAGAGAACGTAAGAGCTAGGACAGACCACAGGTTCATCAAGCCCAATATCTTGTTCTAATACAATAAAAGCTTGGATTTCAAGACAAAACGTTTGATTAAATGTTAACTTGATATACAAGCGATGTCTTGCAATACAAGTACATACAGTATACACGCGTCATATCATCACAACTGAGCCAATGGTTCTTCTCTCTCTGCCGCTACAGGAGTGTAGAGACTGTTCTAAATGAAGGAGGTCTTGCAATACAAGTACGTATAGTATTTTGTATTAAAGTTTTTTGGCTTGTGGAACGAATCAGTTTCCATTATTTCCTATGGGGAAATTCGCTTTCATATAAGAGTGCTTTGGACTACAAGCATGCTTCTGGAACAAATTATGCTTGCAAACCAAGGTTTTACTCTAGTTGCCAAACTAGGTGGACCCTAGCATCCAGTAACTGTGATTTAGTTGACTAGCTAGATTAGCCTGGAATAGTGCTGCCCAATTCACTGATTTGAATCGATTCACCAATTCACTTTGGTGAATCGGTTTGTTGTCTGAGAAAATCAGACTCACTGATTCAGCAACCAATGCCCCCCACCCACACCATCCCGGTGAGACCGGACATACCTCTGAGGCCTCCTGAAACAGTAGCAGTGCTCTGAATGGGCTGCTTCATGGCCTGCCCTGCAGGGGCCTTCCCTCTGCCGCATCGCTGATGACATCATCAGTGACGCAGCAGAGAGAAGCCTTAGCAGGGCAGGCCATGAAGCAGCCTGTTCAGAGCACTGCTGCTGCTTTAGGAGGCCTCGAAGGTATGTCAGGTCTCACGGTGGGAGGATCGGTGGTGCTGCTGCTCAGGGGGAAAGAGGGGAGGAAAGATGCACATGGGAGAGCGGAGAGAGGAAGAATTGGGGTGAAGGAGAGGAAGGGAGAAATGAAACAAAGAGGTAGAAAGGGGTGAGAGGGAGAAATCCTGCATATGGTGGAGGGGAGGAACACATGCATGAAGAAGAGAGAGGGAGAAATGTTGGACATAGGGTGAGGTGAAGGGGAGGGAGAGAAACATAGAAACATGACGGCAGATAAAGGCCAAATGGCCCATCTACTTTGCCCATCCGCAGTAATCATTATCTCTTTCTCTCTCCGAGAGAGATCCCACGTGCCTATCGCAGGCCTTCTTGAATTCAGACACAGTCTCTGTTTCCACCAACTCTTCCAGGAGACTGTTCCACGCATCTACCACCCTTTCCGTAAAAAAGTATTTCCTCAGATTACGCCAGAGCCTATCACCTCTTAACTTCATTTTATGCCCTTTCATTGCAGAGTTCCTTTCAAAGAGACTCGACTCATGCACATTTATATTACGTAGGTATTTAAACATCTGTATCATATCTCCCCTCTCCCATCTTTCCTCCAAAGTATCTTTAAGTCTGTCCCCATACGCCTTATCACGAGAGAGAAAGAAGGAGGGGGGGGGGGGCGTAGAGAGAGAGATGGTAGTGGGAAAGAAATGTTGGATATAGCAGTGGAAGGTAGAAAAAAAATATTTTCTATTTTGTGATTCCAATATTTCAGATTTGAAATATGTATCCTGCCAGAGCTAGTGAGCATGAGTTAGGGCCTAATAGAGAGAGGAAAAGACTTTCTTTTGTTGTTTACCCCACAGCACCGGCATAATATTGGAAAGGGCAAAGGGGGATGTGGTGAATGGAAAGGCTACAAAATAAACCCATCAGGAATTTTGAAAAAAAAATTCCCAATTGGGCAGGAAAATTGAATCGAAAATTTTTGACCTGAATCAGGCAGCACTAGCCTGGAAAGCTTTGCATATGTAATGTAATGTAATGTAATTTATTTCTTATATACCGCTACATCCGTTAGGTTCTAAGCGGTTTGAAGAAAATATACATTAAGATTATAAATGAGAAGTAAGAAGGTACTTAAAAAATTCCCTTACTGTCCCGAAGGCTCACAATCTAACTAAAGTACCTGGAAATTAATAAAGAAGAGAAAATAAAGATGGTTGAAAAAAGAAAAATTCTATGTGAACTTATAGGATGGAAATTAAACTGACAGTGAAGAACTGTATGAAAAATACATATGGAATGCAGTTAGAGAGGGTAGGTTACAATCTATTTATGGTATTTGTTTAATTGGAAGGTGTTAAGGTGGGTAATTTGGGGGAAGGTTATCTGAAGGTAGGTGAATCTTCTGGAGGTAAAAGAGGAGGGGTTAAGATATTTGGATGAATTTTTTTGAATGCACTACACCAGACAACCCTCAGCAAAGCAGTTCGTCTTCACTGAGATTTTCTCATGGTCTGCCTTATTGTTTTCCTTGCAAGTGACTTTGTCCTTTTAATAAGGAAAATATTTCTGTTTGATTTGGCAGAAGTTCCTTTTTCTAACTGGCACCATTCGAAAGGTGCTCAGCTTGAGGGTATGTTCCCACTGGCCTTGCACGCTTTTGGTTACAAGATTGGCTTCACACACTGTTCTCGTCAACCTCAATGAAGCATAAGCACCTTGGTAGGCAGAGACAGGAAGGGTTGGGAAAAAAAAAGTCGGGATCATCTACTCTCTAACGAGTGCCTTAACTCAGAAGAAAGGTGCAAAATGAACCACATATTCCGAGCCTGCGAGTCCTGCCCTCGTCCCCTGGGTTTGTTGCTGTCATTCTTTGCCATTACTGTGCTGTGTTCTTTTAAATCTTCTATTTCTATACCACAAACCCTGTTGAAAAGGACTTTAAATATGAATACCCTAGAACAGTGTTCTTCAACCTTTTTACACCTATGGACCGGCGGAAATAAAAGAATTATTTTGTGGACTGGCACCGGTCCGCGGACCGGCGGTTGAAGAACACTGGGCTAAGTCGTGGGCCAGACCATAGAAACATAGAAGATGACGGCAGAAAAGGGCTACAGCCCATCAAGTCTGCCCACTCTGCTTACCCACCCCCTGTCTATGACCTAATGACCCAATTTCCTTATCTTGACCCTCGTAGGGATCCCACATGGGTATCCCATTTATTCTTAAAGTCTGGCCACCAGTCTGCCCAATCTCCGCCCCAGACCCTGCCCCCATAATAGTACTAATTATATCACAATTTTTGCCATTCATTTTTCATATATACACACACAATATAATCTTATTAACACAAAATGGTTAACCACAAAATTAAACTACAACAAGCACACTGTATGCTTCTCAACATTCATTCCTACCAGCAAAACAGATAACCCCTTTGCAAATACAGGACCAAAAACTAAAAGTACTAATATATACAAACAAACCCTAAGATGCAGTACAACCCCAGAGGAAAAGAAACAAATTATGCATTTCTTCCTGAACAGTGCAAAATACAGACAGCAGATGTAAATTCTCAAAATTGAGACAATTCAATCACTAAATGAAAAAATAAAATCATTCCCCCTACCTTTGTCTCCCTCCCTCCATGCTGTGCCTTACCTTCTGGCTTCTCCCGCCTGGCCGTTTTATGCCGCCCCCGGTGTTATCTTCGAGCTGGCTCCTTCTTCCTCGCTGACGCAGTGCACAAAGCCGCGGGCAGCGGCTCCTTGTATGTCTCGCGCCTCATCTGGAAGCCTTCCCTCTGACGTTGCAATGTCAGAGGTAAACTTCCGGTTCAGGCGTAGGAGCCGCTGCCCACAGCTTTGTGCAATGTGGCAGTGAGGAAGAGGTAGCTGGCCCGAAGATAAGGCCGCATCGTTCGCACTGTGGACTGGTGGTTGAAGAACACTGCCCTAGAAGACCTCAGCAATATAAATAATACACCACAGACATTTAAAAAGATATGGTGGGAGGGTTGGGGGAGACAGCCCAGTAGACCACCAGGGTTTCGTCTTGGGGGCTTGGTGTGATGGGTTTTGGGGGGGCAGCTTGCCATCAGGGGGAGGGGTCCCTGACCCTGCGGCAGAAGGGAGTGGGCATCTCTCCTTCCAATGTTTCCAAAAAAAAATACCCTGATATCGGGGGTTTGGGGGACTTCCAGTATCAGTGGAAGGGGAGCTTTTTATTTTTTATGGGCTTAGCTCTTGTGTATGTGCTCACACAATAGCTGCACCCATTAAAAAAAAAACAAAAAACCCTACAACCCCTGCTCTCCCTGCTTGCCAGTTCAGTCAGGGAGAACATAAGATAGTAACATAACATAGTAGATGACGGCAGATAAAGACCCGAATGGTCCATCCAGTCTGCCCAACCTGATTCAACATAAGAAGTTGCCCCCGCTGAGTCAGACCAGAGGTCCATCTTGCTCAGCGGTCCGCTCCCGTGGCGGCCCATCAGGCCTAGTGCCTGAACAGTGGTCCCTGATTAATTTTGTAACTTACCTCTAATCCCATCCCTATAATCTACCTCTAAGGAGCTGTGCTAGTGATTGCTCTTCTGAACAAGCGCCAGGCCCAGTTCCTCCTCTCCTTTACCGGCGATTCTCCGCTCAAATAGCATGCATATAATCGGCAAAACAAAAATCGCTACCACCATGGTACTTTTGTACCATGTTGTCGGAGCTTAGAGAATCTGGCCCTAAGGGGGGGAATAATAAACAAAACAAGGAGGGTTAAAATAATTTACATTTAACTCAGTCACCCCACAACCCCTACTAAAATGCAAGTTAAAAAAAAAAAAAAGATCGTACTGTTACCGTGTGTTATTAGTGCTACCATACTGATAACATGAAATAAGCCCATCTCTTGTCACATAAGCCAGGCAGCACTGCCTCACCTGTGAGAAATTGGTTGTCTGTGAACAGTTTATTAAAA
Source organism: Geotrypetes seraphini (assembly GCF_902459505.1). Taxonomy (NCBI): domain Eukaryota; kingdom Metazoa; phylum Chordata; class Amphibia; order Gymnophiona; family Dermophiidae; genus Geotrypetes; species Geotrypetes seraphini. The sequence goes on from NC_047102.1 coordinate 11,675,884, forward strand.
TATCTTGTTGCTATGAAACCCTCTCCATCCGCTCCTAAGGAGTTTCACTGGTCAGCAGCTCTGATTTCCATTGCCCTCGTTGAAATGGACGCAGAGCTTGGTTTTCAGTCTTATAAGCTGATACACGACCTCTTAAGTGGTTTCTCATTGGCTGACCCTGGGTGAATCCAGCCGGTGAAGCTCTTCATCCTCATTCATTAAAGGTTTATTTTGAAAAGAATTCAGTATATGTGTTGATGTTTAGGAAGCCTTTCTTCTGAAGGGAATAAACTAACCTATCTCAGAGTTTTCTCTGTTGTTCCCAGGTATGCTGAGTTTCTGTCAAATAGACTGGAGGATAGGCAGGGAGCAGGATGTGTCAGGAAAACAATTTAAGGAACCCAGGCTGGCCCAAGGGTATCTGACCCCATGGATGAATCAGGCAAATATTCAACCATTCAACTTCAAGGTTTTATTAAAATTTGATTAAGTGCTTATCTCCATGCGTGTCCAGCATCTCCCATTCTTCCCCCCCCCCCCCCCCCCACACACTTTATCTAGATTTTTCCTTCTCTTCCATACTCCCAGCCCCCACCCTGCTGTGTCCAGCTTGGCCTTTCCTCGTCTTTTCCACAGCCTGGTTCATCCCTTTTTCTTTTGCCGAAATATACACACCCACACCCCTCCACACCTGATTCCCTCACCACCAAGGCCTTTAGCACATGCACTCACTACTTTAAGTTTTGCTTCCCTTGGAATGCAAACTTTCTTATTGGAGGGGACAAGATACATCAGGTCTTGATCTCTTGCATGCGTTCCATGTCCACCACTGAGCTGATGAAGTGGATGACTCCCCATGAGGACATGCTAAAGAGGTTAGGGCTGAAGTTGGTTAAGAGACAGCTGAGGTTTCTAAAATGAGTGAAGGGTAAACATAAATCAGTAGTTTATCCTTTAAAAGACTAGGATGCTACAGCATGAAGTTACTAAATAGTACATTTAAAACAAATCAAAGAGAATATTTTTTTGATCAATGTATAATTAAGCTCTAGAATTTGTTGCTGAAGGATTTGGTACAGGCAGTTGATGCAGCTGTGCTTAAATCAGTTTTGGATATGTTCCTGGAGGAAAAGTCCATAAACTGTTAAGGTAGACCTGGGGAAATCCACTGACAAAAAAACAGTATGGAATCTGTCCACTTTTTGTGCTCCTTCCAAGTACTTGTGACATGGATCAGCCACTATTGAAAATAGAGTACTAGGCTTGATAGTTTTAATGCAGGCATTAACAGATTTCATCAGTCTAGCAGTGACCCCCAAAATGCAGTAGAGCGAAGATGGTGCATGGAGCCAAGGCTTGGTTAGACACACTGCTAGAAGAGATGGTAGGGGGAAATGCAAAAGAAAAGTACAAGAATTTCCTTTCAACTGAGCAGATTAGCTGTCTCTATAGCCAGATGAAGATATTGGAGCCTGTCTTCTGAACAGCCATGAGCCTTCTAAGTCCCACTAGCAGCTAACATGGAGCAGCAACCATCTTGGCAAGTGATACGTCTTTATGAAGCATGCTGATTGAGGAGGGTCTTCTCAGGTCAGAATGGTAGCATTGGGTCAGCTTCATAGGGAATGGAGGATTCTAGAATGGCAGGAAATTGAAGGCTCACTCAGGCCAAAGTAGTATCAAGGGTTCAGGTGCATCTTAGGTTCAATCTAAAGTGAATGTGGCTGTTGGTTCTATGCGATTTCAGAGATTGATGTCTTCAATTGAGAAACTTAACAGAAACCATCTGAGCAGTGTCTAGGATCCCCTTGCTGCTTTCCAGAAATCTATTTCCATGGTGATTAATGTGGTTTTGGGGTACTCAGGATAAATACAAAATGCAGTCTGGGGAAATACAATTAAGGATGTAGGATGGCTTACAAAGAAGCTTCAACAGGTTCAGACTGCTGATTAAGGATAAGGGATTTGTACATCATAAACTAGAGGTTTTGAATAATACCCTGAAATAGAGAATGACACGGTGACAAAATTCATCACCGTTCCCGTCCCCGCGGGAAACCATCTTCATGTCATTCTTTAAGGAGAGAGGGAAGAATCAGAGTATGAATGGCCACAACCACTGACCCTCAAGCTTTGCTTTGAAGAATGCTGAGATTGAGCAGCAACATTCCAGAGCAGATATTGTGATGTCATAATGCCTCATTCCACCAGTGCCTAAGAGCCAATCACATCAGTGATGTCACAATGGCTTCATTATCCTTGGCTCCCATAAGAATCAGAGTATGAATGGCCATAACCACTGACCCGCAAGCTTTGCTTTGAAGAATGCTGGTGTAGAAGGACTGAGGTTGAAACAGACACTACAGAATGACAGTCTCTGGTATCCAGAGCAGATATTGTGATGTCATAATGCCTCATTCCACCAGTGCCTAAGAGCCAATCACATCAGTGATGTCACAATGGCTTCATTATCCTTGGCTCACATAAGAATCAGAGTATGAATGGCCACAACCACTGACCCACATGCTTTGCTTTGAAGAATGCTGGTGTTGAAATAGACGCTAGAAAATGACATGGGATTATTTCCCGCGGTTATCCGCGGGGACGGGAACTGTGATGAATTTTGACACCGTGTCATTCTCTACCCTGAAATTCTGAACCCCAAAATTTTTAATTTCCCAACGTTTTCCTCATTATCTCCAAGCAGCTGTTATAAGAAGTATATGTAGGAAGACTGGAAGATTCCTGCTTCTATAGTTCCACCCTCAAGGGCTTATTTTGTACCAGCAAATTAGCGGGAAGATCGCCTGGCAGCTAGTATGGTTCATACTGGGAATTTGGAACACTAAGGGCTCCTGTCACGAAGCTGCGTTAGCAGTTTAATGGGCGCTAAACTGCTGGCCGCGCCAGCCTCCTCTTGAGCCGGCGGTAGTTTTTCGGCTAGCGCGGGGGTTAGCGCGTGAGAAAAAGTTGCATGTGATAAAGCCGCTAACGTGGCTTCGTAAAAGGAGCCCTAAGAGATGGAAGTCTCTGCTGGAGCTACTCAGTAACTTTTCTTTATCCCCAGGACAGAAAACATGTTCTACAGTTGTTGTTTTTTCATCATAGGATGGAATTGTTTATGGTTTTCAAAGTGTGACTCTTAACTTCTAATGGTCTTATCCTTTGAGGGACAATTCCAACTATGTTTTTTCTTGTGGTGACAACTACAAAGAAACAGATGGTCTTTAAGCAATTGAAATTTCTTTTAGAAGCTAAACAGCTCCCAGTCCACGTTCATGGTAGTAATTCTTAATTCTTGGAGGCATGGTTGGAGCTATATTTTACAATTGCTTACTCTTCTCTCTTTCTTTTTATATTTCTTTTTGAGCCTTGTTTCAAGGGTTCTCTTAATTTCTCCCCTATTTTGATTTTCGTATTTTTACATTTTCTTTCTTTAAAGCTTATTGTGCTTTGCTTTATCAAGCTAATGCTTTTAATCTATATAAAAACTTTATAAATAAAAAAGATCTTTCACTGGCCCCCATCAAAGCTGAACAGCGAGGAAAAGGTAGAGACACATGCAGAGAGAAATTTCCTCTTGGACAGTTGCATATCTTTTAGGGTACAGTTTACTCTTGCTGTTTTCACATTAAGGAGATAAAAGCTTAATAAATAAGGCCCTAAATGGACACAATCTGCAGCCGCTATCTCTATCCTCCCCCCAATCTCCGTCGCATTCCCCCAGCCTGTATCCAACTTCTTCCAGCACCCTACCCTATCCACAGGCTCTCTTTATTTCTGATCCTCGGACACCACAAAAACTGCTGGAGAAACCCCCCCAACAATAACCATACACCAAGCCAAAGGTTTGTTATAGCTACATTACCTGTTGTATAAACAATGCCCGCTACCTACTTCTACCTAATACAACATGCAGTTTGCTAAGAAATACTACGAGGTCAACTAATAGAAAGCACATTACTGAAAAGCCCGTTACCTATTATCATGACCAATAGAATCCAGATAGAACAGAGGGTAAACCTCTCATACACAAAGTAAGTCCAATTTTCTACAGGAAAATTGAGGTAGACACAGGCAATAAACCCCAGAAGAAACCAGATCACGGTAGATCGATTAACAACCTTATGACCCAAAAGATTAAACATAACTCCTCCGCAAACAACTCCTCGCTATTAATGCTAGATCCCTGATAAACAAAACAGACTTAATCAGGGACTGGCTAATGCAAGACCAACCAAGTTTCTACTAGTAACTGAAATCTGGTTGCAATTACAGGATGACTCAGTATTTAAGAGACCTTCTTCCATATGGATTTAAAATTCTACATCTATGCAGAACTCTTTTGAAGTCACCATGACCAATGATTATTTCTCAGAATGACTGGAAATCATAGCATGAGAAATAAGACCCCTCCCTAAAAGACAAACTAATCTGTGCTATCTGCTACTGCCCCCCCGGGAAATGGGTAGAAGCCAAAGACTACTTCACTGCCTTTCTTATCGATCTAATGCTGAAAGACAACTCTATTCTAGTAACAGGAGACCTGAACACACACTTAGACAAAACAGACGACAAAGACACCTTAGAGTTTCTCTCTTTCCTGGAAGAAGACATAAGCTAGAGATCCTGTCCTTCCAAAAAAAACAAACAAACAAACAAACCATAGTAAAGGTCACCAACTGGACTTTATAATCAACAATAGAAAAAGGAAAGCCAACGTAAAGGTATTAGCAAAACATGGACACTAGTAATATGGTCGGACCACTTCCTAGCATATTTCACAATCTACTGGCAAGAACACCAAAATAAGAACTAAAAGACAATAGAACTACCAAATTTACAAGAGGTAAAATAGATATATTCTAACAAAAAAAAAAAATAATGGATGAAAAACTTCACAACTAAGAAAAAAACCCTAGTCATCAAAAAATGGAATGAGAACGTCAAAGAAGTACTAGCTGAAATATACCCTAAAAGAGTGAAAAAATTGTAGGTAGGAGAAACTCCCCCTGGTTCAAAGAAGATCTACTGAAATGGGAATGCAGGGTCCTAGAAATAAACAGCAAACTGAGGAACACAAAATCTGATGGAGAAAAAAGATCAACAACTACAAAACCCAAACAAAATTCACCAAATGTAAATATTATTACGAACAAATTTGAAAAGGAAAACCAGATTTGTAAAAATGATTTCAAATAGCACACTTCCTAGCTAACCCAACTGAATTAACAACCAAATTCAAAAATTCCCCAACAGCAGCTGAACCTGCAACCTTTTTCAAAACAAAAATAAACTACTTCAGAACTGACACCAACAAAGAAAACATAGAAGGCAAGATCCTGATAGTGAGATTGCAGTAGACCAGGTTTCCTTAAATTCAGAGCCGGCTAATTTTAAAGGTTGCAAATTATCTATGCCAACTGCTGAGCAAATTATAAATAGATGTGACAAACGCTGTTTGAAATGTCTATGCAAATGTCAGAAGCCTAAGAAACAAAATGGGAGAGTTAGAATATATTGCACTAAATGAAAAGAGAGATATAATAGGCATCTCTGAAACCTGGTGGAAGGAAGATAACTAATGGGACGCTGTAATACTGGGGTACAAGTTATATCATAGTGATAGGGTGGATCGAATCGGTGGAGACGTAGCGTTATATGTTAAGGAGGGCCTTGAATCGAATGAACTCAAAATTCTACAGGAGAAGAAACACATCTTGGAATCCCTATGGGTAGAAATTCCATGAGTAAGGGGGAAAAGAATAGGACCGAACGGATAGATGCTGAAATGTTATCAGAAATTAGAGAGGCTAACAAACTGGGTAACACAGTAATAATGGGCGATTTCAACTACCCCAATATTGACTGGGCAAATATATCATCAGGGCATGCTAGGAAGAAAAAATTCCTTGATGGAATCATGGACTGCTTTACGGAGCAGCTGGTACAGGAACCAACACAAGGTGAAGCAATTCTAGATCTAGTTCTTAATGGAGCGCATGACTTGGTGAGGGGGGTAATGGTGCTGGGGCCACTTGATAACAGCGATCATAACATGATCAGATTTGAATAAGTTTACACAGGAAATCCAATACAACAGCACTTAACTTTAGAAAAGGAGACTCTGATAACATGAGGTGAATGGTAACAAAAACCTTAAAGATACAGCTACAAAAGTCAAAAATATACATCAGAAACGAAAAGAGGGGAGTCCAACCTTGTCTGCAGTGTAAAAAACCAACCGGGAAGAAACAAGCCAAAACTTCAGATATGTACAACGATGTAGGCAAAATTTATTGTGACAACCAAACTATATATTAAAACCTTTTTACCAAACAGGGGACCCAACACGGTCCGTGTTTCGGACAACCTTCATCGGGGGTCCATGGTAGAAAAAGGAAAAAACATATGTCACAACAAATGTTGAAAAGTATATAATAAAGCCAAACTGATGTTATGTAACGCCGAGATTCACTGTGAATAGTAAAAAAATCGCTAGAGTAAAAATATACATCAGACATGGATGTTATTTAAAAATTCCATCATGGAAGCCCAGAATAGATATATTCCATGTATTAAAAAAGGAGGAAACAAGACCAGACGGTGTGGTTAACGAGTGAGGTGAAGGAAGCTGTTAGAGCTAAATAAATACGTTAGTCTATCCATTTGTGAAGGCTATACCACATTAGGCATCAATTATATTTCATTATTTCTTAATATTTACCAACAGTAGATAACGTCATTGGTTATTAATGTCTCGTCAATTATCGATGTATCATTTTACTTATGATGTGTTGTTTTACTCATGATGTGTTATTTTATTCATACTTTGATTAACTATTATACTTTGATTAACCACGGGATATCATGGTTGTAATTTTTTATGTGTGTCATATATGTTTGTAAGCTCCTGAGGTAGGCCATACTGGCCGAAACATGTGTGTGTCGAGCCTTCACACAGGTTCTCATGATTGAAGAATAAAGTTGTACACCAACATCTCCAAATATCTCCACTGTGTTTTGTGTGGTACATCTGGTTTCTGGAGTTTTTTTCGTGGATTTTTGTATCGTCTGCACAGAAGCAAACCTTACCAGACAGCTCTTCCACAATATCATCTCATCTAATAATCTAATCTAATACCAGATTTCTGAATCATTCTAATACTATTTAGTTCAAGGCTATTTACATCAGAAGGAAGTCATAATAATTCTGTGGGAAGATTCAATTCTTTGGATAAAAAGATATCCTTACAATTCGTTAGATAAAAATACAAACTTTACATTCTATCATATAAAAATGTTTTACGCATTTTACAAAATTGCTAATAACTAATTTCTGTCCTAGGCAAATCATTCCAAACAACAATAGCAGCATAAGTAAAAGAAGAGATAAATTGATATGTAAAACGTATACCTCTAAAAGGGAGAAACTGCAATAATAATGTACTAAATCAATCTATTAGCTGAATAATGCAAATGTGAAAAGAACAAGGTGAGACAATCAGAAGCCCCAAACTTGCATTACACGGCTTGTAACGTCCCTTTCCTCAGAGTGAGTTCCATTTGCCATTACTCTTTGTTGCCCTTCCACTCCGCCAGCCCCTTACCCAGTCGGTCACTTTAGGGCCCATACCATTTTATTTCTATTTCATCAGTGCGGACCCGTGTCAAAAGCTTTGCCAAAATCTAAATATAACATTTCTAGTGCGCTCCCTTGGTCCAAGTCCCTGTTCACCCCGTCGAAGACATTTATCAGATTTCTCTGACAAGATCTGCCTCTAGTGAAGCCATGTTGCCTTGCATCCTGCAAACCACTGAATTCCAGAAACCTCACTATTCTCTGTTATAGAAGGGTTTTCATTAATTTACTTACCACAGAGGTTAGACTAACCTGCCTGTAGTTCCCAAAATCTTCCTTACTTTTGTTTTTGTGGCAAGGGGATGGGACTTTAGAGAGATTGTGAGCCCGCCGGGGCAGACAAGTTTCAAGTTTATTAGGATTTTATATACCGCCTATCAAGGTTATCTAAGCGGTTTTTACAATCAGGTACTCAAGACAGAGAAAAATGCTTGCGTACCTGAATAAATTCATGTAAACCGTTCTGAGCTCCCCTGGGAGAACAGTAGAGAAAATTGAATAAATAAATAAGACTTGACATACCGCTGTTTCTGTGTGGTTTATACAATCAAAGCTGTTTACATGGGGCAATGAAGGTATTAAATGGCATGGCCAGAGTCACAAGGATATTCGCAGATGCCGGGCATGTTCCTCCCCTTTTTACAATACAAGTGAGGCAACATAAACCATCTATAAATTCAATATAAGCTCTTCTGATAGGTCATCAGATGTGCCTTCTGTATTTTGATCGCTTTAAATCCATGGATCGTTGCCAAGGCAACGATTTCACAAATACTTTAATCGTTACTTAGCGCTCCTCATTGACCCAGTATTTTGCTTTTATGGGTTTTATTAATGCGCTTTGTTTATATGCTTGGTATATACACATTAAACTAAACTAAACTAAGCCTTAAGTTTATATACCGCGTCATCTCCACGGAAGCGGAGCTCGACACGGTTTACAAAGCTTAAAAATACAAGAAGAGAGGGGAGAGAGAGTTTACAAGAGCATATGAAAAAGGGGGGAAGTAAGCAGGAGATGTTATATATTAGAGAAAAGCCAGGTTTTCAGTTGTTTTCGGAACAGTTGGAGGGAGCCCAGGTTCTGCAGCGGGATAGTGAGATCGTTCCAAAGGCCCGTGATCTTGGAGAGGAGGGATCTTCCCAGTTTGCCTGCGTGGGGGATGCCACGTAGAGAGGGGAAGGATAGTTTATGTCTGTGGGCGGATCTGGTGGTAGCAGGCGTCTGGGCGAGGAAGGATAGAGGGATTAGTGGCATTTTATTAATGCATTTTATTTAAATACTCAATAGCATCAAAAGTTTCAATTTTTGAATATGCTGCTATCGTTGTTTGTACTCTGTGTTACTATATTGGCTGGGGACTTTTTTCATCCCCTCCCCTTTTTACATATAATTTGCATGCTCTTTGTGTTAAGCATCATTCGGTAAATTTAAATCTCTTATGTAACCCAGTGTTTTCCGGGCAGCGCCGGGACTTCTGTACATCAGTGCCTGAAAGATAATGCCAGCAACTGACTTACCAGAGCAAAATATGCCTTGGGAACTATTTAGCATATATAATAATAATAATAATAGCTTTATTTATATCCCGTCATACCTTTCAGTTCAACACCGTTTACAATAAGAGAGATTGCATAATAGGCTATCAGAGCCCAAAATAACATCCTTTAAAGAATGGAAAAAAATGAATGAAGAAAATAAGAAGAAACACAAGCACTGGCAAGTTAGATGCAAAGCATGATAAAGAAAGAATATGAAGAGAAACTTGCAAAAGAGGCAAAAATTCATAGCAATTTTTTTAGGTACATCAGAAGCAGAAAACCTGTGAGGGAATCTGTGGGACCGTTGGATGATCAAGGAGCAAAAGGGGCGTTCAGGGAGGATAAGGCCATAGCGGAAAGACTGAATGAATTCTTTGCTTCGGTCTTTACAGAAGAAGATGTAAGAGATCTATCTGAACCGGAAATGGTTTTCAAGGGTGAAGATGCGGAGGAACCAAAATAAATTTTGGTGAATCTGGAAGACGTACTAAGCCAAATCAACAAGTTAAAAAGTGATAAATCGCCTAGACTGGATGGTGATCTGCAACCTGTTGAAAAAATCGTCTGTAGTACCTGAAGATTGGAAGGTGGCCAATGTTACACCAATTTTTAAACAGGGCTCCAGGGTAGATCTGGGAAATTACAAATCGGTAAGCCTCACTTCGGTGCCGGGCAAAATGGTAGAAACGATTATAAAAAATAAAATTGTAGAACACGTAGACAAACATGATTTAATGAGACAGAGTCAGCATGGGTTCAACCGAGGGAGCTCTTGCCTCACAAATTTGACTTCTTTGAAGGTGTGAATAAACATGGATAAAGGTGAGCTGGTTGATATAGTATATCTAGATTTGAGATCTGAGAAAATTAAAGTGTCATGGGATAGGTGGCAAAGTTCAATTCTGGATTAGAAATTGGTTATTGGATAGAAAACAGAGGGTAGAGTTAAATGGTCATTTTTCTTAATGGAGGAGAGTAAACAGTGGAGTGCCGCAGGGGTCTATACTGGGACCGGTGCTATTTAACTTATTTATAAATGATCTGGAAATTGGAACGACAAGTGAGGTGATTAAATTTGCAGATGACATTAAACTGTTCAAAGTTGTTAAAACGCATACAGATTGTGAAAAATTGCAGGCGGACCTTAGGAAATTAGAAGACTGGGCGACCAAATGACAGATGAAATTTAAGGTGGACAAATGCAAAGAGATGCATATTGGAAGGAATAACCTGAATCACAGTTACCAGATGCTAAGGTCCAACATTGGGGATTAGCGCCCAAGAAAAGGATCTGGATGTCATCATAGACAATACGATGAAATCTTCCACCCAATGTGCGGCGGCGGCCAAAAAGGCAAATAGGATGCTAGGAATTATTAAAAAAGGGATGGTTAACAAGACTAAGAATGTTATAATGTCCCTGTATTGCTCCATGGTGTGACATCATCTAGAGTATTGCGTTAAATTCTGGTCTCCTTATCTCAAGAAAGATATAGTGGTGCTAGAAAAAGTTCAAAGAAGAGCGACCAAGATGATAAAGGGATGGAACTCCTCTCATATGAGGAAAGACTAAAACGGTTAGGGCTCTTCAGCTTGGAAAAGAGACGGCTGAGGGGAGATATGATTCAAGTCTACAAAATCCTGAGTGGAGTAGAAAGGGTACAAGTGGATCAATTTTTTCACTCCGTCAAAAATTACAAAGACTAGGGGGCACTCAATGAAGTTACAGGGTGTGAAAGCCCCTCCTAAACCTTTGGGTCCTAGGCACATGCCTTAATTGCAAATTACATCTTCTGCTTAATCATAGTAAATGATGGCAGATGAAGACCTGAACGGTCCATCCAGTCTGCCCATAAGTTATACCCATTAAAAAATACATGATTAAATTAACTTGTCTCTGCTTTGATATTTCTGAGTCATAGACTGTAAAGTCCACCTGAAGTTGCCGTCCAAGCTTATTCCAGCCTATCCTGTTGTGACCTTCCTGGAAATCAGCTAGCTGGGTGTTGTTTTCTGTACTGAGGGTGTGTCATTCGACTTTGTGTGGGAGCTGTTTAAAATGCATTCAGGTACTGCTATAATAGTTGAGGGTTTCATGTCGTCAAGGTGATGCTGTTCCAGTTTTCAGCCTCAACCAGAGAGAAAGCAATCCTAGGCATCTCTCAGTCCCTTGTTGTGGAAGATACCTTTCAAAATTAATTAAGGCTGGCAGATTGTGATTAATACAAACTGAAGATCAAAAGACAGCACTAGCTCTCAGAGCCTGGTGACGGGAGACACAAAGGCTCCGCCTCTGATAATCGTTTAATAAAGCAGAGAGACATGGAGTTCAAATCCAACAGCCGCTGTGGCTGATCTTGATGGTGGGCCCTCATGAATGGAAGAGGAGCAAGTTGGGGCCTTCAAGCCGATGGGCATCTCTCCAAGCAGGTTCTGCCGAAGGGCTTTCCTTTCAGCAGAAAAAGAGAATAGAGAACGTCTGAAATCTCAGCAAGGATTATGGCAGCAGTTCCCAATGTGTATTATTGCAAATATATCCTGAAGATGAACACCACTGCAAATCTCAAATAAATGTGAAAAGTGCTTTTGAAGTGTACAGAGATTTTTAAGCTAGTGAGACCAGGGTGGATTTTCCCCACTGGTAGATAGCTTACTTCTCAACCATCGCACGTGCTCCGGGAATGTAACACAAAGGTCTTTGCACCATTATAAGAGACGTTCCCCCTAAGGGAAATTTTTATTTATTTTTTTCCAAATTCTTTATTGATTTTCAAACTACAAATGCGCAATATTGATTCACATATATGTACATTGTATAATAAGCGCAACAAAACATGCAAATATTGCTACACAAAGAAATTTGCCCCACCCTCCCAATTAAAAAACAACAAATATATTAAACCTTCAGGAAACTATTCATAAAATCCTTGGACCAATTCTAATACCATTCCTTTCCTCTAGCCCCCCTCCCCCCCCCCCCGGATGTGTATGTGAAATTTTATACAGCATTTGCAGCGGGTTCTCTGAAACAACAATTTGTGAAACGCGTCAGGCATCAGAACCCCGTTAACCAGTGAAGAAGATATTCAAGTGCTAAGTTAAGTTACAAATTTTGTCATCTCAATAAGACTTACCGTATAGAAGTTACAATTATATACTGAGTGCAAGTCCGATGATTGAGAAGTAAGCTACCAGTGGGGAAAATCCACCCTAGTCTCATTAGTTTAAAAATCTCTGCGCATTTTACACATTTATTTGAGATTTGCAGTGGTGTTCATCTTCAGGATATATTTGCAATAATACATTTTGACACCAGCATTAAGTTTATATTTCCATTATTTTGAGCACTTCTCTGTTGTGTTGTGGTGCCGGCATTGTCATTCCTGGGACATGAGCAGACTTGGTTGTTCATAATAGTTCCCGAGTTTACTCTATATTTAATATACCGACCATCAGCGAGTCTCTGATTGGTTTACAGAGTAAAATTACAATATTAAAATTAAAATATAGTTCTGAGGAAAAAAAAAGGTTATTAACAAAGTATTTACATAATTACATAAGTCACATATCATTAGGACATGTCAAACTCGCGGCCCGCCAGGTACAATTTTGAGGCCCTCAATATGTTTATCATAATCACAAAAGTAAAATAAAACAGTTTCTTGATCATATGTCTCTTTAGCTATAAATGACAACATTATTATTATTAAGACTTAGCCAAAAGGAAAGATTTATAAACTATAAAGAGTTTTACCTCATGCAAAATCGTCATTTCTTTAATAAGACATTAATTATTTTTTTCTGAGGCTCTCCAAGTACCGACAAATCCAAAATGTGGCTCTGCAAAGGGTTTGAGTTTGAGACCACTGCATTAGGAGGATGGTAACAGTACAAGACAGATTAAAGACATCTGTTCACTCTCCCTCCTTCTCCACTTGTTCTCTCTTTCCCCTTCCCCCCTCCTTCTCATTCTCTCTCTCTCTCCCCCATCCGCTCTTCATTCGTTCTCTCCCTCCATTTGTTCTCTGTGTACTCATGACATCAGCCACTATTCTTGTCTCCCTATTTTTCTGTCTCTCTGGCTTTCTCTATTTTGTTTTGCTTATCAGTCAGCACTTTGCTTCAGCACTATTATACTAAGATCTGATCTCTTGCACCTTCACTCCAGCTACCCAGGATTTTTCCTTTATATTATCCTCCCTTAGTCTAGTCATCCTGGTGCTATTGTAAACCCTCAATGCTGCCAAGAGAGACAGAATTTGAGAAAGCATGAGATGGTTCTCCCTTCACTTCTAAGGATCCAAAGAGCTTGAGGTCAACTAGAGTCTATGGGACTGTTTCCAGCCTTTTCAAGCCCCAATGCACACCTACAGCGACAGAGACAAGAGAAAAGCCAAGGAAGCCCTGAAACTCCTCGCAGGAACAGATAACACATAGGAGCCCATAGTGTACTATAAGAGCCATTGCCACTGCTCTAGTTTGGCTGCTGTTGCTATAAGCACAGCACCCCAGTTGGGAAAACATTATTCTACAGGTAAATTGGATGAGCCGAATGAGTCCTGATCTGTCATATACTGTCAAGGGTGCTTGATTTTGGGCCCTGTGATCATTAGCCACTCAGAAGCAGAGTCTTGGCTTGGGAATCAACCCCAGTCACAGGCCAACTGGGCTGGGCCCATTATTTTAAAAAATTGATAAAATATTTTAGCAGTAAAAAAAAAAAAAAGTTCAATACTCAGCACATCATCGTAATGTGCACATATGGAGCCTGAGCCGCATGTACACAGGATGCTATTTCTTAAAAGGATGTGTAGAGAGACGGACAGAGAGCCTCGCCGATATCTCTCTCTCTATAGATAATGCAGCTTTTGTTATCATAGAGTGAAGATGGAGACCTGGAAAGATTCATTTCCCCTTCTGTGAAGAAATCCATCTCGGCTTCTTCAGGCAAAAGATCCATCTGATGATTGCATTGTGTGTGCGGCCCACAGCCGCAGCCGACCTCAGAGGGGAGCAGCGAGACAAAAAACAGAGGCGCTCTGCCTTTTCTTCCTCCTTTCTGTCTCCCCGACGCTTGCATTGACCTTTGGAGCAGCAGATGAGCCTCCCGAAAAGGGCAGACTCTGGGTCCTCATTACTGCAGACGGTGGCCAACGCCCGAGTGAACATCCTGTCCTCTTGCTTTTTCTTTTTTGAACTCTTCAAATTCGTTCATCACAGTGGTAGCTGAGCTAAAGATGCATTCATTCCCTGCTTGCTGTTGTTTCTCTCTTTTCTTACTCTTTCTTCCACCCCACCCCTCTCTTCTTAATTTGAAACTGTTTTCATTGAACACCCACTTCAAAATACTGTACTTATAAAATAAGGGAAGATATTGTTAAATACTAAAATGTCTATTTATTTATTTTGATTTTTATCCCGTTCTCCCAGAAGCTCAGAACGGGTTACAAGTAGACATTCACAATCGTCTGAAAACAGACTAGTTATGACAATAAATAGATTACGGTAGACAATAACGGAGCTTATTCTAGAGACCAGACTGGTCATAGCGAAGAGTACTAGGAGAAATATATTGAGAAGGCAGTTTAGAAAGAAAGCCATAGAATGTCTTTGAGACATTTAGGCTAAGATGGTTCACTGACATCCACAATTGGATTTCATCCATATAATGCGATAGCGACTGGAAACCCTGTGTCCAGTCAGCTAGAAATTCGAACAAATATTGTAGGTCATCTGCATAAATTCGGTAATGTAGACCAAACTCCGAGAACAACTTCCCAATTGGTGACAAAAACAGGTTAAATAACATTGTTGATAGCGATGAACTCTGTGGCCCTCCACATCAAGGAAGACATGCAGAATGATCATTTCTATTGACCGTACAAAAAGATCTATTACTCAAAAAAAATTTTAACCATTTTACTATGTTAGCTGCAATCCCGAATCCACGCAGCCTACCCAATAATATAGAATGGTCTACGGTATCGAAAACAGACACTACATCAAGTGATACCAACAAATAGTGTTTTCCCTTATCAAATCCTTTACAGACCTCATGACATAAGGTCAATAAAAGCAACTCCGTACTATGATCCTTTCAAAAACCAAATTAAAAATCATCCAGGCATTCATGTTCGGCCACAAGATTTTCCATTGGTTGCAAAACAATACGTTCTAAGACCTTTGACATAAATCTCAAATTTGAGAAAGGTCGGAAATTTTCCTTCTTAGTAGCATCCAAAGCTGAATTTTTTAATAACTTCTCGGGTACTTCACCTAACTTCAAAGACTGATTTTATTATATACTCCATTGATGGACCTACATCAGCTTTCAAAACTTGAAGTACTCACAATCTCTCTAATGTTGAATCAGGTTGGGCAGACTGGATGGACCATTCGGGTCTTTATCTGCCGTCATCTACTATGTTACTATGTACCCGGGGCAATGGGGGGGGGATTAAATGACTTGCCCAGGGTCACAAGGAGCAGCGTGGGTTTGAGCCCACAACCTCAGGGTGCTGAGGCTGTAGATTTAACCACTGCGCCACTGATTGAAGAGCATTTAAATAAAAATGTAAAAAACAAACCAACAGAGATGAACATTTTCAGGAGGGTGCAGTCTGTTTTATATGCCAAGTGGAAGAAAGGTACCGATTCCTGTGCAGAGAGATTTGCATGAGGCTTATACTGTATATTAGCCACTAACAGATTGCAGTGCTGAGCTTTTCTCCAGAGCGAGGGTCTGCTGACAGGGGCCCCGTGCCGCTCCTTATCAAGTGACTGAGCAGCTCTGACAGGACCCCTGCATCTAGGACTGGGGGAATGTATCATCATGTCACATTATGCAGCTTTTGAACAGCTAGCCATTCATCTCTGCAGTATTCACATTGTACACAGGGACTCCACCGATACCTGTGGTGGCCGCACCAGCCCGTTTCCTTATTAAATGAAGACTGCAGATTTCATGATGCATGCAGTCCTGAGTGTGTTAAAGGAGGACTCGTAGAAACCTACAAAATGGCCACTTACAATAAGGACCACTTGGCCCACAGTTTTGTGCATCAGTATCTACAAACTCTGTTGTACTGAATAGCTGGTCTTTTCTTTCCCTCATCCTGCCTCTGAGGTCCCTTTGCATCTGTCCCATGCAGGACTGAATTCTGACATGGTTTTGGCAACTTTTCCAGGTGTCTTCAACCACCTCAGTGTAAAAGGATTTTCTCCATTCCTTTTCGGCTTCAAATAATGATCTCTCATTGTTGAGCTTCTCGTTCTATTGAAAATGCACCATCTGGAGCGTTGTTGACACCTACTAGATGCTTGAATCATGTCTTTCATCGATAGAGTGCATGTTTATCCTCATGTAGAGGACACTTTTCAAAGGAATTTGCGCACACAAATATGGTTTCTTCAAAAAATAAATGCTTGCTAGGCAATTCTGTATGTCACAATGCCATTTGCTTAGTGCGAAGAGTCCATTATAAAATATTAGCATAAGTCAACATTGGCACACCCTGTGGTTTGTCTATGCTCTGCCCACATCTTTGGCCCCGTTGCACTTAGATACTACCTAAATGCAGTGGTCCCCAACCCTATCCTGGAGGACCACCGGGCCAATCGGGTTTTCAGGGTAGCCCTAATGAATATGCATGAATCAGATTTGCATGCCTGTCACTTCCATTCTATGCAAATCTCTCTCGTGCATATTCATTAGGGCTAGCCTGAAAACCCGATTGGCCCGGTGGTCCTCCAGGACAGGGTTGGGGACCACTGACCTAATAAAATAGTGGCTCCTGTCATTAGTGCCTTTGATGTGTGTAAGTGGTTCATACCTCTAGGTGCTAGCTTATAGACCTGCTCCATTAGTAATTTACTTTGGTGCCTAAATTTGGAAATATTTTCAGCTCGGTTCTTTCCCTAAATTTAGGTTGGTTGGCTGGTACTGAAAATCAGTACTAAGCAACAGTTTGTATTGCCCTACTCTGATCACTGAAAATGGATGCTCAGTCCTAGTTACAGAGGCTGATTTAAGAGCCTAACTCTCAAATTTAAGCTCATAAATCATTTGGGAATTGTTCCCCGAGCAATTAAGTGCATTTCCCCACATTCAAAATTGCCCTCCTCCGTGCCTAAAAGCTCGCACTATCTGTCATGGTGGGAATGGGGGATTAACATAGCTGAGGAGATTCATTTTTCACCTGCTGTGCATATGGTTGCAGTTCCTGCAAACCCCAAATTTTCAAAAGAACACTCCCAAGCTGCCCCTAGAGTTTCAAAATTACCCCCATGTTCTGTTTGGGCGGCCTTCCTTTTAAATCATCCCCACCTTTTCCTGTATTGTTTATGATGGCTCCAAAACTGGTCAAATGTTGACCCTGGGGTCCCATCAGGGACCTCCTTCATCTTGCAAATGATACCTTTTCCATCCTCCGGCCTCGTTATGTCAGGTCCTCAGTCCAGCCTTTTGAATTCTTTGTTCATAGTGGAGTGGCTATTAGAAGCACAGTGCCAAGAGTACCTCTGTTTCTTCTAGTGACAGCTTTTAGCTATCATGTTACATGGGTAGGCAGAAAGCAGGCCAGAAGTTCACCAAGCCTAGCCATTTCCTGATTGCCTGGTGGCTCTTGCTGGCTTCAGTTTTGTTATTCTGATCGCTGAAGCTCCCGCGGCAGTTACAGCAAAATCACCAACGCTAAGTCTTTCCGTTTGCAAGGTTTACAGGATCCTGAGAAAGGCTTAAATTGCTGAAACACGGCCCGTGTTGGGTCTAGGCTCCAGTGTTCATTGGTGTATTTTAAATTGAAAATAAAGCATTTGAACTTTACACTCCTGTGTCCAGGAACTGGCTCCACGTGATGTGCTTTGTGGATGGCTCTTGTTGTGCCATAATCCAGGGGAAAGCAACAGATTCAGACCTCCCAATCTCAAATCTGATAGTTATTTTAGAAATTGTTTTCTCTTCTAATCTTATCCACTTCTGCCGACAACATATTCAGTAATTTTACCATTATGTGTAAAAATACATAATGAAATCCCTTCCTTTTGAAGGTGGAGAAATCCATTACCCTCTTTTAACCTTGCTTTGTTTGTAGTTGCTTTAGTGGAAAGATCACCTTTTAGATTCCTGTAGGGTTCATTGATAATATTTGTATAGTGTAATTAAATCTTCCCTTAAAAGTCATTTATTCCAAAGCATATAGCCCTAGGTTTTGTTCACATGCTTTAATTGTTTTAGGAGTGACCAACCTATGTGAAGTGACAAATTCTAGCACAGTTTGAAATTAATCCTAAGTTAATGGGAGCCATTTTTAAAAGAGAAGGCGACACAAAAATATAATGTTTCTGCATTATAACATAGTAGAATCTCAGCTAAATGGCATTCAATTAACCAGCACTCTCAACCAACTGTAAAAAAAAATTGTCTCCTGCGCTCCTAAGACAACGTCCAAAGTGGTGCTCCTGACCCAGTAACCTCCTCTCCCTCCCTCCAGCCCCAAAGGCATCAGTAGCAGCCACCAATCTCCCTCCCTCCAGCTCCCGAAACATTGCGGCAGCCACCAATCTCCCTCCCTCCAGCTTCCGAAGCATCGTGCCAGCCACCAATCTCCCTCCCTCCAGCTCCCGAAGCATCGTGGCAGCCACCAATCTCCCTCCCTCCAGCTCCCGAAGCATCGTGGCAGCCACCAATCTCCCTCCAGCTCCCGAAGCATCGCGGCAGCCACCAATCTCCCTCTCTCCAGCTCCCGGAGTATCGCGGCAGCCACCAATCTCCCTCCCTCCAGCTCCCGAAGCATCGTGGCAGCCACCAATCTCCCTCCCTCCAGCTCCCGGAGTATCGCGGCAGCCACCAATCTCCCTCCAGCTCTTAGAGTACTACACGCCTTCCCTGTTGTTTTATAACGCTCTTGCTAAAGACAGAGACCTCCCCATCCTTTTCTTGTTGAGACTGCCATGTTGTCTTCCTTTTCAAAATGGTATAACTTTCATGCTAAATGCATGATTTTTCTATATTAAAAATTAAAAATACCTTTGCCAAACCCTTGACTTTTCTTTCATTCAGTGTCTACACTGTTATATGACATGACAGAAATAAACTCAGTCTCTCCCTCCCAACTCCTAAAAAAGCTCCAGGCTGTCATCAGATAGCAGTCTTGCCTGGGGACTTCGGGTTTTTTTTTTTTTTCATGAGCAAGTCAGCAGCCACACTCTTGTGCATCTCTACAGGGAAGGGATGAGAGGACCTGGCTGGCTGAGCACCTGCTGCCAAACTCATGCCCGCCTGCCTCTCAATTCTTTCACAAGATTGTTGTGAAACAATATGTTTCAGGCAGAACAGATGCTGAAAGCCCAGTATTTCTCACTTCTGGCATTACTGTAGGGGGGGGAAAAAAACCAACCCATCAGTGCAAATAAATCATATTCAAATGTAGAACAAAGACTTTGATGTATGTTGTTTGAAAAAGGACGTTTTCTTGGAACACTTTAAATTTTTTTGCCTCGTAGCTAATAACACTTTTTGTGCTAGACCGGAGCGGTGACACGTTTGACATCAAAGTTGCCATAGAAATACTGCTGATGTCACAATTTGAGCATTGTGATGACATGATTGCAGGATCAGGTGGGAGGTGAGAATGAGCGATGAGAGCAACGAATACAACCACTGATAACTGGTGATTTAATTAGCAAAAGTAGCCAAAAGTAAGACCATTTTTGAAGGAAAAGAAGTAGGTTGAAAGCCTGGAAAAAGTAACCCAGTGCAGGGTTACTTTGCAAAGGATGATGCATCTTCCTGGTCCCTTGTAAGAATGAACCGATACTGGAACGCATGAGTTATTGAGACCCCATGGGTCTTTTTTCAAATGTCACTAGTGCTACGAGAGTTCTAGCTTGTGGACAGGAGACACACTGTATTTTATTGATATCCTATTTTTCTCTTTCTTTCTCTCCAGATTCTGAGAAGGAACGGCCCAGTCCACCAGCAGGGGTTATCTGGCGAGTGACAGGCAGCCTTTTCAACATGACCAAAGGAGCTGTTGGTGCCACCCTTGGAGGAGTTGCTTGGATGGGCAGCAAGAGCCTGGAACTCACAAAAAGTGCTGTGACGAGCGTCCCTGCTGCCGGGGTCGGACTGGTGAAAGGAGGTGTATCCGTAGTGACGGGGGGAGTTGGAGCTGTGGGGTCAGCAGTAGCCAGCAGCGTTCCTTTTACACCAAAGAAGAAGGCCAAGTCTGACTAAAGGTGGCAACGAAGTGGGGGTTATTACATCCTTACGCCTCCCTTCTCATAGAGAGGAGACCCTTTCCAGCATTGGGGATCATGGGGGAGGGGAAAGAGCCCTCTAGTTACAGACACTGACAATGTGTGTGTCTTGGCATTTGCACACTTTTAACCCATTGGTGGGGGGGGGCTGCAAATCTTTGCAGGTGCTTATTCCTTTCCAAACGCATGATGCACAGAGCTGGAAGTCAAGTGTGCTACATTTCTTGATTAAATTCTCTTTTCCTTCCTATTTTGGAAAGAAAAGAAAAAGATGAGCTTGCAAAAGTCCTTCCAGCACTGAGGCTAACCTCTCCTCCCTTCCTCCCAGGGGATGCTTATCCAGGGGCCGAGGCCTTCCTCATAGGGAGCAGTGCCCCAGGGTGAGAATGGGACCCTACGGAATCTAGGCTAGAGGACTATAACAAAGTGGACCTGGTGGAACCTCGGAGCTCGCGTTAACCAGGGTTAGGTTCACTCAGGCTTGGGTTTGGTTTGTTATTTCTATCCCAAAGCATTCTGCTGTTTGTAGTTTAGTTGTCAGTCTCCACTTTTCTCTCTGGCCTTTATATATAGTCTGTGATCCAAGTGATAAGAGTTTAGGAGGAGCATCAGTATTTCAGTCAGAACTTATACGGTGCAACCTCTAGCGCTCTCATAAACCCTATGGTAATAGGACAAGTTGTTATGCTTTAATTCTCTGCAGCGCAATATTTTCTTACCTTCTCCCTTGCAATGTAGTGATATTCTGAATTTTCTGGCCAAGGATGGCATTACTCTTATGTGAATTAATATCATGCCATAGCCTGGACTGTGGCATCTCCGATTCCCATGCTGTGAAGTGAGGTGCCTCTGCATGTCATGAATTCTCACATTATGCCCTGACCAAGCACCTTTGGAAGTATCACTGCCGTTTACTACCTGGGACTCTGTGGCATTTCACCTGGAAATATATTTGGCAGACTGGATGGGTCATATGCTTCTTCTCTGCTATTGTATTCGGTAATAATTCTGTCGTTTGTGTAGGCAGCATCCCAAAATAAGCTGCATTCATTGTTCACAAATGCTTTCTGGGAAGATGTTCCTTGCATCGGGACATGCCTATTATGTAATTCTTATGGTATAAATCGGCCATAATCAATTTATGATACAGAGGTTCTCAAATGGCAGTCATTCCTGTATCAGTGCCTTGTGCCTGCTGTCCCAGTTCAAGTAGGGAGGGCATGCAATAGAAGCATCCTTCTCACCTACCCTTCATTTTTAGGGACACCTTGATTGGATTATGCCAGTTTCTTGAGAGTGTGGTAGTAATCCTTTAGCAGTTTTTCATTTAGGCCCAATGGAATGATTTGAGCATCTTTTATTTCTAAATATGTATAAAGCTTTGAATTCCCAGTCAAGATGACAAATCCATCCTTCTGCTTTGGCCTTTCCAAACATTTTCACTGCAGTCAGTGAACATGCTAGAAACCTTTGGCCTTGCAACTCTCCCCCGCCCCCTCCCTTTTCACCGGTGCAGTGATGGTACAGTCCTTTGTAACATCGCTGTGCTTCCTATAACAAGGGGTTGTGATGTCATGAGTTACTCTTCTGCCAAAAAGTGAAGCGACTAGGAAGTTTGGATTTGCAGAGGGGGAGCTAGAGGCAACTTACTATGAAGATGTTTTAAAATAGAAAATGGCACTTTATTTTGTTTAATGAAAGATTTTCTGAATAAAATATGTGTATAGTGAAAATGTTGTCATTCATATTGTCTCTGTGCCAAGATTGCAACCTAGCTTATTTATCATTTCACCGCATTTTCCAAATAATGATCACTTGGTAGGAACTGGCATAGTTTGCTCCAAAAGAAAACGCAAGAAGCTGCAGTTCCGAGTACTTTCCACAACAAGGCCGCCATCAATCGTAGATGAGGAGGCAGGCTTAGGCCTGCAAACAGCAACTAGTACAGCCTGTAGGCTGAAAATTTGTAGTGTTCCCCCGCGAATGCGCGGTTCTCCTGGACTCACTCATTCGCAGTATGCTTCGACCGCCTCTTCTTGTACTAAAGTCAGGCTACACCAATCAGGAGCTGCGTGTCAAAGGTGAGAGGGCGGGCCGGAGCCAGAGAGGAGGAGGAGGAGGGGGGCGTGTCACAAGCGCGAGGTTTAGGTGACTGGCCACGACGAGGGGATGCGACTGCAAGCACTTCCTGCGGGACAACTGGCTGCTTATGCTTTAAACCGTGTCCGATATTCATGGTTTTTCCTAATTCACGAGCATTTCAAGAACGTAACCCCTGCAAATTTCAGGGGAGTACTGTATACTATCCAGCTGGCTGTTAAATGGGTACCTGAAATTGGAACAGCTTTTCTATAGAAAGCATGACCTCCGTTATCTGTATGCATCATAGGGGTAAAAAAAGGGTTCACAATTCATAGATGAGAAAATTAGGTTTGCATCTGGCTCTTCAAAAGATATCATGAAATGACCTTCTACCAAAGAGCTCACATTTCTTTCTTAACTAAATCTATAAAGGATATTTAATTATTTATTCGCTCATTCTCACTTGATATACCGTGTTATATTAAAATATCTAAATTGTTTACAATTTTTTTAAAAATGCAGAGGGAGAGGAAAGAACAAGCTATAGCAGGGTTGCCTAATTCCAGTTCTCGAGATCTACTGGCGGGCCAGGTTTTTAGGATATCCACAATGAACATGCATGAGAGAGATTTACATACCAGGAAGGCAGTGCAGGCAAATCTCTCTCATGCATATTCATTGGGGAAATCCTGAAAACCCAACTGGATTGTGGCCCTCAAGGAGGGACTTTGAGACCCCTGGTTTAAAGGATTCTGTAGTGCAGTGGTTCTCAACCCTGTCCTGGGGACCCCCCAGCCAGTCGGGTTTTCAAGCTATCCCTAATGAATATGCATAAGAGAGATTTGCATACCTGTCACTTCTATTATATGCAAATCTCTCTCATGCATATTCATTAGGGATAGCTTGAAAACCCGACTGGCTGGGGGGTCCCCAGGACAGGGTTGAGAACCACTGCACTACAGTGCACTCCTCTTCGGGGAGGAGGGAGCACTTTCATTTATATTTCTGAATCGATTTTTCAGTAAGGACAAAACGATCTATAAATCACAGATGAAGTACCAGTACCCCAAGAATGATTCAGCTATATTGCAACTTTTTTTTTTATTATTATTATTGAAGAAAAACACACACACAATTAAATCAAAATTGCCATGGTCTTGTTTGTCTGGGAGAAAAAGAGTTTGTCACAACGAAACAGCACAGCGGCCAGCAAAACAGGTATCAATCTGACAGGGCAGACCGACAACACAAAGGAGCAAACAAGCAAGCCATCTTTTGACAGACAAAATTATTCAACAAAAATCTAGCGGCATAAAGTATTGATTTATTCACAAATTAGATCGTTTGGATTTCACCAATTCCTCTCTACAGAGTGCAAAATACCCTTAATCATATCCTTCTGAAAAGCTAAACATTTTTTTAAAAATTATTATTTATTTATCAATTTTAAACATAATACCAAGAATTAATCTTGTACAGACAAGAAGGCACAGCTTACAACAAATAAGAATTCTATATCAAGAAAATAATATAGAAGCTACTCCTTCTCAAGCCCACATTATAATGAAGATCCTTGATTACATGAGCGAATTTACCTAAGAAAAATCTTTAAGAAAACAAAATGCCAACATCTGATACCAGAATTTTAATTACTAAGAATTCAAACTTGACACCCCTTCGAGGCGTTTTAAGGACAGAAATGCAGTTAAGTGTGACGCTTCAAAGAACACATTTCAAGGATTTATATTTAACTACACATGTGTAGTTAAAAGATAAACATTTTATTCATAAGCTTGTGTGTGTTTCCTGTCACTCCAGGATGCTCTTACATTCGTGATTGGATTTTGAGGTTTTCTAAATTTTGAGAATACTGAAACAGGAATCCTGATGTTGGTTGCCTGACACTCCATATGCATTATGTTCAGTACTCTGTAACCTGCCAGATGTTCTGGAAGTTTGAAATGTCTGTTTTAAAATAGTTTCAAGTTTATTTAAAAATTTCTTATACCGTCTAATCAGACTTCTAGGCGGTGTACAATATTAATAAAAACATATATTGACTATAATACAAACTTAAAATTGGTAGACATCTTTAGAGGTAGTTAATACCAAGCAGGAAGAGTTTGATAGTACATGTAACCATTATGTCTCAGGTTGACCATATGTTCTTGGTTGTCTTACATCCTGCTAGACTAGTCCAGAAAACCAGATTATGTCCCTCTATTAGCAGATGGAAATCTAGACCAGGAGTAGGCAATTCCAGTTCTCAAGAGCCACAGGCAAATCAGGTTTTCAGGACCTCCACCATAAATATGCATGAGATAGATTTGCATCTCAAGGAGACAGTGCATGCAAATCCATCTCATACATATTTATGGTGGAGATCCTGAAAATTTGGCCTGCCTGTGGCTCTCGAGGACATCTCTACAAACAATAAAACAGTCCAGACCGTAAAGTACATCAGTGACCAGCACTTTGCAATCGACAGTCTCTACCCTTCCTCATATAACAATCTCAGACCTTGTATTTCATGCGACAAAACAAGTCCTTTTTGAGTAATTTCTTAAAATTCTGTATATTCTGCCGTTGACAAATATACTTAGGGAAGTTGTTCCATCCCCTGGGCCCAATGCAATGGAAGATACTATCCCTGGAAAATGTTAACCTCAGATTCCGTAATGATGGAATTTGCAGATCAAAATGGCCTGCAAACCGAAGCAATCAAGGCCGGTCACGTGGCAGGATACTCTGGAGCAGGAATGGTTACCAGTAACCTATAGCGTATCCTGTCACTAAGCTTCAACCAGTACAAACTTATATAATAGTCAGTCACATACTCCCGTCTTCCCAATCTAAACAGAGATCTTACCACCGAATTTTGGGCAACCTGTAGCGTACACAAAGCTGACCCCGGCACTCCCATGACCACCAAAATACAATAATCGAGGGCAGATAGCACCAACGTCTGCAACGCCGTCCTAAAAAAATGTGTCGCCAAATAAAGCCTAAGACCGTTCACCATCCGGAGATTGAAGTACACCTTCTGCACTACTGCTAGCACCTGCCCTTTCAGAGTAAGTCCCGAGTCCATAAGAACGCCTAGATATTTCACCTCCTGCAACACTGCCAGTAACTCGATTGCCTCTGGGACCTCAGGACCTAACGTCTTTCATCAGAATCAGCCAAGTTCTATGGAAGATAAAAGCAAAAAAAAAAATTTAGTGTGTTTTATTTTTCATTTCAGAGTAGAATGTTAGGAGTTAGGAAAGGAATGAAAAGCAAAGATGAAAATACCTTTGTATCATTCTATGGTATGGCTGCACCTCGAATACTGTGGGCAATTCTGGTTGTTGTATCTAAAAAAGAGATATAGCAGAATTAGAAAGGTGCAGAGAAGGACGACAAAAATGAGAAAAGGGATGGGATGACTTCATTTATGAGAAAAGGCTAAAGAGGCTAGGGCTCTTCAGCTTGGAGAAGAGATGGCTCAGGGGTGATATGACAAAGGTTTATAAAATACTGAGTGAAGTGAGAAGGGTAGATGTGAATTGCTTGTTTACTCGTTCCCAAAATACAAGGACTAGGAGGCATGCAATGAAGCTACTAAGTAGTAGATTTAAACTGGAGAAAATATGTCTTTACTCAATGTGTAATTAAACTCTGGAATTCATTGCCAGAGAATGTGGTGAAATGTGTTAGCTTAGCAGGGTTTAAAAAAAAAAAGTTGAGATCGTTTGTTGACTGAGACTAGGGGGCTCCTACGTCACTGGGTGAATGTTCCTCTCTCGCTGATGGGTCGTGTTCATCTCTTCTGGATGGTTGTCTTTCCTAAGTGGTTATATCTGTTACAAACACTTCCCTTGTTTCTTTTGAAAAAGGACCTGGCCAGTCTTCAGAGATCGGTTCTCTCCTTTTGTTGGGGAGGCAAGAAAGGTAAAATGAACAGGGCTTTTCTTTATGGATCCTGGTCTACGGGTGGCTTGGGGCTTCTCTCGGTTCATCTTTATAATTTGGCCTGTTTGCTCTGCCATTTTTGCTGGCTCTCACTACACCGATGTAGCTTTGGAAGCCGCTTATTTTTTTTCCCTTATCTCTTACATTGGGATGGGAAGCAGCGGTTGGGTCCTGGGGCTCATAGTTGTTTGGCACTCCCGCTGTTCAGGGCTTGGCGGTGTTTGTTGCAGTTTTGGGGCCATTCATCTTCTAGCTCAGTTCTACTGTCCATAGTGGGTAACGCAGCCTTTTGTCCTGGTCAGGATAATATTGTTTTTAAACGATGGGCGCGAAAAGGGCTTTGTAATCTGGGGCATTTCCTTCAGGCGGATGAGAGTCTTTCTCCTTTTCCAGCTCTCCAGGCGTCCTGGTCACTGAGTGCTTTGGATCATTTTGCGTATCGACTGCTCTCTCATTACGTTGCCACTCTGCCTAGGGAGTCCCTACAGCATGCCTTTTTGGTCACCTTGCAGGATTTCTTTTTCCATGACAATTGGGATTGGCTCTAGGTGTCTCAATACCATCGCCGGCTGGTGGCTCTGCAGCCGCAGAGGGACTATTCTCAGCTTCTGGCTCCATGGACTTGGGCTGATGCCCTCGAGTGGCATCCTTGTCTGCTATGGTGCAGCAAATCCCTCAGGTGGTGAAGAGTGCTGAGTTTTAGGAATGTCAATTTCGGGTCCTTCATCGGGGTTATATTTCTCAGAAGCCTCTACCTCTACCTGTTTGAAATGCCGCCATGTTGATAATTCTCTAGTACATGGTCTTTGGTCTTGTACAGTTACTGCTACCTTTTGGTCGGAGGTCTGTTGTTACTTACAGACCCTGGTGGGCTACGCCCTTCTCAGGTTGAGGGCATCCTCTTTATAGCTAAGGGTTTTCTGGGTGGGCTCTCTGCCGGTGATTCTTTACTTATCCGCAAGGGCTATATAATAGGTAAAAAATGTATTCTAAATCTTTGGCTTCAGGACTCCCCACCCACCATTTGGTATTGGCACAACAAATTCCATCTATTAATGATCTGGGAATCTTTGTCAGTTCGGTTTTCTCGTCCTCGTAGTAAACTTTTTTTGTGCATTTGGGCATCTTATTTGATTACTTTACCCCCTCTGATTAAAAGCCAAGTACTCAACCAACTGCGGAAGCCAGTGCTCCCCGGAATGCCAGTGGGTTAAGGGTGGGACGGCGGGGGAGGGGCTTTTACTGTAGGGTGGGGCTTGGCCGAGTCCGGGTATAAGAACCCAACCTGGACTTTGACTGTCTCCACTTGTTCTGGTGGTCTGTTGCTTTGTGCTCTGTATCTTGTAGTCTGAAAATGTTGTATCAACTGTTTTCTTAGTTTGTATTTGGTCGTTCAATAAACTGTTTTGGAAAAAAAAAAAAAAAGGTTAATCTGCTTTAAGTGATCTGTAACCTGTCATTAAAATCATCTGTGGTACCAGAAGATTGGAGGGTGGCCAATGTTAATACCAATTTTTAAAAAGGGCTCCAAGGGAGATCTGGGAAATTACAATTCGCTATGCCTGACTTCAGTGCTGGGCAAAATAGTGGAAACAATTATAAAAAAATAAAATTGTGGAACATGTAGACCAGGGGTGTCAAAGTCCCTCCTCGAGGGCCACAATCCAGTCAGATTTCAGGATTTCCACAATGACTATGCATGAGATCTATTTGCATGCACTGCTTTCATTGTATGCTAATAGATCTCGTGCATATTCATTGGGGAAATCCTGAAAACCAGACTGACTTTGACACCTGTGATGTAGACAGACATGATTTAATGACACAGAGTCGGCATGGGTTCAGCCAAGGGAGGTTTTGCCTCACCAATTTGATTGACTTCTTTGAAGTTGTGAATAGACATGTGGATAAAAGCGAGCCGGTTGATTTAGGGCAGGGATGTCAAAGTCCCTCCTCAAGGACCGCAATCCAGTCGGGTTTTCAAACAAAAAAGGCAAGGGTGGTGTCTTTTCAACCAGTGATAAAATCTTTATTCAAGTAAGAATCCCAACAAGGATCTCTGTTTCAGCGTATGAAAAACACCTTCCTCAGGGGACACTAACACAGTAATGACACTGTAGTCTAGCGATGCGTGAGCGGTCAAACAGCAGCATACAAATATTGAGGGCAATATTAGCACTTTAACAATATCAGAAGCAATGGTTGATAACAGAAGACCGACCACATTTTGGAAGGAAGCAGATGACATTCCCCCAACCAAGGTACTTTCCACTTCACAGGGCTATGAGTGTGAATGCAGTTGAGTGGGAAACGCCTGAGGAGACTTGTCTGGATCAGCAGCACTATGGAGATGGAGTCTTTCTTTGCTACATTGACAAAAAGGATGCCATCCCTACTGAGGATGGTACAGCTCCTGCAACCTCAAAGTAATAGAAAGTAGAAGCTTTGACTGTTTAGGTGGCTACCTATGGGAGAAATTGGCTTGGTGGTTCTCAGATGGTGTTAGCAACTGCCACAGAATGAGAACATGGAGCAGTTGGAGGCAGGAATGGCCATCCTCAAAGATACAATCTAATCTGATATGTATTTCTGCCGAGGGGCCTGGTGGTCATAGCGACAGCCAGGTGGCTAGATAGCAGACTCCTTTTTCAAGGGACACTCTTGTTTAGTGGAGAAGCTGGACAAAAAGCTGGGGGACATCAAACTGCAGTGGCTCCCAGAGGATTGCAATAAGATCACCGAGACTAATAGTTTGTGGCCAAAATTCAAAGAACAGCGGAGGTTTTTCTTTTTCAAGGCCTATGGAATGCTCCCCTCAAGCTTCCCTCTGTTTCAACCATTTTGAACTTTTGAAAAGCCTTGGGAGTCCTTGGCACTGAGTTCTGGAGGATTCAGGAAAATCCAATGACTATCTTCAGGCTCTCTTTCAAATGGTACCTGGGGCCTGTTGCCTCTGACGTTTCTACAAGGAGTGGGCCTGGCTAACCTCAGATCAGTGGATATTGGAGGTTATTCAGCAGGGGTATACCTTTGATCTAGCATCCAAAATATCCCTGCAGGTCAGAATCTAAGGAGGCAGTATGGATTACCCGCTTCTGGACCATGAGGCTATTTTCACAGTCCCACAGGATGAGTTCTGCTAGGACACTTATTCTATCTATTTTGTAGCCCTGAAGAAGGGAGGGCAACTGATCCTGGACTTTGAAGACTATGTATGTCTAAAAGTCCTGCACTTCTATATGGAAACCTTGCACTTGGTAATAGGTCCTGACCCTCCTAGACCTATATTTTCCTTATTGAATTGCATTAAGTGTATCTCCATAGTCCAAATTGGTTGCAGTGCTGGCAAAGCTTCCTGTTCTAGGCTCTCCCCTTAGGCCTCAAAGGTACTACTTAATAACATCATTGCATGCCTGTTAGGCCTTGTGAATGGCTCAGTTACTCTTTACAAAAGTACATCTACCTGTTCTCTCATTAGCTATAAATCTCTATAATATCTTGTCTCTAAGCTGAAAAGCCCTAACCTTTTTTTGCCTTACCTCATAGGGGAATTGTTCCATTCCCTATACCATTTTTATCACCCTTTTCTTTACTTTTTTTCCAAGTCAGCTATAGGGACTGAGGTTAATCACTTGTCCCTGCAGCTCTACTAGCCTTTCATATCAGAATCTGTTGCTTGGTAGTCCATGTGCAGCAATGCAAAAACAGTAGCATAAATCTATAGGTAGGGAAATGCCAGGAACTTTCAGCTGATACTAGCTTAGGCCGTGCAGAACCTCAGAGCCACCTTAGCAACCCACATAACCAGTCCCAACAATTGTCAGGCATATTTCCTCAACCGCAAAATTTTAAGAGCCATAGAATAGGAAAAATAAGTAAAAAGGACTTTCAGATGATCATTTACTGATTGGTGGGGGGGAGAAACTTCCGTTCTGGGTTTCAAATGCAAGTTGGATGCATACCTTCTTGCTAATCATATTGAGGGATACGGGAAATCCGGGTCTCCATAAAGGAGTACCTAAATGGGCCTCCGCGTGTGCGGATCGCCGGACTAGATGGACCTAGGTCTGATCTGGCGAAGGCGTTTCTTATGTTCTTATGAAAGAGGGAGGTTTTCTATGATGAATTATGGCATCTGCCAAAAACTGGAAGGTGGATTTTTCAGCAGAAAGGAACTAGCCTCCACCAGCATAAATATGCTTGTTCAGCTGTGGCCTCCAAACCAGTTTCTTTGTGTTTCCACTGTGGCCAGTGGTTGGGTACCTATTAGAGCGAGTAGAGAGCCATGTAGCACTGGCGATTCTCCTGGTGCTTGATTGGCCCAGGCATTAGTAAGCAGATCTTTTGAAGCATCTGTTGAAATTCCTTCAAATAAAAGCCTCGTATACAAGGACCAGACTCTGGTTTCACTTGTACCAATGCCCTTGAGAGGTGCCACATAAGCATCACTACTAATGAAAAAAAAGTTTTTGCTCAAGGCACATAAGCAATCAGTGTCTCTGACATAAGTGTAAGTCTAAAGCATTTTAAATTCTGCTGATCTACTGAAAATCCTAGCCTTTCTTACAGGTGGTACTAGAGAAGGGTTTGGTAGAGGGTGAATTGTTCCTCCACAATGAGGATTATACCACTAGCAGATCTGAATCTAACATAAGAATAGCCCTACTGGGTCAGACCAATGGTCCATCAAGCCCCGTAGCCCACTCTCACAGTGGCCAATCCAGGTCACTAATACCTGGCCAAAACCCAAAGAGTAGCAATATTCCATTCTACCGATCCAGGGCAAGCAGTGGCTTCCCCCGTGTCTTTCTCAATAACAGACTATGGACTTTTCCTCCAGGAACTTGTCCAAACCTTTCTTAACTATTCTCCTCGAGGGCCGCAATCTATTAGCATACAATGAAAGCAGTGCATGCAAATAGATCTCATGCATATTCATTGGGGAAATCCTGAAAACCCAACTGGATAGCGGCCCTCGAGGAGGGACTTTGACACCCCTGATCTAGCTGCTATCCGGGCAAGAATGGGCAGAAGTTAGCTGGGTGGTTAGTAATCCACAGAGAAGACAGGACCATCCTGCCAATTGTGAATAGAGGCAGAGAACGGGCATGCAGAATGTGTTTTTCATTCTGGAGGAAATCATATAGGTTTTGAATGAAAGTGATGGTATATCTGTGTACCGGAGCAGGGGTGGGGGTGGGGACAGGCTAGGAAATGGTGTACAAGGATTACAGAGGAAATGATGAACTGAGACAGAGTAGTAGGCACAGTTAGCCTTACATTGATTGGGTTGTGGAGTGAATTGTCTGAGTTTCCATTATCTCCTATGGGGAAAGTTGCCTTGATATACGAGCGCTTTGGATTACGAGCATGCTTCTGGAACGAATTATGCTCGTAAACCAAGGCACCACTGTATTTGATAATGGTTTCATATTTAAAGCATACACCCAAGGATTTACAACAGCCAGGATAAACGCTGCCACTCACAAAGCACAGACCCCTGAAATTATGCAAGTCCACTAGTCAAACTCTAATTATGAAGTGCACCTTTTGCCTGAGAATCTGGTTCTCTAGCCTCATTCCAACTGGTGTAAAGTTACAACTAAGGGAGTCTTTAAGGACAAAACACTGGCACCCATTTAAGCCATCAGTACAAAAGTTCCCACTTTTTACTCTTCCACAAACTTCTCTAGAGGTCCCAAATTCCCTGATCTATACCCAGGCTAGCCTGAAGGAAGTGCAAGAGCATCTTCTGTGGATGTAACTTTTTAAAGCAACACCTTCCTTTAATTTCACAGCTGTGGAATGCAGGTGGTAGGCACGAGTTGATGTCTACATCCCAATGCAAAGGAAATAGTGGGCAGAATTCAGAGCCTGCCTCCTTCATCATTGCACTAAAGGTGCCATTTATATTTTTAAACTACCATAAAAATAAGGATCAATAAACTAATTGAAGGTGACATCCTTTTCTGAGGCTGTCATAATTTTGTGACCAGCTTTCAAGAGCTCTACTCACTTCAGGCCAGTGGATTAAGGATATTTTTATTAGGAATTATTTACTGCCTTTTTGGAGAAACCTCACCCAAGGCAGTGTAGAGCAAGAATAAGCCGGATCTAGGCAATAATAACAGCAGTAAAAATAATCAAAACCGTACACATTATGGTATAGAATACTATTTACAACATCAACACAATGTGCTATAAAATATCTTGATAAGGTTTAGACAGAGGTGGAACATATAGACTGAAAAGCTAGAGTAACGGGAGTTAGAAAAAAGGGGACATGAAGTCAGGTGCATGAACATGACCTCAGCTAGGGCAGGAGTGGAAACGACAGTCCTCCTACTGTATGAGTAGCTGGTGTTAGTCCTTCTCTGAAGGTATAAGTATGTTGTAAGGAGGATTGGCGATGTGAGGAAAGTGATGAAAATGGAACAGGCGTGTACAGGAAACTGTGGAAACACAATGTTCTCGGACCTTGGAGATAATTTATTCAACATTTTGGGTGTTGGGTCCTTCTAAAAGACACTTGTGGATTACTGTTTTATAGCTGTGATTGCTTTTATCAAGAAAATGTTGAATAAATTATCTCCAAGATCCGAAAACATTGTGTTTCCACAGTCTTGTTTGTTTGGATCTCTTCAGTTCCTGTGGAAATTTGGGTCCTCTTGCTTTAGGTGTTCAATAAATTCATTGGTTTATCTACAGTATATTTGATTTTGGGAGGAAGGTAAAGAAGCCGCTGTTTACAGTTATAGGAAGACTAAGGGGTCCTTTTACTAAGGCGCGCTAGAACAAGCATGGTCCCTTTTTAAGGACAAAGTCACAGAGGCGCAAAATTTATATATACCGCGTATCAACAAGGGTTCCAAGAGGAAGAAGAACAAGGAACCGACGTGGCTCACTGTAGCAGTGAAGGAAGCGATCAGAGACAAGAAGACTTCGTTTAAGGAATGGAAGAGGACAAAAATGGAAGAAAACTGGAAAAAGCACAAACAACATCAACGTAAGTGCCAAAGTGGTAAGAGGGGCCAAAAGAGACTACGAAGAAAAAATAGCCAAGGAGGCCAAAAACTTTAAGCCGTTCTTTCAATATATTAAGGGGAAACGACTTGCGAAGGAAGCGGTGGAGCCATTAGATGACCAGAGAATAAAGGGAGTACTAAAGGAGGACAAAGCCATCATCGACAAACTGAACACATTTTTTTGCGTCTGTATTTATCATAGAGAATATTAGGGATACTGACAGGGACAACGATCAGTATGGAAGAGGTATACAGACAGACTGATAGGCTAAAAAATGATAAATCCTCAGGACCGGATGGCATCCACCTGAGGGTAATCAAGGAACTGAAAGGGGTTATAACTGAACTGCTCCAACTAATAGCCAATCTGTCGATCAAATCAAGAAAGATTCCGGAAGACTGGAAAGTGGTGCATGCTACGCCGATCTTCAAGAAAGGTTCAAGGGGAGATCCAGAAAACTACAAACCAGTGAGTCTGACTTTGGTTCCGAGAAAGATGGTAAAGGTGCTGATAAAGGACCACATCATCGATCACCTTGATGGACACAAACTGATGAGGACCAGCCAGCACGGCTTCAGCAAAGGAAGATCTCATTTAACAAACTTACTGCACTTCTTCGAAGGAGTAAATGGGCAGATAGACAAAGGTGACCCGGTCAACATCGTATATCTAGATTTTCAGAAGACATTTGACAAGGTTCTGCATGAACGCCTACTTCGGAAAATTGCGAGCCATGGAATCGAGGGTGATATACTCACGTGCATTAAAAACTAGTTGGCGGATAGGAAACAGAGAGTGGGGATGAATGGTCAATATTCAGACTGGAAAAGTGTCACGAGTGGAGTGCAGCAGGGTTCGGTGCTTGGGCCTGTGCGCTTCAACATTTATAAACGACCTAGAACTTGACATGACTAGTGAGGTGATTAAATTTGCGGCTGATACAAATTTATTCAGATCTTTTTCATCACCGTCATTTTTCTATCTTAGGTCAATCAATTATATTATCTCGTCTTGATTACTGTAATGTTTTGCTACCTTGGCATTACAAAAATTTGTCTTCATAGATTACAATTAATTCAGAATACTGCTGCGAAGCTGATCTTTGGAAAACGTAAATTTGACCATGTGACCGCTCTGCTTCAGAGTTTTCATTGGCTAACGGTTTATTTTAGAATTCAATTTAAATGTGCTTGTATTTCTTTTTAAATTCTACATGGTATCTTTAATCTTCTTATTTCTTTATTTTGGAACGTTTACCAGTTCTCCTTTGCAAGAGGTATCCAACAATTTTAACTCTCCCTTCCTTCTAAAAAAAGGGATTAAAAGAGTCAAGATCTTCAGTCAATCTTTGGTCTTTAAATTCTCCCAACTCTGGAATGATCTTCCCTTTTTTTAAGGAGTTCCAGTTTGTTTCAATTTTTCCGTAAATCTTTAAAAACTACTCTATTTACCAAACATTTTGAAAAATAATTATTTTGAAATTTTGCTATTATCTTCTATTTATCATTTGTAAATCATTCCCTGTTTATTTAATTGCTGTAAACCAAGTCGAGCTTTCTCAGAATACTCAGTATACAAAGTTAAGTGAGGACACAGAAGAATTGCGAAGACCTACAAAGAGACATAAATACGCTTGAGGAATAGACCGCGAAATGGCAAATGAGGTTCAATGTGGATAAGTGCAAGGTGATGCATGTCGGTAACAAAAATCATATGCACCAATACAGGATGTCTGGAGCTATACTCGGAGAGAGCCCCCAGGAAAGAGACTTGGGAGTCAATGAAACCGTCCGTGCAATGCACGGTGGCGGCAAAAAGGGCAAACAGAATGCTAGGAATGATTAAGATCTGAAAAGGTTATCATGCCATTGTAGCCGGCATGGTACACTCCCACCTGGAATACTGCATCCAACACTAGTCACCGTACATGAAAAAGGACATAGTACTACTGGAAAGAGAAGAGCGACAAAAATGGCTAAGGGACTTGGGGAGCTGCCATACAACGAGAGGATAGAGAAACTGGGCCTCTTCTCCCTTGAGAAGAGAAGACTGAGAGGAGACATGATCGAAACATTCAAGACATTGAAGGGAATTGACTTAGTAGAGAAAGGGAGACTGTTCATCCTCTCCAAGGTGAAGAGAACGAGAGGGCACTCGCTAAAGTTAGAAAGGAAAAAGATTCCGTACAAACGTAAGTAAGTTCTTCTTCACCCAGGGAGTGGTAGAAACCTGGAATGCTCTTCCGGAGGCTATTATACGGGAAAACACCCTTCAGGATTCAAGACAAGGTTGGATAAGTTCCTATTGGATCAGAACATACGCAAGTAAGGCTAGACTCTAATAGAGCACTGGTCTTTGCTGGATTGCTTGAGCAGACTGCTGGGCACGAAGGACCCACTGGTCTGACCCAGCAGCGACAATTCTTATGTTCTTTGCACGCGCACCAAGACGCACTAGCACACTTTAGTAAAAGGACCCCTATTTATCATGCACCACAAAGAACAAGGTGGCACTGCTGGGGGGACCACTGTACCAGACTAGACTACCGCATTGATGACCTCAGGATCAGAACCTTCAAACGTACCCAGTAGTGTAAGACATAAAATGATCAACTATAACAGTGCGCATAGTATGGCCAGAGATTTCAGACTAGTTTTGATAACTAGGGGTAAGACAGGGGAGGAGGTCTGAGTGTTGGATTGAGAAAAAGAGGGAATTAGAAGCTGACTGAGAATGACTGAGGTTTATTTTTGCCTTCTTTTTGTTGGGCTGGTTTAATTTTGCTATTTTTTTCCTGCTTTTATTTTTAGGATTTTTCTTTGGGGTTCTTTGATATTGAAGATTTCCCTTCTGTTGTGCCTTTTACGCACCTCTAGTGTTGAACTTATTGTATTATCTTTTCCCTCTTCCTTCTCTTTTATAGGTAAACGTAAGTAATTCTTTCTTTCATAGGTGCTATAGTTAGATTGTGAGCCCATTGGGACAGAGAGGGAATTCAAAGTACCAGATTAGAACTTTGGCCATTAATCAATTTAATTGTGTTTTAAACCACTTCGAATCTTTGGGAGATTTAGCAGTATATAAGACACCACATTAAATTAAATCCACAATTTAATCCCTACCAATAACAACCTAAGGCTACCCTAACTCATATCCAAGTTTATTTTTGCTTATGTATGTGGGTTTTGAATATTGGTGGTGGTGAGACTGTAAAGTATCAAATAGTAGAGGCTGTCTGCTATTATTTGTGGTTTTTGCCAGGTACTAGTGCCTTGGATTGGCCACTGCGAGGATGGACTACTGGACTAGATGAACCATTGGTCTGACCCAGTAAGGCTATTCTTATGTTCTTGTGAGCCAAGTATAGGACAATCCATCCATTTTGACATCACTAGTGAGGTTGGTTCTTAGACATTGGTGGAAAGAGGCATTGTGACATCACAATATCAGCTCTGGAATGTTGCTACTGTACTATTTGGGTTTCTGCCAGGTACTTGTGACCTGGATTGGCCACTGTGAGGACAAGCTAGATGGACCATTGTGGTCTGACCCAGTGAGGCTATTATTATATCTCTCTGTGCGCATAGAATTTCTATCAATGATCAAATGATCATTGATAGAAATAGAAGGCATTGGTAGGAATATAATTGAAGGGCTGAAGGCGGCATTTGGGAGCTATCAATTTTAAGTATGGAAATTTATAGCCAATTCAATGTTAGTGTTAGGGATGGTACCATGTGAATGGGATCAAACTAGGACTTGAGTTGGATCTTCTGCTTCCCAGGTCAGTTGGGGATGGAAATGTGTAGACAGCAATCAAAGGCATTGGGTGGGGTCGAGAGTCATGGTTATTGCTCAAGGGGAGCATCAGCTGCTGGCTAGATATAGATCCCTGACTTCAGAGTTTCAGTCAAAGCCTTTTCAGATAGCCCCTGGGCAAGAACACTTACTGTTGAGAGATTTAAAGAATGAGGTGGAGGAATTTATAAACTCATTCTTCTCTCTTCCAAGATGGTACAAGACCAGAAAAGACAACTACTCATACCAGATAGGCCAGTCATATAACTACATAAGCTATTTAAACAAATACAAAAAGAATATTTAGAAGCCTAGTCTCCACCTAAAAATAAGCATCTGAATTATATGCGTTAGACCTGATATTCAGCAGAGCGAGTTGTTTAGGTAGGACTGCTTAATATATGATCCTGAACTTAAGCAAATACATTACCGTATTTTCGCGGATATAACGCGCACCATTGTAAAACGCGCACAGGGGTATAGCGCGCAGAAATCACGATATGTACAAAAACTTTTCTATACCGCGCTCACGGGTATACCGCGCATGCTGCCCGACGCTCCTTTCGCCCGCCCTGACTTTCCGTGCGCTGTCCCGACTCTCCGTTCACCCCCCCTGACTTCCGTGCACTGTCCCCCCTTGAAGGTCTGTCCCCATCCTGAAAGCCTGATGCCCCCCCCCCGACGTCCGATACATCCCTCCCCCCGAAGGACCGCCGACTCCCCAACAATATCGGGCCAGGAGGGAGCCCAAATCCTCCTGGCCACGGCGACCCCCTAACCCCACCCCGCACTACATTACGGGCAGGAGGGATCCCAGGCCCTCCTGCCCTCGACGCAAACCCCCCTCCCCCCAACGACCGCCCCCCCCAAGAACCTCCGACCGCCCCCCAGCCGACCCGCGACCCCCCTGGCGACCCCCCCACCCCCCTTCCCCGTACCTTTGGTAGTTGGGCCAGAAGGGAGCCCAAACCCTCCTGGCCACGGCGACCCCCTAACCCCACCCCGCACTACATTACGGGCAGGAGGGATCCCAGGCCCTCCTGCCCTCGACGCAAACCCCCCTCCCCCCCAGCCGACCCGCGACCCCCCTGGCCGACCCCCACGACCCCCCCACCCCCCTTCCCCGTACCTTTGGAAGTTGGCCGGACAGACGGGAGCCAAACCCGCCTGTCCGGCAGGCAGCCAACGAAGGAATGAGGCCGGATTGGCCCATCCGTCCTAAAGCTCCGCCTACTGGTGGGGCCTAAGGCGCGTGGGCCAATCAGAATAGGCCCTGGAGCCTTAGGTCCCACCTGGGGGCGCGGCCTGAGACACATGGTCGGGTTTGGCCCATGTGCCTCAGGCCGCGCCCCCAGGTGGGACCTAAGGCTCCAGGGCCTATTCTGATTGGCCCACGCGCCTTAGGCCCCACCAGTAGGCGGAGCTTTAGGACGGATGGGCCAATCCGGCCTCATTCCTTCGTTGGCTGCCTGCCGGACAGGCGGGTTTGGCTCCCGTCTGTCCGGCCAACTTCCAAAGGTACGGGGAAGGGGGGTGGGGGGGTCGTGGGGGTCGGCCAGGGGGGTCGCGGGGGGGCGGTCGGAGGTTCTGGGGGGGGGGCGGTCGGGGGAGGGGGGGGGGTTTGCGTCGAGGGCAGGAGGGCCTGGGATCCCTCCTGCCCGTAATGTAGTGCGGGGTGGGGTTAGGGGGTCGCCGTGGCCAGGAGGGTTTGGGCTCCCTTCTGGCCCAACTACACAAAGTACGGGGAAGGCGGGTGGGGGTGTCGTGGGGGTCGGCCAGGGGGGTCGCGGGTCGGCTGGGGGACGGGCGGAGGTTCTTGGGGGGGGGCGGTCGTTGGGGGGGGGGGGTTTGCGTCGAGGGCAGGAGGGCCTGGGATCCCTCCTGCCCGTAATGTAGTGCGGGGTGGGGTTAGGGGGTCGCCGTGGCCAGGAGGGTTTGGGCTCCCTCCTGGCCCGATATTGTTGGGGAGTCGGCGGTCCTTCGGGGTGAGGGTGCGAGTGGTCCTGCCGGGGGGGGGGGATGTATCGGACGTCGGGGAGTCGGCCGGGCAAGAGGGCTTGGGCTCCCTCTTGCTCCGATCGTGGATGCGGGTGCGGGTGGGAGCGCGTGCGAGCGGTCGTTCGGGGTGGGGGTGCGAGCGGTCCTGCTGGGGGGGTGAATCGGGCGTCGGGCGGGGTGGGAACTATGTTTAAAAACTTTTGTATACCGCGCTCAGGCATATAACGCGCGAGGGGTATGCGCGGTACGTAAAATCACGTATAACGCGCGCGTTATATCCGCGAAAATACGGTATTTAAATTAACACTGCTGCTTATGTAGTTGCCCTAGATTTACAAGCTATACTGAATATCGTATAACATTTTTCATTGAATAATCAAGGACACCTGTAACAATCTAGTTCCTCCAAATTTCCTTCAACCCTCCTCCTGTCATCCTTTTACTTTACACCTGCCATATTTATTGTCAAAGCTGTAATCAAACTTAAACTGGAACTAAAGAAAGCATAGCTCTTAAAAGCTAGTCATATGTATGTTCTTTCCAATACAATATATTACCAAGAACTTGCAGACCTAAATTGACTAAGATGGAAACCACATGTGAAACAGATAAATAGTTATGTTATTTCCATATTTGTTCTTGGTTTTTGTTTTTAAAATTGTAAAGGTGGGCCTGGAGGTATCTGAAACAGATGCCCCAAGGCTTTGTGCTCTTCGGCCAACCTATGGCCTACACTTCACCTACATTCCCAACATCCCACAGGAGATTCCTCCCCTGATGAAATAGTACAACATTTGGGAAAATAGAAGAATAAGGCAACAATTACAACTTTTCTTTTTTTAATATAAAAAAAATTGAGTCTACTCCCCTCCTCACCCCTGTCAAAACAAGCTGCATTAGAAAAATGGTGAGAAGGTTTTTTCCTCTACCAGACTGAAGGACAGGTTCCTCAAATCCTGGTCAGAATTCACTAATTTGTAACCCAGCTGTACCAAGACCTCCTGGCAAGTGTTCTGTATGAATTCAACAATGTCAAAGGAGAGTTTCTGTCTCCAGTTCTTTGCAGTGGCTTCTGAGTTACGTATAGTCCCATACTTATGTTTGTCAAAGGTGGTGTCTGCTCTGGTATTGTTCTCTATCCAGCGCACTATGCTGCTGTCCATAGAGATTCCCAGGAAATTGTAAATTTCCTCCGTTTTTTTTATGGGGTTCCTGGCCATATCTTCATATCTCAATAGTAAGTACTTGCCCTTGAGCCAGGATGGTCGGTTCAGACCAGTGGAGACAGAATTCAGGTAATCCTTGCAGATAGTAAGAAGCTGGTTGGTGTCAAGGTTATAAGGTTTCCTGCCAGTGGCTCTCCAGATCCTCCAAAGCTTGTAGGTATCTTGAAAGGTTTCACTCCTAGAAGCTAAAATACCACGAGGGTCACGCACCAACTGAATGATCTTCAGATTCAACCTGGGGTCTTCCACCAAAGGCCTGAGGTCACTGACCTCAGGAACCCGCACAGTTTTGATGGCCACATGTTCATGATCTTTGCATGACTCCACAGCCAGAGTTAGATTCAAGGTGCCACATTTTTTAATGCAGTCCACTTCTTCTGGAGGAGTATCATCAGGCTCCAGAGACTCACAAACAGAAGGAGAGCAAAGTGCTTTACTGGCTCCCCGTCGAAACAACCTGTTTGTAGTATGGTTCATTGGCTTGGGTTTGATGTAGTTCTCTAGAAAGTGGAGATCACACTCATAGAGGCTCCTAAGGAGGTCCCGGCCTGCACCCAGCATCATGTGTCTCTCATGGTTGCTCAGGACCATACGCTTATTTTGATGATCAATGCTGCCCTTTGCTTGGGTCTCCCTGTAAATCAAGGCATTCTGAACGTGGTAGAGAGGCTCAAACAAATAGAAGATGTCAAAGTGTTGGTTAAATATTTGACCTACAAAGGAGGAACCACTGCGTGTTGTAGCAAGGATCAGAATGTGTGTCTTTCTGGAGACGTTAGAAACCACTGGGATCTCATCACATGCTCGTTCTGCAAGCGGTGTATCTAAGACTCGTTCAGTAAGTGGGTTGGGAATGGTGCAGAGCAAGGAGGATTTGGCTGTAAAACTTTGGATGGCTGTGTAGTGGATAGCAATTGATGCCAAAGCTAGTAAGAAGATAGCCTTCCAGAAACATTTCATGGCTGGAAGCCCCATGGGTCAGTGCCGCCGTCTTAGGGCCTGTTTTTGAAGAAAAATAAAAATCACGTCGTCATGAACTGTGGAAAACAGAACAGTAAATAGTATTATACATGATCCATCAACCACGACCCCTATTAAAATCCAGCCGGTCTCTCTCCTCCCCCTCCCTCAAGACGGATCTACTGGCATTCCCCACCATATCTGTATCTACTTTCAAAAAAATAATCATCTTTCGTCTTTAATTTTCAAGGCTGCCTATATCAGAAACTCCTCCTGGTCACCCTAGTGATTAAACCCAGTCCTGTGATCAGATTGCACTTGAGAACAAAGAAACCCAAGTCCACTGTCCCCACTTTCGACATTCTGCTGCTGCTACTACTACTTATTACTTATATAGCACCGAAAGGCGTACACGTTGACAATTATAAACGGTCCCTGCTCGGAAGAGCTTACAACCTAACTCGGACAGACAAGACATGACATAGAGGGTTGGAAATGCAGAACCCCAGGTGAGAGGAGTTAGGCGTCGAAAGCACTCTCGAAGAGGTGGGCTGACATTTATAGATGGTCCCTGCTCAGAAGAGCTTACAATCTAACTTGGACAGACAGACACGACATATAGGGTTGGGGATGCAGAACCCAAGGTGAGAAGAGTTAGGAGTCGAAAGCAAAGTGGTGGGTTTTTAGCTGCACCTTGAACACTGAGAAAGATGGAGTCCGCCGTAGGGATTTGGGCAGCTTGTTCCAAGCATACGCCACAGCAAGGCAGAAGGGATGGAGTCTGGAGTTGGCAGTTTAAGAGAAAGGCACAGATATAAGGGACTTACCAGCTGAGCATAGCTCACCAGATTGGGGGGGGGGGGGGGGTCATAGGGGGAGATAAGTGAAGAGAGATAGTGAGGGGCAGCTGAGTGAGTGCATTCTCTACCTTTTGTCTTTGCTAGCAGGAAGTGTCCTCTGTGTCCGCAGCACTAAGTTTTGCAGCATTCTAGGAATGATTAGTAATTATAGGCTACACAGCCTTTGGATTGCTGTATTGCTCCAGGACCCAGGTAATTGCCTCTCCTCTGATACATTTGTTTACAATTCAATTTACTCTCCGAGTACCTAAAAATTTGAAAAGTGAAATATGGGCAACAATTGGGCACAAGGATATGGAATAACCCTTTACTAATAGATTGCAAGAAGTCGGCACAACCCAATGTTCCTCTTGTGCACTCTGTATACCAGGATTCAGGGACAGTGCCAAGGACTAGCCAACGAAGGTGTGCAAACAGCAAAGTTCTCCAACCTGCTGTCAGGATCACTATATAACTCAGGGGTAGGGAACTCCGGTCCTCGAGAGCCGTATGCCAGTCGGGTTTTCAGGATTTCCCCAATGGATATGCATGAGATCTATTTGCATACTGCTTTCATTGTATGCTAATAGATCTCAAGCATATTCACTGGGGAAATCCTGAAAATCCGACTGGATTGTGGCCCTCGAGGAGGGACTTTGACACCCCTGGTTTACAGAAAACCACTTAATCACTCTCTGCAAATTATTTCTGCCTATTGCCCAAATGTAGGATTTACCAGCTCACTCAGATCACCCCAGACAGCCTAACCTAGTTCTGGTTTTGCTTTGTGGTAGTCGGGGGGGGGGGGGGGAGGGGGAAAGGGGGGGAGGCAAGCCTAATGGCAAGGGCAGCAGGTTCAAATACCACTCTGGCTCCTAATGATTGCCATAAATCACATAGATTGCCATTGCTTCAGGTGCAAGCTTAGAGTTTAAACCAGACATGGGCAACTCCGGTCCTCGAGGGCCGGAATTCAATCGGGTTTTCAGGATTTCCCCAATGAATATGCATTGAAAGCAGTGCATGCAAATAGATCTCGTGCATATTCATTGGGGGAAATCCTGAAAACCCGACTGGATTCCGGCCCTCGAGGACCGGAGTTGCCCATGTGTGGTATAAACCCTCCAGGGTCCAGAAAATGCCTGCAGTGGGCCTTGACCTAAAGGCAAAATGTAAGAGCCACATCACCGTGCCCTTGAGGATTGGAGTTGCCCACTCCTGGCCTAGACCCAGTGGTGTAATAAGGGTGAGAGGCGCCCGAGATGATGATGGTGGTGCCCCCCCTCCCCCCCGGCACACCCTTTGATGTTACTTCCTAGACATGGGTCTCGGAAGTGACGTCAGAGCGCCGATGCTGACGTGGGCAGCAATATCATGCCAGGGAAGGAAAAAAAAGGTACGGGGAAGGCAAGGGGTGCACAGCAAGGAGAGGAAGAGAGATGCCCTGCCCTCAGCAGGATAGCGACGGGATGGACTGCCCCCCCCTCCCTTTATTAGACCAGTGATTCTCATCTCAGTCCATAGATCTTCCTTAACCAACTAGGGCTTTTCAGTACAGTGGGGGCAATGCATATCCACTGTGGATCTCCTGAAAACCTGATTGGCTAGGGCAGTGATTCTCAACCTTTTCAAGCCAAGTACCCCTTAAGCCTAACAAATACCAACCGACTACCCCCGCCCAAGCTCCACCCCTGCCAACACCCAACCCGCTCCATCCCCTGCTGCTGCCGCCCAACACGCGCCATCCATCCATCCGTCACAAGGACGGGCCAGGCGCCTGCAGCAATTGCACGCGGACAGCCCACAACCCTTCCCCGCGACGTCAATTCTAATGTCAGAGAGAAAGTTCCAGGCCAGCCTCTTTACCAAAGATGTCGAAGGCCACTGGATCGTTCTGCCACTGATCAAAGCAGAAACAGTTATGGCTGCCTCGGTCTCTTGTAACCCACTGAGTCAGGTACAAAAAAACAAGAAGCAGGTTATGGAAAGAGGGAAGACGCCAAACACAGCATCTGAAAGAGAGAGAGAAGAGAATGCAGATTCAAGCCCTCAGCAATCTGTTAAGCAAAACATGTGTCAAACAATATAATATATAAAATATTTTAAAGCTACCAATAGACATGGCTCACAAAAATCTGTGAATTACACATAAGACAGCGCCCTACTGAATGATATCCTCCGACTGCGTGTTGGACATACATCCTGAGCTTGAGAACA
This sequence comes from Geotrypetes seraphini, assembly GCF_902459505.1. Lineage (NCBI taxonomy): Eukaryota > Metazoa > Chordata > Amphibia > Gymnophiona > Dermophiidae > Geotrypetes > Geotrypetes seraphini. The sequence goes on from NC_047102.1 coordinate 11,720,406, forward strand.
GACGAGAGAGATGTTGCACCGTTTGCCCGGAACATATTTATTACTGGGATCCATTAACCGCTTTTTCATGAAGAGATCCACCCAAAGCGGTTTATAATACATTGAATATCCACTGTGGATCTCCTGAAAACATAGTAACATAGTAGATGACGGCAGATAAAGACCCGAATGGTCCATCCAGTCTGCCCAACCTGATTCAATTTAAATTTTTTTCTTCTTAGCTATTTCTGGGCAAGAATCCAAAGCTCTACCCGGTACTGTGCTTGGGTTCGAACTGCCGAAATCTCTGTTAAGACTTACTCCAGCCCATGTACACCCTCCCAACCATTGAAGCCCTCCCCAGCCCATCCTCCACCATACGGCCATACACAGACACAGACCGTGCAAGTCTGCCCAGTACTGGCCTTAGTTCAATATTTAATATTATTTTCTGATTCTAAATCTTCTGTGTTCATCCCACGCTTCTTTGAACTCAGTCACAGTTTTACTCCCCACCACCTCTCTCGGGAGCGCATACCAGGCATCCACCACCCTCTCCGTAAAGTAGAATTTCCTAACATTGCCTTTGAATCTACCACCCCTCAACCTCAAATTATGTCCTCTGGTTTTACCATTTTCCTTTCTATGGAAACCTGACTGGCTAGGCCCTAGCAGTGATTCTCAACCTTTTCAAGCCAAGTACCCCTTAAGCCTAACAAATACCAACCGAGTACCCCCCCCCCCCCCCCCTGAGTACTCTTAGGTATTTGCTTTCTCTTATTTGGTACATTTCTCTCTAGCCATATGCAAATGATGGCTAAAAGCCAGATACGTCTAGTTACTTTTTAGTCTTAAGTAGGGCTGTACCAGATGTTCATATTCAATTTGGTCCCAAATACGTTATTTGTATTCGGGGTTCTACTGTGCTAAATCCTATTGAAATAAACACCTGACTTCTGATTTTACATTGCTTCTTCTTATTACTTGTTATGTTAAAGCTCAATGCTCATTATTTATTCGGCCAAATAATATTTTTCATTATTCATATTCGCCCGAGTAGTAAAATATGCTATTTGGTACAACTCTAGTTAAACCTCTTCTTGTTTGTAGCCTTCTTAATTTTGATCATATCTTCTATAAGAAATAAAAGTCACTAATTACTTTTCTTTATCGCTGTCTCTTGATTAGACTATAAGCTGCCTTAAGCAGTGACTCTCATTTCTACAGTGCTGTGTATTTCTACCGTGTTTCCACAAAAATAAGACAGTGTCTTATATTAATTTTAGGCCCAAAAAACGCACTAGGTCTTATTTTCGGGGTATGTACATGATCATCACTCCCTCTCCTTCACCCCAATTCTTCCTCTTTCTTTTCTCTCCCCCACATGTGCAGCATCTTTCCTCCCATCCCTCGTGTAGTAGGACCCGTACCCAGCTTCTTTCCTTCCCTCCCTTGCATCCCTTGTGCAGAAGGACCCTTACCCAGCTTCTTTCCTTCCCTCCCTCCCGTCCCTCGAGCAGTAGGACCCTTACCCAGCTTTCTTCCTTCCCTCCCTCGCATCTCTCGTGCAGTAGGACCCTTGCCCAGCTTCTATCCTTCCACCCCTCCCATCCCTCATGCAGCAAGACCCTTACCCAGCTTCCCTTCCCTCCCTCCCATCCCTTGTGCAGCAGAATTCTTGAGTGAGCACCACCCCCATCCAAGCACCCGCACGCACCGTGCAGCCGAATCCCCATCCTTCCCTCCCTCCCATCGGAACCCCACCGCGAGCCCTACTTACCTCCCTAAGCAGCATTGGGCCGGCAGCACTCTAAACAGGCTGCTTCGGCCTTGTCCACCTATGAATTCACTCTGCCACAGCTGCTCGGGGGGGAGGGGGCAGTGCTCGCTCAAGGGTTCTGCTGCACAAGGGATGGGAGGGAGGGAAGGGAAACTGGCAGCGAATCCAGAGACCAGGGCTTATTTGGGGGGTAGGGCTTATATTAAGACCTACCCCAAAAAACCTGCTAGGGTTTATTTTCGGGGAAACACGGTAGTTAGGTGCCATCGACTCAAAATAACCTAAAAAATGATCAGTTTTGGGCTAGTCTGGTACTGTCCTCCAGTGGCATGCCCATGGTTGTATTTCTAGTAGAGGTGGAGATATGGAACAGAAGTACGAATTTCCCTACAGAGAAGGCTCATTACAGAAAAAACCCCTTAGCAACTAACCCACTTGGAGAAATTGCTTCTGAAAGACAAATTACATCATACAAGTCCATTTTGTTTATAGGTAGAAATTTTCCCAGCCTTCCCCTAGAAGCACATCAAACTGGTCTAGTTTCCAGGATACCCACAAAGAATATGCATAAGATATTTCTTTATTTAGATTTACATCGCATCCTCTCAGAAAGCTCAGAACGGGTAACAAGCTAACATGCATAGTCTTGGGTAGCAGGAGAGTTGCACATTTTGGAGACCTGGTGTATGCAAATCTTTCATGTGTTCTCACTGTGACCCCAAGACAGGATTGGAATGGTTGGTGTGGAGAGCAGACAGCAGTTCCCCTATATATTGATATCATAAAATAGATGCAATACTGCCTTCTATAAAGTTCTTAAATTTGGTGAAACCAATTTATTTAGCATGTCATTTAATTACATATAGAATAATTATTCATGAAAATGTCCATTGGTCAATATTTTCAGTACAAAGCCCTTCTCATTATGGAATTCACTTCCTATGTTTCTTAGGTTACAATCATCTCTTGACAAATTTAAGACAGATTTAAAGACTTTGTTTTTAATTTAATGATGCTTATAATTAAAATTGGATTCATTTATCAACGGGAAGAAAAATTCTGGAAGACAGTTGATCCTCAAGTGTTTTCCTTCCCTACTTTTGGATATCCACAATCAGATCCTTATCAATTTGCTGCGATTGAGTCGGAGGTCTGTAGACTACACCCACATAGATAGAAGTTCCATCTTCTCTTTTCAGAGCAATCCATATCGCTTCTTCCTCTCCCCAGGTCCCTTGCATTTCGGTCGCTGGATATTGATCTTTACATAGAGAGCTACTCCTCCACCTTTATGACCATCTCTGTCCTTCCTAAAAAGATTATATCCCGATATGTTTGCATCCCATCCATGTGATTCACTGAACCATGTCTCTGTGATAGCAACAATATCTAGATCTGCCTCTAACATCAGGGCTTGCAGATCATGAACTTTGTTGCTTAGACTGCGAGCATTTGTGGTCATCGCTTTCCAGCTATTCTTCAGCGATAATCTCCTTTTTCGTATAGATTTTTGTTTCGTTTCACTTTCCATTGCAATGCTAAGAAATGAGTTGCTGATATTGTTTATGTTGCAATCTTTACTACTATCACATCTTTTCTTTTGCCAGGGATGGTTTCTATAATTGTCCTTCATACATACACCACCCCTACCTTCTAGTTTAAATGCCTAGAAGCATATTGTCTAAATTTCTCTGCAAGATTTATTTTTCCTGCTGTAGTAATATGTAGCCCATCAGTGCAATATAGCTTCTGTCCTTCAATGTATTTCCCCATCCTCCTATGTATCTGAAGCCTTTTTGATGACACCAGGCTTTGAGCCATCTATTAAAGTCCTCTGTGTTTTTCACTCTTTGCTCTCCCTTTCCATATGCAGGCAGTATTTCAGAAAAAGCTAAAGTCTTTACAAAAGGTTTCAAGCCCTCACCAAGCTCCCGAAAAGCTTTCTGTGCTGCAAGTGTGGAGTTGTTGGCCAGGTCATTTGTTCCCAGATGGATAGCAACATCAGTGTTAAAATCCTTAGTTTCTTCCTTAATTATAGTCAGTATTTGCCTGGAACTCCTGGTAGCTGAGGATCCTGGAAGACATTTCACTATTTTGGTCTCCTCGCCTTGTGTTCCAAGGTTAATGCCTCTGATGATGGAATCCCCCAACAGTAATAGTTTTTTGTTTTTGGCCTTTTTATTTGTGCTTATGGTGTGCTTGCTCTCTTGAGTTACCTTCATTGGTTCCAGTCCCACCTCCCTTCTGTTTTCTTGAGTATCGCAGTGCACTAGTGGAGCGAAGGAATTCTGTAGAGGTAATATTAGTGAAGGTGGATGTTTCTGTGTTATATGTCACAGTCTTCCTGAGCCTACTGTGACCCATTTATTCCTGGGCTGTTTTATTCTTTGAGGTAGAAGTGGTAAGTTGGTATGATTTTGTGGAGTGATGGAAGCTGCTTTAATTGTATTCAATTCCTGTTTAAGTTTGCAGTGCTCCTCTTTAATACTAGCAAGTTGAAGACAGATGGGGCAAGCCTTAAGCCTCCAAATAGTGTGTCTTGGAATTAAAGCACCACAGTGATTGCATAGAATAAAGGTCATCTTGATTGGTTGTAAAGTGACTTGATTTGAGTAGTCCTGATTATTTGGGTCTCTATATATGAACAGTGGTCCCTGGGGTGGGTGGGACTATAAGTCTTACCCTTAGTCCTATGAAGAGGAAGAGGAAATAAGATTTAACAAAGGAAAGAGAAGGGTTTATTTTTTTGTGTTTTTTTAACTAAGAAACAGGGAGGAAGAGAAGAGAAATTAAGCAGATATAATGTTGAAAAACAGTGAAAAGAGCAGAATATGAAATGCTGAGTAACTTAGCTTTTAGAAGTTCACAGGGCAGACTTGTTCACAGTACTGTCCCAAAGATAATGCAGTTAACCTTAGTAGTAAATCAGAGCCCCTCCCTTCTACACCTAATCAGCAGACACAATGGCTGAAAACTAGGATTTTAAACAGAAATACAGGCTCTATACCAGATCAGTGGCTACCCCAAAACACAGGATTTTAAACAGAAATGCAGGCTCTGTACCAGATCAGTGACTACCCTAAAACACAGGATTTATAACAGGATTTTCCCTACTTTAGTCACTCTGTGCCTCAGGCACCAGGATTTAATTAGAGTTAATTTAAGTCTTACCCTTATTCCTATGAAGAGGAAGAGGAAATAAGATTTTAACAGAGGAAAGAGAAGGGTTTGGTTTTTTTGTGTTTTTTAAGTAAGAAACAGGGAGGAGGAGAAGAGAAATTATGCAGATATAATGCTGAAAAACAGTGAAAAGAGCAGAATATGAAATGCTGAGTAACTTAGCTTTTAGAAGTTCACAGGGCAGACTTGTTCACAGCACTGTCCCAAAGATAATGTAATCCTGTTCCTACTGCTGATCTCCTTTCTGTCTATCCCCCTTTCCTTAGCTTTTCCCATCTTCCCTGCTTTACAGAGAGATCCCAATGGTCCAGTGATGATGATGACAGAATGAACAAACATTATATGAATGTTAATGTGAACAGATGTTCTTGTATCCAATTTTACCAAACCTATGTGTATTTCACAGACTTTTTGATCAGCTCCATCTCTGATGAGCCCTTTCTTGGATAGGGACTCATCTGAGTTTGTAACTCACAATGAGCTTGAAGTCAGAAAGGCAAATATTTAAATCCAAATGCTCACAAGTGTCTCTTCCTTTCAGCTGGATCAGGTCTGAACAAGAATGGAGGCAGACAAGCAGGAAGGAGAAATGTGAATTCAGGGCGCCTAGGGAGGAATTAGCACCATATGGAGGGGAGTGGAACAAGTCTACTACTAAATATACAGATAGTCGTCATTACTGACACATATTGTTGATTTAAAGTCCCTGCCAGCCACTGGACTCCGTTAATTAAAATGCTAAATGGTAATTATAGCTAGCCTAAGGCTGGCACATCTGTTAGATGTTGGCCAGAAATTTAGCAAATTTGCAGGCACCTTAAGCATCAAGCATGAACCTAAGTTTACATATGCATTAATCCTGTCCTGTTTTTCAGTGCTTGTTCCTGCATCTCCTTACAGAAATCAGCCTGGAACCAAACCCAGTCAAAACAGTCTACATCTTGAGACACATAGGCAGCAGAATGGAGTAGACCAGTATCTTGGCCAACAGAGCAGATTGGTTTGTTTGGCCCCTCCAGTCAAAAGGGTTTCAGCTGCCCCTGTTGAGACCTACCCCTGAGCTATCTACACAGACTAAATTAGCCCAGTATTTCTTTCCCAGACAGTAGATCCTACACATTCAACGAGATCATTGATTGAGGCAGTGAGCAAACAGATATGTCATGTCATCGCATCCTCATCACGATGATCTGATGGCCAGTTAAGGACACAACAAGATCCTCACTTATTCACTCTGCAAATACTACTACACAGAAGCTCACAGCAAAGTTCATCACAGTCATATCTTCCGACCCTCAGGAAAACACCTGGTCTTAATCTAATTCCAAAAAGGCAAATACTTATCTATCAATCTCAAATCTTGAGAATGAGCATTCTACACTCTGTTTATGCTTATCAAAATATTTCATATACCACTTAGCTAAACTAAAGACCAAAGCGGTTTTACACAATTACCACAATATTAAAAAGAAAGGAACACCATTTTAAATATTAAATAATACCACCAATCATGCACCATACATATATCCCACATTTCATCATCTTTCCATCTTCAGGCATTCTCTGGGAAACCAATTTCTGGCCCCTCGGCCTAATTAAAATCCGATTTAAAAATATTTTAAGCAGTCTTATCAAAATTTTTCAAAGATTCTTCCTTATGCAATGCTCTTGGTAAGGTGATCCACAGCATTGGCACCAAATAAAATCATACCCTCCCTCTTGTATGTGGTATCAGCCTTCTATTGTCATTTGGTGATCTAAAAGTATATGTGTGGAACATAAAAGAGTTGCCGATGGCCACGTATTTGGACTTGGAGGATGAGATGTACAGCGTCAGCATCTGTGAGACAAACATGGTTTTTCTTGTTACATAGATCTCTTTGGACCCGTTATGTTATAAAAGTTAGACAGTTCTAAATCTAATAGATGCTGGCACTAACATCTAGACATAGGAACACTGGATCATCTGTTGTTCTCTTGTCCTTTGATACTCAACTTTTGGAAGTCAATATGGGGACAGATTAATCTCATACTGGAATCTACAATTCCATTGACATAAGAGGTGGAACACTACTGTATATTAAGCTCCCCATGGATCGTTATAAATGCCGGCTTTTTCTGATTATGACTTGGATAGCCATATAGATGATAACTCATAATTGGAAAAACTGTGATCGTCTTAATTTTTCTTTTTGGTGGGCGAGCTTATGTTTAAACTATAGGTTTGAGAAAACGAATGCCGACATACTAGGACATTCTAAGATATTTAACTTAGTTTGGGGTCCATTGACGTCTTTTGTACAATTGTTATAGTTCTTTTATCCTTCTTTTTGCTGGTATAATTCAAACACATCCAGGGGGGGAGGGAGGGGAGGAATATATCTTTAGTGTGATTCCTTGATGTAATTGTGGGGTGGGGGGGGCTTATATTGTTGCATTGCTACTGATTGAATTTAAGTGCTTAGCTGTTATTGTTACCGATACGAATATTGTGTTGCACTTTTTGTTTGTCATGGAAAATCAATAAAGATTAAAAAAATAAGAGTTGCCAGAGAAGAGAGAGAGCGGTTCCAATTCAAATACTGCTCTCTTTCGAGTGGATGAAAGCCTTCCTTCCTTGCTCTGCCGCCCTTCCATGGGTGAAGATGGTGAAGATGGGCGTGATGCTCTATTGGACTGTCATGACACCTGGATCTATAAACAGACTGGACGTTTTAACTTATTTGATTCTCTTTTCTTCAGTTTGTTTCATTTCTGCTCTCTCTCTTTGTATTTCTGCTTGATATCATGTTTATATTTATTTTGTTAGACTTACCACTCTACTCATTAAACTTCACTCTTCTTCTGGGTTCCTTGTTAACAATGTTTTAAGTTTCTCTGGGGATCTTCTTCTTTCTTCTCTATTTATCTTTATCTAATTGATGTTTTTCGTGAAGGCATTTTTGTTAGATTGTGAGTCTATTTGGGGCAGCTACAATACAGTGTTCCCCCGCGAATTGCGGACTCAAGTTATTCGCGGTATTTTCTGACTGCCTCTTCCGGTCAGAAAATACAGGGAATGAGTCGGCGAATCAGCCTTCTGCACAGCTGATTCCTCCTTCTCCACCCCCCCCCCCGGTCAACCAATCAGTCTTCTGCACAGCCGATTCCTCCACCCCCCCCCCCCAGAGCATACTGGGTATGACTTACTGTACCTGCCGGCGCCCCAGCTGCCCATTCCTGCCTTTTTACAGACTTAAAACTGCATTTGTGATTTTTTGAAATTCGCGGGTGTTCCTGGAACAGAACCCCTGTGAATTTCGGGGGGGGGGGGGTAGGGGGGAAGGACTGTACATGTAAAGTAGATTTAACGCTATGAACGGGACAGAATATAAATCTAAATATATAAATAAATAAATCAAAATAGAGGTGTTACATGTTCTCTAATATGACTCCAGCAATCGAAATGACTGCATTTTGCAAGGTTTGTAAATGTTTTAGCGGACGTCAAACCAGCCTGCACTAAGGGGGAAATTCTATAACCAGGGCCTAAATTTAGGCGCCCTGCCAGTGGTCAGAAAAGGCAGGGTTGAAGCGCCTACTGACCCTTAAATAAAAGGCCGCTAAAATGGCCATCGGAATCAAGCTTCAAGTTTATTAAAAATTTGTTAACCCGCCTTTTCAAAATTACAAAGCGGCTTTACAACAATAAAAAGGAAAAACAGGGCAATTACAGACACATTAAAATTAAAAGCTAAAAAAAAATCCAGTAAAGACTCACATATCAAAGTGACACGAAAGGAAAGGGTAGAACTACAATACGGCTAGGAAGCTGCTTTAGGCCGCAGAACGCCAAAGTAGGCGTGGCCAACCCCCAAAGCAGCTTTAGGCGATCTAAAATGGCTACCCAGCCATGAATCACGCCAAGATAGGCGGCTGAAATGTAGGCCTGGGAAACCCCAGCATACATTTCAGCCACCTACCTTTGCCTAGACCTCAGCAGCAGGGAAATTCCCCCCTCTCCCATCAGCTATCAGGGATTCCCCAATGCTGTGATTCTGAAAGCTGGCGCCCAAATTCTGGGTGCCGGATACAGAATCGCGGTTTTGGGGAGTCACTGCCACTCAGCTGATGGGGGGGGGGGGAATTCCCCTGCCGCGATCGTCAGAACGGCCGGGGTAGGGAACCCCTGAACCCCACCGCAAATCAGCCGGCAGGAAAGATGCCCACTCCCTCCTGCTAGCACCCCCCTCCCCGTTAACATCCCTGGCAGGAGGGATGCCCAATCTGCCACCCCCTGCAACACACCCGGCAGGAGGGATGCCCAATCCCTCCTGCTGGCAGCCGCCGCTAACATCCCCGGCAGGAGGGATGCCATTTTCGTCACCTTCCACAAATGAAACGCCTGTGCTCTGAGCTGCTCATTCTATATTCGAAGCCAAAAAAGGTGCCCACTCGCAATTTAAAAAAAACTACAACAGTGATACCCAGTTTCTATTCCCCCTCCTCCACACACACACACACACACTTGGGCATCGCAGGGTCTGCATTACAGTTCCTCACCTTCATCATCCGAAACAGGCAGCCAGAAGCTCCTGTTCGTCTTCTGTCATGTTCACCTTCTCTAAAGCAGTGTTTCTGGTTGCTTTATTGCTGCTACATTTCCTCTTTTTAAAGAACACACCTTTTTGACTCAGTATCTCTTAAGTATTACTTTTGACATCATTGTTTAATCATAATCAAGTTCCATCTGCCTTAATGGACTGATTGGCTGGGCCAGTCATTTTACTGCGCTATTGATGTAAATTCCATGATTGGTCAGGTGTGGTTCATTCTGAAATGGGACAGTGCCTCCTTTTCAATGACACAAATTTTGAGGGCATAGACAGGAGACAGAGAAGACAGATGGAAAGATTCAGATACACTTAGCCAGACTATGGCATGCATTTGAGTTTTACATTAGCTTTAAGGGAACTGCAGGGCAAATGCATTAAGCATTTACACAAGGTCTGTTTCAACACCCCCCTCCCGTCAAAAATACCCAAAACAAAAAGCTTCAGAAACCAGCAATTATTTTTCCTCTCTCTGACTAGGCAACACTTGCAACATTCCACCTCCTTTCAAGTTTCAAGTTTTCAAGTTTTTTATTTATTCTTGATTAATCGCTTTCTCTAATTCAAAGCGATGTACAAATCAAATTTAGTTAAAAGAGAACAAACAACCAAACAAAACAAACTTTGGGAATTACAATGCTTACAAAGGTTAAAACTTGTTATACTACATTGGGTAAAAATAGGGTTATGAAATACATTCGTTATATAAAAGATTAAACATAGGAAAACACATTAGGAAAAACAATAAATAAAAAATCAGGAATTAAAAGCATCATTAAAAAGAAATGTTTTTAATAGTGATTTAAATTTTACCAAATCTTGATCGTTCCGTATAAAAATTGGAAGAGCATTCCAGGTTTGAGGGGCTGTTACGGAAAATATAAATTGCCGTCTAGTATTAATCAATTTCAGTGAAGGTACTGTTAATAGATTTTGATCAATAGATCTTAATGTTCTAGTTGGATGGTAAGGTATTAAAAGTTTATGAATAAAAGCAGGTGTCTTATATAGAAGTGTTTTAAATGTAAGTAAACAGATTTTATAAGTTATTCTATGGATGACAGGGAGCCAATGTGCCTTTTCAAGTAGGGGAGTAACATGATCAAATTTTTTAGATTTTGTAATAAGTTTTATAGAGACATTCTGTATAATTTGTAAACGTTTGATTTCATTTAATGCAATACCTCTAAAAAGAGAATTACAATAATCTATTTTTGATATGACTAATGAGTGGATAAGGATGTTTAAAGATTGGGCATTCAGAAATTTTGAGATGGATCTAATTTGTCGTAATCTATAGAATGAAGTTTTAACAATATGACTTATATGGTCATGAAAATTTAATTTAGAATCAACAATTACTCCTAATATTTTCGTTTTATTAACTATCTGTAAAGGAATATTTCTTATAGTAATAGGGGTGACAAGTGTGGGATTTTCCTTCCATGGAAAGATCATCAAATTTGTTTTTTTTATATTAAGGGCCAGTTTATTAGTGTTTAGCCAATGTTGAATTTGATCGAGTTTCTTTCTCTCCACACTGAAGGGAGAACAACATTATCTTCCTTCCTTTCGAGGGAACCCCCAAAGAACACAGTCCCTTACCGTTCCCATAAGTTGATAAAACATGAAGTCTTCTCACCCCCCTACATTTGGGGGGGGAAGAGGAGACGTTTCTCTCACACCCACCACCCGTATTGAAGCCTCCCAAGCGTGCAAAAGTTTCTCTTTTTAGCAAACAGAACAAATACTCTACCTTAACAGAGTCTTAAGGGAGGTTTACATTTATCATAACAAATAGAATATTTTAAAAAGCATCTATCAAGTTTATCAAGTTTATTATGCAATTTGATTAATCGCCTATTCTACATTCTAGGCGATATACAAACAATAACGAATAAATAAAACTTGGGGTAATTATTACATAGACAAATAATATTACATAATTACAAAAACTTACAATCATGAAACACTAGGAAAACTATATTTAAAGGGTTACATTCTGTATCAAATTCTATATTTCAGGATTACAACAATAGGGGGGGAATAAAAGCACAAATAAGAAAATAAAAGGTTAAGAAGGAATGTAAAGCTATTTATTAACTAAAAACGTCATTGAAAAGGAAACTTTTAAGCTTAGTCTTGAAATTAGCTAAGTTCTTTTCTTCTCTTATATAAATAGGGAGATTATTCCAAGATTGTGGGGCGGTCACTGAAAAAATAGTAAGCCGTCTAATACAAGAAACTACACTTGTGCATTCATAACATATACACGGAGAAGAGGATTCATTTACTGGTTAGAACAGCAGAGTTCAAATCTACTGCTGCTCCTTGTGACTTTGTGCAGGTCACCTTACCGTGCGTTGCCTCAGAGACAGAGTGTCGGGGGGGGGGGGGGACGAGGAAAAATATCTACTCTCTATCAATGTGATTCGCTTTAAAGTGCTACTGAAAAGGGGCGAGCTAAATTCAAAGTTGAAACATGGGGCACTCATGACTGTAACATTCAGAGGGAGAATTTAAAATCAGACTTAGAACCTTCTTATTTCAAGATGCTTACAATACAGTTCTCCCTCTGTATTTGCGGTGGGAGGGGATTAACAGACCCGCAAATAACGTTTGCATATGTTATTCGCGGTTTTCTGTTAAAAACCCTCGTGAATATGTTGAAACCGCGAAGAACACAAAAGACCGCATTCGCGATTTTCTCTGTGCAACTGGGAATCGGCAATTTTATCAGAAACGCTGGGAATTGGCGATTTTCTCTGTGCAAGATGGGAATCAGCAATTTCTCCGATGTAATTTGGGGGGGGGGGGAGGAGCCAGCAAGCGAAAAACCGCGAATAATCGAAACCGCGAATACGGAGGGAGGAGTGTACAAGCTAAGATCCATTCCCCTTTACATTAACGATAAACCAGAACCCGCTTTTAATAAGTGACCTCCCCCCTCCTCTCATTCACTCCCTTCCCCCTCCTTACTTCCCTTTAAATTTTATTTTTCTTTACTGTAATTTTGAATCTTACCCTTATCCCAGTGCCTCTTGTATCAAATTATCCTTGTCTTGCCTAACAACCATGTCATTTAGGGTTCGTAGACTAAGGGCTCCTTTTATTAAGGCGCGCTACAGGGGTTAGCAAGTCGGACATTTCATCACGCGCTAACTCCCGCGGCTCGCCAAAATACGCCTCGTCAATGGAAGCATTACCGACTAGCGTGGCACGTGATATTCCGCGCGCTAAACCCCTACCGTGCCTTGATAAAAGGACCCCTAAACCGTGTGAGAAAATCGCGCGCAAAGCCGGGCCGACAATCGCGCGCAGGACATCAGCGCCGGATTTAAACTGAATTTTAAAGCTCTCCGAAGGGGGTGTTGGGGGAGGAACCCCCAATTATAGAGGAAACAGGCTTTTTCCCTATTTTTTAGTTAATTCCCTACTAAATTAAATGGGGGGGGAGTTCCCCCCCCCCCACACACACACAGAGCACTTTAAAATTCAGTTTAAATCTGGCGCGCTGATGTCCGGTACACGATTGTCGGCCCAGCTTTGTCTGTGCGCAATTGTCTCACGCGATTTTGACGCGTCACCGTAATTTACGTACTGCCTTCTTTTATTTTATATATATATTTTTTTTAATTGTTAGTATTGTAAACCGACCAGATACTTGTTGATGGTCGGTATATCAAATAGTAAATAAAATTGGAAACTTAAAAATCTCCATTTTGTTAATGACAGGAAAGGAAATTGCAGGATTAGAGGTGGGGCATGGATGGTGAGCTTTCGAGTCTCAAGTTTTATAGGCTCTCTGATATTTGCTGATTCTTGATACCCTTATAAACATGATTAGGGTTACCAGACATCCGGAAAAATCCCAGACGTGCCCTCTTTTTAGAGAACTGTCTGGGTGCCCAGACGGACTTTCCAAAATCCAGTGCTTTGTCTGGATTTTGGAGAGCCCCAACCTCCCAGCTACATCAGACGATGTCACACGCATCCGATCACGCTCAGAGACCATCCAGATGTGGCCCAGACGTCAGAAAACAAAGACAAGGCTTTGTGGGGGCGGAGCTAGAGGCAGAACAGAGCAGGGCCATGTGTCCAGGTTTCTCTGCCCCAAAATCTGGTAACCCTACATGAATGAGGGCAGATAAGGGCCAAATGGCCCATCCAGTCTGACGATAGCATTACAGCAGCATTACTTATAACCACCAAAATCTGGGCAAAACAGATCTGACGTCAGAGACTCTTATTATTGCTGAGTTCATCCAGATTTGTGCAAAGCTGCACTGGACAGACAGGTTTATTTTCAGTAGCTGAATAATTTTGGCAGGTAAGATAAATGAGAATGGAAACTGTAGCATGAGAAAAGCACCCTTCACCTGCCTAAGGTAATGTTTCTGGGTGTAGCACGAATCCTAATCTCTCTGCCATACTAATGCAGGAATGTTAATGCAGTCAGCTCTTTGCAACCTTCTTCCAGTCCTCCATTCCTTCACCCCAACTCTACCAGCTACTCATCTCTCTCTCTCTTCACCCTTCTCCTGGCAACAAACAAATTACCCGATGACTCAAGTTTTCCATAACATCAGCCTATAAATAATAATAATAAATTTTATTATTATACCACACTACCTCTCAGTTCTATGCGGTTAACAACCATGAAAAGCTGAGCAAAAACAGCAATGGTACAATAGCATGCAGTAGAGATTTTATCCAGTAATATATAGTTGATTCACAGAATATCTAGCCGCCAACAGCCACCAAAGTCGTCATGTTAATCCGTGGTTTCTGTTACCAAGGCGCTCTAAGGCAGGGGTCCCCAAAGTCCCTCCTTGAGGGCTGCAATCCAGTCGGGTTTTCAGGATTTCCGCAATGAATATGCATGAGATCTATGTGCACGCACTGCTTTCAATGCATATTCATTGGGGAAATCCTGAAAACCCGACTGGATTCGAGGGACTTTGGGGACCCTGCTCTAAGGTATGTTCTCCTATAAGCCTCAGTGATGCCCAGTTCAGAAAACCACTTTAGATAAATCGGAACAGGATGTGATTTTTTTTTTTTTTACCAAAAGACTAAGTGGACACTGCAGTCCGGTGCCAGCAATAGAGGTCATTTACATAAAACCAGCTCCCCTCTGCAGTAAACAAAATCCTTTAGCCCCGGGCGCACAGTAGACTTCCAGTCCTGGCGAGCCACGGTCTCCCACGGCTGGGACTGCTCACAAAAGGAACTTTGTAAACGGACTAGCCATGAGAGAAGAAAACAGGCCCACACTCCCTGTCCCATCATAACGGGCTACTTTGTTCCTTTCAGTAACGCTGCAGTGGGAAGTAGATGGTGTCACACCACATCCATTACATCAGTCCCAAAGCATGTCCAGTGGTTTCCGAGCAACCTGGTTTGAGCTTCAGTGGAAAAATAAGCAGAGGTCGATTGCTGGCTTAGTCCCCTTGGATATTTTAAAGAAAGGTCAATGCAAGCTGTTAATACTTTTGACCTAGCTTTTGGAAAGTCTGTTCCCATAATCTGGTCAGTACTGCTAGAGGGTGAATCACTAAAATAAAAATAAAACACTTCTCCTCCAATCCAACTTTTCCAGCCACCATCTAATCCGATGGAAAAATCTAGTAAGCCGCTGAGTTAATGGTAGGGACACAGTTCTCAAAGTTAAAGGTCTTTGTACTAAGACGAGCTAAATGCTAACTCATCCATTATGGTCTATGGACATGTAAGCATTTAGCGCGTGCTAAAACAGCTAGGCCGCCTTAGTAAAAAGACCCCTTAGTCTCCACTGTAAGCATTTCATCTACAACAGTCGAAAACCTAAAAAAAATCACAAAATAATTGTTTGCTCCCTCTTGTGGGCTTCAGCAGCACTGCAGCTTGGTCCAATCAGTACGCGACGGTCTTCCATCGATGCCAGACACAAAACGTGGTCTTGCTTATCACCTCGCTGTTTTTCCACCGAGTCCTCACAGCTCTATTTTGGTAGAAAGCCACAGTAAAATATGGATGAGAAAACTGCATTTGGTAGAGGCAGTGCAAACAAATACTGTATATCTTATGCTTATTCATTGGCAATATACAGAGCTTGAATTCTTTGCTGATTCATTCTACGGAGTCCTTCAGCCCTTCATCTGAATCCAGATGCTTAGCTAGGCATCAAGGGGCAGAGTCAAGAAAGGCCCTGGAAAACTGGGCCATAAGCAAGTGGTGGAGACAAAGACGGAGCCTGAATTAAAGAAAGTGTGGTAATATGTCTCAAAGAGTTTAAGGATCTTTGAGGTTTTCATGCCAATGAGGTTTGCTGGTAATTGATTCTGCCTGCGTTACAAATAAACTGCGGCAGTTTCACATTCTGAGGCTTTCCCTCCTCGACACGGTGGAGTCCTTACTTTTGAGAGTAAATGTCTGCGTCACAGAAGATCTTCAGGCTTTCCTGTATGCAGGCATCACCAGTTTTGAAGAGACACTAGTTAACCCAGGACAAGCAGGCAGGTATTCTCACTAGTGGGTGATGTCATCCGACAGAGCCCCGATGCGGACGTCTCACAAACATACTTGCTTGAAGAAACTCAGAAGTTTCGAGATGCCCGCACCACGCATGCGCGAGTGCCTTCCCGCCCGATGGTCCTGGCGTGTCTCCTCAGTTCTTTTCTTTCCGCGGAGCTGAGAAGTTTGTTCTCAACTCTCTGCGTTGAGTGAACCCGTGTTCTTGCCTTCTTGCACCACGGTTTTGAGTTATTTTCCTCTTAATCGTGTGTTTTATTCTTTCGCTTTGCCACTTGGTCCTCGGTTCATACATTCACCTCTCATTATTGTCTGGATACATTCTCCAGAAGGGATGGACAGTTTGGCCAAACAGTATTACAAAATTTATTCTCCTAAGTTGCCAACTCTCCCACCATCCCATTCAGGTTAGCTTGGAGGTCACCCACTAGTGAGAATACCTGCCTGCTTGTCCTGCTTACCGTAACAGTTGTTATCCAGGGACAGCAGGCAGCTATTCTCACGTCCCACCCACCTCCCCTGGGTTGGCTTCTCTGCTAGCTACCTGAACTGAGGAGACACGCCCGGACCATCGGGCAGGAAGGCACTCGCGCATGCGCGGTGCGGGCATCTCAAAACTTCTGAGTTTCTTCAAGCAAGTATGCTTGTGAGACGTCTGCATCGGGGCTCTGTCGGATGACATCACCCACTAGTGAGAATAGCTGCCTGTTGTCCCTGGATAACAACTGTTACGGTAAGTAACACTGCTTTTTGGGGGACAAGAAAAATTTGTAATAAGCCAGATATATGTCTTGATAAAACAGGCTCTTAGAACGAATGCGGGTAAGGATAGTTGGTTTTTTTTCCTATTTGATCTCGCGGTTCCTCTCCTTCTGGAAATGTATCCTGTACACCAGGGGTGTCAAAGTCCCTCCTCCAGGGCCGCAATTCAGTCGGGTTTTCCTCAATGAATATGCATGAGATCTATTTGCATGCACTGCTTTCATTATATGCATTGGGGAAATCCTGAAAACCCGACTGGATTGCGGCCCTCGAGGAGGGACTTTGACACCCCTGCTGTACACCATTTAGTTCTGCTTGTCAGTAAAGCAGTATTTATTCACAACTTACTAAATAAATAGAATAATCCCCAGTAGCACAAAAATGCTCTGCTCATCAGGTAAAGTCTCTCTTTTCTGTAGCCTTCTACTTGATAGCAGATTCCAAACTCTGTCCCTTTTCCCTTGCTGCCCCATATGCCTAGAACAAACTGCCTGACTCAGTATGTCAAGCTCCGTCTGGCAGTATTCAAATCCAGACTCAAAAACTCACATCTTTGAAACCGCTTTCAATTCCAAACTCCAACCCACCTTCTAAGCACCACTATCAGGCTTATCCTTCCCTCTGTATAATTCCCCCACCTGAGCACTGTGTATTAATGTACCTTCTTGACCAGTTTGTCTGTCTTGACTAGATTGTAAGCTCTTTTGAGCAGGGACTGTCACTTCTATGTTTTGATATACAGTGGTGTGTATGTCTAGTAGCTTTATAGAAATGATTAGTAGTAGCAGCAAAATATCAAATCTGCTCCAGGGCAGATGCAAAAATATATATATGCATGCAAGTGTATAATGCACACACATTTCACAAAGTAGAAACGTAGCTAGCAACTCTGTCTGTCCAGGCATGTCCCTTGCAGACCTCAGAAAACTACAAGAAGGGCTCTTGATAGCACAGGTACTTGTGAAGCTGCTCCAGTGAACGCGTGCATACATTTTGCAGGGGTGAGAGCATTTGCGTGCTAAGAATGTCGGAATGCCTCTGTATCGCTCCATGGTGCGACCTCACCTGGAGTATTGCATTCAGTTCTGGCCTCCTTATCTCAAGAAAGATATAGCGGCACTAGAAAAGGTTCAAAGAAGAGCAACCAAGATGGTAAAGGGGATGGAACTCCTCTCGTACGAGGAAAGACTAAAACGGTTAGGGCTTTTCAGCTTGGCTGAGGGGAGATAGGATTGAAGTCTACAAAATCCTGAGTGGAGTAGAACGGGTACAAGTGGATCGATTTTTCACTCCGTCAAAAATGACAAAGACTAGGGGACACTCGAAGAAGTTACAGGGAAATACTTTTAAAACCAATAGGAGGAAATATTTTTTTCACTCAGAGAATAGCTAAGCTCTGGAATGGATTGTCAGTGGATGTAGTAAAACTGGTTAATGTAGCCAGTTTAAAAAAAAAAAAAAAAACAACTTTGAACAAGTTCCTGGAGGAAAAGTCCATAAACTGCTGTTGAAACAGACATGGGAGAAGCCACTGCTTGCCCTGGATCGGTGGCATGGAATGCTGCTACTATTTGGGTTTTTGCCAGGTACTTGTGGCTTGGATTGGCCTCCGTGAAGACGGGATACCGGGCTAGATGGACCATTGGTCTGATCCAGTAAGGCTTTTCTTATGTTCTTAAGTATAGGACAGTCGCGCCATTGTGACATCACTGGTGAGGTTGGCTCTTAGGCACTGGTGCAATTGAGACATTATGACATCACAATCTCAGCTCTGGAATGTTGCTACTGTTTGGCGCTAATTACAAGTTACACGCATAACTTGGTAGGCGCATTCTAGAAAGCACTGCATGTCAGTTCTGCAGCGCAACTCTGAAAAAGGGGTGTGGCCAGGAGTAGGGGTGGATTGTGGGTGTTTCTAGAAGCTACATGCATTGATTTAGAATATGCCCGATCCGCACACAATTTAGGCTGAGGTATTTAGGCCTGGTTTTCCTTGGCCTAAAAGGGTGTGCCCATACATTATGACACAGACTGGCGCTAAGCACGATTCTATAAGGTGTGTGTACCTTTTACAGAATTAGTCTAAGCGCTGATCTAGTCGGCAATGATTTTTTGGGCGTTATGTATGGATTCAGGCCCTCTGTGATTTTACGTCACGTGTTTTCACAATAAAGTTTCTTTTTAAATGGCTTTCAGTCTCCTTCACAGGACATGCTAGACAACGCCTAATACGGACGCCAGTTTCCATCTATGTCCCTATTTCAGCTTCTAACAACTTTCTAAACGACAAACATCATTTTCAAAACAACAAATGCAACTTCCAAAAATCACATTCAGATTCTTCAGCACCAGAAAGACAGGCCGGTATGTTGATTGCGGGGCTCATTTTCAAGATAGGACTTATGAAGCGCCATAGGTTACTATGCAACTTTGTGAGTCTACGCCACTACTGGGTATCAAACTGAGCAACTTGGAGTCCATTCAAGCACATATTTTTCCAGTGTCACAGCACTTGAGTGAATAAAACGGACCATGAATGGAAAGTTATGAACTTAAGGTGAAAAAAAAGGATACAGACACATGAGCAAATATTTAATTTCTTAACCCTTTCAGGACCAAGGGACATATTTGTCCCATAACTTTAAAATCCTATAAATTTTGATTGGGATAGTCTACAGTTCTAAATTTGATATGTACGGATTCCATAGGATACTGCCTTTATGTAAACAAACTGGTTCCGACATTCATTCATTAGCGTCGTTGCCAGATTGACGAGAAGATTCACTTACCACACTGTCCATAAGCCAGAAGTGTGATTTTTTAAAAAAAAAATAATGATATTTCACAAAAAAAAATCAATTTTTTGGCATCTGCAAGCCCTTTTTACCATAAAAATGTCATCAAAACCACAAAAATTGGCCTACGATCCTTATGCTCCTGAAAGGGTTAAACACACAGTCTCTTCTCTCACACAAATATAAACAAGCTCCCTTTCTGACATATGCTCCAAAATACACACACGGATTTAAACTCTCAAATATATATACAAGATAGATTACACAGTTTAACATTCATTATAAAACACTTAAAGTATGACCACTGAAAACCTACCTCTCCTAAAAAGATAAGGTTCAGCCTATCTTACTCCCATAAACTGGCTAAAAGCGTCTGGACACAGGAATGCCCTTCAGAACTTCCGAAGCTGCCTATAATTTAACTCCAAACATAGGGTTCCTTTTATTAAAGTGTGTTAACCGATTTAGTGCTGCGCTAAATGCTAAGACATCCATTATATTTCTATGAACATCTTAGCGCGTGCTAAATCAGTTAGCGTACCTTGATAGGACCCCATAATATATGAAGCAAGATGATCCATAATATTGGCCCAGCCACCAGAAACCAGAGTGTGGTGCAGTGGTTAAAGCACCCTGAAGTTGTCGGCGCAAACCCACACTCTAAGGGGGGGGTGGGTGGAACCCCCCACACTGTCCTTCAGGGGGTGTTTGACACTCTCGTTCGGGGGGGGGGGGAACCCCACTACACTTAGAACTCGATTACAACTCATGCTCTCACTCTGACGTGGGTGTGGGGGGGGGAAACTTTTACAATTACGCTCTCGCGCTCTTAGGGGGGGTGCTCAATGCCGACATGCTCTAAATTAAAAGAATGCTGCATAACCCCCCACACACACACACACACACACACTACACTTACAATTGCGCCCCGACATTTCCGTTCCCTTCAAGCGCGCACTTGTCATGGCGCGCATTTGACTGAGCGGAATTGTCAGCGCGCCAATGTCGGTGTGCTGGAAAAAGAATATACACTGGCCGCTTGTTGACCAGGATACAAAAAGTGCCTACAACTGGCTTATGCAGTGCGGCAAATGAAAGGGGGCGGACTTCTCCAAACGGGTTAGTTTTGCGCATACTGATAAGAGGAAAAACAAGAAAAATAATCCAGCACTATACACTGTTTAAATTTATGTCCATCGGGAGGGTTTGTTCATCAGAGAAGTATGCACGACACAAAAAAGTGGCGGAAATAAGCCTCAGAACACTATACTAAAGACCATTAATACCCGCCGTACAATGATATTCTCCGTAACTGCCCCCTCAATATGGAATTCTTTACCCTCTTCTCTTAGGGAAGAAAAAAGTTTGCACAACTTCAAAAGGGGCATTAAAAGCCTTTCTTTTCAAAGATGCATTCGAGCAATAAATAACACCGTGTCTCCTCGCTTTGATCCAGTAATCGTTTCCCTCCTCGCCTTTGTTTTGATCCGATTCTTTAACCTTTCCCTCTCGTTTCTTCCCTCTTCGTGTTTACTTTTTCTGTTTCGGTTGTAGTTCTACCCTATTCCTTGTGTATTTATGGGTCTGTCTTGTCCATGTTGTACGCTTTTAAACATGTTGTTTGTTTGTTTTAGATTATAATTACATCCCCATTTTTATGTACAGCGCTTAGGGCCTGTTTCACAAAGCCACGTGGCATCAGCCCCGAAGCCCTTTAAATCTGTATGGGCTTCGATGCCGTTACCGCGCTGCAGCCGCTAGAGCGGCTTTGCAAAACAGGCCCTTAAAATGTACGATAGGCGTTTAATCAAAATTTTAATTAACTTGAAACTCGGATACTGTAAAGCAACTCAAGTTGTTTATTCACATCATTGGCATTTAAAAAAAAAAAAAAAAAAAAAAACAACTCCCCCATTCCTTGGCATACTTATTCTCAAAATGAAAAACCAAGCCCTCGGTGTGCACACGGAAAAAAAAAACTTATCTGATCACGCCGAGCTTCACCCAAGGACTCTTCATCTCCAACTCGGGTCACGTTCCACGTCGTTGCCAACCGTCAATGACGGCTCAGAACCGCAGGACGCCGACTATCGGCTTATATACCCCCCCTTTACTTGAGACAAAAATTTGTCATTATAGTAAGCCAAGTAAAGTGGGGGGTATATATAAGCCGACAGTCGGCATCCTACGGTTCTGAGCTGCCACTGACAGCTGGCCCTTGCACATTTGTTTTGTGTAATTTCTCCTGAAGCAGCCGATACAGGTGTCGAAACAAGGTACCCTGTTGGGATTTGTCTGGAGATTTTTTATGTATTGCGGACTGAGCAACGACACGGGACGTGACCCAAGATGAAGATTCCTGGTGAAGCCTGGTGCAATCAGATACTATAGTGTTGTGGGTCTTGAGGCTTTTTTTCCGCCACTTTTTTGTGTAGTGCATACTTCTCTGATGAACAAACCCTCCCGATGGACATAAATTTAAACGGTACGTAGTGCTGGATTAGTTTTGCACATGCCATAACAGGAATGAACCTCACTCCTAAGCCAGTGTGTGTGATCTCAGTCTTGTCACATTTACTGCTAACAGTCACAGTAGCGCTTGCACTGTCCCCGCGGGAACTCCATTTTCCCGTCCCGGTGAGTTATTTTCCTGTCCCTGCCCCGTCCTCATCTGCACAAGCCTCAAACACTTTAAAATCATAAGTGTTTGAGGCTTGTGCGGTTAAGGCAGAGCTTACAGGAATGGGACAGGGACAGAACTCATGGGGACGGAGAAATTGAGTTCCTGTGGGGACGAGGACAAATTTGTCCCTGTGTCATTCTCTATGTCAAAGAGCTCATAAGATGTAACATATATAGGCGACTTATCCAGGTGCACTTGGAAGTTCTTTTTGATCAAGCCTGTGGCCCCTAAAACAATGGGAAATACTGAGGTATCTTTCTGCCACATTTTTGTTGTCTTGGGACTACATTTCCTCCCCTTATGCTCTATCACAAATGCAGTCAGTAGGCACATAATTGAACAATAAAAACCATAATACACGATTAATCTACTTTTTCTTCAAGCAAGGAAGGCATGCAGGAAAGCGGGAAATCAAATGGGATAAATAAGCCTCGCTCCTCCTTCCCTTCATCCCCTTTCAAGGAACCTCTTTCTCTTCTGCCTGATCCTCCCAGGCTGTTACTACATATGCTTTCTGCTCTTGTCTTCTCATATCTTCCCCTCTCCCTCAACAATTGTATCTCTGTTTACCATATCTACTGTGCAGAAAAGAACAGAGGCAGAGGAAAATCAGAGGCAATAAGAAGAAATAGGTAACAAACAAACAAACACATGGGAGGTTAGAATTGCTTACCTGTCCAGCATTCTAGGGCTTGCAGTGTTCAATAAATCTCCTGGCTTCTAACAGGTTGTGGGTTTTTCTTTACTAAATCTAAATGGATTTCTCATCATCCTCAGCAATAACTACAACTCTAAAACAAAAAGAGCATGTAATGTAATAAACCATATTAAAAAAAACCCCAAAAACCATTCAATAAGCTTCTTAAGGAAGAGGTCAGCCCAAGAGGTCTCATTTGACTCCCTAAGAGGTGACCCCCCCCCCCCCCCCCCGGAGTAGACATCCACTGAAGTCTTGAAAGTTCCAACAGAGAGTAGGACTCTACACTTTGTTGAAACCTATTGCTCACAAGGCTCAAACCTGGGCTAACTGAACCCTTTCCGAATCTGTCTATGCACTGTATACCTTGCTTTCCCCCTACAGCTCCTCTCTCTCTTCAGAAGTCCTTTCTACCCTCTTAAGCTGGGACTCTAAATGGCTTTAGTTTGGGTTTTCCTCAAGGGTAACATTTCCAAAGGGGAAACAGGCAAGGAAAATCAGAGTCAATACCCAGAGAGAAGTGGGAAAGAGCAGGACAAAGTCAAGAATAGATGCCCAGAGAGAAAGGTAGCACAGGGAATGTCTGGACCTGGTCCTGTCTCCCCTCCCCACCTTTGATACACCACCTCTTCCTCCGAGTCATTATCTAAGGCAGTTGGTCTCTGGCTCTCTTCTAGGGTGTCTTAAAACTGCAAGGGAACTCACTTATCCAAGGTGATAACTTATATCAAACTCTTTCAATGATCACCTTATTTCTTTATATGAAACAATAGTAACTTAAATCCACTATCAGCTGATGTTGTTTAGTGAACACTCAGACCCACAGCTAAGGTCCCAGTGAAAAAATCACGGAGCAGCTGTATAAGAGACCATCATTGTTGTTCACAGTCTCACCCACCATACAAAGACTAAATAACATGAAATAAAATAAAACAAAAAAACAACTTAGCTTTGAATGATGTGGGTAATTAACATAACTGCTCCGGGCTCCTCCTTTATTCATATTACTGCATGCACATACACTGCCGACCCCCTCTAGGGTGACCATATGGCTCCAGAAAAAGGACAGATTGAGACATCCAGGTTTTACTTCCATTGAAAGTAGTGGAAGTAAAACCCGGATGTCTCGAGCCGACCTCCTTTTCCTGGAGCCATAAGGTAGCCCTGGCTAACCCCAAGCCTGTACTACTATTGTCACAAATAGGCAAAATTAGTTCATTATAATTACTAAGAGCCTTTGTCATTAGTCATCCTTTTCTCAGCTTATGCCCAAAAATTGCTCTGGGATGACTATGACTGGGATGGACCTCATTCCTACACCAGGGTACACTGGAAATGATCTCAGTGTTTCAAATTTGCTGCTAGTGCTGGCCTTAATATGTGCTTTGTTATAAACAGAACATTTCCTTCTACAATTCCTAAGGTATAATATGCACAGGCAACACATCAAAATGCATTTGAATTTTTTTTTTTTTTTTTAAATCAGGCCAGTGGTGTCCAAAAAGCAACAGGGAACCCAGAATAACTGAGAAAGGTCAAAAACTGCAAAGGAGAGAATGATCTGTTTTCACCTCACCCATAAAACCGAGTGAAGTTCTAAACGATTTCAGCTCAGCTCAAGCAGATGGGAATCCGATACAGTTAGAGACCATGACAAGGATGACGATGGGCTGTGTATATCTACATCAGAAATGTTTTATTCCTAGTCTCAAACAGGACAAAGGCCCCCCCCCCAAAAAAAAAAATAAAGAACAGCTCAACCCCAAAAAAAATTAAAATTAAGAATGGGATGGGGGTAATAGGGTGAATGGAGTATTGTAAATTACTTTGGGTGCTACAAGAATATAATGAATAAATATGACAAAATATATATATTTTTAAGACTCGGTTAATTCAAATATTGGCCTAGAAAAAGACAGTTCATAAATATCATCTATTGCTTTTGTGAGCAAGGGTTAGAAGAGGAGATGTTCTGACCCTATAAGGATGACATTAGACATGGGATTTCGCATCACGGCAACAAGAAGAGCTGGTGGCATTGCAAGGGGTGAAGAAGCGGTATGGAGCTCCAAAAAGCCAGAAATATACCCTGGTGGAGGAGCAATGACGACTGCAGGAAGGCAACTCCGCTGCTAAACTGGAAGGTCACAATTATGCAATTTTTTTTGCAACCCGCCTAGAAGCCAGAGATACAGATTTGAATAATAATAATAATAATGAGAAGAGCAATTGCAAAGCAGACAGGCTGGGGAGAGGCAGAAAAAAAGAGCCAGAGCCGATCGGAGGGGGTGGGTGGGGGAATCAAAGCGCAGCCGCCTAGCAAGAGGCAAAAGGAAATGAGCGGAGCCGCCTGGGTAAAATCCGGATCTGCCTGTCCTCAATTTCCTTAGGCATCTTCCCCCAACCCACACCATCCCCTTGACTGCATCAAAACGCGTGCATGCTCATTACCAAGAGACTTCTGCAGGCTTCCCAGTCCACCGGCGCTGGAAGGTGGGGGGGTGTGGGGGCGACCCCCGCGGACCCCGGTCCCGAGCAACTCCTCTGCCGCCGCCCGGCACATGCATTCGCGACGAGCCGCAGCTGCTGCCGCCCCCTCGCGCCTCTGCAGCCGGCTCGCGCGACTGGCGGCCGCCCAGAGCGTGTGGAGCGAGCGCATCCCTCCACTGCGCACGCGCGGGGGAGGGGAGAGGCGGGGCGTCGCGGTCCGGGGAGCGGGCTCGGCTCCAGGGCTCGCCGCTACTGCGCATGCGCGGGGCTCGTGCCGTGATGGCAGTGCCCAGGGTGACCACATTTCTTTCCTTATTTCGTCAAATCGCCAGCCCCAGGTTTTGCACCAAGGCTACCACTTCACCGACAGCAGAGAGACAAATTGAAGGAGGAAAAGCAGAAGTCGAAATGCCTACGTACATGTTTTGGGTACTAAGCATGGCACACAAAGATGCAAATACACATGGAAGATGCAAACAACAGATTCAAGGGAAGAGCAGCACCAGAGGGACCCTTTTTATGAACCGTATTAAGAATGACACACTTATTGCACTAGAACAGGGGTAGGCAATTCCGGTCTCTCGAGAGCCACATGCAGGCCAGGATTTCAGGATATCTGCAATAAATATACACTAGAGCAGTGGTTCCCAACCCTGTCCTGGAGGAACACCAGGCCAATTGGGTTTTCAGGCTAGCCCTAATGAATATGCATGAAGCAAATTTGCATGCCTATCACTTCCATCATATGCAAATCTCTCTCATGCATATTCATTAGGGCTAGCCTGAAAACCCGATTGGCCTAGTGTTCCTCCAGGACAGGGTTGGGAATCACTACACTAGACCAGGGGTCTCAAAGTCCCTCCTTGAGGGCCGCAATCCAGTCGGGTTTTCAGGATTTCCCCAATGAATGTGCATGAGATCTATGTGCACGCACTGCTTTCAATGCATATTCATTGGGGAAATCCTGAAAACCCGACTGGATTGTGGCCCTCAAGGAGGGACTTTGAGATTCCTGGTATAGAAGAATGAATACATTTTTTGTGGACCCAGCAGCATGGCAAACGATAAAACAGCTAGAAATACAATGTAATCGAAGTAAAGGACAATTTTAGGCATTTTTAGTAGGGGGGGAAGATCTTGCATAGTTGAGCCCCAAGTGTGCAACTAGAGACTTTAGTTACATCTGTAAAGGGAGCGGAGGGCAAATTCAGCGAGGCAGTATAAATTTGCAGGGGGG
This sequence comes from Geotrypetes seraphini, assembly GCF_902459505.1. Taxonomy (NCBI): domain Eukaryota; kingdom Metazoa; phylum Chordata; class Amphibia; order Gymnophiona; family Dermophiidae; genus Geotrypetes; species Geotrypetes seraphini. The sequence goes on from NC_047102.1 coordinate 11,747,114, forward strand.
CAGAAATAAAGGTTAGGGGGGTGTTTAAGAGAGTCAAGTAAAAAGGTGGGGTGTTATCGCTTTCCTGAAATTTAGTAAGCCTGACAGTGATCGGATGGTTGGTGGGATAGCCTTCCATAATTTGAGTAGGAGTGTTTGCGGGCACTTTCCAGAAGGAGGTTTCGTGCCGGTGGGGTGGACAGTCTTCTTTCGGCTTGTGATCGCGGGGGGTCGGTTGGGGATCGAGACCGTGAGTTTTTTTGCTCCAGGAAAAGGAGGACAGATTGAGACATCCGAGTTTTTACTTCCATTGAAGTAAAACCCAGCTGTCTCTGTTTGTCCTTCTTACTTCCATGGCTTTTAATGAAAGTAAAACCCGGATGTCTCAATCTGTCCTCCTTTTTCTGGAATGCTGCTAGAAAAATGCTTGCAAAACCAAAAAAAAAAAAAATCTTCACTAAGTATAGTGGGAGATGGCATACAATGATTGAGGGGGGTCCCCTGGTATAGCGGTATATAATAAATAAAATTATTATTTTATTAAGGTGCGCTAACTGATTTAGTGCACACAAAATGCTAAGATGCCCATAGGAATATAATGGATGTCTAAGCATTTACTACCTCATATGAATAAAAATGTAAGTACAGTGAGCAAATTTGAGAATGTAGGGGCAGTGGAGTCAGTCTCCACCAAACCTGAGAAAATCAGTTCCCAACAGCATTATAAGGGGCTGATTGAAGTCAGCACAGGCCACCAGACCACCTATTACATAATTTAACACTTCTCCTACATTAGTGTATTAAAACCACATTCATAGGAACTCTTATGTGTCAGGAGCAGCGCAGAGCATTCAGTGTGCCGTGCTATCGTGGTTTTGTAAAAAAGGGGGGGGGGGATGTTTTAAATAAAATGTGCTCTAAACCAGTGTTTTTCAACCTTTTTACACCTATGGACCGGCAGAAATAAAAGAATTATTCTGTGGACTGGCATCGGTCCGTGGACCGGCGGTTGAAGAACACAGGGCTAAGTCATGGGCCAGACCCCGCCCATCTCTACCCAATGCCCACCCCAGACCCCGCCCCCATAATAGTACTAATTGCACCTTGCACGTCCCGTGCCTCATCTGGAAGCCTTCCCTCTGACATTGCAACGTCAGAGAGAAGGCTTCCAGTTCAGGCGCAGGATGCCCGTAGGAGCCACTGTCCGTGGATTTGTGCACTGAATCAGGAAGTGGGAGCTGGCTCGAAGATAACGACGCATCGATGGCACCGTGGACCGGCGGTTAAAGAACACTGTTTTGGACCTGATGCACGTGCTGGCCCTGTGGACCGGCAGGAAATTTCTGTGGACCGGCACTGGTCCATGGACCAGTGGTTGAAGAACACTGCTCTAAACCAATATAGAATTTTGTAACCCCTTCCCGAGCATTTTAAACTAACGGTAACTCTAACCAGGAGTTACAAAGTTAACAAAGATAAAGCCACATATGTTGATTCGCAGAGGAGCTACCGCGTTAACAGAAATAGAACATATATATATAAATTCACAGTGAATCACTTTATTCAGTTTGAAGTACATATTTTCGAAAGAGAAAAGGTTTAAGAGCCTGACGGAACAATTGCTAGCATTCTTTTGGTATGGGGAAGGAACTCCAAGATGAAACAGCTTGGTCTGAAAAGGAAGAATTTAGTATCCTAGGACACTTCCCCCTCAATATTCACAGGTTCTAGGGGCAGAGCCGGCCTGTGAATATTGAAAAGCCCTGAATAAAACTTTTAGGACGGGATATGACCCACCCCCACCCGGACCTCTCCACACCTTACCTGGTGTGTCAAATAGAGGAAACCCTTAGTTATTGTAAATGAAGGCTCATAGCTCATTGGAGACTGGTTGTCTTTGAGCTGAAATTTGAAAGCAGAAGGAGAAAAGTTCTGTCCCTATTAAAAATAAAATAAATACAGGTACAAGATCCTGTATCCCAAATCCTTGGGACCAGGCATATTTCGGTTTTTTGGAACTTTTCACTTTTCGGAATATTAATGTTAAGTCAGCCCTCTGACCTTTTCTGCTTCTCACTGCCACTCTGAGTGGGATCTGCCGCTCTTCTTTGCCCCCTTTTCAGCCCTCTGACCCAACTTGCACAGAGGTCAGGAGAAAAGCAAGCACCTGCGTTGGTTTCGGTGTGCGTCACATCAGGGAACTTGACTATTTCCGGTTCACATCAAAATTTCAGTGCTTGGAGCTTTTCGGTTTTCAGAATTCCGGATAAAGGATCACGTATCTGTACACAGGGAGGAAAAGATTTGTATGCCTTACGGTTTCAGATGTAATACCCAATGTTAAGCAAAAAGCTTGGATGCCATGTCAGTCTGGTGGAGAAAAATGGCGTATGGCCCTAAGCTTGGCTCTGCACCAAGTCTGAGCTATACACGTGAAACTCGGGACATTCTCTGGGGTCCTGTTCATTCAGCGCGTTTCTATGGGACTTTAATTTTGCGTCATTGTCATGCTGGTCACTTGCTCGTTATTCACGGGGAATGCACATAATGGAGAACTACGTAGCTTCCCTTCTCTCTTTCTAGGGCTGTTTGTTCCTAGGTGTAGGAATATTTGGCGGTCCAAGTAGGTCAGTATTGTGAGCAGTGGACAGGGCTGCAGTTAAACATGCTGGGGCCCAGGCAGATATTTGGGACTCCAAAGCCCATCAATAGATTGTATCTCCTTGAGCTGGGTAGGCAGGCTTGAGGGCCCTGTAGTATAAGAACCCAAGGCAACGGCCCTGTTTGTACCTCCTAAGGCCAGCTCTAGAAAAATCCTCTATGGTGCACTGATGGATGACTGAAGCAGGTCCAGGTGAGAAGCAGCGACGTGGTGAAAGATCTGATAATGCCGACTGCCTTAGCTTCCAGACTGCTCCTGTGATGAGCTGCGTGAGCACGAGACATTGTGTGTGTGTATTTGAATGTTTGTATACTGATCTGTGCAAAGGCCAACCCTGTGTGTGTTTCGCACTTCCTTTGGCCCCCCTCTCGGGCCAGTGCAATAAACCTGCATGCTAACACGCAAGCATATGGCTTCCTAATGCAAGCATAAAGAAAAAAAAAATATTGCTCCCCCAGAATAGTAAGCAAATGGTATGCAAACAGGCTGTGCACAATTCACATTAACGTGGGAGAGAATGCCAGACGTGTGCACAATGATAAAACAATAATGATAAAACAACTTCAAACGATACAAAACACAGCCCTAAGACTTATCTATTCGTTGAAAAAAATACAACCATATCACAGAGGCCTACCACCACTCACACTGGCTCCCAATACAAGCCAGAGTACACTTCAAATTCCTTTCCTACTATTCAAAGCTATAAACGGAGACAGCCCTACCTACTGGAGCAATCGACTTAACTCATTCCACCTCAAACAGACGCAGGAGAACCCACACAATATTCACACACCCGGCAACCAAACATGTCAAACGAAGATAAATGTATGACAACCTACTGGTCACCAGAGCAGCGAAACTGGACCGGCAACTCACCAATCTGCTGGCTTCGACCACAGACTACAAAACCTTCAAAAAAGAAACAAAAGCCCTACTCTTCAAAAAAATACATCAAACCAATATAACACAACCAACAATGCTCCAAACTCATCCTGCATTACCAACTACTCTTTAGCAAATTAGAAAAATTTTCAAACTATTCCTTAAGTACTTCTTAATATCAACAATTCTTATGTAATCCGCCTTGAACCGTGAGGTAAAGGCGGAATAGAAATCACTAATGTAATGTCAGGGAAGGACCACATCAATCAGTATATCGCCCTCAGTGTATACTTAATTTTCAAGCTATCACATTTTATATATAGAACCTCAAAACACCACTCCAGGCTTACCAAGTTTACAGCCTTAAGCTTGACATGTACGTTCCTCACAGGCTCTATTTTTTAAAATTAATTTTCTTTATGTTTGAAGTGCATATAGCTTTTTTGTGCAAACCGCTACTGTATCTCATAAGTTATTTGCTAATTATAGATACCATTATTTTAAAATCTTAATGGTAAATAGTTCGCTTTATATTTGTGGTCTCAACCATCGGGATTATCTGGCCGCCGACATGTGGCGCCGGAGCTTTTTCAAGGCGTAATCCCTAATTATTTCACCTGCCAGCTTCCTAGACCACTTTCAATGGATCTTTGTGTGAAGGAAAGTAGCCTAGGAAGCTGGCGGATGAAATAATTGGGGATTACGCCTTGAAAAAAGCTTGGGCGCAACATGTCGGCGGCCAGATAATCCCAATGGTCGAGACCACAAAGATAAAGCTAAGTGACGTACCAATAAGACGACTTTTAAAAACCCGGCACTTTGGGTTTTGAAAAGCTTCCTGACCAAATTGCATCGGAAAGGGGCATCCGCACACGTGCAGAATCCTGTTTAAGGGAAAATAAAAACAGAGAACCGCTTGTAAGAAGTGACCACCCCCCCCCCCCTTTTCCTCCTGTTTTATCCTCTCCCTCTTTCCTTCCTTTTATTTTTTTTAATATAATTAAAATCTTCCTCCCCTCTCCTCTTGTATCCAACCTGTCTAAATTTTTGTCGTCTTGGCCCCAACCTGCCCTATTTTATTTCTTTTATTTTTTTAAGTTTTTTTTTTTTTTAATTTAATTTTAAACTTGAAACTTGTAACATCATGCACACGTGCATGTAATCGGGATGTTATTCCATTGCATATGCGGATGCTGTCTGGGAACAGGGCTGGGGCGCGAACTGGGCGGTCCTGGGGGCGTGGCCATAGGTCTGGATTTTTCTTGGTGGAAATCTGATAACCCTAGGCCATTACAGAATCTGGGACAGAGTGCCCATGGTAGCACACAAAAATTGTATATAAAAATTGACTGAGCTGTGCACAAAGCAGAGTGTACTTCTTTTTTTATCTTGGATCATGATATTTCTCTCGGAATGCTGAACACAAGTGGAGTTAGAAATCGCTGACTGCTCCAACGCAAAACAAAACCCAGGACAAGAGTCGCAGTGCGATTCCGTCTCCTTCCTCCAAAGCATTGCTTTTCCAAATTTACCATGCTTACGAACTATACAAGTTCTAGCTGGAGCCACGGGGCTTCTGTTATAGGACACATAAGGCATCTCTCTGTAATCTATGTCTGGCTAAAATGCCCCTTTGAGGGTGGGATGGGTTAATTAAGCACGGATGCACAGAGCAGTGCAATCTCCCCCAGGTGGCTCCATTAAACCGTTCATGGTAAATCTGGAGCTCTGATCAGTTCCCTTCACTTAGTGAGATGTGACAATTTTTTTCTCAGTGCTTGAAGTGCTAACATTTTAAATCTCCGACAAGAGCCAGAAGCAGCGTAGCATGAATTAGAAGGGTTTAAGAGCATAAGCAATGCCTCCGCTGGGTCAGACCTGAGGTCCATCGTGCCCAGTAATCCTCTATCTCTACCCCTCTATCCCCTTTTCCAGCAGGAAATTGTCCAATCCTTTCTTGAACCCCAGTACCGTACTCTGCCCTATTACGCCCTCTGGAAGCACGTTCCAGGTGTCCACCACACGTTGGGTAAAGAAGAACTTCCTAGCATTCGTTTCTGGAATACCAGGACCTCGTTCCCATGGAATCTGAGGTTAGGAACACCATTCCACTTGCATCCGATGTACCGACTAAACGTATCTTTATTGTAAACCGTTTCTATCCCATGTACTGTCAAATGTATCTTTATTGTAAACCGCTTTGAACTTCACGGTATAGCGGTATATAAGAAATAAATTATTATTATTATTATTCCCTACAACGGAATTTGTTCTTTGCTTCATGCTGTCTCAGTATATACCACAGTATGTGTAAGATAAGGGTCCACCGCTGGGTGTATAAACACATTTCATATATGTTGAGGTGACAAATGTCTTATAAAAATGAACAAAATATTACAAAACAAGGAACTGGCAGGAGGCTCCACCTTCTGTGAAATAACCTAGTAAATAAACTAAGTTATACAAATTGTAAAGGAGACACATTGTACTGTCCAGGTCGGGGACTGTGCAGAAAATCACCACTGCTGCACAGTGCAAACTTGCATCTTAATTCAATAAGAAGTCGATCATTGTAAACAATTAATAATCTGCTATAATAAAACTCTTTACCGCACATGCGCAGTTCACACTTCGTGATCCCTGCATCCGATCCATAGCTACACGGCAGACATGTGCAGTACAGTGAGCGGTATGTGTGGTGCAGTACAGCGTGCGACGCGTCCGACGGTGCAGCCTGTGGCGGTTTGCAGTGCATGTGGCGCTTTCCTCAACTTCCTCCAGCTGCAGCTTGCGGCGGTTTGTGGCCGGCGGCTGAACGAGCCTGCGTCGGACACTTTTCCCTAACTATACGACGTTATAAACAAAAAGGTAGGTGGGAGAAGGGGCACGAGAAACAGACAGGCAGGGGGCAGGGAGATAGACAGACAGAAAGAAAGACAGACACACAGAAAGACAGAGGGCCAGGGAGAGAGATAGAAAGAACAGAGAGTGAGAGACAGAAAATAATACAGACAGACATATACAGTGGCCAAGGAGAGAGAGACAGAAAAAAAAGACAGACAACGGCCAAGGAGAGAAAGAGACAGAAAAAAAACTCCACAAACAAGACAGTGGCCGAGGAGAGAGACAGAAAGAAAAAAAAAAAAAAGGGCAGACAGTGGCCAAGGAGACAGAAAAAAAAGACAGACAACGGCCAAGGAGAGAAAGAGACAGAAAAAAAACTCCACAAACAGACAGTGGCCGAGGAGAGAGACAGAAAGAAAAAAAAAAAAAGGGCAGACAGTGGCCAAGGAGACAGAAAAAAAAGACAGACAACGACCAAGGAGAGAAAGAGACAGGAAAAAAAACTCCAAACAGACAGTGGCCGAGGAGAGAGACAGAAAGAAAAAAAAAAAAAAGGGCAGACAGTGGCCAAGGAGACAGAAAAAAAAAGACAGACAACGACCAAGGAGAGAAAGAGACAGGAAAAAAAACTCCAAACAGACAGTGGCCGAGGAGAGAGACAGAAAGAAAAAAAAAAAAAAAGGGCAGACAGTGGCCAAGGAGACAGAAAAAAAAGACAGACAACGACCAAGGAGAGAAAGAGACAGGAAAAAAAACTCCAAACAGACAGTGGCCGAGGAGAGAGACAGAAAGAAAAAAAAAAAAAGGGCAGACAGTGGCCAAGGAGACAGAAAAAAAAGACAGACAACGACCAAGGAGAGAAAGAGACAGGAAAAAAAACTCCAAACAGACAGTGGCCGAGGAGAGAGACAGAAAGAAAAAAAAAAAAAGGGCAGACAGTGGCCAAGGAGACAGAAAAAAGAAAGACAGACAGCGGCCAAGGAGAGAAAGAGACAGGAAAAAAACTCCAAACAGACAGTGGCCGAGGAGAGAGACAGAAAGAAAAAAAAAAAAAGGGCAGACAGTGGCCAAGGAGACAGAAAAAAGAAAGACAGACAACGACCAAGGAGAGAAAGAGACAGGAAAAAAACTCCAAACAGACAGTGGCCGAGGAGAGAGACAGAAAGAAAAAAAAAAAAAGGGCAGACAGTGGCCAAGGAGACAGAAAAAAAAGACAGACAACGACCAAGGAGAGAAAGAGACAGGAAAAAAACTCCAAACAGACAGTGGCCGAGGAGAGAGACAGAAAGAAAAAAAAAAAAAAGGGCAGACAGTGGCCAAGGAGACAGAAAAAAAAGACAGACAACGACCAAGGAGAGAAAGAGACAGGAAAAAAAACACCAAACAGACAGTGGCCGAGGAGAGAGAAAGAAAGAAAAAAAAAAAAAAGGGCAGACAGTGGCCAAGGAGACAGAAAAAAAAGACAGACAACGACCAAGGAGAGAAAGAGACAGGAAAAAAAACTCCAAACAGACAGTGGCCGAGGAGAGAGACAGAAAGAAAAAAAAAAAAAAGGGCAGACAGTGGCCAAGGAGACAGAAAAAAGAAAGACAGACAGCGGCCAAGGAGAGAAAGAGACAGGAAAAAAACTCCAAACAGACAGTGGCCGAGGAGAGAGACAGAAAGAAAAAAAAAAAAGGGCAGACAGTGGCCAAGGAGACAGAAAAAAGAAAGACAGACAACGACCAAGGAGAGAAAGAGACAGGAAAAAAACTCCAAACAGACAGTGGCCGAGGAGAGAGACAGAAAGAAAAAAAAAAAAAAGGGCAGACAGTGGCCAAGGAGACAGAAAAAAAAGACAGACAACGACCAAGGAGAGAAAGAGACAGGAAAAAAACTCCAAACAGACAGTGGCCGAGGAGAGAGACAGAAAGAAAAAAAAAAAAAAAGGGCAGACAGTGGCCAAGGAGACAGAAAAAAAAGACAGACAACGACCAAGGAGAGAAAGAGACAGGAAAAAAACTCCAAACAGACAGTGGCCGAGGAGAGAGACAGAAAGAAAAAAAAAAAAAAGGGCAGACAGTGGCCAAGGAGACAGAAAAAAAAGACAGACAACGACCAAGGAGAGAAAGAGACAGGAAAAAAACTCCAAACAGACAGTGGCCGAGGAGAGAGACAGAAAGAAAAAAAAAAAAAAGGGCAGACAGTGGCCAAGGAGACAGAAAAAAAAGACAGACAACGACCAAGGAGAGAAAGAGACAGGAAAAAAAACTCCAAACAGACAGTGGCCGAGGAGAGAGACAGAAAGAAAAAAAAAAAAGGGCAGACAGTGGCCAAGGAGACAGAAAAAAGAAAGACAGACAGCGGCCAAGGAGAGAAAGAGACAGGAAAAAAACTCCAAACAGACAGTGGCCGAGGAGAGAGACAGAAAGAAAAAAAAAAAAAAGGGCAGACAGTGGCCAAGGAGACAGAAAAAAAAGACAGACAACGACCAAGGAGAGAAAGAGACAGGAAAAAAACTCCAAACAGACAGTGGCCGAGGAGAGAGACAGAAAGAAAAAAAAAAAAAAAAAAGGGCAGACAGTGGCCAAGGAGACAGAAAAAAGAAAGACAGACAGCGGCCAAGGAGAGAGACGGAAAGAAAGACATACAGAAAGAAATTAAGAAATGCCTAAGTCTACACATCTATTCTAGCATCCACGGCGGTTGCATGTGGCTGTTTCCTCCACCTGACTAAGGAGCCCGCGGCGGTTTCCCTATCGCTACAAGGAGCCTACGTCAGACCCTGCCAGAGCTGCTTTAGAAAAATGGAGACTTCTCAGATAAGCCAAAACCTGTGTGCTTGGGGCAGGGAGTGATTTTGCTTTGGTCTGGGGGAAGGGGTGTGCTTGGTTGGAGTGCCAGCGCTCAGTGCGCCTAAAAAAGCAGTGCCAGCACTCTACTGATGCTGAAAATTTACGATCCACTAAACTAATCATTTGGGACGAATGTACTATGGCCCCCTCTATAGCTCTTACAGTGGTTGACAAACTACTGCAAGAAATAATGGATAACAACAAACCCTTTGGAGGAAAAGTTTTCTTGGTGGAGATTTCCGTCAAATACTTCCCGTGGTGCCTCATTCTGGCCGCACAAAAATTGTAGAGGCATGTATAAAGAATAACAACCTGTGGCCCGAATTCAAAGTCCTCAACCTTAAAAACAATATTCACTCAGTCGACACCGATTTCAGCATTTGGCTCATCAAGATTGGTAATGGCGATACACCACACATTGACGGCTTGCCTGATGACATCATTGAAATCCCTTCCAAAATTTTAACCATTGACAATATCACCAAAGACTTTTTTGGAGAAAAAATTATTATTGACGATATTCCAAAATTAACAAAAAATCTATACTTTGCCCAAAAAACTCTTGATGTTAACACCATAAATGAAGAGGTACTCAACATTTTGGAAGGACAAACTAACATATCTCAGCTCAACCTCAATTGAAGACTCAGCTCAGGAAGACACACATAAGAACATAAGAATTGCTGCTGCTGGGTTAAACCAGTGGTCCATCGCTCCCAGCAGTCCACTCATGCGGCGGCCCTTAGGTCAAAGACCAGTGCTCTAAATGAGTCCAGCCTCACATGCGTACGTTCCAGTTTAGCAGAAACTAAACTAAACTAAATCTTGGGTTTATATACCGCATCATCTCCACAATGTGGAGCTCGACACGGTTTGCAGGGGTTGGGATAGAACGGAACTCCAATGGAATTATAGAAGTAAGTATGAAGAGAGGTTAGGGCTTAGAGTACCAGAGAGGGGGAGAGGTTACATTTTGGAGAAGAGCCAAGTTTTCAGATGCTTACGGAATAGTTGAAGGGAGTTCAAGTTACGAAGAGGGGAAGTGAGACTATTCCAGAGCTGAGTGATTCTGAAGGGGAGGGAGGACCCTAGTTTACCAACATGGGAGATGCACCTGGAGTACTGTGTTCAATACTGGTCGCCGTACCTCAAGAAGGACATGGCAGTACTAGAGGGAGTGCAGAGGAGGACGACTAAACTGATAAAAGGTATGGAAAATTTTTCATACACTGACAGGTTAAAAATGCTGGGGCTGTTCTCCCTGGAGAAAAGGAGACTTAGAGGGGACATGATAGAAACCTTCAAAATCCTAAAGGGCATAGAGAAAGTGAATAGGGACAGATTCTTCAAACTGAGGGGAGCCACAAACACTAGGGGTCACTCGGAGAAATTGAAGGGGGACAGGTTTAGAACAAATGCTAGGAAGTTCTTTTTTACCCAGAGGGTGGTGGACACATGGAACGCGCTTCCGGAGGATGTGATAGGCCAGAAATCTGTACAGAGGTTCAAGGAGGGTTTGGATAGGTTCCTGGAGGAAAAGGGGATAGAGGGGTACAGATAGAACTTGAGGTAGGTTATAGAAGTGGTCAGAAACCACTTCACAGGTCGCGGACCTGATGGGCTGCCGCGGGAGCGGACCGCTGGGCGAGATGGACCTCTGGTCTGACCCAGTGGAGGCAACTTCTTATGTTCTTTTAAGGAGGGGAAGGATAATTTTAGTTTTTGCGTGGATCTGGTGGAAATTGGATTTGAGGAATTCCAGGATAGAGGAATAAGAGGAGGAAGAATGCCGTGAAGGATCTTGAAGGTTAGGCAGGCACATTTAAAGTGGACCCTGGAGATAACAGGAAGCCAGTGGAGCTTGGGCAGGATTGGTGAGACATGGTCAAATTTACTTTTTGAGAAGATAAGCTTAGCCGCGGTGTTCTGGATTAGTTGGAGTCTATGGAGGCTTTTCTTTGTTAAGCTTAGGTAAATAGAATTGCAATAATCCAATCTGGGAGGATGATGGATTGTACGAGGACGGCAAAGTCCAACTTTGGCTTGAATCCATGGAGGGTGTTTTCCCCTGTAACAAATCCACATCACAGCAGCAGATCACGACTCACACTGGCTCCCAATACAAGCGAGTACACTTCAAATTCTACTGCCTACTATTCAAAGCTATTAATGGAGAAAGCCCAACCTACTGGAACAACTGACTAATGTGACTTGAAATTGTGGCCTTCATAATGTAAAGGGAAAATCAGTGGAGGTTGGAGCCAAATCAGTACGTGGAATAAAAATGAATTACCCTTCTGCTGAACCTGTTATTACTTGAGCAACGATGAGGTTGTTGTTTAAGTCATTAATGATGAGGTGGGTACCATTGCACAATCCTCTTTCCATGTTTAGATTTCTAAACAGCATAATGATTGCTCCTTTTTTTAAGAATGACTTTGTTTCAGCATTCCTGTTGGAGTCAGTTCATTTCGCAACGCCTTTGGATAGTTTTGTGTGTCTTCCTGAGTTGAGTCATTCGTTGAGGTTGAGCTGAGATATGTTAGTTTGGCCTTCCAAAATGTTGAGTACCTCTTCATTTATGGTGTTAACATCAGAGTTTTTTGGACATAAGTATAGATTTTTTTTGTTAATTTTTAGAATATCTACAATAGTAATTTTTTCTCCAAAAAAGTCTTTGATGATATTGTCCGTGGTTAAAATTTGGGAAGGGATTTCAATGATGTCACCCAAACCAATGCAAGATCACTCCCTGCCCCCCCCCCACCTTTCCCAGCACACCCCTCCCCGCAAAGCAAAGCAAGATTGTTCCTTGCCCCCTACCAAGCACACCCCTCACCCCAAAGCAAAGCAAGATCACTCCCTGGCCCCCTCCCCAGCACACCCTCTTCACCCAATCCAATACAAGATCAGTCACTGCTCCCCCAGTACACCCCCTTCCCCCAAACCAAAGCAAAATCACTCCCTGCCCCAAGCACACAGGTTTTGGCATATCTGAGAAATCTCCAGTTTTCTGGTGCATTCTCTCAGCTCTTGTGCGCCTACACATTTCTGTATATCTTAATTTGCATTTGGCCCTGATTGGGGCCGGGGAAACTAGTGTTTCTGTCACTTAAAGGTTTTTTGTGGGAGGGCAGTGACATCACTCAGAGGCTGTGCTGCAGGCAAGGGTAATCAATGCCCTTTTCAGCAGGCTTGTAAATGTGAGTGTGCATACCAGACAGATGTGCGAGTGAGACAGGCAGAGAGGCCTATCAGCTTTATACCAAACACTTCCAGCCCGACACATTTCTAGCTGCCTTTTCTTTCCAGATTGATATGAAAACACGACAGCTTCAGACAATCTTTCAGACAGAAGAACATCCCTAACAGAGCTGAGGTACTCCTGTGAGCCACTGCTTATGCCCTGATACCTCTTCTCCGGTACCCTAGTTTTTTATCACATGTACACCTGTCATTACCATATCTGTCTCTGTGCAAGTGTATCTGCCCCATCATATCTCCATACAACATCTCCCACACCACAGGGTTCTTCCCACTGTGTACCTCCAATATCTATTCATGACATATCTTGTCGATCAAAACGGGAAGGATACCGGAAGACTGGAAAATGGCGAAAGTTACACCGGTCTTCAAGAAAGGTTCGAGTGGAGATCCGGGAAACTACAGACCAGCGAGCGAGTCTGACCTCGGTACCGGGAAAGATGGTAGAGGTGCTGATAAAGGACCGCATCATTGATCACCTTGATGGACACAATCTGATGAGGACCAGCCAGCGCGGCTTCAGCAAGGGAAGCTCTTGCTTGACGAACTTGCTGCACTTCTTCGAGGGAGTAAACAGGCAGATAGACAAAGGCGAGCCGGTCAACATTTTATATCTGGATTTTCAAAAGGCGTTCGACAAGGTCCCGCATGAATGACTACTTTGAAAAATTGTGAGCCATGGAATCGAGGGTGAAATGCTCATATGGATTAAAAACTGGTTGGCGGATAGGAAACAGAGAGTGGGGGTAAACAGACAATACTCGGACTGGAAAAGCGTCACGAGTGGAGTGCCGCAGGGTTCGGTACTTGGACCCTGCTCTTCAACATATTTATAAACGACCTGGAAATTGATACGACAAGCAAAGTGATTAAATTTTCGGACAATACGAAGCTATTCAGAGTAGTGAAGACGCAGAAGGATTGCGAAGACGTGCAATGTGACAAACACGCTCGAGAAATGGGCCACGACACAGAAAATGAGGTTTAACGTGGGTAAGTGTAAGGTGATGCATGTCGGTAACAAAAATCTTATACACGAATACAGGATGTCTGGTGCGGTACTCAGAGAGACACCCCCCCCCCCCCCAGGAAAGAGACTTGGGATTACTGGTCGACAAGTCAATGAAGATGTCCGCGCAATAAGGGCGAACAGAATGCTAGGAATGATTAAGAAGGGAATCATGAACAGATTGGAGAAGGTTATCATGCCGCTATACTGGGCCATGGTACACCCTCCCCCCCCCCCCCCCAACCTGGAATACTGCGACCAGCACTGGTCGCCTTATTGCAAAGACAAAGTGCCGGGTTTTGAAAAGCCATCCAGATGTCTGGTAACCTTATGCACATACATACACATATATATAAGGCCAGAGTGCCTTATGTATATATAAATTAGGATGTACCTACCACCTTTTTGAATAAATTCACCTATGGCAGTGTACAGAATGCATTGTCCGATTGGCTTGTGATAGCCCAGTCTACATGAGAACATACTGGGGCAGACCATAGGTCCAACAAGCCCCAGTATTCTATTTCCAACAGTAGCCAAACCAGGTCACAAGTACCTGGCAAGATCCCAAATAGTAAAACACTTATAAGTGTTTTAGGCTTGTGCTGATGAGAACAGAGCTTGCAGGGATTGGGTGGGGGCAGAGGCAGAGTTTGTGGGGATGTAGAAGGATCCCTTATCCTGTCCATAATGATCTGGAGCCTTCTGGTCAAGGGTAAGGGAATGGGGACTTGTATACTGCCTTTTTGTCTCTCTGGCATTTCAAAGGTGACATTCAAAGCGGTGGGCACGGGAGGATTCAGTGACTTGCCCAGGGTCACAAGGAGCAGCACCGGGACTTGGATCTCATAACCTCTGCAGAGGCAGCAGCTCAACCAGTGAGCCACACCTTCAGTCTGTCCTACTATGGCAATTCTTATGTGAGTTGAGTACAGGACAATCAAGCCATTGTGACATCACTGGTGAGGTTGGCTCTTAGGCACTGGTGGAATGGCGCATTATGACATCACAATTTCAGCTCTGGAATGTTGCTACTCTGGATTTCTGCCAGGAGCATGTGACCTGGGTTGGCCACAGGATACTGAGCTTCATGAAAGGGAATGGGGAAGCATTAATTCATTACATTTCTCGTAAATTTGTTGTTACAAGGATATCATGTCCAAAGCATGGGCTCCCATTCCTTGCATTTTCTCAGTTAACTTTGTTGTTGCAAAAACGGGAAGGCGAGGGAAATCACGATAACCTGGTAACCCCCTTCAGCAGGGAACGATATATTTGTAGAAAGCGAGCTGTTTTTATTTAAGGACAGGACAAATAATCCCGGATCTTGTTTGGAACAATGAACAGTAAGGTGAACACTCAGCAAATCCCTTATTACATAGCCTGGAAGTTTGAAACATTGCAACTAATGACCCTGGTGAATAATACTTTGCAAGTCTCTGACACTGAGTGATGGTGTACGCACATTGTGGCAAGAGGGAAATTATTGCAGCCTCAATAGCTAGGAACAAAGCCCTGAAAGAATTCTGTCCAGTTTTATGGCTGGGAATGGTGTGGTCTTGCACTCCCACACATTTTGCTGTGTGGCACCCTTATGATTTCTTACTAAAACAGCACTGTATTACTAGATGTGAAAGAATGATATAGATATAGTTTGGAGAAGGAGATTGTCAGTTTCCTCCAATGTTCTCACACTTCCAACTCTGTTATTGGCAATTACAGTGTGACAGACCCTCAGGAGGTACCACCAAAGTTACTCAAAACAATTTCATTGTACCCATTCCTCACCGGGTCTTCTTTAATCAGTCTTAAATTTTAGATTTTTATCGTACCCACATTTTAAATATATATCATACACTTTTTTTTAATACTTAGCTTAGTAAATAGTAAATGGTCTAGTTCTCAGGGATTATCACACCGACATGTTTCACCCAGCGGGTTTTTTCAAGGCTAATATCCCTTAGTTTAGCTTAGGGAGCCAGTGAAGATGCAAGATATGCAAAGATATCCTTCTGTTTACTAAACCTACCACTGACGTATTAAAGCAGTGACATGAGCAGTCTCTCAACGTGTGGTTTGATTGCATCTCATGGTATTTATTAAATTCCAAAATATACATGTTTCCAAGTTTATTAAAAATTCGATATCCCACCTTTTCAAAATTCAAAGCGGCTTTACATAAGAATTAAGCAAAAACAAGTCCACATAAAAAGCAATAAAACAAAACACATCAAAACAATGGGAACTGACACACCGGACTTACAGACCAACACAAGAGAAATGGGGAAGAGCTACAATTGATTGGATAGGAAAGAACAATTAAAGGGAAAAACAGAATGGAAAGGAAGGGAAAGGTCCAGCCACAATGACTGGGTGATCCAGAAGGGCTGGACTAATGTTAAAGCATCCTTAAAAGGATGATCATACAGCGAAGGCATCTTTAAAAAGAAATGTTTTAAGGCTATACTTAAAATTATCCAGTGTTGTGATCTCTCTTAAATAATTTGGAGCAGAGTTCCAGAGTGAGGGGGCTGTAATAGAAAAAATGCTATTTCTCATGGTGTTAATATGTCTTAAGGAGGGGATTGCTTAATGATTTTGACTAGATGATCGAAGAGAACGCTGGGATGAATGAGGAATCAAAAGTCTATTAATAAATTCAGTCTGTCCTGCGTTTCTGGTTTTGAATGTCAACAGTATGATTTTTGTAAGTGATGCGGTGTTCAATAGGAAGCCAGTGTGAGGAGTGACGTGATCAAATTTCTTTGCGTTGAAAATAATTTTACGGCGGTATTTTGGACTATTTTAAGGCACCTTACTTCTTTCTTCGCAATTCCTTTTTATAGGGCATTACCATAGTCCAGACAAGAAATAACTAGGGAATGTACGAAGGTATTAAGAGAAGAGTGACCTAGTAGCTTAGCAAGAGACTGAATCATCCGGAGATGGTAGAAACATTTCCGTACGACAGAGCTGATGTGGTCATGAAAAGTAAGCTTCTCATCAAAGGTGATTCCCAGAAGTTTAATGGTTCTTTCGGACTGAACAGGAG
The DNA here is from genome assembly GCF_902459505.1 of Geotrypetes seraphini. NCBI lineage: Eukaryota > Metazoa > Chordata > Amphibia > Gymnophiona > Dermophiidae > Geotrypetes > Geotrypetes seraphini. The sequence continues at coordinate 11,763,643 of NC_047102.1, forward strand.
TAGACCTAAATTCAATTGTCGAGAGTAATGTTGAGCCTTTCTTAATTGGGAAAACCTTGGATTTAGTTTTGCTTACATTGAGCGCTAGCATGTTTGAATTGAGCCAGGAACTACTTTTCTCCTAATTTTGATTGATAGTAGTGATGTCATCCGAGTTATCAAGATTTATTGAATTAATTGTATGCCATTGGCATATGCGGAGAAGCCAATGGACTGTCCAAGTGTAATGAGAGGGACCAGAAAGATATTAAAGAGAAGAGGGGAAAGAAGAACCATTGAATGAAACTTTAGATGTTCGATCTTTGAAATATGAAATGTACCAATCCAACACTTGATCTGGAGGCCAATTTCTTGAAGATGATTAATCAGTAATCAGAGGATCTAGGATGAACCCAGAGTATCCAGAATCAGAAAATAATATTAAATATTGAACTAAGGCTAGTCTGGGCAGACTTGCACGGTCTGGGTCTGTATATGGCCGTTTGGGGGAGGATGGGCTAGAGTAGGTTTTGACGGAGATTTCAGTAGTTGGAACCCAAGCACAGTACTGGGTAGAGCTTTGGGATTCTTGCCCAGAAATAACTAAGAAGAAAAAATTTAAATTGAATCAGGTTGAGCAGACTAGACGGACCATTCAGGTCTTTATCTGCCATCATCTACTATGTTACTATGAGGTCTATTGTATCGAAGGCCGAGGACAAATCCAGGGACATAAGGACGACTGAACTGTGGTGATCAAGATGATTGATATTGGTAACCAGTCCAATAAGTGAACCCCACTGTAACTGTGATTGTAAATACAGAGATTTAGAACCGCAGTTACAGTAGGGGCCAGTCTGGTCGTTATGTTGTAATATTTTTAGGACAGGGTGAGGCGGGAAACACAGGGTTAATAATTGCTCCTGACTTTCTTTGGGCATTGGAACAATTTTTTTTGTCTATTTCTGAGTCAGAAAACATCTTCTTCAGCAAGGCACAAGTGCAATCCATTGATGTGTAAATGCATAACACTATAGAAAGCAAAAACACATCTTTTGTGCTGCAAGGGTTTCTAAAAACATGTTAATTTTGAAGATGAGCTCTCTCTCTCTCTCTCTGAAGTCTTCTTATGCTTATCTGAATGAATTTGCGCTTGTAAATCGCCAGCATCTTTATCTTTCAGAGAGACATAGGAATAGATTTGCAAACTAAGCACTCAGCTTTCCAGTCATCTCGAACCTTCTGAAAGCACGGAAATTTTCTCCTCATTTTCCTAGTAAAGTGACACTTGCATTTGGCATTTAATTCTATTCTTCAGTGACTCACAGATTAATACAGTGCCACATCCTTTTTCTCTTTCTTTCTTGAACGAACAACTTTTAAACAATAGTGAACTACGTACCGTATATTGGTGATAGTCAGTTCCTACCTATCCTATTCTGCGTGAGCAGAAACCCCAACCTGCTGCTCGCACCAGCATCGGTTCTTCACTTCCTGAACCCGCGGCCTAGGAAGTGACGTCAGAGGAAGAGCCGAAGCTGGCGCAAGTGGCAGGCTGAGGTTGCTGCTCGCGCCGGAAACGTTAAAGAGGTACGGGGGAGGGGTGGGTGGGTGTGCAGGGGGGAGGGGCACCATCACCCTTTCTACACCACTGGACTGCGTTGTTTAAACTTGTTTTTTTTTACCAAATGTTTCAAACCACCTCTGTATGCCAGTGTCCATTCAAAAGCGTGTGAGCTAATCACGCGCAGGACGTCAGCGTGCTGGATTTCAACACAATTTTAAAGCACTCTGAGGGGGGGTGTGGGGCAGAACCTCCCCCAATTTTACTTAGAAATGTTGCTGCGCCCGTTGGTGGGGTGGGGGGGGGAACCCCCATTACAGAGCAAACAGTAATTTTTCCCTAAGAAAACAGGGAGACAGGCTGTTTCCTCTGTAATGGGGGGTTCCCCCTCCCCACACACCCCTTCATAGCGTTTTAAAATAGTGTTGAAATCCAGCGCGTTGACGTCCTGCGCGTAATTGTCTGGGCGGGTTTGTCTGCGCGCGATTGTCTCATGTGGTTTCGTCTATGAACCTTGTATACCATGTGACCTGTTCAACTTGTGTAGCATGAACTATGGACATGTATGACGTCTGTATGTGCGTGTCCGTCTATATGGGTTCTCTCTGTGTATGGAAATGTACTGTATGTGGATCAGAGTTTCCAGCACCCTCCGAGCATGTACAGATAGTCTTGCTTTCATGGCTGGGGGGCAGCAACCTGCCACAGAAGATAATTAATATCCATAAATTATCCAGAGTAAGAATTCTAATTGCAATAAATTGTTATGTTCTGACATTCCCCCAAGTCCCAGCATACACTCTGCAATATTTACTTTAAAAAATTCATGAGGCTGGATGTGTAGGTGGAAGATGTGGAGCGAGAAACCCTGGCGTTCTTGGGTACCTTTGACAGTATTGGAGGAGTTTCTAGTTCACTATTTCTTTTCAATTTCTGCATCAGGTTTACAATTACCGATCTCTTTTCAGGTGCCATCATCTTTATGTCGATCGCAGATTCAGTGTCAGCTCTTGAAAAGAATCACACAAAGATTTGTATTAAGTATATTTCTGACCTCTTTATTTACCTCATGCCTTTTCATTAGCAGATCAAGGCAAGTTGTATTAGTAGGCATTTCTGCACCTTCGGAGGGCTTACAATATGATTTTGTACACGAGGCAATCAAAAGTGACTGGCCCAAGAAACATCAGTCGGAATCAAACCCTATTTTTCGACCGCTGCTCTAAATACCAGGCTAGGCCTCCATCTTATATTCTGGCGGAGGAGTGGAATTGTGCCTGGGGATGGGGGCTTGAGAATGGGAGCTGAGAGGCTAGTGGCTGGATGCAGGGCTTGGAAAAGTGAGTGGGGATTTGATTTAGGATGACCAAAGAACGGGGGGGGGGGGGGGGGGGGGGGAGGGAATGAAGAGAGGAAATGGTAAAATTTAGTCATACCTGTGGCACCATCCTGTGTAATGTAATGTAATTTATTTCTTATATACCGATACATCCGTTAGGTTCTAAGCGGTTTACAGAAAATATACATTAAGATTAGAAATAAGAAAGGTACTTGAAAAATTCCCTTACTGTCCCGAAGGCTCACAATCTAACTAAAGTACCTGGAGGGTAATAGAGAAGTGAAAAGTAGAGTTAGAGGAAAAATAAAAATAAAATAAACATTTTAACAAGACAGCATTGATCTAAATACTTTGGAAGGTAGAAGAGAGGAGAGAAAGGAATAGAAGCAGAAGGGGGAGCCGTTGAACAGTAGAATTCTGGAGAAATTTAAATGATAGAAATAGAACAAAACAAAGACAAAAGGCAAAACAATAGATAAGATTAAAGATAAATCATAAGCTGGAAAGAAAAATAAAAATAAAATAAAACTATGTCTTCAGTCCACGGTTTCAGCGTCATTGATGAAGTGGAGCAAGTAATTTTAGGAGGAGCGATTGACGTTTCCAGAAAAAGGGCTTATTGGGTTATTTCCCCCTTCCTACCTACAGACAGACAGAGAGACTGACCAGTAATACCACCGTTATAAGGGCTGGTGCTCTGTGGAAAATGCCAGTATCCCTCTGCCAAAGCAGTGTATGGTCTCAGACAACATGCCCATGTCATCAACCAATACAGCCATAAATAATTCCAATTAATCGCTCTGCTGATGAACCATTATTTTTTTTTTCCTGAATTCTTCTAGGGAGGGTCAGAGAATAGTGTATCAGTAAGGAAATTAATTCACTTTCCATAGTGTCCAGCTGCACCATCCATACAATTGGGACGTATCTAAGTAGAAACTCAAGAGGATTATTCATAGGGTAAGGAAGGAAAGACAAGGCACCCCGAATTATTTAGATTCGCTAAACTTCCTTTGCTTCTCCGATCCACGGAGAATCAGTGCAGGCCTGACGAATTCAGAAAACAAAAAATTTCAAATGAGGGCGATCGGAGGCATGCCCCCCCCTCTCCCTCCGACCGCACGGATCGCTAGTGTACGTCTAAGCCATCTGGAGCTGTAACTTTTTTTTTTTTTTTTTACCTTTACTAGCCCAGCGAGCCCGTGGTTTTAACTTGGTTTAAACCACGGGCTCGCAGGAGAGCAGGGCAGGAGAGTCGGGGAGGCAGGCAGGAGATATTTGGGGCGGAGCACGAAATCGGGGCAGGCAGGAGATCGGGGCTGAGACTGGGCAGCAGATCTGGGCAGAGAAGCAAGGCAGAAAGCAGGGCGGCAGAAGGCAGGGCAGTCGGAAAGGACCTCAGCCACTGGTCCTCAGCAGTCGCTTCTTGTGTCTATCAGCCAGCCCAGTCGGTTTGCAAGATTTCTGTAGTGCATTGCGTCCCTGCCTACTTTGCATGCCGTCCCCCCTCATTTGCATGCACGGATAGGAATCAGATCGGAGGAGAGGTACGTGAATCGGGCCGGAGTAAAATCGGGTCGCAAACCGATCGGTACGCGATCGGTTTGCTTAGTGAATCTAGCCCTAAGAGAGATAGACGGGGATTCATCTTAAATCCTAGCTAATAATTAAAACAGTATTTTGTGCATAAAAGTCATTGTATACCGAATCTCCCCAAAACAAGGCAGTTTTTAGAGTGGCGCACAGGGGAATGTTGTAAGCAAGGGTGTGAGGAGTGGAAAAAAAAAATAGCTTTTTAAACTGCAGACTCTCTAATTAGCCCAGCTGGAGCAGTCATTGCACAGCTGTGCTGTCTAGGTATAGCCCCAGTGTCAATTTCTGACAGTGGCGTGTCTTATGTTCCTTCAGTGCTAGGTTTACGGTTAATTGTGTTAAACCGCGACGCTAAAGGTTGCAGCTGTGTGACAGTGAGACCCAACGTGTGTTCTTCTGACCTATCTGGTGGCTTAGACAACGGATCAGTCATTGGTTATGTTACATTACTTCATGCTTATATTCCGCGACTTCCTACATAAGAACTGCCTTCTCCGGATCAGACCTTCGGTCCATCAAGTCCGGCGATCCGCACACGCGGAGGCCCTGCCAGGTGTACACCTGGCGTAATTTATAGTCCAAATATATGTGGAAATTCAATCGTGTAAGTCAGACTAAATGTAAAAACGCATTGAAAATACTGCTATGATAGCCTAGGACCATTCATACCACGTTAACACGAAACATTCATTAACATCACACCATCAATATACGAAATTATAAAACAACGGAGAAAAATAAACCTCAAGTGTGAGAGGCCGGGACTACACAAGTACCCGAGTCTATTCACATCATCACTGGTTTATAAAAAAAACTCCGTGTACATTTAAATCAATACTTCTTCATTCACACTCAATAATTTTTTAAGAGTTTTCAAAGAATATTTTCAAAAGTGTTTCAGGGTGATATATAGAAACCTATTCATGGCATGAACCAGATCCCAAACTAATCATTAACAGCACGAGGGCTACAGCTCAGCTAAACAGGTGTATGCAATTTGTTGAGGCATGGAAAATTGGAGCACAAGAATGAGAACAAATAACCACTCATCTGAAAAAAACCGGAGTGTCCCAAACGATTCTCAGTCCTTTGTCCCGTCCCGACAGAAAAGTCCTTCTGTTTCGCCTGAAAGGCTACATCAGGGGAAAGATCCAATGTCCAAAAAAAACTCCTGCTTCCTTCAACGCCAAACAAACTTGCAGCTGGCTTCTCTCAAAATAGTGTTGGGACTGCGAGACGCGCCCGGTTCGAATAAAACAACTTACGAACCGGGCGTCTTGACGTCATCACACAAACGTGATGCGTGATAGGCTAAGCCCCAGCCATTCACACACCAAACAGACTCTCTGTATTACAGATAGGTTTAAGATTAGCGATCTTAAAGTTCTGAAGACAATCTAACGTTCAGAAGAAAGGTTGCCATTCATGACAAGTATTCAAACCCTTAGGCTCCAAAGTTTGCAAACGATCTATCCATAACTGCTCCTTCTGCCAGAGCACTCTCCTAATGTCTCCTCTCCTTAAAGATATGGGCAACTTCTCAATCACACAACATTTTAAGTTCTCAAACCTATGATCTTGTTGAACACAATGTGCTACAATCGGGGCCGTTAATTTGCGAGTATTTAAACAACTCTTATGTTCTGTCATTCTTACTGTTAGAGTGCGTGAAGTTTGGCCTACATAAAGCAAGGCACAAGGACAAACTAGAACATATATAATGTTCGTGGATTGACAAGTGGAAGTATGACGTAAGATATAATTCTTACCATCACTTGGATTACTAAAGCTCAAGGTTGTCATCATGATGTTACAATTGGAGCAATGGCCACACGGGCCATGTCCCATTATATTATCTATGTTATCCATATTCTCTAAATTAAAGTTTTCTTTAGATGTGTGACATAACCAATCACTCAAATTCTTGTTTCTAGATTGAGAGAAAATAAATTTCTTATTTGAAAAGCAGGGAAGTGTTCTGAGTAATGGAAGATGTCTTTTATATCTATTAATGATGGACTGTGACATGCGAGTTTGTTTTATTACGCATGGAATCAAATCCTCTTCTTCTGGTGTCCTTCTATATTCCAATAAGTTTTCTCTCGGATTGTGTAAGGCACGTTTCTTTGCTTTTTTAACTACTGCATATGGATAATCCCTAGATAATAACCTCTGTTCTAAAATTTTGGATTCTTGAATGAATCTGTCTGTAGTGTTACATATTCGCCGATATCTTAGGAACTGCGCAAATGGGATGGAACTAAGCTCTATAGCTCTGAAAAACAACTATTTCATCTTTAATGGGGAATTCTATCAACAACTCTCGGGGATAGCAATGGGTGCATCTTTTGCACCCACAATTGCTAACCTTTATATGTCATGGTTCGAAGAATCATTTATCTATACATTATCTGAGTTTCAACATGTAATTAAATGGTGGCGTTTTATCGACGATATCTTTGTGATATGGTCGGGTACTTTGCAACAGCTGCAGGAGTTTGAAATATTGATAATCAATGTCATCGAACCATCAAATTTACAATGTCATATAGCATGGAGAAGATCAGTTTTTTAGACGTTTTAGTTCTGAAGAATAAAGATGGTTTTGAAACATCTATTTTTCGCAAAGTTACTGATAGAAATACTTTGTTGAAATTTGACAGTATGCATCCTGTTCATTTAAAAACGAGCATCCCATTTGCGCAGTTCCTAAGATATCGGCGAATATGTAACACTACAGACAGATTCATTCAAGAATCCAAAATTTTAGAACAGAGGTTATTATCTAGGGATTATCCATATGCAGTAGTTAAAAAAGCAAAGAAACGTGCCTTACACAATCCGAGAGAAAACTTATTGGAATATAGAAGGACACCAGAAGAAGAGGATTTGATTCCATGCGTAATAAAACAAACTCGCATGTCACAGTCCATCATTAATAGATATAAAAGACATCTTCCATTACTCAGAACACTTCCCTGCTTTTCAAATAAGAAATTTATTTTCTCTCAATCTAGAAACAAGAATTTGAGTGATTGGTTATGTCGCACATCTAAAGAAAACTTTAATTTAGAGAATATGGATAACATAGATAATATAATGGGACATGGCCCGTGTGGCCATTGCTCCAATTGTAACATCATGATGACAACCTTGAGCTTTAGTAATCCAAGTGATGGTAAGAATTATATCTTACGTCATACTTCCACTTGTCAATCCACGAACATTATATATGTTCTAGTTTGTCCTTGTGCCTTGCTTTATGTAGGCCAAACTTCACGCACTCTAACAGTAAGAATGACAGAACATAAGAGTTGTTTAAATACTCGCAAATTAACGGCCCCGATTGTAGCACATTGTGTTCAACAAGATCATAGGTTTGAGAACTTAAAATGTTGTGTGATTGAGAAGTTGCCCATATCTTTAAGGAGAGGAGACATTAGGAGAGTGCTCTGGCAGAAGGAGCAGTTATGGATAGATCGTTTGCAAACTTTGGAGCCTAAGGGTTTGAATACTTGTCATGAATGGCAACCTTTCTTCTGAACGTTAGATTGTCTTCAGAACTTTAAGATCGCTAATCTTAAACCTATCTGTAATACAGAGAGTCTGTTTGGTGTGTGAATGGCTGGGGCTTAGCCTATCACGCATCACGTTTGTGTGATGACGTCAAGACGCCCGGTTCGTAAGTTGTTTTATTCGAACCGGGCGCGTCTCGCAGTCCCAACACTATTTTGAGAGAAGCCAGCTGCAAGTTTGTTTGGCGTTGAAGGAAGCAGGAGTTTTTTTTGGACATTGGATCTTTCCCCTGATGTAGCCTTTCAGGCGAAACAGAAGGACTTTTCTGTCGGGACGGGACAAAGGACTGAGAATCGTTTGGGACACTCCGGTTTTTTCAGATGAGTGGTTATTTGTTCTCATTCTTGTGCTCCAATTTTCCATGCCTCAACAAATTGCATACACCTGTTTAGCTGAGCTGTAGCCCTCGTGCTGTTAATGATTAGTTTGGGATTTGGTTCATGCCATGAATAGGTTTCTATATATCACCCTGAAACACTTTTGAAAATATTCTTTGAAAACTCTTAAAAAATTATTGAGTGTGAATGAAGAAGTATTGATTTAAATGTACACGGAGTTTTTTTATAAACCAGTGATGATGTGAATAGACTCGGGTACTTGTGTAGTCCCGGCCTCTCACACTTGAGGTTTATTTTTCTCCGTTGTTTTATAATTTCGTATATTGATGGTGTGATGTTAATGAATGTTTCGTGTTAACGTGGTATGAATGGTCCTAGGCTATCATAGCAGTATTTTCAATGCGTTTTTACATTTAGTCTGTAATTTATAGTCCACCATATCCTTATATGCCTCTCTTAAGGAGATATGCATCTAGTTTGCTCTTGAAGCCTAGGACGGTCGATTCCGCCATAATCTCCTCTGGGAGAGTATTCCAGATGTCAACCACTCTCTGTGTGAAGCAGAACTTCCTGATATTAGTCCTGAACTTGCCCCCCCTTAGCTTCATTTCATGTCCTCTTGTCCGTGTCAAATTGGACAGTGTAAATAATCTTCTCTGCTCTATTTTGTCGATTCCTTTCAGTATTTTGAAGGTCTCGATCATATCCCCACGCAGTCTCCTTTTCTCAAGGGAGAACAATCCTAGTGTTATACATAAGTTCTGCATGGATCACAAAAGAGGAATAACTTGACTGAACATTTATTTTATTTATTTTTAAAAATTACGAAAATCACTTGAATCTAAGCGATGCACAAAACGTTCACGTCCACAATTTCAAAACACAAACAAGCATGATCAAATGCAACAAATAAAAGTCAAATCTTCCCCACAAAATTTCCTCAGCGCAGAATTATTCAAATCTAAAATAAATAAAATGACCACAGAGTTAGAGAAAGGCGGCCAAAAGCCATTGTGCTTTTAGCAATTTCTTGAAAAACGTGCGATCTTTGCATAATCTCGTTACACCTGGAATTGAATTCCAGAGATTCTTACCGGCAATTGAGAAAAATTGATAGTCTAAGATTTTACATAGCGAATCCCATTTTATTTTAAACCAATGAGCAACATCCCCCCTCCCCCCCCCTCAGATCTCAAACGTCTCGCCGGTTGATAGACTTCCCACGAGTTTTGAAAGCAAGTAGAAGAGGAGAACACTATTTGATGAATGACAGACGGAGCTTTATAGCAAATTTTCTGCTGAACAGGTAACCTGTAATTATTTTTATATTTATTCAGTTTTCTATACTGTTCTTCCAGGGAAGGCCCGGACCGTTTTCCTGAATTTATTCAGGTACTCAAGCACTTTTCCCTGTCTGTCCCGGTGGGCTCACAATCTATCTAGTGTACCTGGGGCATTGGGGGGATTAAGTGACTTGCCCAGGGTCACAAGGAGCAGCTTGGGTTTGAACCCACAACCTCAGGGTGCTGAGGCTGTAGCTTTTAACCAGTGCACCACACTCTCCCCATATAATATTTGTATCATGCTCTATATTGCGTTCTATGTTGCTTTATTAGTTAAAGTAGTCTGTGAAGAGGAGGGTCTTTATCCCTTTCTTGACCTTCCCAATGTCCTTTTCTAGCTTTAATTCCTGTGGAAGGGAGTTCCACCACCGAGAACATTCTTGTCTCTGATGGAGGAGGGTGTTTCCATCAGATACTCTTGGCTCACGCACAGGGTGTGTGCATGGTAATGCTGTCTGGCTGCTTGATATTGCAGTTCCGAGAGATGAATGATAACCAAGTGGATTCCTATGTGTGCTGGTTCTCTCTTCCAGCATCCTAAAAAAAAATAAAAAACCTCTGGTATTGCTATCCATGCTTTCCTTCTCCAGGTGCATTGGCTTGATTTACCAGCATCCCTCTTCCCTTTGATGTATGGTGCAAAGACCAGAGAAGCAGAAGCTGTGGCCAAAGAAATCAAACAGGACTGGAGTTATGTATTCCACCATGAGGGATCTCCTCCCACCATGATAGTCACTGGTCACAGGAGAACCCTCCCTTTGTAAATATCCTCACAGATTATGGAACAAGTGAAAGTCCGGTGGCTTGGTAGAGCCACTAGAGGTGTCTGCAACCTTAAGGAAGCAGAATCCTAAGGGTCTCTTCATGGAGACAGCAGTTATGATCACTTAGGTCCTTCCTGTTCCAACCAACCAAGAGCTCAGTGCAAGAAAACTGGATATGGTGATACAGGAGAAAAACACAAGAGCTGCATTGATAATTAGAGGTGTTATTTGCCAGGTGATTATTCTGTGAATTGTGTGGGGGAGGGAGGCGATTCTCCTGCCATACTGTATCGATCCAGCACTTTAGAACTCTCTTCCTGTAGAACTTTGAGGCAGGTTTAAGAAACTTCACTAGCTTGGAGCAGAAGGTCTAGTCTCAGGTCTAGTCCAGCCTCTCCATTATTTAAATGTAGTTTCTTTGTCATCCTTCTCATTGCCTTTTTCTCTCTCTCTTTGCCCCCATTCCCTTGTCCCCACGTCTCATGTAATATCTTGCTTTGCTTTCTTCCTGCCTTTTTCTCTCCGTCTTTGCCCCCCCCCCATTCCCTTGACCCCACCTCTCATGTAATATCTTGCTTTGCTTTCTTCCTGCCTTTTTCTCTCTGTCTTTGCCCCCCCCCATTCCCTTGTCCCCACCTCTCATGTAATATCTTGCTTTGCTTTCTTCCTGCCTTTTTCTCTCTTTGCCCCCCCCCCATTCCCTTGTCCCCACCTCTCATGTAATATCTTGCTTTGCTTTCTTCCTGCCTTTTTCTCTCTTTGCCCCCCATTCCCTTGTCCCCACCTCTCATGTAATATCTTGCTTTGCTTTCTTCCTGCCTTTTTCTCTCTTTGCCCCCATTCCCTTGTCCCCACCTCTCATGTAATATCTTGCTTTGCTTTCTTCCTGCCTTTTTCTCTCTTTGCCCCCATTCCCTTGTCCCCACCTCTCATGTAATATCTTGCTTTCCTTTCCTCTCTGTCTTTGCCCCCCCCCATTCCCTTGTCCCCACCTCTCATGTAATATCTTGCTTTGCTTTCTTCTTGCCTTTTTCTCTCTGTCTTTGTCCCCCCATTCCCTTGTCCCCACGTCTCATGTAATATCTTGCTTTGCTTTCTTCCTGCCTTTTTCTCTGTCTTTGCCCCCCCATTCCCGTCCCCACGTCTCATGTAATATCTTGCTTTGCTTTCTTCCTGCCTTTTTCTCTCTGTCTTTGCCCCCCAATTCCCTTGTCCCCACCTCTCATGTTAAATCTTGCTTTGCTTTTTTCCCCGCCTTTTTCTCTGTCTTGCCTCCCCCCAATTCCCTTGTCCCCACCTCTCATGTAATATCTTGATTTCCTTTCTTCCTGCCTTTTTTTCTCTCTTTGCCCCCCCCCCCATTCCCTTGTCCCCACCTCTCATGTTAAATCTTGCTTTGCTTTTTTCCCGCCTTTTTCTCTCTGTCTTGCCCCCCCCCCAATTCCCTTGTCCCCACCTCTCATGTAATATCTTGCTTTCCTTTCTTCCTTCCTTTTTCTCTCTATCCCTCTTTTTCTTTTCTCTCTTCCTCTCTTTCCTTGTCTCACTGCTCTCCCTGCCTCGCTCTCTCTTTCCCTCCGCTTTGTGTCCCTATTCTCCAGAGCCAACGGAGTCTGTCAGCAGCAATACAGAGGATAGCAGGTGAAGAGCTGAATTTTTCATGAGACTGTATAGCCAGTGCGGCTTCCTCACAATCTATTTGTATCAAAAGTTCATCTCATTTACCTTTGCTCTGCTCATTCTGCTGCTGCAGCCTGACAGAATTTTTCTTCCTTTCTTAATCCTGCAAATCAGATGCCAGCTCTCCCTTCCATTCTGAAATGTTTCTCCCATGTACTAACTGAATTATGCACCCAGGGCACATACTAAGGGCCTGATTAACGAAGCTTTTTATCCCATAGAGGCAGAATGGGAGAAAAGGCTTAGAAATTCGGGCCCTGCGCTCGAAGCTAATCGCAGGCCATTTCAGTCTTACCGAGGTGCTGCCAGCCAACCCCAAACGGTATGAGATAAAGAGAGACAGTTGCTACTCAAACTTAAAAAATAAAATAAAATATAACACACTAACTTGTAACGTAGTCTGGAAATTCTATGCGCGTCGGCGCAACATCGTAGCATTTAGTGCTCCAGGCCGCAGTAAAAACCTTTACCACAGATTAGTAAAAGGGGGGGAGGGGTGTATTAATTATCTCACTAGTTACTCCCATCTCTAGATCAGTGTTTTTCAACCTTTTTACACCTATGGACCAGCAGAAATAAAAGAATTATTCTGTGGACCGGCATCGGTCCGTGGACCGGCGGTTGAAGAACACTGGGATAAGTCGTGGGCCAGACCCCGCCCATCTCTACCCAATGTCCACCCCAGACCCCGCCCCCATAATAGTACTAATTGCACCTTGCACGTCCCGTGCCTCATCTGGAAGCCTTCCCTCTGTCGTTGCAGCGTCAGAGAGAAGGCTTCCGGTTCAGGCGCAGGATGCCCGTAGGAGCCACTGCCCGTGGCTTTGTGCACTGAATCAGTTAGGAAGAGGGCGCTGGCTCGAAGATAACGCCGCATCGATCGCACCGTGGACTGGCGGTTGAAGAACACTGTTTTGGGCCTGATGCACATGCTGGCCCTGTGGAAATTTCTGTGGACCGGCACTGGTCCATGGACCGGTGGTTGAAGAGCACTGCTCTAGATCATTGATAAATAAGTTAAAAACCACTCCCGTCTCAGGCTTTGATTTCTGAAGTATGCATTCTGTATCTGTGCAATTGCTACCCTTTTTTGGGTGCGCGCATTGCAAAATTCTTTCTATTCTTTGGAGCAGGGGTCTAGATTTATGGACGGAGACTATTTGTGGCCATTTACTTCATGCATGTTTAGTATGTGGGTCTACGGATGCTGGGAATTAGGTTTGGAGGCTTGAGATAGCACCTGGGTGAAGTTACGCGACGACAATAAATTTCAAATAGGGCTGCCAAACTTGCTACTGGTGGGAAAAGGAAGGAGAGCGACACTATTTCTGGCCCAGCTCCATTGGCTGCCAATTTGTGAGCTTTTTAACTGTTGTATTTAAGGTACTGCTACTTATAGGCTCTATATGGGGCACTATATATCTCTTTTTATATACCACCCTGAATGGGCATTGCAGTCCATCATTTGGCTGTTTCTCAGTACATCGACCCCCCCCCCCATGTCGATAGTCGGTAGATCAAACTATTAATAAACTTGGAAACTTAGCCTAAAAGACAGGTCGTACAAGTGCCGGTAATCATAGTCATCCTGCTGTGACACGCAGCTCCCAACTGGTGTAGCCCGACTTTACGACAAGAAGAGGCGGTCGGCGAAAACCGCGAATGAGTGGAGTCCGCGATTCGCGAACCGCAAACTCGCGGAGGAACATCATAATCATTAAAATTGGAAATTAATTTGAATACTTGGCTATCTGCTACTACTGCCTAATATAATAAAAGCCTAAGCCGCGCATGCGCACTCTTAACTGCGTGTTCCCGTTTTCCATTGCGCTGTAGGTCCCCGTAGGTAGGAGTGCGCATGCGCGCTTAGCTGTGGCAGTGGCCGATTGACAGAGGCAGCAAACACGCCGCGGCTCTCCCCCCCTCCCGCCCTCACTCACCCACCACCAGAGAAACATCGCTACGGCTGACCGCACTGGACCGTGAGGAGGTCATTGGGAGTACTGGCGGCGGACACGTGCACAGAATTGGTGTTTGGGGGCAAGTAAAATGGGAGACGGGCCTTATTTGCAATCTTATACCTGGTGGCCACAAAACAAATTGGAAACCGCTGGCCTCCCTGCTCTCCATCTCGCGCAAACCTAAATCCAGGAAAAATGGCACTACCGGTAGAAGTTTATTTTTAAGATTAAAGGTGCTGCGGCGGCTCCTCTCACGAGCCGCACCTGCGTCGGAGAAGGCTTCCGACGCAGGCAGCGATTGTGAGAGGAGCCGAGGCGGCAACTTTAAACTTAAAAATAAACTTCTACCGGTAGTGCCGTTTTTCCTGCTGTGTCCTCTCGATCTCCTTTATCACAGCGAGTGCGATGGTAGGCCAGACCGTGGGAAGCAAAGGGGGGGGTGAGGGTTGGGGGAAATGCTGCTGCACAGGGACCTGTAGGGGAAGGTAAATACCACTGCTGCTGCTGCTCAGAGAAGTGGACGGAGAAGGAAATACTGCTCCCATAGTCTCGAGCCATTTCCTGTGAGCGATCTGCATGGGGCAGGAACGTGGGAAGATTGCTCCTGCCCCGAAAACCCGCTACACCAGGTAAGGCTTAAGGGGGGGGGGGGCTTACAGGGCTTAAAATACCCCCAAAAAATTAAAATGGTTTTTTTTGGTTTTAAAATCGTGAATAATTGAAACCGCGGATTCGGAGGGGGGGAGGGGGGGAAGTGTAAACGTCTCTATCATAGGTAGAGAGATACATATTGAGATCTTTAAGTCTGTCCCCATACATCTTATCACGAAGACCACGCACCATTTTAGTAGCCTTCCTCTGGACCGACTCCATCCTCCAGAATTGTACATAATATTCTAAATGAGGTCTCACCAGAGTCTTATACCAGGGCATCAATACCTCCTTTTTCCTACTGGCCATACCTCTCCCTATGCACCCTAGCATCCTTCTAGTAGAGGCATTGGAAGCTGAGTGATGGCTTGTCTGTGCACTCTTATTCATGTTTGTTTTTTGACTGTCTTTTTAACACAGGCTGTTTTTCTCTTTCAATGAACTTTCCCTCACTGTGTCTCCCCCCCTCACTTCTCTCTATCGCCCTTCCTCGGTCATTGTTTTCCTCTCTTCCCCTCTTTCTCCTTCGTTTCCAGCCCCAGTGCTTCCAAGCAAGAGGCTTGCATGTATTAGATTTTAACACATTTGCAACAAGCTCTGGATATGTTAACTGCTCAAGTTTATTTTAGAAGCATCCTGTCTGGGAGGCACATGAGACATGACAAAGCTTGTGACTAAAGTGTCAGCAGTGCCTTCAGTCCTTGCACTGTGCCAGTGTGTCACACCTTCCCATGTGTCACCACAGGGAGGACAGGGAAATAGAAACACCCGCTATCAGATCTCCTATTGCCACCTCCTTGCTGCTTTCCCTGAGGCTTTGCTGACGGAGCATGAACCTCCAGCAGAAACTCTGCGCAGATAGAACAATCATTTCAAACTGATCAGATGGTACAGGGCTAGTGTGTCACATGAGCCCATCCATCCCTCTCTTAGTATATACGAATCTTACTTCATAAATTCACCTAGGGGAAACTGCTGAAGGTGGCAGGTGGGGAGAGGAATAGTAGACGCACCAGATTACAAAAGCACCAGCATCCAAATTTAGAACGTGGCGAAATCAGTTAGCATAGCAGGGTTTAAAAAAGGGTTGGATAATTTCCTAAAAGAGAAGTCCATAGGCCATTATTAAGATGGTTTGGGGAAATCCACTGCTTATTCCTAGGATAAGCAGCATAAAATCAGTTTTCCTGCTTGGGAGCTAGCTAGGGACTTGGGACCTGGGTTGACCACTGTTGGAAACAGGATACTGGGCTTGATGGACCTCTGGTCTGTCCCAGTACAGCAATTCTTATGTTCTTATGTGAGCCAAGTATAGGACAATCAAGCCATTGTGACTTCACTGGTGAGGTTGGCTCTTAGGCATTGGTGGAATGAGGCATTATGACATCACAATCTCAGCTCTAGAATGTTGCTACTTAGGATTTTAAAGTGTTTGAGGCTTGTGCAGGTGAGGACGGAGCTTAGGCATTGGTGGAATGAGGCATTATGACATCACTGCTGAGGTTGGCTCTTAGGCATTGGTGGAATGAGGCATTATGACATCACCATCTCAGCTCTGGAATGTTGCTACTCTTTGGGTTTCTGCCAGGTACTTGGGACCAGGATACTGGGCTTGATGGACCTTCGGTCTGTCCCAGGATGGCAATTCTCTTATTTCAAAGAATAGAGCTAAAACATCAAAAAGATCCCAATGTGGCTATGTTTTGGCCTGGTGTTGGATCACTCTGCCCGGAGATACCCGTATTGTTCACGTGCGTGTATAGTTTGTACGTTAGAAGGAATGTGTGGTACTTTTATCTCCTTCTAGTTTCAGGCCTCTGATGCAGCCCAACCCAGGGCAAAATATGGCCAAATCAGGCTCTTTTGACATTATAGCTCCACGCTTTTTAACGGTGTCAGGTCAAAAGCGCGCCGGGACAAAGGCGCGCGCAGACAATTGAGCGCAGCGTGGAGGCGCGCACCGAAGAAAATTACTGTTTTTACGGCTCCGACGGGGGTGTGTGGGGGGAACCCCCCCCACTTTACTTAAGAGATCGCGCTGCGTTGTGGGGGCATTGTGGGGGGTGTGGGGAGTTGTAACCCCCCACATTTTACTGAAAATGTCACTTTTTCCCCGTTTTTAGGGAAAAAGTTCAGTTTACAGTAAAATGTGGAGGGTTACAACCCCCCAAATCCCCCACAACGCCGGCGCGATCTCTATTAAGTAAACTGGGGGGGGCTCCCCAACAAAAACCCCCGTCGGAGCCCCTAAAAACTGTAATTTTCTTCGGCGCGCGCCTACGTCTTGCGCTCAGTTGTTGGCGCGCGCCTTTGTCTTTCGCGGGGTTGTCTATGAACCCTTTTTAACAATACATTGCGTTTTCTAAATTTGCATGCTGCTGCTTTCATGATCTGCTCGTTCTACTCTCCTATGGAACACTCTAGACCCTTGCCTCTTTGTTTCATACCATAGGTGAGGAGTGGAAGATGATGATATGGCGCTGGGTTCAAATTTGACTGTTAGAGAACGTGCCCTGCTTGGCACCTTGGGTTAAAGATCAAGTTCAATATATATTTGATGAATCGCTTAACCTTTTTACTAAGCGATATACAATAGAAAATGGTAAAAACAAAATTTAAAACAATGTACAAAAACAGAGGACTCAAATCTACACTTTCACAGTAGCGAAAAATAATAAAATCATGTGTCAGTGGACAGTGCTGCCTCAGTTCAAGTGAAGAGGAGCATCAAAAAAATGGAGGAAAAAGCCTCAGACTGGAGCCCTCCCACCACCACAATGGTGGTCCAAGGTGGTTAGACAATAACCTCACTGGCAAAAAAAACCTCCATTTGCACTCCCCTTACATAAAAACTTTAGGCAGGGCTGTTTGTGCATACAAAGAAGATAGTAGAGATGGTCAACTTATCTTCGAACAATCGGTACACCAACGGTGGCCAGCGTTTCACAAATCTGCTGCCTCAGGGTGTAAAACGATCCGATCAAACTTTAAGCGGGACGCCGAAACGCATCTCCTATTTTTTTTGCTACTGTGAAAGTGTAGATTTGAGTATCATTGAATTTTCACATATCCGAGTTGATTTTGCAAAAACAGAGGACTGACAGACAAGAAACGAAAAGCTAAAGGGTTGAACTACAATAAAATCAAGCAAAGGAGGAAAGGAAAAACAAAAAGGGAGAAGGATCTCCTTTCTGGATAACATTTCTATAGAGAAACCATTTCCGTGAGGGACCGAGATCAATGCTCGAAAGCGTCTTTAAATAAGAAGCATTTCAAAGCTCCCTTGAATTTATCCATGTTTATTTCCTCTCTGATATGATAAGGTAAAGAATTCCAAATAAGCGGAGTAGTAACTGGAAACATAGTTGCAGAAGAAGAGGTAGGATGGAGGAGGGAGTTCTGCTTCTGTGGCAGCGATTCCTGCCCATGTTGTCGCTCGTCACCAGGCTAGAGAATGACACGGTGACAGAATTCATCACCGTTCCCATCCCCGCGGGAAACCATCTCCATGTCATTCTTTAAGGAGGGAGGGGAAAAAAAAACCCAGTATGGATGGGCCCAGCCACTGACCCTCAAGCCTTGCATTGAAGAATGCTGGTGTAGAAGAACTGAGATAGACACTAAGGAATCCAGAGCAGATATTGTGATGTCATAATGCCTCATTCCACCAATGCCCAAGAACCAACCTCATCATTGATGTCATAATGGCTTGACTGTCCTATACTTGGCTCACATAAAAATCAGGGTGTGAATGGGCCCAGCCATTGGCCCTCAAGCCTTGCATTGAAGAATGCTGGTGTAGAAGGACTGAGGTCGAGATAGACACTAAGGAATGACAGATTGTGGTATCCAGAGCAGATATTGTGATGTCATAATGCTTTATTCCACCAATAAGAGCTAACCTCATCAGTGATGTCACAATGGCTTGACTGCCCTATACTTGGCTCACATTAGAATCAGAGTATGAATGAGCACAGCACTGACCCTCAAGCCTTGCATTGAAGAATGCTGGTGTAGAAGAACTGAGGTTGAAATAGACACTAAGGAATCCAGAGCAGATATTGTGATGTCATAATATCCAGAGCAGATATTGTGATGTCATAATACCTCATTCCACCAATGCCCAAGAACCAACCTCATCAGTTATGCGACAATGGCTTGACTGTCCTATACTTGGCTCACATAAAAATCAGAATATGAATGGGCCCAGCCATTGACCCTCAAGCCTTGCATTGAAGAATGCTGGTGTAGAAGGACCGAGGTTGAGACAGATTCTAAAGGATGACACGGGATGGTTTCCCACGGGAACGGAGATGAATTTTGTCAACGTGCCATTCTCTACTCCAGCCTCCACCTGAGCTCACAAGGAAGGAGAACATTTAAGAGGAGGGGGCTCAAGTCAATGTGGCAAGAATGGGCATGGAACAGCAATATATGTACTGAAATTTCCACTGGGTTCAGAGGAGTCTTGAGAAGAGACAAATAAGGAAAAAAAAAAAAGAGGAGTTGGAAACAATTAGTGGTACAACAAATCTAGCTACTGAAGGACAGGCTGAGCAGAGAGAAAGGGTGCTCTGGCTTGCTCCTGGGTGTTTTCTAGGAGCACAGTCATGCTCCCACTGTATGACTTTAACTGTTTCCTATGTGCTTCTTAGGTCCTGCATGGTACATAACTTGGTCAGCGTGGGAAGCAGGGCGACAGAATGAAGACGAAAAAAAAAGAGAGGCAGAAGGATGGGCTAGGAAAGGAGAAGAAAGAGGTAAATTGATCAGGAAAAGAAGGGAGAGGAAGAAAGAGAAAAGGGATGGATGCATCTGAAGTAGCTTTCTCTATAGACATAAAAAGTCATAAGAAATCTGTGGAGTCACCTTGCTCAGACTTCAAATCTACAGCTGCCAATGAACATGCGTTTTCCACAAATGATACCATCCGGGTCTCTTTGGTGCTGCTGCGTCTTTGCAGAGAAAATCCAGCTTCTTCTAGTTACTTTGCAACTGCTAGAAAATAAGACCTGACCACACAGAGGACAATTTGCAAAGACAGTACGGGAAGTAAATAGCAATTTATTTGGGTGAACCAATTGTAAATCTGGGGTTCTTTCAACAGCCCGCAAAATAAACACGAACCGCTTTTAAGAAGCGATCCCCATTCCTGGTGTTTTATCCTTCCCCCCTCTTCCCTTTAATTAATTTGTTATTAATGATGTAATTATTAACTTTCCCCTCAAGCTCATGTTCGTATTTGTAATTTGTCTATTTAATGTTCACATTCCCCCCCCCCCTACAAAAATTTATTTTAACCTTTCATTTTTAGCATTGTAAACTGGCCAGG
The DNA here is from genome assembly GCF_902459505.1 of Geotrypetes seraphini. Lineage (NCBI taxonomy): Eukaryota > Metazoa > Chordata > Amphibia > Gymnophiona > Dermophiidae > Geotrypetes > Geotrypetes seraphini. Next base: position 11,783,763 of record NC_047102.1, read on the forward strand.
TGCACATCGATGGTCGGTATATTAAAATTAATTAAACTTATGCACATTTTTAGCTCTGGACTGAAGTATATCATTCCAAGGAGTGTGTTTTGGGTGAGGTAGAAAAAACTAGCTGTAGATTGTATTTTGGAATTTACCGTATATGCAAGGAGCAGCGTGGGATTTGAACCCACAACCTCAGGGTGCCGAGGCTGTAGCTCCAACCGCTGCACCAAACACTCCCCACCAGTCAGGAATGTTTCAAGATCAGATGCACGTTCTGTGGTGCTATACTTTTTGCTGTATTACAAGCTTATTCTTTTTTATTTTCCAAATGTTCATGCACAGTTCTCTGAATACCTGTACACGTGTCTGTATATGGCCGTTTGGGGGAGGATGGGCTGCAGAGGGCTTCAATGGCTGGGAGGGTATAGATGGGCTGGAGTGGGTTTTGACGGAGATTTCGGCAGTTGGAACCCAAGCACAGGACCGGGTAGAGCTTTGGATTCTTGCCCAGAAATAGCCAAGAAGAAAAAATTTAAATTGAATCGGGTTGGGCAGACTGGATGGACCATTCGGGTCTTGATCTGGCGTCATCTACTATGTTACCTTATTCTTTTGTGTATTTCTATAATGGGACTCATTTATATGCTGGGGCAGCAGTTTTTCCAGTGCGCTTATCCCTTACCAGCGTGGGCATAAATTCTATCAATCACAAATCTGAAGGCTTGGCTCTAACATTCTGATCTCTTTCCCTTCCCCCTTCTCATCTCTTTCTGAACTGTACAATGCGACTCATTATAGCTTTCAAAATCAGCCTCCCCTGACACTTCATCTGTCCGTAATGACTGACAGGACAGAGACTCCACTAGTACATTAAATATTAAAAAGTAGAGAACAGCAATAATCAGAGTTTCTTCAAACTTTGACTTGGTTAAAGCTGATGAGGCTCCTTTCTCATCTGAAAATTCTACGACTGCCTTAAGCGCCTCATCCGAAGTAATCTGAGGAAATACTTTTTTTTTTTTTAACGGAAAGGGTGGTCAATGTGTGGAACAGTCTCCCGGAAGAGGTGGTGGAAACAGAGACTGTGTCTGAATTCAAGAGGGCCTGGGATAGGCACGTGGGATCTCTCGGAGAGAGAAAGAGATAATGGTTACTGCGGATGGGCAGACTGGATGGGCCATTTGGCCTTTATCTGCCATCATGTTACAATGTTTCTATATCACAAAAATTCAAATAAACAAGAAAAGAATGTCCAAAAAATCAATAACCAAAAAAAAACACACCCTATAAAGCACAGGTCTACATATCGAGTTATATCCAAAAGGAGAAAAGACCTCAGTGTCCAATAGGGGCTCTATGTAGCTACCCACATAGACAAGCTGGTTTCAAACATAATTTGAGACCAGCAGACACATCCTTGGTCAAAAAACTCCCAAATAAGAGAAATATAATATATAAGTGTCTTTCAAATTCAATTAGTTCAAAAAAGTCTCTTTCACTTACTCACTTTCAAATTCAATTGTTTAGTTTTTTCAATTTTTTCAATAAAGTCACTTATCTGAACATTGCTGTTTGAACATAGTCCTGGGGTTGGAAAGCAGGAAAAACTGCTCCGTGGAGAATAGGCTTAGAGCTATTCAAGCATGACCATTAACACACTTCCACATAATCCAACAGGGCTCCCTGTTTCGCTATCACGCTTCTTCAGGGATTTGAGCGTCCATTCACCCGCTTCCAATGTTTCTATAACCATAAAGTTCTATGACATCACAATGCAGCTATAAAGAGCCTTAGCCTATAGCAGGGGTGCCCAACGCGTCGATCGCGATCGACCAGTAGCTCAGGAAGGCAACTCGAGTCGATCGCACTCGTGTTGCTGTCCTGATCTACGGGCGGATCAGCCTTCCTCTCCAGTGTTATCCCTAGGGCCTTTTAGCTGGGCGGTCCGCCCAGCTGTCATCTGCCGCTGCTGAACATTAAAAAAAAAAAAACCAAAAAACCGGCTTGGAGATTTCAGCCCCTAGCGAACTTATGCTCCGGGCTCTAACGTGTGCGTGCAGGCTTCTCTTCTCTCCGAAACCGGAAGTTATGTCCGGGGAGGGGGGGGGGGGAGAAGGGAAGCCTGCACGCACATGTTGAGAGCCCTGAAGCAAGCGTTCGCTACGGGCTAATGCGAGAGACAGGTTAGTGAAGCATTTGTTCTTGTTCCTGCCGGGTCCTGCCTACTTTCTGTTTCCGCGAAGGCAGGACCCGGCAGCATTTCCCCCAATAGGTTGATCACGATCTTGGGCTGATCAGCCTTCCTCTTCCCGACGGCAGAATTGACGTCGGGGAGAGGAATACTGGTTGGCCGAAGCAGAGAGAGCTTGGGGCCTGTTATTGGTGGCGTTTGGGTCCTGGTCTCCGATGGTAATGGCAGTGGCAGTGGCTTGGGGAAGGGCAGGGAGAAAGAAAGAAAAAGGGCAGGCAGGGATACAGAAGGAAAGAAGAGAAACAGAAAAAAATGAAAGGGAGGCAGAGAGAAAGAAAGGGCAGGGAAGAGGAAGGAAAAGTTGGGGGGAAGGAATGAGGTCTGGAGGAGAAGAAGCATACAGGCTAAAAGAAGGGAAGAAAGATTGTATGCACAGTCAGAAGAAGAAAGTGCAACCAGAGACTCATGAAATCACCAGACAAGGTAGGGAAAATGATTTTATTTTAAATTTAGTGATCAAAATGTGTCTGAATTTATATCTGCTGTCTATATTTTACACTAAGGTCCCCTTTTACTAAACCGCAATAGAGGTTTTTAGCGCAGGGAGCCTATGAGTGTCGAGAGCAGCGCTGGGCATTCAGCGCAGCTCCCTGCGCTAAAAACTGCTATCGTGGTTTAGTAAAAAGGGAGGGGGTATATTTGTCTATTTTTGTATGGTTGTTACTGAGGTGATAGTGCTTAGAGTCATCTGCTTTGACCTCTTTGAAAAACCCTGGAATAGGAATGATGATTAACATTTTCTATGCATACAGTGTGCTTTGTGTTTTTTTTTAATTTTATTGTTGGTAGATCATTTTGACTTGGTCATTTAAAAAGTAGCTCGCAAGCCCAAAAAGTGTGGGCACCCCTGGCCTATAGGAAGAAGAGATGCAAATGTTAAGAGCCTTAGCCAATAGGGAGAGGAGGAGATAGTGGATGCTGCGGATGGGCCATTTGGTCTTTATCTGCCATCATGTTACAAGACCCGTGCTCTTCAACATCTTTATAAACGATCTGGAAATTGGTACGACAAGTGAGGTGATTAAATTTGCGGACAATACGAAGTTGTTCAGAATAGTGAAGATGCAGGGAGATTGCAAAGATCTGCAAGGTGACATAATCAGGCTCGAGGAATGGGCATCGACATGGCAGATGAGGTTCAACGTGGATAAGTGTAAAGTGATGCATGTCGGTAACAAAAATCTCATGCACAAATACAGGGTGTCCGGGGCGGTACTTGGAGAGACCTCCCAGGAAAGGGACTTGGAGTTCTGATCGACAAGTCGATGAAGCCATCCGCACAATGTGCGGCGGCAGCGAAAAGGGCGAACAGAATGCTAGGAATTATAAATAAGGGGATCACGAACAGATCGGAGAAGGTTATCATGCCGCTGTACTGGGCCATGGTGCGCCCTCACCTGGGGTACTGCGTCCAGCACTGGTCACTGTACATGAAGAAGGACATGGTACTACTCGAAAGGGTCCAGGGAAGAATGACTAAGATGGTTACGGGGCTGGAGGAGTTGCCGTACAGCGAAAGATTAGAGAAACTCAGCCTTTTCTCCCTCCAACAGAGGAGATTGAGACGGGACATGATTGAAACATTCAAGGTACTGAAGGGAATAGACTTGGTGGAAAAGGACAGGTTGTTCACTCTCTCCAAGGTTAGGAGAACGAGAGGGCACTCTCTAAAATTGAAATGGGATAGATTCCGTATGAACGTGAGGAAGTTCTTCTTCACCCAGAGAGTGGTAGAAAACTGGAACGCTCTTCCGGAGTCTGTCATAGGGGAAAACACCCTCCAGGGATTCAAGACAAAGTTGGACAAGTTCCTGCTGAACCGGAATGTAAGCAGATAGGGCTAGTCTCTGACCAGAGGGCTGCCGCGTGAGAGGACTGCTGGGCACGATGGACCACTGGTCTGACCCAGCAGTGGCAGTTCTTATGTTCTTATAAAGTTCTATGACATCACAATGCAGCTGTAAAGAGTCTTAGCTTATAGGAAGAAGAGATGCAAATGCTAAGAGCCTTAGCCAATAGGGAGAGGAGGAGATACTGAATGCTGCAAATGGGCCATTTGGCCTTTATCTGCCATCATGTTACAATGTTTCTATAAAAAGAAACTCTCCAACAAGAAAGGATATCCAAAAAATACACACCTAAATTACATCCCAATGTCTACCCAGTACTACAGACATGCATTCATCAAAAAATGGAGAAAAGACCTCCGAGTCTACTAGGGGTGCAAAACAATCCCATACAGCCAAGCAATTCTCAAAATATCAACTTTGAGACAAGCAGACACATCCTTGGTCAAAAACTCCAAGATAAGTGGAAAAAATATCACACACTATCATATTATATTATAGTTAAATTATATTATATTAAAAAAAAAAGTCACACTTATCTTTGTAAATGTAGAATTTACAATAGTCTTCAAAGGGGTACTGAGATGTAGAAGCAGGACCAAACACACACAGTGGAGCATGAGCCAAAAACACAGCAGCTAAAAACTCATCACCGCTGCCAATATACCTCCACAGTTTCCAACAGGGATCCCTGTTTCGCGACCAAGCTTCATCAGGGAATTGAGTGTAAATAAACTCGCTTCACCTCCAATGTTTCTATAACCATAAAGTTCTATGACATCACAATGCAGCTGTAAAGAGACTTAAACTATAGGAAGAAGAGATGAAAATGTTAAGAGCCTTAGCCAATAGGGAGAGGAGGAGATAGTGGATGCTGTTGGATGGGTCATTTGGCCTTTATCTGCCATCATGTTACAATGTTTCTTTAATAGTTCTATGACATCACAAAGCAGCTGTAAAGAGCCTTAGCCTATAGGAAGAAGAGATGCAAATGTTAAGAGCCTTAGCCAATAGGGAGAGGAGGAGATAATGGATGCTGCTGGATGGGTCATTTGGCCTTTATCTGCCATCATGTTACAATGTTTCTTTAATAGTTCTATGACATCACAAAGCAGCTGTAAAGAGCCTTAGCCTATAGGAAGAAGAGATGCAAATGTTAAGAGCCTTAGCCAATAGGGAGAGGAGGAGATAATGGATGCTGCTGGATGGGTCATTTGGCCTTTATCTGCCATCATGTTACAATGTTTCTTTAATAGTTCTATGACATCACAAAGCAGCTGTAAAGAGCCTTAGCCTATAGGAAGAAGAGATGCAAATGTTAAGAGCCTTAGCCAATAGGGAGAGGAGGAGATAATGGATGCTGCTGGATGGGTCATTTGGCCTTTATCTGCCATCATGTTACAATGTTTCTTTAATAGTTCTATGACATCACAAAGCAGCTGTAAAGAGCCTTAGCCTATAGGAAGAAGAGATGCAAATGTTAAGAGCCTTAGCCAATAGGGAGAGGAGGAGATAATGGATGCTGCTGGATGGGTCATTTGGCCTTTATCTGCCATCATGTTACAATGTTTCTTTAATAGTTCTATGACATCACAAAGCAGCTGTAAAGAGCCTTAGCCTATAGGAAGAAGAGATGCAAATGTTAAGAGCCTTAGCCAATAGGGAGAGGAGGAGATAATGGATGCTGCTGGATGGGTCATTTGGCCTTTATCTGCCATCATGTTACAATGTTTCTTTAATAGTTCTATGACATCACAATGCAGCTGTAAAGAGTTGTAGCTTATAGGAAGAAGAGATGCAAATGTCAAGAGCCTTAGCCAATAGGGAGAGATAGAGATAATGGTTACTGCAGATGGGCAGACTAGATGGACCTTTTGGCCTTTATCTACCATCATGTTTAAAACCGACTCTTCTCCCAAGTTTTTGATACATGCGGTGATTGACTATCCACACGCTCTGCGTCTTTACTAGCATACTGTGTACCCTGTAACTAAGACAGTTCCTCATATCTTATTCAACAGCACATATAATTTACCTTTAGCCACCCATCTCTTTATCCTAATGAATTTCTCCTACCCAGCCTGGCCATCTAGATTTCTCAACTGCTCTTTCTTCCAGCTGCCTAGTAAGGTGCATAGTTAAGACTCGTTAGTTTAACGATGTATCATTTATACTCTGCTGGCATTTTATCATATTTTTATACTGTATATTTCTGATACTATGGGCTCCTTTTACGAAGGTGCGATAAGCGTTTTAGCTCTATAGCGCGCACTAGCCGTAAATCTACTGCCTGCTCAAAAGGAGGCGGTAGCGGCTAGCGCGCGCGGCAATTTAGCCTTCGTAAAAAGAGCCCTATATGACGTTGCTCCTGTTTCTTGAACTATTTCCAAGTTTACCTCATCGATTGAACGAGGGCTCTTCAAAACATTTCCGCACTTCCATATTTTCGCGGGAAATGGTTGGGGGCGGGAGAAGTGGTAAGAGGGCGTGTCATAGAATGTCAGGTGACCAGTCGGTCAAGCAAGCCGGCTCACCTTGCAGGTAGCGATGAAATTTGCTTTTGGAGGTACCTAATAAATAGCGTTTAAGAAAATAAAAGCGCGGAAACTTTTCGGAAGATCCTTCATATTTATGCGTGTACGTGATCATTGCACTACTGTTGTATTGTTAATTCAAACTTAAGTTTCATGCGAGCCTGCTGTGCGCCAACTTGGGTCTTCATAAAAGAGATCAATAAATCCCAATAAACTTAGGCTCTCTTTTACTAAGGTGCGATAACCGATTTAGCACACGTTAATCAATTTAACACATGCATGTTAGTCTATGGACACATTAGCGTTTAGCGTGTGCTAATTCGATTAATGCATCTTAGTAAAAGCAGGGGGGTTAAGGTTCGACTACGCCACATTTCATGAAGTCACTACTAACTCATCACTCAAGGCACCGATTTAGCGCATGCTAAATCAGTTAGCACGCCTTCGTAAAAAGGACCCCTTACTATGGAAGAACTCTATACTCCCATATGGAACGTCTTCAGTCACCATTTGCTTACCATGCGAGAACTCAGTGTAGCTAACTTGCTGGTCACCAACGTCTCTTTGCGTGGATCTTGTGAACGACATTGTCCGTACGATGCATAAATTCGACTCATTTGTAAGAGCAGAACTAGTTCTGCGAATATGAACTCTTTTGACAAAACCGAGAGCTCATCGATATGTCATTTATTCTGGCGTGGGTTTTTTTTTTTTTTTGGTGCTAATGAATTCTCTCTGTATTATATCTCTGGCAGTTATTGTAGGGGGTTCTATTGTGCTGCGATCGGGTATTCTCTCAGAATCACCCACGGAAGGATCTCGCTCTATAAATTTCATCGGCTGCCTTTTGATGGCAATAAATTGAGCAAAAATATTGCGTTTGCCATTTTAGTTCACCTGAATACCTAGAAATTAAGAGCTGTCGAACAAGATACGGGCGATACAATTTTACTGGAGTAACTCAATACCATCTGTGATCAGCTTTTTTTGAGAGCTATAATCCCTTCGTCATAGAAACAACCCCCACTCGGAGGCATTTAAAACCTTAATCAGTCAGATCTGAAAATCCGTTATTGCTTCCTTTTGAATACCTTTGCCCAAGTTCCCCCACTGACATTTAGAACGACATGGTTTACGTATAAATAACATAAGGTGTAAAAGCCATGGGCATCGTAGTCTTGTCATCAGTTTCACACTGTTTTTATGTTCAGCCATTCTCCTTTTAAATGATCTGATTTTATGTCCCATGTAGCATAATCAACATGGACAGATTATTAACATACACCACATGCCAAGAAGTGAGCCGTCTGCAAACATACGAGGAGGGTATATCGGAACGTAAACGCACAATACATTTAACGGCTGTAGTAGAAGTAATTGTGAGCAATTGAACGTATCACTTCTCCACATAGTCCCCGTGCAAGACTAGACGTTTTTGGCTGTTCCTGAAGCCAGGTGACCACCGCTTCCTTTACTTCATCACGCTTTGTTCTTTTGCTCTCCATGTCGCAGTGATGCGCCCATCGAGTTTTCAAGTTTATTTAAAATTTGATACAAACGCTTATAAAAAATTTCTAAGCAGTGTACATAATAAAATAGGGGGAAAGGTTAATATTTTAAAAATATAAACAAGTGCAACCTTGGACAATAGACAAACGGAGACGAGGGGGAAAGGATAATATTTTAAAATATAAACAAATTCATATAATGATTCAAAAGGTGTGATCGTGGCACCGAGGTACCCCCCCCCCCCCTCTTCAAACCCAGCATGCACCCAAAAAGAGGGAGAAAAAGCCTCAGACTGATGTAGCAGTATAAGACCAAAAGGTACCGATCAAAACTGCTTTTTTTTTTTTTTTTTTTTCAGTATCTTTATTAACAATTGCAAAGGAACATACATCCATGGGCAAACAGCCGGAACATAGCCATCGACAACAGTCGGGAACAACATAAAAGAGAAGGCCAATCAGAGAAATACACGGTACAAAGAAAAACCCCAGTAGTGCACGCCCATCACAATTGACATTTTGTGTTAAAACCCCCCCAAGCACTTTCACTAGCAAAAAAAACTCCTTCACAGAAAAGCTCAGGTTTCGAAAAGGGCAAAGTCACCCGGAGGCACGTTCAAGGACTTAGCTGACAAAAGACGACTTGAGCTCCAACGCTGTCACGGCTTCTCCAATCTTCCCCACAAGCGACCTTGTTTCACCAATGTTTGCCTCATCAGGGGAACAAACAATACAGCCTTGAAAAGTGCACACACGCCGAGACCAGCCCCAGACCAAAGGAAACAGACAAGAGCACTTGAAGCCCTCTCTCCAACACAGACCTCACTTCCGGTCCGAATCACCAAGTACAAACTTGGACAATAGAGGGGGCGCCACCATCCTGGGCGCTACTCACCATTGCTATGCCATTGACTGCACACTGTTCTTCCATAGTGCAATCTTGCAACGGAGTGCCCATGTTTGTCATATTTCTGTAATGTAATATCACAAATACTGCATCTGTCACATTTAACCCTTTCAGGACCAAGGGACATATTTGTCCCATAACTTTAAAATCCTATAAATTTTGATTGGGATAGTCTACAGTTCTAAATTTGATATGTACGGATTCCATATGATACTGCCTTTATGTAAACAAACTGGTTCCAACATTCATTCATTAGCGTCGTTGCCAGATTGACGAGAAGATTCACTTGCCACACTGTCCATAAGCCAGAAGTGTGATTTTTTAAAAAAAAAATAATGATATTTCACAAAAAAAATCAATTTTTTGGCATCTGCAAGCCCTTTTTACCATAAAAATGTCGTCAAAACCACAAAAATTGGCCTACGATCCTTATGGTCCTGAAAGGGTTAAAGAAGGTGATAGTGTGAGAGTGCCTTTTCAAGCATTGAGGATGATTATCAATACTAGGATGACAACATTAAAGGGGGGGATTCATCAATGGGTGCTAATTGTGGTAAGAGCGGTTAGCGTAGCTGGTTTTAAGAAAGGTTTGGACAAGTTCCTGGAGGAAAAGTCCATAGTCTGTTATTGAGAAAGACATGGGGGAAGCCACTGCTTGCCCTGGATTGGTAGCATGGAATGTTGCTACTCCTTGGGTTTTAGCCAGGCTAGGGACTTGGATTGGCCACTGAGAAGACCCCCTAGAGACCACTGAGAGGATGGGCTACTTATCCCAGTAGACCATTGGTCTGACCCAGTATGGCTATTCTTTTGCTCTTACGTGAGCCAAGTATAGGACAATCAAGCCATTGTGACATCACTGATGAGGTTGGCTCTGAGGCACTGTGGACTGAGGCATTATGACATCACAAGCTCAGCTCTGGAATGTTGCTCTCATTGGGGTTCCGGAATCTTGTTATTCTTTAGGATTGTGAATGGAATGTTGCTACTCCTTGGGTTTTGGCCAGGTACTAGTGGCCACTTTGAGAACGGACTACTGGGCTTGATGGACCATTGGTCTGACCCAATAAGGCTATTCTTATGTTCTCTTTCTCTAGTCGGTACCCTCCGATAGGAAGTATCCAAGAAGCTGATGGGTGAGCGTTGCCATTCCATGAGTTACCTGCAGCCATAAGTGGAAAAATAAATTCCATTCTGCCCACCTCTGAGCAGCTCCGTCTCTCAATATCCCAAATTCTCTGCTACAGATTTCCTCTATGTTAGCCGTGACTAGAAAGGAAACAACCCCATCTCTTTTTTTTTCTATTCCTTTCTTATCCAAATGTGGTTTTATTTCAGTTTTAAAGATTAATGTGGCCCTTCATGCAATATTTATGAACTGCAGACAGACCATAAAATAAATTACCTAGGATTACTATAGATGCTGCTTAAAAACCGCAGCGCCAGAGGCCAAAAGATACTTGGCCTTTTATAACCCGTTGGCGTGGTAGTCTTCCCCTTTTCTTACGCTTCAGAGAGTTTCGAGTTTATTAGGGCTCGATATGCCGTTTTAGTACCAACGTGGTTTACATGATAAAAGCAAACAAGGATAATTTAAAAACAAGGGACAGAACACATGTTGAAAATTTGAATTTTGTCAAGACATGGCACAGGAGGAAAAAGGGGAGGGTTAGAATTTGTAAAAAAAATTAAAAAAAATAAAAATTTGAGAAGGTAATGGGCAGAACGATATGGAGATGGGGAAGACTTAGGTGATCCATTTATCTAAATCTCAAAAGCATCCTTAAAGAGATAGGTTAGATTTTAAATGATTAAGAGTTAGTTTCCAGTCTTAAGTAGGAAGCATCGTTCATTTTCTGTTGGAGATGGCGGAGGTGGTGCCCTCCCTCTGCATTTTCCAGTGGGACAGAAAATACCCTCCCTATTCATAATATATCGCTGGTTTTCAAGTATGTTTCCTTTATTCTCACATTAGCAGTTTTCTTCACATGCTGGTTTTTTTAATTGGTGTCCAGTAGCCTTTGGAGAGGTGAGAATGACTAGAGAACAGAAATAGATAGGAAAGATAGGCAGCTGCCTGGAATGCCAGGCTGAGCTGTTACGAACCACACTGCCACCAGCCTTCAGGAGGCCTGGCATAACCAAGCAGTTTTTGCCATCAGTACATTGTCACCCTGAGTTGATACAGGGTGCCTAACAGTGGTGTAGCAAGGGTGAGAAGCGCCCAGAGCGGAGGTGACCGTCCCCTCATCTCCGCCCCCCACTGCTCCTTCCCCGTACCTCTAGTCAAGGTTGTTGCTCACAGAGGTTAACCACGTGCTCCTTGCAACTCTGTTGGCTCTCCCTCCGACGTCACCTCCTAGGCGCAGCACTCGGAAGCAACGTCAGCATGAAAGCCGATGGGGTTGTGACCACATTGTTGACCGCCACCAACTTCAACTAGAGGTATGGGGGAAGGGGCACACGCATGTTGACCGCCAACAACGTCAACTAGAAGTGTGGGGGGAAGGGAAGGGGGCGCACGCGTGTTGGCCGCCAACAACGTCAACTAGAGGTGTGGGAGAAGGGGCGCACGTGTGTTGACCGCCAACAACATCAACTAGAGGTGTGGGAGAAGGGGCGCACGTGTGTTGACCGCCAACAACGTCAACTAGAGGTGTGGGGGAAGGGGCGCACGTGTGTTGACCGCCAACAACGTCAACTAGAGGTGTGGGGGAAGGGGCGCACGTGTGTTGACCGCCAACAACTTCAACTAGAGGTGTGGGGGAAGGGGCGCACGTGTGTTGACCACCAACAACTTCAACTAGAGGTGTGGGGGAAGGGGCGCACGTGTGTTGACCGCCAACAACTTCAACTAGAGGTGTGGGGGAAGGGGCGCACGTGTGTTGACCGCCAACAACTTCAACTAGAGGTGTGGGGGAAGGGTTTTGAAAAGCCGTCCGGGGAAATCCGGACGTCTGGTAACCCTACTTCCAACATCACTTCCTTAAAATGGCCAAATTATACGCTAAACTTGACTCTCTGTATATCTAACTTTACCGAACACATGTAAATTCATAATCTGTTTGTCTATGCATTATGTATGTCAGCCTTGTAAACTGTTCTGAGCTCGTTGGGGAGGATGGGTTATGAAGCTAAGCAAATAAATCAAGAAATATGGCAGTGTCATTTAGTAAAGTGAGCCCCTGGAGCATCGCTGCAAGTGTCGGCCTCTGAAACAGCTCTTTTGTTTTCTATTTGCGCTGCTTGGCTCTCAATGTATTTGAACTGCGCAGGGTCTTCGGGAGAGTGGCAACGGCGAGAAGCGATTCAGCCACTCTTTAAAAAGGAAAGTGCTCAAAGTGAGGAGTGACTTGGGGGACATTTTCAGAGAGAATGCTCAGAGTGAGAAGTCACTCAGGATGTGTGAAGAGGAGAAAGCTGGCGACTGAAGTCCAACTACAGGTCCAAGACGACAAAAAAAACCAGACCAAACAAGAAGAGATGCTTTTCCCTCCAGCGTGTGTGGAGTCTATATTTAAAAAAAAAAAAAAAAAAAAAAAAGAGACAAAACTGGTGTGGATGTCAGGCCTGGAAGAAGTGCTGGAAAATAAGTCTGCATAAGTCAGAGAATTGTCCCTTTGTGTTTCTCGAGTGTCCCCTTACTAAATCGGGAACCTCATTGCTAAAACCCCAATACTTCCTTCCTCGTTGCTTATAATTCCGACAAAATGTTGTAAATCCGTGTTCAGATCGGATCCTAATTTAATTGATGTGAACCGCCTAGAACTCTTTGGGTATGGCGGTATACAAGAACATAATAATAATAATTGGTTGCCTGTTGTGCACGTGTTAAATTTAAGTTTGGCTGCCTGTCACAAGGTTTTCTTTGGTCTATCTCCTAGTTATTTGGTGGATTCCTTCTCTATTGCTCATTCGACTCGTATGCGAAGATCTCATGCTCTTTTTAAAAAACTTCCCTTCGATGAAGGGTTGTCCTTATAAAAAAGTTCCATCGACGTCTTCTTTCTTTTCAGGCAGCACTTTGGGACAAGGACTTGAAGTCTCTGTTTTTGAGTTCCGAGTCCTAGCACCATTTTCGAAAACAATTGAAGACATACTTGTTCCCTTAGGTATTGAAGTTGTCTGATTATTGTATTTACTATCTATTGTATTTACTGTTTCCCTTTATTGTAAACCGCCTAGAAGTCGCAAGATTGTTGGCGGTATATAAGAATAAAGTTATTATTATTATTATTATTATTATTATGCCGGTATAGAAGAATAAAGTTATTATATTATTCTTAAATAATGATTACCCTTAACGATTATATGGTTTTTTTAAAAAAATTTGTGCACCGCACAGAACTTACAAAATTAGAGTAGTTGCTTGAGCTTTTGAATATTTTAAAGAGGTAAAGGAGGCGAGGAAGGGAGGGCATGAATGTGACTTGGGGGGGAGGGAAGGTGCCGGCACCCCCACCAAAACAGCATCCAAGGTGGTCTGCCCCCCCACCCCCACCGTGCCACTGAATGCACCAAATCCCAAAGGAATTAAACGGGCTTCGGTGTACGTACCATAGCTCTGTAACAGGCCCTCTTAGTTTGAAAAATCGTTTAAACTCAAACTCAGAAAAATGTAGTTCTTACCTCTTTTCCTCTCGTATCTGCTTATCCGTGATTTAAAATGTTTTAAAAAGTATTAGTCACCCCTAATGTGATTTTATAACTAAGTTAGTTTTAGTGAATATATGTTTTTTTATGATTACTGTACACCGCCCAGGAGTCTGAAAAGGCAGTATAAAAAATTTTAAATAAAAAACTTGACCGGACAGTGGAACACAATCAAAGAGTATCCCAACAGTACGGCCATGAAAGTCATCTTATTCCCACCTGATAGAGCCCCAGGGGTCAGGAGACTGGTGCGCCAGTCTCTGCCTACCTTCCTGCCCAAACAGTACATCAAAACTCCTGCGTATTCAATTTGAATCTGAAGAAAAATCTATAATAGGAACCCAAGGCCTGCTTTACTCCAGGCCTATAGACAGCGTCGAGAACTGCACTATGCTGTCTCTCTGACTGAATCTTAAGTGTGGGTTGATGCTTTGGAATGGGGGGGGGGGGGGGTGTCGCTTGTTGGCATGAGTTTCTGACAATTAATTATCAGCACCCAGCAGCAGATGGGGGACGGGCACAGTCCTATCTCCCGCATTCTTTATAATTAGCATCTACATTTCAAAGGGAGAGCAACATTCAAATATTTTGACAGCGTGCTTTGATGTGTCTTCTGAGCTGTGAGCCAACTGCTAGGAAACAGCTGGAGAAACCAGAAGGAAAAAAAGCTGAATCAGGAGAAAGAGAGAAGAAGAGGAAGGAAGAGGGGAGAAGAAGCAGATCAAGAAGGAGATTTGGTAAGAGTTATACAATGGAAGGGGGCTAGCCTCTGTAGGAGATGAATCAGTAACAGACCTTACAGGTGGCATCTCCATGCCAGCATTCTTAGGTATTGCTTTAGTAATGATTTTCTCGTGGTTGGGCTTTGGATTTGGTACAATATTCCTATGGTCAGGTAGATTTGGAGGGGCATTTTTGATAGGACGTCTAAATTAAAGCACACACATAAATCCAGTACCAAACGATTCATTTTCAAAATTGCAAAATGTCTACCTTGTTTTTTTGAAGATGGATGTGTTAGTGCTCTGTGCATATATATATCTTTTTTTGGGGGGAACCCCCCCTCCCCCAACACATCCAAAAGAAAATCACACAGAACAAACCTTTAGGATGTAGGAGGAGCCGCACAGACATCCCAGCAGAGCAGTGGGGCACTGCAGTGAACTTTACATAAAAGGTCCCAGGTACACATCTCATCTTAGCCCCCTTACATTTTATGGTGAACCCACCTAAAACCCAATGTACTATGACCACCAGGCCCTGGTTAGGTTAATAGCGTCCCTAGTGGTCCACAGGTTTACTACATCGGGTGCGCTGCTCAATAAGGAGTCCAGCCCTACAGGCAAAGTATCAAACACAACCAAAAGAGATCTTGAAACCAGCCGCAAACACAACGCTGCGTTTCCAATCCTTGCTGCAGGATTCTTATTCAGGATTTTTATTTCATAATTGTCCAAAACCAAGTAGCAAAACACAAACAAAAACTTGTGGCAAAAATTCAGGTATATATTGTCAGCAGTTCAGGATATACAAATGTCACTGTGCCCTATCAGTTCAGCACAGCCTCCAGAAACTAGGCCCTGCCTGGGCCTAGGCCTTACTCCTGGCCCTCAAATCAGGCCTGCTCAAATCAGGTGCTCAAGTCCAGCAAATTAACTTATTACCATTCACAGTTTGGCTTTTCAACATACCCCAAAAACCCAAACGAAAATGTCCAAGAAGCCTTCAGCTCAACTCCTGAGCCGAGGCAGGAGAATTGTTAAGTTTGCCTTTCACTGCTCAATAAGGCTTTCATAAAATCCCGCCCAAGGTCTTGACAAACTTCTCCCCACACAAGTCTCAGTTCCTTCCGAATTCCTTCATTCAAAATACAATTCCACAAAGCTGAACATTTTCAAATTTCAAATTTATTAGGATTTTATATACCGCCTATCAAGGTTATCTAAGCGGTTTTTACAATCAGGTACTCAAGCACAAGAAGGTGCCCTGCCCCCACCTTGCATGAGGCTAAAGCAATGCTATGAGTTCATATAGCCAAGAGAAAAAAAAATTTAAAAATAAACTCTTTATATCTCAGTAACTGGCTATAACATAAGTCCTGGCAATTGAACACATTGTTCATTCAAGACCCCAAAACAGCAATGAAAAACAAAACAAAACTGTTCATAACAGTGACATGCTTTGAAAACTTTCAACAGAAAAAAACAAACACAGTTTTAAACTCAGTAGGCCTTACATGCTACACCAACTTCCATTGCTTCTGCTTCAAAAAATTCTTCCTCCAAAGATTCCATTTGTTCCTCCCGGGGTAGAGCTTCAGCTTCCAGGCTTGGAACTATTTCCTCCACTTCCATGGGGTCCAGACCATTAACTTGCGGCAGGTGGGCTATGCTGCAGAGAGACAACCATCCCTTCTCCCTGTCCTCTGTAACTTGAGAAGCAAACACTGCTGGCTTTTCAGCAGGGGATGCCACGCCCTATTCTCTGTGTGCCTGCTCTGCCCTGAGGCTCTCCTGAGCTCCCTCCTGTGGATGTCCGGGAAAGTGCAAGGCTTTCTAAAGGAGGGATTCTGCCTGCACTTTATGTTTATGGGTTTAGACGAGACAATCTTCTAGTGCTAGGTTGAGTCTCCATTTCTTCTACCTCAGAACTATCAGAGAAGAGCTCATTCTCTGGAAGGTTCTCTTCAGTGTACTTAGGGAACCTAGGCTGTTGTAGTTTTCTGGGCTTGGGAATAACATTTCTGGCTTTAGTTCTGTCTTTCTTAGGGTTTTTAAATGGGAACATGTCAGGCACGGTGTCTGACTGGTCACAGTACCCAACTATACACCACACCAATCAGGGCCCTCTAAGGGGGGGGGGGTGCGAGGTTGCTGCCCGTGTCAGCATCGACGCTCACTCTGACAACACTTCTTGGTGGAATGAGACATTATGACATCACAATCTCAGCTCTGCTTCACACTACTACCATGAATTATTTCTAGAGCATTACCAGACGTACGCAACGCTAGACAGAGTCACAAAGAAGACAGTCCCTGCTCGAAAGAGCTTACAATCTAAATAGACAAGACAGACAAACAGGCTGTCAGGGATACAGTTAAGGGGAACGGTTAATCAGCTGGCTGGGTTGGAGGGTAGAGGAGTAAGATTAAAGATTGAAGGCTATGTCAAAAAGGTGGGTTGTCAGTCTGCTTTTAAACAAGGGAAGGGGCTTGACGGACAACGTCAAGGTAATTTATTCCAGGCATAGGGGGCAGCTAGATGAAAGGAACGAAGTCTGGAATTGGCAGTGGAGGAGAAGGGTACAGCTAAGAGTGGCTGATCTGAGGAACGGAGTTCTCTGGGAGGTATATAAGGAGAGAGAAGAGAGGAGAGATATTGAGGGGCAGAAGAATGAACACACTTGTAGGTCAGCAATAGGAGCTTGAACTGTATACGAAGGCGGGTAGGGAGCCAGTGAAGTGATTTAAGGAGAGGGGTGACGTGCTAGTGCTCTGGATTAGACTCCATTTTCTTGTCCCTCGTTGTTACCTCATTTCAGATTATTTCTCTCTTTGGCTTTTTCCTTCTGATTGCGTTTCTCCACCTCACCCATCTCCCTATTTCCGAATCATGCGGCTGAGATGAAAGGAATGAAAAGGGCCCACTTTTGGTCAGGCTGAATAATTCATGCACCGACGGGGGTTTGTTTGCTCGAGGAGAGATGCTATCTGTTTACGAGTATACCGCTTTCAAGCCCTCTCTTCCAAGAAATCATCTATGCTGGCAGTGCTGCTTGGAACTAATCAGGTCTTCTTGTGACAGAAGAGCTTGTAAAGCATGGAAAATGCTCTATGCCCATTCCCTGAGGCATTTAGCTCCACAGTTGACAGATTCTATCCCTGTGCCATTCCTCTGAGTCATCCAGTCGTACTGCTATTTATCATTTCTATAGCGCTGAAAAGGCGAACGCAGCGCTGTACATTTAACATACAATAGACGGTAAGCTCAGAAGAGCTTACAATCTAATTTTGACAGACGGGACATCTCAGGGTTGGGGAAAATGATAGAGTGGGTCTAGGTATCCTACAGCAGTGAGTGGGAGTTAAGCGTTGAAAGCCGTTTCAAAAAAAGTGGGCTTTTAGCTTGGATTTCAATACTGCTAGGGACGGAGCATGACGTATTGATTCAGGCAGCCAGTTCCAGGCATAAGGTGAGTTTTTCCCGCTGTAGGAATTAAAAGGGATTGGTGGAGAGGTGCAGGGCGACGGGGTAGGGCGAGGTGCTAAAGACGGGACCTCGGAGGACTCGGCATCTTCCTGGGTCCTTTGAGGCGGCTTTTCTCGCACACCCACCCTTGAGGTTTGGCCAAGGGCAGGTTAGAGAGAGAAGGCGGTTATCCCGAGCTATTGGCTGCTGGGGCTCAGCTGGGGATAAGCGGTGGACCAGCTGGGAGCAGTGCCTGTGGGTCGGGTGACCCAAGTTAAAGGAGCATGGAGGGATGTGTCACCGCCCCCCCCCCTCCAACCTTTGCTGACATGGCAGGGTCGGGGGCCACAAAATGTTAAGTGTTAATGTTTGTAGCTCGGGAAACTGTTTTTGGTTGCATTGCTAGTTTGTTAAGTATGGTTGTTAATAAACAGATCTGTGGCTATTACACCCATAAGAGAGTGGTGTGTATCTATGTGGGAAAAAGGGGGTTGCAAAGGGGGATAATGGATGCAACCAGGCCTGTCCAGATCCTGCTGTTGTAGAGAGCATGTGCTCAGTTCCTCTTGGTTCCCTTCTGTTCCCTACTTAATATGCATAGCTTGAAACAAAACCCTGGCATTAGAGAGAACTGATTTACTACCATTTCAATAAAAAATCACCTTGCCTAAATATATCCAACTGTGAAAAAGTATTGGTGTGAAGAAAAATATATTGGTGTTAAATTAAAATTCATTGGTTATAAAAAAAAAACAACAACCCCCAAAACAACCCATAACAATTACTAGTACCCATGAAAAGATATAAGATGAAGTAAAAATCTGCTGCTTTGCATATAAATATCCTGGAGAAGATGGGTAAGAACAGCAAAAAGATGGAAGGGGCAGAAAGATAGAGCCGTCTCAATGGGCGACCTTAACAAGGGGCTGAATGGCCCAAGTTGGTCACCCATGGAGAGAGGCTTGGTAGGGGCGAGAGGAGGGTAGAGGTAGGGGTCGGCAGGAAATGCAAGAGCGGCTTGGCTTCCAGCCGATAAACCAGAAGTGTGATAGGAAGGGAGAGCAAGGCATCATGGAAGAGGAGGGTGGGAACCTGTATCCCCTAGGTGGTGTATTTGGGTAGGGAGGTGGGACGCCTGGGGCATAATCCCGAGCTACAATGCTTTATGGCTCATCAGAAGATGAGTGGTTATTTGAAAACGAGCTCAGGTGAATGGTTACCCCTTGGGTCAGGCGACCCTAAAGGGGGCAGTGAGGTCCATGTCTACCCCCAGGCTTGGCAGGAATATTCTTTGAAGCAGGCAACCCTGAATGGGGGCATGTCTTGCTGACATGGCAGGGTCAGGGGACTACAGTTCTGTATTGGTCAATTGCACTATGTTTTGTAGATCGGGAGGTGAAACAATTGTTGATTGTTTATGTTTCCCAACAAACAAAGCTGTGGCCTTGGTTTTACCATCAATAAAGTGTCTGTGGTCTATTGATTGTGATTGCGAATGATAGGGGGCAAGAAGCCCTGGTTGGCCAAGGAGGGAGGGGCATGGGCAACCAGGTGTATGAAGAAATGGATGAGGAGGGGGCCTGTGGGCGCACAACTCGGTCATTCCAGATCCCTATGTTAAAAGATGGAGTCTGGAGGGGGTAGAAAGAGAGAAGGAGATGGCTAAGTTGTAGACAGACAGGGAAGAGCGTAGAGAGCAAAGAGACATATGGAGAACAAGGCAGAGATAAAAAGGAAGAGAATGAGAAATGGAGAGAGCCTTGAAAAGATGTACCGAAAATGACCCACTAAAAAGAGGCAAGTGAGATACCGGAAAACCACCGAATGAGACCCGTTTATTAGTCTAACTAAAGAAACGCTCTTATCTGTAGTGGTCCCAACTAGGATCCCAGTTTCGGCACGAGCCTTCCTCAGGAGACCAGTGAGATACTTGTTAATGAGTTGTACGCAAATAGCCTTGTCAGCGCGTTGCACTCTGGAGCAAAACCAAAGCAAACGTGTCTCAGTCGGTGGTTTTCCGGCATCTCACTTGCCTCTTTTTTTCTCTGTTTTGGTACTGATTTTATCAAGGCTGGTTTTGTGCTTTTTTTTTCCCGAAAGTGAAAGAGACAGAAGAAGAAGGAAGAAAGATGTAGGGGAGAGAGAGAAGACAAACGAGGAAGAAAAAATAAGGGGAGAAACATCATGAGCAAGTAGAAAAGGTGAACTTTTTCACATTTTCTCTTCTAAGAACCGCTAAACTGGGTCTGACCAAAGAGCCAACAAATGCTAATCCATTCACAAGTAACTTAGAGCATTGGTTCTTAACCCTGTCCTGGAGGACCCCCCCCAGGGCCAGTCGGGTTTTCAGCATAGCCCTAATGAATATGCATGGGGCAGATTTGCATGCCCGGCACCTCCATTATATGCAGATCTCTCTCATGCATATTCATTAGGGCTATCCTGAAAACCTGATTGGCCTGGGGGGGGGGGGGTCCTCCAGGACAGGGTTGGGAACCACTGACTTAGAGGATACCCCCAAAATAGTTATATTCCATGCTACTTACCCAGGGATAAGTAATGGCTTTCTCCAAGTCTTGATCCCTTATATCACCTCTAGAACACTTAGATCCAATGGTCAACACCTACTGACTGTTCCCTCACTTAAAACCATTAATACACGCAGACAATACATTTTTTCAGTAACAGCTCCTCAACTGTGGAACGCCTTGCTATATTAGGCGCTGCCTTTGAGATCCATCCGTCAGGGGTGTAGACGCGGGTTGTGAAAGAGCTGGATTTGTAAAGAGGAAGGTTGTCATGGCCTTCCTGAAGTTCCAAAGACTGTCTAGTGATCTAGTAGAACAGGTTATCTGGGAAAGGTTCAAACTAACTTTCTCCAGCTCAATTTCTGCTCCTGGCTTTAGCATAGAGGGAATGCATAATGAAGGAGTGGTTATTTTTTAGATTGTTTACTTTAAAATGTAATAATACTTTGCACGTGCCATATATGTACGAAATAATCAAATCTCGATAAAGTACATTATCTTCATTGCATGCAAAGTTTTGTTTATGCGAATATTTCTGGGGTAGGAGGTCCATAGCTTTCATCAGATTCTTAAAGGGGTCCGTGACTCAAAAAAGGCTAAAATCATTGATTTACAGTCCGGACTGGTGGAACTCGAGTCTGCAGCCATTGTTCAGTGGTGACCCCTAGTGGGGAGACTTAGGCTGGACACGGTCTGTGACAGTCTAAGGCGGTGCTTCTCAACCCAGTCTTTGAGGTACACCCAATCAGTCAGGTTTTCAGGGCACCCACAATGACTATGCATGAGACAAGTTTGCATGCATTGCTTTCATGGTTTGCAAATCGATCCGTTGCATAATCGTTGTGAGCATCCTCAAAAACTGACTGGTGAAATGTTGCTATGAGTGAAATTCCACTAACCTAGTGCCAACACCTCTCTCTGTCCTATGTTCTCTCCTCCTCTGTTAGTATTTAGTGACTTTAATAAAGTCTTACTATTTCCTACAGATCTTGTTTCAGCTGGTTTCTGGGACGCCTAACGCAGCCTTTGCTATTTAAAGTCTCATGAAATTCCATCCTTGAATCTTGCTAATGTGACATTTTTACTGGGGTTTGTACGATTTGCTGACGACTGCAAATTAGCGCAATTCCTCGTAGAGATCAACAGCGACACTAAGGCCTCCTCAGGGCACAGAAATAGGAGCCAGGACGTAGGGAGAAAACTAAACAACACCCTAAAGCAGAGATTCCCAAACCAGTCCCGGAGGAACCCCAAAGAAGACAGATTTGAAGGATATCTACAATGGATATGCATGATTAGATTTGCATATCAAGAAGGTAGTGTATGTAAATTGATCTCAGGAATATTCTTTGTGGATATCCTGTATAACTTACTGCCTGGGGTTCCCCACCCCCCCTCCCCCTCCCGTACAGATTTGGGAATCATTGGGGTTTGCCCAGAGACCTATTACTACCAGTGGCATAGCAAGGGTGGGAGACACCCATGGCAGTGGTTCCCCCTGTGCCCTCCTCTACACCCCCGCTCCTTTTGTGCCACCCCCCAGCTCCTTCTGCACCCCTCCCCCATGCCACACTCATGCCCTCCTTTCCCACCCCATACCTCCTTTAAATCTTCACCAGTGTGAGCAGTTTCTCTGGCCTGCTGCTTGTGCCGGCATTGGCTTTCCCCTCTGATGTCACTTCCTGGCCCTGTGACCCAGAAGTGATTTCAGAGGGAGCCAGGCCAGCGCAAATAGCAGGTTAGAATAGTTGCTCGTGCTGGCAAAGGTTTAAAGAAGTGTGTTGGGGGAGAGGGGGGGGGTGGCGGGAAAGGGAGGGCGTGAATGTAGCATGGGGGCAGAGATATGCTGGTGCTCCAACCAAGACGGACCACCCCTCCCCCTTACAATGCCACTGACTACTACTACTGCTTATCATTTCTTTCTATAGCATTGCCAGACCTAAAGGAAAAGTGTCATCTATATTCAGATCTTAAGAGGAAGATGGTCAAGGGAGAGTCCACTGCTGAGCAAGAACAATCCTCTCCTGATATTGCCCAAGGACTAAGTTCATCTTCACTTAACACACAAGATTTTTTGTGTGTGTGTTCCAAAGTCTAATATTGATGGTATAAGTGCAGGTTTCCCGATGAACATAAGAATAGCCCTACTGAGCATTGGCGTGCCTGGTGGGGGCTAAGCACCCGCTCGTCTGACCGGAGTACTGCCTGTGTGTGGCTGTTGTCTGTACTGGTCCCCCGCCCCAGAACAGGAAGTTGATGTCAGAGGAGTTGGGAGACCAGCGGAGCCAAGAGCCTTGCACACAGGCGGACCTATAGGACCTGCAACTGCTCTGGCACCTCCGGGATCCCTGCACCCAGGGCGGACCACCCTACTGCCCCACCCTTGGTATGCCACTGCTACTGGGTCAGATTGATGGTACATCTAGCCCAGTATCTTACTTCCAACAGTGGCCAAGCCAGCTCACAAGAATCTGGAAGAATCCCAAAGAGTAGTAAGATTCCATGCTACTAATCCCAGGGATACGTAGTGGCTTTCTTTAAAAATGGCTTTATTTAAAAATGTATATAAGTGCTTTTTAATAACACAATCTTTCAAGTCATGCACATATAAAAGTGTGTTAAGGTGGAAGTTTTGCAATGATTGGGTGGTGAGGTTTTTGGGGGACTTTCTGTCCCCTTTTTCCTCCATGTCTCTGAGCACAATCTATCCACTAATTAAAGTATAAGGAATATGGAGTTTCAAGAGGACTTTTAAGAAGTTACAGCAATTACACTAGCCTGTTTTTTGTTTATTTTCTTGAATTTTTTTCACGCGGTTTGATTTTTGAAGTTATTTTCCTCCTGTGTAGTTTTGACTTAGTAAACATTATGTTCAAGCAAAGCACAAAACATATAGATGTTACCATGTGAGGAACACACAGAAGTATAAGTTATTGTTTCCCTCTTAAGGGAATTAAATCAACTGGGAAACTCTGCCAGTCCTACACTTTCAAGTTGGTAGAGATTTGGAATGGACTACCGGATCCTATTAGAATGATTGGCCAACTACAAATATGCCGGAAAAGCTTAAAAACCTTGCTATTGTCACAATATCTAAAAAATTCACCTGCAGAGTCCAGTAACCAATAACAATGCAAGACCTCTTTAGGATAAATTTCTAATTATAACTTTGCTTTATTCCTTACCATTTATGCACATCATAGTCTATTTGTAAACCGAGTTGCGCTCCAACGAGAGACGACCCGGTATATAAACCGAAAATTAGATCCGATGAGATGAGATACATAGAATAGCCCACGTAATCTACATAAAAGCTGACACATGCAAATACGTTTTCAATAATTTTTTTTTTTTTTAACTTCCCGCGGCTTACCCGAGCGCAGCTGCCCAACCAGAGCATTCCAAAACATCACACCTATATGTGATGCAGTACACACCTTATCCGGGGCCAGTCTCGTAGCATATTCGGACTGTAACTCTTATAGGAGAGTAAAATTTCAACATATTTATATGGTATAGAGCAGGGGTGTCCAACCTGTGGCCCTGCGTAGTATTTTGTGCGGCCCCGGTCAAGGGTGATGCAATGTTTCCCTCAGCTGCCCCTGGGTGTTTACCACCTTGCTGGCTCCCCCCCCCCCCCCTCTCTCTTGCTGCAGCGTTTGCACATTTGTGCGGCCCCAGAAACACTTTTTTTCAGCCAATGCGGCCCAGGGAAGCCAAAAGGTTGGACACCCCTGGTATAGAGTCTGGTGTCCAATAGTCAAAACCTTGACTTGAACCCTTTGCTGCATTTTGATGAACTCAGCTGCAGGATTGATTGTGGGTATTCCCAGGATTGAACATATCGCTTCGGTTCTAAAGGCTTTACATTACCTACCTGTACAGCAGCAGATATGATCCAGTTTATTGATTGATTCAATTTTCTATACCGTTCTCCCAGGAGAGTTCAAAATGGTTTTACATGAGTTTATTCAGGTGCTCAAGCATTTTTTCCTGTCTGTCCCGGTGGGCTCACACTCTGTCTAATATACCTAGGGCAATGGGGGGGATTAAATGACTTGCCTAAGGAGCAGCTTGGATTTGAACCCACAACCTCAGGGTGCTGAGGCTGTAGCTTTAACCACTGCACCACTCTAGAAATCAAAATGTAGCCAAAGTGAGCCACGTATGGGACAATGAAGCCATTGTGACATCACTGATGAGGTGGAATGAGGCATTATGATGTCACAATACCAGCTCTGGTTATCACAGTCTTGCCCAGAGTCATAAGGCAGAAATCAAAATGTAGTAGAAGTGAGCCAAGTCTAGGACAATGGAGCCATTGTGACATCACTGATGAGGTTGGCTCTTATTGGTGGAATGAGGCATTATGATGTCATAATACCAGCTCTGGTTATCACAGTCTTGCCCAGAGTCATTAGGCAGAAATCAAAATGTAGTAGAAGTGAGCCAAGTCTAGGACAATGGAGCCATTGTGACATCACTGATGAGGTTGGCTCTTATTGGTGGAATGAGGCATTATGATGTCACAATACCAGCTCTGGTTATCACAGTCTTGCCCAGAGTCATAAGGCAGAAATCAAAATGTAGTAGAAGTGAGCCAAGTCTAGGACAATGGAGCCATTGTGACATCACTGATGAGGTTGGCTCTTATTGGTGGAATGAGGCATTATGATGTCACAATACCAGCTCTGGTTATCACAGTCTTGCCCAGAGTCATAAGGCAGAAATCAAAATGTAGTAGAAGTGAGCCAAGTCTAGGACAATGAAGCCATTGTGACATCACTGATGAGGCTGGCTCTTATTGGTGGAATGAGGCATTATGATGTCACAATACCAGCTCTGGTTATCACAGTCTTGCCCAGAGTCTTAAGGCAGAAATCAAAATGTAGTAGAAGTGAGCCAAGTCTAGGACAATGGAGCCACTGTGACATCACTGATGAGGTTGGCTCTTATTGGTGGAATGAGGCATTATGATGTCACAATACCAGCTCTGGTTATCACAGTCTTGCCCAGAGTCATAAGGCAGAAATCAAAATGTAGTAGAAGTGAGCCAAGTCTAGGACAATGAAGCCATTGTGACATCACTGATGAGGTTGGCTCTTATTGGTGGAATGAGGCATTATGATGTCACAATACCAGCTCTGGTTATCACAGTCTTGCCCAGAGTCTTAAGGCAGAAATCAAAATGTAGCCAAAGTGAGCCACGTATGGGACAATGAAGCCATTGTGACATCACTGATGAGGTGGAATGAGGCATTATGATGTCACAATACCAGCTCTGGTTATCACAGTCTTGCCCAGAGTCATAAGGCAGAAATCAAAATGTAGTAGAAGTGAGCCAAGTCTAGGACAATGGAGCCATTGTGACATCACTGATGAGGTTGGCTCTTATTGGTGGAATGAGGCATTATGATGTCACAATACCAGCTCTGGTTATCACAGTCTTGCCCAGAGTCATAAGGCAGAAATCAAAATGTAGTAGAAGTGAGCCAAGTATAGGACAATGAAGCCATTGTGACATCACTGATGAGGTTGGCTCTTATTGGTGGAATGAGGCATTATGATGTCACAATACCAGCTCTGGTTATCACAGTCTTGCCCAGAGTCATAAGGCAGAAATCAAAATGTAGTAGAAGTGAGCCAAGTCTAGGACAATGAAGCCATTGTGACATCACTGATGAGGTTGGCTCTTATTGGTGGAATGAGGCATTATGATGTCACAATACCAGCTCTGGTTATCAGAGGCTGAAACTTCTCACGGCACCCTCTCTGAGACATCGGAGGTGACCAGCGGAGTGCCACAGGGCTCGGTCCTGGGTCCACTCCTTTTTAACATATTCATAAGAGACTTGACCCAAGGGCTTCAGGGTAAAGTAACTCTGTTCGCTGATGACGCCAAACTATGTAATATAGTAAGTGAAAGCAATCTGCAGGATAGTATGACGCAGGATCTGCTTACGTTGGAAAACTGGTCCTCGACATGGCAGCTGGGCTTCAACGCTAAGAAATGTAAGGTTATGCATCTCGGTAGCAGAAATCCATGCAAACCTTACACCTTAAATGGAGAAACACTAGCTAGGACTTCAGAAGAAAGAGACTTGGGAATAATCATCAGTGCAGACATGAAGGCCGCCAAACAAGTGGAGAAGGCCTCATCCAAAGCAAGGCAACTTATGGGATGTATCAATAGAAGCTTCGTTAGCCGCAAATCTGAAGTCATAATGCCACTGTACAGAACCATGGTGAGACCTCATCTGGAGTACTGTGTGCAATTCTGGAGGCCACATTACCGTAAAGACGTGCTTAGAGTTGAGTCGGTTCAGCGGATGGCCACCAGGATGATCTCGGGGCTCAAGGGTCTCTCGTACGAAGAAAGACTGAACAAATTGCAGCTCTACACTCTAGAGGAGCGCAGGGAGAGGGGGGACATGATTGAGACATTTAAATACATCACGGGACGTGTCGAGGTGGAAGAAGACATCTTCTTTCTCAGGGGACCCTCGGTCACAAGGGGGCATCCATTCAAACTCAGAGGAGGGAAATTCGATAGTGACATAAGGAAGTATTTCTTCACAGAAAGGGTGGTAGATCACTGGAACAAGCTTCCAGAGCAGGTGATCAAGGCCACCAGCGTTATTGACTTTAAGAATAAATGGGATGCCCTAGTAGGATCCTTACGAGGGTCAAGTTAAGGAACTAGGTCATTAGTACTCAGACTTAATGGGGTGGGTCAGTAGAGTGGGCAGACTTGATGGGCTATAGCCCTTTTCTGCCGTCATCTTTCTATGTTTCTATGTTTCTATATTTATTGATTCAGTTTTCTATATCATTCTCCCAGGGAAGCTCAGAACGGTTTACATGAATTTATTCAGGTACTCAAGCATTTTTCTATGTCTGTCCTGGTGGGCTCACAATCTATCTAGTGTACCTGGGGCCATGGGGGGATTAAGTGACTTGGCCAGGGTCACAAGGAGCAGCGTGAGTTTGAACCCACAACCAAGGGGTCCTTTTACTAAGGCACACTAACCAATTTAGCACGCACTCACTGATTTAGCACGCACTAATCTTTAGCGTGCTAAATTAATAAGCGCACTAAATCAGTTAGCACACCTTAGGAAGAGGACCCCAAAGTGTTGTCAGTTGTCCTCCAAATATTATATTCTTCTGCGCCTACATGTTTTCAGAATTTGCAAGAAATTTGAGAATCTGAGGGGGGGGGGAATGTCGTTAACTAGTTCGAAGGAAGATAGGATCCATTATGTGAAATCATGAACGGCTATTTTATTTTCCCCATTGCTGGAAAAAAGTTAAGGAATTCCATTCCATAGTTTCATCGTTTATTAAAAATTTGATAAAACGCTTCTCCTGGAATACAAAGCGTTGGACATTATAAATTTTAAATATAAATAGGGAACAAACAGCAAATAATAAACATAGACCTTCCAAGACAGACATACTTGGTTGGGGTTGCGACATGAAAACAAAGGTAGGAGCTACAATTTATTAAGAAAGAGCCCATTAAAAAGGGAGGTACAGTGGGGGAAATGTGACAGGTTAAGCGGTAATAAAATAAATATATATAGGTGATAAATCAATTGTAGGCATCTTTAAAAAGAAAGCATTTTAAACTACTTTTGAATTTATCCAAGTTTGGTTCAGCTCTGAGGTGTAAGGGGAGAGAGTTCCAAATTGAAACATAGAAACATAGAAAATGACGGCAGAAAAGGGCCACGGCCCATCTAGTCTGCCCACCCTAATGGCCCACCCCCTAACTACCTCCATGAAGAGATCCTACATGCCAAATAGAAACATAGAACATGACGGCAGAAAAGGGCCACGGCCCATCCAGTCTGCCCACACTAATGGCCCACCCCCTAACTACCTCCATGAAGAGATCCCACATGCCAAATAGAAACATAGAACATGACGGCAGAAAAGGGCCACGGCCCATCCAGTCTGCCCACACTAATGGCCCACCCCCTAACTACCTCCATGAAGAGATCCCACCTGCCAAATAGAAACATAGAACATGACGGCAGAAAAGGGCCACGGCCCATCCAGTCTGCCCACCCTAATGGCCCACCCCCTAACTACCTCCATGAAGAGATCCTACATGCCAAATAGAAACATAGAACATGACGGCAGAAAAGGGCCACGGCCCATCCAGTCTGCCCACACTAATGGCCCACCCCCTAACTACCTCCATGAAGAGATCCCACATGCCAATCCCATCTTTTCTTAAAATCTGGCACGCTGCTGGCCTCAATTACCTGTTGTGGAAGATTATTCCAGCGATCAACCACCCTTTCGGTGAAGAAATATTTTCTGGTGTCGCCATGAAATTTCCCATCCCTGATTTTCGACGGATGCCCTCTTGTTGCCGTGGGTCCTTTAAGGAAAAAGAGATCCTCTTCCACCTCGATACGGCCCGTGACATATTTGAACGTCTCGATCACGTCTCCCCTCTCTCTGCGTTCCTCGAGTGAGTACAGCTGCAACTTACCCAGTCGTTCCTCATACGGGAGATCCTTGACACCTGAGACCATCCTGGTGGCCATTCACTGAACCGACTCAACTCTCCGCACATCTTTTTGATAATGCGGCCTCCAGAATTGTACACAGTATTCCAGATGGGGTCTCACCATGGATCTGTGCAACGGCATTATGACCTCGGGCTTACGGCTGACGAAACTTCTACGGATACAGCCCATGATTTGTCTAGCCCTGGATGAAGCTTTCTCCACTTGATTGGCAGTCTTCATGTTTTCGCTAATAATCACCCCCAAGTCACGTTCTGAAGGGGCAGTAACTGAAAAACAACACGAGTACTGAAACGAACAGGATCCGTTTCTTGGTCCCGAAACTGCCCTGCAAAACACTCTGTCATCTGGAGGCAATTCCCCTTAGAAAGAGAGTACGACGGGTGCAAAATTATTTTTAAGGATGGGACTTTAAGAGAGTGTTGGGAGGCTGCTCTTAAGGTTCGTGGGGGGTCATATGGAATCAATAGTCTATCTATAAATGCAGGAGTGATGAGAGTATGTAAGGATCATATGTCATTCACGGAGCTATTAAAAACGCAATTGTTCACAGGTGCCTTTTTGTAACTTTCGTGGGGTTTGGTAAATTTGTTAGATAACACGATCAATGTAATATTTTTCTAACCAAATCTAATTTTGGGTTTATATACCGGGTCATCTCTGAACGGAGCTTGACTCGGTTTTCTATATATATGTTTGTATGAAGCAAGGGACCCCCTGATGCAAGCACAAACCGAAACACCGGCCATGTCGGGCCTTCTAACAAAGGTTCCTCCCAGAGCTTGTGACTCCGTCTGGTTGTTCTATCCGAGGCCCTCTACACTTGATGATTGCTGCTTCGTCAAATACGGACAACAAGAAACTTCCTAACCATTGAAGCTCTTCGCACTTTACCCTTGCCTTGATTAATGTAATGCTAGTTTTGCTGGCATAACTCAAGCTAATTTAAAACAACTATAGTCCTTACAAAACACTGCAGCTCATCGATTATATCGAGCTAAAAGACGAGATCATGTTTCTTCTTTAATTCAATATCTACATTGCCTACCTGTCACATTCAGGATCAAATTTAAAATATTGGTCTTAGCTCATAAAACACTTCATATTGGTTCTCCTGATTATTTAGCTACACTTATTATTCCTTCGATCAATAAATGATCATTGATTCGTTCTTCCCAGCCCTTCCTGAGCGTGTCGGGAATCAACAAGAAATAGGACATTGTTCTTTCTGGCTGCTTCTCGTTAAAATGATCTTCCACTATCCTTCTGTTCACAATTCATTTATGTTAAATTCAGAACAGCTCTGAGAACACTTTTTAATTCCAAATATTTAATTATACATAACAAGTATGCAACAAGAAAAGAAAAAAAAAAATTATAAAGTACCAATCTCCTAGAAGTTACCCCAAAAATATAAAATTATTTTCTGATGTCTGGGTGGATACACAGGGGAAAAGGAAGCAGTTTTTGATCTTGTGCCCCCCAGGTCTAATCCCTGGGAGCTCATTTCTTTTTACGTTTTCCTTGTAAATGTTTAATTCTGTATGAATCAAATAGATATCTTTTCTTCGATCCCAAACAATTAAAGGCTTTTCTTGAAAATAAGCGTAAGATACAGGTCCAGGCTGTGGGTCCAAGGGAAGAAATTTCCGACTGCCCTCTCCTGCTCTCTGCCACCCTACTCAGTCAACTCCTGCTCTCTGCCCTGATTCTCTGCTCTGATAACTCCTGCTCTTTGCCCCAATTCTCCACTCTCTGCCACCCTGATAACTCCTGCTCTCTGCCCTGATTCTACACCTTCTGCCGCCCTAACTCCTGCTCTCTGCCCCAATTCTCCGCTCTGTGCCGCCCTAACTCCTGCTCTCTGCCCTAATTCTCCACACTCTGCCGCCCTAACTCCTGCTCTCTGCCCCAATTCTCCGCTCTGTGCCGCCCTAACTCCTGCTCTCTGCCCCAATTCTCCGCTCTGTATGCATCGAGATCACTGGAGAGCGATCCGTGAGGTCGCTTGGGGGCGTGATTCCGAAATGAGGGCGATTCTTGAATCAGCCCCCTCGGACACGGATCGGATCGTTCACGGATCGGATCGGATCCGTGCCCTTAGTGAATCCAGCCCTAACTTTTCAATGAGCTCCATAAGTTTTGTGAAACTCCCACCCTCTGTGTCCTCCGTCCACCGCTGCTGCTCCTTTTTGATTTTCTTGTCATTTTTTTCGCTTTTGCTGTGACTGCTTTTATTATTTTGTATTCCTATTGCGTTGTTTCTTGTTTAACAATGCTTATTTGATCAGATTTGTGTTCTGGCACTTTGCTGTTTGGTTTCAAAAATATCAGACATTTCTAATTAAACTAAGCTTGAACAAGAACAGGAATTTTAAGGTGAAGTTAAAGACATGTCTCTTCCTTGATGCTTTTGCAACTTAAACTGTCCTTTTAAGGACGACCTAGATTCAATAAAGGTTTTACCTTCTGTTCCCCCTCCCTTTCTCATTCTTTCCCTTATGTGTTCTCTTTCTCTCTTTCCATTGTAGTTCTAACCCATCTTTCCTTTTGTTCCCATTCGTCAATGTCTTTAAATATTGTCATTTCCCCTGGTCTGTTTCTGTTTAAATTGTATTTTAATTTGGCACATTATTTTGATGTTTTTGTACACCGCCTAGAAGGCTCGATTGGGCGGTATAAAAATTTTTTAAATAAACTTGAAACGTGACACAAAGAGAATGTTTATCATTACGCTCCAGGGTCCACACGCAGATGGCAGGAATGCATATCTTTGTATTGCTGAATTTTGCTTCATTTGAGCATACATCCCCACCCCCGTCTTTTACGAAACTGCGTTAGCAGCTTCTAGCGCAGAGAGCCGCGCTGAATGGCCCGCGCTGCTCCCCACGCTCATAGGAACTCGATGAGAATCGGGAGCAGCGCAGTTTCATAAAAGGAGGTCAATGTTTCGTTTTAGATCTAGTATGTGTGAAGAGCATTTTAGATTATTGGTGCAAACTTTAATG
Organism: Geotrypetes seraphini; assembly: GCF_902459505.1. NCBI lineage: Eukaryota > Metazoa > Chordata > Amphibia > Gymnophiona > Dermophiidae > Geotrypetes > Geotrypetes seraphini. The sequence goes on from NC_047102.1 coordinate 11,815,715, forward strand.
CTACCTTGGGGCAGAGTGTGACGCAGTATTTAAAGTTAAGGTTGTGGGTTCAAACCCACGCTGCTCCTTGTGACCCTGGGCAAGTCACTTAATCCCCCCCATTGCCCCAAGGTACGTTCGATAGATTGTGAGCCCACCAGGACAGACAGGGAAAGATGCTTGGGTACCGGAATAAATTCTGAGCTCCCCTGGGAGAACAGTATAGAAATTGAATAGATAGTCTGAAAAGATTCTGGTAACCAGAGCTGATACTGTGATGTCACAATACCTCATTCCACCAATAAGAGCCAACCTCATCAGTGATGTCACAATGGCTTGATTGTCCTTTACTCGGCTCACTTCTAAAACATTTTGATTTCCAGAGTGGCGCAGTGGTTAAAGCTACAGCACCCTGGGGTTGTGGGTTCAAACCCACGCTGCTCCTTGTGACCCTGGGCAAGTCACTTAATCCCCCCATTGTGCCAGGTACATTAAATAGATTGTGAGCCTGCCAGAACAGACAGGGGAAAATTTTTGAGTATCTGAATAAACTCTGAGCAGTATAGAAAAGTTAATAAATAAATAAATTGCACTGAATAGCACACATGCATCTTTTTGCGTTAGTGTTCCTTTGTTGTAGACTGCCATATTTCATCTTTACCAACACACTGAAGGACACGAAACTCGACACGGTATAAAGAAACAAAGCAAAGCATCATTTTTCCCCTGCACACCTGGAACAACATACGCGAGGTGTCTCAGATAACGCCCGCTGCAATCCCAGTTCCAGCTCCAGCTCCCCTCCAGGGGTTACAGCAGACATCGTGCCAATGGAAGTACCCCCCCCCCCCCCCCCCCCCCCAGCCTGCCTCATTTCACCCTGCTGCACAAAATAAGCTGCCCAGGCGCAATTTCACCCTGCTGATTTGTTGATTAATGGGCTCTGTGTCCTGGTGAGCAGTTATAATTAATGTGCAATATCAATAAGGAAACGAACCGCTATTAGAAGAATTAGCTATTTGATTTCATTTTCTGCCTCGTTGGCTTTGAACAAATCCCATCCCCTCAAAGAGCATCGCTACGGCGGCCACCCGGCGCATAGGGAAGGAGCCACCCCACTGTGACCGTACGGTGCAGTCAAAGGGAGCCAGAACCCAGAAGCAGGAGTTACCCCACTACTGACATCACGTTCAAGTTTATTAGGTTTTTATATACCGCCTATCAAGGTTTATCTAAGCGGTTTGTACAGAAACTAAACAGATCGGGACGGTTCGGATAAATTGATAAAGGGTAAGCATTTAATACTATATGCATTGGATGGCTTCCCTTAAATATATTTGAATTGAAATTGCAATTGTAAGCAGGGGGTAGGTGTAATATTGCCTTTTCTTTTTTTTAGGGGACTTTTTCTTGAAGCAGCCTGTCGATGTGACAGGTCCCTTTCCCAATTCGATAAGAGAGAATGCAAGGAGCGAAAAAAATTTTAAGATAAGTCTACATTTATTTTAATTAAGTTATTGGTATTTATATAAGCACTAAGCACTTTAAAACATAAGAAAATATAAGAAAACTAAAGATATTTTAGCACATATAGAGGGGCAAATGAAGAAGCCATAGCCATTAAGATATTTAGTTACCGGAAGAACATGGGTGACCAAATGGCATGTCTGAAGCCCTGAAAAGTATGATAAACTAGTCCAAGAAGAGTTGGACATTGACCTTCTGGAGAGTTTGATGAATGATCGGTCAATGCTATATGAATGACTGAGGCATTTACTTGTGGAGTGTGTTATACACTGCTCCATCCAGCAGAGAGAGAAGGAACTACTTCACTACAGCGACTGGGAGAACATCTGACTGCAGCGACTTAGCATATAAAGAACAAGCCACTCTAAGGCAGTCCGTTAGCAAACAGAATTCACCCAACACAAAGGTCGGGAGTTACCCCACCGTGGCTATCCAGCACAGAGGCACCCGAATGTCTGAGTGCGCGAGTCTACTGTGAGTGTAATACTGCAAGAGGATTACAAGCACATTTTATGCACGGCAAACCCGCAGCAAATGCGGGGGCGTTCCACGGTAAGCGCAGTGAAATGCTCTCCGACTACTTCGCTGACAAAGTCGACAAAACACGGCCTCAGCTTGACTCCACCGCGCTGCAGACCTTGTCCCTCTGCGACTCGGCCTCAACTGGGAACCTAACTAACTTCAAAACTGTCTCCCACGATGACATTGCCAAGACACTAGACACAATTCGCCCTTCTGGCTCCAACCTGGACCCCTGTCCGCCACACCTCCTAGTGGTGGTGAAAGACGCCTCTGTAGACTTCATCCTTTCTCTCATCAACACTTCTCTACAAACAGGCACAGTGCCCGCAAACTGGAAGTCAGACTGATTTTGAAAAAAACCCCACGCTTGATCCTAACATACCCGGCAACTTTAGACCTGTCTCCAACCTATCCTTCATCTCCAAGATCCTGGGGAAAAAAAAACAGTGTTAAACCAAATACACTCTTTCATCAACGAACAAAACACCCTCTCCGCTTTCCAATCTGGATTCAAGAAATTCCACTGTACTGAAACCGTCCTTCTCAACATCATCGACAACTGCTGAAAACTCATGGAGAAGGAGAATGATGTCCTTCTGGTGCTGCTGGATCGCAGCATGGCGTTCAAAGCTATTGACCATTCTCTCCTCATTCAGCGGCTCTATGAAATTGGAACCCAAGACATTGATTACAATGGCTCTCCTCTTTCCTGAATTATTGATCCCAAAGCGTTCTGCTCGACGACAAGCTGTCGAAACCAAAACCGATCAACTACGGTGTTCCACAGGGGGCTCTGCTATCCCCCCTATTATTTAAGTTTAAATATTTATTTAAATAAATAACGTTAGACCTGTTCTAGACATAGCCCACAAATATCAAATACAGATTCACTCCTCCATGGATGATATCCAACTGTACCTACCGCTAGGAGAAGACCGTGACGCCCAGGTTGCAAAACTCCTCTTGGAAATCAAAAACTGGATGTCCGTCAACAAATTACAACTAAGCACCTCCAAGATGGAACTCCTTTGGATCTGCAAAGAACGCTACAACTGCGCCCATCTCTCGCAGCACTGGGACTCGAGTACTAGATCTGCAAAAGACCAAGTGCGCAGCTTAGGAATACTCCTTGACTGCAATCTGATGCTTTCCAACCATATCTCTCAGACAATATCTTTCTCATTATACTACCTGTGACAACTCCAAAAAATAAGGAACTACTTTTCAGAGTCTGACTTTGCCCAACTATTCTATGCCTTAGTACTTTCCCGCATGGATTGCACAATTCAATGGTCTCACGGTGAAGAATGTATGATGTCTCTAGCATGTTCAAAATGCGGCAATCAGGCTTCTAAAAAAAAAAAAAAAAATCATGCCCGCGACCCTGTCTCCCAGGCTCTAACGTCGACTCACGGGCTGCCCGTACAACAAATGTTATGTCTTCAAGGGCATGATGCTAGCCTTGCAAGACATGGCACTGGGCTACGCCACGGCTAAACTTCCTCCATACGTGCTGAACCGGTCCCTCCACTCCCAGATTGAAATATGCCTCATAACGCTCCCTGGTCATGCCCTTCACCTGAAAACCGCCAACCAAAGTCCCCACTCCCACTTCATACAGAGCCACTGGACGCGACTGCCCCCGCCGATCAGATCCCTTGAAGGACTCCTCAACTTTAGAAAAGCAATAAAAACATCTCTCTTCACCTAACCCCCTGCCCTTGTCCAATGGACTACAAAAAAAATGTATATTGGTAACAGAACCAGTATGTGTCACGTAAGGAAAACTTGTATTGTAACTATGGCAAATCTAACCCCGCTCATCTGTTTTTTTCCCTTTTTTTGTTCTTTACTTGCAAAGATTGTAGTTCTTTCCCATATTCCACATGTTTCTGTACGTCATGTCAAGTATCAAGTCCCCTGAGTCATCTGTATTTGTTAATTTTAAATATTCTACATGTATTTTATATTATGCACCGCCTAGAATTTTGATTAGGCGGTTTATCGATTTTTAAATAAACTTGGATCTGTGTGTCAAGTTAGGATAAAAACTGGGATCATAAGCTTGTGCTGAAACTATATATGTTTAACCTGTAACGTGTTCTGAGACCTTAAGAACATAAGAACATAAGAACTGCCTTCTCCGGATCAGACCTTCGGTCCATCAAGTCCGGCGATCCGCACACGCGGAGGCCCTGCCAGGTGTACACCTGGCTTAATTTATAGTCCACCATATCTTTATATGCCTCTCTTAAGAAGATATGCATCTAGTTTGCTCTTGAAGCCTAGGACGGTCGATTCCGCAATAATCTCCTCTGGGAGGGCATTCCAGGTGTCAACCACCCTCTGAGTGAAGCAGAACTTCCTGACATTAGTCCTGAACTTGTCCCCCCTTAGCTTCATTACATGTCCTCTAGTCCGTGTCAAATTGGACAATGTCAATAATCTTCTCTGCTCTATTTTGTCGATTCCTTTCAGTATTTTGAAGGTCTCGATCATATCCCCACGCAGTCTCCTTTTCTCAAGGGAGAACAATCCCAGTGTTTTAAGTCGATCCTCATATTCCAGTCTCTCCATACCCTTGACCAGTTTTGTTGCTCGTCTCTGCACCCTCTCCAGCAGTTTTATATCCTTCTTTAGGTAGGGAGACCAATGTTGGACGCAGTATTCCAAGTGAGGTCTGACCATTGCCCTATAAAGCGGCATTATAACTTTCTCCGATCTACTCGAGATTCCTTTCTTTATCATGCCCAACATTCTATTTGCCTTCTTTGCCGCTGCCGCGCATTGTGCCGACGGCTTCAGGGTCCTATCTATCAGTACACCCAGGTCCCTTTCTTGTTCGCTCTTCCCCAGAGTTGCACCTGACATTGTATACTCGTATTCCTTATTCTTATTGCCTAAATGCATTACCTTGCATTTCTCCACATTGAACTTCATCTGCCATTTCTCCGCCCATGTTTCTAACCGACACAAGTCGCTTTGGGGACAACGGGATAAAAAAAACAAACAAATTGTAAACCACCATTGGAATCGACCATGTCTTGCTTGATGTCTGGATTCGGATCTCAACATTCTATGGGGCTTCACCTGTACGTTTGACTTGAATCTCAATAGTAGCAAAAGAGCAGGAATTATGCATTAGGCAACATTTTTAATGACCAAATGGTCCTTTCATTGCATTGATGAGATGCTGGGCAACATGACCGTCTCCAAGGAAGTGGAGGTGAATCTGAAAGCAAGAGCTTTGGCACGACCGACGCGAGGGAGGGCGAAGCGCCGAAAGAGGGCTTCTAGGGCCCTCTTTTACAAAGGGGCGCTAACGCGTTTTAGTGCGGATTTGGCGCGCCGCTAATTCAACACACGCGGTAACCGCTAATGCGTCCATAGGATAACACGCACGCGTTAGCGTTTAGTGCATGTTTAGTGCGTGCTACAAAGCTTAACGCACCTTTGTGAAAGAGGGGGGTGGGGTAAGAGTTCTGCATATTATTTTATGAAATTAAAGAATAAGTGGGCAAAGGAGTGGGGGGAGCTCTAGAAGAAGCAGAAGGAAGTGAGAGCATGAAGCTAGGATGTCTTGAAAGGAACTACTGCAAAGATACGGAACATTAAAAAAAAAAATATATATATATATATATATATATATATATATATTAAGAGCAGGAATTTTTTAAATATCTAATTCAGGCCAAATGAAATTCTAAATCAGTGTTTTTCAACCTTTTTACACCTATGGACCGGCAGCAATAAAATAATTATTCTGTGGATCGGCATCGGTCCGTGGACCGGCGGTTGAAGAACACTGGGCTAAGTCGTGGGCCAGACCCCGCCCATCTCTAACCAATCTCCACCCCAGACCCCGCCCCCATAATAGTACTAATTGCACCTTGCACGTTCCGTGCCTCATCTGGAAGCCTTCCCTCTGACGTTGCAAAGTCAGAGAGAAGGCTTCCGGTTCAGGCGCAGGATGCCCGTAGGAGCCACTGCCTGTGGCTTTGTGCATTGAATCAGTTAGGTGCCGGCTTGAAGATAACGCTGCATTGATCGCACCGTGAACCGGCGGTTGAAGAACACTGTTTTGGGCCTGATGCACGTGCTGGCTCTGTGGACCGGCAGGAAATTTCTGTGAACCGGCACTGGTCCATGGACCGGTGGTTGAAGAACACTGTTCTAGGTTTCAGGGCTAGAATCCTCACACCTGGGGAAGCTGGGGAGAAGTATCTGTCTCTCCGTTAGTTTGTCATCACTGAATACAGAAAGTCCAAAGCATAATCCAGCAGCACACAAAATGTGAAGACTCCCTTTCAGGAAGATGCAGTTTCAAGCTAAACACACTTCCTGGAGACTGCAATTAAAACCAGAAAAAAAAAAGAGCAAAGCTGAATCTGCTATTTTTCTGCCCCCATATCACCAAGGGGCTCAGGTAATTTGGCAAATAAATTTTAGGTTAATGCAGCATGAACCTGCATGAATCAGCACCCAGAAAGTTAGAGAACGATTAGAGAGACATGGGGGGCACTGATGATACAGAGCGCTTGGCTCCCCAGTGTTGAATTGACTTCCCTCCTGCAATTAACCAGACTTCATAAGGAATCCCATTTGCTGACTTGTAAAATCTAGAGCAAATGGAGAAGGGGTGATCTTTTTCATTTACCGCTAAATCTCCCAAAGAATTCAAAGCGGTTTACAAAGCAATTAAATTAACTTAAGTACGCTTCTCCCTCCCAGGCTCAAATACCGAAATTTAACCAGACCTTATGTATAGGTCACGACCTCCCCCATTCTCTTTTAAGGCTTAGCCATATTTGTAAAACGTTTTTTCATTACCCTCCTGATGTTGGTTTTTCCTTAAATGTATCTTTACTTTCCTTAAAAATTGTAGTTCACCCCTTTTCCCTTGTGTATCGCTAATTATTTGTGTACAAATTGTTTTATTTTGTCTCCCAAAAATTTTTATTATCGTACGCATTGAAATTATTTGATATTGCGTTATAACAAACTTTTAAGAAACTTGAAACATGATAGGGGATTAACAGAACCGCAAATACAGAAAAAAAACGTGAATAACTTTTTCGTGTTATTCGCGGTTTTCTATTAAAAACCATCGTGAATATAGTGAAACCGCGAATAACATGGTGGGAGACCTGGCCTGTTCCTGAAGGAGAGGCGAAACACGGTGAAGAAAGTGCCGGGAATCGGCGATTTTCTCTGTAAATGCTTGGAATCGGTGAGGATCCAGCAAGCTAAACCGAAACCGCAAATACGGAGGGAGACGTGTAATGGCCAAAATTCTAATCAGGTACTTTGAATTTCCCTCTCTGTCCCAACGGACTTGCAAGCTAACTATAGCACCTATGAAAGAAAGAATTACTTACGTTTACCTATAAAAGAGAAGGAAGAGGGAAAAGATAATACAATAAGTTCAACAGAAGAGAAAACTTCAATATCAAAGAACCCCAAAGAAAAATCCTAAAAATAAAAGCAGGAAAAAAAAATAGCAAAATTAAACCAGCCCAACAAAAATGAAGCAAAACGAAAATTAAAAATAAAATAAACTCGGACAGCCCTTCAAAGTTAATTGGGCATTATGTGCTCGGTTTTAGCGCAGTCTATATTACCCCGTGCGCTAGACGCTAATGCCGCCATTGAGCTGGCGTTAGTTCTAGCCGCATAGCGCGGGGCTAGCAGCGCTAATATTCTGCGTGCGCTAAAAAAACACTGCCGCGGCGTAGTAAAAGGCGCCCTATGTTTGCGACTGCTGCCATGCATATCCGCAAGAACCGGCAATCCGCCTCCATGTTAGATGACACCGTCTGCTGGAACTCGCTCTGTCTATATAACAAGTATGAACAATACGCTTTTGAAAAACGTTGCGTCTCTAGACTCTCTGCGCAGGTCTCTCATAGTATATCGCCACGGAAGTTTCTTCATCAATATGCACAGATCACATAGCTGACCGTTCCTGCCGTCTGCTCTTTCTTCATCTCTTGGCGACTTTTCACCTTTTCTATTTTTCTTTACTGTTTCTTTCGTTCATTTTTGGTTTTCTGGAGGTTTTGGCTCCGATTCAAGAAGTTAGATTTATGTTGTGTTCGCTGATTTTTATGTGCTATGCACCTTTGATTGTATTCATGGTATAATGTTTATTTTATGTTGTATCACAAAACCTTCAATAAAAAAAAATTTTGAACTGAAAAATAAACCCGCCATCCTCACAGTCGGCTTCTAATGCCATGTCCCCAATCGAGAAAGGCCGGTCCAGGCCGGATCCCTCTCCTCGCTGTCCAATCTATCTGAACTAGAGAGTTGCGCGGGGACAGAAATCCCACCCATCCCTGCCCGTCCCCGCCAGGATTCTCTCCGTCCCCACCCATCCCCGCAAGGAATTACCTCCATCCCTGCCCATCCCCATAAAAAGCAGCAATTACTTCTGACAGGATCATCAATTCCACCGTTTCTTTTGTGTTTGCGCTGCTGTTTTCCTTGTGGAATCTCTTTGGTGGAACCCTTTTTTTGTTTTCTGTTCAGGTAATTAACTTATAAACCCCCACTTTTACTAAGGCTGACGTGTCCAATATATTATATGGACGAACCCTGCTTCCAAAGCCTTCCATCCCCGTGGGAGTCCCGTGGGTTAGGGGGGATTCCCGCAGCACCCCCGCGGGACCCCCGCGATCCCCGTTCCTGTGCAGACCTCTAATCTGAACTTCTCTCAGGGAGTTCTACTCTTTCCTTTGTTTTCCGCCCACACTCGGTGGCGAGGGGGGCGGTCCGCCCTGAGTGCCATGTTGGTGGGGACGCCGACAACCCTTCTCCTCTCCGCCCCCCACCTCTTCCCATTCCTCCCCTCTACCCGTGTGTCCCCCTTCCCTTCCCCCGTACCTCTAGTAAAAGTTGTTCACAGCAGTCAACAACATGCTCTTCATGACCCCGGTGATGTCACTTCCGGGTGCCATGCATAGGAGAGTGATATCAGAGGGAGAGCCGACGGGGTCGCGGGGAGCACATTGTTGACCGCCGCAAGCAACAACTTCAACTAAAGGTGCGGAGGAAAGGAGTGGGGAAGCAGCGGGGGTGGAGACGAGGGCGGGGGAGGGGCGCCTCTCACCCTCGCTACGCCACTGGTCACACTGCAGGTGCCCATTAGAGCAGAGGATAAACACATTCCTTATCTTGTTCAACCATCACCGCAAATCCTCTCACCTTACTCATTTCCATCAGGGAGTCATAATTTTCTGTCTGATGCTACCGAAAAGCGCATTGCATACTTACACGCAGAAGTACCGGTTTCCCGTGCACATGGGCATGTGTAACCACAAACACCTGGTTATGGAATTGCCTTTGTCTTATATCAGAGTCTTGAGCCAAAGGACCACAAATTCTGCACACCGCTTCCTTCCTTTAGCACAGCCTGAAGGGGCATTTCTGATTGTTGCATCTTCAGGAACAAAAGGATCAGGTCAACTACTCGAAAGGGTCCCGAGAAGAGCGACTAAAATGGTTAAGGGGCTGGAGGAGTTGCCGTACAGTGAGAGATTAGAGAAACTGGGCCTCTTCTCCCTTGAAAAGAGGAGACTGAGAGGGGACATGATCGAAACATTCAAGATAATGAAGGGAATAGACTTAGTAGATAAAGACAGGGTTGTTCACCCTCTCCAAAGTAGAGAGAATGAGAGGGCACTCTCTAAAGTTAAAAGGGGACAGATTTCGTACAAACATAAGGAAGTTCTTCTTCACCCAGAGAGTGGTGGAAAACTGGAACGCTTTTCTGGAGTCTGTTATAAGGGAAAACACCCTCCAGGGATTCAAGACAAAGTTAGACAAGTTCCTGCTGAACTGGAACATATGCAGGTAAGGCTAGACTAAAATAGGGTTGCCGTAAATGGAGAAGGACACAGTACTACTTGAAAGAGTCCATAGAAGAGTGACTAAAATGGTTAAGGGGCTGGAGGAGTTGCCGTACAGTGACAGATTAGAGAAACTGGGCCTCTTCCCCCTTGAAAAGAGGGGACATGATCGAAACATTCAAGATAATGAAGGGAATAGACTTAGTAGATAAGGACAGGTTGTTCACCCTCTCCAAGGTAGGGAGAACGAGAGGGCACTCTCTAAAGTTGAGAGGGGATAGATTCCGTATGAGCGTAAGGAAGTTCTTCTTCACCCAGAGTGGTGGAAAACTGAAACGCTCTTCCAGAGGTTGTTATAGGAGAAAACACCCTCCAGGGATTCAAGACAAAGTTAGACAACTTCCTGCTGAACCAGAACGTACGCAGGGAAGGCTAGTCTCAGTTAGGGCACTGGTCATTGACCTGGGGGCCGCCACGGGAGCGGACCACTGGTCTGACCCAGCAGCGGCAATTCTTATGTTCTTATGTTAACGAAACAGAGATCAATAATTCTGGCTAATATTAACAAAGTAACTGCGAGATACTTAGTGGGAACCTGCTCTAAGATATTAAAGTTCTGGAATGTAAGCATTCCAGCACAACTCTCTTTATACAGGTTTTGGTGTGATTCGATAGAGCCATGCGATGTTTATGGAATGAGGTCTGTGGTGCCCTCTAATGGTTCACTTAAAAACTCTCATCCTATGGTGCTCAAATAGAAGAACTGATATAATAAACCATGAGTTCCAACTGTGCGCTGAGCTTCAGCTCCCACGTTGCTAATGCATGTACTAAAAGAAATGTATGTCTGATGCTCTAAACAAATCATGTGCAAAAAATGTACATGCAAAATATGGGCATAAATACAGAAGGCACTTAGATCATTATGCAAACATGCATACGGTTTATTGCATTGAGTATGAGCTGTAGAAAATGGTTATTTTGCATACAAGTGCCGTCTACACATAAAGCCCAGTATGCATATATCAGCTGACACATATTAGATTATGCATATTTTGGGAATGCCAAGCTTATTTTCCCACACATAAATCTTAGCAATACGATATCCATCTGATAGAGGTCTCGGAGCAACATGGGCGCAATCTATCATCTGACATACCAGTGATATTATTTCAAATCTGTTTTATTAATTCCAATGGAATGCCCTATCTTGGAAATAAAGAACCTTAACTACACAAGCCTCGAACACTTATGATTTTAAAGGGTTTGAGGCTTGTGCAGATGAGGACGGAGCTTAGGCATTGGTGGAATGAGGCATTATGACATCACAATCTCAGCTCTAGAATGTTGCTACTTATGATTTTAAAGCGTTTGAGGCTTGTGCAGATGAGGATGGAGCTTAGGCATTGGTGGAACGAGGCATTATGACATCACAATCTGAGCTCTAGAATGTTGCTACTTGTGATTTTAAAGCGTTTGAGGCTTGTGCAGATGAGGACGGAGCTTAGGCATTGGTGGAATGAGGCATTATGACATCACAATCTGAGCTCTAAAATGTTGCAACTTATGATTTTAAAGGGTTCGAGGCTTGTGCAGATGAGGACGGAGCTTAGGCATTGGTGGAATGAGGCATTATGACATCACAATCTGAGCTCTAGAATGTTGCAACTTAGGATTTTAAAGTGTTTGGGGCTTATGCAGATGAGGACGGAGCTTAGGCATTGGTGGAATGAGGCATTATGACATCACAATCTGAGCTCTAGAATGTTGCAACTTATGATTTTAAAGGGTTTGAGGCTTGGGCAGATGAGGATGGAACTTGCAGGAATGGGAAAGGGGCAGAGCTCATTCACTTCCAACTCAGTCCAGGGGGCACACCTAGTCCCATAGGGTTTTCAGAATTTCCACAATGAATCGTATATATGAGATAGATTTGCTTCAATTGGATGCAATTGACTTGAGCCCAGAAAATACAGTGCATTATAGCAAATCTTGGAATAAACATAAAACAAGATTTTTGAAATAGCCAAGTTTTAAAACCCTTTCTAAACTGTAAATAACCAGTGGCTGTTCTAATATCTGTAGAAAAATTATTCCGTATCTTTATGGCCTGATGAGAAATCCATTTATACGTAGTTTTCCCCTTTTCCTGTTGGAAAATGTAGTGACATTCAATTCCTTAATCATAATGTACCGCTAGACTGCGGAAGGGACACAAGCGTAACCATATATTGGGTAGCTTGTCCATAAAATATTTTAAACAGCATAGTGCATACCTTAAAAACTAGGTGAACTTGTATTGGAAGCCAACGGCCTTTGATAATAATAATAAGCAGTGATAGAAGGAGTCTTGGCAGGTCGATCCATATAGGGCAGCTGAAAATTCACCTATAGGGTAACTGTGTATTTTGTGGCTCTTCTTTTTAATATTTGGTTCCTTATTTGGTGGGATACGCCTATTAAAGCTGCTTTTAAGAGTATGACCCAGCATTGTAGTTGAAGGGATCTTCCGTGAGAAGTTTTCCAAGTGTGTTCAAGAGTCAGAATCAGGAGGCATCTGTCATCCCTCACTCACCAGCACTCCTTTTTTTAATTGATTTTTTTTTTTGTACCCTATGGAGAGGGCAAGCCAGTGCCATGCTCCAGTGGACCATGGGTTACATAAATAAAAGCTTTGTGGTCAATCTGGTCATATTTCTGGCTCTATTCTTCCAGCTCAATTTGCTTTGTTTTCATAATCCTTTTTTTTTTTTCTTATGATCTTATTTGTATTTTTCGTTTTAGCAGCCAGTTCAGCTTCTCCCTTTCTGTGGCATTTCCAGCTCACAGCCCCGCTCAGTAATTTCCATCTCATTATCAGAATTCTATTCTCCTTTTTTGCTCCACAGCTTCTCAGTCCTCCCCCCCCCCGCCCCTCCCCTAACAGTATTTTCTTCAAGATTCTTTGAAGGTCCATTTGATCAGCTCTGTGCAAACTTCAAAACCTATTAAAATGTGTGGGGTTTTTTCCAGCTGTTTGGCCTTGACACTCAGGCCCGAGTTCTGTAAACGGCGCCTGCATAAACCGTGCTGGCTGCACGTCAGTCGTGCTTAAGCGCGGTTAATAGAATCGCGGCTACTGGTAATGTCGGCCGGGGATTTAAGGGCCTACATTTTATGGACAATCAGGCGTAGCAGCACCTATGGCATTTCCACCGCTAACCTTTGAACTCAGGTGCCATTAGAAGCCATGCTAAAGGCGCGATTCTGGCACCTACATTTTTAAACAAGTTTTTAATTGGTTTTAATTGGCACCGTTAATTACCATGCCGATTAAAGCAATTAAATTAGGTGTCTATCATACAACATCATTTACAGAATCAAGGCCTCAGCAAAGAAACATGATGACAGATAAAGGCCAAATGGCCCATCCGCAGCATCCACTGTCTCCTCCTCTCCCTATTGGCTAAGGCTCTTAACATTTGCATTTCCTCTTCCTATAGGCTAAGGCTCTTTACAGCTGCTTTGTGATGTCATAGAACTATTAAAGAAACATTGTAACATGATGGCAGATAAAGGCCAAATGACCCATCCAGCAGCATCCATTATCTACTTCTCTCCCTATTGGCTAAGACTCTTAACATTTGCATCTCTTCTTCCTATAGGCTAAGGCTCTTTACAGCTGCTTTGTGATGTCATAGAACTATTAAAGAAACATTGTAACATCCGCAAAGAGGCAAATCTTACCCGACAGCCCAGCAGCAATATCGTTTATAAAAATGTTAAAAAGAACAGGCCCAAGAACAGAACCTTGAGGCACACCACTGGTAACCTCCCTTTCCTCAGAGTGATCTCCATTGATCACTACCCTCTGTTGCCTTCCACTCAACCAGTTCTTGACACAGCCCGTCACTTTGGGACCCATCTCGAGGGCACTCAATTTATTTATTAGACGTCTGTGTGGAACACTGTCAAAGACTTTGCTAAAATCTAAATTCACCACATCTAGCACACTCCCTCTATCCAATTCTCTGGTCACCCAGTCATAGAAATTGATCAGATTTCTCTGACAAGACCTACTTCTAATGAATCCATGTTGCCTCCGGTCCTGTAATCCACATGATTCCAGCAACTTCACCATTCTCTGTTTTAAAAGTGTTTCCATTCATTTGCTTACCACAGCATGCCTCTAGTCTAGCTGTTCCAATAATCAGGCACAACTAGAAGTTCTCATATGTACAACCTTCAACTCCCATGAGCTATGTAAGGAGTCAATAAATCTCCCCTTGGTAATTCTGTGGTTACAGAGAATGGTTAAGTTCCTGGAATCCTGTGGATTACAGGACCGGAGGCAACATGGATTCACTAGAGGTAGGTCTTGTCAGACAAATCTGATCAATTTCTTTGACTGGGTGACCAGAGAATTGGATACAGGATGTGCGCTAGATGTGGTGTATTTAGATTTTAGCAAAGTCTTTGACAGTGTTTCACACAGACATCTAATTAAACTGAGTGCCCTTGGGATAGGTCCCAAAGTGACAGGCTGGGTAAGAACTGGTTGAGTGGAAGACAACAAAGGGTAGTGATCAATGGAGTCTTCAGACTTTCCATGGAGGTGGTGAATCAGGTTGGGCAGACTGGGTGGACCATTCGGGTCTTTATTTGCTGCCATCTACTATGTATGTATGTTACTATGTCAGTGTGGGATGTCATGTCATTCTCCAAGGAGAAGTGTTAAGGGAGGCATATTATTATGTAACATACTAGATGATGGCAAATAAAGACCTCTATGGTCCATCCAGTCTGCCCAACAAGATAAACTCATAATGTGCAATGTGATCCTAGGTACATATGCATATTTGATTTGTCTTTGACATTTTCAGGGCACAGACCGTAGAAGTCTGCCAGCCACTGGCTTTGCATAGTGTTGTCATCTAATCACCACTAAGCTTATTTGGTTCCATGCCTTCAATACAGGATTAACATTAAACATTTTTGAAATCTTTTAGCATTTTCTTCTCCACCACCTCTCCTGGGAGGGCATGATTCACATGAATTATAATCTTTTTGGAGGGTGGAGGGGGTGGACTAAAGCACGCGTCATGAATGCATGTATTATAGACACGTCGTATGCGTTTCTGGCTATGGTTCATGATAAAATTTGACATTAAAAACAAAGTGCAAGATATACATGAGTTTATAGCAGTTTTGGAGAGAAAAGGCATGTCTTATATGTGCTTGTTGAAAACTGACGTTGCATCTCT
This sequence comes from Geotrypetes seraphini, assembly GCF_902459505.1. NCBI lineage: Eukaryota > Metazoa > Chordata > Amphibia > Gymnophiona > Dermophiidae > Geotrypetes > Geotrypetes seraphini. The sequence goes on from NC_047102.1 coordinate 11,830,836, forward strand.
CCTCCCTTCCCTTCATCCAGTAGCTCTGGCACTATGATTGACACACCGCTTACAGCGTTGCTTTTCCCGGCACATGAGCGCATTTATGCCTCTTTTGTGGTGTATTCCGCACATGCGCCGATCGCTATCACCAGCGACTCATCTCGTGTACATTTATCGAACCTTCGCTGCCCTCCGCCAACCTGATTCACAGGTTGGCATTTTTGGTGCTTGCGTTGGTGAGCAACTAGAGGTGCGGGGGAAGGGGGCGTGCACAGTAGGGAGGGAGCGGGGGGGGGGGCACCACCACTCCTGGTGCCTCTCACCCTCGCTACGCCACCGTGTGTTCGAGACAATCTTTGACTCAGAGGATGATGATTTCCAAGCATTAAGAAATGGAAAGTTCCGGTGATATCTCGTCTGTCTTAGCTGGCTTCTGAGAAGGAGGAGACTCCTTTAAATGGTAGCCAAAGTCTTGTTCATGCTGGGACTGATACCCCAGTATCTTCTGACGCACTAACCACCAGCGCCCCTGTCACATCAAAGGATTTCATAGGAGCAGCCATAAATTTAGAGATTAGGAGTTCTAGGCCCTATATCTATTACCTGGTGGGAGTTCATCCTTTCAGCTTTAAACCACAGCCTCCTTCTGACCCTGGGCAAGTCACTTAATGCCCCCCCCATTGCCCCAGGTACATTAGATAAGATTGTGAGCCCACCAGGATAAACAAGGAAAAATGCTTGAGTACCTGAATAAATTCATGTAAACCATTCTGAGCTCCCCTGGGAGAACAGTATAGAAAATTGAATAAATAAATAGTAGTTTCAGCCTTTGATAACCAGAGCTGGTATTGTGACATCATAATGCCTCATTCCACCAATAAGAGCCAAACTCATCAGTGATGTCACAACGGCTTCATTGTCCTAGACTTGGCTCACTTCTAGTACATTTTGATTTCTGCCTTGTGACTCTGGGCAAGACACTTCATCCCCCCATTGCCCCCAGGTACATTATATAGATTATAAGCCCACCAGGACACAGAGGGGAATTCCATGTAAACCATTCTGAGCTCCCCTGGGAGAATGGTATAGAAAACTGAATAAATAAATAGTGTGAAAAGTTTCAGCCTTTGATAACCAGAGCTGGTATTGTGACGTCATAATGCCTTACATAGAAACATAGAATATGACGGCAGAAAAGGGCCACCGGCCCAACAAGGCCCCTCCCCCCTAAGCACTTCCCCCGAAGTGAACCCACATGCTTATCCCATTTTTTTCTTAAAATCGAGCACGGTGCTTGCCTCAATTACCTGAAGTGGAAGATCATTCCAACGATCAACCACCCTTTCGGTGAAGAAATACTTCCTAGTGTCGCTATGAAATCTCCCACCCCTGAGTTTCAACGGATGCCCTCTTGTTGCCGTAGGTCCTGTAAGGAAAAAGATATCTTTTTCTACCTCAATACGGCCAGTAACATATTTGAACGTCTCTATCATATCTCCCCTCTCTCTGCGTTCCTCGAGAGAGTATAGCTGCAACTTACCTAGACGTTCTTCATATGGAAGATCCTTGAGTCCTGAGACCATCCTGGTGGCCATTCGCTGAACCGACTCCACTCTCAGCACATCCTTTGGATAATGTGGCCTCCAAAATTGAAAAGGATGTGCCAACCTCATCAGTGACGTCACAATGGCTTGATTGTCCTCTACTTGGCTCACGTTTGCTACATTTTGGTTTCTAGAGTCATGCAGTGGTTAAAGCTACAGCCTCAGCACCCTGAGGTTGTGGGTTCAAACCCACATTGCTCCTTGTGAACCTGGGCAAGTCACTTAATCCCCCCATTTTCTCAGATACATTAGATTGTGAGCCCACCAGGACAGACAGGGAAATATGCTTGAGTACCTGAATAAATTCATGTAAACTCTTCTGAGCTACATATGAAGTATAATTTTCATGGGGTCTACTCTGCACATGTGATGTGGAATTCAGCTGCTATATTTACACTCAACGATCACTTTGCTACAAGCAGAACCTCTGAGATACTTCTTTATCATATCCTGTCAGTGCCATATTTGCCAACTAAACTCAGGACATGTAGTTTGTGGGTTGTTCCAGCTTTTCCTGATCCCCACCCCACATTTGCTGCCACCAATTGGGGGTCTTTTACGGAACTGAAGCAAGCACTGAGGTGAGTTCAGTGATCACAACTGGCCCCAATTACACAGAGGCATTGGGGCAAAAGACGTGATGTACAGCTTACTACCAACTGCATCACAGCGAGGGCTCCAGAAGCTGAACACGGCGTAGAGGATGGCTGGCTTCCGTGCTATGGTAATAAGCAAAAGGTTATTCTCATTAACATGAAGTTAATGAGCCACAGTCTCATTTAGACTCTCTCTGTCTTGTACTAAATTGGATCGCAAATTAATTTTTCTGACTGGGTGCAATTCAGGTCCTCGTGTTCTCAGGACGTGGCAAATTTCCGTGTTCCCGGTGAATTATCCTTAAATAAAAGGGAAGGCACATTGCCTTGTATGTGCTTCTATATAATGCATTAAATTCAGGGATTACTATGCAACTCTCATTGTTGGAATATTTTTTTTTTAAAATTGGCTGTACCATCTGTGCAAAAGAAGAAATGGAGATCTAGGGTTTTGAGGTGGTGGCACTTGAGCTCTGGAACAAGTTGCCAGGAGAATTATGGGCCCAGCAAACCTCTCGTTTCAGAAACATCTAAGGACGTTGCTCTATCTTGGGTGATTATTTGAGGGTTGAAGCAGGGCCGCAGTGCCTTTCTATACTGAATTCCTTAATAGTTGAAACTGTACGCTACTGTGATGGTTTGTCCCAGTGGCAGTGTACCAAGTTCAGTTGAATTTCAACTTGAACACATTAGGTTGTATTTTTAAGCTATTGTACATTGTCTTAAATTATTTTTTTTAGCCAATATGTGGTATATAAGTGCCCAATACATACAAAGAGCTGTTGGAAAGTTCTCAACACAACCAACAAAGTTGGGGCAGTCTCCATCGAGGGCTATACACTTAGTCCAATCCTTCCCATTTTTTTTTTCATTCTACCCAGAAAACTACAGGAAAAATAAGCAGAGAATTGCTGGGCTGAATATATAGCCCTCGATAGAGACTGCCCCAACTTATCACCAGGGTACGACTGTGAGGTTGCCCCAGGATGTACACCAGATGTTGGGCGTAATATTCCCTTTCAGAGTTGCTGAGTTCCCAAACTATATTTTGCCTCAGTAGGGCACATTCAACTAGCCAATATACCCATGTAATTGGCTTTTGGAAATTTGTCTCACTCTACAGGTATCTCCGTCTATAAAACAAAGCTTAAATTGTGATGCACAATTTTGGGTTTTTTCCCCCCCAGAATTGTTCCAAAAGGCATATTGCTGATGGAGATCACGAGTCTTGAGTTATTTATCCAAATCTCAGGGGAGAGGGGAGCCATAGAAGCCTAAAAGTTGACTGAGGAGAGTACAAAATCTGAACGTTCACTTAAGGAAGTGCTCCTTAAGCTGCTTCTGGGATAGCCTTTGTTACAAAGTCCTCTTTGGCATGGTACCCACTTACTTATTTGAATTATTTTTCTTTACTCGATCCAAGCATTCACGCAGTTCACACAGCCTTTTTACTTTTCCCATCTGTCAAAGGCTGTCGTTACACAAAATACCACCGATCCTTGCTTTCTTATCAGGCGGATTTCCGGGACAAGGAACTGAAACCTTTGTTATTGAGTTCCATGTTTTACAATCAGTTTCGAAAGCAACTGAAGACACATTTAATCAATTTTCATTAGATTGTATTATTTAATTTTGTAAACCGCATCGAACTTATTGGTTTTGCGGTATAAAAATGACTTGTTCTGTTCAGTCAGCCTTTCAGGATATACATAATCCCTCGGTATTAAAAATGACTGCCAAGTTTAAAGGGGCAATCACAGGAAAACATCATTCCACTGGCACATTTCTTAAAATCTGAAGCCCTGTCCAAAATTACTGCGTTTTAGACCATTGACATATAGTAATTTGAAACATATTGTGTAATACATAATATGATGCTCATTGAGTGTATTCCTCCATATTTACACTATTTCTCCTACGATAATGCGTGTACTGACTCCACTATGTATTACTTCATGTATGTTATTACATGATCATATGTATATACAATCATGATTTGTACAGTTAAATGTAAGTTTGTTAATTTATATCATAATATTAATAAAATCTATTATTTAAAAAAAGACCATATAATTGATTTAACTGTAGTTTGCTGCTGTGTTTTTATCGTAATTTTCTGTTGCATTTTTATTTGTAATTTGTGGAAACCAATTTGACGTCTTTTTAGGTCATTTTGGTAGTATATCAAGTGTAAATAAATAAAACATCTTTTTAAAAAAAATGATTTAACCAGTTGGCTATGGGCACTGGCTGGTTAAATTGCAGCTAGCCGGCTATCCCCAAATATTCAGTGAGAGATAACCGGTTAGTGCGTAACCGTGAGCTGGTTATCTTGGGGGCGTTCTGAGGCATTTGAGAGGCAGATCCAAGTTGTGCCCCAATATTCAGCACTGACCAGGCAAGGTCAATGCATAGATGACTACATAAATTTGCATTCCTATCTGTGGCCCTGCTTTACTAAGCCACAGTAGAGGTTTCTACCGTGGCCCAGAGCACTACAAGTTCCGATGCTCATAGGAATTCTGTAAGCCTCAGAGCATCGTTTAGTGCTTTTTTTATGGGGGGGGCAAGTCCTAATTACAAGATCATGAATACCTCTTTGAGATTAAACGGGTTAGATTACCCAATTAATTCTACTATCAAAATCCTTGGAGTAATCCTGGACCGATGCTTGACTTTTGAAGATCATACTAATGCTCAGGTTAAAAAATGTTTTCCCACCTTATGGAAACTTCGTACCATTAAACACTATTTTGACTTCCTCTCTTTTTGACCGCTGATTCAATCTCTGATCTTAAGCATCTTAGATTACTGCAATATTATATACTTGGGATCCTTTAAGAAAACCATCAAACGATTGAGAATCATTCAGAATGCTGCCGTCCGTCTCATTTATGGTCTCAAAAAATCGGATCACGTAAGCCCGTAGTACAAAAAAATTACACTGGCTGTCGGTGGAAGCAAGGGTCATTTTCAAGTTTGCCTGCCTCTGCTTCAAAACCATAAGAGGTTCATCCCCAATCTGTCTCACCATTTTGAATTTCCAGGCACCACTTGCACACCTAGTGCCTACCTGTTTGCTTTTCCATCCTTGAAGGGCTGCATCTACAAGAAATTCCTTGATAGACCACTATCATTCCAAGCAGGCAAATGGAATAATTGTTTAACCAACTTCAGGAAGTCAATTAAAACCTATCTCTTTGATAAATTTCTCTGACTCCTTTCCTGTCTTGTTGTATCTTTGAAATGCTTCCGGATAAATCTTGACATGCTATTGCAATTTTTTGTAACATCGCTGTCTGCATACAGTCTCTTCCTCTTTAACTGCTCTGAACTGCTTGTGGTGCTGCGGTATACAAAAATAAAGTTATTATTATTATTATTATAGAAATCTCTACCACAGCTTAGTGGTTAGCAGTGAATATCAGCTAACTGGTTATCGACTAGCCACCTTTTAAAAAAATCTGAACTCCTCAAAGTGGTTTGTTGGGGGCGGGGAAGAAGAGGGCGGGGAGGGGCGCCTCTCACCCTCGCTACACCACTGATTGGGAGGGGGTGGTGCGCCCACAGAGCTGTTTCTTAGGGCTCCATTTGAGACGCGTAGGTTCAAATTTCATAATTACACCGTGTGCTAGTGAGAAGTAAGAATATAAGCAATTTGTCATTGGAAATGATGTGCAATAACCTCTCTGAGCAGTGCAACAAGCAAACGCCATAGGCTTCCTGCTGAAAAGAAGACATGAATTGTCGTCGGTCCTCCCCCCCCCCCCCATCTCTCTATCCAGCACATTCTGATACTAATGAAAAGCCCCAGGCTTCTGAGTCCAACACACTGCAGAGATGTGATGTAGTGGAAGTGTTGACAATACCAAGCCGGGCAGAGAACTGATACAGTAAATGAATTGCCTAAAATGCAATCTTTTACCTGTTACAAAATACCTATTTTCTAGATTGTTGCCGCGGGAGCTCACCGTCCTATTCCATTTTCCCTCTTCCCCCCCCCCCCCCTTTCCTCTCTTTGTGTTGCATCAGCATCGCTAACAGGTGAACACAAGATTCTGACTCCGGCGCTACATCTGTCGCCTACCTTTGACTCCAGGCCAGAAAGGATCTAACGGTTTGCACAGAGACCATAAAGGCCTCTCAATTACAAGGAAAGCCAAGCAATTGGAAAGAGAGCGAGACCGCTCTGAGTTTTGCCCTTGGGACTACTTTCGGTGCTGGTCATTTCTGTCGGGTACCAGACGGCTCACCACCTTTCAAACGCCTCAGGAGAAGGTCCCCTGCCTCTTATGAAGCGTGTTCTGTAGTCAAAACACATAGACAAGGAAAACAAGGAGCTTCAGGAAGTTCATTTTATTGCAGTAAACGTGGCTAGAGCTGACAAGGCTGAGACCAAGAAGAGTGAGGGTTTAGGATTTTAACCACCCTTCAACATGAAGTCCAAGATGTCAGACCTTGACAGTTCCCTTCTGTTGTCTGGATGTAGGGGGGGAGGAGGGTACTTTTATAAAAGAGGATTATGCATGTACTGTGACAGAGACTTATTGAGACAGTCTGAAGCAGTCTGGCAAGAACAGTTATAGGACTCTCACCAAGACTGCCTGACTCCTATTGAGACAGCCCAAGTCATTGTAGCTGGGACTCGTAGAGACAGCCTGCGATGGGGACAAATATAGGACTGACGGAGAGATAACTTGAGGATGTACGACGGCAACACCCTGAAGCAGTGTGACAGAGACAGATAAAGATGGGGGAACCAAGACAGCACCTGGAACCGAAGGCCTGTCAGGGACCCTTGCCGAATCACCATAAGGAACTCATGTGGGGATGGAAGAAGCTCGAAGGACAGGTTCCACTGTGGAAGCTGGCACAGTGCTATCCTGAGCTGCCAGGTAGGCCTGAACCAAAAAGCCTGGGCCTCTACTTCGGAATCATGACCTCCAATTGCCGATTAATAATAATAATAATCAGTTTATGTACTGCAAGGCCGTGAAGTTCTATGCGGTTTACAATCATTAAAAGTTACAATTGAAGGGAAGTTAAAATAGAACTAAAAATTGAAAAACCAATGATTAAAACTATAATAATCTAGGTGGTCTTTGCGAATTATCTATCAAGCGCTGAGATGAAACCTAAGTTCCGCAAGAAGACCATTATCTATGGATATCTTAAAAGTTTCAGCGAAGTTCGATTGATCAGATTTGGTTATTCTTGCAACAGCCACGTTGATTGCCACTCTGGGTTCGTCTGATAGAAACTGGCTGCTTTCAGTTGTCTCTCTTATGAACTGGCTATTAGGAAGGGAAACCCAGAAGATGCGTGAGCGATTCCTCATTTTCAGGCCTGCTGTGCTTCAGTCAGCTTGGTGTTTCTTAACATTTCTCTATAAATGTCAGCATTTAGATTTCAGTTCGGGATGTGTTTTTGGAACCTTCCCAGCTCACCTGCTTTATTTAAAAACTAAAAGCCCCTTTTACAAAGTTACAATCGCGATTCCCCCCTTAAGAATGCGCCAAAGCCCATTCATTTCCTATGGGCATCATTCTAGGGCAGGGGTGTCAAAGTCCCTTCTTGAGGGCTGCAATCCAGTCGGGTTTTCAGGATTTTCCCAATGAATATGCATGAGATCTATTTGCATGCACTGCTTTCATTGTAGGCTAATAAAGCTCGTGCATATTCATTGGGGAAATCCTGAAAACCCGACTAGATTGCGGCCCTCGAGGAGGGACTTTGACACCCCTGTTCTAGGGTTACCATATGGCTCCAGAAAAAGGAAGACGGATTGAGACATCCATTGCTTTTACTTCCATTGGCACCATATGACACCCAAATACTTCTCAGACAAACTTCCTCTCTACACCCCCAAGGAGAACGCTACGCTCCCAAGATAAAATACACCTACATACCCCATCAGGACACTCCCTCCAACTCCAGACAGCCTGGAAACGATCCTATTCCCATTTCTTACCAAACCTCCTCATCTCAGAGCCCTTAAAGGACTTCTTAACTTTAGAAATGCTGTAAAAACCTCCCTCAACCCCTCACCAGCATCAGTAAAGTAATCCTATATGAAGATATATTGCAACACACTGTATGTAACCCCTATATTGTAACACTGTGAAAGTAAAGTGTTAACCCGTTCTGAGCTCATTTTATAAATCTAAATAAATAAGTAAAACCCAGATGTCTCAATCCATCCTCCTTTTTTTGGAGCCATATGATAACCCTACTTCAGTCATTTGCCATGGGAGAATCACTACTGTGGCTTTGTAAAAGAGGCCCTAAGAGACTGTTGGTCACTTCTCCTTCCACCTCTGGTTCATTGATTTACTGCTTGGAACCTGGGTTGGACATTGTTGGAAACAAGATACTGGGCTTGATGGGCCTTTGGTCTGTCCCAGTACAGCAATTCTTATGTTCTTATGTGAGCCAAGTGTCAGACAGTGAAGCCATTGTGACATCACTGGCTCTTAGGCATTGGTGGAATGAGCCATTATGACGTCACAATCGCAGCTCTGGAATGTTGCTACTCTTTGGGTTTCTGCCAGGTACTTGGGACCTGGGTTGGCCACTGGGCTTGATGGATCTTCGGTCTGTCCCAGTATAGCAATTCTTATGTTCTTATGTGAGCCAAGTGTCAGACAATGAAGCCATTGTGACATCACTGGCTCTTTAGGCATTGGTGGAATGAGCCATTATGACATCACCATCGCAGCTCTGGAATGTTGCTACTCTTTGGGTTTCTGCCAGGTACTTGGGACCTGGGTTGACCACTGTGGAAAATGGATTCTGGGCTGGGCAATTCTTACGTTCTTATGTCTAGTGATGATAGATTTTGGTTGCTTTTTCATTCCTCTTTAAAAATGATTATTTCTTTGTAAATTTCCACATCTCGGATCCCACTGTTTGGTGGCCATGAGGGTCTATATTTTTCTTTTGGCCTTGTTAATTGGCTCTTTGTAAATTTGCTTTGTACGTGGGACCGTGTCCATTTCTGTACCAGTGATTTGCTTGGTTAATGCAATTTGAAATATTTATAAATAATTCTTTAACAAGACATGGTTATAGCGCTGTCACTGAGATAGCCTGAGGAATGGTGACAAGGACAACAAGAGCTGACACTTATCAGGCAGGTTGTGATTGTGTGTGACACTTCTTAAAGAGTTTCATTTTCTCTCTCATCCTTTCTAATTTTCATTTTAGATTTCCGATGTGTCCAGAATTATTTATTTTCATTTCTTGAAAGGGATAATGCGGCGTTCCCTGTTCATGTAGAGGTCTGCCTGACAGCAGGCCCCCAAGGAGGAAATGCAGAGAGTAGAAGCCCCCTCCTCTGGTACCTGGCGCCCCCTTGTGGTCTTTCACAGCACTGCGCATTTCCTGCAGTCTCCCTTGTGACAACGGGTATAATAACCTGCGGCCTCCCCATTAAATACAGAAGTCAATTTAAAATATGAATCTTGGTGCATAAAATGATCCAAAATAGAATTCCCAGTTTTCTTGGTAGACATCTTATACCCCTCTAGAAATTTCCATTCACTAAATCAGAATGTCTCCTCTTTTACCAAGCCACGGTAAAGGTTCCCACTGCTGCCCAGAGCGCTAAATGCTCTGACGCTAACTGAATTCCTATGTACGTCAGAGCATTTAGAAACCTCTACCGGGGCTTAGAAAAGAGGACTTTAATTATTATTATTATTCTGTCGCATTCATGAGCAATCCATTTGTGATTCCATTTATAATGTCATTGGTCCCACACTCTGGAACCATTTACCTCAATACTTACATTCAAAATCAAATTACCTTGCTGTTTAAAACTCAAAGACCTACGAGATATTTGTTCCAACTGGCCTTCAATCTTGATCCCTATGACAAAGTATATACTGGCTGGAGAATGGCTATATAGGCCTAGCCTGAATCGATCAATGTGACTAGTTTTGGCTTCTACTCTACATAAATTGTAAAAAAAAAACATTTTAACTTTAAACAATCCTATTTTCCAACCCTTCCTCCTAACAACCATCTCTCACCCTAAAAATGTAGCTTCCAAAACTTGAAAATTGCAGGAAATTGCAGTATTGTATTGTTATTAAAAATGTACCAGCATACAAATTTTCATAAGCCAACTGCATACCAACACCCAGTGGGAATGACTGAGTAGACCAAAGTTCCAGTTGATACATAGTAAAACCTCAGTCACTGGAACTTTGGTGGGCCTGGGGTATGCGTGGATATGTGTGATGTCATCCGCGCATGCTCAGATGCCCTCCGGATGGGGCTGGAGCTCATCGGGGCTTTCCAAAACTCGGACAAACTGCCTGGTTTTGGAAAGTCCGTCCAGGATCCCGGACAGTCCTCGACAAAGAGGATATATGTCTGGGTTTTCCCCGGACGTCTGGTAACCCTAGCGGTATGGGATTAGTAATCGAGACAGATAGGAAGGAAATCTAGAATAATGGACTTCATGCACAATTATCCCATTTCATGCATCTAACCTCTTGTGTGTCAAAGTCAATACCTTGTGCTGTGTTCTAGATGCAGAAGATCAAACGGGCAGTGATAGCGAAAGGTCACTTGGACACACAAAGTCAGAGGCGTGAAGAAAGTACACAAAGTCAGAGGCGTGAAGAAAGTACAAGAGGTTTATTATAGCATGCCGGACTCTAGTGCAGTTAACTGCCTGCCTACTAGAGTGTTAGAAAAAGGAAATGCATGGACTTTTATGCCCTTTTCGCAAATTAACATATGCAAAAATTACAATTTTCATTTGTTACTGGTCCTAAGCCAGCACTTATGATAGGTTCAGGGATACAACTTATAGTCCTATAGGAAACTAACCCATTTCTCTGCTTATCTAAATCTTACAGGTCTAAATGTTACATGTACAGAAGGGCAGGGTACATCATGGCTCAAACTCTTATCTATTTAGCTTACAATGTGGTAAGGCAGGGACATACATTTCAGGCAGATGAGGTCAATAGATTGTACACTATTTTCAGCTATGTAGGCCAGAGCAATATTTTAAACAACAGTTAACCATCTCATGACCCTACAATAGAGCATAGCAGAACAACAAAATCCTTAACAAAAGCTATCATTTCTGGCAGTATCCAGAACAATTCATTTGCATCAGAATCTGGTATAAATTATGGGACTTCCATACGCAAAGCACATCCTTTCTCCCTAGTCCCCCACAGATCCTTCGGGATACGCAGAGGGTCCCAGTGCAGTGTTATGATTTTATTTCTCCGAGTCCTGGAAGGACGGCGTGAAACCTTTCCAGAAATCCAGCCTGCGCTGTTTTGACAGGCAGAGTTCATTACCTGCTTTCTACACATTAAACTCTGACAGGGGACATGTATTGGAGCATACACAGAAGTGCCTGGAACACCTCTGGCATTCAGACACCGAAGGTAAAAGCAATTATTTAGCAGTACTACCGGGAGATATAAGCGCCGTCATATCACTTTATAATGACAAATTACGCTTCCGTGGGCCTTCCTCACTCCCACCTTTATTGACATTCTTCCCTCATCGCTGAAGCGTATTTGCTCCTCACGCTTCTTTCTGTGCTTGTAGGTGCCCTCGATCTTCCTGCCAGGGTAAAACAAAACAACAAGAACTGCAGGCAAACAGCAGAAGACTGTGAGAGCAGAGAGAGATTTTCTTGTTGGGGAGCATTCGGCCAGACGGTGCTTGCAATTCCACGGAACATTTTCAGCTACGTCTGTGCTATGCCCCTTCCTGCTTGTTCTTTTACCACAGGCCATGTCACGCAATGGATCTAATTATGAATATTGGGGCTAATGCTCAAAGCTGGAGGTAGCCCCTTCCCTTGTAGACTGAAAACCCACCTTTTTGATATAGCCGTCAATCCTTAACCCTACTCCTCTGCGCTGCAACCCAGCCCACAGATTAACCATTCCCCTTAACTGTATCCATGACATCCTGTTTGTCTGTCTTGTCTGTTTAGATTGTAAGCTCTTTCGAGCAGGGACTGTCTTCTTCTTTGTGACTCTGTACATCTGGTAGCGCTATAGAATAATTCATAGTAGTAGTAGTGTGAAGAGTTTGTGATGTCATAATGCCTCATTCCACCAATAAGAGCCATCCTCACCAGTGATGTCACAATGGCTTGATTGCCCTGTACAAGCCAGCTGATTAACCAATCCCCTTAACTGTATCCATGACATCCTGTATGTCTTTGGGGAGCTGAGCTTGTGATGTCATGCTTCATTCCACCAATAAGAGCCAACCTCATCAGTGATGTCACAATGGCTTGATTGTCCTATACAAGCCAACTGATAAACCGTTCCCTTAACTGTATCCATGACATCCTGTTAGTCTGCCTTGCCTGTTTAGATTGTAAGCTCTTTGGAGCAGGGACTGTTTTCTTACTCTTTGTGACTCTGTGCAGTGCTGCGTGCATCTGGTAGCGCTATAGAAATAATTCATAGTAGCAGTAAGGGGGGGGTGGGGGCGGTCCGTCCCGAGTACCATCATGGTGAAGGCGTGGGTACCCATCCTCCTCTTCTCCCCCCGCTCCTTCCCAAACCCCCCCCGACTGCCGCTTTTGTATGCCGCTTCCCTTTCCCATACTTCCATAATGTTTGTGTCGCACCAGCATCGGCTCTTCCTCTGACATCACTTCCTGGACCCGCACCAGAGGACGAGCCGACGCTGGCGCGACAGCTGCGTGGGGGTTACTGCTCACGCCATGAACATTACAGAGGTATGGGAGAAGGGAAGCGGCGTGCGCTCGGCAGGAGGGGCGGGGAAGGCGCGTGGGGAGGGCGGAAAAGAGGGAGGGGGAGTGGCACCACCGCCCCGGGCGCCTCTCACCCTTGCCACGCCACAGGCCCCCAACACAACAAGAATGCACAAAACTAGTTCAGTGACGCTCAAAGCAAATTCTATGTACATTTTATGAGTGGTTAAATCATGTTGTGAAATAGTAAGTAGAGGGAGGAATGCGCCCGACACATGTGCACAAGTGCTGTTGCGTGTGTACGCAGACCAAAACAGACGTGTCGGCACACATTGGCGCTTTTTCTTCAACACCTAAATATGAGCCTTACAAATAGTATTAGCATTAGGAGTAGAGGTGTGGCCTAGTAATTCCAGCTACTGCCTCAGCACTCTGAGGTTGCAGGTTTGATCCTTGTGACTCTGGGCAAGTCGCTTCACTAGGGTTACCAAACCCGGGCACATCCTCTTTTCAGAGGACTGTCCAGGAGTCCGGAAGGATTTGGAAAGCGCAGCACTTTGTCGCATCTGGAGGGCCTCCGAGCATGCTGCGGTTTCGAGGAGTCCTGCTGGCTCAGCGGATCGGGGATTCCCGCGCCGCGATCAACTCAGCCAGCCTACATTCCAGACCTCTGTCGCAACCCTAGGGAGAGGCGTAGGGAAGCCCAAGCGCCACCTTGGTTGAGCTTCAGTTGCCCTATGCGTCTCCCTAGAGTTGCGACAGAGGTCTGAAATGTAGGCCGGCTGACTGGAAAATCTTAAGCCAAGCCATTCTGAGAATCAACAGCTGAGGTGATTCTTAAACTTGTGTCCTAGGATTTGCCCTGAGACGTTCCAGTGTCGCTTGGGCCAGCTCTTTCCTCTTCTGTGCTGTCTCACAGCCAATATTTTACAATTCTGTGACTCGCTCAAATGCAGCGTCTCATGCCATGTGAAGAAACCACGAGTCATTTTAATAATCAGTGGCTGCATCACATTGAATGTTAATTAGGCAGTAACTGAGTGGCGTGCGCCTAATTGCCTGATAAATGTAATTGAATCTTATGGATTGCTCTGTTATTATTAGACCTGGCTATGTAAGGCAATGAGTTGCGGTCAGTGTCACTTCTTGTCCCCCAGTCTGTTGCTCTTCCAGATCACGAGCAGAGGCATTGACGGCTTGTCTACTATGAGGGGCCGTCGAAAAGTTCTCAGCCCAGCCAAACAAAAGCTGGGAGGTAGTCTCCGTCGAGGGCCATACGCTTAGTCCAGCAACTCCCCCGATGGGACACTAAAGAGGAACATCGCTGGGCTAAGCGCGTGGCCCTCGACGGCGACTGCCCCCAGCTTTTGGTGGGTTGGGCTGAGAACTTTTCGGCGGCCCCTCGTACTACTACGGCTGATCGTTTCTATAGCGCGAGCAGACGCGCCCAGCGCTGTACAATAACACGGAAGAGACAGTCCCTGCTCGAGAGGGCTTCCAATCTAATTGCAACAGGCAAACGGGACAAAAAAGGTTGAATCATCGCTGAAAAGTTTCCTAAAGATTAACCCCTCAAATTTCTGGAATTGCTCAGTTTTAAGAAGCTTATGAAATTTCGTATAAGAAGATTGCGATCTAAGTGAGACAGGAAGATCATTCCACACCTCTTCAGCCTTATATGAGTACACTGAGATTAAATGTGGGGATGAAATGGATCTTAGTGGGTACAGTTGGGTATGGGTTAGATTTCATTAGGGATGGATGGGGATGGGTGAAATTTCTGTCCTGTGCAACTCTCTAATTTGACATTCATGCCAGAGAATGACACGGAGAGAGAAGTTGCCCCAGGCCCATGGTTAACCACAGGAAGCCATCCCTGTGTCATTCTTTAAGGAGAGAGGGAAGAATGAGTATGAATAGGGCACATCCACTGACCCTCGAGCCTTGCATTGAAGAATACTGGTGTAGAAGGATTAAGGTTGAGATGGACACTAAAGAATGACAGTCTCTGGTATCCAGAGCTGATACTGTGATGTCATAATGCTTTATTCCACCAATAAGAGCCAACCTCATAAGTGATGTCACAATGGCTTGACTGCCCTATACTTGGTTCACATAAGAATCAGAGTATGAATGGGCCTAGCCACTGACCTTCAGACTTTGCATTGAAGAATGCTGGTGTTGAAGGACTGAGGTTGAGATAGACGCTAAAGAATGACAGTCTCTGGTATGCAAAGTAGGGGGAGCAGCCAGGGAACCAGAGAAGCCAGAGTTCAAATCCTACTGCCACTCCTTGCAGATCTTAACCTTTCATGGCCTCAGATACAAACAGATTATAAGCCCTCCAGAGACAGGAAAATATCTAGTTTTGTTTAGACAGTTATCTTGGTTGCTCCAATACCCATCATAACATGAAATAAGTGGATATCATCACCTGATTCCCAATGGGAAACAATAGATCATATGGTCTCAAGCACAGCCTGGAGCTTGCTAGAGTGCTTTTTTTTTTTATCTTTAGAAGTCATTAGGGTTAAAATTGAGTCTGAATATCTGAAAAGCAGTCACCTGCCCTGATTGACAGAGCAAGAGACAGGACCATGTTTTTGGGAACCTTAATGCTGCAGGAGTAATGTGTTGTCTTTCACCATTCACGCCTCCACTGTTGCGGGAAATCTGCAGCCGTCCCTTTTTTAGATTAAAATGTCAGTCAGTTGAGGAGCTGATGGGAGACCTCGATTCCTCTGCTAATTAATCCAGCACGCTTGGAGAATCCTGCCGTTCCCACTGCCCTGCTTGCCTAGAGGAAACTTCCTCACTATTTTTAAGGATAACCGAAAATCGACGTATTTAAGCTTTTAGATTGTTTATTCAGAGCAGCCCATAACATTTACCCTCCCCCCTCCCCTTTTGCAAAGCCGTAGCGCGGTTTTTAGCCCTAGCCGCGGCAGTAACAGCGCCGACGCTCGTAGGAATTCTACGCAGCCAGCGCTAAAAACCATGCTACAGTTTTGTAAAAGCGGGGGTGAGGGGGTTGGTTTTCATATACACAGATTTTAAAATAACAAAACAGATATCTTTTTAAAATCACAATAATAAATACTCACTTATTACACGTGGCTGGGGCATTTTTGATAGGATGTATAAGTCTGACTTTGGACATTTTGGAGAAAAATATCCTGAAACTGGGTGGAGAAAATGCTCATTTTCAAACCCCCAAGATGTCTGTAAATATATATATATAATTTTTTTTTTTTTTTTTTTTTCAAAAATGGCTCAGCTAGATGTCTAATTTTATTTTGCCATTATTAAAAAAAAATGTCCAAATGATCAAGCTAGACTAGAGGTTTTTAGCGCAGGTCGGCGAGGTAAGTGCTCCGATGCTCACAGGAATTCTATGAAATGTTTTATTAAAATTTGATTTAAAAATGCTTTTATAATGAATTCAAAGCAATGTACATAAAAATGATACATATTGAGAGACGTACAAAGGACTAACCATAGACATCGTACTTAGAAATGGAGAGGAAAAGGGTAGAATTACAATTTCAAAAAGAAAAGAACAATTAAGGAAAAACCATGAATGGGGGGGACCCTGTTGGCTCGAAATTCCTATTTTTCAAAAATTACAGCTTTAATGGCGGGCAAAAGAGATCAGAGGCGTTATCCGAGGTGATGGGACTAAATCGCACGCCAAGAAAACGCAGGCAGGATGTCAACGCTCTGGATTAAAAGGTAAGTTTAAAGCGTTCCGAAGAGGGGAGAAGAAACCCCCCTCCCACTTTCAGGGGAAACTGTACTTTTTCACTGGGAAAAATTACACTTTCCTCTGTAACGGGGGGCCCCCCAAACCACCCCCAATGGCAGCGACAACCCCCCCCCCTTGCAACGCTTTAAACTTACATTTTAATCTAGTGCGCTGACGTCCTGCGCGCATATGTCTTAGAAGGTCCGTGCGCTTTCATCTATGAGCCGTTATCCTACGTTAATTCCCAAAAGCATCTACGACGAGGAAGCCTTTACTGTGCCAGCTCATGCTAAAAACCTTCAGGGCAGCTTGACAGAAAGAGTCCTAAAAACATGGAAAAGAAGTCATTTGCATGTAGGGTCAATTGTCGCATAGAAAATGACAAGGCGCTCCATAGAACCGGGCCCCGAACCGACAACCTGGAATTCCTATTACCAGCAAGTTTCACGGTTACTAAGGATGGAGTGTCCAACCTCAAACTGTCAGCAGACCGCAACTCACGGGCAGGGGGGGAGTAGCACCGAAAAAGCGAGCGAACGGCTATAGGACAATTGCATCGAAGCACCTTGAACATCAAACACAAGATCTTAAATTCTGCCCGCATTTCAATAGGCAGCCAATGAAGCGCGCGTAATATCTGGGGGGGGGGGATATGATGAAATTTGGACACCTGCGCAATAAGGCGAGCAGCGGCGTTCTGTGCAAGGCACGCAAAACACAAGTGGGCGACCCTACATAAACAGAGTTGCAGTAATCCAACAATGGTGTTATCAATAACATAACAACTGTCCGAAAATTGTCATCTGATAAATAATCACGCAGCCTCCTCAGTAGCCGCAACTTGGAAAACACACTGGAAATCGCACCCTCAATGTGAGCTTTCAAAGACAAGGACGAATCTAGCATAACTCCCAGATATCCTCATGGCTGACGCACATCGGCCTCGTTATTCAGTTACATCTGAATTTAAAAGCAGAAGCGGAAGGGAGATTTAAATGGGAATTCCTCAGCAAACCAAATGAAAACAACCACCTCATCGAAACAACGGATCGTCTCATCTTTAAATTTTGCTGTTGAGTGAATATAGTCTATGAGAGCCTATATGGAAGGCGTGGAACCAAACAAGCTTAGTGGCGACTAGATGGTAGCACCAGTGACCCATATATGGCAAGAGTCTAGTGTGACCATATGGCTCCAGAAAAAAGGGGACGGATTGAGACATCCGGGTTTTACTTCCATTGAAAGCCATGGAAGTAAGGAGAACAGATTGAGACATCTTGGTTGCTTTCAATGGAAGTAAAACCCGGATGTCTCAATCCGTCCCCTTTTTTCTGGAGCCATAGGGTCACACTAGGCAAGACGGATCAGGATGGACTGGAGTTAGCTTTGACGGCAGCCCCAGCAGTGGGGGCTCTGAAAACAGCAAGGACGAATCATGCTTTATGAATTATCTTGTTGGGCAAATCGGATGGACCGTACAGGTCTTTATCAATGCTTACCTTCCCCTGGCTTCCCCCCCAGACTCACACACACACAAAAGTAAACCTTTGCACTAGGACAGGGAGGTGATTTTCACTATAATACTGCAAAGATTAGTCATAGGGAGGTTTAAAGTCAGGGCAGAGTTTGAAAGCTCCGGAGCTGCGCTGAATAATGTATGGAGGGACTGAGGGCTGTGGCCTTTTATGGCCACATAAAACAGAGGTAGGCTGCAGGGGACTGCAGAGACGTCTCATTTCATGGGATTTAAAGCAGCAAAAAGGAATTGAAACCTTTCCTTGTTAATATTTAATCCTTTCATTCTGTTACATTTACCCCCCTTGGCTCAGAGAGGGTCACTTAGCCCCTACTGAATAAATCTCCCACAGCTCCTGCAGAGCTGCCAATGTCCCAGTTCAAGGAGTCCCGGAGTCGTGACATCCTCCCCCGCCGGTCCCCACCCTATTCATTCTGGTACCCACTGTGCTAGGGCAAGACTCTACCACCTCAAGCGGATCACATCTAACCATTAATCAGATGTCATTTTGAATGTGTAATATATGATTTGCACTCTAGTTAAATAATTGCTGCATTTGACTGTTGATGACCTGGTTTTGCGAAAGAGAAATTTGTTTTAAAAAACTGGCACAATGCCTGAGCTGCGACTAGCACGCTGCACCGAGATAGAAGTTCAAAGCCAGGACTGGCGAAATGTCTCCCTCTTTCGAATTGGGTCGCTTGGCGGCTCTGCTGAGATAAAAGGTGAAGACATTACACGTCAGGGCTGTCAACGCCGATGGAGCTTTCGGCTCCCTTTCCAACGCATGCTGGGACCTACATTTCAGCTTTTTTAATGGGACATTAAAAGAATGGGTTCCCTCCTCCCTCACCAGAACGTTAGAGGATCAGAACTTAAAGGCCCTGATTCTATGTATGTAACAAATATTAAATAAAGTATTTTTTTTAAATTTTTTAAAAAAATGTAGGCGTTGCAAAACCAGGTCTACTTTTGGACATCCATGGAGAATCAGGGGCGGTAAATTGCACGGCGACATCAGGAAATACTTTTTCAGCGAAAGAGTGGTTGATCGCTGGAATACTCTTCCACTTCAGGTGATCGAAGCAAGCAGCGTGCCTGATTTTAAGAAGAAATGGGATCGTCACGTGGGATCTCTACAAAGAATTAAATAGGGGAGGGTCATTAGGGTGGGCAGACTAGATGGGCCGCGGCCCTTATCTGCCGTCTTTTTCTATTTTCTATGTTTCTAGTTGGGCACAAGTTAGGTGGACGCAACTTAGGCATCAAGTAGGCGTGCCGGAGGCGTCCACATATAGGTGAGCGGGGCTTCTATTTTGGGGGAGTATAGAGGACTCCAGTTTCATATTAAGGTCAAAAGATGTTTAATAATGCATTACTTAAACAAAGCACATGTATAGCATATTAAACCTTCTATTTTTGGAGGTAAAGAAGACTCCTCTGATAATAATAGAAAAAGATATTTAATAACTAGTCTTATAGCCCGTTACATTAACGGGTGCTAGAATATATGTGTGTGTGTCTGTCTTTATTTCTTTTTCTCTCTCCTTAGTCGCTTTCTGTATTTCTGTCTTTCTTTTTTCCCTTGGCTGTCCACCACCACCCCTTGCCTGCTCCCCATCCTTTTACCTCCCCTGTGTCCTCCACCACCCCATCACTGCTCACCTTATCCAGCAGCAGCCCTTCTCCCTTTGTTTTACCTCCCCCCTTTCCATCATCACCTCCTTCCTGCCGCCCCCCCCTGTCCATTACATGGGCTCAGTTCCATAGAGAGCAATGGAGAAACCATAGCATTCAAAAGCTGCTCCTAACAGTCTGGAACACAGTCCCACTACTTTTCAGACTCTGGAGCAGCAGGGGGGTCATCTGCTCCTGCCCCTCCCTTCCAGACAGGAAAAGGGGCAGGGATGCTATGAACTGGAACAAAAAAAAAAAAACCAGTTTCTAATCCAGCCACTCTTCTTCTATTGCTTCTGTCCCTGGCCAAATGGCTGTCTGGCCTACTCCCCTGGATCGGCGTTCTGCGCAGGAGTTGCGGCCATTTTGAAGATCGGTCTGCCCTGCTCCTGGCCTTAGTATATTTTTAAGTTGAAAGACGAGGCGGCGGCGCCTCTCAAGATCCCCGACTGCATCAGACTTCCGACGCAGGTGGGGATCCTGAGAGGAGCCGCCGCCTCATCTTTCAACTTAAAAATATACTAAGGCCAGGAGCAGGGCAGACCGAAGAACAGCACGGCCGACAGCCGCCGCGTCCGACATCCGCCTCGGGGGAGGAGAGAGAGTGTTTTGCGCGCATGCGCACTCCTATCTGCGGTGCCCTACAGCACACGGAAAACGGAACACGCAATGGGAGTGCGCATGCGCGGCTTAGGCTTTTATTATATTAGATGCATTACTTTATCTCCAAAGTTCTGAGAATTAGGGAGTCACCCACACCTCCCCATGAAGGCAGGAAATTAGCAGGAGGAACTAGCCTGAGACCATTCGAAAAACTTGAAAATTACAGGTCTGAACAAAAAATGGCCCATAAAACAGATAATGTAATAACATGACTCGCTAGTAGCCAATAGCTTTTCATTAATAAATCAATTTGCAAATAAAAATGAATATAATTGTAATTAAAGTCATAACAACACACACATGAGAGGGAGGGAAGAGACAGGGGCGTGGGGAGATGGCTTTGAAGGGTGCTCAATAGCAGTTAAACAGTTTTGTACAGATTATCTTTTTAAGAGACTGTAATTTTTCTATCGCTTTCCATTTCATTATCTGTTGAAAAGTGAAATTCTTTATCGTGCTTTTGTGAGATGATTCATTGCTAACAGTAAAAATGTTAATTAGGCAAAGGAGAAGGTGGAAGGAAGAAGAAGAGACGAGGATAAGGGGAGGCTAGAACAAACTGTGCGCAGTGATGTCCGAAGCAAAGAAGCATGTTGAAGTCACCATCACAGCATTAAATATAGGTTAAATGTCACAGAAAGCGGTCTCGGTGTGATTCTGACTGCCGAGGAAGACTGCAATTAAGAAAACTGACTCAAGTCAATTAAACCTCCAAGAGAAGGGCTCATAAACACTGTAACTCTGCTCAGAGGCTTGTAACTCTAAAGAGAGGGAGGTAACCCTCTCTTGAAACAAGAGTTATTATTTCAAATCATAGCATAGTATTTAGTAAAAACGAGTCCAACTCTTGAGGGTAACAAAGCTTGAAAAATATATTCAATACTTGGATGGAGTAATTCGCAAGATTTTTTTAAAAGTCCAAATTAATGGTGATTGCATCCAGGAAATGCTAGAGATTGTACTTAGCTTAAATGCAGAACATGCAACTTTCCAGGGTCCCAGGGTTGGTTGCAGGGAACTTTTCAGTTTTTGAACCGTTTACAGTGGAAGCACTTATACTCAGTGTGATTTTTGACAAAAACTATCTACTTTCGGTTGGCGGGGTCTCCTGAAGCAGTCGCCGAAACGGGGCCACGTCGGGACCCTGGAAAGTTGCATGTTCTGCATTTAAGCTAAGTACAATCTCTAGCATTTCCTGGATGCAATCACCATTAATTTGGACTTTTAAAAAAATCTTGCGAATTACTCCATCCAAGTATTGAATATATTTTTCAAGCTTTGTTACCCTCAAGAGTTGGACTCGTTTTTACTAAATACTATGCTATGATTTGAAATAATAACTCTTGTTTCAAGAGAGGGTTACCTCCCTCTCTTTAGAGTTACAAGCCTCTGAGCAGAGTTACAGTGTTTATGAGCCCTTCTCTTGGAGGTTTAATTGACTTGAGTCAGTTTTCTTAATTGCATTTCAGCTATTTTCTGACTCTTAATTGTTACATTTTCCCTGTGTATTGGAAACGAAGTTGCCGAGGAAGACTAGCAGAGGAGGGAGCAACAGGGAAGTCCTGCCCATCAACTCTTTTCGACTTTCTAATTGGGGGAGCCTGTGAGAAGGGTCGCAGGCATGGAGGTTTTTAGCGTCAATTGCCGCATTTTGTACACCCTGGAGACATCGTGGGCTCCTTTTACTAAGCTGCGATAAGAGTTTTTAGAGCCCGCATGGTAGCGTGCGCTAAACCCGCGCTACGTGACTAGAACTAATGCCAGCTCACTGCTGGCGTTGGCGTCTAGCTCACATGGCAATTAAGCTTTGTAAAAGGAGCCCAGCATGTTCCTGTAACATCTGTCGCTCCTGCTTACCTGGAGATCACATGGCATTTATACCTTTTTCATCAGTTGTGGGAAATATGCGTCTCCGATATCTCTTATCTTTCCATACTGCAAAGCAAAAATGTACATTTCTGATTCTATTCCACCAGTTTTGCATTGCATGCAGAGTTTTTCACCTTCCATTGTAGTCTCTGCCTGATTTCATTGTTGTTTATCCTGGATTTAGTCCGGGTCTGTACTACGAATGTATGGCTCAGGGGAGACACTCTGCTAGCATGTGGTTTCTACGCAGAAATCGATAGCAGCAGTCTGGCTGGCTTTTGTGTTTGGATCCACATCTCCCTTTAGGAGATACATTTGTAGTCTAAGTCCTCTATCGCATATGACAGATATCAGGTCACCGAGATGTAATTAGTCTAGCAAGGTTGCTCCATTTAAAGAAACAAAAAGTTCTGATGACTGAACAAAACTGCCATGATTCTGGGGATGTCACACAGATCGATATTATATATCACAATAAGGGCATTTAGCCTTCAGTCGACATGGCTCTTGTCTATTGCCAGCCTGGTCTGTGCCTCCATCTAGTGGCACTCAAAAAGAACGGCAATAACATTATTCAAATACATGTACAGTATCATTATTCAAGTCACTCTTTAAACTCCAAGTTTGTCATGTCTCTTAAATACTGGCTGTAGAGTTTAAACCTAATTTGTAAAATGAGCCCGATAGCTGGTCGCAGGAGGATGGATGGAGGGCCCTAGGTAATTTTCCTGATTCACTCTGCTCCATGGATGGCCATGCATCTGAATGCTGGAACAATACCATCTACAATAGAATCCACTGGGGGGGTGGGGGTTGTATAATCACTTGTACAAGGGGATCAAGGGTCATGGATCTGATATATTGTCTTTCATAAGAACAGCCTTATTGGGTCAGACTAGTGGTCCATGTTAATGTTGCTACTCTTTGAGTTTTGGCCAGGTACTAGTGACCTGGATTGGCCACTGTGAGAATGGGCTATGGGCTTGATGGACCATTGGTCTGACCCAGGAAGGCTATTCTTAGGTTCTTACATGAGCCAAGTATAAGACAATTACGCCATTGTGACATCAGAGTTATTCAAAATTCGGCAGTTCAACTGATCTTTAGGCTGAAAATATGGGAACACATAAGCCCCTACTATCAAAGACTCCAATGGCTGCCCCTAGAGGCGCGAATCCTGTTTAAGTTTGCTTGTCTATGTTATAAATCAATATTTGGTCTGGCTCCCACTTACCTGGTTTCCCACCTCAATCTGGCAAATTATCTTAGGCCCACACGAAGACTTCATCTGTTCACCTATCCGACAATAAAAGCCTGCCACTACAAAAGATTCATGGACAGAACTCTTGCCTTCCAGGCAGGCAAACGGAACGACTGGCTTAGTAACGTTTTCGCGCACTCTTCATCCTACTTCAGTTTTAGAAAACTATTAAAAACGAGTCTGTTCAATCGATTTGTTAACTAAGAATCTACTCACCACTTCTTATTCGATCCTGTAACCCTATGAACCTTTTAGCTTTCACATTCTTTATTATGCAAGATGGTATTGCTGACTTTGATTGTAACCTCTTCGCTGATTGTCCAGCGCCTCTTGCTGTAAACCGCCTCAAACTTATACGGCTTTGGCGGTATATAAGAATAAAATTATTATTATTATTATTATTATCATCACTGATGAGGTTGGCTCTGAGGCACTGTAAAATGAGGCATTATGATATCACAATCTCAGCTCTGGAATGTTGCTGCTCTTTGGGTTTTGGCCAGGTACTCTAGCCTGCTTGCTGGACCTGTGATCTGTCCCAGTAAGGCGATTCTTATGTTCTTATGTCCATCTAGCCCAGTAAGCCCGTTCTCACGGTGGCCAATCCAGGTCACTAGTACCTAGCAAAAACCCCAAAAGTATCAGCATTCCATGCTACCGATCCAGGGCAAACAGTGGCTTCTGTGGGTACAACCAAAGCAATGTACACATATGTAGGTAGTTTTTTCTGTCCCTAGCGGGTTCACAATCTAACTTTTGTGCATATTACTGTAATTACAGACACACCTAAGCATACAGCACTCCGCTCAATGATCATGTCACATACATTCAAAACCTACTTTTATGCATACCATACACAGGATAGGAAAGTTTTTGGAGAGAAAGCAGTCATCATATAGCGACACATGCATGCACATTCTCACATACCACACACTACTACTATTTATCATTTCTATAGCGCTGAAAGGCGTACGCAGTGCAGTACATTTAACATTCAATAGATGGTCCCTTCTCAGAAGAGCTTACAATCTAATTTGGACAGCCAAGACATCTCAGGGTTGGGGAGTTTCTGGCAGAAGGAATAATACAGTGGGTATACACAGGTTGGGAACCTTTTCCAAGACAAGGTTTCGACCCAGAGCACTGGTGCCATCTTGGTGGGGGCACTGGCATCTCTCCACCTCCATGCCACACCCCATACCTCTTTAAAATCTTTGCCAGCACGAGCAACTACTATAGCTTGCTGCTAGTGCCGGTCTGGCTTCCTGTGAAATCACTTCCAGGTCGTGGGGCCAGGAAGTGACATCAGAGGGAAATGGGTGGGAAGGGAGGGTGTGAATGTGGCATTGGGGGCACCGAAGAAGTGGGAGAGGTAGAGAGGAGGGTTGGCGAGGAGGGTATGGGGGGGGCACCACTGCCTTAGGCACCTCATACCCTTTTACGCCACTGACCCAGACAGCTGAGTTTTCCATTTGACCCTTTCTCTGGGCTTCAGCACATTTTGTGTCCAGCTTCTCTCAGGAATCAGGGAAGTTGGTGTTTAATGATCCAGAGTTGGATCTAAGATGCTGGCATCTACAGGCAGGACAAGAGAGGAAGCTCCTTCCCCAGATATCATGAAGCATGATTCTAAAGCAAGTGGGATCAGGCTTCTGTTTCAATTTGGTTCCTTCAAAATCTGGCACCCTAGGTGGTTTCATAGGTTGTATATGCATTCATCTAAGCCTGGCTTAACCCCTATTTTGCAGTCAGTGAGCCTTTTGCAAATGAAAGGGTTCGCTCTGCAGGGCAAAAGTATGGCACTAGAGGGAGCCAGAGATCTACTAGTTGAATTGGGGGGAGGGGGGGGTTGGGGGGTTGGAGGGAGAGGGAAGGAGGAGGAGTGGAAGCAAATACTAAGACTGTAATTTGTAGCACATGGTTTATTGCAGGTTAATTTGTAACTTGCTCCAGGATGAGATGTGAGGCAACCGTGAAGTGTGTTGTGTACAGCGATAAAAGTGCCTGTTCTATTATTTCTCAAACAGGAAGAGTAATATTTGCTTTCTCTCTTTGCATGCCAGGCTCTCTGCAAGCTCTCAAATCAGATATAGAATCAAACTATGATTTTTTTTTTTTTTTACCATCCTAAAATGGGAAAAGTTCCGTTTTCTCTTTAATGTTGGGGGTTTCACCTCCCAGCCACCCCCCCCCCCGCAACGGCAGCGCGAACACTAACCAATAAAGTGGGGGGTTGCCACCCCAAACCCCCCAGTCGGAGCTCTTTATAAATTATTTTTTCCCCCGCGCGCTTCTGTCTTGCGCCAAATTGTCGGCGCGCGATTATCCTGTCACCGTGCAAAACAAATAAAGTACAAGAAAAGCACATTGATCCTACAAACATAAATTAGCAACTATTTTAACCCTCTCTCCCAACTAAAAATCAAGAAAAACAAATACATAGGGCTCCTTTCACGAAGCCGCATTAGTGGTTTAACGCTCGTAATAGTGCACGCTAATTTGCCGGCCGCTCTAGCCGCTACCGCCTCCTCTTGAGCAGGCAGTAGATTTTCAGCTAGTGCAGGGGTTCACGTGCCCTAGCAATTTGCAAGCGATAAAGCCCATAAAATCAATCGATAACTTTCCCATTTTAAGATTGCAATGCAAATCCCCCCCCCCTCAAAAAAAAAAAAAAAAAAAAAAACCTGGATGAAATAAAATCAGTTATCAGTCCTTACAGAATTTTGTCAATGGTTCCCAAACATCCAGAAATTTCCTATACTGTCCCTGTTGATCAGAAAAATCTTTCACACCCTCTGGAAACTTCGGTCCATCAGAGCTCATCATTTCGAATTCTAGTACAATCCCTTATTCTGAGTCAACTCGATTATTGTAGCATCGCCTACTTGGCACTCCCCCAGAAGTACATGTGGCGATTGCAACTAGTTCAAAATACAGCGGTTAGACTACTTTGTGGACTGAAAAAGTTTGATCATGCGACACCTTCCTATCGACTTTTACACTGGCTACGGATGGAGGCACGTGTGAAATTCAAGTTTGGTTGTTTTTGCTTAGCCCCTAAATACATAACAGACCTTTTCTCTTTCTCAACCAACAGACACAAGCGAAGCTCACACCTGAACTTCGTTTCTCCACCGGTTAGAGATTGTAAATTTAAAAGTCATCATTGACATCTTCTCGCACATCAAGGGCATTATGGGGTAAAGACCTGGAACAATTGCTCGTGCCTACTACCTATGGAGAATTCAGGAAACGCCTGAAAACACACCTATTCCTGAAATACTTAGGAAACCAACCTATTCAGTCTTAGTCCTTAACAACCGAGCGCAAGAACCACCTGTCGCTAAATCTGTACTTTGTTTATTCACTCAATCTGTAACATTTCTAATCATTGTAAACCGCATAGAACTTCACGGACCTGCGGTATATAAATTGTTATTATTATTATTATTGTATGGCCATCATACGTTCCATTTTTAAAGTATGACACAGAGATTCCCACCAGAAAGTGTAATTTAACCGATCCCAGTTTTTCCAATTCCTCAAAATAAGTTGTATGGCAACCCCTGACATTATAATAACAGTTTATATACCGTAGGACCGTGAAGTTCTATGCGGTTTACAAAGATTAAAAGATGGTACAAATTGATTGAACTTAACAGGGTGGAAGCTAGAGATTAACAGTTCAAGGGATCAGTTATTGAGGAGAAAGAGTCGTACGGGTCAGCTGCCTAGATATTTCAGGAACAGATATGTTTTTAGGCGTTTCCTGAATTCCCCATAAGTAGTAGGCGTAAGTAATTAAGAACATAAGAACATAAGAAGTTGCCTCCACTGGGTCAGACCAGAGGTCCATCGCGCCCAGCGGCCCGCTCCCGCGGCGGCCCATCAGGTCCGTGACCTGTGAAGTGGTTTCTGTCTAATCCTATAACCTACCTCTACTTCTTTCTGTACCCCTCAATCCCCTTATCTTTTAGGAACTTATCTAGACCTTCCTTGAACCCCTGTAGCGTGCTCTGGCCTATTACAGCCTCCGGGAGCGTGTTCCATGTGTCCACCACCCTCTGAGTGAAAAAGAACCTCCTAACATTTGTTCTAAACCTGTCCTTTTTCAATTTCTCCGAGTGCCCCCTTGTGCTTGTGGCTCCCCATAGCCTGAAGAATTTGTCCCTGTCTACCTTCTCTATACCCTTCATGATTTTGAAGGTTTCTATCATATCTCCCCTAAGTCTCCGCTTTTCCAGAGAGAATAGCCCCAGCATTTCCAATCTGTCCGCATATGAGAAGTTTTCCATACCCTTTATCAACTTTGTCGCTCTTCTCTGGACTCCCTCAAGTACCGCCATGTCCTTTTTGAGGTATGGCGACCAGTACTGGACACAGTACTCCAGATGTGGGCGCACCATCGCCCGATATAGCGGCAAAATGACTTCCTTCGTCCTGGTCGTGATACCCTTTTTGATGATACCCAACATTCTGTTCGCTTTCTTTGAGGCTGTCGCACACTGTGCTGATGCTTTCAATGTTGTGTCTACCATCACCCCCAGGTCTCTTTCAAGTTTGCTCACCCCCAGTAACGATCCCCCCATTTTATAGTTGAACATCGGGTTCTTTTTCCCTACATGCATGACTTTGCATTTCTCAGTGTTAAAACTCATTTGCCATTTTTTTGCCCAGTCTTCCAATCTCGTTAAGTTCTAGATTAATTGTTCTAGATCTTTACCCTATATTGCTGCCTGATGTGAGAAAAGGTATTGATGGTGGCTTTTGAGTTTGCATCCTCTAACTGGAGGGGAAACGAAGTTCAAATGTGAGCTTCTCTTATGTCTGTTGGTTGAGAAGGAGAACATTTCAGTTATGTATTTAGGGGCTAGACCGTATAGTACTTTATAGCAGAAACAGGCAAACTTAAACTTTACGCGTGCCTCCATCGGCAGCCAAAGCAGCTGTCGGTAGTAAGGCGTCACATGATCAAACTTAGAAAGAGAAGTTTGCTATTGCAAGAAGATATTTGACTTTTAGCTCCCATTAAAGCACCAAATAAGATGGTATCATATGTTTTTTATTTAAATACTTATGAAAGGCTACAGGCAGAGTGAAGGCAGTATTAGGTTTGTGTTTATGGAATTTGCCCAAGTAGTTTAATAGTTAACAGGATTTTAAATTCATTGGACTGAAAAATGATGTGCGCAAGTGCCAAGAAACCTCTCCATTCCAGCCCAGATTTTCAAAGGAAGCTTTATTTACGTCTCCAGAGACAGAGAAACAAAGGCTTTTCTTGGAAATAATCATAAGATACAGGTCCAGGTTAGGGACCCAAGGGAAGAAATAGGAGATTAGTTAAAAGAGGAAGGATATTTAAGTTAATTTAGCCCTGTTGGAGATGTCATCAATTGTTTAGTATTATTTCTTAATTTTGTTATGCCTCTCTTTTCTGATAATTTTTTCCCCCTTTATATAGTGGGCTTTATGACTATTTTTGAGACATGATTTTTATGATTATATGTTTCTGTTAAAAATTTTGTATGCAATAGCTATTTTCTGTTTCCTGAGGCATGTAATCCGCTATAATAAAACCCTTAGAGCGCATGCGCGCTTCAAAATCCGTGGGTCCGTGGCGTCGTGCCTCCGCATGCGCAGTACAAAGATCATGTGGCAGTTCGCGCCCAGCGGTTTCTCCAGCGACGGTTGTGTTTTGCGTGCGGCGGTTTCCCCGGCTGAAAAAAAAAGGAGCCTGCAGCGGGCCCTGCCACCGCTGGGAACCTGCGGCGTTTGAGGTTTTCATGCGGTGGTTTCCCGAGCTGAAAAAAAAGAACCTGCGGCTGCCCCTGCCAAAGCTGCTTCTGAAAACAAGAATCACTTCTCAGATAAGCCTGCTTGGGGAAGGAAGCTATTTTCCTTTGCTTTGGGGGAACTAAATGTGCTGGGGGAGTTGTGAACGATCTTTCATTGGTTTAGAGAAAGGGGGGGGGGTGCTGGGAAAGGAGGGGCATTGAGCAATCTTGCTTTGTTTGGGGGGGAGGGGTGACCGCGGATCTTCGGCGTTCTGAAGGAGCAGGAAGTAAAAGGAAGGACAGCTGCGATCGGACATCTTGCCCGAGAGAGACAGGGGGGAGGTAAAAGGAAAGGAGAAGGCCTACTGCTGGACAGGGGGAGCAGGGAAGTGGTGCTGCTGGACGCCTAAGTCTACACATCTATTCTAGCACCCGTTAGTGTAACGGGCTAAAAAACTAGTATGTTATAATTCAATTAAAACTGAATAAATTTTTAAAAAAAAACAATCAGACACTGAAACATACACAAGTGCATACATTCTGTTTTCTAGTGGTCCTTCAGGCAGTGCCCTGGCCCCCGTTACGTCGTAAGGGGGTGGGGGAGGGGGTGGTCCGCCCCGGATGCCATGTTGATGGGGGTGCCGGCACCCCTCCTCCTCTCCGTCCCCCGCCTCTTCCCATTCCTCCCCCTCCACGCAAGCGCCCCCTTCCCTTCCCCCATAACTCTGGCTGAAGTTGTTCGCGGCAGCCAACAACGTGCTCTTTGCGACCCCATCGGTTCTCCCGCTGTCACTTCTGGGTGCCGCGCATAAGAAGTGACATCAGAGGGAGGGCCGATGGGGGTCGCGAGGAGCACATAGACCGCTGCTGCGGACAACTTCAGTTAGAGGTGCGGGGGAAGGGAAGCAGGTGGGATCAGGGAAGAAGCAGTGGGGGGGATGCGCGCGGCAGGAAGGATCGAGGAAAGGAGTGGGGGGCAAAGATGAGGGTGTGGGAGGGGCGCCTCTCACCCTCGCTACGCCACTGCCTGGCCCACCTTCACCCCAGGTTTTCGGCATTTGTTGTCAGCTCTTTTTCTCAGCTGACGGTCAGGGCCATAGCCAGACACCAATTATGGGTGGGCCTGGACCTAAGTCTCCCTCTTCCACCTGGGCCATCCAACTCCTGTCCCCAGCACTCCGGTGTCTCAAGCTGCCCAATCCTGCCCAGGTGAGCTGCCCCCCCCTACCCAGGCACTCCAGTGTCTCAGGTCCGCCACGGCATACTTTTTAAAGAACCAATCTTTGTTGGCAGCGACAGCGTGACTGATGCACGCTGATCACACTGGCCCCATAGCCTTCCTTCTAATGCAAATTTCTGTTTCCGCATAGGTGGAGTTTGTCAGAAGGAAGGCTGTGGGACTGGCGCGAGCAGTGTGTATCGGTCACGTTGCTCACTGCTGGTGAAGATCGGCTCTCTAAAAGGTACAACGCAGGAGAGATTTTAGCTGGTGGGGCTTGATGTGTTGCTGCTGGGTGGGCCTGGGCCCACCTGGTCACTGACAGCAGGCCCTTTACCTTGCCTCCACCCCTCGTTCTTCCATCCTTTTCAACAGCCAGACCACACACTAGTTCCACTGATTCAACCCATAGACCCTGTGCGGGCACCTGCTTTCCCCCCTCCCCAGCTCAGCCCCTCCTTCATGTGACTAGTGCAGCCCTCTCAATGGCTGGAGCCTGCATGTGCAATGGAAGGGAGAATGTAAAACGCTTAGACCAGGGGTAAGGAACTCCGGTCCTCGAGAGCCGTCCAGGATTTCCCCAATGAATATGCATTGAAAGCAGTGCATGTAAATAGATCTCATGCATAAACATTGGGGAAATCCTGAAAACCCGACTGGAATACAGCTCTCGAGGACCGGAGTTCCCTACCCCTGGCTTAGAGTTAGACTATGATAAGCGTTTAAGCAAAATTTTAATCAACTTGGAGTGGGGTAAATTCTGAAAACCATCCAGACACACAGTCACCCTTCTAGCTTTGAGCCAGGTAATTTTGAAAACAAACCCAGTCGGCAGTTCTAGTCTCCCTAAACTTTTGAGCCTACATCTGGCCTTCTTCTGTAATGCAACAGGAATCCGACGAGGGAGTGTTTTGTGACGTGGAAGCGGTTCTTCAGGAACTTGTCCGTTTGCAAGAAGTGCTCATACTCACTGGCATCAGGACTCGGGCTCAATTCTGTGATTGCCCCTGGGGTAAGTGGGGGCAGGGAGGATGCTTTGGGAAGAGAACTTTCCCAGGGGGGACCCTCTGTCTCGTGGGGCGCGGGGGGCACATAGTCTGTTCTGGGGATGCCTACCTGTACGGGCACATAGAGTATTCAGGGGATGCCCACCTGTGCGGGCACATAGAGTATTCAAGGGATGCCCACCTGTGCGGGCACATAGACTATTCAGGGGATGCCCACCTGTGCGGGCACATAGACTATTCAGGGGATGCCCACCTGTGCGGACCCCCCTCTCCATTCCTAGCCATAGCGAATATCTCTCCTGACCTGGAAGAAACTCCCGATCCTATTCATGGACCGCCCCCAATGCCAGGGCGGATCCGCCTTTTACCCACGCCGGGCTGCCAGATCGACCCCTAAGCAACCAGCACGACCCACCGCATCCCCTCCGGCGGGTGAGGGCACGAGCTCCGCAGCCCCTGACGAGGAGGAGTCAGCGGCACAAGGCCCTGGGGGGCTTCGAGGGAATCGCTGTCCCGATTGGGTGGGGGGGGGGGGGGAAGATTTAAAGCGCTTGCACGGGACAGCGGATACTGTAATGAATTGCTCTCGGGGAATGTTGCTCTGTGCCTTTAAGAGAGGCGTGACGTCGGGGCGGGGGGCGGAGCAGGAAGTGGAATGGTGACGGCGGCTAATGGCCGGTAGAAATGAGGTCCGGCTGCGCTTTCACTCTCCTCGCGTTATGGGGGGGGGGGGGGGAAATAAAGGATCCCCAAATTCCCAGCTTTTTTTGGGAGGGGGGAATAGAGGATCCTCCAGATTTCCAGCTTGGGGGGGGCAATAGAGGATCTCCTAGATTCCCAGCCTTTTTTTTTGTGGGGGAATACAGGATCTCCCAGATTCCCAGCCTTTTTTTTGGGGGGGGGAATAGAGGATCCTTCAGGTTCCCAGCTTTTTTTTTTTGGGGGGGGGGGAGAACAGAGGATCCCCCAGATTCCCAGCTTTTTTTATGAGGTGGAATAGAGGATCCCCCAGATTTCCAGCTTTTTTTTTTGGGGGGGGGGAGAATAGAGGATCCTCCAGATTTCCAGCTTTTTTTTGGGGGGGGAGAACAGAGGATCCCCCAGATTCCCAACTTTTTTGGGAGGGGGGAATAGAGGATCCTCCAGATTTCCAGTTTGGAAGGGGGCAATAGAGGATCATCCAGATTTCCAGCTTTTGGGGGAGGGAATAGAGGATCCCCCAGATTGCCAGCTTTTTTTGTGAGGGGGAATAGAGGATCCTCCAGATTTCCAGCTTTTTTTGGGGGGGAGGGGGGCGGAGAATAGAGGATCCTCCAGATTCCCAGCTTTTTTGGGGAGGGGGAATATAGGATCCTCCAGATTTCCAGCTTTTTGTTTTGAACGCACCCGCTTGGTATATTTACATGAACTGTTTCGCCTCCACAGACGGCACTGAATGGACCACGACTGTAGTAGCTCTTGTGTGGGTGTAGGTGTGTAGGTGTAGGTGTAGGTGTCTCTAAGGGTCAAACCCAGAAGGTGTAAAGATGATTTCTGGATCCACTTCATAGGTGCAATCGTCCCTTACCTCTACCCCTTCTGGGTTTGACCTTTAGAGATACCTTGGGCTCCTTTTACTAAGCTATAGCACGTGCTAGCCCCAAAATTACCGCCTGCTTAAAAGGAGGCGGTAGCGGCTAGCAAGCGCTATTTCACGCGTTAAAGTCCTAACGCACCATTGTAAAAGGAGCCCCTAGACTTTTGCCATTTGGTTACAGTGATTAGTTTTCGACTCATTCTAGAGTTGCAATTTTTCTTTTATCTGTTTCTGAGACTATGTACATAATTGTTGCACAATAGACACTGTAGTGGGGATTTTTTTTTTGTATTGTCATGTTTTTTTATGTAGATGTTATAGCGCTGTTAAATTGTTTTCTATATAAGTATGAATTATACATTTTCATTTTTGTATGACTTTTTTATATATCTATGATATATTTGTAATATAGCTGTTAAATATGTTTTGAATTCCTGTGTATTTTTTTTAAATATTTGCTTATTCATCAATACTTCAACTCTTGTAGCAGGAGGATTTTCTACTGCACTGTTGTCTTTGGATTTGTACTCAATGACCATTGTCACAATCTTGCTATTTTGATTTTGTACGGGTGCCCTTTCCCCCTTGTTGGTTTCTCTCTTTTTTTTTTTCGCTCTGCTGCATCTTGTTCATTTTGAGATGGGGGTGGTTTCAGGAAACATGGATTTGTAACCTGTTTCTGTTTGCTTCCATTTGCTAGACCTTTAAATCTGAAGCGTTCCCGAATCTTTCAGATGGCATTGATGGGGTCCAACTCCAGCCTGGATGGGCAGGAAGAGAAGAGCGCTCAGGAGCCCTTTTTAATCAGAGCTGCCAAGATTGCCCTGGTGGTTTCTCTCTATTGGTTCATCTCCATCACCATGATCTTTCTGAACCATTACCTGCTGGATAGCCCTTCCCTGAATCTTGATGCCCCGCTCTTTATAACCTTCTACCAGTGTGTAGTCACTGTGTTGCTGTGTAAAGGGCTCAGCTTCCTTGCCAGTATCTTCCCTGTAGGCTCCCTGGAATTCCCCTCTCTCCACTTTGACCTCAAAGTGCTGCGCAGCATCCTTCCTCTCTCGGTGGTCTTCATCGGCATGATCACCTTCAATAACTTGTGCCTCAAGTTCATTGGCGTGGCATTTTACACTGTGGGCCGCTGCCTCAGCACCGTTTTCAACGTTATCATCTCCTACCTGCTGCTGAAGCAGACCACCTCCTTGCATGCTCTCCTCTCCTGTGGGATCATTTTGGGTAAGTACAGTAATGAGGAAGGGGCTCAAGTAGAGAATGACACAGGGACAGAGTTTGTCCCCGTCCCTACCGATTACTGCGAGAAGCCATCTTGTGTCATTCTCTAGTGTCTATCTCAACCTCAGTCCTTCTACATTAGCATTCTTCAATGCAAGGCTTGAGGGTCAGTGGCTGGGCCCATTTATACTCTGATTCTTCCCTCTCTCCTTAAAGGAATGACGCGGATTTGGTTTCCCGCAGTTAACCACAGGAACGGGGACAACTGTCCCCATGTCATTCTCTATGGCAAATTTCATGTTCTTATGTAAGCCAAGTATAGAACAATTAAGCCATTGTGCCATCACTGAGTAGTTTGGCTCTTAGGCACTGGTGGAATGAGGCATTATGACATCACAATATCTGCTCTGGATATCCGAGACTGTCATTCTCTAGTGTCTATCTCAACCTCAGTCCTTCTACACCAGCATTCTTCAATGCAAGTCTTGAGGGTCAGTGGCTGGGCCTATTCATACTCTGATTCTTCCCTCTCTCCTTAAAAGAATGACACGGAGATGGTTTCCCCGCAGTTAACCATGGGGACGGGCGCAAATTCTGTCCCCATGTCATTCTCTAGCGAAATGTGACTTTTCATGTTTCTCTTGTCACGCCCCCTCTTTAGCTTCCTATCCCAATTGTCTTGTTTGTCTGTTTGATTAGTTTGTAAGCTCTCTTGAGCAGAGATTGTCTCTTCATGGTTATTGTACAATGCTATAGAAATGATAAGTAGTAGGGAGATCAAGGCCAGTTCTGGATTTCTGATCGCCCCATCCTGGCGCGTTATGAAACATGCAGTATTGATTTCATTGGACAGGATCAGGGACTACAAATCCCATGATGCTTTGGGATGTAAGTTGAAAAACAGGACTGGCCTAAAAGTATCCCGCCTGAATCTGGATAACTTGGCAACTCTGCTGATTAGAGACTGAAAAGTATATGCATGCTGGAAAGCTGATGTTGGCTTTTACTGACAGAGCACGGTTCAGCACTATTACAGTCGAAAAGTAGTTAATTCATCGTAATGAGGGATGTGCAATCAGTAAGCTGGACAGACAGTTATGAACGGTTGTGTAGAAATGTTTAATAGCAAGGTCTGAAATCTTTTTCTGCTTCTTGCTTTTGTCTCTGACCTGCAGGTGGATTCTGGCTGGGAATAGACCAAGAGGGTGAAGAAGGCACCCTTTCATGGATTGGCATTGTCTTTGGCGTATTGGCAAGTCTCTGTGTATCTCTCAATGCAATCTACACCAAGAAGGTTCTGCCGGTGGTGGATGGTAGTATCTGGCGATTGACATTCTACAATAATCTGAATGCCTGTATTCTCTTTCTGCCTATGATGTTGCTCCTCGGAGAGCTGAAAACAGTCTGTCACTTTGATAAACTGGGTTCACTGCACTTCTGGGGCTTTATGACCTTGGGGGGCATCTTTGGATTTGCCATTGGCTACGTGACTGGACTTCAGATCAAGTTCACCAGCCCTCTGACCCACAACATCTCTGGAACGGCTAAGGCATGTGCCCAGACTGTGCTGGCCGTTATCTACTATGAGGAGGTGAAGAGCCTCCTCTGGTGGGCCAGCAACATGATGGTACTGAGCGGCTCTTTCTCTTACACTTGGGTGAAGGGTCTTGAGATGAACAAAGTGCAGGTGGAACACAGCCCAAAAGCAAATGAGAAAAGTGACCCTGGAGTTTAAAACCTTCATTCTTGGGTAAACATTGTTGTTGAGAGGGAGCCAAGAGGTTGGTGCGATGGGAGGGGGGCCTCGTCTTCATTACATATCTGTAGTTGGGAACAAAACGTGAGACCAACAGAAATTTTATACAGATTATTTTATATCTAGATGTGAATGAGAAGGGCAACGCCAGCCGTTCATGTACCTCTGCCTCCCTGTGAGGGACTCTTGGGACGTGAAGAATAATTTATGCTAAAGATGGTGTAATAGGCAAAGTGGTAGAAAACTTATTTTTGGGTAGAGTTATTTGCTGGGAGTTCTTTCTGCTTCTCTTCTTGTTCCTGCGAGTGGTGAGGTGGCCTCTTGCACTTCCTTTCAACTGCTGAACCGAGTACTTTTTCTTATATGCTGTCCCTAAGAAAATTTACAGCTGCCTGTGCTGTATGCATGATATAGGACCGGGCAGCAGACCTCAAAACTTCTTTTTTAAAAAAAATAAAATCTTTATTAATTTTCAAATATTAACAGTGCATTGAAAACATTTTAAACATGAATCAGGAAAAGCACTTTAAATATACAAACATTCTGAAAACAATCATTTTCTCCCTTCGTCCTCCCATTCATCCATAAAAGTATAACCACGTATAGAATTTCAATAAACTAAATACAAGAAATAATGATGCCTTCCCACCCTGGATGTGTAAGGAAATTAACTGAAAAGAAAAGGTAAAGACCAACTAATGTGATTCAACAAATGATGTCAACCCTTCTAAATACATTACTATATCCCAAAAATTCAGCATTCATTCTTTCATATTTGTAACTGCAACATAAGTTCACCCACCAAAAAGTTTCAAGTTTATTAAAAAGCTTTTTAAACCGCTTACTCAAATTTCTAAGCGGTGTACAGTGTAAAATTACATAAAGACTTATTATAATATAAAAACAGGGGAAAACTGGATAAAATCCATGGAACATATTAACACAACTTTGAACAGACTACGGTAGGTAAGTGGGGAGGAACTACAATCAATAAAAAGAAAAGTGCAACAGTAGGTTAGGGAGAAATAACATTTGATTGATTATAATTCTTAAAATTATAAAATATTGTCCTTAACAGGACAGCTATTATCCAAATGCATCCTGGAACAGAAATGTTTTTAATTGTACTT
Organism: Geotrypetes seraphini; assembly: GCF_902459505.1. Classification (NCBI taxonomy): domain Eukaryota; kingdom Metazoa; phylum Chordata; class Amphibia; order Gymnophiona; family Dermophiidae; genus Geotrypetes; species Geotrypetes seraphini. The sequence continues at coordinate 11,868,155 of NC_047102.1, forward strand.
TAAATTGTTTTAAGTCTACCATAACTCTTCCAACTGCGTGTAATCATCTGCATTGCTATTCCCGTCATTATTACGAAAAGCCGGCTTTTAGAACGATCCAAAGAAGGTTTAACATGTAGTAAAGTACAACAAATTAGAATGGAGGCAATGTATGCAAATCAAGTTTATGCATATTCATGGTGGATATCCCGAAAACCTGACTGGCAAGGGGGTACTCCAGGACCGAGTTGAGAAACGCTGCTCTAAACTATCTGATAGAAGCTACCCTGCTTTCCTGTTATCTGCTAGAGGAGGGCCGTGCTAGTGAATCCTATTTTGTTCTGAGGGGCTGCTCTAGTCTTGGCTTCACCCATATTGCACCTAGAATCTTGTATCCCAGAATTGTTTAGGGAAATCAGTATGACCATCTACTCTTGGGCAAAGCAAGCGAACAAGGAGTGGAATAAACTGTCCATTCTAGTAATGACGTTTACCTTTAGAAATCCAGCAGGAGTTCTGGAAGCGCTAATGGCCTCTCCTTGGCCTGAAGGGTATTGGCAAAGTTGGGAGTGGGATCTCATAGTGCAATAACAGGGGCTTTTGCAAGCCCAGATTAAGGTGCATTTCTATGGTACAGAATTGGTGTGTGATGGGGGTATGATAAATGGGATTCTTGGGATGGCTCGGTGGCTCGGGGGGTTTCATTTCCAGCTCAGGTCTTCTGTTTTCTCTTTGTTTGTTGGGAATGCTATGAAGACAGTGGCCAGAGCCCCTGGAGGGTGGGCGTCCCAGTCATTGTGCTCTGATGACACCTAGTGGCTGCCCTAGGCTCTGTCATGGCAGAGTTCACAAAGGAGAAAAGAACAAGTGGGACATGGGATATACCACGTCACCTTTGGGGTAGACTATCTTTATTTGTATTAATAAACTTAAAACCATAATACATATAAAACCACATGAAAAAGTCCATTCTATTCTATACATTGGACTTTTTAATGTGCTTTTATACGTATTATGGTTTTAAGTTTATTAACACAAATAAAGATTGTCTACCCCAAGGTTGACGTGGTCTATCCCACGCCTTTACATGGGGTTTCTGTTCCCTCTCTTTTGTGCTACGTTGAGCAGTTATAAAATAGAGGAAAATTTATCTGAATAGTTACAGACAGCTTTGGTTTGAATTGAGCTAGAAGCTCAAAATTACAGCATGGCACTGCCATGCTGGAGAGAAAAAGATGTCCTTGGGTTATGATACAGTATTGCTTCCTTGTGTCATGGACCTTGAAAAGACCCACCAAGGTCTTCAAGAACTGGTTTGGCCAGTGTCGCAGAGCTCTGCAAACCGTACACACAAGAGCTGATAACTAGATTCTTAGGAAAGACGAGCACCAGGGCAGGAAGGGGCAGCTTCCCAATGAGGCAGTTTCTGTAATTAAAGCTCTGAGTTGGATGAGAGTAAGCATCGATTTAGCATTTTCCTCCTTCATCCATTATGAAGTGTCCACTCTGCTATTTGTACCCATACAGTAAATGAGCTGGAGGAATATGCCACCTTTCCTCCTGTTAATGGACTCAGTCTGAGCTGCAGGAAATGCTGCTTGACCATAGAGAACACTTTTGAGTTTTTATGAAGATTTACTATCACACCTGTTGCACATCCTTCTTAAGCCAAGCTGCAAGCAAGCAGCCTCCCTGGTATTATCTAGCGGTCTCTGTGCTGATTGGCCTGGCTCAAGCCCTGCAGGCTAATTGTTGGTTATCAAACACTGGGTGGGCTACCTTTGGGGGGTGTCTGGCAGGAGGAACTGGGCATCCCTCCTGCCGGTGGACATCTTTCTTGCCGTTGATCATTCAGGGCTTTGGGGGGGGGGGGTCTGGCAGAAGAGATTGGGCATCTCTCCTGCCGGAGAACTTTCAGGGAGGGGCCTCCTGGCGGGTTCTGGCAGGAGGGACTGGGCATCCCTCCTGCTGCGATCATTGGGGAGGGGGAGATGGATTTCCTGGGCTGCTAAGCTAATCGCGGCAGCCGCAATCAGCTCAGCAGTCCGATCTGGAACTTATATCTCTTTTGACTTGGTCTAAGTCAAAATGTATACGCTCCATCCAGGCAACCTCATCAAACTTTCGATTATCGCTGCCAGACTAAGACAAGGTCGGCCCACATCCTGCTGACCTCCCAACCTAACCACTTCTCCAAAGCCACCCCTTTGAGCTCTGTGCGTACAGCGGGATTCAGAGGCCTAAAATGTCTCTGGATACATCCAAAAAACAGCTTCGATTATCGGCACTTGGACAATGTGTCTTTTAGGTCGTCAAGTACCAACTTAGGCTGGTTTTTGAACGTATTTTTCTTTCGATTATGTACCTCATAGTTTACATGGAAAAATGGATCTTGAGACTGAGTTTTGTGTGCCTTTATTATGGTTTTATTACATTACATTAGTGACTTCTATTCCGCCTGTACCTTGCGGTTCTAAGCGGATTACATTGGAAGATAACTGGACATTTCCATGAGGTTACATTACATTGGAAGGTAGTTGGTTTCAAGTTACATAGTGAGGTTTCGGGTTATATTTTGTGACATAGAGAATAAGATTCCAGTGTGATGGGATTCAAGTTAGGTTAACTGAATATGTTTTTTGAATAGTAGTGTTTTTATTTCTTTTCGGAATGCTTTAAAGTCTGTTGTTGCGGTCAATAGGTTGGATATGGAGGGGTCAAGGTTCACTGCTTTCGTCACTAGGAGGTTGTCGCACAGTTTTTTGCGTTGAGTACCTCTGTAATCTGTATTTTTACTTGACTATTATACTATTTGTCCTGCTCTGTATGTAACAGGGCCTCTGTTGCTCAGTGGAGATTTATAAAGTATGCATAAATCTAGAATTTGACACATTCTAATGGACCTCTGTTGTAAACTAAATGTGGGACGCTTGGTCTGGATTCATTCTTTCTACCCTCGATCTTGCTGCAGTTCAATGTCTGTGTATAGGCACCTGGTGACCCAAATGTGTTCTCTTCTTCGGTTACCCATCTCTGCATAACTTCCAACTGAATGGCCCATGCGTATTTTTTGGTCCGATTGTTTCAACCCATTTCAAAATTTGCACTCCTTCCTACAAATGTCGATTATGATGATAATCTTTGACTTGGGTAGAACCAAAGCTGACCAGACTCGATACATATTCATCATTCAAAAAAAATTTTAAAAAAGCGCTTGAAACATTTTTAAAATAGGCTTTCCATCAGAATATTTAGCAAAAATCTGTTAGCTAGAATAAAAATTTAGACTTTTTAAAATTTGTTTTTCCTAATCTATTCACTGTACTATCAGAACTTATTTGAACATTTATTTTTGTTTTCTCGTGCATTTAAAACACATTTATTTTTTCAAAAATATATAAACAGTTTTGCAAGCAAATATACGGTCAGATTTCTAGCACTTTCAGCCCCTGAGACTCCATATGGTTTATTAAGCAAAAGCAACGGATCTCTTAACAAGCGTTCTAGTGGTCAATTGTGCTCTGAAAGCAGTAGGACAGTCTGAAGTATTGATTGGGAGGGAATGCATGGATGGGAGAACATCGCAGGGGAGGAGACATAGGCATCCTGGGACTGTCTGCCAAGTCTCTTCCCTGAAGAAGCCCTTTCTGGAAACGTCAATCGCTCCTCCTAAACTTACTTGCTCCACTTCATCACTGACGCTGAAACCGTGGATTGAAGACAAAGTTTTATTTTATTTTTCTTTCCAGCTTATGATTTATCTTTAATCTTATCTATTGTTTTGCCTTTTGTCTTTGTTTTGTTCTATTTCTATCATTTAAATTTCTCCAGAATTCTACTGTTCAACGGCTCCCCCTTCTGCTTCTATTCCTTTCTCTCCTCTCTTCTACCTTCCAAAGTATTTAGATCAATGCTGTCTTGTTAAAATGTTTATTTTATTTTTATTTTTCCTCTAACTCTACTTTTCACTTCTCTATTACCCTCCAGGTACTTTAGTTAGATTGTGAGCCTTCGGGACAGTAAGGGAATTTTTCAAGTACCTTTCTTATTTCTAATCTTAATGTATATTTTCTGTAAACCGCTTAGAACCTAACGGATGGAGCGGTATATAAGAAATAAATTACATTACATTACATTGTTGTTAGAATTAATGCTGTCTATTTCTGCTTGTCCTGATTTGTTTTATCATTTTATGTATGTTAAAATGGTATAGAAATTTTTAAATTTAAAAAAAATTAAAATTAAAAATCCCAATAATTAGCTGCAGAAGATGAGTGGACTGATCCTGTCCTAATATAAGTAAGGTAAAATCAAGACTATATCGGCCTATGTCTTAAAACTTAAAGCATGCTAGCACCCATGTTTACTGGAGATAGTGTCATAGTAGAGAAGAGGTGGCAGATTGCCCCGGGCGCTGTCTTGGTGGGGATGCTGGCACCTCTCTGCCCTCCCATGCCACGCTTGCACCAACCCCTTTAGAATCTCTGTGAAATCATTTCCGGGTTTCAGAGCCAGGAAGTGACATCAGAGGGAAAACAAACATGTACAGCAGGCCAGAGAACCTGCTTGCGCTGGTGAAGATTTAAATAGGGGGAGGAAGGTTAGGCGTGAGAGTGGCGTGGGGGCCACCACCACGGGTGCCTCCTGCCCTCGCTATGCCACTGACTGGAGATATCTAAAACAGTTGTGAACAGCGTAAAGGACAGAGAACACTGGTATTTCACTGCTTTTAGAAAGAACTTGATGCTCGCTGGGAGAACAGACTCAATTCAAAGCAGTCACTTTTAATTTCGAGCAGTCTCTTTCTCTCGACACAGCTGTGTTTCGGCTGGTGAGCCTTCATCAGGAGAAGCAAAACTTGCTGGTCGAGATGATATCAACTGATGTCTAGAACACAGTTCAAAAAGAGAACTAATCACAGAAAATGAGCTGTAGCTAGTAAAACAATCACACGCCAAAATGCTCATTTTCTGCGATTAGTTCTCTTTTTGAACTGTGTTCTAGACATCAGTTGATATCAACCAGCGCACCAGCCGAATCATACTGGTGTAGAAGGACTGAGGTTGAGATAGACCCTAAAGAATGACAGTCTCTGGTATCCAGAGCTGATACTGTGATGTCATAATGATTTATTCCACCAATAAGAGCCAACCTCATCCGTGATGTCACTATGGCTTGACTGTCCTATACTTGGCTCACATAAGAATCTCTTGAATGGGCCCAACCACTGACCCTCAAGCCTTGCATTGAAGAATGCTGGTGTAGAAGGATTGAGGTTGAGATAGACACTAAAGAATGACAGTCTCTGATATCCAGAGTAGAGAATGACACGGTGGCGGTTTACCCGCGGCCACCGCATTTTAGCCGCGGGTCACCCGCCGAAAACGGGGAAGAAAACTAGCAGTCGCTGCGGCGACGGGGACAAGGCCATTCACCGCCTGTGGGGCGGTGAATGGTCTTGTCCCCGCAGTGAGGCATGAAGGATCGCGCGGTCCCCGCAGCTCACACCCGCCTGCCCAATCGATTCTAGTGTTTAGCCAGCTCTCTCCCTTCTCCTCACCTTAGTTTGTAGATTTTCTTTTTCGGCGACCCGCACGCTATCAGAGAGCCGCGCACCCGCTGCTGCTCAGTTTCGGATCTTCTGCTCTGACGCAACCGGAAACAGGAAGTTGCAGCAGAGCAGAAGATTGAACACTGAGCAGCCGCGCGTGCGCGGCTCTTTGGGAAAGCGTGCAGGTTGCCGAAAAAGAAAACCTATAAACTAAGGTGAGGAGAAGGGAGAGAGCTGGCTAAACACTAGGATCGATTGGGCAGGCAGGTAGTGGCTGCGGGGACCGTGCGATCGCTAGTGTTCCCGGCTCAAATTGGAAGGAGGGAGTGAAAGGGAAAAGGATTCTGGGCCAAGGGGATGAAGATGGAAAGAAAAACCCACAGCAGGAAAGAAAGGGAAGGACAGGCAGGTGAGCCAGATGCTAGAAGCAGAGGGGGGTGGGGGGAGGAAGAAAGAGGGAAAAAAGCTAGATGGGGTTGAAAAGAAGAGACACACTGGTATGGAAGAGGAAGATAGGGGAAATCTGGACACAGGAAGGTAATAGAAAGAGGGGAAATTATGTGCATGGGGCATAGGGACAGAGACATAAAGGGGACATGCCATGGGGATGGTATATGGACACGGGGGGGGGCAATGGCAGATACATAGGGGAGATATTAGAAATGGGGAAAATAGGAGCACAGAAGCGAGATGGTTTGTGGGGATGGGACAGGGACCGAGCTCGCAGGCTCCAGTGGCTTGCACAAATTACATTGTAACGTGCCATGAAAATAAGAGGGAGGAAGGTAGATAGATAGGCCACGCGAGAGGAGCTGAAGGGTGGTAGAAAGGAACAGATGGTAAAGGAGGGAGGGAAGGGTGGTGGTGGAAAGGAATAGGACAGACATTGAAGGAGGGTGGAGAGGAACAGACCCTGAAGGGAAATGTGGAAGACAGAATGGGAAGAAGACAGATGCCAGACTATGGGGGAGCGGAGGGAAGAAGATGGGTGCTAGACCAATTGGGGGGGGAGTGAAGGGAGAGGCACAGTAACAGCAAATGGAAGACACAGAGAGAAGACACACAGTGGATGGAAGGAATTGAATGAGAAGATGTGGAAAGCAGAAACCAGACAACAAAGGTAGAAAAAAAATTCTATTTATTTTTTGCTTTAGTTGTGTTGATAAAAATTTATAAACAAAGCCCTGCCAGCTGAACATCTCTTTCTCTAGTTCAGCAGCAGGAACTTTGATTTATAAGAAAGGAATAAGCTAAATATTACAGTACTAAGGCTTATATGGATGCAGCGGGGACGGTGACGGGGCGGTGAATGGGATGGCAGTGGCGGTGACGGGGCGGTGAAAGGGATGGCGGTGACGGTGACGGGGCAGTGAAGGGAACGGCGGTGACGGGGCGGTGCAGAGGATGGTGGGCCGGTGACGGGGCGGTGACGGGGACAGATTTTTTCCCCGTGTCATTCTCTAATCCAGAGCAGATAGTGATGTCATAATGTCTCATTCCACCAGTACCTAAGAGCCAACCTCATTAGTGATGTCACAATGGCTTCATTGTCCTATTCTTGACTCACATAAGAATCAGAGTATGAATGGGCCCTGCCACTGACCCTTAAGCCTTGCATTGAAGAATGCTGGTGTAGAAGGACTAAGGTTGAGATAGACACTAAAGAATGACATGGGATGGTTTCCCACGGGAACGGTGATGAATTTTGTCACTGTGTCATTCTCTAAAACGCAGGGTTGTAGTGTCTCATACAGTTCAAACCAGCAGTCAGAACCAGAGTGGCAGAGGAGGAGGATGTGGTGGATTGACAACAGGCAGCTGCTTTCCTCCTCCTGTGCCAGGCAGACAGCATGGCAGGAAGTATGTACTGCGCTGAGGGAGGTAACCATAGGAACTGCCACTGTGTGCTGGCTGCTAATTCTACATTGAGCATTTGTACAGATTTCTCCCAGAAATGAAGTCAACCCTGACGCCTAACTGTAGATGATGTTATCTTGTAGGTTTTCTTGTTGCCTAGAGAATGGATGGAAGCAAACCCATGGCTTCTGACCACGCTAATCAGCCAACCTTACCCCATACTCTTCCTTCTAACCAGTGAGTTTATATTCCATCAGTATGGCACAAAGCCAGTCCTGAAGTGTTCTGAGAGAATTTTCTGCAAGAGTTTTTATGGAAAATGGGTTCTCAAAACTACAGGTCTGGCTCACTTCCCATACAAATAGCAAACAAGATCCAGGCTATGCTTACCCTCTCTTTTACTAATGCTGGCAGCACGGACTGGTGTGGTAAATGCTCCGACGCCCATAGAAATTCTAGGAGTCATATTTGATAGTAAATTAACTTTTCATGAACATATAGGTAGTATCGTAAAATCATCATTCTATAGACTCCGTCAAATTCGCTCTCTTTCACAATATCTTTGTACCAAATCTCGAAATATCCTGATCCACTCTTTAGTAATCTCTAGAATCGATTACTGCAATGCCCTTTATAAAGGAATTGCACAGAATGAAATAAGACGACTTCAAATAATACAAAATACTTCAATTAAATTACTAACAAGGACAAAAAAATTTGATCACGTAACACCACTGCTCAAGAAAGCTCATTGGCTGCCAGTATCCCATAGAATAACATATAAACTAAGCCTACTCACTTTTAAAGCAATGTTTTTTAAAACACCTGCATTTATTTTTAATACACTAATTCCCTACTCTACAAATAGAACATTACGATCCAACGAACAGCATTTATTAACAATTCCATCTCTCAAAATCATTAATACTAGAAGACAATTTATCTTCTCTGTTACTGCTCCACAAATTTGGAATTCTCTGCCAATATATTTAAGGAAAGAACATGATATTGAGAAATTTAAGATTAACTTAAAAACATTTCTTTTTAAAGATGCATTTGATTAACAAGTTCTTCCCTTGAATTCAATAATGCTGCTTTCGACAATTCTTTGAACTCCCATCCTTATGTTTTTCCCTACCTACTTTTTTATTATAAATTGTATTTCACTTCCCCTTTTTCCCTTCATTCATGTTTGTTTTTATTTAATGGTTATATATTAATTAATGTTTTATTGTTAATTTTAAAAATGCAATTTTATCTTATAGTTGTAATTTAAATATTTTCTTTTATGTATGTACATCGCTTTGAAGCAAGATTAAGCGATTAATCAAAAATTTTAATAAACTTGAAAAACTTGAAACTTGAATGGGCATCGGAGCATTTGCCGCACGGCACTCAGCTTTCTAAAAGGGGGCCTTAGAAACATTGAGACTCTGCTTTTTCTGAAAATGTTGTTTGAACTCTGGTCTTTAGTATGATTTTTTTTATAGTTAGATCTGGGTTGTTTGGGGGTTTGGGTTTTTGGCTTAATAAAGAGAATACACAAATTGGGACGCATCACTTTCCTCCTGTCCTTCAGAGAGACGTGGGGACCAATTAAGGTGAAAAGACACTTTAAATCAGTCAGTATTTAATGATGTGATTTTTTTCCCCTTTCCTGCCTGGCATTGGGGACAGCTCTACTGCTACTACCCAACACAAACTTAATGGATTTAAATGCAATACTTTGCATGGTAAAAGTCTGATTTAGGTTTATTGCAACTTGCTATGTTGCCAGCCTTTGCAAATCAAGTTAATTTAGATTTAAACAATATTTTATTGAACTAAAATAAATTTACACATACAATCTGTAAAGTACTCAAATCGTTCAATGTTTTTGCAATAACATTCTGTTTTACACTTCCCCACCATCTTACTGTTCTGTGCTCCGCCGCACTGCTTCGTGCCTTCTGCTGTGTGCTACGTATGGGCCTGCTCAGATTCAGCTCTCCCTATCCCATGTGTCTCCTGATGTTGTTCACTGCTAGGTGTAAACTTGCCCAGCCTCTTCTCTCTCTACTGTTACCCTGCTTTGAGCCTTTTGTCTGCTGAGCTTTCCTATTGAGCACATGATAGCGGACAATAAGCATGACTTCTTAAGGCTCCACCCCCTTGTCCCACAAACCAAAGCACATGGCAACAATGTGAGAATCTCTGCCCTGCCCACACCATGGCAAGATTACTGCTAGGGCTGCACAGCTAAAAGGGATCAGGTTAACAGTAAGAAGCAGTGGAAGGTACTAGTGCTGCCCAATTCACGATTCTAATCGGTTCACCTTCGAATCGATTTAAAATAAAAATAATCAACCTCACGATTCGGTAACTGACCCTCCCCCCTCAAGCAGGAGCAGCAGCGCTGACTCTTGCTGGCCGCTGCCGCACCTGCTTTAGAGGGCGAGGGTCAGTCGGGAAGTGCTAGTGTCCGGCTTCCCCCCCTGGCCTCCTGCGCACCATTTGCTTAATAACAGCAGCCTGCAGAGAAGATCGCTGGTGCTAGCGATCTTTGCAAACTGCCATAGGTCTTCGGAGCTGGTTCCTCTGCCGCGGTCCTGCCCCCTCCTCTGACGTCAGAGGCAGAATCGCGGCAGAGGGAACAACTCCGAAGACCTATGACAGCTTGCAAAGATCGCTAGCACCAGTGATCTTCTCTGCAGGCTGCTATTAGGTAAATGGTGCGCGGGAGGCCAGGGGGAACATGCAGGCCTTACGTGGGGGGGGATGGGAGCGAACAGGCCTTCGGGGGGGCAAGCAGGCCTTCAAAAGGGGGGGGGGGACAGGCCTTCAGGGGGGGGACAGACTTTCAGGGGAGGGGAGCCCTAGTCTAGAAATACACAGAGGGAGGGAAGGGGATTCAAAGAGACTTTGGGGGGGGAGGAAGAAATAATGGATCTAAAAACAGGAGAGGGAGAGAGATGGTGGATAATGGGATTTAGGGAGGGAAGGAACAGAAAGGGAGAAAAATTGGACACAAGGGATGGTGTGGAGTGGGGGATAGAGATACTGACTAGGAGGGTAGTTGAGAAAAGGTGGATCTGTGGATGGAGACAAAAAAAAAGAAAAGATGCCAGACCTCTGGGGCAGGGGAGGGAAATGGATGGTTAGCACGGAGAAAGAAGAAAGAAGGAGACCCTGGCAAGCAAGTTATCAGAAGACAACCAAAGCCTGGGACCAACAAGATTTGATGTGTGTATACTGTATGTAATGTAATGTAATTTATTTCTTATATACCGCTACATCCGTTAGGTTCTAAGCGGTTTGAAGAAAATATACATTAAGATTATAAATGAGAAGTAAGAAGGTACTTAAAAAATTCCCTTACTGTCCCGAAGGCTCACAATCTAACTAAAGTACCTGGAAATTAATAAAGAAGAGAAAATAAAGATGGTTGAAAAAAGAAAAATTCTATGTACTTGTATTGCAAGACATTGTTTGTATATCAAGTTAAAATTTAATCAAATGTTTTGCTTGTCTTGCAAAACACTTGCAAACCAAGGTTTTACTGGATATGTATATATATATAAAAGCATTGGCTGGTTTAGAATGCAGACGGGGGGGGGGGGGTCTTTGCCTTTGCTCTGTTTTGACTACTGCAGCCTCTTCCTTACCTTTCGGTCTCTAAGAAGGGGGGGGGGGAGGCCGAGTTAACGCGTTTGCTTTTTCTTAGCTTTGCTCTGTTTTGACCGTCCTCGGTTCCCCCCCTCCCGGCAAGCTACCTGAGAGGGGAGGGGCTACTGCGGGGAACTTGAAGAGCGCCGCCTTAGAGTGGCAGAGCGCCGTCCAATAGCGCGAGGGCGAAGCTAGCCATGCCCCTCCGCTGCGAGGGCTCGCGTCCCTTGTACTGCAAGGTGACAGGCGTCGCCCTACGGAACGGGCGCGAGATAACAAGACGAGCCGCTAGGATCGGCGGGCGCGAGACCACAGGCAGGAGCCGTTGTTGGGCGCGAGACCAACAGGCAGGAGCCGTTGGAGGGCGCGAGACCAACAGGCAGGAGCCGTTGAGGCGCGGTCGGCGCGAGGATCCCTCCCATGGCGGCGAACTCGGTGCACTGGTTCCGGAAGGGGCTGAGGCTGCACGACAACCCGGCGCTGCAGGCGGCCCTGCGCGGGGCGCAGGAGGCGCGCTGCATCTACATTTTGGACCCCTGGTTCGCGGCCTCTTCCTCGGTGGGCATCATCCGCTGGAGGTGAGCTTGATGCCGTCTGTTCTTGTCATTGGCTCTCCCCCTCCTCCTTTCAAATGATTGGCCGGCAGCGGTCAGCCTGCAGCTGCCCTCCCTCTGACGTCACTTCCTGGTCTCGTGACCAGGATCTGACGTCAGAGGGAGGGCCACGGCCCCAGAGCAGTGCATGCACCTAGGTCTCATGCATATTCATTGGGGAAATCCTGAAAACCCGACCCGACTTTGAGGTCCCTGGGCTAGAGGGTGTTGCAGGTCCTGAAGCACTAATAATAGCTTTATTTTTATATACCGCCATACCACAAACAGTTCTACGTGGTTTACAAGGGAAGAGACTGCATAGAGCAGGGGTCTCAAAGTCCCTCCTTGAAGGCGGCAATCCAGTCGGGTTTTCAGGATTTCCCCAATGAATATGCATGAGATCTATGTGCACGCACTGCTTTCAATGCATATTCATTGGGGAAATCCTGAAAACCCGACTGGATTGCGGCCCTCAAGGAGGGACTTTGAGACCCCTGGCATAGAGGCAGCGCCATTACAGAGAACTTTCAAAATTACATTGGCACGTTAAGATTAGTCAGGTTGATCTGGAAGTGTTTTGAAAGTACATCCAAACCCCCCAACTATTAGTAAAAGGCTGGGTGGCCCCACAACCCGCAGCCACACGCAAACCTTGTCTCTTCACCGCGCCGCATGTGCAGATATGCACTTCAGACTCGGCCCTCAATCGCAACAGCTTTTCAAAACCCGGACAAAGTGCCAGGTTTTAGAAAAGCCGTCTGCATGCCTGGACACTCCTCTTAAAAAGTGGGCATATCCGGATGTCTGATAATCGTACATTAGATGGAAGCTAGGGGGGAGTGGACCCCCCACCAATATTAGCCCTATTGCTCCAATGCTTAGTCTGCGCCAGCCACGTATCTAAAAGGTGATGAGTTTGGAGACCCTCCCTATCCTTTTGCTCATTGATGAAAACTGAGGGGCCTCTGATATGTAAAAAAAAAAACAACCTGGCATGATTACCAGCTATCCTGCGATAAAATTACTTTATGCCTGCAGTACAGGAAGCATTTCAGCAAAGGTGTTAGCTCATATAGAATCCTTTACCCATAGATGTTAAGTATAGCTTAATGCAGTTATTGGGTATTCTACAGTCTTGCAGAGAGAAAAAGATTTTCTTGTGCATTATGCACTTAGGAAACTTTGTACAAGGTCCAGGGCAGGAAGAAGGCTCCATCCTTGAACGGAAACAAAATGCCTTCTGGCCCAGCCCACTAGCAGGCCGGCAGAGGCCTGCAACAAGTCCAGGAGGGGGGGTCAGGCGAGCGCTAATCCAACTATAAGCTGTGACCCCCATTCCAAAAATATAGTATATATTTCATATTGTTTATAGTACAGTGAAAATCTAAACACCAATTGTAAAGGAACTTTTGTCAAATTTTACACATTTATGGTATATAATAAATAGGCAAAAAGTCACTACTTATTATGTACAGTGACGGTTCACAGAGTAGTAACTTGTTTTGTTTATAATAGTTGACATGTACATTTTTATTGCACATTGGTGCATTTCTTTCTGTAGACTATGTCATTCATCCCATGCAGAGGAATCCAGTGATACGGGTAAGGGTAAACTAGAAGCACATCTCCTTATAAGAAGCACAGAGTGATATGGGGACTTGATGGACCTAAGGTCTGATCTGGAGATGGCAGTTCTTATGTTGATTTCTATCCCATTGTCCCCAAAGAGCTCAGAATGGTTTACAGGTTAACCCAGACATGAGCAACTCCGGTCCTTGAGGGCCGAAATCCAATTGGGATTTCACCAAGGAATATGCATCCTGATGACGCCTTAGGGTGAAACACAGAACTGTATCGAGCTAAAATGTTCTCAAAGATCAAGTTTGATTGCATGAAAGTGGAGGCAAATCCAGTAGACAACGGCATGCAGAAGATAATTGAGAACTGATACAGATAAGAAGATTAGGCACTGAATACAGTGTTTTATTGAAAGAAAAAGTTAAAATTCATGAAAAGTTCATCCTATGTGTTGGATAGATTGGGGGGATCGTCACTGTTTGGGAGAATAATTGTGTGTATGTTTATTATGAAAACAATGCAATAATATGTTTTAAAGGTGCTATGTTATAATAAATTATGAATTATTTATAAGCATAAGAAGCAATGTGAAACATAACTCTTAATTGGGTATTTTGTCAATGAATATGCACGAGATCTATTTGCATGCACTGCTTTCAATGCATATTCATTGGGGAAATCCTGAAAACCAGACTAGAATACTGCTCTCGAGGACCAGTTGCTCCTGTCTGGGTTAAAACATACATAGTTAACAGGTTACAAATTACATTACATTTGCCATAATTTCAGTACAAGTTTCCGATACCAGTTTTTTCCTAGCTACGCATTAAAGGTGTATTCTAATATGTATAATATACAGTTTACCGGTTACAATTTACCCTGGTTATTCTTACAGTGCTTATTAGCTACCATTTCTTTTGATTTTACATTTTTGTTTTCATTCTGCATTGTGTTATTGATATGACGTTTTTAATATATAATTGTTCTTTCTGGTATGTTCTCACATGTATACATTTATTTTTTTATTATCATTCTTTTATATATTCAAGGCTTATTTAAAAAAAAAAATATTTTAAATTAAATTTTATCTCCAATTATGTATTTATTTATTCATGCTTTTATGTGTTTTGACTCCTGAGGCAGGCTTTGCAGGCGAAACACAAATCGTGTTAATTATTGACATCAATAAATCCATCTGTTTGAATGCCATAGACTGTATGGTTCTTCATCTTTTTTGCTGTTTTGTTTGTTTTTGGCTTTGCAGAGGATTTGTCTTCTGACTTGTGCTAGGCCAGTGTGGGAACTTCACATCCTATTTAGATTGTTAATATCCATGTGTTCCATAGTTATGAAATAACTGCTGTTGACACTCATCCCAAATAAATTGTTTATTGGAAAATCATGTAACGTTATCTTATGATACTGTGATATTTGGAATGTCCATGAGAAAAAAAAGAGTCAGATATCATCGTGTAACAATAAACTTTTATTGATCATGACAGGAGTTGCCATCCAACATATTACTAATAACTGGAAAGACCACAGTAGACTTAATTTTAATTTCTGGTGGAATTCATTGTGTCACCTATATAGAATGGAAAGATCACTGGCGGTACAGAATGGAAAGTATAAAAGTTTTATAAAAAATATAGGAGCCATTAACATCTTTTTGTTATGATTAAATGCCATTTTTCTATTAATTATACACCACTTAGTTGAAAGAGGGAAGGGGTTCAATGGGAGGAGGGTTTAATTTATATTTATAAGATACACTGATAAGATGTTCAAGTGATCTAATTAATAGTGTTTTATGAATTTTGTACACTTGAAGAAAGTTTAAAAATGACACTGTTGACACTCATCCCACCAAGCTCCTCCTAAAAATTGACATTCATAATTGCCTTTGTCAAATAACATTATATACATAATAGAACAAAGCTAAACCCAGCACATTCTCAGCCCCTCATAACCCTCAGCTAACCAATTGCAACAGCAGATACAGCATATCCACTTAAGCATCTGAATAGAGGTGATACCTGTTAATAAGGTCAGCAACTCTTTTTGAGAACTAAAATCTCCATGACAGATTTGGCATTTTTGTTATTACAATTTTCATATTGCAAACATTAAGCAGAATGCCAATTGATATTAATTGGTTTCTTTTTTTTTTAATTCTTTATTCATTTTCGTATGTTACAAGTGTAGCAAATAAACTCATTTAAAACTTAAAGATACACACTTGATTAACTCTCATATAAGCATCAAATTTAACATTTCATTACAAATTAAAATTCTATAATTTTAAATATTATGAAAGAAATCTAACATTTATATCATTCTTATTGAATCTAATAATCCCTCCCCCTCCCTCCCTCCCTATTCAATAAATCATAAAATCATCCTTACTGTGAAATTATTGAAATACTCATGTATCATATAATAACAAGTAAAACCCACCCTTTCCCCCCTAATCAAATACCTTAACATGGGAAAAGTTAATCATTCATTACAAAAATCTGTTAACGGTCCCCAGACTTTCTGAAATTTACTAATATAACCTTTTTGCGTTGCTGTTGTGAGCTCCATTTTGTATATATGACACACAGAATTCCACCAAAAATTATAAATTTAACCTGTCATGTTTTCCAATTGTATGTTATTTGTTGTATTGCTATTCCAGTTAAAATAAACAGAAGTTTGTTGTTACTTGATGAAATTTGACTTCTTGCTCTCATAGTTGTTCCAAATAAAATAGTATCATATGTCAAGGCTACCGGATTTTCTAACATCCTATTAATTTGAGGCCAAATTGATTTCCAAAATGATAAAATAAATGGACAATAGAATAAAAGATGATCTAATGTCCCAGCTTCAAGATGACAGTGCCAACATCTATTAGACTTAGAACTATCTATTCTTTGCAAACGAACAGGGGTCCAAAAAGCTCTATGCAAAAGAAAAAACCACGTTTGTCTCATAGATGCTGACACTGGTTTCTTTTAAGCGGACTGTGAACTCGTGTTCCATACATGTTCCTAGAATAAATCTCAAATTGAATTACAATTTCAGAAGACATGTTTTTATAACTCCACAACCTGCGTCAGTATCTTAGAGAGATGTGGTCATCACTTTTAAATTTTCTACATGTTATCATTCTCAATTTTTTTTAAAAAAATCCTAAATTTGGTGTATTTTCAATGTCAATGATAGCATGTACCAAGTAAGAATAATGTACACCGTTGTCTCTCAAACTGCATGCTGTGGCATTGAGGAGTGCCCTGGAGTGCTACAAGAGATTCTCAAATTTTATTTTTAGAAATTACCTTCAGAAGTATGCACTAGAATAGATGCAAGAGTCTGTCAATGTTCTGAGGGTCGGCGTGTGTATGTATTCAACCGCCCAGATTGGTCCTCGAAAACTAATGGCAAGTAGTTTTAGTTTTTATGCAGTAATTATCCTAACTTGAGTAACAAAGCAATTAAGGCTCTGTTACTGTTTGGATCTTTGCAAACTTGGATTTTCAGCTCTAACAAATTAAATAAATAAGAGGACTGCAGATGGTGGGTGATGAAATGGGTGTTTGCTTGTCGACGATCAAGCTGCGTTTTGAGTTAATTTGCACTCAAAAGCAAGCTCATCCATCGCATTGATTAGCAATTATATCTATTTTAGTTTCACCAATGTTACGATTACCCAGACGTAGCTTAAAGAATGGGTTATTCTACTGTTTTGCGTTGATTTCTATTCTGTTTGATGTGTCTTGTTGGCCAATAGATTTTTTTTTTTTTTTTAAAAAGAACTCAAATTTTATTTTTTGTTAGTTTTGCAATTTTATAATTTCAATTCTAATGTGCTGTGAAAAACATTTGCTTCGTTTAGTGTGGCTGAGCTAAAAAAAAAAAAAGTTTGAGAGACACCGATGTACACTAATGAGAATATCTGAAATGTAGCAACTAAATTTTTTAAAATGGAAGCTTTTCCAGTGCACATCTAGGTTATCTTGTGGTTGCTGTGTAGGGGAAGACGACTTTGGTTATGTGATGGTGAGAGATCAGATATTTGTGACCGTCCCATCTACAACACTCGCTCTAGAGCTCCCATATCAGGACTTGGCATAGGTGTTTCTAGGGATGGAATTAGGCAGAGTTGCTATGTGCATATGTGTACATGCTTCTACGATTTAGATGTGAATTTGTGTACTGCGAGAGTTCATTTTACGAACCTATTTTATAAAAGCACATAGGCACCTATGTTGCCTTTATATAAATAAACGCCTTTTCAATATTTCACTTAGGCATTTGATTATGAAATGGCCTCCAATAATGTCCACTGCCACATAAGCATTTATATAGGTAGATAGATAGGGTAGGTTGGACCAAAAATATGACAACACTTAGTGGAATAACCTGTTTCCATATGTTCCTACAAACTCTGGATATTGGTTTTTAGGAACATGAGATTTGTAGATAATGACCCAAAGGCATCAGGAGGTGACCATGGTGGCAGAGATCCAAGAGGAATAGATTATGTAATGCTTGCTCTTTGGATTGTTGCAGAGTTTATAAAAATATAAGATACAGGTGTTGCATAAATGTGATTCAGGTGGGAATGCCTTCTATCCGTCTTCAATCTGTCCTGATTTTGCTTTTGTTTTCCGTCTGTCAGATTTCTTCTTCAGTCTCTGGAAGACTTGGATAACAGCTTAAGAAAACTGAATTCTAGACTGTTTGTGGTCAGAGGGCAACCGGCAGATGTTTTCCCAAGGCTCTTCAAGGTAAAACTGGAGCACAGCAGTTTAGTGTCATGTACGAGGCATTCTGATGGGTGTATACACTGCAGTTTAATTGCCGATACTGAAAACTGGTGACTCAAGATAGGTGACAATAGCGCCCGTTTACAGAATGCCGATACTTAGAGTACATGCATGATTGGCGCCAAAAAAAGCTAACGTTTTGTGTGTGCTAGGCGCTCTTTTGTAGTGTATGTGCTTAACGTGCGTTTGTCTAAGAGGTGTCAGGTCAAAAGTGCGCCGGGACAAAGGCGCGGGCTGAAGAAAATGACTTTTAAAGGGCTACAATGGGGGGTGTGGGGGGAACCCCCCCCCACACTTTACTTTATACAGATCGCGCCGCGTTGTGGGGGGTTTGGGGGGTTGTAACCCTCCACATTTTACTGAAAACTTCACTTTTTCCCTAAAAAACAGGGAAACAGTTAAGTTTGCAGTATAATGAGGGCAGTTACAACCCCCCAACGCTGTCACGATCTGTATTAAGTAAAGTGGAGGGGGTTCCCCAACAAAACCCCCCTTCGGAGCCCCTAAAAACACTCTCTTTCTTCGGCGCGTGCTTTCGTCTTGCGCTCAGTTGTCGGCGCGCGCCTTTGTCTTCGGCGGTTTTGTCTATGAACCGTCTAAGAAATATTCTGAAATCAGCTCTATGGGTTCATCGGTTTTGATGTTTTGAATACAACTTTGTCTAAGTGTGTTTAATTTTAGATGACTTGTTTAAGCCTTCACTTTTTATTTTTTTTTTATTTATCTTAGGTGTGGTGGTAGTTTTAATAACCAATTGCTTTTGTTCTTTTTGAAGTTTTTCCACATTGGATTCAGATCTTGCTTTTTAATACTTTCCTCCTGAAGCATTTGTGCCAGTACTTCTAATCTGACAGTCATGATTGTCGTTCGCTTGTCACCTGTACTGTATATGGCACTACTATATACTCCTTGAGTTTGCCCCAAATGAACCTAGAGCTGCTCACTGTGTGGGAGCACAACACTGGCAAGCTGCTTGACTGATTGGAAGCTGCATTTTTTGTATGCATTTTATCAATCTTAATATTTTATCAAATTTCAGAATATATTCCATCCGAGACCAAATATGTCAGTTGACGTTCATGCATTACCAAGGAAAATAAATCCAGCAAACAGAGTGCTGCTTTCAGAACCTCAAGTTACATATAATTGTCTCTTTCTTTTTTGAGTTCAATAATTTTTATTAAGTATTTTAAAGGATACAAGAATCATTTAAAGTACATAGAAACAAAATAAAGCTTTCTGTATACAAAATATATAAATCTATGTTTAACTGTATAGGAGCAAAGGCTCCAATTATTAAAAATGTATGTAAGGGATATATAAGATAAAGATGAGAGAGAGCAGTAAAGGAAAAAGGAAAGAAAAATGAAAGAAAAATGAAAGAGAGAAGAGAGGAGAAGAAAAGGATAACAGGAGTGTCTAAGAAGATGAGCGTACATAGGAATCTAAGAATGACCATGGAGATTTGTTGTATTTCAAGTTCATGCAGGTTCGGAATGTAACTCTCTTCTCATATGCATAGGATTCAAATCTATGATACATACTCAGAGAGTTCCACCAAAAGGTATAATCTAGTAGCGAAGGTGATTTCCAATTTTTTAGAATGTGCATGAGAGCAGTCACCAACATGGTATCAATGAGTTTAGGTGGACAATTTGATTGTGTGAAACATGGGTGTTGAGAGCGAAGGATTACAATGTCCATAGAGATTTCTTCTGAGCAGTTAGTAATAGATTGTATGGTGTTCCAGACGTAGGTCCAAAAAGAACGGACTAGAGTACAATGAAATAACATATGATCAAGAGTTCCTTCCTCTTTCAAACAGTTCCAGCAAACAGAGTCTTGCTTTAAGTTAAATTGTCTCTTTCTTATAGGAATGGGGAGTGACTCGACTGACCTTTGAGTACGATTCTGAGCCCTTTGGAAAAGAAAGGGATGCAGCAATTATGAAGATGGCAAAGGAATCAGGAGTTGAAGTAATTGTAGAAAACTCTCACACGCTCTATGATTTGGACAGGTGAGAAGTCAGTGTATAGCAGTGATCTTCATTGCAAGACCTATGAGCCAATGGCGGCCTTCTGGATGACCCACACTGCAGTCTAGGGTACCATTCCAACCTCCTCCCCCCTTGGGATCCAACACTACTTTCTCGGCAGCTGCTTTTTCACTCTTCAGGCCACTGGCAGCATGAGTGAAGTAAACACGCTGTCTTTGGCAACCCGGAAGCTTTCCCTCTGCTAATGCTTCCTTTCCCCCACATAAGCAGAAAGCTTCCGTGCCGCTGAAGGCAGTGTGTTTACTCCACTCATGCTGCCCACGGCCCGAAGAGTGAAAGACCAGCCGTGCAAGGCTTTCAGTGACTCCTGTGTATCATTGGCTTGGGACAAGTCTAGTGGCTACGGGGTGGGGGTAGGAGGAGGGTGCTCGCCCTTGGAGCATGCACCATGGCGTTCATGGCTCTTGCTGCCCGCCACAGCTCAGCCCTAGCAGCTACCACAAGTCCTCAACCGCTAACCAGACACACACAGCCCCAAGGCCACTACTGCCGGAGTCCCTGAAGGTGATACACCGAGTGCTTGTAGTAATGTTCCTCTGACTTTCTGGTGTCTAGGATTAACTCTCCATTCAACCCTTGACTTTAAACACAAAAAAAGTTTGGAAGTCTAAGCAAATTTAATCCTTTTTTTCCCCCCCATTTTTACAAGCATTTGGGGACATAAAACATTTTAATGTCAACTAGTTGCGACCTTGCAAAAAACTTTTAATGATCCTGCAATGAGAGTATCATAACTGGTATTATTTAATAGCGCAGGGAGTGTAGTAACAGTAATGACTTTGAAGAGAACTGCATCATAAAATAATCTCCAATTTTAGGGAGTCCTTATTTCAGGTTAATAGGGGGTAGGAACATGAAAAAGGAACTTTTTTTCCCTCAAGTACCTAATTTCATTTTAGTTTGATACATTGTAAACTGCTTAGATCAGTACAATGCAGGAGCGGTATCTCAAATCTTAACAAACAAACATACTTTTTCACATATCACACTCTGGAACTCTGCCACAAGATTTTAGGCATATAAAATGGTAATACTTTTTTATTGGACTATCCAGAGTCCATAGCATTGCATGAAATCTATTTCAGCCCAGTAATATAAACATGATCAATATGTTGTAATAACATGAGCTTTTGAGAAGCCAAATGTTCCCTTTCCAGATGTCTAGCACCAGTATGTTGCCAAAGCTTTGCATTACAGATTTTATAAGAGGTTGGTTAAACAGCATGTCATTAGCCCAAGTCAGGCTGATCCCCAGGTTCAGTACTTCACTGAATAACAACATCTGCACACATTTTGCGATACACATTCTTCAAACATCTGCTGCTTACCAGTATCAGTACTGAGAAGTCCTTTGATTTTTTTCTGTTGTTTTAATTTATTGGGATTTATTAACTGTTTTTACTTAAATAATCTCACAGGCTTCTATATAAAGTAGTATGTTTCCGAGATATAGAAAAATATTATTTTGTCCCTCAGATTTTTTTTTTTATTGACTCCTGTCCTCCCAAACACTCCTATGTTAAATGCACTTTAATTAGAACTAGCTAGGAAGCTGTGGAAAGTGGAGGAGTGGCCTTGTGGTTCAAACTGCTGCCTGTGACCCTGAGCAAGTCACTTAAACCCTCCATTGCCAAGCTACCGTTGCGAGCCCACTGGGATAGATAGGGAAAATACTTAGAGGACCTGATTAGATTGTAAATTGGTTATGAACTGTGCCAGTGGGCAGTATATGAAGTACAAAATGAACTAGAGCCAGGATGAGTTTGGTCTAGTGGCATCTCTGAATCATCTTGAGTGAAGTCACACAGCAGAACATGTGCAGTGTTGAGGCTCTGATTGCGTTAGTAATAAATCTCTTCTTTCAGCACATGCATGGGTGGCTGGAAGACAGATGCTGGAGAGGAAAGGAGGAGTCTTAGACTAGCACATAGCAATGGCTTAAAGAGCAAAAGAAAAAATGTTCAGGGTTGCATATTTTTTTTAAATAATGGGGAATGTGGGAGGAGGAGTATTCCGACAGGTGTAAGTAAGGCTGAGAGCTTGCCTGGTTACATCATTGTTACATAAACTGGTTTTGGAATAAGAATGCAGTAGTTCAACTCTTCATTTTGTTTATTTAATTATTTGGTTTTATATCCTGTCCTCCCCAAAGAGCTTAGAACCGTTTACAACGCATTCAGTTCTGGTCTTGAGAAAGATGTGGTGGCACTGGAGGGGTTTAAGGATGGGGATAGGATTCCTCATATGGGGAAAGACTGAAAGGGTTGTGGCTCTTGAGCTTGAAGGAGAGATGGCTGGGGGAGATGCGATTGGAGTCTACGGGCTCCTTTTACTAAGGTACGCTAGTGTTTTTAGCGCATGCAGGAAATTACCATGTGCTACGCTTCTAGAACCCACGCCAGCTCAATGCTGGCGTTAAGGTCTAGCGTGCGTTAAAACCCTAGTGCACCTTAGTAAAAGCCCCAAGTATGTTTGCAAAAGTGTTGTGTGATTGTTTTTAGATTTTAATAAAATGGTGTGCTAGCTGTGACAAGTCCATTTTAAAAGATAATATATAGAAATAAAACAAAAAAATAGTTTGATACCTTTATTTTAGTCCAATATAAAAAAAAATCTTTATTTTTTTTATATTACCTCGATTTTAATTTAAAAAAATTATAAAATTTTATTAATTGGTTAATGCAGGTGAAACACTTAAACCTTATAATCTAAAATAAATCCTCATTCATTTGCATCGTGTTATGTTCTTTAAAAAAGGTTTTCATTTTCCACGGTAGGCAACAATTTTGTATTTAAATGATGTATGTTAGGTTAACTCTCTGTTTCTGATTATGGTTAGAATAATTGAACTTAACGGCCAGAAGCCACCCCTGACCTACAAACGCTTCCAAGCCATCATCAGTCGCATGGAACTACCCAGGAAGCCCGTCTGCAGCATCACCCAGCAACAGATGGAAACATGCAGGGCAGATATTCATGAGAACCACGATGATACGTATGGTGTGCCATCTCTAGAGGAGTTGGGTACGTGAGCAGGATTTATTTATTCATTCGATTTTCTATACCATTTATTCTATACCATTTATGAATGAATTTATTCAGATGCTGAAGTATTTTTCCCTGTCTGTCCTGGTGGGCTCACAATCTATCTAATGTACTTGGGGCAAAGAGGAAATTAAGTGACTTGCCCAGGGTTGCAAAAACAGAGTGGGTTTGAATCCACATCTTCAGGGTGCTGAGGCTGTAGCTTTAACCACTGTGCCAAAACTCCCCCTAGGTATAGATTTGGTCATTTTACTATTCTACTGTTGACAAAATTGTAAGTTTTATGTTAAACTGTAGCTGCTGTATACCTCCTTAGATATAAAGACATTTTAATAAATTCTAACAAATAAAGTATGAAATCCTTTCAGTCAGGTTAACCACATGTTCCTTCATGAGGGCAATGAGGATTCACTGGAAAGGAAGGTAGTTTTCAAATTGTGTAGAAGAATAGGAGAGCAAGCAGGACAAGAATAAGCAACATATGAATGACCTCACATGTTGGTGATGTCATCCAGTGAAGCCTGAGTCAAGAGCCGTGTAATCCCACTGTTGCATAGGAAGTCGCTCTCTAAATAGACTTTTCCTGCCAGTTATCTGGCTCTGAGAGTTATACCATGTAAAATGGCCCAGATCCACATTCTGGCAATATTCTGCACAGGAGGTATAAGTTGATTTGATGTCACCTATATGCTAGGACTGATACCCTGCTGTCTTCGGAAACCTTTACAGGAAAGCAGATTGGCTTTCCCACTAGCCCTTCAATGATTGTTGGCTATATAAGGTTCTGGGTAGAATCTTTGATTTCAAGGCCAAAAGGTTGCCGATTCAAATTCTAAAATTCCTAGTGAAAGCTTTAAGCTGCAGAGTGCTAAAGCAATTGAGGAACACTCACATTCCTGTTTGCTAAATTACAAAGTACAGTAGAGTCTCTGTTAACCAAGACTCACACAACAGTCAAAAAACCCACCAGTCTAAAAATATAAATGTCTCGAAGCACCAGCAGTAGCGTCCTGAACTACAAATGCTCCCTCAAGCAGCTACGAACCTCCCTCCCTCCTGAAGCAGGAGCGCAGCAGTGGTCCTGAGCTGCAAAGCCCTCTTCCCTCTATCCCTGAAGTGGCAGAAGCAGTGGTGGTCCTGAACCTGAACCCCCTTGTTCTCTTACTCAAAATACAGTGGTCAGCAGGAGGCATAGGTTACTGGCAGCCAGTCCCGGCAGGGCCTTTTCTCTGATGTGTCGGAAATGTCGCATCAGAGGAAAGGCCATACTGGGGCTGACTGCCAATAGCCTGTGCTTCCTGCTGACCACTGCATTTTGAGAGAGAAAGAGAGAAATTGCCGCCTGCTTCTGCCACTTCAAGGCTTGAGGGAGGATGGTTTTGCAGCTTAAGACTGCTGTTGCTTTCGGAGGGGGGGGGGAATTGAGTGTGTTTCTAAGACACTCAATTAACTAGAAAAAAAGTAATCCGGTAGTTATCTGGTATCCACCAATCCCCGTGGGTGCCGAATAACTGAGATTCTACTGTAAGTCAGGAAGCACCCATTAGAAATATCATTGACTGTATTGGAATAACTTAGCTATTTGCTCTGGTTTGCGATTTAGGGTTTTCTACAGAAGAACTAGGTCCAGCTGTGTGGCATGGAGGGGAAACTGAGGCACTGGCACGACTTGATAAGCATCTGGAACGAAAGGTAAAGGAAGAATTTTTTCTGGAATTATGCTGACAGTTTGGCATTACTAGTATTCTTGTAACGTCTTTAGTAGCAGCTG
Organism: Geotrypetes seraphini; assembly: GCF_902459505.1. Lineage (NCBI taxonomy): Eukaryota > Metazoa > Chordata > Amphibia > Gymnophiona > Dermophiidae > Geotrypetes > Geotrypetes seraphini. Next base: position 11,893,044 of record NC_047102.1, read on the forward strand.
ATGTTACAGCGGCTCCATACAGAGATAGCTTTGCTGATGTACAATAGACTGTTAGAAATACAATAAAGTACGAATATCTAATTAAAATATACCCCTTTCCCCAGAAATATTCACATAAACTCAACTTTGCATGCAATGAATATAATGTTCTTTATTTATCAAGATTTGATTGTCTCGTTCATATACGACATACACAAAGTATTATTAAACAATCTTAAAAAAAAAAAAATCCACTCTTTTTATGCAAAAAGCACTGGCCCCTCAATTATGAAATACAATCCTCATGCAAATTTAAAAAACAGATCTACTTGATTCTTAACAATAAAGCTCCAAGTAACTAAGACCATACAGGCATGCTCTGCAGAAATGCACTTGTTATACCGATTACTACCCATGTTAGCGCCATATGATTTCCGAACAGTTGTTCAGGCCATGGTCTTGTTGACTCGATTACTGCAATGTTCCGTATCTTGGAATAACAAAAAGAAAGATGCAGAACATTGCAGGTCATACAAAACGCAGCAGCACGTTTGATTACAGGTTTGTCTAAATATGATCGTATCTCACCATATCTCCAAAAATTGCATTGGCTTCCAGTCGCCTTCAGCATCGATTTGCCATCAGTTTTTCTTTTTTTTTTTTTTTAAATCTTTATTCCTTTTTATTTCTTTCAACAAGTGTACAGTATTATTACAATTAATTTACATAACACCCTTGGCATTCTTAAATAATATTATTATACATGTTTTTATTCCCCCCCCACCTCCCACCCTTTTCCATATCAATAAAATATTCCTTCCAAATTTATATATAATTATACATCCCTTTTTGATAATACAATTAATCTGACATGAAATCTGTCCCTCCCCCCATCCTTCTTCCTCACATCCCAGAATTGCTTAAAGGTAATGTGTTCAGTTATACACCCAAAAGATCTTTGCGTTCTGAGAATTTAGCTTTACTGAAGACATCTGTGGACCCAAGACTCAAGACCAGCAAAATGACTTTCTGCTGTGCAGGAGTTAAGTTATGGACCGCCTTGGTAGGTCAGATATGAAATTGCAGTGAAAAAAGCAGGGTTTAGAAAACTTCTTAAGACACAGCTATTCGTAGATGCCTTTTTTAGTTATTTCTGGTAAAGTCATTGAATTAGCCATGCTTAAGTGCTTATTGTAAATATTGTGCATGCACATTATGTAAAACCGTTTAGTGTTAAATTGTTTATAAATTTTTAAAATAATAAATACGACGTTTTCTACTATCACTACTACTACTATATCTACTCTCGTTATCTGCAAGAAAATCAGTGCCGGGCTGTATAGTGAATATAAATGTGTTTGGTTTTTTTTTTTTTTTTTAAATTCTTTATTCCTTTTTAATCATTCAACAAGTGTACAAGAAAAATCATACATAGGCTCAAAAACAACACTTGATAAATCCATCAAGATAATAACAATTGTATATATATATATATATATATATATATATATATATATATATATATATATATATATTTCTTCTTGTAATTAAATTACGAGATGCAGTCACTAACTAGGAGATGGTCTTGGCCCCGTTATCACACAGGTCTATGTACTTTTAAATGCCAAGTATGCCACAAAAGAAAAACTTTACACTTTAGCCGTCTTCAAAGAGAGGGTATCTATCTTAGGATTTAAAAGCTGTCAAACATACCTACCACTATTTTTTTCAAGTGATATGTCAACAAAAGTTATTTAAAAAAACAAATCAAAAAAACAAAACAAACACCCATGAGGAACATCCCTATAATTCAATTGTGATGTTACTGAATTTATTTAAATATGGCTAAGAACCTGACTGGCATTTAAAACATTCATTTGCTCTATTTACATTCTCTCTCACACTAGGCATGGGTTGCCAATTACGAGAGACCAAGGATGAATGCCAACTCCTTACTGGCTAGTCCCACAGGGTTGAGTCCTTACCTGAGATTCGGCTGCTTATCTTGTCGATTGTTTTATTACCGGCTTCGTGACCTTTATAAGAAGGTAAGCTTTGTGTATTTGGTTTATCCAAATGCGAGGATGTGTACAAAAACTGTCGACGCTCAGTCTTGCGTATCCAGTCCGTTTTCCCTTCCTACTGCTGTATTGCAGATCTTACTTGCTTTCACACTGCTAAGGATTTGCTGTTATGCCCACTGAGATGTAATTTTATTCGTCACTCTGATATATTGTACTGCTTGAGAAAGTCTGATAATTAATATATGCATGGGGGGGTTAGGGGGAGAAGGAGAATGGGGTGCAAGACTTATTTTCTGGGCAACAACTGTTCACAAATAAAGATGAATCAACAAGCTGGCCTGGCTCAGCAGCAGTTGAAAGAGGGACCAGAATTTACTGATATTCCCAGGTCAAGACTCTGCTCTCTGGGCTGGCTGCGTCAGAAGATGCTGCAGAAGCAGCATTTGCAGACTTTAGGGATATGGAATCCTCCTCCCATTGTTTCAGCAGCAATACCTGGGGTAAAAAGATGCTCAATGAGGTAGAGAAATACCAATAAATTAAGAGACTGTATGTACCCATTTCACTATCGGTAAAGATTAACCAGTGTCTCATAGCTAGAGAGCAATTTTAAGTGTGTGTTTGTTTTTTTGGAGGGGAAATGTTATTTTTTAGCAATCCAGATAAATTCCTCTTGTTCTTGCTCTTGGTATGGGGATATCTGTTAAGACACTTCTAAAAATAGTTTTAAAACTTGTATTATTTGTTTTACTGTGCTATGACAGTCATTTTAGAAAGGCTGTTTGAATTTGAGAAGTGCATCAACCAGTACTTAAATACCGTGTTTCCCCGAAAATAAGACATTTGTCATTAAATTTGGGTCCAAAAACGTACTAGGGCTTATTTTAGGGGATCTCTTATTTTTTTATGTGCAACAATCATCTCTCCCTTCCTCTTCTCCACCCCAATTCTTCCTCTTTCCTTTCTCTCCACCCACCCTCCCCCATGTGCATCATCTTTCCTCCCCTCTCACTCATCCCCTTGTGCAGCATCTTTCTATCCCTCCCTCCCTCCCATCTCCCTGCCTTGGGTGAATATTATCATAAGAGTAAATATATCTTAAATGTATGCTATTATAGATAAGTAGATTCTGGGAAACAGTTGATATATTTTTGTTTACTAGGTGAAACGAAACAGTCTACCACCTCTCTCGCTGTATGGTCAGCTCCTGTGGCGGGAGTTTTTTTACACGGCTGCCACCAATAACCCAAAATTTGATCGGATGGAAGGGAACCCAATTTGTGTCCAGATTCCTTGGGATAAGAATCCCGAAGCCTTAGCCAAATGGGCAGAAGGCAAAACTGGCTTCCCCTGGATTGATGCCATCATGACTCAACTCAGGCAGGAGGGTTGGATCCACCATTTGGCCAGGCATGCTGTGGCTTGCTTCCTAACAAGGGGAGACCTCTGGAACAGCTGGGAATTTGGAGTAAAAGTAAGTACTCATCCAAATCTCGACTAGAAGCTTTTGCTTAACTGTAGAGAAAAAAACTGAGTCTTTAAGAAGTTTCACACAGGGTCAGACCATTGGTCAATCAAGCCCAGCATCCTGTCTCCAATAATGATCTGTTTGGTGCATAAATAAGCATGTAATTACAGCAAGTAGAATACCTGACTTTTTAAAAAGGGTTAGAATTGCTTTTAAGAACACATTTGTTGTAGTTCCTTCCTATTTCTCCTACTGTAAACCGCGTCGAGCTCTACGAACGTGGAGATGATGCGGTATACAAACCTAAGGATTAGATTAGATTTGTAGATTATTAGCCAGACAATATACATAATAGATGACAGACTAAAGGCTGAAGTGGCCCTTCCAGTTTGTCTAGTAAGGGCTCTTTAGGATGCTCTTACCTGGGATCTGCTGGGTACTTCCATGTGATCTAGACTGGTCATTACATTCTGAAAATCTAGCCTTCCTGAAGACGAATGTGAACCCAAGGCTTGACGAGACTGGTAAAATGACTTTCTGCTGTGCAGGAGTTAAAATATGGAACCTCCTTGTGGGCCAAATACAGACATTGTCATGAAAAGGGCACATTTAGGAAACTACTCAAGATGTCTTTTTCTAGTCAATAATTGCCCTCCCTGGCAAAGCTGATGAACTGTTCATGACCTTTAACATGGTTTTAGTTTGTAGATATGGTTTTTGAGGATTATTTGTATGTCTGTTATGATGATTGTTTTTAAATTATGTATGTAATTCTATAAACTGTTTGGTTTTAAACGGTTTAGAAATTTTTAAAATAAAGCAATGCATACATTTTGACAGTATTTTAACAGCTTAATTTTGTGTTGCCTGAAAATATTTCCTTGAATATTTTAACATCTCCACTGCCAATTAGCTTCTGTGCTTTGTTACATTGGTCCTGCATCCATGAGAGCATTAGTCTTTTGCTGTTGGATTTTAAATGTTTATTCTGCTTCTAGCTGCGAGGTGTGGGAATTGCTTCAAAAGGAGATTTCAATAGTCAAGTCTGATTTGTTAGTGCTGTGATGCATTTCTGATTACTGTCTGGAACATAACATTTTGAGAGATTTTTATATGCAAAGGACTATCTAAACTTTGATCTTGCTTAGACTTCAACTTTGTTGCACAATGTACAACCTCAGACTTAAAAAAAAAACAACACCTAAAAATGCTAAGGACATGATCATTTAGCATTTTATTTGCTTCAGAACCATAGGCTACCTGTGTTGAATCTGGTTTTTATTTATTTTAAAAAATTTCTAGTCTTTCCTAGGCGGTTTACACTATATCCACATACATAATAGCTAACACAGTACAAATGAGGGGCAAATCATTAAGAATTTAAATGCACAGTAATTCCTTGAACAGGACAAGTCAGACCCTATAAAAAAGCATCTTCTGTGTTGCATCTGTTAATAAAAATTATTTGAAAAAAAAAAAAAAAAAAAGCATTAAAGAGTTTTGAGGAGCTTTCTAAAAGTTCCTCTATCAGCACATTTTCTCAACTGCTCTACTAGCGAAGCAGAATTTTCATAAGAACATAAGAATTGCCACTGCTGGGTCAGACCAGTGGTCCATCGTGCCCAGCAGTCTGTTCCCACGGTGGCCGCTACATCAAAGACCAATGTCCTAACTGAGACCCGCCCTACCTGCATACGTTCCAGTTCAGCAGGAACTCAATCTAACTTTGTCTTGAATCCCTGGAGGGTGTTTTCCCCTATAACAGCCTCCGGAAGAGCGTTCCAGTTTTCCACCACTCTCTGGGTGAAGAAGAACTTCCTTACGTTTGTACATAACTTTTAACTTTAGAGAGCGTGCCCTCTCGTTCTCCCTACCTTAGAGAGGGTGAACAACCTGTCTTTATCTACTAATTCTATTTCCTTCATTATCTTGAACGTTTCAATCATGTCCCCTCTCAGTCTCCTCTTTTCAAGGGGGAAGAGGCCCAGTTTCTCTAATCTCTCACTGTACGGCAACTCCTCCAGCCCCTTAACCATTTTAGTCGCTCATCTCTGGACCCTTTCGAGTAGTACCGTATCCTTCTTCAAGTAGTGTGACCTTTGCTGGATGCAGTATTCCAGGTGAGGGGAGAGGGGGGGTTGAACAACAATCTTTTAGGCTGATAGGTAATCTTAAAATACTCTGGGTTTGTATTGATGACAAATCATTGAAGTCTTAAACTGTACTCGAAATGCAATAGGCAGCCAGTGCAATTTCTGAAGCCAAGGTATATTATGAGCGTATTCTGATGTTCCTGTAATCAATCTGGCTGCTGCATTTTGCACTATTTGCAGTGCCCTATTTGTAAGCTCTTTTCTCCCTCTCCACCTCATTCTTTGGCAGGTCTTTGATGAACTTTTACTGGACGCTGATTTCAGTGTGAATGCTGGAAGCTGGATGTGGCTTTCCTGTAGTGCCTTCTTCCAACAATTCTTCCACTGCTATTGTCCTGTGGGGTTTGGCCGTCGGACTGACCCCAGTGGTGATTATATTAGGTGAGGGGGAAATACACTATTGCCTGTGTACAGGCTGAGTTGTAAGGTGTAGAAGCTATTTAGTTCATCACATGTTTACACTGTAATTGTAACTATACAAAGGGTTTTAATGTTTGGCCAACAGTGCTGAAATATCTTGGCCAACCAGTGTTATCGGAATTGTAGTGCTGATACCAGTTCTATTGCTGGAATCCCTCAGATTGCAAAATTTCCCATTGCTGCACCCAGCACAGTTCTGGATAATATAAACCAGTGTTATAGTTTCTGGTTTCTAGGCCAAAATAGCTTTGAACCAGGTTACATAAACCCATCCAAATCAAATTTTGTCCTCTATGTACTCCTAAGAGGACATGCGATTTCAATACAAGGGAGGGGCCTTAAGCTCTTCTGGGAAAGGGAAGGCCTGCCATTCTAAAGAGGTGGGCCTGCTGGCCAGAAAGAGTAGACATCCCTCTGGCCAGCCTTGCTTATAAAAAGGTATGGGGAGAGGGAGGTCAAGGTTTCGGAGTCATGTGTTCATAAGGGGGTGCCGGGAGGGAGGGAGTGAGCATCCCTCCTGTCTGCTGACTTGCGGTGGGGTTCCCTGCTGCGGCTGCTCAGCCGATTGCAGCAGGGAGATTTCCTTGCTGCGATCAGCTTAGTGGACATGTCTATTTGAAATGTAGGCTAGTATTTCAATGACATACATTTTAGGCATTTATTGTGGATGCCTAGGGCCACTTAAAATCGCCTAAGACCTCTTCCGTGCGAGTCTATGCCCGGCCGTGAGCTAACTTAAGTGTCTCTAGGCACCTCCCTGCACCTATAATGTAGGTGGCCCTTCTTGGGGTTTTGTGGGGAAGGGGGGGGGGGGTTGTTTTTTTGGGGTTGTTGTTTTTTTTTTTTTTAGAATGTGTGTCCCAATTGGCTGGGTGGACAGCACTAGGATGCCTAGCACCGCCTACAATCGGGACACTGTTTATAGAATTTGGCCCAAAATGTTTGCCAGACAGCCACAGAGTCTGAACTATATAATGAAAGCAAAGAACTGTGTGGTCTTGTTGCTTTGCACAAGCGTTTCATCTCTTGGCTCATTTATGTCGGCCAAATAGAAAAAGTGTTAAAATTGAGAAATAATTATACGCTATGAAATGTCATCTTCAATTGTTTAAAATTGCATTTATAGCTTTTGTGGAGTTATTAGCACATTTAAAAGTCCTCCTTAGACCATTTCATAATATTGAATCTTATGTACATCAGACGGTACTTGCCAAAACTAAAGGCATACCCTTCAAGGTACATCTATGAACCCTGGAATGCCCCCGAGGCAGTACAAAAAACAGCTAAATGCATTGTTGGTGTGGACTACCCCAAACCCATCGTCAATCATGCAGAAGCAAGTCGGCTAAACATTGAACGTATGAAGCAGGTCTACCAACAGCTATCACGCTACAGGGGACTGTGTAAGTACAGACTTTGCCAGAGGCGGCCATGAGGCTGAGAAACCGTTTTGGCATTGAAAAAAGGAGGGCAAAGTCTCAGTTTGCTTAGTGATCGCACTTTTCACTTTTCTTATTTTAGGTATGCTGGCTTCCGTCCCTTCCTGTGCAGAAGATCTCAGTAATCCACTTGTAGATCCTGCCTCAGGCCAGGGCTGTAGTACTGGTACAGGTGAGAAGTGTTAGATAATGTAGAAGTCTTAAAACTAAAGCTACTACATGTTGTTTAATTTCTTCTATTTTAGGACATGAGCAGGCAAGGGAAGCCATGAAGCAGCTTTCTGCCACTCAGCTGTTTAGGGCAGGAAACCTTTTTTTTTTTCTTCTCTTCTTCTTCTTTTTAATGGGCACAGATGCTGTGTGTGTGTTACATATGCAAAATCTGTCCCAGTAAAAAAAAAAAAAAAAAAAAGCCCCCCCCCAGCTGATGACGGCCCTCCCCGACAAACTGGCAATCCTGTGCCAGTGAAAATCAGCAGGCAGGATGCCCACTCCCTCCGGCCATGCCGACCCCCCCTCCTGCCATCTGAGGCCCCCGTCTACACCCCTCCTCCCTTGCCAAAAAGGCAGGAAGGATGCCCACTTGCTCCTGCCAATGAATGCACCTCCGAACCTCCCCCCACCCCCAGTAACTTTGTCTGAATATAGTAGGAGGGAGTCAGCTCCGAGGTCTGCCGATCCAAAATGCTAGGCCTTCCCCTTGGTGCATCATCTGATGCATAGGGAGGTGCCTAAGGGCCCCCCCTCTTTTTTTAATGGGGCAGATATTGTGTATGTGTAACACACACCATCTGTGCCCATAAAAAAAAAAAAAAGTTTGGCATGTTATAAATATTTTTGTATTGGTGGGACAGATCAGTGACCAGTTGCTTTTTTCGAACCGCTAAAAACGATCACTTTTTTTGTGCATCAGGAAGCCATGTTAGAACATCAGTCGCTCTGCTAGTTTACATGGTATTTCAATATTAAATGAGCTTATTTGCATGGTCGGATTGTGCATAAAACCATGCAGTGAGCCATTTTCTACATCAGGTTGGCAAATGCGATCATTGCTAAACCAGTCAAAACTGGTTTAGCGGTGATCATTAGATGCTGACTTTAGTGCATTTGGCCCTACGAAAGTGTAGAGTTTGTGTGGATTTTACCTGGTGGATTTTAGCCTCATAAAAATACTTAGGAGAAAACTGAGTGCAGTAGGAATGCGACTAAAGGAAAAAATGATTTGTGTGGTTTGATTTTTGTCTTCTATATTCATTTTTCAATCTGGCATACTAGTTTCAAATGTGTTGCACTGCGGTCAGACCTCTCCCAAGCGAAAACATGAGGGCGCAGAGGATCTGCAGAGTGAAGACAAGTTTAAGAGAACCAAAGTCACCAATTTGCCTGTTCCAGAGATCTTCACCAAGGACTTCTAAAAGGTTTGTTGAAAGAAAACTCCTCCGAGAGGTGGCTTGAAGTTTGGATGAGAAATAGATGCAAACAAACTTGACAATTTCATAATTTAATGTATTTACACTTTACTCATTCATAAAAGAGAGCGCGTGCATGTGTGTGCTCCACCCAAACTAAGCCCTGAAGAATGCCTACTCGTGGTGCATGGCCTTTATCAAAAGGTTGGGCTCTAGGTTCAAAAACTAGAGACTACATTTAAAACAAACACTGCCACCAGCATTTCAATTGTCCACATGATTTTATGAAGCCGCTTTTTATATCATACCCAATGTGAACTGCTGTTAGATTTCATTTCTTATATTTAAAAACTTTAAGATTACGCGTCATTGAAATTGTAGATGGTGAGATATTTGCAGTTGTATTTGCACCCCCCTTAATTTTGGTTTGATTTTATTGGCAATGGTGATGATGCAAGTAGATTATTGTAATGCTATTTACTACTTCTAGAGTGCTGCCAGACATACATGTTTAATGTACAGCACTGCGTGAAGACGATCCCTGCTATTTGTACGAGTCTTCCCAAATATGTGTTGGCAGAGACTGTGGCTGCTCTTTAATTACATTTAGAAAGGTGTGGGATTACATTATTTCTTTGCTTTTTGTGCTACACTGGTTACCTATAGAGGTGGATATAGAATTTAGAATGCACTATCTAGTATTGGATGCCAAGCATTAATAAAGAAGGCTAAAAAGGAATATGAAGAGAAACTTGCCAAAAAAGGCAAAAAACAACAACACCCCCCCTCGTAGTAACAACTTTTTTCAGGTACATCAGAAGCAGAAAACCTGTGGGGGAATTCATGGACTCCTTGAATAATCAAGGAGCAAAAGGGGCGCTCTGGGAGGATAAGGCCAAAGTGGAGAGAGTGAATGAATTCTTTGCTTCGGTCTTTACTGAAGATGGTGTAAGAAATCTACCTGAATTGGATTTTAAATTCACCTACCTTCCCCATTGTTTTTATCCTTAAATGTCTCTTTTATATTAAAATGTATTTCTATACCTCATTTTACCCATTGTTTTCAAGTTTGTATCGTTATGTCATGTATTCTTCGGATACTTTAATGTATGTTAAATTACTATAAATTTATCTAATTTTGTAAATACTGATGTACATCGCCTAGAACTTTGAATAGGCGATTAATCAAATTTTATAATAAACTTGAAACTTGATTTCAAGGGTGGTGATGTGCAAGAACTTAAAGAAATCTCGGTGAACCTAGAAGATGTACTGAGCCAAGAGAACAAGTTAAAGAGTGATAAATCACCTGGACTGGATGGTATGCATCCCAGACTACTGGAAGAACTCAAACATGAAATTCCTGATCTGCTTTTGGTGATCTGTAACCTGTCATCCGTGGTGGAGGGTGGCCAATGTTACGCCAATTTTTAAGAAGGGTTCTAGGGATGATCCAGGAAAATTACAGACAGGTAATCCTGACTTCAGTCAGGACAAAATAATGGAAACTTGTTATAAAAAAATAATAATAATTTTATTTTTGTATACCGCCATACCTGAGAATTCTAGGCCAGGGGTAGGGAACTCCGGTCCTCGAGAGCCGTATTCCAGTTGGGTTTTCAGGATTTCCCCAATGAATATGCATGATATCTATTTGCATGCACTGCTTTCAATTCATATGGCTCTCGAGGACCGGAGTTCCCTACCCCTGTTCTAGGCGGTTTACAACAATCGAATGCAAATACATACAATGCAATATAAACAGTACAAATGCAAACATCAGATCATGTATATAAACATGGTTTAATGGGACAGAGTCAGCATGGGTTCAGCCAAGGGAGGTCTTTGAAAGTGTGAATAAAAAAACATGTGGATAAGGGTGAGCTGGTCGATGTAGTACAAAACCCCATCAATAACAGAATTAGAAATAAACGTCACCAAATACCCCATACAGCCCTCTCTCAAAATCCTTGGATAAGATACTGCACAATGCAGGTCCAAATCAACAAAACTACTCAAAAAGCATTTTTCACCATGCGCAACCTACGAAAAATAAGAAAATTCTTCGACAAAGAACATTACAGGATCATAGTCCAATCCCTTATCCTAGGACTAGTGGACTACTGTAATATCCTCTACCTACCATGCCCCACAATCCTGATAAATCAACTACAGACCATTCAAAATACAGCCCTCAGACTGATCTATTCACTAGGAAAACTTGACCATATCACCAATGCCTACATAGATTCACACTGGCTACCGATAGCTCGAATTCAATTCAAATTTTACTGTCTATTATTCAAAGCAATAAACAGAACTGCACCCACCTACCTAAACAACCGCTTAAATTGAAACCGCACATCCAGACTAAGAAGAACCCAGATCCCATTCTCCTACCCACCACTCAAGGGAACTCAGCGCAAGAAGATGTACGACGGCCTTCTAGCGACGCAGGCAGCGAAGCTGGACTCCTCCATCTCCAACCTGTTGACAACTACAAGTGACTTTAAATCATTTCGAAAAGAAATCAAAAAACTCTGCTATTCAAAAAATCTTTCCAATCTTCGTATCCCTCCCCCACCGCTTCCTCCCCCCCCCCTCCATGCAAATTTACAGCTGGCCTTCTACCCCTCTTCCAATATTACCTCAATGACACTATCATGTAACCAGCCACTAAACTGCAACTTCCCTACATGTAATCCTCAAATTTCCATCCTTCCATCAATTTCTCCTCATAGCCTCTACTATGTATCCAACTCCTAAATTGTAACTTCCTGGAAATGTCCAGCTATCTTCTAATGTAATCCGCTTAGAACTGCAAGGTACAGGCGGAATAGAAGTCACTAATGTAGTGTATGCGGATTTTTAGAAAGCTTTTGACAGAGTTCCTCTAGAGAAAATTATAGAGTCATGGGATAGGTAGCAAAGTTCAGTTGTGGGTTAGAAATTTGTTATCAGACAGAAAACACAGGATAGAGTTAAATGGCCATTTTCTCAGTGGAGGAGGGTAAATGGTGGCATGCCGCAGGGAGCTATACTGGGGCCAGTGCTATTTAACCCATAAATGATACGGAAATTTGAATGACAAGTGAGGTGGTTAAATTTGCAGATGACACAAAACTATTCAGTGTCAAAACACAAGAGGACACTGAAATTTTTCAGGAAGACCTTAGGAAAGTGGAAGAATGAGCATCCAAATGCCAGATGAAATTTAATGTGGACAAATGTATAGGATGCACATCGGGGAAAAATAATCCAAATCATAATTACCTTATTCTAGGGTCCACTTATGAGTCAGTACCCAAGAAAAAAAGATTTTTGTATCATTATAGACACTATGCTGAAATCTTCTGCCCAGTGTGTGGCTGCGGCAAAAAAAAGTATACAGGATGTTAGGAATTATTGGGAAAGGGATGGTAAATAAGACCAAGAACATTATAATGCCTCTATATCACTCAAAATGAGAACTGAACATGGTTCTGGTCGCCGTATCTAACAATATAGCAGAATTATTTAATCATTTATTTAGCTCGTCCTCCCAAAAAGGAGCCCAGAATGGGTTACAAGAGTATACTCATAGTAGAAGTAGGACAAATCTTAGTGAGAAGTGCAGGCTTGGCGGACATAGGGGGGGTTTAGATTACAGCATTTACAGTATAGGCATAGCATACAGACTTAACGGACATAGGTTTGTTTAAATTGCAGCATTTTCAGTATAGATATAGCAGAGGTAAAATAGCATTTTCTTTGCAGGTGGGATGCATCGTTGTCTGAGAATGTGGTAGTAATTCAAGTTATATTTGCGGTGGCATACGAGTTTTAGTGAGATTCCATTTGGTGCATTAGGCAGTGTCTTTGAGATCCATCTATCAGGGGTGCAGATGCGGGTCGTTAAGGAGCTGGGTTTGTAAAGAGGAAGGTTTAGAAAAAGGTTCAAAAAAACCAAGGAACACTCAAAATTAAATGGGAACACTTTTAAAACAATAGGAGGAAAAAAAATTCATTCAAAAGAATAGTTAAGCTCTGGAGCTCGTTGTCAAAGGATGTGGTTATAGGAGGTTAGCAAAGCTGGGTTTAAGAAAGGTTTGGACATGTTCCTGGAGGAAATGTCCATAGTCTGATATTGAAACAGACATGGGGAAGCCACCACTTGCGCTGGATCAGTAGCATGGAATGTTGCTACTATTTGGGTTTCACCAGGTACTGTGACCTGGATTGGCCACTGTTAAAAAACAGGAAACTTGGCTAGATGGACCATTGGTCTGAACCAGTATGGCTGTTCTTATGTTCAAGGTTCTTCAATGGATAAGGCCCACCTATCTGTTAAAGCACCTTCAACAATATATTTGCATCATATTTTTCTCATTTATTTTATTATTGGGGGGATTGTGTGAGTTTCTGAAATAGATGGGGGATGATTTTGTACTGCCTTTGGCTGAAAATGTAGGTTATAAGACTTTGTATTTAAATTAATATGTCAGGGCAGGAAAAAAGACCTAGCACTAAACTCAAAAGATGAATGGATAAGAATGTTAAAAACCAGCTAACAACCTTGCTATTATGTTCGATTCTTGAATTATCCCAAATTGACATATCAGATCTGTTATAGAGAGAAACGTCAGCCACAGCATCCAGATGTCGTAAGGCTAGCTGTGTCGCACTGAGCAAAGAATACATTCTCAATTGTTTGGGAATGTTCTTGGTGCCCCAAGGTAAATAATGGATATGGAGCACATATATACGACTCCAGTTCCAGCCATGGCAACAGGCTGGCATTTAGTTGGTGGATCAATTGTTCTTCAATGCAGACTTGATCATACCCTTCCCATCACTGTGTGCTCAATTTCCACAAATCAAGTCCTATCATTCTCAATGGCTCACTTTAACTGCTGCTGTCTCCTCCATCCCATTCCTTCCAGAGGATAAAGACTCTTCAAACTCTGTCCATCGCTGGAGTGCACTAGCTCTTCCTACTGGGAAAGCTGTTTTTGTCTTCTACCATATTCTACGAGACCACCATTATTCTTTCTCCCCTCAGTTCATGCATCAATGGGAGAATGTTGACTATCCCCTTATCCGATATCAACTGGGATTCTGGTTTGTGACCAATCGCCCCCCTGCTTTCATCTAGTACCACAATCCTTGCTTTATGTCATGTAACAAGCTGTGTGGACTTCTTTTCATATGTGGAAGGCCAATTTGAAATCCAATTTGAAATGTTGGCATTGTTTCGGAGATGATGGCACCCTAGATCACATGCTGTTCCACTGCCGGGCTGTTCATCCCTTCTGGTCTTGTATTTGGACAACTATCAAGGACATTATACCCTGCTCTACAGACCTTACCTTTGACATTGTCATACTTCAAATCTCAACATCCCTGCTTTGCCAACTCGATCTGCCCTTCAAAGTTGATTGATGCTATGATCGCAACTGCAATCATGCATATACTCAAGAACTGGAAATCGGCCTCTGTTAATTACACCTTCTGGTGGAACTCATTGTGTCTTTATCACAAATATGAGCAATATGCTTTTGAAAGATGTTGTATTTCCAGGCTCTCTCTGCGAACCTCCCCATGGGAATTTTTAGATCAGTTTATACAGTCTAAATAGCAGTCCACTCCTGCCAATCGCCTTTTCCTTACTTCTGCAACCTTTTCCCTTCTTCTAATCTGTTTATCTTGCCTAATCTTGCACTTTACTGGATGTCTTATCTGTTCGCTTTTTTCAATCTTATTGAATAGTGCATGGTTGATCCTTGTATTTGTTTTAATTTATGAATATTCACTGTATTTTGTTTTGTCGTTTTCACAAGAAAATTTCAATAAAAAAACTTTTGAACTGAAAAAAAAAACCAAAAAAAAAAAAAAACAGGCCCTGTGGAAATTACATCCCCTTCCATCCCCCCCTTTAAAAAACCCACACCACAGAGAAGCCATATCGCAATGCAAAACAGGTGTAATGTATTTATTCCTTACGCTGCAGATTTTCAAAGGTAAACGCCACATTGAATTTTGCTTTGAAAATGAGCTTGCAGGCCTGCTGGCACAAAATTATCCATAAAGAGGCATGCAGATTCAACAGCCAATGTCAGTAGCCCTTTTTATGCATGAGGCTTCAGGATGGACAGTGACTTCTTTTGATCTCTCTCTTCCAGGTAAGGATATGTATAAGGTTCAGAGGTACAAGTCCCTGGAGCTGTAGGAGAAGAATCAAAATCCCAGAGGGACTTAAAAGTTGATTCTGAGTCAGGACTCTTCCATGGGTTTGCATTTCTGCAAGCAAGTGGCATGCAAAATACTACACTTGAGAACTGATTGCAGCAAACCTCCAGTGCTGGGGTATTCTCATACGACTTCACAGCATTTCCTTCATGCAAAAGCTTTGCTATTATTATTATTAAGTGTTATTGCAGTATGCCTGGATCAGTATCTGAATTCTTGCTTCTTGGGTTGTTTTGGGTTTTTTTTAATTAAAAAACAAAACAAAACACTAGCCCCCACTACCTACTTTCCTAGATGGGTACCAATAAAACATTCACAATTGGAATACATGGCAGGCACAGTACACAAAACACTTGACACAGTAGCAACATGGATGAAAGAACACAAACTGAAACTAAATCCTGACAAAAACTTCTTCCTCCTCGAAAATATCAAAACCCCCAACTGTAACAAACACAATCTCATACCCCATCCAACCCACTTTAAAACTCCTGGAGTGCTGATAGAGGATGCACCATGCAGCCACAAATCAACAAAACAATAAAAAAAATAATAATTCACAGTCATGAGAAACCTAAGGCAAATTTGAAAATTCATCGACAAAAACAGTTCCAACTTGGTGGTACAATCCCTAGTTCTAGATCTAATGGACTACTGCAACATACTGTATCTCCCTTCCCCAACAACTATGATAAAATAAACTACAAACAGTACAAAACACAGCCCTAAGACTTATCTAATCGCTGAAGAAATACGACCACGACTCACACTGGCTCCCAATACAAGCGAGAGTACTCTTCAAATTCTACTGCCTACTATTTAAAGCCATAAATGGAGACAGCCCAGCCTACTGGAACAACTGACTAAATCATTCCACCTCAACCAGACACAGAAGAACCCATGCACTATTCACACACCCTCTGACCAAAAACAAATAAAAAAAAGCTGTACGACACCTCCTAGCCACTCGAGCAGCAAAGCTGGACCACCAACTCTCCAATCTACTGATCTCAACCACAGACTACAAAACCTTCAAAAAAGAAACAAAAACCCTACTATTCAAAAAAAACAAAAACATAAAACCAAACTAACACAACTAGATCTACCTCAAGCATCACCTGCAACACTCCCAATCCTTAGCAACTTAGAAAGTGTCCAGACCACTCCTTGTGTACTTCTAAATATCCTGACAATTCATATGTAATCCGCCTTGAACAGCAAGGTAATGGCGGAATAGAAATTACTAATGTAATGTAATACAAAAAAAAAAAACATAACATACAATGAAATAATAGGATAAACAATTTTGACATATGCCTCTAGCAAACTAGTCAGCTCCAAAGGACTATCAGTACAACAGGCAACCAATTACTAGTTGATACCTCAATAAATAAGTAAACCTTTGTTTCCCCAAAAAATCTCATTTGAGAGAGGGTATTCATTTTGTTTTGGTATTATTCCCAATGGTAATGATGGATGGGGGAGGGAATTTTTATCTTTTGTATAGATACTGATTGATTATAAGTGCTTGGTTGATTATCATTATTTGTATATAAATTGTATTGCACTTTTTGTTGGCATTAAAAACTAAATAAAGTTAAAAAAATACAATTCAGGAAATAATGTGTGCAAAAGTAATGGGCTTGACGTGAAAAATAGAAGTTTGGTATTCTTCGAGCCTAATCTAGTGGCATGAAGGAGCATCCAGCAAACATTTATCTAGGGAACATAGAGATGGGGGGAGGATGATAGAGACAGAAAGGCATCATTATTTAGCACTTTATAAATTGCTGTTAAAATTTTAACCTGAATATGCCACACTATGGTTAGCCAGTGTAAATTGATCAACACTGGCGTGCTGACAGTCTGGTAAGCAATTATTGCTGGAATAGTTAAACTTTAATTCATGCTGGTAGCAGCCTCTTCATCTGCTACATTCCAGTGCAATAGGGTTGGTATGCTGAACTGAATGCCAATCATAGCTTTTCAACTCCTCCTCCTCCCCGGTCTCTGCTGCCCCCTTCAGTTCTTCCTTTTGCAGGTGAGCATGAAGGTCATTTTTGATCTGCTCCCTTTATTATTTTGCACTTTTTTTTTTTTTTTGGGGGGGGGAGTTCAGTTTGAGGTTTTTACGCAATTCAAGGGACTGCTGTATCTGCTTGGAGAGGAGCAGACTTTAGTCTGCAGCTAACAAGTAAATCGTTCAGGGACCTGCGCAGCCAGCCTAATGAATATTTGTGAAGCTCAGAGTTCTGGGCCTTTAGCAATTGCTCACTTCCTTAACTTGGTCAGGAGCTTCAGCGTAGGCTGCTAGACATCAATTGTGTCCCCCCACCCCTCCTTTTAGCATTCATCGCAGCCTGGGTAGGGGTGGAGGCTTAGTCCGACTAAAGTCTAAACAGGCTCTCTTATTATCTCATTTAAATTAATACTTAAGAAAATAGCCCAGTTCCCAGGAAGGAAAATCTACAGACCACTCGCCCTACTGTCCTTTACCCCCCCTAATTCCAGAAACAACCCCCCTTATAATCATCTCGCCCCCCCCCTGCCATTTCAAATTGAGTAATCCCATTAAACCCAGAAAAAACCCCATACATCTCTACTTACACAACCATAAAGCTAGATTTATGGCATTGCATGCAGGATAAGAGAGAGTTTAAGGAGGTTGGGGAATGGAGCTTAGCCATCAAGTGTCCGTTCAGGTTCGCACCATCACGTGCTATATTCATGGGGGGGCGCTTGCTGTCCTATTTTTCCCAACTTCCAAAAAAAGGCATGATCTTGATTGAATCAGAACTTGTTTTTTTTTTGGGGGGGGACAGGATACTAGGTTCACAAGCCCCCCCCCTAAAAAAAAGTACTATTCTAAGACCTGAAACCTTACTTATATGTGAGTACTATGGTGGCAGTAATTCCTAAAACAGACGAAAAAAATCCCAGGCCAGCTACCACAGTAGCTTTGTCCCAGTACGGCAATTTTGATGTTCTTATGCGAGCCAAGTAAAGGACAATGAAGCCATTGTGACATCACTGATGAGCTTGGCTCTTAGGCATTGGTGGAATGAGGCATTATGATGTCACAATACCAGCTCTGGAATGTTGCTACTCTTTTTGCCAGGTTCTTGGGACCTGGATTGGCTACTGTGGAAACAGACACTAGGCTTGATGGACCATTAGGCAGACGCAGTATGTTCTAACTTAAAAAAAATAAAGTACATACAAAAGACAGTGGAAAAGTCTTTTGAACAGGCCATGGTATGAAGCTTCAAGGTAGTAAACTCATGAGTAGTATATAAGGAAATATTTCTTCACAGAAAGGGCGATTGATGGAATAGCCTATGCTGGAGTTGAAGACGGAAGCAGTAATGGAATTAGAAAGTTGGGTGCAAGCATAGAGGACCCTGAATCGTACAGGAGGGTAAACCAAGAGCTTAATTAGACTGGTATTACACAATGAACAGAAAATGGGAAAACATCAGGGGACTTTTGATTACCTGCTATTAAATCCCTTAAGCTGCTGTAGCAAAAAAAGTACAAATACGTAACGGGGCAAAGACCCTTTGGTATACTTTTCCTTGACTCTGCCAGCAAGTACATGGACAGAAGGTTCTGGGACATGTTGCACAAGCCAGATCCACTTCTGCATGTTCCTTCTCAATCATTTCCATAGTTCACTGTGCTCTGCCTAGTCTAGATTTACATTAGAGACCCGATGTTCAAAATGATTTAAAGAGCGAGGAGAGACTGTGGGCTGTTTAAATGAGCTGTTCGGAGCCAACAGTGCATTTTCAGCAGCACTTAAGATAATGCCCAGTTAGTACCCAAGCTGAAACTCTTTTGGAGCCATTCTGAGGGGGGGGGGGCACGGTTGGAACTTAGGCAGATAAGTGACAATTTTCAGCACATACCTGGTTAACATGAACACACAAACAGGATGCATAAAACACACCCAGTCTGCATATTGCGCTTAACTGGTTACGTTTTTATCGCCTTTATATACACCTAGAAATTCATGCCTGGATTCTACAAGAGCTGCCAAAAATCAGCTGCCCTAATATCACGTAACTTATGAGTAGTTTAATTGTCTTTAAATCAATGTGATCATGTCCATTAAAAGCAACTAGATGTTCATTAAAAAGAAAGATGGCGCCTCTACAAATGGCACTGGAACCACAATTATGTCTTCCGGTGCCTAAGGGTTAACGCCAGAACCACAATTATGTCTTCCGGTGCCTAAGGGTTAACGCCAGAAGTACTCCGTGACCGGGTAAGACCTGGACTGGCTTAGCCCAGGGCCCTGACCTGAGTCACCGCAAACCTCAGCCGAGTGGTAAGGCAAGGTATGGAGGGTAGAGGGAGATGCAGACGAAATAAAAATGTCAAGGCAAAAATATTCGGTGTGAATTATTCTTTACCACTTTATATTCTAGTGCAGTTCTTGAAAGCAGTAACCCCCTCCATACTTCTCCACTTGAAAACCAATGCAAAACACAAAGAAAACACTTCTTGGTGACCAAACAGCCTGTTGGCCCACCATGCTTATTCCGTTTTAAAGAATAAGAATCTGGCAGTTTCCAATAGCTCGCCTCTGGAGCAATTCTCAGGGTATAACTAGACTTTCCACCCCGAGCATGGGATTCTTCCACCCTTATCAGATCTGAGGTTTTCAGATCCCCTGCCCAACTAATCCCAATTAGTTGGTAATACAAAGCTCAAAAAAAATCAAGGCGACTTCCTCAGGCTGTGCGCTGCCAACTTCCAAACAACCAAAATAACTTTTCAATTTCAAATCCAGGGTCCTGCTGAAAGGTCACTTGGACACACAAAGTCAGAGGCGTGAAGAAAGTACAAGAAATTTATTACGGTATACCGGACTCTAGTGCAGTTAATAGCCTACCTACTAGAGTGTCAGAAACAGGAAATACACGGACTTTTATGCCCTTTTTGCAAACTAATATATGCAAAAACTACAATTTTCATTTGTTACTTCTATAACTTTCTATAATTATTATTGGTCCTAAGCTCACACTAGCAGGTCACTTATCTAACTCTTACAGGTCTAAATGTTAAATGTAATACATTTTAGGCAGATGAAGTCAATAGATTGTAAACTTTCTTCAGCTATGTAGGCCAGAGCAATATTTTAAACAACAGTTAACCATTTCATGACCCTACACTGCAACCTGCCTGGATCAGGTTGCCCACAGTTCCACTATGATTACTTAAATCAGAAGCAGTGACTTTTAACTCTCCTGTTCCCTTAATTTGTGAGGCAACACCACATTACACCGGAAACGGTACTCTTACTCCCACAGCCTTCACTGGGTGTCCATTTCTTCAAACATGCACAATTCGTCAGGCTCCAGTTCAATGTCTACCAACAGGTCTTCTGGCATTTCAATAGCATAGTCATCACCTTCAGAAGAATTAATAGAAGCCTCAGTCCAGAGGTTTCCTACCTGATTTCTTTGGAGGAGTAGAGGTTTCTGTCTTCTGAACCCTTGGCTGTACAGGTCTGCTTCTCTCAGAGATCTCAGGTATCCTGTGGGTTTGTGGCTGCCTCCATTGCCTAGAAGACACACCCTTTTCACCTGTTCTGGGTTGATTGCTTCTAGGTCCAGATGAGCTCCTAGAACTCTCTGCTACTGAGCCCTGGTAGCTTCTCTGTTGATTAGCCCTGCCTACAGCTGGGCTGACTGCAGGAGCTAATCCAGTCCTAAGCTTTGCCACCACCTGCCCAGTGCCTGCTGGGACTTGTGGTTTTCTTTCCCTCGGATACATGGGTCAATGCAGTGCTGCCCTTCTTGTGGGCTTTGTTGAATAGGGGTGTTTCTTTGCCCTGCTTGCTTCTGGGGGTAGGTTTAGTTTCAGGGCACTGCAGGTTTTCTTCTGTTATCACCGGGCTCTATATCTTTCTTAAGTAATAAACATAATGGCTACAATTTTTTTCTGAGCAGAATTTATTCAGCATAAAAAGTAAAATAATAAAGAGTAAAATACAAATAATACGCTCATAAAACAGAAACTGTAATAAAAAGCATAAAAGCCACTTTACAAAAGGCTGACTGAACCGTCATGGTTTGACTCACCCTCTAAAAGTTAGAAAATTCAGATCACATGACTAGAGTGCCACAATCTGAGTGGTTGGGCAAGGGCCACACACTGATGACTCCTGTGTAGATTTCAACAGTAGGGCTGCAAGCCCTGTTTATTAAACATATTTCCCCATAGATGCAATATGGGTGAACACCTTTAGTAAACAGTTCCCTGAGTGCACAAATGTGTTGGATAATCTTAGCAGAGGCAGAGTTTTGATGAGACCCATCGTGTACTGAAAAGAACAAAAAAAAAAATTTGAATGATTTATTTTGAATATTTGTATAAACATGTGACATCAAAGAGATCTTTGAGAAGTTGAAGCATTGCTGGCTGTGGAATCATTTGCACAATTAGGCAACCGCTTGATGTCCATTTCTTCTGCTTTACAAAACCGCGGAAGCAGTTTTTAGCGCAGGCCAGCACGCTGAATGCTCTGCGCTGCTCCCAACGCTCATAGGAACTGTCGAGTGTCAGGGGGCAGTGCAGAGCATTCAGCACGCCGGCCTGCGCTAAAAACTGCTTCTGCGGTTTTGTAAAAGGGGGGGTGGGTTAATTTTTTATTTTTTGCTATTACAAGCAGTAAGTTTGCATGTCTCTCATTATGGACTCCTTTTACAAAGCTGTGATAGAGGTTTCTACTGCGGGCCATTAAGCTAAATGCTCCCACACTCATATGAATGTGGAAGCGTTTACCTCGCCAGCTCGCAGCAGAAACCTCCACCACAGCTTTGTAAAAGCCAGCATATATGTTGATCTTCTGAAGGACATGTGTTTTCTGGTATGTATGACCTGCATTCTAGATCATAGAAACATAGAAGATGACGGCAGAAAAGGGCCATAGCCCAACAAGTCTGCCCACTCTATTGACCCACCCCCCCTTGATTTTACCTCTTTAGAGAACCCACGTGTGTATCCCATTTCTTTTTAAAATCCGGCACACTGCTGGCCTCAATCACTTGAAGTGGAAGTTCATTCCAATGATCAACCACCCTTTCGGTGAAGAAATACTTCCTGGTGTCGCCATGAAATTTCCCACCCTTGATTTTCAGCGGATGTCCTCTTGTGGCTGAGGGCCCTTTAAGAAAGAAGATATCATCTTCCACCTCGATATGGCCCGTGATATATTTAAACGTCTCTATCATGTCTCCTCTCTCTCTACGTTCCTCGAGCGAGTATAGCTGCAATTTATTCAGCCTTTCCTCATATGGGAGATCTTCCGAGGTCATCACACTCTCCCTCCATTGTGCCTCATTAACCACTTTTATGCCTTCTTATCAGAGGTCATTTCTCATGCTGTTGTTCATTGTTTACAATACATGTTTTTAAATTTTTTTTTTTTCTTTCCTTAATCTTTGTGAATGTGGATGTACCAGAATTGAAGTTGATAAAAACAAGAGGAAAGAAAAAAAAAAATGCATTTTGTATAGAAATGAACTAAAAACTGATTTATACAGTATGAACATACATATGTACCATAAATGTATTGTAAATATAATTGTGCGGTCTTTTATGTTCGATGTTGTTAAAATTACGAATTTCAAAGGGTTTCATCTTGCCCTATATTTTCAAATATGCAGTAAGCCTTTACAATAGAGCAGTGCTACGTCTTCTATTTTCATTGTGACAAAATGTCAAATGTATCGTTCTTGTGTGGCTGTGCTCTGTGTTATATTTATTTACAGGTGTATGATAGTTGGTATGGTGGTCTCTCTTCATAGGAAAAACTTCTTCATTACAAGGAGGAAAACCAGAATGTCTCCCCCAATCCCTAGTCCTAGGTCTAGTGGACTACTGCAACATCCTCTATCTACCATGCCCTGAAAACCTGATAAAACAACTACAGACTGTACAAAACACAGCCCTCAAACTGATCTACTCGCTAAGGAAATATGACCACATCACCAGTGCCTACCTAGACTCACACTGGCTACCTATACAAGCACAAATCCAATTCAAATTATACTGTATATTATTCAAAGCAATAAATGGCACCGCCCCTACTTACCTAAACAACTGCCTAAATCTAAACCTTACTACCAGACAAAGGAGAACTCAGACCCTATTTACCTTCCCCCCATTCAAAGATATTTGACAACCTACTAGCAACGCAAGCAGCGAAACTTGACCACACCATCTCCAACTTACTGACAACAATGAACGACTTTAAAACATTCCGAAAAGAAATCAAAATCCCGCTCTTCAAAAAAATTTATACAGCTCTCCTAACCCCTCCCCTTATCCCCCTCCTAACCCCTCCCCTTATCCCCCCTCCCTTTTAATTCCCTCCCCCCAAAAAGTCTCTTCCTATTCTGCTATTTCTTCATCTCCAAAGACTCAACCATGTAAACAACTCCTTAAAATTGCAAACCTCCTGGAAATGTCCAGTTATCATTTTTGTAATCCAAAACTCCTAAATTGTATTTTTCCTGGAAATGTCCAGTTAGTCTCTTTTGTAATCCGCCTAGAACTGCAAGGTACGGGCGGAATAGAAGTCATTAATGTAATGTAATGTCACATAATCCAGAGAAAATCACAAACATCTACTTATGGGAGGTTAAATTACTGAAAATATTTTATTTAGTTAGTTAAAAAAAATTTCTACACCGCCTAAACCTAGGTGGTTTCCAAAAAACATATACAAAATAAAGACAATGCATCCTACAACTAAAATCAAGCTGTCTTAACATCAGCACTTCTGTCAAACAGTCCTATTACATAAATGCTTCAACAAATAACTGTCTTCAATAACTTTTAAAGGACCTTCGACACAAAGACGTTCATGCTTGTCCATTTGCATCAGTTGATGTTGGTGATGAAGTGGAATCCTTCAACGTTGATGCTTGGTCTTGATTATATCCATTGATGCTTGATTTTGAGGGGGAGCAATGCCTCCCCACCATCTGGTGCAGCTCCTAAGTCCTTGGTGAGCTACCTACCTCTGATGTCAATGTACCTGAGCTAGACCTAAGCAACCTGAAGGCCCTGCCTTTATGTTTTTCATGGTGTTTAAGACACCTGGCCAGTTGAGTTGTCAAGATATCCAAAAAGACTATCCATGAGAGAAAGTGTGCGTAAATTTCTCATGCATCGTCCTTGTGCATATCCTGAAAACTCAACTGGCCAGGTGACCTAAATGCCATAAAAACTGACCAGGTGCTCTGTGAGGGCTAGGTTGAAAACCGCTGGCCTAGATCAGTGTTTCCCAAGTTGCTTCTAGAGTATGCCCCTTGCCAGTCAGGTTTTCAGGATATCCACAATGAATATGCATGAACCTGATTCACATACATTGCCTCATTATATGCAAATCTCTTACATACATATTCATTGTGGATATCCTAAAAACCTGACTAGCAAGGGGCGTTCTCTAGAACCAACTTGGGAAACGTTGCTCTAGATGTTGTAATTTAACATTTCACGTTGTAGCAATTTTGTAATTAGGCCTGAAGGGCGCTAACTATATTACTGTAGGAAAAAAAAGATACATGTTGCCCTCTTTTGAAAATAAATAAGCGAGGAGTTCCCTTGTAGTGATGCAGGGATGGGAAACTTCACACGTGCGTAGAAACTTCTCAAAGCTTGGAGCTCTTCGTTTCTCTTAACCCGCCCTGTCCTCTATCAGATGGTGTCCTGTAGTCATGAGGACTAATGCCCTACTATTCCCAGAGAACACCTGTTACAGGTAAGCGACTTCTTTTTCCCTTGATGCTCATGTTCTAGTTCTCGCAACCACCTAATCTGAACTATAAGCCTTAAAAACAAGAAAAGGCATAAAACCCTGTAGGATATCATGTTGCAAATGAGCCAATGCAGATAACAAAAGCCCTCGGAGTTACCTATATGGAAAGACATTTATGAAAACAGTTCATGCAAAAAGCAATGCTACATCAGCTCAATAGGTTTGAAGGACAAGAATGAACCTTTAGGTTTGAAGGACAAGAATGAACCATTAGGGATATCTTGAAAACCTGACTGGCGGGGGGTCCCCCAGGACAGGTTTGGGAACCACTGCAGGGTCTGGTGGGACTACACATGTGGACTATTATATCTGTATTTATTTGTGTTGTTTTTTTGTTGTTGTTTTTATCATTTGGATTGTTTTCATTGTGGGACATTGGGTCTTCCATTTTTTTGGCTTCTCCCAGTCCTGTAAGCTCCTGATTTTCTTTCGCCTCTCTTGCTATGCTCTAAACCTGAAGCTCTCTCCAATACAATTTACTCTGGTGTAGAGATCTAATATTACCCTGATGCTTTGTTCTTCTTTTCATTGAAGATTATGAAAAAAGCAACATCATGTAACCATTGCAGTTCACAAAAGTCAGTGTTAGGAAATATACATATCAGGGAAATTGCTATGTAGTCCATCTTATATATAATTGCGTATACTGAATGGAAGTAAATGTCAGTGGGATTCCAAATATTACGAGTAGACGCAGTCTTTTTGATGTTGTTCAAAACGCTTATATAGACAGAGAGAATTCCACCAAAAGGTAAAGTTCAATAAAGATGCAGATTTCTAATGTTGGATGCCAATGGATAATATCATGATATCAATCGATGTTGGCTCACATGAGCAAGGGCTAAAAGAACGCATTATAATAATATCAAACGATACGTCTGCAGTACAATTTGAAATGGAACGTATAAAAGCCCATATCTGCAACCAGAAAGGTTGGATCAGGGGCCATGAGAAGCGCATATGAGAGAGCGGACCCTGTGACTTCAAACAGTGCCGACAAAAGGTCTTCTGCATTGTATATGCTTTGTTGTTCTAATACATCGATTCAGTTGTAGTTTTTAATTTGTTCTGTTTCGAGCTTCGTAGCTGGATTAAAATTAAGTGTCATGCATAGTGTCAATGAGATCTTTATGCGCTAGAATTCCTGGTTTTCCAGGATGGAAACCAGAATTTAAACCTTTGCTTTCGTGTTAGGCCTTAAGGGGTAGAGATTTGGGGTCACTGCAGGTGCTTAACTTGCATAGTTCATAATTTATCGGTTTTCTTATACCACATTACATAGCAATAATATCAAAATTGGAAAACGACAAGAGCTACAACAAAACCAGGAAAGGTCTGTAGTGTACTGGTCAGACATTTGGTCCCAAATCTGCTCAAGTGTAATAAACATGAGTTGTCCCATGTCATATAAATCAATCATATTGTGTTCCTCTAATCCAGATATATCAATACCACCGTTATATAAAAAAAATATTTGATTTCTTGATCGCCATAGCTATCCACCATATTGTTTCCAATTGGAAAGACAATTCGAGGCTTAATTTTTACGAATGGTGGAATCACCTTTGTGTCATCAGAAAGTCTGAGGAAATAATAACATTCGAACAAAATAACATAGCCAGATTCACAAAAATTTGGGACCCTCTTGATGAATACCTAAGGACTCATGTAAATCCTAATTAACTATACTATATTTTGCATATTATTAGGTATATTTTGGTAACTTTAGCTTATTGTTTTGTTTTATTCTTATACTGTTGTATTTGTAAAATGTCAATTAACCCTCCCCCCCCCCCCCCCCTCCAGGAAAGGCCAGTTCATGGCAAGACATCTTCTGTTCCACTCCAGGCATAGCTTCTGGTTTTCACATGTGGGCTAATGTGCAGGATAAGCAGAGAAAAGGCTGCAGCCCCAAAGGGCAACCTTACCGGCAAGATGGCCATAAGCACACTGGTGGCACCAGTGGCCACCACTAAGCCATCCTGCAGCTGGCCTTTGCCTTTTCTGCTTAGCTTGCACGAATCATTCCCGCTATCTGGGGCTCTTGAGACTGATGAAGTCTGAGAAGATGGTGGGTTTATCATAAGGGGGGGGGGGGATTATTAACCTCAAAGGGCATCTTTGCCTTGTTGATTGATGTTCCAGGGGAAATCTCCCGACGTTTGCTCTCCTCCACCGTGCCTGCACCTGTCCGCCTCTCTCCGTCTCCCTTCCTGCGAAGCTTTTCCCCCCTCCCTCCTTCACCTCGCAACTCGCCACTCCTCCCCCGCCTGTGCCTGGATGGAGTGAGCTGCTGATCGACAGTATGGCGGAGAGAGAAAACGGAGCCGCTTCCCCGGCCGGCTCGTCCCCTTTCCTGGGTCTGCACATCGCCTCTCCTCCTAATTTCAGGTAACCCTCCCTCCCTTCCCCCGACTTCCCTTTGCTCCCATCGCTCGCTCCCTTTCCGCGGACCGAAGAAGCGAGGCTGATCGGCTCCCTCCTGCTACCTGAACGGGGGTCGATCTCCTTATTTCCCCGGCTGCTGCAGTCCCCCCCCCTCCCTTCACGCCCGGATCCAGCATCCTTCCTCGCCCCTGGGGCCACCTCCCTCTCGGCACGGTTAGGCATTGCTGCCCTTCTTGGCTCCTATCCTCCATGCCGTTTGCCATTGAGAGCCGTGGATGCAGGGTGTGGACAAGAGCAGCCTGCGGGGGAGAAAAGGAGGGAGGGGTCGCAGAACCGTATTCCGGGGGTCAGGGGAGCCCAAAAATCCGGCTGCTGCCACATAGGCATGGTGCATAACAGGTGATTATTTCCTTACTGAAGTGTGGTGAGGATGGATGGAGAGAGAGAAAAGAGATGATTTGGGATGGCGGTGGACTGTAGCTGACAATGAAAAGGACCTACTTTAAGAAAGAGAACAAAATGCAGAGAGCTTCCATTTTTTTATTTTTCTGTCTCCTGAAGCTCAGAGCCTTCCATGAATGTAATGCACAAGCTGGTACCCCAGAGGCAGGGCTTGTGTCACAGCCTCTAAGTGCTGCTGGGGCTGGGAGGGAGGAGGAACCTGCAGTTTCACCAGCTGTCGATTGGGAAGGGGTCTGAGGAGCTCCTAGCAAAAGGGACAAAGTGCAGGACCACATCTGAGGCAGGGACGTTGACGCCAGAGGCCTGGGCCTGCCCGAGAAATCCTTCCCACCTAGAAATCAACAGTGTGGAGGTGTCGCTTAGTGGTTAGGGCAGCAGCAGAACAGGAAGTGGGATTCAAAATCCCAATGATGCTTCCTGTGATCTTGGGAGTGGGGGGGGGGGGGCAGTGGGACGTGGGAGTGGGGGCAGTGTGGGAGTGGGGGGGGCAGTGGTCCACCCCAGGCCCTTTGTAAAGGAAACCCGTTCTCCTCTCCTCCCCCCCCCATGCCTTGCACGTGCGCCCTTCCCTTCCCTTGTACCTCTTTCATGTTCCCTGCGTGAGCAGCACTACGAACGTGTTGCCCGCGTTGGTGTTGCCTCTCTTTGACGTCACTTCCGGACCCCGCACCTAGGAAGTGGCATCAGAGGGATAACCGACCCGATGCAGGCGGCAGGTTCGTGCCGTTGCTCTCGCCTGGAGAATTAAAAAGGTACGGGGGAGGGGGCACACGTGCGGCAGGAGGGGGGTTGCGAAAGAGGGCAGGGTGCGCCACTCACCCTCGCTACACCACTGTTGGCAGGGCCGGATGAAGGCCTAGGCAAACTGAACATGTGCCTAGGGCCCAAGTGTTTAGGAAGGGGCCTCTCAAATATGTGAGATTCATGGTAAATGTGTGATGGGGGAGGAGGGAACTAGAGGGTCCGCTCCCTCCCATTTCCGGCTAGCAGTGCTGCGCACTTACTGCTTCCACCTCTGCCGTCAGAACTATGGCGGCCCTCTTTTGTGGGCGTTTTCAAATTGTATTTATATGATGGGGTGTCCTTGTTTGCCCAGGGTCCAGCAAAGGGTTAATCTTGCTCTGGCTCTTGGACAAGACCCTTCACCCTCTTGCTTTGTGTGCAAACTTACCCCTCCACCCCTTTTTTTATTTCCAAACCATAGTGCGGTTTTTAGCTCTGGCCGTGGCGGCAACAGCTCTGATGGGCTGCAGTAGAACCCTTTACTGAGGTCCTCAGATTGTAAGCTCCTGGGGACAGGGAAATACTTTCTGTATCTGAATGTACCAATCTAAGCTAGTGTGACATAAACGTAGAGTAATGAAAGTGTAGGATTTTTTTTTTTTAATTGAGAAGGGCAGAATGGCGTGCCCAGCTTGTGCCCAGGAGCACTCCTTTCCTCCACCACAGAGAGAGGACGCATTAACCTGTCACAAGATTGTCAACGTTTTGAAGCGTTTTCAAAGTGCTTCTATGCATGTGCACTTCCGCTAGAAACATCGGAAGGTTCTGTCAGAATAATTTTGAGAGGGATAACACGTAACGCAAGAATACCCTAAGTAAATGAAATCAATCAATGACATAACAGAACTCCATCAAATAATGAGGGTGTGGACTGGGTAAATTGGGCATGGTTGTTTATCCTTTCAAACAGTAACAAGAATAAAGGATATGCCACATTTAAAATAAACCAGTGAAAGTATTTTTTTTTCACTCCGTTTACAAGTATTTGAAAAGGGTTTAGATAAGTTCCTGGAGGAAAAGTCCAAACCCATGATTAGCCAGGTAAGAACATATGAATTGCCATACTGGAACAGACCAAAGATCCATCAAACCCAGTTTCCAACAATGTCCAAACTAGCTAGATCCCAAGTAATAAAACATATTTTGTGCTGCTTATCCTAAGAATAAGCAGTGGATTCCCCCGAGCCATCTCAATAATGGCCTATGGACTTGCCTTTTAGGAATTTATCCAAACCTTGTTTAAACCCTGCTAAGCTAACTGATTTCACTGCATTCTCTGGCACTGAATTCCAAAGTTTAATTATTGTGTGAAGAAATATTTTCTCTGCTAGGCTCAAGGAAAACCACTGTTGGTGTAATTATGAGCATTAAAAAATTGATCGATTCCTTGGGACCCTGGATTGGCACTGCCAGAGTCAAAATGGTTGGACTTCTGCTCTGACCTAGTATAGCACATTTTATGTTCTTATACAGTAGGTTAAATATGGCATTTGTAAATTACAAAGACTAGGGGACACTGGATGAAGTTACAGGGAAATACTTTTAAAACCAATAGGAGGAAATATTTTTTTTCACTCAGAGAATACGTTATGCTCTGGAATGCATTGCCAGAGGTTGTGGTAAGAGGGGATAGCGTAGCTGGTTTTAAGAAAGGTTTGGATAATTTCCTGGAGGAAAAGTCCATAGTCTATTATTGAGAAAGACATGGGGGAAGCCACTGCTTGCCCTGGATCGGTAGCATGGAATGTTGCTACTCTGAGGATTCCGGAATTTTGCTACTCCTTGGGTTTTGGCCAGGTACTAGGGACCTGGATTGGCCACCATGAGAATGGGCTACTTGACTTGATGGACCATTGGTCTGATCCATTTAGGCTGCTCTTATGTTCTTATGGCATGAGAACTGAGGAAAGAGTAATTTGGCTAGCGTCAGAAATGGGAGAGGGAGCCAGGCACTGAGAATTAGAGCTGAGACTCACTTCCAGGAAATATTCTAAGCTTTCTCTCTGCTTCTCAAGTATTAAAAGAAAGAACCGGCTGCAAACTAGCTCCCCCCATAATCTCCTAGAGTCTTCATTGATATGTCAATTCTGACCTTTGGATGTAATTATTTTACTGAGACTAGTAACAGGCTAGGTCAGGCTGGGTCTTTCCTCTGGGACCTCTGGGGATCAGAAGGTCCAGATTTGTGTGACAGACAGCACTGCATTGATATCATCTGAGTTTATTGGCCAGCTTCCATCATACAGCCGATTCTAGGCACAGGCCTAACTTTGCCAGATGCCAGCTGTCCTGCAGGTGCATCTCAAGTTTATTTGAAAGAGCCGACCCTTGTTCGGTGTACGTTTATCTCCTATCGCCTTCGTGTCCAGGCAGTCCCATAGAACATCACGCCAATCATTCATTCTTTTGGAAAAAAAAAAACTGGATCGGGTCTCATCTGAGTTATATGGTTTAGTTCTACGGAGGGTCAGTTGAATACATTACAACTAGAGAATGACACGGTGACAAAATTCATCACCGTTCCCGTCCCCGCGGATAACCGTGGGAAACCATCTTCATGTCATTCTTTAAGTAGAGAGGGAAGAATCAGTATAATTGGGCACAACCACTGACCCGCAAGCTTTGCTTTGAAGAATGCTGATGTAGAAGTACTGAGGATGAAATAGACACTAGAAAATGACATGGGATTATTTCCCACGGTTATCCGCGGGGACGGGAACGGTGATAAATTTTGTCACCGTGTCATTCTCTAATTACAACTGAATGTTAAGAAAACAGAGATCCTATGGCTGGGTCAACACCATTCCCTCTCTAATTTTGGAACTGGATTGGGATTAAAAACCCATTCGTAGTCTAGGTCATAATCTGGGAGCTTGGTAGGATTCTAAGATCCAGCTAAAGGATCATTTCGAAATTGGAGAGTGGTTAGGCAGCTTGGAGGGGGGGGGGGGGGTTCTATTTGCCAACATCTGATCTGATTATGGTGAAAGAGGTGATTATTCTATCCCAACTAGATTACAGTAATTCAGTTTACTTGGGGATAATGTAGATTGAGATTCGACTCTTACAAAGTACTGCAGTGCAGATAGCTTGGCAGGCTTTGTTCACCTGTATTATAACAATTGCATAGGCTCTCTGTTAAGAGAGAGACTACACTTAAGATGCCAACATTGCCCCCATGTCATGGAACTCTCTGCCATCACATCTTCGGGAGGAATCTTCTCTGGATCGATTTAAATCGAACCTAAAAACGTTTTGGAGACCGTATCTGGCGAAGGACACAAAAAGGCTTGAAAGCGGTCCAGAGGAGGGCAACGAAAATGATAGGAGGTTTGCGAAAAAAAAAAAGTATGAGGAGAGACTGGAAGCCCTGAATATGTCGACCCTAGAGGACAAGAGGGGCAAGGGAGATATGATTCAGACGTTCAAATACTTGAAGGGTATTAATGTAGAGCAAAATCTTTTCCAGAGAAAGGAAAATGGTAAAACCAGAGGACATAATCTGAGGTTGAGGGGTGGTAGATTCAGGGACAATGTTAGGAAATTCTACTTTACGGAGAGGGTGGTGGATGCCTGGAATGCGCTCCCGAGAGAGGTGGTAGAGGAAAATGGTGACGGAGTTCAAAAAAGCGTGGGTTGAACACGGAGGATCTAGAATCAGAAAATAATAATAAATATTGAAGAACCAAGGCCAGTACTGGGCAGACTTGCACGGTCTGGGTCTGTATATGGCCGTTTGGTGGAGGATGGGCTGGGGAGGGCTTCAATGGCTGGGAGGGTGTAGATGGGCAGGGGTCAGCTTTGATGGAGGCTTCAGAAGTTGGAACCCAAGCACAGGACCAGGCAGAGCTTTGGATTCTTGCCCAGAAATAGCTAAGAAGAAGAAAAAAAAAAACAACAAAATTTTAGATTGAATCAGGTTAGGCAGATTGGATGGACCATTCGGGTCTTTATCTGCCGTCATCTACTATGTTACTAAGATGCATTCGATTTATTATCTTCCAGCAACTTTTAACTGAACAGATGAAGTCATTCCCTTCCTATTGCATATACCATCCGTGTTTACTATCCTATTAATCATTGCATTTCACCCCCTTACCTACTCTATGACAATAAACGTCTATTTATGAGATTTGTAGGTGTTTCCTCTATATTTTAAGTATTTTACCTTTGAACGCCGCTTGGAAATTTAATATGCGGGAAATCAAATTTGAATAAACTTGAAACGTGATTGACACGTAGGGCTCCTTTTACGAAGGTGCGTTAGGGCCTTAACGCACGGAATAGCCCACGCTAAATTGCGGCGCGCACTAGCCGCTATCACCTCCTTTTAAGCAGGCAGTAGATTCTCAGCTAGCGCGCGCTAAAACCGGTGGCTCACCTTCATAAAAGGAGCCCTTAATATTAGGAGCCCTTGTGAATGTGCAAGAATGTTTTATTTCGCTAAGTATTTTTTTATTCCGCCTAATTATGCTTCAGGTTGAGCTCTGCAACTTCAGGATGAAGCTCTCTCTACGCACTGACGTTAAAAGGGAACTAGACTGTTGCACTTATAGGTGGGGACATAAGAACATAAGAACCGCCATCTCCGGATCAGACCTTCGGTCCATCAAGTCCGGCGATCGCACACACGGAGGCCCAGCCAGGTTTCCATGATTTCTTATGGGGAAATTCGCTTTGATATACGAGTGTTTTGGATTACAAGCATGTTTTCGGAATGAATTATGCTCGTAAACCAAGGTTTTGGGGCAATGAGTGAAACCTTGGTTTACGAGCATAACTCGTTCCGAAAACATGCTTGTAATCCAAACCACTCGTATATCAAAGCGAATTTCCCCATAAGAAATCATGGAAACTCCACAACCCCAAAACTTTAATATGAAATACTCTACGTACTTGCATTGCAAGGCATTGCTTGTATATCCAGTTAAAATGTAATCAAATGTTTTGCAAAACACTTGCATACCAAGTTACTTGCAATCCAAGGTTTTACTGTACCTCAGAACCTCAGAGATACCACTCCGGGCTCATTTCACTCATTGCCCCAAGCTTTATGTATTACCTCCTCATCGGTTCAGTATTCATATTATGAAATATACTCATTGTGAACTCTCCATCATACCAACCCTTCAGAAAATCTCTGAAAACCCACTTATTCGACAAGTTTATCCATCCTACCTATAATCCCAACACACACCTGTGCAACCTACCCTCTTTCTCTCCCTCCCCACTAAACCAATGCTGTAATCCCCCTGTTCCCTTCACACTGTATTTCTACTTTACTGTATACCGCCTTGAACTGAAAAGGTATGACGGGATATCAATAAAGCTATTATTATCTCTGAGGTTCGGAAGTACTGCCTATGTATATGGAATAGAGTACTTGAGACAAATACATTTGATGGTGCAGTGATTGGCCTCGAGATAAAAAGTGAAGAGCTTGGTGTCAAAGGAAAGGCATGGCATTGCTGAGGGAAGGAAGTGATGCGCCTTGGCATTAGGAGGGGCAGAGAGTGGTGTGCTAAATTTATTTATATACTGCCTTTCTGTGGTACAATCAAAGCTGTTTTCATATTGCTTTCAGGCACTTTTGCTGTCCCTTGTGAGTCACAAAGAGCTGCAGTAGGCATTAAACCCACTTTCTCAGGTTTGCAACCCACTGCACTGAGCATTATGCTACTCCTGGACGCCATGTCTGCTGCATTTGCCAAAGAGTCCTCTTTGCAGCTCCTGGGTGCTGTGCAGAGAGAGTAGAAGCACAGAAATCGTGCAAGAGGGGCTGGAACTGCATGCTAGAGCAGGACGCGGGTTCAAATTTGTCCCCGTCCCCGCAGGAACTCAATTTCCTCATCCTGTCCCCACGAGTTTTCTCTCTGTCCCTGTCCCATTCCTGTAAGCTCTGCCTTAACCGCATAAACCTCGAACGCTTATGATTTTAAAGCGTTTGAGGCTTGTTCAGATGAGGGCGGAGCTTGCAGAAAGGGGGCAGGGACAGGAAAAGAACTTGCCGGGACGGGAAAATGAGTTCCTGTGGGGACGAGGAAAATTTTGTCCCCGTGTCATTCTCTAGTGTACACATCAACCAGGGATATATCAACCAAATAAGTCTTTATTAAGATATTAAAATAACAGTATATAATTGTATATTTCTTTTATAATTTTTAATGTGTATTAATTAATTAATTTTTAGTTTTATTTTCTAATTTGGTTGTAATAGGGTATTATATATTAGAAATGTTAAATTTTTTTTTCTTTCCTATTTAAATGGAGTTCTTTTTATAAATTTGATTGAGTCATATTGTAAACCGCTTTGATCCTTTTTGGCTTTATATGCGGTATGTAAAGATTTAAATAAACATAAACATTATATGTGTTCATTGCATGTCGTGGACCCGACATGGTCCGTGTTTCGGCAGGGAAGCCTACTTCAGGGGTATGATTGACATCCAGCAGGTGGCGCTTTCGTAACACCAAAACCCAGCTTGAGTAATGAAACCAGTACAATGCCGGGAAGTCCCTTAAAAAGTTGAGTAATGGTGTATGCTCTGTCGGGTGACGGCCATGGTGGAGGTAGGCATTCAAAGGACAGGATGGGGGTGGGCATTGTCACGTGGATGGTAATTGTTTACAATCCTTTAAATAGTCGCCTATTTTTTTTTTGCCTAAGCATAGCAAGAAATTCTCAAGGGCAGAGGTTAGGCAGAACTGGAGTTGTGAGTTACGTTCGTACCTTATAAAATTTGACTGTATCTGTGCTATATCTCTATTATCCCTACCTTGCAGTGCGTGCAATTCTGTGTGAGACCTTTCAGGGAAATTTTACTCGTAGACTTATACAGTATATGAAAGTGCAACACTGTCTATGCACCTTGAACGGGCAGGTGTTCCCTTACAAAATTACCCTCTCACAGGGGAAAGGAGGTGAGAGCAGGGATAAGAAAGGCTGGAAGAATCGGAGCCTCTTTCTTAGCCGCAGAGTCTCTCAGCGCAATTGATTTCAGTAACTTGATTCCCCCTTTGTCCATGAGCCTGGCACAGGGGGAGGGGGGGATGAGGCAGGCTGGAGGTACTATTGATTTGGGACTTGGTAGAGGCAGCATTTGGCTGTTTTTAGAAAGGCAATAGGAAGCAGCAGGATGCAGTGCAGTGTCTCGGAACAGCTGATTACATTTCTTTTCAAGCTGCAGGGGATTATCTCCAGTCAGAACGATGAGCGCCAGAAAGAGCTCATTTTCTGAGGTGCTCTACACTGAACTGGCAATCTAAGTGTGATATCAACGCTTGCAACATCTGACAGCAAGAACCGACCCCCGTCTCCTGCTCCGTTATCCCTGCTGGCCAGGTGGCTTCCAAGTACCGCTCAGCCTCAGGATGGAGTTGGGGAAGGAAGATGAGAGTTGGATGGAGCAATGGTAGGCTAAAATCTGCTTTTTGAGAATACCTACAAGTATTTGATTGTAACTATGGTGGCTTTTGTGTATGCCCATTACGCCTGGTTCTGTATGCATGCTGTCCAGCTGAAGAGCTGTCAAGTTACCCAGTTCCAAGAGGAAGAGTTGGCCAGTCCTGGTTTTAAACTCATAGGTCCACATTTTACCCCTTCCCGGATTTGCATCCTCGAGTCTGTCTACCAATTGAATTCAGTGTTGTGAGTCCCATAATGATTACCTGAAATTCAGGAGTGAGCTAGAATTTCCCCCTTGGAAATGGGTAACTTGGCAATCCCACTGCTGCCAGACCACCAGTTACAGATCATTTTTTTTTTCTCCCCAGTCCAGCACTGGTGTGCTTCAGTTCCTACTCAAGGAACAGGTTCACCATTTGCAAAATCAGAACTTAGGGCCTTTGGAACGATCTCACTATCCCGCTGCGGAACCTGGGCTCCCTCCAAATGTTCCGAAAACAACTGAAAACCTGGCTTTTCTCTAATATATAACATCTCCTGCTTACTTCCCCCCTTTTTCATATGCTCTTGCAAACTCTCTCTCCCCTCTCTTCTTGTATTTTTAAGCTTTGTAAACCGTGTCGAGCTCCGCTTCCGTGGAGATGATGCGGTATATAAACTTAAGGCTTAGTTTAGTTTAGTTTAGTTTTTTTTAAAATTTAGGAGTGTGCCACAGTTAAAGTTTCAACAGCTGTCCCTCTGTAGTTACTCTACCTGCTGACGCTGTGGCTGAAATGCCTGGGTTGGTGAAAAAAAATTCTTTGATAAGGCATCATTTAGATTATTGGTACAAGCATCCATTTTGTCCATTCGAGATTATTGTAATATAATTTACATGGGATCCCCAAAAAAGCTTCAAAAAAGACTGAGACTTATACAAAATACGGCAGTCCGTTTAACTTTTGGGCTGAAAAAACATGATCATGTTACTTCATCCTCCAAACAGTTGCATTGGCTGCCTTTTGAGTACTGTTTAAGTTTGGTTGCACCAGTTTTAAAGTACTGTTTGGTATGGCTCACAATTATTTGTCTCTATGTTTTGAAAGATATAAACCCAAAAGAATAACTCGAGGGCAATACTTATTTGTGTTCCCGATTATTAAGCCTTGTCGTTACAAGAGATTCATTGATAAATTGCTTGGTTTTCAGGCAGGTAAAATGGATTCATGGTTAAGTTCTATTATTTCTCAGGCCTATTCATACATGTCTTTTAGGCAACTATTGAAAACGGATTTATTTGAAAAATTTGTAAATTGATGTTTCAGAATATTGGTGGGAAATTTGCACATTGATTTTATAGTTGAACTTTTTTATGGAATATCTATCTATTTTTGCGAATGCATTTTATTTAATTATTGTATAATCTTAGTCGTTCTTAGATTTTGAATTTTTATTCACTGTTTGTATACTTTTAGTACTGTATGTGAACCGCCTAGAACTATGTGGTAGGGCGGTATATAAAAATAAAGTGATTATTATTATTAAAATATAATTTTGTACCTTCTCTGCTTAAATAGGAGGAAATAGTAGGGCAGGATATACAAATTCTGTAGACGTGCGTTTTTCTTCAGGAGTGGAGTGGAAACAAATACAGAAAATGAGATACCTTGAGGAACAGAAGATGTCTGCAGTTTCATTAGACAGCAAAACCTTGGTTTACGAGCATAATTCGTTCTGAAAACATTCTTGTAATCCAAAACACTCGTATATCAAAGCGAATTTCCCCATAAGAAATCATGGAAATTCAGACGATTTGTTCCACAACCCCAAAACTTTAATACAAAATACTATAACGTACTTGTATTGCAAGACTTTGCTGGTTTAGAACAGTCACTACACTCTTGCAGCGTCAGAGCGAAAAGAACCATCGGCTCAGTTGTGATGATGGGATGTGTGTATACTGTAAGTACTTGTATTGCAAGACATTGCTTGTATATCAAGTTAAAATTTAATCAACCCTGGGCCCGGTCTTCCTAAGGGCACGGCACCCCTCCTGCTCTCCGTCCCTCTGCTCCTCTCCTTTCTGGGTGCACATACCCCTTCCCTTCCCCTGTAGCTTTTCTACCTCCCCGGCACGAGGTTGCTACCCACGTTGGCATCGGCGCTCTCTCTGACGTCACTTCCGGGACCCGCACCTAGAGGGCGAGCCGACACTGACATGGGCAAGCTGCTCACGCCGGAGAAGTTAAAAAGGTACGGGGAAAGGGAAGGGGGGCACGAGTGGAAGAGGGTGGGGGAAGGGCTCCGCTCACTACGCCACTGGTGCAGCAGGCTGGAAACCAGAGAATGTTGGCTCAAATTCTTTTGCCGCTCCTGTTGGCTCTGGGGAAGTTACTTAACCCTCCCTTGCCTGGGGCCCCAGGTCTAGACAAGTTCTGGCAGTCACGCTAGTCCAGATCCAGAAGCAACCTAGTGATTTCTCACTGAAGAAGGCAACAGAAGCCACAAGGGGTGGGTGGGAGCAGAATCTCTCGGCGTGTGGTTGTCAAGAGATGGTTCAACTCGAGGGTGAATCTGGACATGGACTCTACATTTAACATGGAGGAAACATATGTGCAAACTGTGCTTGAGAACTTACGCTCTTAGGGATTGGTTCTGTCGGGCGAAGAGCCTTTACTTTCTTATGCTGATAATTTGGGGGTTAATTCCAGTGGATAGGGATATTGCAAAGGTCAACATTAAGATCAGGGATTGTATTGGAAAACCTGAAAGACGGGCTCCGTCCTGCAAACTGAAATTAAATACAAACAAGACAAACGTTTTATGCTTTAGGTCGATCGCATTGGAATCTGGAGTTTCTCTTAAACAACCAAAGTATTAGGGTTTACATTAGACCCGTCCTTGATATACAACGATCAAATTGCAAATATACGGAAGAAAACCATGTATGTATTGAGACAGTTGAGATTAGTAAAATTATATTCTTTTGAACGTCACTTTGCATCGGTGGTACAAATGTTAATATTATCACAACTCAGCTATTGTAATTCTTTGTATTTGAACTTAAAAGTGTTAAAATTCAAAATACTGCAGTGAGGTTGATATATGGCCTGAGGAGTTAGGATAGTGTTTCTGTATTCTATAGGAAACTAGAGAGTTGCGCGGGGACAGAAATCCCCTCCGTCCCCGCCAAAATCCCACCCGTCCCCACCCGTCCCCGTGAGGAATCCCTCCGTCCCCGTGAGGAATCCCTCCGTCCCCACCCGTCCCCGTGAGGAATCCCTCCGTCCCCACCCGTCCCCGTGAGGAATCCCTCCGTCCCCACCCGTCCCCGTGAGGAATCCCTCCGTCCCCACCCGTCCCCGCGAGGAATCCCCTCTGTCCCCACCCGTCCCTATAAACTTCAGAAATAGTTATTTTATTTAATTATGCTACTGAATTAAAGGCTCTGGTAGAGACCCATTTACAAATAAGCAAAGAGACTTTATTAATTTGGAAATATTAATTGGGAAGAATACATACTTTGTAAATGGGTTTCTACCAGAACCTCTAATGTAAATATAAAATATAAATACTCAGCTGATGAGAACCCACAAACTGTCAGCTGAGGAAGGAAACTTCATTGGCTACCTATAGAGAAACATATAGGGCTCCTTTTATGAAGGCGCGCTAGCGTTTTTTAGCGCACGCACAAGATTAGCGCTCGCTATAGCAAGGGATCTAACCAACCAGAAGCTGTTTCTGGCTGGTTAAATCTCTTTGAATATTGACTTATGCGGTTTTAATACTCTTTGAACTTAGGGTTACGAGAAGTCCAGGATTTACCCGGACGTGTCCTCTTTTTAGAGGAACTGTCCAGGTGTACGGCTGGATTTTCAAAACCCGGCACTTTGTCCGGGTTTTGAAAACCATTGAGCTCGGGGCCGCGTCTGGAGGGCATCGGCGCATACGCGGAAGCGCCGTCATGATGTCACGCGCATGCATGGGATATCATCCGTGTCTGCGCCGATGCCCTCCAGATGAGGCCCTGATGAGACGAGGTTTGCACGGGGCTGGGGTCAGCAGGTGGAATGGGGCGGGGCTGTGAGCGGAAAGAGGCGAGGCTGTGGGCAGAATGGGATGGAGGCCGGGGAGGGGGGTGTGTGTGGAGTAAAAATATGGTAACCGATTGTATTTCTCCCCCTCTTCCTATTCGTGTCCAGGGGCTTTTCGGTCCTTTTTACCTAGTACGTATTTGTTGTCAGTCATGTAGTTTTTTATTATTTAATTAATAATAGATGTTTCATTATAGTAATGTAAGTTTTATTTGTTAAATTTTTGTTTCAATGTTAATTTTAAATTTTTGTTCAACGCTTTGTAGTTTCAAAAAAGCGTTCAATCAAAAACCTGAATAAACAATAAACAGTAACCTTATTTGAGCTGGATCCCTGTAGTTAATAAGTCCCATCCCTGGTTCCTGCGAGGGAATGAATGCTTCCTATTGCCAAGACTCTACCTGCAATGCTCTTGCATGCGCTAGTGTAGCATATTCCCTGCCAGACATAACTTTCTATAGCACCCTTGCAGGTATCAATGCAGTCTCTCCAACCTAAAGATCTCCCCTGCCATGCTGATGTCTGTGCAGCTTAGTGACATGTCCTGTTTTTTTTTTTTTTTTAGGCTTACTCATGATATCAGCCTAGAAGAATTTGATGATGAAGACCTTTCTGAAATAACAGAAATCGCAGATGAATGTGGTCTCAGCCTACACTGTAAGGAGAGCCTGGCCTGCAGGGTAAGGAGGCTGATGGCAAAGGGTGAGCACACAAGAAGGAGTGACTGACCTGCAGGGAACAAGGGGCCAATGGGCAAAGGGTGGGAGCACGGGAAGAAGAGCCTAGACTGCAGGGGAAGGAGGCTGATGGCAAAGGGTGAGCACACAAGAAGGAGTGACTGACCTGCAGGGAACAAGGGGCCAATGGGCAAAGGGTGGGAGCCCGGGAAGAAGAGCCTAGACTGCAGGGGAAGGGGACTGGCAGGGAGAGGGTGGGGCGCTGGAAAATGTAAGGGAGGAGAAGGCTCTCCCAAATCCCTGTTGATAAGTCTATGTTAAAAGATGACTAGGAGGGGAAAATAGTAATCAGTCTGATCATATTTACTGGTTTCCTGATCTTCCTGTACTAGTTTATTTTTGGTTTGTGTTCTGAAAACTACCTTGAAACCCTATTCAGCTTGTCTGGTCCATTAGAGTGCATTAATGTGTCCTGGTCTCTCTCTAGCATTCATGACTAGGTCCATTAGTGAGGTAATAAAGAGAAGATTTTCCCCGGGAGACCATGAGCTCATGTACAGCAGCTGTTCTCAGCTCCACCAATGTGGTGGGAAAAAGCAGTGCAAAGGAGGCGGCCGGTCCCCAGCTGGGGAGGGGGATGGGTGAGAGAGGGAAGGGGCAGGAGTGGGAGAAAAGGGTCCAGCGGGAAGACGGAGAAGGAGCAAAAGGGCAAAGTAGGGAGAAGCAACTGAGGCCAAACAGGGTCAGGAAGGCAGAAGCCCACCCTGATTTGGGGGGCGAGAGAGGAAAGAGCTGTGCGGTTGTAGAAATTTAAAGATAATTTACCCCTCGTCCCAATCAAGCCTCTGTTCTAATGAACATGTCAACAATATCCATTTTTAAGGCTCTTGCTCTTAGAACGCAACATTCATAAAGCACTTAGAGGTTTAGCGCTGTGTCAGTTGTCTAAGGGTTCGTTTAAGTTGGCAGCAGCATGCATATAGGTGCCACAGTATAAGCAGTGTGCTATATGGAACATGTTTATGGAATTTGGGGGGCTGGTACCAACAATATGTAGGAAGCAT
This sequence comes from Geotrypetes seraphini, assembly GCF_902459505.1. Classification (NCBI taxonomy): domain Eukaryota; kingdom Metazoa; phylum Chordata; class Amphibia; order Gymnophiona; family Dermophiidae; genus Geotrypetes; species Geotrypetes seraphini. The sequence continues at coordinate 11,934,851 of NC_047102.1, forward strand.
ACATATAAATGCCAATATTTAGCCCTTTTAATGTATAGACTATGTCTTAGGCATAGGAACGGGGGAGCCCAAAGGAGCCAGGGCCTCCCCACCAAAATGGCGGTCAGAAGAATCAGTTATGGCTCTACTCCCCACCCCACCTCCTCCCGGCTGCTGTAATTTTAAATTTGCATGCTGCGTCGCTGTAGAATGAAGCCTTCCAGGACAGGCCTGCTCATTGGCGCTGCATGGCGGCTGCCCGAAGATTTAAAATTACAGCGCCTGGGGGAAGGTAGATGGGGGAGTCTTTGTGCCGCAGGATCCTACTGGGGATAGGGTGGAGCTTTTGGGCCCCTCCATAGAAAAAAGCGTTCCAGTGCCTATGTATATTGTATATTTGGCTTAGATGCTGGAAAAATGGGGTGCACGAGTCAAACCCAGAAACTGTTCATAAAGGTCCAATATTTACGACTTCTATGTGTAGAGAACCTTATATTTGTCACTTATGTATATTATGCAGTAGTGTAATAAGGTGGGGAAGGGAGGTAAAATGCCCCAAGTGCTGTCTTCTCGGGGGTGCTGGCACCGCTCCTCTCCATCCTCGTGTACCTCTTGAAATGTTCGCTGGGACGAGCAACATCTTCCACTTGCTACTCATGTCAACCTCGACTCCCTTCTGATGTCATTTCCTGCTCGTGGGACTGTGATGTGATGTCAGAAAGGAGCTGAGGCCGGTGCGAGCAGCAGGTGGGAGATACTGCTCGCACCGGGGAACATTTCAAGAGGTACATGAGGGGGTAGGAGGCTTTCATGTGGCAGGGAAGAGCGGGGGTGGGGTACATGGCATAGTGATGCCAGACGCCACCCCTCCCACCCACCCCCGGGCACCAACCTCCCTCATGATGCCACTGTTTGTATGTACCCCATTTTAGAAAGAACATAGAAGTTGGAATTGAGACGTCCAGATCAGGACATCTCAAGTTTCATTAGTATTTTAGAACAGAATCTGCTGACTTAAGAGGCGGTTCTTAAAGACAGGCGAAACGGACGTTTTTGCGCTGAGTGCAGGTGGCGTAAACATCCATTTAAAAAGAAATAAGCAAAGAAATAACAATTTCAGAGGATCAAAAACCAGCATATAAACGTGTTTTGCTCCCATTTTAGAAATGCAAGCATGTTTGAGGGGCCGCCGAAAAGTTCTCAGCCCAACCAACAAAGTTGGGGCAGTTTCCCTCGAGGGCTATACACTTAGAGGGAAATTCTTTAAAAGGCGCCTAAAGATAGATGCCAAGCAGGCACCTTTAGTATATGGGCTTCAATTATAAGCTTTAATAAGCTTATAATTGGAAAAAAATAAAAATTAATGGGTAATAGGCACCTATCTTATGGCGCTAATGGGACCATCTATTTGAATAAAGACTGTTTTATTGGCCGAAAGGATGTGATTGACATGAAATAGAGGTCTAACTTTAGGTGCCTATCTTTGTAGGCACCCAATTACAGAAACTGTTCCTTAGTCCAGTGATTTACCACTTTTTTCATTCCATCAGAAAAATATAGGACAAAAACAGTGGAAAATTGCTGGACTATGTGTATAGCCCATGACGGAGACTGCCCCAACTTTGTTGGCTGGACTGAGAACTTTTCGGCGGCCCCTCGTATTTTCCCAGTTTAGCATTTGGCAGAGGGGAGAGGACAGCAATGAATTATGGGGGCAACCTCTCCTAATCCACTCCCTTGCTCTTTTCCCCTTCCCCCCACTCTACATTCCTGTCCCCTGTTCTTTCCTCCTTCTGATTCTTCATTTATCTTCTCCTTCTCTCCCTCTGTGCTTCAATCCTCTTTTTACTTGACCTGAGATCCATCCTCAGTCTCTCTCCAATATTTCCTTTCCCTCCATATGCCCCAAATCTCCTTCTGTAACCTCCATTTCCTATCCCCCTCTTTCCCTAGAACCCCAGTACTGATCACTCCGCTGAAATGAACCCACAAAATTAACCAGGCAGTGAAGAAAAGGCAGGAGACAACTTCATTTCAACCAAAATATAGATCGGCATTGCTTAATATGCAGATCCATTCTCATTTATGCGGAATGTCACAGAATTTGAAAATCGGCTACAGAATTTAACTTGCTGTACAATCGTGAAAAATCTGGCATGGAAAATTGGGAGAGGGGGAGAGTCTCCAAATATAAACTTTTAATTAAAAGTTTATACAGTATTTGCTATTTGGAGATAGACAGGCCTCCTCCGCTCACCTTTTGATGTCACTTCCTGGTCACGGGATCAGGAAGTGACATCAGAGGGAGAGCAGAGGCGGGCAGCTTGATGCTGAAGATTTTGAAGAGGTATTGGGGGAGGGGGAAACAATGGGGGAAGAGTGCAGGGGGGTGCCCATCAATGCCAGGCACCACCGTCCTGGGCGCCTCCTTTCTTCCTTCACTATGCCGCTGATACCAGCCATTTAATAGTGAAGAATGGGGTAACTAGACGATAAATATAGAGGTTCTTGTCAGTTTCTAATTAATTTTTACCGTTATGATGACAAATACCATTATATATCTCATCACATATATCATTTATATATAAATTCTATTATATGTCATTCTAATTTTTACTTTGGGCGATAAAACTTGGGGTGGGCATATCGTAACTATACAGATGTCAATCCTTAGAACCTCTTATGATATATATATCATTTCAAGCTCCCGTCATGTATGTCACTTGTAATCATTGATGCCCACCACCTCCTACCAATTTTTACTTGGAATTTTTGATTTTTAATCTAAATAATTTATTAATTGATAATATTACCCGTAAGCATAATATTTTTAATCTGAGTAATTCTTTAGTTAAAAATAGTGTCTATAAATGTGTTTCCTAACAAAACCCTTCATGAACTGTATGATTCTCAAATTACTCATTATAACTGAAAGGCAACACTTATCTGAACCAGGTGGGCAATGCCACCATCAACGTTGAGGTCTTCAAACTACAGCCAGAGCACAGGTGGTCATAGCTAAACTTTGGCGCATCATTGTGCCCTTCTGTAACATTTTGTAATAGATTTGGGGGTGCAACTCTGCCGGGTTTTTTTGATGCCTCATTTTAGCGATCTGTACAGAATTTTCTCCCATTTTGTGATTGTGGGAAAAAGATCTGGTTGGACCGTGTCCTAAGGGCTATAAAGAAAGAATTGAAAACCTGTAGAAGAGAAATAACAAAACCAGCTCTTAGGTTCTCTTTTCCCTTCTCTGTTGGCAGAATAATGCTTCCCTCTCCTCTCTCACTGTGTTTCTTCTCCCCACTGCCGATATAATGCCTGTAAAGTGTCCCTCCCCTCCCTTCCCGTCTGGGTTGCTGATGTAATGCAGGGTGACTGCCTGCGACCTCCCCACTGGTCTCCTGACTGATGAGAGTCTCTTAATCTTCACAGAGTCATGTGGGCCTGGACACAGATGTCATGCAGGAGGGAGGGGGAGGGGCGGGGAGCCGCATCCAGGCAGAGATGCTTCAGCTGGACCTGATTGATTCTGTGGACGATCTCCCGGAGGAGGAAGAGCGGAAGCCCGAGCCGCGAAAAGCGACTGGACTAGGATTTATGGATACATACAGGCCCAAGCGACCCACCACCCTGAACCTCTTCCCCCAGGTGCCCCGGAGCCAGGTAAGGAGCACCGTTACACTGAACCTCCTCCCCGCCCCACTCCTGGCATTGTGAGCACATCCTTCCCCCCTGAGCCTCTCCCTCCAGTGCCCTGGACACAGACAAGGAAGCAGCCCTTACCCTGAACCTCTTCCCTCCCCAGTTCTCCAGACTACAAGGTAATGACCATTAAATATTTCTCAATTCTTTTGCTAGACATCCTGTGAAGAGATAAGGCAGCACCCACCACTCTGAGCTTTTGTTATTTTTGTTGTTGTTGCTCTGGACACAGGTGTGGGTGACTTGAGCACAATGAGCAGTAGGGGTCTGTCTCACAGCCGAGGCCTGGGTAGAGTTACCATATGGCTCCAGAAAAAGGAGGACGGAGTGAGGCATCCGGGTTTTACTTCTACTGCAAGCAACGGAATGCCTCAATCCGTCCTCCTTTTTCTGGAGCCCTATGGTAACCTTAGGCCTGGGGAACCCTGACATACTAAGGGTATGTTACGCAGACAGCATGGTTTGCAGTTATGTGAAAAAGGCCCTGCTTCCTGTACAGCAGTGCAAGAGAAGGCTTTAATGAGCAGCTTTAGTTTTTGTTTTGTTTTTTTTGTTCAAAAATTTTTTATTGGTTTTAATGGGGGAAGCCATTGCTTGCCCTGGATCAGTAGCATGGAATGTTGCTCCTCCTTGGGTTTTGGCCACCGTGAGAATGGGCTACTGGGCTTGATGGACCATTGGTCTGACCCAATAAGACTATTCCTATGTCCTAAAAAACCCAAATCCTAGGTTCTGGTGCTGTCCTTTGTGGCCAGCAAAGAGAATAGTTGCAGTTACAATTTACTGGGCAGACTATACGAGACATTTCCTTATCTATCTGCCACCATCTCCTATGTTATTGTGATCTGTATTATCTCTCATCTAGGTGGCAGGATGTAATATATATTGTATTAGCTGTAATGTAAGCCACTTTGCCTGTACCACAGAAAGATGGTTTATCAAATCCATGACCCAAGTATTTTGCTGCTGGGGACAGGATGAATGCAGTGAGGAGGGAAAGGAGAAGGAAGAATGGTGGGGGCAAAGAACTGGAAAAGAAAAGAGGAGAAATGAGGAGAGGAGAGAGCCCAATGGACAGAAAGAAAGTCAAAATGGAAGGAGAGCAAGTGGATGGAGGGAGAGAAGGGAAAGGCAAAGATGGGGATGTGGCAGAAATGGAGAGATAAAAGCACTAAGCCAGAGCGAGGGGAAAAGAGGCTGACACGGATGAGAAGGGGGTCTGAACCAGAGGAGAGAGGGAGTGAAGGTCTGTGGATTTGATCTGCCACTTTTCTGTGGTTTGACCTTCCTCTGCATCATTCGGTTGATTTCTCTGTTAAAAGGATCCTTTTATTCTCTTCTTTCCTCAGGATACACTAAACAATAACTCTCTGGGTAAGAAGTACAGCTGGCAAGACCGGGTGTCCCGATCCTCGTCCCCATTGAAGACAGGTGTGTGCTGGTGGCAGTCTGAGACCTGGAAAGGGTTATGATTGGCAGTGGCGTACCTGGCGGGGCGGGGTGGAGCATCTCCTCTTCTGGTCGGAGCAGGAAGTTGACATCAGAGAGGGCGGGGGCCAGCAGAGCCGTTTACAGGCGGACTGCAGACCCGCGACCGCTCCAGCACCCCCTTGCTCCCTGCACCCGGGTGGACCGCTCCGTCCTTGGTACGCCACTGATGACTGGAGTGCTGGACTGATAAGAATTTTCTGTATATTTAAAATGAACCAGAAAGGGCCCCTTCTCCCCAATTCAGAGCAATGCTGGCGAGTCCTGAGCAAAGAGGAAAAGGGGGGGTAGCCAAAATGTCTGTCTGTACATGCAGTATTAGCAATTTTACTCTGCCGGCATGAGCCTTGATCTGCATCGCCTTCTGGAGTGGTAGTCATAAGGCAGAGATGGGAGCAGTAATAGCCAGGATCTGATTGGTCAGGAAAGGTATGCTTGCAAGATCAGATTGGACGAGAAAGGTATGATGATCAGAATCTGATATGCTGGTAGGACATAATGTCCAGGATTTGATTGGCTGGTGGGGGAGGGAGGGAGCAGTTACATAGTGAGGATGAGAGGTGCCTGGGGTGGTGGCACCCCTCCCCCAACCCCCCCCCCTGCCATGCACGCCCCTTTTCCCCTCCCTGTACCTCTAGTTCTTCGCCATGAGCAACAAGAACATGCTCCTCGTGACCCCGTCGGATCTCCCTCGACATCACTTACTGTGCGCAGCACCCAGAAGTGATGTCAGCGGGAGAATGACGTGGTCATGAGGAGCGCGTTGAAGTTGTTGCTCGCGGCGGTGAACCACTGGAGGTGCGGGGGAAGGGAGGGGTTGTACCCGCAAGGCAAGGGGAGGAGTGGGAAGAGGTAGGGGTCAGAGAGGAGGTGGGGTGTCCGACATGGAACCCAGGGCGGACTTCCCCCCCTTACTATGTCACTGGGGGGGATATATGGGATCTGATTGTACTGCTCCCATTGCATGCAAATAGACCTCATACATATTCATTGTGGAAATCCTGAAAACCAGGTTGGGTTGTGGACCCTGAAGACTGGATTTGAGGACCCCTGCCCGAAACTAGCCCTCTTCTCATGCCCCTGTCCTGCACCCCTATCCCCACCTCCCACTCCCCAGCTACATAGTTCCACTTCCTTTTGGTCTAGAAATCAATAATAATAATAACAGTTTATATACCGCAGGACCGTGAAGTTCGATGATTAAAAATGCTACAAATTGAGTAGAACTAGCAAAGTTGAAAGCTAGATACTAACAGCTCTAGAGATCAGTTATTGTGGAATAAGATTGTACAAATCAGCTACCAAAGTACTTCAGGATTGGATTGGATTGGCCTCGAGTCCAATTAATGAGTAGGGAACGTGTGATGTTCAGGATCTGATTGGCTGAAAAGGCAGTTGGGAAGGTGTGATATATGGGATCTGACTGGCTGAGAAGGGAATGTGATAGCCTCGATATGATTGGTTGAGAGGGAGTGTATGATTTAAAAACTCTAGTTGAGAAGTACTGGAATATGCTTCCTTACCACATGCCTGTTTGTTTGCAGGAGAGCAGTCCCCCCATGACCACGTTTGCCTCAGTGATGAAGGTAACCACCAAACCAGCACAACCTCGACCAAAGACAGGGGCACATCCACGGACAGCCCCTGCCGTCGGAACACGGCCACTCAGAGCGCTGCAGCCGGTCTCTCCTCCCGACTTCCCGACAAGTCTGCTGGCTCCAGCAGACAACAGCACCAGACCAATGCTAGCACCTCGAAGGGGGCAGCAGCTCACCGGGACCGCATTCGATACCAAACTGATGTGAGACTGGAGGCCACGGAAGAAATTTATCTGACCCCAGTACAGAAGACCTCAAACCCTCTGGAGACTGACAGACCCTTTATGTCTCAATCTAGTGATAACCGGATGTCTATTAGCTCAGATGCTGACCCCTCCAGTTATTTGCCTGTGGCTGGAAGGCCCAAAGCCTCTATTAGTGAGGAGGACGAGGTTCTAGAGTATCTGTCTTCCCCAGACAGGAACCACTTGTCTAGGAGCTTCTGCAGTACTGGGCCTGGTTACCGATCTTCCCTTGGGCATCAAAGAGCCTCAGTTAGCTCTGACACCAGTGCCTTGTCCTATGACTCGGTGAAATATACACTGGTGGTGGATGACGATGTGCAGCTGGAGCTGGTGAGCCTGAAGCAGTGCTATTCTGGCTACAGCGATGAGAGCGATTCGGGCACTGTCTATGACAACTGTGTGTCCTCACCCTATGAGTCAGCCATAGGGGAAGAGTATGAGGAGGATGTGCTAAAACAGGACTCGGTCTGTCCATCTGAGGACTCCACCCCTGAGGCAGACATTCCATTCTCCAAGAAGTTCCTTAATGTCTTCATGAGCGGCAGGTCACGCTCATCCAGTGAGTTTCTGAGAGGGAGATAGGAGGTACACAGTAAGTGCATGAGTAGGGATACCAGATTTTCGTGAATGAAAATCCAGACCCATGGCTCTGCCCCGTTCTGCCTGAGTCACACCCAGTTTTGCCTCCAGCCCCACCTCCTCAATCTGATCACTTGTCAGGAGGGCATCTGCATGACATCACCGTGTTGCATTCATGCCTGCGCAGATGCCGTCCCGACGTCACTGCTACCTGGAAAGCTTTTCAAACCCCAAACAAAGTGCCGGGTTTTGAAAAGCCGTCTGAACCCCTGGACATGTCCTCAAAAAGAAGGACATGTCTGGGGAAATCTGGATGTCTGGTAACTCTAAGCATGAGAGAATGGAAGGAACAGGGGCTTATCCGGTGAGGGTATAAAAAAAGGATCGGGGAGACTGGGATTCAGTCAGCAAAGGTTCAGGAACATGATAGGATAGCATTTCACTGAGTGTGTGTGAGAGGCAGGGGTGGGACAGCTGCTTATCCAGTAAGTGTACAATAGAGGGACTGGAGAGATGGAGGTAAATAGGGCCTTATCCAACAATGGGAGACAGAGACAATAGGGGGACAGGAGTTGGAGAGGAACAAGTCAGTTGGAGAGGGACAAGATGGGACAGGGGTCATCTAATAAGTGTGCAAGAGAGCAACCAGAAAGATGGGGGTTCCAACTGAGATTGTGTGTGAGAGAGATGGGGACAGCATTCTCAGTCACTCGGTGTATTCATTTTTGTCTTGTTCAGGTGCCGAATCCTTTGGCTTATTTTCTTGCATGATCGATGGTGAAGAGCAGGAACAAACTCACAGAGCTGTGTTTAGGTGAGGAACTCCTTCCCCCTCCAAATCAGGTCACTGTCACCCTTCACTCATCCTTTCTACCCTAAATTTTGGCTTTATACTCTGTACACCACGTTTGTGTTTTGCCCTAACTCACCTTTTCTGCCTCCAGATTTGTGCCCCGTCATGACGATGAGCTATCATTGGAGGTAGATGACCCTCTGCTGGTGGAGGTGCAGGCAGAGGATTACTGGTACGAAGCCTACAATATGAGAACGGGGGACAGAGGCATTTTCCCAGCATACTATGCCATTGAAGTCACAAAGGATCCTGATCACACAGCAGGTAATGCGGGACCCAGAGCAGTGCGGTATCTCTTAGGTGAGGCTTTACCCAGAAAAGATAGAGAAGATGTGGGATGGAAAAGTGCAGCTGTCAGTGTACCGAGGCACTGATTTTTGTCTCAGCTGTCACTGCTCTGTGCTCGGCCAGGGTATGATGAGATCTGAATTTGAATGTCTCAGACACTAATTCCTTCAGCATTTCCTGCTATCTTCCACCTGCTTTAGTTCAGATTGTTATTACAGAATGAAGTCTTAAGACATCCACCCCATGTGGAACAGTTGATAATAAAAGATAGGGTATCTAGATGATAAGCATAAGATTTTTAATAATCAATTTCAAATTAATTTTCAACTGTTATAATAACAAATGAACTTCCATTATCAATTCCTGATATCCATTTTCACCATGCATTCTAAGAGGGGGGGGAACATCCACACGATTCTGCTTCAAAAAGAACAACGATGGATATTTTATTTGAATTATGTTCACCCAATGGGTTTAAATAGAGAATTTGATGTATGAAGAAACCTGGCTTTTGATGGCATTTCTTGGAATATTAATTAAATAAATTATCTGGACATACTTTTAGGTTTAGATGGTTGGTTAATGAACTGGATTCCATGATTATTTATAGATATAGCAGTAATAAATCTTCACGACTAGCTTCATAACAAGATGGATCCCATGAATAGTATAAGTGAAAGCTAGGAGTAAGTTTCCGCGGACAAAAGACAAATACAGTATGGTTGTTCCCCTTAGTGTTACGTATGGATAGTATGAGTTGATAAATTTTTTTGAGTTTGTCGAGAATTGGACAGATTTTGAGGTTGTTCACAGTTTGGATGTAGTGTGAATGATACGGGGAGTCAGGAAACATCAACATTGATGGTGTTAGGATCCACCAAGATCAAAGATAAGTGTTGCCTTTCATTTATAATTAGAAAGTTGGTTATCACATAATTTATAAGGGGTTTTATTTTTAGGCAACATATTTATGGGTAGTATTTTAACTAATAAATCACACAATTAAAAACACAAACTAAAAATATTAATTGGTAGGTGGTGGTGGGCATAAATGATCATAAAGACATACATGACAGGAACTTGAAATGATATATACATCATAAGAGGGTCTAAAGATTGATGTCTGTACAGTTATTATATACCCACCACAAGCTTTATTGCTCAAAGAGGAAATAAGAACGATATGAAATAGAATGTATGGTGAAAATGGATATCAGGAATTGATAAAGAAAGCTGGACTCATTTGGAGCACTGGTCTTTGACCTGGGGGCCGCCACATGAGCAGACTGCTGGGCACGATGGACAATTCTTATGTTCATTCGTTATTATAATGGTTGAAAATTAATTAGAAATCGATTATTAAAAATTTTATGCTTATCATCTAGATACCCCATCTTTTACTATCATTAGTTTGGATTGTTGGCAAGATTGTTTTTTCTCCTACTATTTGGGGCCATAAAGGTCATTACAAACACGAAAAAATACAAACACGTTACCCACCTTTTAAAAAAAGCCCACTGGCTCCCGGTCCAACATAGAATAACTTATAAGATTGCCCTGTTAATATTCAAAACTCTTAAAACTAAGGAACCGGCTTTCATAGATAAAACTCTTATTCCGTATGAATCTAACAGAACCTTAAGATCCCTAAGTCAACATCTGCTTTGGGTTCCATCTTTAAAAATGATAAATACCCGTCCATCAACAATATTTTCAGTAACTGCTCCTACAATTTTGAATGCCTTGCCAACTCATCTTCGGGCAGAACAAAATTTAGAGAAATTCAAAGGAGCTTTAAGAAGCTCCCTGCTGTCTGTCTGACCAAGATAGATTGTAAGCTCTTCCGAGCAGAGACCGTCCATAAATGTCAAAATGTACAGCCCGGCGTATGCCTTTCAGTGATATGTTGTAGTAAGGGGAGGAGCCATGTGTTAGCACTGTCCCATGGCTCCTCCCCTTACTACTACTTATCACTTATATGGCACTGAAAGGCTTACGCAGTGCTGTACATTTTGACATTTATAGAGCTTACAATCTAACTTGGACAGACAAACATGACATAGAGGGCTGGGGATGCAGAACCCAAGGTGAGAGGAGTTAGGAGTCAAAAGCACTCTCGAGGAGGTGGGCTGACATTTATAGATGGTCCCTGCTCAGAAGAGCTTACAATCTAACTTGGACAGACAGATATGACATATCTTTTATCCGGGCCTTGAACACTGCTATCGTTCACATTAATTCTGTTTTACAGCGACAGTGAAGGACAGTGACTGGATGGACGTGTTCCAGGTGAAGTTTCTGGGCTCTGTGCAGGTCCCCTACCACAAAGGCAACGATGTGCTGTGCACGGCTATGCAAAAGGTAATCCCCAACACCACCCGAGTATCCCCTCGCTCGGCAATGGTTCTCACAGTGACCACAACTACCACTTGCCTTCCCAGATCGCCATGGCACGGAGGCTGACCGTGCACTTCAACCCACCGTCCAGCTGCATCTTGGAAATCAACCCCAGGGGAGTAAAGATCGTAGTGAAAGCCGAAGACGTCAGGGACCAAGGCAAGGTATGGACGCAAAGAACTGCCTGTGCTAAATAATCAGAGCTCGTGTTCCCAGCCTTTGTATGCTCTTATGGAAGGGACAGAGGTTCAACCTCTGGATCACTACATCTGTTGGGTACCATTGCTACAGCAGGGAGACGGAAGGAGAAGGGACTGATATGTCTCCAAGACTATGCTAAATCTGAGAGGGGTGAAGGTTCTTCTTATTAATGCTTATTGCTTGTAGATGTGAATCGCTTGTCCACTCTTTCCAAAAATACTAGGACTAGGGAGCATGCGATAAACCTACTAAGTAGTAGATTTAAAACAAACCAGAGAAAATATTTCTTCACACACGTGTAATTAAACTCTAGAATTTGTTGCCAGAGAATGTGGTGGAATCAGTTTGCTTAGCGGGGTTTAAAAAAGGTTTGGATAATTTCCTAAAAGTGAAGTCCAAAGGCCATTATTGAGATGGCTTGGGGAAATCCGCTGCTTATTCCTAGGATAAGCAGCATAAAACCTGCTTTACTACTTGGGATCTGGGTTGGCCACTGTTGGAAACAGGATACTGGGTTTTATGGATCTTCGGCAATTCTTATGTTCTTATGTAATATCAAAAATTATCTGTTAGTTTGTTACATCTGAAAAGGGAAGTCAGGCACAAGGACTTAGGGTGATCTATCTGCAGTCACAGTGAGCCGAGAGTAGATCTGGGTTTAAACAGAGGTTTGGGGACATTAGGTGACAGTGTATCAAGGGCAGAGCTGCTCTTCTCCCTGCTGTTAGAGGCTGGAGGTCCCCCCCCCCACAAGTGACAAAATATGGTTTCACTCTATGGATGAATCCAGGAAATTCTACTATCTGCAGGACCATATAGTTTGTTCCTTCTGTAGTGGGAGAACTGGAGAATGAGATAACCCTTGTCCCAGGGCTTTAGTGAGCTATATGGAAGCAATGCAACCCTGGACATGTCCGGGGGTCGGTCCGGGTTTTGAAAAGCTTCCCGTCAAAATCGCGTCGGGAAGGAGCATCCGCGCACACGTGGATGCATTGTAGTGATGCCACGCCCACACATGCTTGCACATGATGTCATTGCATCATGTCCATGCATGCGCAGATGCCTTCTAGGGGGTGGGTCTGGGGGGGGGTCAGAATGGGGTGTGACATGGTTGGAACTGGGAAGGCCAAGGGGCATGGCCATGAGTCCGGATTTTCATTCAGAAAATCTGGTAACCCTAAGGTGAGGGCTCCAAATTGTGTCCTGTGTGTTGCCTTCCCTGCTTGGCTGCAATGTAGTGGGCGGGACAGGTGTTTTTTTTTTTTTGGGGGGGAGGGTCATACAGGATGTGTTTCTGGCTCGGGATGGTCTTGCTTTGTCCTCCCTTTATACACTATGGCCCCTTGTTTCAACCCTTCTAGGAGGGAGTCACCTCTTGTGTTTACTCTGTCGATGTCTAAGAAAAATGTAAAAAGGCTGCGGATCATTCATCTGACTGATTTTCGGATTGAAAAGATCAGATCACGTGTCACAGTATTACCATAGACCGCATTGGTTGACACCAGAGCCTAGAATAGTTTTCGGATTTGGTTGTGTATGTTTTAAGGCCTTGAATGGATTTTTACCCAGCTATCTTTTAGATTGCTTCGATTTTGCGACTAGAAAACATTTGCGTGTGGTCCGACTTTTGGGATTTTCCATCTGTAAAGCGACGTGTTTACAAACGATTTCTTAGTAAAACTGTGGCCTATTTGGCAGCTATGTGGTACAAACACGTTAGTACTTTTATCTCAACCTCTTACCCGGTCTTTACAAAATCGTTGAAAACACACTTGTTTGGTAAATATTTTGACTCGTTCATTATGATCATACTACACATAGTTAGTATCTCTTAGCTGTTAACCGCACTGAACCGCAAGGTAGCTGCAGTATGTAAGAATTTACGTAATGTAATGTTACTCTTTTCCAGCAGGAGAACCGGTGTAGTCACTACTTCCAGCTAAAGAATATCTCCTTCTGTGGATACCATCCAAAGAACAGCAAGTGAGTTCCCCCTCCGCCCGCCTTTTCTTTGCCTCCCTCACAGCACCTGTCACATCCCTAAGCATTCATTTGGGGAAATCGCCCCTGCTGGAAATTGTTAAAAGTGAGTATGCTGTCCCCAGAATGATTAAAAGATATAAGAAATGGTAAAACATTATTTTTTTTTAAAAAAGTACAATACCAGTAAAATACAGTTACACCTCCTTTCTCCATTTTGATCCCTCTGAGTGTCTCACACACCTTCCCTGTCTCTCTGGAGTTCATAGGTGTACGTGTGTGTTTAAGCGTGTATCTATGCATGACCCTCTTTCACGTTCTTCTCACAGTTTCTTTCTCACATAACTTTTAAATAGGTTTTTTTTTTTACATTCTCACATGTTTCATTTTATATAAAAACCACTCTAAGCAATTTGCAATATAAAAATACAGGTACAACTTAGCAGTATAAACAATTAAACAGCAGTAGGCCATAAACAAACAAACAACAAAAAAAAAACCAAAACCCTCAATCAAACAACAAAGTAAATAAAAGCTAACATATTAAAAAAAAAAAAAATCAACATAAGCTGCAAAATCAGATACACAACAGAGGAGCTAAGCCACCAAACCGATCAAGCTCTCGGAATGCCAACCATCAAACCATTTACTGTCATTTCCCCTTAACACAGGGGTGTCAAAGTCCCTCCTCGATGGCCACAATCCAGTCGGGTTTTCAGGATTTCCCCAATGAATATGCATGAGATCTATTAGCATACAATGCATGCTAATAGATCTCATGCATATTCATTGGGGAAATCCTGAAAACCCGACTGGATTGCGGCCCTCGAGGAGGGACTTTGACACCCCTGTCTTAACACCTGCCAAACAGTGCAAGGAGCCCTAAATAGTGGGAGTCATCCTTGGGGAGCAGGAATAACCATGTCTGCATTTTAGGAAGCTCCTGAAAACATACCTCTCCCCCAAACCTGACGACCAAGTTTTAAATGAACCCTCATTGACCCAGGACTGGACAACTTTCACTCATCATCTCATCCCATCACAAACCTCAATTTCTCGTTTATTGTTTTTTATGCGTTTGTAAATCTGTATTAGTCTAATTTGTTAAAAATGACTGATGGTTTTTACTACCCTGTACACTGCCTTGAACCGAAAGGCTAATACGGTATATAAATAAACATTTATGCTATGTTATGTTATGTCTGCAGCTCCTTCCTGAAGCTGAGATAATTCAACCCCGATCTGATCCACAACAAAGGAGAAAAAAACATTCTATAGCTCTAGCTAGGCTTTCTGAATGGCCTGCTGACAAGGCTACCTGGGCTTGAATGCAGCTATTCTAGTTTATTGAGGGCTGTTCTCTGCCATGACTCTGAAGATAAACTTCCATATCTGAATAGGGTAAGGTGCAGCATCCATCCTGGTAGAGGGCACACTGCCTCTTCACAGACTCTCTGTCTACATTTCAGGCTACTTGAAGTCTCCTAGTAAGCCTCAAAGGGAGATCCACCAAAAGGCCATTACAGGAGTCCAGGTTGGACACAGTTGTTCACTAGCAGGTATCAGCTTTGCATGAAAATGGGCCCTCTGCTAAATAATGTATCTTATATACTTGAATATAAGTTGATGGGAATATAAGTCAAGACCCCCATTTTTCCCTCCCAAAAGGAGGAAAAATGGTTGACTCGAATATAAGTCGGGCGGTTTAATATTCAAGTGCCCTGCCAGGATCTGCACCCAGCGCCCCTCTCTTGTAAGCCCCCTTCCCTCCATCTCCTGTCAGGCTCTGTACCCAGCCCCCCCCCCTGCCAGGCATTGCACACAGCCCTCCCTCCCTCCCAGGCTCGCCACCCTGTCCCCCCTCCCTGCCCTGTAAATTGTACCTCCTCTGCTGCTGGAATCCCTGGTAATCCAGAGGTTTAGTGGGCAGGAGCGAGCTTTCCACCTCCAGCCCCGCTGCTAACCTGGTCGGTCGCTGCTGCGAGTTCCGGCTTCAGCTGCTGAGCGGGAGAGTGCTTTGGCGCTGCTGGTCGGCGCTAAGCAGCTTCCTGAATGGCTCCTGTTAATTCTCAGGGAGACAGGGTGCAGAGCCTGGAGGCTCAGTGGAGGCCTGCGATAAGTCTGGGAGGGGAGGGGAGGGCAGGTGTGCACTGAATGCTGGCCTGAATATAAACCGGGACCCCCATTTTTGGGGCCAAAACGCCCGGTTTATATTCGATTATATTAGCTGTATTAGAGCGCATTAACTCCTAGAAAATGACCCCATCCCCTCCCCCAATGCAATTTAAAGAGGGTGATTTGTGCGCCCATTGGACCATAAAATTCAAGGTTATACAAGAATCCAGGAGCTCGCTCGAATCCCTTACATTAGAAAGGCAAAGGGCGAACTCACCCTTCACCTGCAACCTCAAATATGGTACACATATATGCCACAAGTTATCAACTCTCAGGAACTTGGTCACAGCATGTAAGACCAGCTTGCTTAGCAGCAGGCCAGGGCTATCATAGTTAAACATCGATCAGCCAAGGTGGCGATGGAAGAAACATTAATATTGACATAAACTGTTTGTCAGCATAGACCTTTGCAGTTAGCTCCCAAGACTCAAATAGGATGCAAGAAAGTTCTCATAAACATTAAAATCCTTAAGGGCCCCGTTTACTAAACCACATCAAAGCCCACATTTCTGAGGCTGCTTTTAAATCTTGACTCCTTATTCGTCCTGTTTGTCTTGGTTAGACGTCCAGCAGGGACTGTCTCTTATGTGTTTGTGTACAGCTCTGTGAACATCTAGTAACGCTATAGAATTAGTTGTCGTTTCTCTTGGGATACACTAGCAGTCCTTACTCTTTCTCGGGACACACTGATAGTCTACACTTAGAAACGTAGAAACATGATGGCAGATAAAGGCCAAATGACCCATATATTCTGCCCATTCGCAGTAATCATTATCTCTTCCTCTCCCTATTGGCCTAGGCTTTTAACATTTGCATCTCCTCTCCCTATTGGCTAAGGCTCTTTACACCTCCATTGTGATGGCATAGAACTTTATGGTTAAAGAAACACGATGGCAGATAAAGGCAAAATGGCCCATCTAGTCTGCCCATCCCATGTGCATATCTCACGCCTTCTTGAATTCAGACACCACCTCTTCTGGGAGACTATTCCATGCATCTACCACCCTTTCTTAAAATACACTGACAGCTTATTCTCTCTCTCTAGGTATTTTGGATTTATCACCAAACATCCAGCTGATCATCGATTCGCCTGTCACGTCTTTGTTTCTGAAGAATCAACCAAACCCCTTGCAGAATCCATAGGGTATGTCTAGAAAGATGCCCCTTTTTTTTTTTCTTCTTTTACTGAATGACGGGGTGTGGAATAACCTACTCTGTAGAGCAGTATGCCAAGAACCAGGAAAAGCAGGGTTCAAATCCCGCTACTGCTCTTTGGAATCTTGAGCAAGTCATTTAATTCTCCACTGCCTCGGGTGCCAACTTAAAATTGAAGTTCTCCATGGTCAGAAGTATATTTACTGTACCCAAATATGTTTCACCTTGAGCTCCTGTTGAAAAGGCATGAGCTAAATTTCCTTCCCTTTGCTGTGCTAAAGAGGGAAAAGCAGAATTTTCTGTTGTTCAAGCAATAATGAGGGAGAAATAGGCGTACATAAAACAAGACCCAAGTTCTCTATCAGCCTAGAGTGCTAAAGGTCAACCCCAGCCCCAAGATCACAGGGAGAAATAGCATGGAGGAGTGATTGGATTTAGTGCACTTAGACAGAGTCAGAGTTAAGGCACAGGTCAATGTAGTTGCACTCAGCAGCTAAACGTGGTGACCTCCTGCGGGTTTGTATGACCAATACCAAAAATGATCTACTTTAGTACAACCGTAAGGCTTGTTCTACTAAAGGGGTATAGTTTAGGGGCAGCAGAATGAGATAAGGCACTGGAGCTGTGGCCCAACACGCCATCAGCAATTCGAAGGGTTGGAGGCAAGGCCAAAGATTGATTTGTTTGGCCCCTCCAACTAAAAAGGTGTTCCACAGCCCTTAGGTAGGTCAGTGGAGCAAAACAGGTGCATCGTGTAGTTGTTATCTGACAATATCCACTACAGTTATCTCCATTAAGGGCTGAAATCTCTACTCTAATTTCACTTTCATCAGGAACTAGAGAGGAACCTCATGAAAGATGAAACTCTAGTTTTGTATGTTATTAAAAAAGTAAACGTGGGCCGTTCAAAGCTCTGTAGCCAAAATATATTTCTTCCCTACTTTGATAGTATTGAGTAGCAAGAAATCCTACAGGAACGAGAAGGGCAGCAGGAACTAGAGCAGAGATACAGTTAGGGATTTCATGGCATTAGGGGGTGGGGACTGGAATACAAGCCATGGGTTTGTTTATTTTTTTTCCTTATAAATTGCCTTAGTTACATACTTTAGGACAGCTTCTTGTCTGCAATATTTTTTAACTAAATGAAAACCTTCTTTTAGAGGTGGGGTGATGAGTTTTGGTCTTGACTTGGTTCTCCTTGGTCTCCCTGGCAGGAGAGCCTTCCAGCAGTTCTACAAAGAGTGTGTTGAGTATTCCTGCCCCACAGAAGACATCTACCTGGAGTAGAGAGGCACTGCAGTAGGTGCCCTGTGTATCTACATACACCCTGCTTCCCAAAAGTCTACGGGCAAGATATCACCTGGAGAAGGAACAGCCAAAGCCTCCGAAGACCTCTTGCACAACTGCCCACTCTCATCATCTCAGATCTTTTCATTTTAGGGGTAAGGGAACATTGGGAGATCCTTAATTAAAAACCCAAACAAGAAAGAAAAGGCAGAAGAGATCAACTTGTTGCTAAGAATAAATGGATATAATTTAAATTTACTATGATTCATGAAGATCGTGATAGTAGATCCTTTCCTCTATATGGACAGATGGATTTGTACAACTAGCAGATGCTCATTGAATATATCACCATCATGAATTATATGTAAATAAATGAAAGGGTTCTTGCACTGATATGCCAAAGCAGAATATGTGCTATAGACCTTCTCACAATAAGGCTTGTCAAGGCTTAATTTCTGAGGGAATGGCCCGGAATGCACTTCCGCCACTTCTTATATTTCAGAGCAAGGTGTTCTGCCCCCGCCCCATCTGTTCCAGGAAGCCTGCAGGGAAGAGAAGGGGGTGCAGATGAGCCTAGAACCGTCCCGCTGCTCTCAAATCAAGTTTCCGTTGCTCCTTCTCTTGTCTTGCCCACCCTCCAGACCCCTCCTACCCCTAGCTCCACAGTTCCATCTTTTTGTCTACAAATAAAACTCTAAGGCTTGTTTTACTAAATGGGTGATATCAATCTCACACTGATACCTATGTTTCAGAATGATCTCTGTACCACTGATCAGCCACATTATCTAGTTCCTGGAGGGATATTTTTTACAGACTTTCCTGGTTTTGAACCTGCTGTACATTCATGCTGCTATTTGATAGTCTTCATTCTATTCATCGACATCAGCGCTTTAGAATGAATTGGGCTGGAATGGTCTAGAATCTAGACCTGATCTAACTTGGCCTCAAGGAGATGGGTAGCTTGACAGCTCTGCCCTCATTATTTGTGCTCAGATGTAGTGTCGCTTGAGTCACGCAGAAGACAGAAGCTTTCCCAGGCAATTCCGCATCAGTTTCAGCTTTTACAGAAATTGTCATAGCTTCCCAGATATCAGTTGAAATCATCTCTCTCCGAGAACCAAAACTAGAACTGTAGCTAGGCAGCAAATAGTATTTATGTTCCCCACGTCCATATTTGGTCTTTCTTGTCTTCCTTTTCCTGAATCGTCCCCGGAATGGGACGATTCATCGCAGCCATTTCATTGTGAGACGTTTTGAATGGCCGTGATGAATTGTCCCATTAAGGGGAGGCTGGGATTCACGGTACCTGCAGAAGGCAAACAACACAGCGGACGCAGCTGCTCTGGCGGCTGCTTCTCCTCCTCAGAGCCGGGGCTCGAAGGACGCAACGTAGCAGCAGCGGCATCAGATGGCAGGCATGATGGCAGAGCAGCTCTGGTGGCAGCTTCTCCCAGGGCCCAGGCTCCACTGCAGAGATGCCAGATCGTGAACAGTGAGGCTAGGGGGGGAGGGTATAATTTAGGGGTGCATGGTGGGAGCATAACCCTCCAAATGCTGAAATCTTGGTGGTGTGTGGGGGGAGGGCATCACTAAACTAAAACTTGAATTTATAGACCAGGTCATCCTCATATAGTAACATAGTAAATGACGGCAGATAAAGGTCCATCCAGTCTGCCCAAACATACACCCTCTATAATTTAATGATTTAATTTAAATTGTTCTTTCATAAAGCTCCTCGGTTTACAGCAAGTTAAAAAGTTAAAGAAATCAACAGAACTTACAATTTTGAAAACAGCTAAGTTTTTCCGAACAGATTGAAGTGAACCTAATTCCCTGAAATTAGATAATTCATTGCACTGAAACGGTTGAACTGACCACGAGGAAATGGTCATGATGAATTGTCCTATAGACCCTCCGGACCCTGCTCTTGTCATCCTTGACAGTAGGAGAGCTGTTTTGGCGTTGCCTTTTCATCTGCTGCTGGTTCACACTTGCATTTCAGTTATTTTTCTGCCCCAGTGGCTTTCTATGTACTTCCTCACTCATCCCATTATAGTCCTGACCATAACTATTAAATTTGATGCTTCACAGAGTTCAGGGGTAACTGTAAAATCTGTTTGATACTCCCTGTGCAGACACAATAATCATTATGGTATGTTTTTTTCTTATATGTACTGTATATACTTACAAATATGAATACAGGTGTACAGGGAGGAAAAAACTCACACCCCCAGCCACTTTTATAGTTAGCTCATCAACATAAAAAAAAAAAATCTCCCCTTAATGACAACCATTCGCACTGCATATTGGTAATCGTATATTTAAGAAACATAGGTTTTGGTCTTTTTTTGATGTTGAGAGAAAAACCGCTTAAGTTATAAGTGGTGTATATATACTAAAATAAATATTACATATATGTAATATGTAAACATATCCATCAGTGATGTTATCAGTAGTGGTTTGAACTCCACTGTTCTTGCACTGTGCCTCGGGGTGAGCCTCTGCCACTTTGCTGAACCCTGCTCCTGCAGTGCAGAACCAGAAAAGTCCTGGTATACCACTGGTTCCCACAGCTGGTCCTGGAAGCGCCACAGCCATTCAGGGCTGTAGGATATTCATAATGAAGATTGATAAGACATGTACATGCTGTTTCCTGAGGCTGGAGATGGATATTCATTGTGGATATCCAGAAACCCTGTCTCCGGAATCAGCTTTGGGAACCACAGCTGTATACATTGAGGTGAAACAGGACTGGATCCTGAAAAAAAAAAAAAAAAATTGAGTCCGCAGGCCACCTGAATAGGATTGCTAGCTCACTCCAAGTGAACAGCTGGGCTAATCCAGTCCTGGTTTTACTGCATGCATAGAGGGGGTAGTTCTAAGTGTCCCATTGATTTCCTTCACCTAGATCAGAACTCTGTATATGCAGTAGGGCAGAACCAAGTCTGGGTCCACTTGTTCAGTTGAGCTAGAAACCCCACACCCCCAAATGGAGAGGCAGATATTGATTGGAGTGTCCCCAGCACCTTGCCTTTCCCTTAAAAAGAGAGTCACAAATTGACAGAACAGCCAGTAAAGGATGTAACATTTTATTGAACTGGGGGGTAAAGGCTTCACATGCCATCTGCAGACAGGGGGCCTCTAGACACAGTACAAAACAAATCACAGGCTTCCTCTACCTCTTCCTTTTATTCACATCACATCATCATAAAAATATTCCTCCAAATCTGGTTCATCTCTCTTTCTCCTCCTGGCTTCCTCCTCGTCCTCCCGTTCCTCGCGGTCGTCTTGATGATGTTTGGGCACACGGGTTCGGATAGAAGGGTGCTTTGGCTTTATACCATAACCTGACAGACAGGAGACACTCACGGTCACATTTATCAAAGCAGTGCAACACTTTCCAAACTACCCGCAGTGAGCTAGGATCTGTTTCAGCCAGGGGCAAACTTCAGGATGATAACTGGACCCCCCCCCCCAAATCCCCCAGGCCATTTAGTAGCTGCCCTGATTACAGAGAAATCTGTGTGCCACAATGCAAGCCCCCCCTCCCCTCCCCACTTACCATTAAGAAAGGGCTTCCCCCCTCTCCCCCCCCCCCCCACCGAGCTTCTGGCGTTTCCATACTTTCTGAAGGAATGGACTTATGTGACAATCTTAACGCCTTTCTGTCAGATACCTGCAGGCCACCTAAAGTTCCCGAGTCCCGGTGGTTTAGGGTCCCCCCAACCCTAGCCCTAGATGTTAAAATGATCAATTACTGTCCACTAGGCCAAAATGCTTCTGAGGGATTTCCAGTGGAGCCATAAAATCAATTGGAATATATCGTTTTTCTCTGCGTAAGGAAAAAAAAAAAAGAGAAAATTAATGTACCTCTCCCCAGAGATAACCACTTTTGTCTCCTTTCCCCATACCATGTATTCTTTCCCTCCCTTCCATAAATACATCATCTCCACTGCAGACTCAAGATCAATCCTAACCCCAAGCTCACACACTTAATTCAGCCCCCAGTTCCTCCCCAATACACACACAAACTCACCCCCCCATAGGTTATACACAGTACTTTTCTGCATAAAAGGTGTTCACGTTTTATCAAATTATCTTAAATATTCCCCCTCCCCCAGCCCTTTTTATACCGATTATCATTTCAGTGTAAAGGCAGTGTGAACATCAGAGTTGGCTGAGAGACAGCGTCACACATTTTATAGAGGTCTGGCACCCTCCCATCCAACTATTTTCTCTTTACCTTGGTCGTAGAGGCAGAGGGAGCACCATTTCCAGTCCCAGCCCCAAAAAAAGCACCAGACTCCAAAGCCTGCACATGTTTGACCAGTAAACAACTTCCACTACCGATCAAAGCCTTTCAATATCTTCTGTCAGACTTCAGGTTCTGATGTTGCCATGATGAGCTCTTGATGATGTCACATTACTCTTTATGACATCAGAGAGGACTGGGAACCAGAATCCTAAGTGTGAGTGCAGCTTGCTTTTTTTTTTTTTCTAGACATCCTCCATTACACCACAGCCACTTAACATGGTTGCAGCTCCTTGTTTAAATAACTTGGATGCCACATACATGAAAAAAATAAAAGCTTCAAGTAGATGAATATTTTTGATTAAAGGCAGTCCCCGGGTTAAGAACGAGTTACGTTTTTAAAGCTGTTCTTAAGTTGGATTTGTATGCTACTCAGAACTTGCAGATTTTGAGATTCTTGCTACTTAACTCTGCTCCCAGGTGACAAAAGGCCAACTGCCCCTGTCAGTGTTCCCTCTAAGACACAGCATGCACAACCACATTCTGTTATTAATGTGGCCATGCATCATTCCTGAATCTGCTGCAGAAGTTTAGGCAATACGGCTCGGTGAAATCAAAGGAAGCTGCAACCCTGTTCTTAAGTACGAGTCGTACTTAAGTTGGGTGCCTGTAACTTGAGGACTGCCTGCATTAGTGATAATTTCCCTCCATATGTATCAATATGTCATGCCCAGTAACAGAGTGTCAAGTAATTTATTTACATAAGAATAGTCATACTGGGGCAGTCTAATGGTCCATCTAACCCAGTATCCTTTTTACAGGAGTGGTTAATCCAGGTCATAAGTACCTGGAGGAATCCCAAACAGTAGCAAGATTCCATGCTACCCACTGTCCCCCCCCCCCCCCCAATAAAATGACAGGAGGGATGCCCACTCCTTCTTGCCACCAGACACCTCCTCACCCCCCTTGTACCTTTTTAAAATGTTGGAAGCAGGAAGCCCACTCTGAGGCTCCTGATTCAGGCCGCCAGTCCTAAATGACAGGCCTTCCCCTCCCCGGTACATCATATGGCGCACGGGGAAGGCCCTGATTGGTCAAGCCCTTAGTATCCTGGATATAGAGGGAGGTGCCTGAGACCTGACTAACTCAGCCCAAAGCCCTTCTCCTTGGGAGGGGCCTTAGGCAACTGAACCAATCAGGGCCCTTGGCTTTTCTCCGTGCATCACATGATGCAACAGGGAAAGGAAGGCCCATAATTTAGGACGGGTGGCGTGAAGCAGGAGCCTCAGAGCGGGCTTCCTGCTTCCAACATTTTAAAAAGGTACAGGGGAGGTTCAGGGGATGGGGGGGACATCTGGTGGAAGGAGGAAGTGGGCATAACCAGTGCCAGCACCAAGCTCTGGGTATTCTGCTAGTCCGAGTGAACACCATTGACCACTACTACCCATTTTTAATGTTTCATCCCATTCCTATTCTGTTCAGCTTCTTTACCAGTCTCTGGATGTGCATCAAAGAACTCAATCATGTTTAAATATATATGTTTTATTTATGCAATTTTGAAATTTTATACAAGTATCATAGAAAGAAATCAGAGAAATAACCACAGCAAACAGATAAAAGGAGAAATAACAGAAGAAAAAAGCTCCACCAAGATTTTATGGTGGGTGCTTGCTTTTGCCTGGCGTCCTGTAATCTACTTCTTTTAAGCTGCTACACTCTTTTCCTTTTGTATTGTTTCCTGACTTTTGCTTAATTCTGAAGCTGCTCTCTTCTCCTCTGTTCCCACTTTTATTCAGCAGGACCCCAGTCCCTAGGAGCCCTCACTTCAGGGCCAAACTGAACATTAAGCTGTTTTAGCTCCCTTGGCTCTCCTCTTCAAACGGGGTTTGTATTCATTTCACATTTAAATAAATGCTTTTTCTGCCATCACATTCCCTTTTGTAAATTCTGAGCAAAAGAACTTATTTAAGATTTCTGCCTTCTGCTGGTCCTTCTCTTTACAAATCTCACTCTCTTTATTTTATCTTTGATTTTTCTCTCTGCCGCTAAATTTCTCTAGACGATCTCATTGCCTTCCTTTGAGGGTAATTTTTCAAACTGCCCACATCACAGTAAAGAGGGTCTAAATTCATCCCCCAAACAGCTCATCAATGTGTGAAGTCTACTTTGAAGGGATCACTTCCAAGTCATTCCCTACCAAAGATCCATGCCCACTTTTACCTATTCAGAACCTGAAAACAGACTCTCCAGCAATTGTTACTAAGGAATAGATGTGATACACATCTGCTTTTAGCACAAAAATTTAAAGAAAGGGTTTATTGTTCAATGTATAACTAGACATACATACTATCTACAATCATGATTCCAAATAAGAAAATCTGAGGCATATTTACAGCTAATTCATTGAGGATTCTGGTGACCAATTACTCACTGTCAAGGGATAACACTGATTAAATTTCTGACTCTTGTCTAAACTGCCAAGACACAGACTTCCCAGAATGCCAATAGCTCTACAAAAACACTCTTAAATTGCCTCCAGGGTTCAGTGTGTGTCCTGCAAAGCAATGCAGGAAAGGTCCTGCGACAGGCCAGAGCAGGAGTGGAAGTGAAGAGGGTTCCCTTTTACCCGACCCATTTGCAGCTCAAACAATGAACTAAAGGTGATGTGGAGTTTTTTTTCTAGCCTTTCATTAGAGCTACTTTAGAACTAGACAGAACATTGGACTCGGCTCAGCATTTCAACCATATTGCCCTCTATCTAATAAAATATAACATCCCCACCACCTCTTATCTCCCTTCTCTATACATTCTGGATCAGTAGAATTCAGCCTGTACCGCCTTACATAGCACTTCTCACTTAGTCAAACCCCCCCCCCCCCATTACTTCACTAGTACAATTCAGTTTTTCTCCTTTTTCTGTATACTGCTTCTCAGGACAAATGCATGTCTTGCCTTCCATCTGGCACACCGATTTTCAGGTCTAGTCCTTTGCGCTGCTGTTTGTCTCTCTCCCACCCCATCCCAAACCTGTGCTGTAGGATGCTTCGGCCGGAGGAAAGATGTTTTGCAGTTTACAGATTATCTTGACAGACATAAATTGCAAAGTTCCAGTCACCCCCAGTTATAAAAATAAATTTTCTGCCAAACAGGCAAGTAATCCATCAGAGGGCCTGAAAAAAAAGAAAGAAAAGAGGCTGA